>NC_137430.1:22496639-23696639 GCF_964374335.1 Astatotilapia calliptera
CAGGATTTTTTTTCTTAAGTATTTTTATTCATTTTTAGGCATGAAAAAAAGATTTGAGCTTCATTTTTTTTTTTTAATTGCTTTTCAAAGAGTTTTTTTTTTGTTTGTTTTTTTGTTTTGTTTTTTACACGTCCACTTATGTGGATAACTGATGTGTATGGAGTGACACATCAGTGTCCAATGTAGTGGTTTATGTGCAAGTATACCATCAACACTGACACAAATACAAGAAAACACCCTTTGAATAGCTGTCCACTGTAGTGACCACTATGCGTGAAAGAACATGTATCTATACTCTTAAATATTTCATAACAGACTGTGGGGATGTTTATTAATAAACAATTATTTGTAGACATGCTTAGCATATTATAAATTGTAAAAACACAGTAATAGCAGGGTTCAGGTGGACAGCAGGTGTGAAGAGATGCCAGAAGCAAGGAAAGAACCATGCTGAGGAAAACCTCAGCATCCAGGCGTGATGCTGAGAGTGCAAGCAGAGCATCTGTACAGGCTGGGCAGGAGGCTGAAAATGAAAGTAGAGGAAGTGGGAATAAATTTTTGCATGTAAAGCTAGCAAAAGGCTGGGGATCCAACATTACCTAAGTCCAAATACGATGTAGCAAAGAAATACCAGAAGAGAAAATACTGGTGAGTCCAAACAATTGGTTCGCAAAGACCAATCGTTGACAAGGAGGACATTCATGAGGAGACAGCAACTAAGACAACAGACAAACTATAAAAAGGACAGAAACAATTAGGTGAATACATACAGATGGTAATTAGGGTGGAGTAGACTATCCGGTTCATTCTCATCCCTTGGGTGTCAATTAGCGCCGTTTTGGCATTTCTGCCCGGGTGCTCCAGGTTAAAGCTTTAGCGAGTCAGGTGTGTCACTCGCACCTTGTTATTTTCATTGTGCAGCGTTATTTTTGGGAATGGCTCCATGCGATGGCTTTGTGGTCCACAGCAGGCACTATTTAAATATGAGATGAGCCATAGGCATTCATTCAGTTCACAAGGTTTAAATATATATATGGAAAAACAGCACCAAACAAAACAACTTCTTTTATAAAGAAGATTATCCATCCATCCATTCGCTTCCGCTTATCCTTTTCAGGGTCGCGGGGGGCGCTGGAGCCAATCCTAGCTGCTTATAAAGGGGAAAACAACCCAGCCC
The DNA here is from genome assembly GCF_964374335.1 of Astatotilapia calliptera. Lineage (NCBI taxonomy): Eukaryota > Metazoa > Chordata > Actinopteri > Cichliformes > Cichlidae > Astatotilapia > Astatotilapia calliptera. The sequence goes on from NC_137430.1 coordinate 22,497,817, forward strand.
GATCTAGTTCTAAGACCTCAGTCTCACATCTCAATGCGTCAACATAACCAGTGAGTGAAAAATGACTAATAAGAAAATAAATCAGCAAAAGAAAGAGTTGTAAACCATCAGCTGTGGAAGAAAACGTGTGGACATTTCTTTGTGGCCTAATGGTTCTTTAGGCTAGCCGTAAACCTGAGCCTGAATGAGCCAAGGGACCTGTCATACCCCAAATTTCAGCCTTACGGGTGTTGCTCTATTTAACATGAACGATAATATATATTTTTAATGAACTATCATGGTAATACCACATATCCTAAAACTTTTCATGAAATTTATCATTATTTTTGTGCAGCTTTTGTAGACCTCTGGATAACTGTCTCTCTCAGCTCCGTTCACATTCATTTTGAGTAGCGTTTCTGCGATGGCCGCTGATGCAGGGGATGAAACTTGTAACAGATTTGTTGACACAAAGGTCACAATAGTGAAGTCCAGGTTCCAAACAGATGAGGCGATTCCACAGTTTACCTTCTCCTCAGAATCTGTCTCAGAACACAAAGTCTCTCACTCTCCGATCTCCAGGATGTGTTTGCAAAAACAACAAGTAACTCAGGCTGGGTCGCAAGGCCAAACAAGCAGGGCGGCCAGCTTCACTGGCAGCTGCCAGTTCAACAATCCAGCAAAGACTGAAGGTAAAAAAACACCTTAAGTACTCGCAGGAGAGGAGATGATTGGAAACAGTTGAGCTTGTTACTGGGAATCCAGGACCAGTCCTGATCCTGAAACAGATGGGCTCAAATGCCTGTTTAGGTTCAAGTAGAAACAGCAGATTTGTGCCTCCCCAGACCACCAGTTGTTTGTTTTTTATTATTTTGCAATTGAATTTTGATTCCTTTTGAGAAAAGAACACATGGAGATTTTTATATATACATAATACTTTGGTTCAGGCCTTGAATAATTTATGAGTATAAGCAATATTACACACCATCAACCAGTTCTTATTGCGCCAGACCTTTTGGGGCCAGAGGCTCGCCAACCCACACTTACACCTAATTGGGGTGAAAACCAGCAAGTATCATCGGTTTAATGGTCATCAGACTGACACATAGCCTGCTAATGGGGCTGTATCTCTCATACAGATACATGTCTGACCTTACATGTTCTAAACGAGATGCCTGGGGCAATTAGGACTGTTACCATTTTACCTGGGAAAATGTTTTACCTGGAAATACACTTCAGCAACTAAGCAGTACAGCAACACAATGCGTTTTATAAACCTGTTGTGCTTTACTTATAAAAGTAATGTCTGAAAATAAATAAATGATGGATTTACATCAAATTAGCTTAAAAAAATGAGAGATTATAATTCATATCACTGGAGCTATACTCAAAAAAATATCTCTGGATCGTTCCAAGCATATTTATTTTTTTATTTATTAGAAATGCTGAAAGTGTCATGGTCCTGGGCCATGTTGGCACAGTGTTCTTAGTTTCCTTGTATGTTTGTATTTTGTTCCTTGCTTAGGCCATGTTTTCTGAGTTGCCCTGTTGTGTTGTTCCCTAAGTGTTTTCCCTTCATGGCTTTTACCCCCTGTGTGCCCCTCTGTGTATCTGTGAGCCCTCGTCTCTCCTTATGTTTTATTCCATGTTTCCCCTGCCCATTATGTCTAAGTTCTCCCCGTGCTCTCTCTTCCCCCCTGTGTGCCCTCTATGTATTTATGAGCCCTCGTCTCCCTTTGTGGTTGTTTCATGTTTTCCCAGCCCGTTATGTCTGTGTTTTCCCCGTGCTCTCTCTCCTCCTGTCTGAACCTCTGTGCACTTCCTGTTTACTTTGTGACTCTCACGCCCGTACATGTCATGTTCAGTTCACCCCGCCCTGTCTCGTTATGATTATCAGTGTCACCTGTGTTCCCCGTGTGTTCCCACTTTCCTCGTTAACCCTCTGTGTATTTCTGTCTGCGTCTCCCTCTGTTCAGCGTGACGTCGTCCCTCTTGCTGTGTGGATCTCCCTGTGTGTCTCTCTGTGAGTTCTTAGTTTATGGTTTCCCAGTCTGGTTTAGTTTATATGTCTGTTCTGCCAGCGAATAAAGCTGAGTTTTGAGTTCATTCCCTCGTGCCTGTGAGTCCTGCATTTTGGGTCCTACTCCTGCCTGCCGCACAGCGCTCCGTGACAGTACGACGTCACCAGACATGGACCCAGCAGGCTCCTCCCGGGAAAGCGATTTGGCCCGCATCTTCGGCCTGTGGGAGCGAGTTTCCCACGCCTCGGACATTAAAGCCATGTCCATTGGGATAAACGCCATCGAGGCTATTCTCAAAGGGAATCCCCATCTCCACGAGCTCTCAGGATTTTCGGGCCTACTGTCCAACCTGCAGAAAGCCAAGGAGACAGTACAAATTCGCGAGCTCGTCATACCGCAACAGCGACCGCCACAATCAGGAAACGTTTCCACGCTGCTGCCACTGGACTCCTCTCCATCCACCCTCCACTCTGACTGTCACTCACCCGCTGCTTTTCTCGCAGCAATGTGGTCGGAGGATGAGGAGCCGGCCGCGATCTCTCCGTCGTTGCCGGTTTCCTCCATCACCGCACCTCCGGCTTCCCGAAGAAAACGGCATTCACGCCGCCGACGCGCCACCCCACAGCCGGACATTCAGCCTTCTAATTCACCTGTTGTGCTACCAGAAGCTCAGTCGGCTCCCTCGCAGCCCTTCACAGCTCCGTTAGCTCCCTCGCAGCCCTTCACAGCTCCGTTAGCTCCCTCGCAGCCCTTCACAGCTCCGTTAGCTCCCTCGCAGCCCTTCACAGCTCCGTTAGCTCCCTCGCAGCCCTTCACAGCTCCGTTAGCTCCCTCGCAGCCCTTCACAGCTCCGTTAGCTCCCTCGCAGTCCTTCACAGCTCCGTTAGCTCCCTCGCAGTCCTTCACAGCTCCGTTGGCTCCCTCGCAGCCACCCTCAGTTCAGTCTCCTGTGTCCCCGTTAGCTCAGCCATTAACTCCACCACAAGCTCCATTTTCACCTCTACCATCGCTTCAGTCATCAGTTTGGTCTGCCACTCAGTCGCCCTTAGCTCCATCATCCACACTGCCACCTGTTTCTCTTCCACCACAACCGTCACTACACCCAGCCACTCAGGCTGCTACTCAGCCAGTCATTCAACCCATAGCCCTGCCGTTGCCATACCCTGTAGCTGAGCCACTAGCCGTCCGACCCACAGCCACTTCAGCCACTCCTTCACCCGTTACACCTCCACTACAACCATCAGTGCAGTCTCCAGTGTCCCCAGTGCGGTCTCCAGTGTCCCCAGTGCGGTCTCCAGTGTCCCCAGTGCGGTCTCCAGTGTCCCCAGTGCAGTCTCCAGTGTCCCCAGTGCAGTCTCCGGTGTCCCCAGTGCAGTCTCCGGTGTCCCCAGTGCAGTCTCCGGTGTCCCCAGTGCAGTCTCCGGTGTCCCCAGTGCAGTCTCCGGTGTCCCCAGTGCAGTCTCCGGTGTCCCCAGTGCAGTCTCCGGTGTCCCCAGTGCAGTCTCCGGTGTCCCCAGTGCAGCCTCCTTTAGCACAGTCACCCACTCAACCACCAGCACCACAACCGTCACTACCTCTAGTTCGTTCCCCTGTGAAGTCATTAACTCCACCACCTACTCCACTCTCACCACCTCCGTTACAACAGACATCAGTTCAGTCCCCTGTGCCAGTGCGGACACCCTCAGTTCAGTCTCCCGTGCAGTTATCTACTTCACCACCATCAGTAGCTCAGCTCCCACTCTCATCCGCATCTCCAGTAGCTCAGCTCGCACCTGAACCATTGGCCCAGTCCCCGATAGCAATACGGTCTTCTGTTCGGCTTAACATTCAGCCAGGGGTCCCAAACCTCTCTGGCTCTACATCAGCTCCTGCTGGAAGCTCGGATGAGCTCATCCAGGACTCCGCGGCTCCCACGCCGCCATCTACCTCGTCCGCTGGGGGTTCCAGTGAGCCCGGCCAGCACCTCCTCGTCTCCGCTGAAGGGTCCGAGAGGCCCGTTCAGCCTCCTGTCTCCGCTGGAGGGTCCGAGAGGCCCGTTCAGCCTCCTGTCTCCGCTGGAGGGTCCGAGAGGCCCGTTCAGCCTCCTGTCTCCGCTGGAGGGTCCGAGAGGCCCGTTCAGCCTCCTGTCTCCGCTGGAGGGTCCGAGGGGCCCGTTCAGCCTCCTGTCTCCGCTGGAGGGTCCGAGGGGCCCGTTCAGCCTCCTGTCTCCGCTGGAGGGTCCGAGGGGCCCGTTCAGCCTCCTGTCTCCGCTGGAGGGTCCGAGGGGCCCGTTCAGCCTCCTGTCTCCGCTGGAGGGTCCGAGGGGCCCGTTCAGCCTCCTGTCTCCGCTGGAGGGTCCGAGGGGCCCGTTCAGCCTCACGCCGCATCAGCTGGAGGGCCCGAGGAGCCTGTCCAGCCGCCACCTGCAACCTCGCCTGGCCCGGCCTCAGCCTCTGCAACCTCGCCTGGCCCGGCCTCAGCCTCTGCAACCTCGCCTGGCCCGGCCTCAGCCTCTGCAACCTCGCCTGGCCCGGCCTCAGCCTCTGCAACCTCGCCTGGCCCGGCCTCAGCCTCTGCAACCTCGCCTGGCCCGGCCTCCGAGCCTTCGTCTGCCGCAGCCTCCTCTTCAGAGCCTTCGTCTGCCGCAGCCTCCTCTTCAGAGCCTTCGTCTGCCGCAGCCTCCTCTTCAGAGCCTTCGTCTGCCGCAGCCTCCTCTTCAGAGCCTTCGTCTGCCGCAGCCTCCTCTTCAGAGCCTTCGTCTGCCGCAGCCTCCTCTTCAGAGCCTTCGTCTGCCGCAGCCTCCTCTTCAGAGCCTTCGTCTGCCGCAGCCTCCTCTTCAGAGCCTTCGTCTGCCGCAGCCTCCTCTTCAGAGCCTTCGTCTGCCGCAGCCTCCTCTTCAGAGCCTTCGTCTGCCGCAGCCTCCTCTTCAGAGCCTTCGTCTGCCGCAGCCTCCTCTTCAGAGCCTTCGTCTGCCGCAGCCTCCTCTTCAGAGCCTTCGTCTGCCGCAGCCTCCTCTTCAGAGCCTTCGTCTGCCGCAGCCTCCTCTTCAGAGCCTTCGTCTGCCGCAGCCTCCTCTTCAGAGCCTTCGTCTGCCGCAGCCTCCTCTTCAGAGCCTTCGTCTGCCGCAGCCTCCTCTTCAGAGCCTTCGTCCGCCGCAGCCTCCTCTTCAGAGCCTTCGTCCGCCGCAGCCTCCTCTTCAGAGCCTTCGTCCGCCGCAGCCTCTTCAGAGCCTTCGTCCGCCGCAGCCTCTTCAGAGCCTTCGTCCGCCGCAGCCTCTTCAGAGCCTTCGTCCGCCGCAGCCTCTTCAGAGCCTTCGTCCGCCGCAGCCTCCTCATCAGCTGCTTCGTCCGCTGCAGCCTCCTCATCAGCTGCTTCGTCCGCTGCAGCCTCCTCATCAGCTGCTTCGTCCGCTGCAGCCTCCTCATCAGCTGCTTCGTCCGCTGCAGCCTCCTCATCAGCTGCTTCGTCCGCTGCAGCCTCCTCATCAGCTGCTTCGTCCGCTGCAGCCTCCTCATCAGCTGCTTCGTCCGGTCCAGCCTCCTCATCAGCTGCTTCGTCCGGTCCAGCCTCCGCATCAGCTGCTTCGTCCGGTCCAGCCTCCGCATCAGCTGCTTCGTCTGGTCCAGCCTCCGCTTCTGCCTCGTCTGGTCCAGCCTCCGCTTCTGCCTCGTCTGGCCCTGCGCCCACCAGGCCATGGCCAGCACGCCTGAGACTGGAGGGCCGCCGCCGCCGCTGCCTTCCGCGCGGTCGGCCCCCTGAACTGCTCCGCCGTCTCCTTCGCCGCCGCCGCTGCCTCCCGCGCGGTCGGCCCCCTGAACTGCTCCGCCGTCTCCTTCGCCGCCGCCGCTGCCTTCCGCGCGGTCGGCCCCCTGAACTGCTCCGTCGTCTCCTTCGCCGCCGCCGCTGCCTTCCGCGCGGTCGGCCCCCTGAACTGCTCCGTTGTCTCCTTCGTCGCCGCCGTTGCCTTCCGCACGGTCGGCCCCCTGAACTACTCTGTGTTTGGGTTGTTTTCTTGGGCTCCGGTGTTTGCTGTGCTCCTCTTTTGTTTTCTGTTCCGAGCCCTCCGTCCTGGGCCCCCGCCGCCCGCCCTGGGTTGTTTTCTGTTTGGTTTTGTTTTTCTGTGTTTGGGCTGTCTGGAGCCAGCCCTTGAGGGGGGGGTACTGTCATGGTCCTGGGCCATGTTGGCACAGTGTTCTTAGTTTCCTTGTATGTTTGTATTTTGTTCCTTGCTTAGGCCATGTTTTCTGAGTTGCCCTGTTGTGTTGTTCCCTAAGTGTTTTCCCTTCATGGCTTTTACCCCCTGTGTGCCCCTCTGTGTATCTGTGAGCCCTCGTCTCTCCTTATGTTTTATTCCATGTTTCCCCTGCCCATTATGTCTAAGTTCTCCCCGTGCTCTCTCTTCCCCCCTGTGTGCCCTCTATGTATTTATGAGCCCTCGTCTCCCTTTGTGGTTGTTTCATGTTTTCCCAGCCCGTTATGTCTGTGTTTTCCCCGTGCTCTCTCTCCTCCTGTCTGAACCTCTGTGCACTTCCTGTTTACTTTGTGACTCTCACGCCCGTACATGTCATGTTCAGTTCACCCCGCCCTGTCTCGTTATGATTATCAGTGTCACCTGTGTTCCCCGTGTGTTCCCACTTTCCTCGTTAACCCTCTGTGTATTTCTGTCTGCGTCTCCCTCTGTTCAGCGTGACGTCGTCCCTCTTGCTGTGTGGATCTCCCTGTGTGTCTCTCTGTGAGTTCTTAGTTTATGGTTTCCCAGTCTGGTTTAGTTTATATGTCTGTTCTGCCAGCGAATAAAGCTGAGTTTTGAGTTCATTCCCTCGTGCCTGTGAGTCCTGCATTTTGGGTCCTACTCCTGCCTGCCGCACAGCGCTCCGTGACAGAAAGGAAAAAAAACACGACACAAGGTTTGCAGAACTTGATTAAGCATCACCTAAACTTGCATACCTGTGATAAATTTCATGTTAACCTAGACTGGATGTCCCCATGCAAATGATGCTTTAATGAGGAATAACCATGTGTAGCCTGCAGTCTTCCTTTTGATGAAAATACCGTGGTGATGGAAGATTAGACCAAAGCCAGCCAACACAGAGCCTGCTTTCTGTGGACTAAACGGTGGTGTGGAGTGTTTTCTCACTGCAATAAAACAGAATGGAAATTTGTGTAAACTTCATGAAAGCATGGATCCATCCACCCAACTCTGTGGGTGATATTGTCTCAGTACATTTTATTCCTTTATGACCACAGCCTACTCATCCTCTGATGGCTGCTTCCAACAGAATAACACACCATGTCCCAAAGTTTAAATGAATCTTAAACTGATTTCTTGGACAGGACAATGACTTTGCTTTACTCAAATAGTCACAAACTGGCTCAGAGTAGGCGACAAGAAGGGAGTCCATATCCTGGCTTTCATACTCAACATAGATTATAAATCATATAGTACAAGAACTTAGGACTGACTGATATTGTAGATATGATTATATATTTAAATAAATGCTGTTTGGCTTCATTTGACCATGAAAAAATGTATATGACATATTTGTCAAAAGAACAAAAGTGCACAAATTCAATCATCTGATATGGATATGAATGTGGATATTCAGAATAACAGCAAAAAATAAATCATATGGATCCTTCTATATTAAATCAGTGAGTACCTCCCACCTGACCAATCAGAATCAGTTGATGTTTTCTGTATGGCAACAGTAAATCTAATGAATCCACGCAAAAATCTATGTGCTATGGATAATGGCTGAGTCACAGGCCTTTGAAGGGTTGGGTTGATATTTGTCACCTTATTTCAAGCTTTGAACCCTCATAACTTCTTGTAACGTCTGTATTTTCTTTGCCAGACAACCTGCCTGTTTTCAGCTTGGTTTAATCGACTGGAGCAGAGCTGTTATGGCTGCGGGCTCCTCGGTCTGTTCTGATGGATTCAGAATGTTCCATCAACCTTGCCCCACCGGCGTCAAAATCTCTGAAACACAGACCTGAGTGATTCAGGAGATGTGAGTTAGACCATTCAAAAAATTGTCGTGGAGTCAGGATGTGATTGCTTTTGGTTTGTTGCAAATTGGCACTTGCTGCATAGAGTTTATTTAGTCCATCACATATGCTTTTGTCCATAGCTCTTTCCTGTATCTATGAAGATAACAAGAAGGTTTATGTTTCGGGTTATGTATTGACTCTAAATTATATTCCCATTTGGACTGACTTCATATGCTCATCATGACCAGCTGGGAAAAGCCTATTTCATGCAACAGTTGCAAAACAGACCTTTTTACATGTTGAATACACTGGATAAACAGACAACATTAGCAAAGGACGATCATGCAAAACCCATGTTCAGCAGTGCCCAAGGGCTGACAAACATTCAAGTACAGGTGTGGCAATGTGCAACGTTTGCAGTGACAGTAGGAGCGATATGGCCTCCCTAAGGGGGCCTCACCTGATTCCAAACAACCCTAATGACAGCAAAGCCACTAAAACCAAAATGAAAGGTTATCCTTCTGGCAGTGGGGAGAAAAAAAGAGCAAGAACGAGGAAGGAGAGAAAAAAATGGGAAGTGGAGCAGATTATAACAAATAAATATAAAGTTAAATAACGTTAACTATCTAGAGGTGACCAGTCGTGTATGTTTGATGTGTTCCAGAGTAACTGTAATCACATTACATCACACACTTGTTACAATTATGTTGTCACTTGTGTTACAAAGTTTCTCGAATTATCTGCATACAACAGATAGAAAGAAAATAAAAACAAAAATGCTTTTTTCTTTCAGCTTGCACCACAATCAGCTGATTTCGCTCCATGTGGTTTAAGGAGGAAAAGCATGAACCTCAACAGGTAACAGGCAGTGATGACCAGTCAGGCTCTTTAGGCTGGTTTTCGAATTGTGCTGTCGGTCTTGTGCTCATACATAAAAATAAAAATAAAGGTGAGGTTTGCACCCAGAGACACAACTTTCAGCTTTTGCTGAAACTGCGAAAGCAATATTACAACAACAACAATAGAAAAACTGTAACGGATTTTTAACCACAATGTGCTTGTTGAATTTAGCAACAATTAAATGTTTCAATACGGACACATTTGATTACTGTACTGCTACATTTATGGTTTCAATTTTATGAAAATTAAAGTTGTGCACTAGTACGCAACATGGGCAAATGGTGCAAAATGATAACACAACAGCAGAAATCCTGGAAGTTTTTTTTTTTCAGGAAGATCTATTTCATTCTCATTTTAAAAAATGGCTTCAATCAACAACACTAGTTAGCGATGAAGGTGTTTGGTGAAAATGATTTAATACACTTTTTTTATTGGACAGCTAGTACAGCAGGACATTTCCTGGTGGTCTAGTCATTTTGCTCAACTGCTTGTGAATGCAAATATCTGCTCAGTTAATAACAGGGAGCAACATTTAGTCATGTAGACACAGGCGGGATGACCGGCTAAACTGACCATTGGAAAAGGGAAGAAAAGTTATTTAAGTGATTTTTAATGCATCATGGCTTTTGGTGTCTGTGGTGGTGCCACAGCCTACCTGACACCATGTGACAAAGCTCAGATCATCTCAAACATCTCATGACAATGAGCTCAGTGTACTGAAATGACCTCCACAGTCTCCAGATCTCAGTCCAATAAAGCACCTTTGGGAGATTCACATAATGGGTATGTAGCCAACAAGTCTGCAGCAACTGTGTAAGTTTTATTGTTTCAATTTGGAAGTAAATCTCTGAGGAATGTTTTCAGCACTTGTTGACTCTGCCACAAAAATAAATGTCCCATTTCTGAAAGCACAAAAAGGTCTGATCCAGAACTAAAGGTGTACTTTACTTGGCACACTGAACACTTTTTAGTCTGTTTGTCTTGTTTGATCATAAGTTGACACATGAAGTCAAATTTGATATGACGACCAAGTCATGCAGGCTTCTGTCTTTTTTGCCTCCAGTATACTCTATATTTCCTGGAGTTCTCCCTTGTATTTGTCTTACAAGATCTTTTTTCAGGAATACCTCAGCTAATTCTTACATTATATAGGAGAGTTGGTTTTCAATTCTCACCTAGAGAAGTGTCGGACTAATGGCTGTTCTGTATTCAGAAGAGGATGAGATCATCCAGAACAAACGACCCCAGAATTTACAGAACAAATGCGGTGCACTTACCAACTCGGAGCCTCAGCATTAAAGTCCGCGGCCATTAATATGTTTCTCAATATCCTAAAATTGAACTAACACTGTTTACATTTGTTTACCCTCCTCTATAACCCTCAGTGTGTCACCAGCTGCAGTGTTTCATGCAGCCTGTGCGTGTTGTAACTCTTTAATGTCAGCTACCAACTAATCAAGTAAAGTTCCCTCTGCAGTCTTGGTCTCGGCAAATGAAAGTAAAGCTGCTGCACATTTTATTGTTTCCTGTGTCTGCATGTCTCTGATAGTACTCTATTTATGTTATAACACAAAATCTTGTTCCTGAACAATGTTGGCTGGCTTGAATGCCTCTTGCTGCTGCTCTACAGATAAATATTGTAAATCTGTGACCAAGTTTGTGGAGTACTTTGAGGAGGATTTGTATGCCACCAGAATTTGAAATGTTAGATGTCGAGTTTGCTCCTGTGCAACATTACAAAAGGCCCCTGAAAAAATATCTGGCCCAGGACATAATGCAGAGTTGCTATACCTAAGGGATAGTATTAATCCCACGATCTATTTATTAATTTATCAATTCATTCCTTTGTTTTCTTCACACTTTCCACTGCCTTTCTTCCTTTCGAGGTTGGGCTATCTCTCAGGTCTGCAGCATGAGGCCAGCAACATTCAGACTAAAAAACATTATTCAAGGGCAGAGTCCATATTGGATGAAAATTCAGACTCCAGTTACTGTAGCATCAAACTTAAAAGGCTGCTCAAATTCATCAGAAGAGTGAGATCTTGAAAGAATGAGAGATATGCTATTTATGGAAGTGTGTGTCAAGACTGGCTGTGTGGCAGGCTGAGTAGGACACAAATGCAGGACTCAGGAACAAGGGAGTTAAACTAAAAAACAGCTTTATTAACTTTAAATTGAGTACAAAATAATACAGATGTAAACATCTGAAAAAATAAAATAAAAAACAAGAAAACCAAGTTATATATTCCAGGAAACCGTACTGTGAGAGAGGACACATGACGGTACAGCTGGGGTAAATAAAACACATGTGAGCAGAATCTAACTAACGAGACAAGGACACAAAATTAAACAACACACACACACATAAGATGAGGCACTATCAAAATAAAACAGGAAGTACAAACACTGAGACCAGGAGCCAGACACAGAAACACGAGGGAGGCAGGAATAACCAGGGATTCATAAACCAGACTGAAACCAAGAAATGCTACTGCCAGAAAGTATGAAACCAGAACACAAAACACTCCAAGAAAACCCTTAAGTCATGAAACAAAGATTATGAAAAAACAAAGCTAAAGAAAACTCAAAATCCTGTGTTCGACACCCAGGGACCATGACAATGTGCTGCAGAGTATCAGGTATCCCTTTCAACAAATAGATTTCTAAATCATAACAGATGCCCATTAATTCTCTACAAACAGGACTTAATGCAAATACAGATTTTAGTCATTTGTTTGCCAGAGGAATGATTTGTTGTACATCTGGGAATGGGAATAATCAGACAGTTTAAAGTAATTATCCTATAACATATACCAGCTTTTTCTCAGCTAAAATTAACCTTATAAATCTCACACCTGGCAGTTAATTCAATTCAATTCAATTTTATTTATATAGCGCCAAATCACAACAAAAGTCGCCTCAAGGCGCTTCATAGATACAGAGAAAAACCCAACAATCATATGACCCCCTATGAGCAAGCACTTTGGCGACAGTGGGAAGGAAAAACTCCCTTTTAACAGGAAGAAACCTCCGGCAGAACCAGGCTCAGGGAGGGGCGACCATCTGCTGCGACCGGTTGGGGTGAGAGAAGGAAGACAGGATAAAAGACATGCTGTGGAAGAGAGACAGAGGTTAATAACAGATATGATTCACTGCAGAGAGGTCTGTTAATACATAGTGAGTGAGAAAGGTGACTGGAAAGGAAAAACTCAATGCATCATGGGAATCCCCCGGCAGCCTATGTCTATTGCAGCATAACTAAGGGAGGATTCAGGGTCACCTGGTCCAGCCCTAACTATATGCTTTAGCAAAAAGGAAAATTTTGAGCCTAATCTTAAAAGTAGAGATAGTGTCTGTCTCCCGAATCCAAACTGGAAGCTGGTTCCACAGAAGAGGGGCCTGAAAACTGAAGGCTCTCCCTCCCATTCTACTTTTAAATACTCTAAGAACAACAAGTAGGCCTGTTAGTGCCTACAGTTAGTGAAATATTAAAAGCTACAAAGAAGTTTAACTTGGTTGCAGGAAAACTTCTGCAGTGGTGTCCAGTTAAAAGTAATCATCTATGCAAAATTAAGTCACTGTAGCATCACAAACTGTAGTATAAAAAATAGCAGCTTTAGGAAACACGGTATTACACTGAGAGGTTAATTAAAGCTGGTTAGGTTAAATATAATGGCCGGTGTCATGGAGACAGGTAAGTCACCACATTATTCTTCCTGCACCCTCTGCAAGATCATGTGTTCACTTCAACATGCAACTAGTGCTACAGAAGAGGAGGCAGTTGAAACAGAGTGCCTGTTTTAAACTGGCAAGTCATTTTGAATGCAATGTTTCAAACAGGCAAATGTGCCTGCTAAGCTAAAGCTGCAGTTGCTGTATTTTGCAGGGGAATGAAGTGTTAATGTGCGACACTCTCACAGATGCAAAAACGATGTAAGCATGAGAGGACAGACGAGGAAGAGAGATTCTTTCCTCGGGTAAGGACTGCTCACTAAGAGACATTTGATGAACTGGAAATTTCAATTTATAATTTAAAACGTGACGTGTAATGTCCATTTTTGGTTTAGATGTTTGTTTTAAATCAGCTGCAGATCTGTGCATAATGTATCGGCTTAGTTATGTGGTTGTTTGATACTGAGAAATGTTCCATCTTATTCAAAGGTTACACAGAAAGTAGGCGGTTTGCAGCATTGTGGTTCAGTTTGTAGTGATGGAAGCGGCACTGGTACGGTGCAGATTGTGGTATCTGAAGCTTTTTTTCACTAGCACCCACTCAGCTTCACTCAACTATACTTACTCAGTTTTGGTCATTATCCAATTCAGCACAAAGTCAATTTGTGTGGGAACGTTATGGCAAGGCTGCCTGAAAGTCCTGTGACATCATTAGTATGCAATGCAAATGCAACACAACAATGGAAGACATCAAGGCGACAGTACATCTGCTGCTCAGTCTATGGCTTTTCATCAGATTAAGGTACATCTGATACTCACTGTTGGAGCACTGTGTGGGGTGTTGTGTTCCTTGTTGCTGGGTTTCACACATACAGTGCTTTTGGCAAACATTAACATGCCGATGGATCCATGAGACATGCAGACTAGATGACCCTGGGATCGAACCACGGACCTTCTAATTAGCAGATGACCCGCTCTACCTCCTGAGTGGTGACTGTAGCAGGTTTGATAGAATATTCTCTACATGAAATTTGATGATCCTGTTTACCATTGAAATGATTGGTAAATTAAATAATGCTTCATAATAGCTGTCCATGTGTTAACATGGCAGCTGAGGAACAAGACCTGCTCCTGTTGGTTCTAATTTTAGCTTCTTCTTTTTTTAACATGCGGAAAAAAATGGGTTCAAATGGGTTTGACACAGCTCAACCTCAAGTTACTGTATAATTTAGTAAGTAGGCTATAACTTTGATATTTTTAGGATAGGTTACTAGAATTAATGTCGTAGTTGCACTTGTATGTAATTATTAAGTAATCGTGCCACATGTTTCATTTAATGATGTTTGAGCCTCTGATTTTCTGAAGTTCGAGCTTACAAACAGCTCATGCTCGAGACTTAGAGGACTTGTGTTGTCATATAAACCTTTAAAATTACATGAGAATCTTTATTAATTCATTCTTGCACTTTCTCCTGCGAGCTGCAGCAACTCTGTCTTTTACATCACTGTCAGATTTTCTGTTTTTTGAAGTATGGACAGCACAAAGTAAGAAACCTAATTATTCAGATATTCAAAGCCTGAATTATTCAAGGCTGATTCGCTCTCTGCTGGTCTGATTGTAAATGGATCCACCAGACAAAATCAATCAGTAAACAGCGTAAAAAGCATTTATTAGCCTGTGTTGACACAGATGTGTAACCTCCAGTGAAATTGCTTTTTTTTGTCTCTGCACGGTGTGCTTTTACCTTTGCTGACATAGAATCTTGTGGCCGGTGTACAGAAAAATCCTATTTTTATGTTTTATGTTTATCTCTTCCAGCATGTTATACCTCAAGGCCAGAGTGTGGTGGGACACTGGCTAGCCTTTTACTCTGCAATTGTTTTCTTCTTTCAGAAAAGAAAAACAATGTGCAGCCAATCTACCAAGAAAAGTTCCTTTGAAAAGTAAAAGCCATTTTTCCACAGTACAAACAGTGAAGAGAGTTCAGATCAGCTCAATAGACACAGCATTTTGGCCTTTCTTCTCCTTTGGTTTAATTATACCCGATACTCTGCTCCGTCTTACGGTCCACAGGATCACAGTCAGCTCATGTCAGTTATGTCATGTCAGCTCATTTGGAAGTGATTGAAGCTGACATCCTAGGTGTGTTAGACCAATTGCCCTTTCCCCTTCCTCAGCTGAGAAGAAACGCAAAGTGGTGGTGCAGTACTGGACGAAAGAGCGACTTTAATAAAAAAAAGATCTGATAGTTGTTGCTGAGGAGCGCCTTCCAGTAGAGCGCTTCCTCCCATCAGAAGAAGAAGAAGAAAGTGTACTTTATTGGTCCCCGTGGGGAAAATCACGCACCAAAAGTGGTTACACAAAGATTAACTAGATGCGCTAATTGCTAATCAACGTTAAACTACCAGCTACATTGTACAGATGGACATAAACTGATGGCCTCTTTCAAAACAAACACTTCAAATGTCTCCCAGAAATTGAAATTCAGCTGTGCTTCTCTGCCTCAAAGTTTCAAAAATGATTCCCTCTTGTTGGATCAAATGTCCAAAGTTCTCTCGTAAATGCAATCACACTGGCAGCTCTGGGCTCTCTGGTGTCCCAAAGGTTGATTTCCTTTAGGTGAGACTGATCGCTGCGGTGCTACGAGGTTAACCTGCCGGAGGTAGAGTTCAGTGGATCAAAAATAATATGAAAAAAGGGCTGTCTACTCAAAATTCACTCTCTGAAAAATGGGCCCACCTTTCACTTATTGACCTTCATTTGATTTTCTTTTTATTCATACTTTGACTGATGCTTTCACCCTCGTAAAGATTGCTATACATATTTATATCCAATAACGCTGGTGTTTTACTTTTCCCGTGGATCCTAAGAAAAGGTTCACAGCTAGGCTGTGCGCTAATAAATGCCCTGTTCAGGAGAATAAAACAGCATATAAATGTGTGCAAATAAATATCAAACAATCAGAATCTCTATGTGAATCACAACAGCTGAAGGTTTATTTGGAAGGAAATAAATAAAATATTTTTTATGAGCTGGGTCATATCAGAGCATGTCAGTGATGCTGAAGAGCACAGCCTAAAGAAAACAAACAGTGAAAAATTATTGACCTGCATTAATTGAATTTAATTGATTTAATCTTTTATTTGGGCCACTGCCAATTCGACACCAGACATTATTTCTATTTCTGCTTGAGGATGCATTTGAATTCATCTGAAGTATCAAAATCTGCAACACTGTTTTATCCTTGGACTCTACTACAGTAGCTATATGAGAATCACAGCTTTTTTTAGACAGGGCCTCGATGTAGCAGCAGCTCTATTCCTCCTGATGAAATGAGCTGGATGAGCAACCTAAGCTTCACGAGGGGGGCATTTGGTTCAACTCTCTTTGCTATTTCATTTTTTCAAAAAGTGCATTTATGCAGGTGCAGGTGTACTTGGAGTCACATGTCACAAAATAGAGGTTATAAGCTAAGATGCATGGTTAATTTAAAACAAAAAAGTGAATGTACATTTAAAATAGTACTGCAAGAGGCAATCATGTACTGTATAATTATAACCTATACACTGGGTTACCTTCACAGGTACACAACTAATTTCATCATAAACAACCTACTTTAAGTCCCACCGTGCACTGAGTATGCATAATTGCAACCAGTCACACAGCACACTCAAAGGGAAATGTAACCACAGTTATAAAAGTTCAAAGTTATCTGTCTTTGATGGTATAATGTGCAAAACAGGAAAGATATTATCTCTATGTGCAGAAGTAAATGTGAACTCCCCACACAGTTTGGGTCACTGACTGTGACATATTTCCATTTGCTTTGCAATTTTCGAGCGAGATCAGGCTGCTCAAGCTGAACAGTGAACTCTTTTTAAGTTCCAAAGAGACATATGAGGGGGAACTTCCCAAAGTCTGACATACATAAACTCACGTGATCCAAAGTTAGTGTCCTCCTCAGTTATCCTGCTGCAATCGCTACAGATGCACTAAGCTACAATTAATCCGATAGTTAGTGCAGCAACAATTATACTCATGCTAACTTATTGCTACTCACACCTTGGTTTTGGTGTTTAAGCTTTTCATTACCAAATTGCAGGATTTAATTTTACCAATTTGTTACTAAGGAGTGTTGCACTTTAAACAGGTCCTATTATGCTTTTTCTTCTCTCAGATATACTCCGAGGATTGGTAGTGTGGGCGACAGGAAGTAACCTAACACAATGATGAAGACCACGCAAGACAGCACAATCAAACAATTATATGTGACAAATGATCAAAGTAACAAATAATACAAAAAACCAAAAGGAGTCATAAATCCACAAAACTAAAAACCATAACAGCGAGGTTCTGGCTCCAAAAAGCAGGGGTGCGTCTAGAAAGGGGGTATGGGGAGGCATAGAATTAGAACAGAATTCAACTTTATTGTCATTGCACATGCACAGGTACAGGGCAACGAAATGCAGTTTGCATCCATCCAGAAGTGCTTTAGTGATATAGATATATTACAATATATATTAGCAATAGTATAGATATGTAAGTATATTACAGAAATGGGTCTATTATGGTATGTTATAATGTACACGGTATGAAGTACGTTGTGAATATTCTATAACTATAAGCAGTGTTGGGAAGGTTGCTTTTAAAATGTATTCCATTACAGAATACAGAATACATGCCCCAAAATGTATTCTGTAACGTATTCCGTTACGTTACTCAATGACAGTAACGTATTCTGAATACTTTGGATTACTTAATATCTTATCATGCTTTTTACAACAACGTGAATGTACTATTGCTGTGTGATTTATTACTATTACTGAAGGTCCGCGACTCCGAACTGTAGTAAAGGGACCTCTGACTAATACGGCGGGGTCCCTGTCGGCTCGTAGCCGAAAACTAGCTTTACTTTGTTGTGTGGGTCAACTTTTCTTGCGAGAGACAGAGAGAGGCGTTGAAAGACTGCTCCAACGGAACTTATTGTTTTCGGAGGAAAACACGAACACGGTGTACAGTCGAGTCTTAATAGCTTGGCTGAAGTGGTTATTATTATATTTACATGCTTCCAGCTCCCGTTTTTCCTTGATGACAACTCCTACCTTTCCACTCCCCTTTTTCTCTCTCCCTCCTCGCGCTCACAGACCCATAACGTGTATGGCAGTCCATTCTCTCTGCAACACGGACTACACTGCCCATGATGCTACATTCTTTAGAGCTATGCTTGTAGCATTCTGCCTGTTAGCTTAGCACAACAACAACAACAACGAAAAGGCGCTCTCTCACCTAGGAAACACACAGTCGCAGAGAGAGAGAGAGCGTCGCCCTGTAACCATGGCAACCGTAGCGCTGCCGCCTGGAACAACAGAACGTAGCTGTCAAACAAACCCAAACAGTCCTGACCCGCGACAAAATGAAACAGGAAAGTACCGCAGTGTAATCCATTTATTTCAACAAAGTAACTGTATTCTGAATACCACCTTTTTAAACGGTAACTGTAACGGAATACAGTTACTCATATTTTGTATTTTAAATACGTAACGGCGGTACATGTATTCCGTTACTCCCCAACACTGACTATAAGTCTGTGAAGGTTCTCAGTCATCCAGGTCATCATAGTCAAAGGAGCTTGCAAAGAAAAGCGTCTGGACTTCTTTAAGTTACTTCAAGACGTTTCGCCTCTCATCCGAGAAGCTTCTTCAGTTCTAAGGTCAAATGGTGGAGAGTCCCAGATATAAACCTAGTGGGAGTGACCCCCCACAGAGGGACAAAAGGACCCCCTGATGATCCTCTAATCGCCTGAGCCAAGGTGTGAAACTGGGTGTGGGTCCCAATCAGCCAGAGTTTCGGGTGAGTTCATTGTGAAACCTGGCCCCACCTTATCATGCGAATTCCTGAGATCAGATGGCCCAGGATGTGAGTGGGCGTTAAGGAGTCTGGGAAGGGATCTCAAAACTGGATTATAGATGGCAGAGAGTTGGTGTTGTAAACCACCGCCTCTGTTCAAAGATGGTCGCTCACAGTGGACATAGATGGCTTCTTTCACTCCTCTTTCAAACCATCTGTCCTCTCTGTCCAAAATGTGAACATTGGCATCCTCGAAGGAGTGTCCTTTATCCTTAAGATGCAGATGGACTGCTGAGTCTTGTCCTGTGGAGGTGGCTCTTCTGTGTTGTGCCATGCACTTGTGAAGTGGCTGTTTGGTCTCTCCAATGTAGAGGTCTGGGCATTCCTCGCTGCACTGTACAGCATACACCACATTGTTAAGTCTGTGTTTTGGCGTTTTGTCTTTCGGGTGAACCAGTTTTTGTCTGAGTGTGTTGCTGGGTCTGAAATGCACCGGGATGTCATGCTTGGAGAAAACTCTCCTGATAACTCCTATAACTATAAGTATGTACAGGCTGTAGTGAGTACAAGCTATGTGCAGGCTATGAACAGGATATAAATATGAAATAAATAACTTTACAGAAATCTGAGATATACAGCTATACAGAAATGGGAACTATGCAAGTTGTAAACAGTTGTAGGATTAAAAATTATCGAATGTACAGAATGATTATTTACACAGAGCTATACAGTAGTGCAGTTAAGATAAGTGAGGGTGTAGATAGTTTCATCCACCCCATCTGGCCTTTTTCCAAATGACAGAGACATGACTCAGCTCGATATCATCTTTCTTCGTGGTACGAACAAAGTTCTAAACATGTGAACTGGGATGTTCTTGTTTTTCTGTATTGCAAAGTAAAGCCTCTCAGTTGCTCATAAAGGTAAGCTCCAAAGAAGCTCATCCTGTAATTTTGAAGAATAAAGGCACAATTTCTTGGACCTTAAGATGCAGACTGGTACTGTCAGTGGTACTGTGGTCATGGAGCAACAACGAGATTCAGTGAGTTCTGACAGACATTAACTCACTGGCTCAGTAAAGGAACTGTTCACTTCTAAGGTAATTTTCAACTCTGTAGTTATTTCTGATTACCGGTGTGGCCACCATTGCTGATTCTTTGTATCCCCCCAACCTCACCACCACCTCATTAAATATAATTAAAACAACCAAGAAGCTCCCCTGCCAATAAGTCTCTGACTCTCATTCAAAATCTACTCAGATATTTGTATCATTAAATAGCTGGTTAGCTCCATCCTTCTGAACACTCCTGCTTTAGGTTACTTTGAAATTACCTAATTTGCTAATATAACATAATTAAATAAATATTAGTCCTCAAACAGATGTATGGAGTGATTCACAAGCCATGTGAATGAGGCAGACCGGCAAGGTTTAGGGAGATGAATTAAAGCTACATCTTTATTGTTTTGATATGATGACCTCTTATTTCCTCATCATTTATTACAGAAAATGTACAGCCTGCTCCTCATATTGGCTTATTCTTTGTAAGTATTTGTGAATGCCGTCCAGTTTTAATGCATCCTGGCCATTATAAAATATATTGCTAATTCTGTACACGTTTTCTACCCTTCATTCAGGTTCTCTCTTTCTCATATCACCCTGTTTTCCCATATTTCGAAGAGCCTCCCTCAACAACAATAGACGGGGGTTAACCACAAAGCTTTTAAGGTTTCAGTTTGGCTCCATTGTAAACCACTGACAGGCTTTATGTATGGAGTATAGTCTATTTACTTTCTGGTGCTGCACAAGCAGTGGATTGTGGGTTATTTGCTGAATACAGCTGTCTGCTGAAGCTTAAAGTACTGGAAATAGAAATGAAATGGAACCAAAAGAGTGTGTAAAAGAAAAATACATAATGGGAGAGTCAGATGATGACTGACTTGTTTTGTCTCTACTAGAAAGATTCAAACCTCTGCTTAATCAGTAGAAAACTTCAGATTTATATCATTTGCCCAGTCTAGATTGGACAGTTGGATGCTTTTTTAAGCAATAGATACAGTTTCTAAATGTCCAAACAGGAAGTGTCAAAACGTTTTAGGCTGTCACGAGCTGAGAAGCCATGATTGGAAATAATGAAGTCTGGCTTTTCCCATGCAGTGTTCAGCAGATTACCAAAAGACTGTGCAGGTGGTCACAGATCTTATTATTTTGGATTTGAGATCAATAGTCGGGCAGTAATCAGTTGGTTTGAACAGTTATAAGTTTCTCTTCTGTTCCTCACAGCCCTCATCAGCTGTCTCCTCTTCTTTGCTTTGGCGAGGAGACTTTATGTCAGTCCTACTGTACACCTGTTCATTTTATCTCAAGCTTCTCTCTTAGCCTGCCTCTACACACCCACATAACTGATCCATGTTGAGACTCCAAAATAAAATTTAAATGACCTCCCACATGTGTCATCACTGTGTACGAGACTTGACATGTATTTTTAATTTAGTATAAGAATAACACATTTCCTCACAAATCTAGTTTTTGCATTGCGGTGCATTACATGTAGACTGCACGCCGTTACAAGATGCAACAAAGCTGGAGTGGTCTTTGGTCCTGAGCCATGGCTGTCACGTAATTTCCATCCTGTCCATTTACTTTCAAAGATGTAATCCCAACACGGCAGCAATTTTTCTACTTTGATGTAAAATGTCCCAGCCAGCCGATGTGTTGACTGAAAGGCGGCAGTAAGAGTGATTTTAAATAACACAGTATGCTTAAACCAGGTAGATGCTCTGGGAGAGGAAGGGTAATTTTCATGTGACTCACTGTCATGAATTGATGCAGGAAAAAATTCAACCCATCACAGTCAAAAGAGGGGCCTGATATAGCTCATCAGAGCACAGCTCATCAGGTCGATTCAGCTGACGGAAAGGGCTCAGAATCGCAAAGAAAACACAAGATCAAAGACAACCTGATTACAGGTTTATGATACCAGAGATTAGAGAATGATACTGGAGATATTTTTGTGCTGCTAAAACACGTGTTAGATATCAGAAGAAAATTCAAATAGTGATTAACAAAGAGAAGTAAAAATAGGAACACCACAGTATGAAAATCACCTCAAAGTAAAACTGTGTATCAACAGTACAACTACTCATTATGTTGAAAAATCACTTTGACATGCTCTTTGGAGCTGATGTTCACTCTTCATGATCACACATGATGGTGATTTGCAAGAGAAAACTTGCTTGCTGAGATAAATTCCTGGGTAATTTCTTTTTTTATTCATCAGTACTACCTCTGTTTCCACAGCATTGGCACTTGAAGCACTAGAAGCACTTTGAGCAGCAATAACTTTAATTAATTGTTTTCTGTGTGACATTATCACTCCCTCACATCAATGTGAAGGAACACAGCTGTCTTAAGGTCCCACCACTGCATTTCAATCAGGTTGAGGTCTGGACCTTGATTCTTTTCTTTTTCAGCCATTTATTTTAAGATTTGCTGCTGTGCTTGTGATCATTGTTCTGTTGCATGACTCAGTGTCAGGCAACTTTTCGTTATTGAGCAGAAAAATTTGACTCAAGAATATTTTTAATAAACAGAGGAGTTCATGGTCAGTTCAATGACTGCAAGGTGCCCAGGTCCCCTGGCTGCAAAACAAGCCCAAATCATCATCCCTCCACCATCATGTTTGACAGTTTGGCTTCATGTATTCAAATGATATTGTTCCAGAAGTCTTGTAGTTTACTCAGATGCAACTTTGCAAAACTAACCTGTCATGTTATCTTAGCAAAGAAAATACTTTGCGATACAAACCAAAACCAGAGATTGTTCAACTTGAATTCAAAGGACTCAAAGCAATCACAAGGAAGTTGTTGGTATAATACTAATTTATTTCACCCATCAACAGCCAGATTCTTTTTCTCAAGCAACAAGGATTTGCCTTGGGTCACAGACCAGTCCCTCGGCCTAAGAGGTCACCCAAGTTAGGAAATCATCAAAACTCTTTTCAGTTATAAATGTCTTATTCAAAGAAATCTGTCTGCTACTTGCCGAGATATCTTATACATTCAGTGTTGAACCAATGACTCCATGGACTCCAGGAGAAATCTATCAATTTAACTTTTAAATTCACTTTTTCCTTATTGGAGTTTATGCACAACACTCTTCAAAAACTAATTACTTTAACTTGGAACAAACTAACCTTCTACTCTGTTGCAATGATCATTATTCATTTTGGCATTGGAGTTTCTTTGCCTTGTCTTGATTGATGTTTTCATATTGTATTTCGGCTAGTGCATATTGGCGAGGGCGTGCATGGAGGTGGTCTTAATGACATTTTCCTTAATAGATGATTAAATATAATATTATTTATGCACACCTTTCTGTGCTCTGGTCTCACTGGGTATCTTGACTGAGACTCATAAAGGGTCATTTTAATTGATAGTTCCAATATGAATTATAAACTTTATCATGTTGCTTTGACTCTTTTTTATTTTACCTTTTCAGCATTTTGTTGCTTTTTTCAATTTGCTTTCATAAGTGGAAGAAAATGAAAATGCTAATAGATTATGTTTGTTTTCCGTTTGTTAGCTTTTTTTCAGTCTAACTCACCCAAGTCTACCCACACCATTTCTCCAAGGATGTATGAAACCAGCTTGCCTTTATAGATGAGGCTCATTAAGGTAGATTATACTCCTAATCTTTTTTATAGTTTACAATAAACCAAGAGCAGTAAAAAATCAGTGGGTGGAAACAGTAATTTGACTTCCAACACTAACATCCCCGTGGCTTTTGCAGTATTTGCGGACCATGTGCACTCACTCCTGACAGGTGTACAGTAACACAGTGCTCAGATCCACTCTGACAGCTTCTCAGTCTCTGCCAGATGAGTTATTATAGGGAGATTCGACTCATCTCCTTTGTTGCAGCATTTAGAGGATTGCCTAAAAACAGTGATTCTCTGTGACAAACACATTTTCCTTTATAAAAATTATTTCAGGGAGTATGAATGCCAGAGCGAAATGTCATGTCAATTTTTGTTTGCTATCAATTAGAGATGGAGCGATTTGATATTACGTATCGGTATCGGTCCGATACTGACGTAAATTACTGGATCGGATATCGGAGAGAAATAAAAAATGTAATCGATCCATTAGATATCAAAAAAGCACCTCACAAAACTTGCGACACGGCGTAACTCTCCTCTTAACCGTAGCACGTTGGAGCAGTATGCTCACGTGATAGAGCGGCTGTGTGTATTTGTAGTTTCGCTACCAAACCAGCATTTCATCTCCGAGGAAGTGATCCCAGAGAGAAGTAAAGCAAGTGTGTAAGTTGATCTCTGAATGTTTGTAAAGCATTCCCACGTTAAGCTTAACAACCGATATATGGAGCGACTGCCTCTTCTCTCCCCCTCCCTCTCCTGCTGCTACTTCAATCATGAAACTGATCAGTGATCAGCTGATCGGCTTTTCTGTCGCGAGTCCGTCTCTCTTGTTTGTTTATCTTTGTTTTATTTATTTAATATTACTTTTTACACCAGGATCCTTTTCTATGTAGCTGACGGCTGGTAACTGTGCAGGGGCGGATCTAGCAAAGTTTAGCCAGGGGGGCCGATAGGGCATGAACAGGGAGAAGGGGGCACAAAGACATACTTTTCTTTCTTATTCTCATTTAAAATGTCTAGCTTTTATTAAATAATTATCTGAATCTTACACCCAAAGTTTTAATCTGATGTAAAATGAATAGAAGTCCATTACTGTATATAGTAACTATTAAGTCTAATATACCCTAGTAAGCTATACTACTTTTTCCTTTGGGAAGGTACCATCTGTGCAGTCTGCCGTTCTGTTGAAGAAAGATGTTGAATCTATTTAATTATTCTTGAAAAATAATTTATTTCTGTGCATTTTTTTTTCACACTCCATCAAATTAAAGTTGATTACGTCGATTAAGCATCATGAGGTGGAGGGTGGTTCCTTATTTTTTCTTTTTTCTTTTTTTTTTGCTGGGAGTTTTAGAGCCCTATTAGTTAGGTTGCTTACTCTTTAAAATACCAGAATAGGGAAGATGGAGTAGGTTTAAGTTTATTAGATTGATCAGTATTGCTGAACTATGAAATATTTTGGGTGCAATGCATTTTTTGCATACAGGTATAACAGAATAGCTTTAGTTTTTTTGTTTTGTTTTGTTTTTTTAACTTGAGTATGAACTTATACAAAAAGCAGCAAGATATTAAAAAACAGTTTTATTGATTAAAAAACACACTATATCGGAAGTTTAATTCATATCGGTATCGGCCGATATCCAAATTTATGATATCGGTATCGATATCAGACATAAAAAAGTGGTATAGTGCCATCTCTACTATCAATAGAAAGGCACCACAGAAACACTAGGAAGACTAAGAAAGAAGAAAACAAAAAAAATGTTCTGTTTGCATCTATATAATTGTTACTACTGAACATGTATAATATAGATAAATCCATTATAATATCAATGGACATGTTTTGGTTTAGCAACAGCCAAAGGGCGTCAAGTTTGGCATCTCTGATGTTGTCATCTTGTTTTGTGAAATCAAACAGGACATTTAGGGTGCTAATGCTATTGCTAGCACAGACTAGCTAGCTTGGTTATGAAGAACAGATTGTCCACTCCTGGTGAAGTGTGAATTTCCAAGCTCCCAGTTGGAATTTTCAATTGGAAAATCCACTTGAGTTGGACTTCCAACTCAAGAAGTCAAAGTAGTCCCACGTAAAAATCCAAGATGGCGGCAGTCAATTGTTGTCTATTAGCCATACACAGAGCACTGACCAGGCTCTATTTGTGAATATGTGGTGATGGTATTTTTAAGTGCCAAAAAAAGAGAACTCCCCAAAAAGCAAAGCATTATGCTGTATTGCTGGTGATGCATAATGCTCCGGCTTGCTAAGGAGCAAAACAAATCCTGTTTTTTGTTGCTTTTTCAACTTTGCTACTGAAGCGCCTTTAACTTTACTGAATGCAGAATTACTAAAGAAACTGATCTTAGTTCAACTAAATTGTAGAACAACAAAAAGGACTCCACCTCTTGCTAAAAGTAGCATGCAAAACTTTACACATTAATGCAATTTAAATTAGTGGGCTGGTTAAAAATTATGTTTTTTGTCTTGTGGGGGAAAATTAGACCAAAAGCCGAAATCCGTTTATTCCAGGCTGTTTATCTCTGCTGTACAGGTGAACATTTCACTGTGGAGGATTTACGGGGATTGAATCACAGTCAGCAGACTGACCACTTTTTCTGTAGCACCAAAAGTTGCCACTTTGTATTTGCACAGTTACTATCTTTGTTTCCAGGTTGCTGTATTATCCCCTATTTCCTCGTGTTTTAGTCTTGAAACTGTAGAACACAGCTGTTGAAGTTTAATCTTCTCGTGGTGTTAACAGAAACTGATTTATTTTTGCCTTAGCGTTCATGGATTTTTCATTGACATCAGTGACTTTTTTTGAAGGCTTTTGCAAATGTGAAAGTACCCAAAGTCTGTGCATGCTTATTATATAGACTTAGCGGTCCAGAATTTAAACAGACAAAAAATCCCATCTTTTTATGTCTTTTAACACTGTTATGTTAATACTACAGCTCTCTCATGTATCTGTTATTAGGGCTGCATGAAAAAGATTTGATCTAACAAGGGGGAAAGTGAAGGGAAAAACACAGTAGTACCTTATTTATGAATATCTACCAACAATTTCTCATTGTTTATATCACACCAAAAGTCAAAATGTGTTTTTGTGACAATATTCATTTGCTGTGCATGAAATAGAGCCACATCCTAATGAAATGAGAGAAAACAGCTGAAAGATTTTCACTCATGGTGCTTGAGAAATTAGCATTGCGGGGGACACTGTCACTGCATTTTCACTGGTTTAGTCAGAGCGGGCACATTTTTCTTGACAGGGGTGTCGCTTGTTCTTGTGCAAATTATCACAGCTTTATCACACTGTGCATGCTGTAAACACACAAAGAGTTTAAACGGGCAGAAATCGTGACACCTTGGACATAAAAATATTGGCAACATTGTTTGAAAATTACCCAACATTCTTATCTATCTGTGTGTTAACGAAACATAAACTGCATGCTTATTCTCTTCCCGCACATCACAGCTCTGCGTTTCAACAAGAAACTCTGTTTTATCTAACAGAAAACTCTAGAGCTCCTCTCATTTTAACATGTAAGACAGACATGGACCTATAGGGATTCTGCATTATTGCACTAATGAAAGACATAGCTCACAATGGGTCACATTCATCTAGCTGCTTTGAATAGTGGTCATTGAAAGCCAAAGGCCAACATTAGATTAGTGACCCCCTTTACTTTCTATCAAACAAAAAACTATTTGAAGTATCTACTTGAACCACTTCCTCTGGCTCTAAGGTGCATTTATTCCTACCTCTGACTCATCGCCATGTCACAGATTCTCCTTAAATGACTTCAGCATACACCACGCTGCCCAAGCTCTCACTCACAGTAAAATCACAAAGTTATTCATCTAAGCCAGGCAAACAGAGGACAGGAAACTTAAATAAACCTATGGATTATTTCTCCTAACACCTGATATGAGCATGAGGTCATAAGGAAAAGTGCATTGTTTAAAATAATTAAAGATGTACTTTTATTTATGAATCAAGGCTGCAATAATAAAATACAGTTAAAGGCTGAAGCAATGATGGCAACCAATTTAAAGTTGAATGTTTTGTTGACCCATCGTTCCACCTCAATTATTTTCCTTTGTGAGTTTTTCCATTTTCAGTCACTTTCATCATAATAAATTCTGTAACTAGAGAGCTCTGTCACTTGGGCACGAGGAAAGCTTGCTAAGATTTGTACACTTCATATCTTCTCTACAGAAACCTCACAGGGATTAGTTCAGCATTAAGTAACTTTTGGCTGTTAAAATGAAAGAGTGGACCCACTTTGCAGACCTCAGCATCAGTCCGAGGAACTCCTTGAAGTCACGTCACTGAATGTCCTCATTGAATTAAACTAAATTTGTGTTAAAGAATAATTTTCAACTATCATTTTATTGAATCGAGCAAAGTGAAGAAATGTAACACATATCATCTCAGGCTTTCGTGCCTATTTCTAATTGACTTTAAGCTCAACTGGTCCATCCCCGGGCTTATGACACTGACATCAGGGCCAGAGAAGTGATGGCTGTTTCAGTCAAAAACGTTCAGTTTATCATGTAAAATATGTGTAATGGCTTAATAGAGATATTTATTGTTTTAAAAAACACACTACAGTTTGTGTATGTGGAGACCAGAGACATTGTGTGGCCATCTGTTCACAACTATATTTAAAAAAAAGATTGTAATCTTCCTGACGTGAAGATGTATATTACCTCTTTGTGAACCATCTTTCTTCTCAGAGGGGACGGGCATTTTGAGAGGAAATTTGAGTCTACAAGTCCTTGAATGTCTGCATCCAAAAAAAAACTTGTGCCTTTAGAAATAAGCAGCCAATTTCACCAGTTAGAGTAAAAAAATTAAAAGGACTGAACATGAATCACTGTGAGTCACTCAAGGATAAAAACAATAACAAATAATTAAGACACTGGGCTGCTGCATGTCACAAAAGTCTAAACACAGACCCTGCATCCATTAGCAGTTTTGAAGTTATTCAGGAAGTCACAGCTCTGGCTTACCATAAAACACTGCAGCAACTTTTTACACGCCATAACTTTCAGCCATTTGCATGTTTTGGTCTTCCAACTCTCTTCAAGTGCAGGTAGGGTTGGACAGATGAGGGGCCGCCTTGGATTCCCGCTGTTCGGCTGACTCCCAGTCTCATTTTCAGCCAGTCCTTAGGACCAGCTCCAACACCAAGTTTCCACCACATGCTCTGCTTCATTAGTGGGAATCGGGCTCTTCCATAGATTTGCAAACTTTCAAGTTTAACATCTCTATTTCTCTGTTTCCCAGTGTTACCTCTGTAGCCAAAGAGCGGCTAGCTCTTCAGCGTAAGCTACCTGTTCCCATCAAGCTTGTCCTGTCCCTTTGACATCCCTCATCTGAAAACCTTTCAATTTAATTTTTTTATATACTGCCATATCATTATAACATCTTAGGCACAAAGAAAACCTCTCCCTCCTCCAGACATAAATCAGACTAGCGGTCCCCCCTCTATGCATTCTTCCCAGACAAACCAAGTGAGCCACCTCACCCACGTCAAACATAATCCTCTGGAATATTTCTGTGGAACTCCTCACCTGGACTAACCTCTCCTCTCTCTCAGTCTGCCCTGGGTTTTGCTTCAGTCCACTTTCCTTTATTGCCATCTTGGCATGTGACATTCTGATTAATAATAAAATAACTAAAAAGTTAAGAGTTACAGTTCCTGAACAAAAAGCTCGTAAATATTTTTAAAATGTGCTATTTTTTGTTTCACAGACACCCTTTTTAGATTATAGAAAATTTGTGTTTGTGTCATTTGAGGCACGCTTCTCTGTTGTGATTTCACTTCATTACTTAAATCACGCTGCTGTTAATGTGTATATGCTGCTGTTATTGTGTATATATTTATTTATATTTCTTCATACATTCTTATATAGTTCTATATTGTGTATTGTGTATTTTGTTGTACAGTTATTTTATTTTCAACTTTAATTTATATATTTTATCTTATTCTCCCAGTTAAATTTACCCTTCATTCTAATTTGTGTTGTACAGTTATTTGATTTTTAACCTTAATTTATATTTTATTCCTTCCTAGTTAAATTTACCCTTTTTAATTTTTCATATTTATTTCCTATCTTATTCATAGCCTTTTCCTTTTTTGTTTTCTTTAGGTCACGAGCAGTTGTCCAAGCATTTCACTACATATCGTACTGTGTATGACTGTGTACGTGACAAATAAAATTTGAATTTGAATTTGAATTTGAATAATAAAGGATTATGGGCCGCCAGCCTAGTAAAGGAACTGATGCATGTGAGTGGGCATGTATCTGCCACCCAGAGTCCTCCTGCTACATTTGTCATAAACAGACTGCTGAAAATAACAGGAAAATGCCAATGGTGTTAACTGTGAATTACCTACTGTTTTGTGGGCGCTCATGATGATGCAACAAGGCATTTTTCCAGGCAGTAAAGTAAAATAAGGAAAGATCTGCATCCAGCAATATAGAAGAGATTATATACTGTACTATGATGCAAAATATTAACTAAAACAAAATAAAAACAGCAGTAAGTAATAAATTTTAAAAAATGGTTTAATAGGACCATGAACAAATTCATATAAATTCAGTTTTATTTATATAATGCCAAATCACAACAACAGTTACCCTAAGTTGCTTTATAATGTAGGGTAAAGACCCTAACAATCAGATGACCGCCTATGAGCAAACACTTGGCGACAGTGGGAAAGAAACTCCTTTTTAACAGGAAGAAACCTCCAGCAGACTCGGGCTCAGGGATGGGAGGGAGACAGGATAAAAGACACACTGTGGAAGAGACCCAGAGATTAACAATACCTAATGGTTAAATGGAGAGTGGTGTGTTAGTGCACAGAGTGAAACGAGGTGAGTGAAGACGAAACACTCAGACTCAAACACAGAAGCAGAGACTACGTCTGTCATGCAAGAGGAGAACATAACAGAAGTCTTAACAAATAACTTGGAGAGGCTGAGCTACAGTACTGTGCAAAAGTCTTGACTTCTTTATATTTGTCTTCCAAGGTCTTGAGCAATAGTTCTCCAGGTTTTCTGAAAGACTTTTATGACCATTAACACTGAACATGAATCAGTCAGTGAACTATTGTGTCATAAAGCATAAAGCTCTTATTCAAAAACAAATTTTCTACAAAAAAACCACCAAAGACAACACAGATAGACAAGCATGAAATAATGTTTTTGCACTAACAACATTAATTCCCAAAGAGATATTGGCTTAAAAGTGAGATATAAGAGTCTGACTGGCCACTACTTCATTTTACAGCATGACAATGATCCTAAACACCCAAAACAGTTAAACGATACCTAGATAGAAAAACACACATAGACTGGTAATGGATTGGCCTCCCCAGGACCTAAACTTCAGCAAACACCCAAAGAAGACTTTGAATGTCCTTCAAGAAGCCTGGAGATCTATTCCAGAAGACTACTTAACCTCCTAAGACCCGAACTCTTCCACAGCATGCATTTTTAATTTCTCTTTGATATTTGGGCATATTGGGGCCCGATGAATGTACAAACAAAAATTACCAGATTTTTTTTTTACCTTATTTTTGTTTTTAAGAAAAATAAGAGCCACATATGAGGGTATTCATTTAAAATTTTGATAGAACAGTAGCAGTATGATGTCCTCGTAAGTGGATATCAGGCACATGTAGAGGAAAATTTGGTATTTTGGTCTAAATAACCCAAAATGTGATGTCCACATATGTGAACGCCAAGTCCTAGGAGGTTAAAGAAACTACAAGAAAGCTTGCCTAAGAGACACCAGGCTATGTTCAAGGATAAAGGTGGTCAAACCAAATATTGACTTTAAAGCTCATTAGATTTGTACAA
The DNA here is from genome assembly GCF_964374335.1 of Astatotilapia calliptera. NCBI lineage: Eukaryota > Metazoa > Chordata > Actinopteri > Cichliformes > Cichlidae > Astatotilapia > Astatotilapia calliptera. Next base: position 22,528,737 of record NC_137430.1, read on the forward strand.
ATTCCATTTTTTCCCTTATATATGCTGTATTTCCATGTATCTCTGTGTATTTTTCCGATAAATCGCACAGTACTATATATATACACAATAATGAGATATAGGTGCACACAATCATCAACAGATGAAAACAATCAGGGAGTAAGAGGAGGGAGCAAAATTAATGTAAAGCACAAGAAGATCAACCTTCAATATAAATAATGTAAGAATCCAAAAGGCAGTAATCACAGAGACAAGAAGACTCACACTGAACATGAAGACAGAGACAAAGCAAAACTGGAAAATAAACACAAAGTCAGAGAGGAAAGAATTAGTAGGGAAACACTAAACCAAGAGTTTGAAAAACTTCACGAAAAATAGACATGAAACAACAAAATGACAATAACTAAGCATTCCTAGTGTGAGTACAAGAAAATAATTATTATAATATGATGTGTTAAATTTGTTTAGATCAGAGGAATAAGGAAGGATTTGTCTGTGTTTTAAGTTGGCTTAGCTGTAGCCCTGAGAGTGTGTGTAATTGTTTTGAGAGAAAGGAATTTATGGACACTGGGGGTCTGCCTGCCATAGAAGGAGACAGGAAGCTACAGTTGGGGGTTGCTGATGCTGATGCTTGTACTTTTATTAAAACTCATAATTGTTATAAACTTAGAAGTAGGTTTGTAGGAGACTCTCCACCATATCTGTAAATGTAAGACAACAAGAGGCCAATGGCCCAGTGGATGCAGAGTGGGGGTCTCAGTGTTTGTAATATGTTAGCTCTGTTTTGTATGTTGTCTAAAGGAATTTGGTGTAGCTTGGGTGAGGAGATTACTTTTATGACCCCCAGAAAGTCACGTATACAAAGACACATACACACACAGTGCTTTGACTGTTACGACACGCCCACACCTACACGCACACTCACTCACGTGCACTCACATAGACATACGGGTACGCGCAAATACAGGCACTCACATGGTCGTGCATACACACAGACACAGAGTTTGCAGCACACCATGGGGTTTTATGATGGGGTCACTTCTACAAAACTGTGTTTCACAGACAAAGCAGTGAAGATCTGCAGAGGGACACCGGCCTTGCACGTCTTCCCTTCTAGAAGATGCATGCTTAAATGAAGATGAATAAAGGTTTTGTGAAATGACTACTGAGTTCCGGTGCCGTCTCTGGATGCTTCGAGGAATAAAAAGAACCGGGGTGAAACTGATTTCGCAACACTAGCCCTAAGGTCCTTTCAAAGTTAGGTGGTGTGTTTTTCCCTGCAAGCTGTTGTCTGTAAATATAAAAGGTAATTTTGTTTAACAGGCTGGATATTCGGCTTGTTATTCTATAAATATGAATGAGGCTTCTGATAAATTTAATCAAAGCAGAGAAAACGCCCTTGCTCACTCACTCACACCCTCATCCATTGTGCACAGTTTGCTACAGAGTGGACTCGGTGCACTGCTCAGTGCAGCGCAGACCACTGATGATGCATTATTAACACTACAGCATGTAACACTGCTCCACAATAATGTGTCGAGTATTCACGATTGTCTTTGTTACATAAACAAACCAAGAACATCTGCACCACATTTGAGTCCATGGACACAACAACAAGGGCTTTTTTGTATAAGAACGTGTCATTTTATTTACACCCCTCCACCTACACAAGTGGCATGTTACTGGAGCTGCAACTACACAATTGTATTCTGTTTGACAGTTTATTAAATGTAACCAGTTTAAATGTGGTGGATACACTTATGAGTTATGCTTTTTTTTTAAATATATGTATGTAAGGTTAAACAACATGCATACATTATGTGACAAAACCTTGAGTGAAAACAACATTTCTGGGACTCTTTACGATTTAATTAAAACGTTTTAACACTCTGAAGAAAGCTTTTTATCAATATGACTTCACATTTTATCACAATAATGCTTTGTTGTTACAGCATTATAGAAACACAATAACTGGAATTGTTCAACAGGAGTAATTGAAGTGAAGGACGAAAATCTATTAGCATATTTAGGTTGACTTTGAAACAGTAACTCTGGAGCTATTAAAGCAATTTTGTGAACTTAATGTGTTTGTACAAATGAAACAGTTTCCATTAATATTTAGCAAAGAGTAACAAATCCATGTCCTGTTAAATTCTTTATTGTCAGCCACAGTTAGTGTTTTTTTTGCCATTTAGACTCCATAGTTTAGGGAAATAGAAATATATGTGTGCTTTTATCACTGTTTGTGCTAATCACTGCTACCACTACTTGGACTGAGCAAGATTAAGAGGCATAGGGTGACAGCGGCTATGATGCAGATGCCTCATTTCTTTAAATTTTGCTAGGAAGAGGAAAAATATGTGGAGCAATTTATTGAAACATGCAGAAACATACATGGAAATACAGCATATATAAGGGAAACAACTGAATTTGAACAAATCTAGTTCTCCAGGTTTCTTGAAGGCCTTTCAAAGTTTTTCCTCGATGCCGGCTGGTTTTTGTTCTTTTCTAATCGCACACTCCTTCAGTAATGTTGAGGTCTGAGATCTAGGGAGCGCAATCCATGGCTGAGAGGGTTTTCGAGTAAAGAAATTTTGATTCAACAAAAGGAAGTGTGATAAATTATGTGTTTTTGCAACAGGTGGAGGAGATAGCAGAGGCTGATTGGCCCAAAGAAGGCAAGCAACAAGATGACTGGACAGTATTAAGATTGTGGGTGATGTAAGGAACAAGAAACATCCTAACACCCAGGAAAGCAGGCAAACGAGTGATTATAGATCTTCCTTATTGAACTTACACATAAACTTAATTTGTCTGATACATGTAGAAACAGTGTTGGTTCATTCCTTAAATCAGGTGACTGAATGACTCATAGATGAATGTTAAGTGACTTAAAAAATTGTCTTTTTTGATCTACTTGAGCATTCAAAGCTCTTTATGTAAATGCCACACTCACCTGTTCACACCCATTCATTCAAGCAGTGTTTTCTGCACCTATCTATCTAACACTCTCACAAATTCATACACTGATGAATGCAATGGAGAGCGACTTGAAGTGTAGTATCTTGCCTAAAAACACGTAGACATGCAGACTGGTGGTTGGATCCCTGGCTGCTCCAGTGTCCAATCTTCTGGCTGGTAGATGACCTGCTCTGCCTCCTGAGCTACAGCCATCCCAAAATAAAGAAATAAGTGGTGGCTCAAGACTTTTCCACAGGATTGTATTGAAGTAAATAAATATATATAAAAATAAATATTTTTTAAAAATTCAGTTCATTTCCATATTCACATTCATCTCGTTTCTTTGTCAAAGCCACAGGGGCCCACAGTGGACACGGGCAAAAGAGCCACAGGTTCAAGACCCCTGAGGCAGACAATCATTTGCACCACCACACCTTCCCAACATTTGAACTTGGTGTCCAGTCCACAGCATGTGTATGGCAGCACCAAAGCAACTCCGAGATGCAAGTGACTGTGACAAAACAGCATATTTGACAACCTGGGAGAGAGAACAGCTGGCTTTTAGTCAAGAAGACGAGGCTTAAAGAGGCACGAACTAAAAAGGCTTTTTTCAGACGGATAATGAACCGAGGGGCTTTTTTGCCATGAATAAAATTACAAAGCTCTTGTGGAGTCTTGGAATATAAATAAAGGGTAGAATTGAGCATAATGAGCCCCCCCTTTAAGTTAACAACTGCTGCCAGTTTTGTTTTTTGGTTTTTTTGGTACCTACTGATTTCCTCTTGCATTTTATGCAGATTGTGTAGAAGTGCCTTGCAATTCCAGGCAAAAAGCTTTCAGGGAATCATTTCTGTGACCCGAAATGCACAAAAATGAACATAGTCAAATTTTACATTAGATAATTTAAAGTCTTGCCTGAAAAACTTCACTTTAATATTTCGTCACTGCTTTCATTTGCAATGATTTTCAGGGGGTAGAGCCAATCATACTGCTGCAGCAGAAATAAGAGTCATTTCTGGAGCCTGTTTTAAATGTACAGTACTATATATAATACATCTATATAGTACTGTGTATATATTTTTTTTTCATGAGAACAAATACAATGGATCCTCGACAAATCCTACCAACCAAAAAGGTGGAAGCCGAGTTGCTGACTTTATTTTTTTCTATGTCAGTGCAGCAAGCCATCACTTTCTCAGTCCAATTATTTTGGAGGAACATATTCCATTTCTCCCGACCTTCATTTTAACTGAGAGGGATCCCTAATTAGTTGCCATATTTTTCAAGTCGCTGTCCGCAGCAGATGAGGTGAGCCTTGTAATAGAGTAATAGCTGTGGCAGAACATTAAACCTTAACAGGCTTCCAGAAAGATGTTAAAAACAGCCCGAGTCCACATGACTGCCCGACTTTGAAGAAAACACCAAAATGTATGGTGTCACTACAGTCCTCTGCACAAGATGTGTGAGCATAGGAGACAGAGAGCAGGAGGAGAAGGATGGGGGGTGGAGAGGAAGGAGGAGGTATACACTCAGTTTATAATGGAAGCCAGATTAGAAATCAGAGAATGATGCAGTGAATCATTTTAGTTTGCAGAGAAAAAATACACAAAAATACACCAAGGAATCAGCGCCAAACGCAAAAGAGCTGCAGTTTTGGGGGTTCTTTTTGGGAGGGGGGTTGTCTGCTGTTGCCTTTTCATGTGTTTGCCTTCCTCCACCTTCTGCTGGAAACTGTTCCTCTTTGGCAGCGAATGAGGCGTGAATATGAAGTACCTTGGTACTTGTCACTCCATTACCTGCTCTCTGTGCTTCTCATTACAACTCCTTCCCCTGGGAATGCATTCTCACTGCAGGGCGAGTGTATTCAAAAGCTTTGTGTTATGCTAGGTGTTCCTGTTGTTCTTTGCCTATGAGTGTATATATAAGCAACAAGCACTTTTAAAGGAGAAAAGAAGCACAAACCAGAGCTTTTACAACTATATTATATAATGTATATTTAACACTGTGGCTGTATTGTGTCATTAGAGGACTAAGGAAAGTGTATTTGTTGGTGTAAGTGCTGAAAAATGTCAAATTCTGTTTGTAACTGTAACTAGACTTGCAAGAAGCAGTGGCAAAAATGCAAATGCAATGGTGTGAAAAAATGTTTGCCCCCTAAACCTAATAACTGGTTGGGCCACCCTTAACAGCAACAAATGCAATCAAGTGTTTGCAGTGACTGGCTGTGAGTCTTTCACAGTGTTGTGGAGATATTTTGAACTAGTCATCTTTGCAGAATTGTTGTAATTCAGCTGCATTGGAGGGTTTTCACCTTTTTAAGGTCATGCCACAGCATCTCGATCAGTTTCAAGTCAGGAGTTTGACTGAGCTACTCCAAAGTCTTCAAGAATTAGTATACTGGGACATTTATACTTGTCTTTAATGTGTGGTTTTATTCAAACTGTGAAGCACTTTGTCACTGTATGTTTTAAAAAGTAAAGTCAGAGTAGCCTTGTGCTGCACAAGTTGAACAACAGGGTATAACAAGAAAAGTGTCCTGTTGAAATTAGAACTTTTTCTAATTAAAACAAGAAGAATATCTCTTTTCATTCTGCACCTTTTTTGTTAATAACAAGGCAGTTTCCCTGATTTATATGTGAGCATCGTATTTTAACCAATGGACATTTCCACCAGCCCAGAACTGGTTCTATTCTGGTTTAATAGCTGAAATCTTGTTTCATGGAGAGTCTACGGTGGCTCTGAGAGGTCAAATGCACTGCACCTTAAGAAATCACCACCAAATAGAAAACCGCTGCAAAATTAATGGAAGCCAAATAAAACACCACAGAAATAAAAAAAAAAAAAAACAATGCAAAAGTAAAATGAAAAAATTATTGTCACGTTACTGGACGCAAGAAAATGACAAAACAGCGACAGAAGTGACAAAGTAACTGTAAATGGCTCATAACAAGTATTATATCAGTCATGAAATTAAAACTCACATTGCCTGCATCTTCTTCTTATTCACAACACGAGTTAATACGTGTCTCAGTGCAATCATTCGTTTTGGTTTCTGTCACTGCTTTTCTGTCACCTTATTGTTTCCCCAAAAAACATTGTGTTTTGTGAGATTTTCATATTTCTATTTCCACTGTGCTTTATTCCACTTTCTGTTGTGTTTTGCATGCTTTCGCAGCGTGTGTTTGACCTCTCAGGGCCACTGTACAGTACAAGGCTTTGACAGAAGTTACTTAAAAGGAAAGAACAAGACATTTTAGGTATCTGTAATATCAGTTCACCTGACTCAACTAAACCAAACTAAAGGATATATACCAGAAACTTGCAGTCAAACGATACAAACTACCACCTTGCTTGGTTTTCACTGTTTGCTGTAAAAAAAAAAAGTCTCTTATCATGTCGGAACGATGGATCTGCTACGGCTTGGTGGTAATGAGGTGACACCCTGGTTCACTAACTCCAGAAAAGAAAACTTTCTTTCTTTAAGTCTTAACTCTGATAGTAAGCCAGTCCTTATCTCTGAACATCAGTGTCCAGCATCACTAATGCCGGCTAACAGAGCAAATCCCTGCAGCCGAGGCTCCAAAATCTTCTGCAAAGCCTTCACAGAAGAGTGGAAGCTTTTAGAGGAGCAGATCTATGCCCGTGGCTTTAATGTGAGATTTTTACAACTCTCATTTGTGTTTAGTTTTAGTATTCACATATACTTGTCACCACAGTGCTATAGGTGTCATCAGATGTGTCAAAATAAGTCAAGCAAGTCATAATATCACACAGATACAGGAGGAATATAGCACAGTCTTCCACACGGGGATCTGGAAGGTGGATGAAGCATTAATCAGCATGCCTGCACTGTCAGTAAACATACATTTTTAATTCAGGTCCTGAATAAAAAATAAAAGTGTTACGCTCTACTGGAAGCCCTCCAAAGGTAATATTCATCATTATGATTCCACCTCCCTGCTGCAAAGAGTCATATAGCGGATGTTCATTGTGAGCATCTGTCACAGGGTATTGCTTTCCGCAACAACAAAGAAAATGACAGCGGCAACCAAAACTTTAAATATCTATGAAGGGCTCAGAGGGAAAACAAATTAAGACACTTCTGAAGTTTTCATTTCATCGAAATGAAAGTGTCTGCCGACTGATGACGCCCCTCCTTTAAGCTGTATGCAGTCGGAGGTCTTCTGCTCCTTCTGTTCTTCTGATCCCTGTAGTTGCCTGTGGCTGGTTAACATTGTGGCAAACCAATTTCCTCCAGTAAGAACAGTTTGCCGGAAACCAGCTGCAGTTCTCTGACAGAGGGAAATGTGTTTCTATAAATGCACTGAAGTTCAAAGAAGAGAGGAAAAACTTTCACTCATCTGTAAGTGGACTATTTTGTACACTAAAGACCAGATTTATAATGCAGAAGATGTGATGTTAGCCTAAAAGACGTTGTCTCTTTGATGCGAATGGTGAGTTTTTAATGTCCCCAAGTGGCCAAAACATCAGTGTCATCGTATCTTATCCGGCCCACAGTTCAGCACAATTCACAGGTTACTGTAACATGTGAAGTACTGAGAAGTCAAGGAGCTCACAAGCGGTCACACCCCTAAATGAAAGTGTTTGAGTGATATTATGTAATATGAGTAGTGACCTTGGCTGTAAAAGACATAAAATCTTCTAAAACATCACCATATCATGGCACTGACAATATTTATTGATGTCAGTGTAAGGCCCAAGGCACACAGGCCTAAAGACCAACTGGTACCCACCAGTCACTGTGGACAAATTTATAATTCTGACCAGCTGTGAGCGGTTGTTAGAGGTTGCTGGCAGTTCCTGTAAAAATTGATTGCTTGAGCCCCTATTACACAAACCTAGAGACCTCAAGATGTTTAAACATGACGGTTTCAACTGTAAAAAGGTGCAACTTCTACTTCAAAGTCTGATGTTCTCCATTTGCAGTTTGCACTCTTTCAAGTTTCACTACAGTTTGTTGGATAGTTAACAAATGTCAGTCAGTATCTTCCACGCAATCTGTGGGTGACTCTGGCAATGTGGTGGAAACCAAAGATAGCAAGACAGCCACAAAAGATCTCGTTAGTCCTTGGTTACTTATAGTTTAATAATACAATATTAACAATCGATCCGTTCTTTTTCTTCTACTTATCCATGTCAGGGTGACAGGGATGCTAGAGCACGTCCCAGCTGTCATAGAGTGAGTGGTGGAGTAACCAATAGCAACCTGTCCTAGAACTCATGCAGATGCAGAAATTCACACCTATGGCCAATTTAAAATCACCAGCTAACTTAACATGTGCATCTTTGGACTGTGGAAGGAAGCTGGAACACCCGAAGGAAGCCCACATGGGGCCTGAAGAACATGCAAATTACACACAAAGGCCCCTGCTGGCTGGTGGATTGAAACCCAGGAACCTCCTTGCTGTGAGGAAACGGCGCTAACCAGCCTTTCCCTATGCTGCCGAAAAGATTAAATACACGTTTATTATAGATTAAGGCGGGACATTCCTGATCCCAGGGGGAACATTAATGTGCGATAAAGTTAATCAAATTTGCTCAACCTTTAGCAGCTGCAACATTAAAGTTATATATGAGAAAATCCACAAGTAATTCCCATCCAGTAATATATGAGCAAGGCTTTCATGTGCTACTAAGTACTCTGCTTCTGCATGTCTACTTTCACTTAGAGTCCCAGGATTAAGCCACATCCGTCAGCTGTGTGGATGTGATTCACCCGAGGACACATTCAGGTATATTCTTCAAAAAAACATACTGTGCAGCAGTGCCCTGCAGGGGCCTTCGGGATATTTCTGGCTCCCACTCACTCAGATATGCAACAGCCCAACATGGCCAGTCAAGCTGCAGAGCTGATAATAAAAAAAAAGGAAGTGAAGTCATTATAGTGGAAACTTCTGCAACTCTGAGATAAACTCTGGCGAGGAGTTCGCAGTGTGTAACTCTATTTTAAATCACTGAGGAAAAAATGAGAGAAAAACAATTACTTTCAACTCATTTGAAGATTTTTTACTCACTGCCAAAGCAGGAGTAATGACTTTTAATGAAGATGGTGAAATGAGAGACATAATAACGGGAGCGAGTGTAGCTGCACATTTCGTGCGTTCCACTCTGCTGGAAACTGCCTCGACAGACAGCTGGGTGGGTGATTTACTGAATGTCTTTTGGAAGGCTGGATCATTTTGTACAGGGCTGCAAGCTTTGAGACTGATACCATACTGAATTGAAAATGATACCCATATCGGAGAGCCCTATTGGCTGTCAGGTTACAGGCGCTTGCATCCATGTGATAAGATTAAAAGATTCACACATGTGCTTATAACTGCATGTTCCAGCAGTAGATCACAGTAACAGTTATCTCACCGGAGAGCAGGCGGCATTAAAGAGGCAATTCCTCTTAAAGATTACTAGAGCGACGAGATGTTTGATTTATTGCGAACCTTAGGGCGAGAGACTCTGTGTGTATTGAATATGTTTTATAGCTGAGTCACACATACAAAGTGGAAAGGCATGGGCATTCCCCCTCTGCTGCCAGCCAAGCAGCTAGCATATTTCCACAGCTGCATATGCCAGTTCAGCTGAAGTGCATAATCTCATTTCACAAAATGTGCTGCACAGTGAAAAAATAAGCATATTCAGTGTGATTAGTTTTCCTCCCCTTTGCATGTACCAGGGCATAAACATGGTTGACTCTCATTTACAGTCAGGTATTTTAACATGGCAGTCTATGGAAATTGACTGCCAGCTTCAAGTGGCCATTCAGGGACAGCATTTTTTTTGCACTTGTGGTTTGGCTTCATTTTTGCAGCCTTGCGACGTCACTGCAGGATAGGACTCTACTGCAGGAAAACATTCTCTTTTGGTTAGATTACGCAACACTTCAGAATAATACAGCATGAAAAGCTGCTGTCTCCGGAATAGATTTTATCTTTTAAATTGGTGTCCACAAGTTCAAAGACTACAACTGCAGACAACAAAACTGTGTTTTCTATATTACCTTTTGCAGTCTGTTTTGTGTTCTTTTTTGTGACCCAGGGTGTTTTGCACTCTGCAAATAACACAAAATTTTATTTAAGGCTTACTTTGAAATTATTTTTGAACTCTGCCTTTAAACTTTGAATTACAGTGTTGAAAGAGCCACTAAGATCCTTCACAGGTATAAACACAGCATTTTATAGGAGTTGGAGCTGATTTTAACTGTATGCAGTTTGGTCATTTCACCCAATGGTTCACAACTTGAGGGCAATATTCATACAAATGGTCACCATGAGATGATAAATGTGGCAGGAAATGCTATTTCTGAAGTTTGTATTTACCTGTGAAGCTTTAGCTCCAAAATAGTTAATTGCATGTTTGCTCTACATGCAATAGATCCCTGGTTCAAAAGCAAAAGAAGACACAACCCCAACCTGAAATGGTCATGAGCCAGCGTACAACTAGAGTTGGTCCAGACCCTGGATAAATGTGACAGTTGTGTTAAGAAAGACTAGAATGAATGTCTCTATTTGCTAAAACTACTGATAAATAACATACATTTACAGTCCTGATTTCTTCCTGCATATTTTCTATGTACACATAAAACCGTACCAAGACGTCAGACATGGTGGTGGTGGTGTGGTGGTCTGGGGCTGCTTCAGGACATGGGTGATTTGTTGTAATTAATGGAACCATGAATTTTGCTCTCTAATAGAAGCTCTACCTGAAGGCAAAAGTCCAGCCATCATTGTGTGTCACGGTCCCTGGGTCTCATGCCCTTGGTTTTGCGTTTTCTGTTAGTTCATTATTCCTTTTGAGTTTTGAGAAATAATTTATGTTCATGTTCTGTGTTATTTTATACTTCTTTATTAATGGTGTTATTTTGTATTTTCTTGTGTTAGTTATAGATGACTTCAGATGTATTAGTTCCCTTTAGTGTTCCTGTTCTGTTCTTTCAGTCTTGTGTTTGGTTAGTTTTCTACAGCTGTGCGCCTGTTTTCTCTTCCTTCATTACCTTCTGTGTATTTTGTCTGAGTCTCCATGTGTCCTTTGTCAAGTCATCCCTCTAAGCTGGGGGTTTCCTAGTCCCATATTTATATGTTTAATGATTTCTGGAAACCTTGGATTCCCAGGCTTGCTTTGTTTATTACTAACACAGCATAACATGACAGTTTGGCCCCAAAGCTCAAGCACACTTGGGTTATGCAGAAAAGTAATGATCCAATATACACCACCAAGTCCACCTCTGAAAGGCTCGAAAAGTAAAAAGGAAGGTTTTAGAGTGTAATTAAGTCAAAGTCCAGACTTAAACCAGATTGAGATGCTTTGGCGTGACCTAGAACAGGTCGTTCATGCTCAAAAACCCTCCAATGTGGCTGAATTCAAACAATTCTGCAAAGAAGACTGGGACAAAATTCCTCCACAGTGAAGTGAAAGACTCGCTGCCAGCTACCAAAAAGGCTTAATTGCAGTATTTGCTGCTGAGCGTTGCACAATCAGTTATTAGATTTGGGGGACAATTACTTTTTCACACGGCGCCATGTAGGTTTTGGATAACTAAAAAAATCCTTAATACATGAAATCATCCTTTAAAAGCTGCATTTTGGATTTACTCTGGTTATTTTTGTCTAATTTTCTAATTTGTTTGATAACGTGAAATATTTAAATGTGAGAAATATGCAAAAAAAGTCAAATACTTTTTACAGGGCTGTAAAAAATGATTTGAGATGTTCTATATTCTTTAGCAATTTATAATCCAGTCACACTATTAAGCATTAGTGAGGTGATGTCATTTAGAAATACACCTATGTTTACCCATCTGTTACTGTGACACCATGTACACCTATCACTGCAGTACATGGTGTTACCACCCGACTCAAAAGCTGCAACAAAAGTATGGAGACTGACACCAGAGTTTCAAAAAAAATAGGTTTGATTTTAAATTATTTTAAATTACGTAGATTTACATGGATTGACGCACAATAAAAAGTAGCATTCATCTAAAAAGCTCCAGCGCATTTTCTTAACTGCAGCATTATATGTGACTCTGTTTTAGTTTTATGCACAAAAGCCTATTGCATATTCTGAAAAGACAAATAACTGAGTGGTTAAATGAACTGTGTAGAATAAATGGTTAATAAAAGCCAGAGATTTTTAGAGATAAAAACTGATCTAAAATCCTGGCTTCAGCCCAGCATGAGGACAGATGGGTTTATGCAGCCTGCTCTCTACATAAAGCAGAATCTTGTCATGGCTGAAGAAGTGCAGTGATTGCTTTTTATCATTTAGATTCAGTTTAGTTAACAGTCACTTAATCGAATTTTACTTCTCCTGATTTGCCCTCCATTGGGCTCAGCATCCCCTGGGGGTCTGCTGCTAGGCCCCGGCGTTTTTAAATAGAGCGCCGCTGCCCTCTGGTGGATTCAAGTGGTGCTGACCACACTGGGAGCACACTAGGTGCAGATGTTGATTTGGATCTTCCAGATGTTTGATTAAATTAGTCAGGGTTGTGACGTCTACAGCGTCTTAATATCTGCCACCACTGACTCCAGAATCCAAAAATGCACCCAGTAAAATAAATGCATTACCAACCAGATTATGAGTGATACAGGCAACGATTTAAGAATATATTACGTTTCTTCATAATTCAATTCAACAGAAATTGACCCAATCGCAGAAACTTTATTGATTATATACCAGCAGCATTTCATTGCCTCCAAAAACAAAACCCCCCATGAATAATAATTTACAAGAATCTCTGTTTATTATCTGTGCCACGCAATAGACTTCCTGCCCCATCTGTCAAGAAGAAGCCATTGCTGTAACAGACAGCGCACATTGTGTTCTGGCAGTTAATGCATGGACGCAGAAAAATCTTTTCACACTTGCAGGAAACGCATGCGCATAGAGGAAACCAACTGGTTTGTGTCAAGCCGAGGCAGACGGACGTGATCGAGCCAAAAATCACCTGTATTCTGGCATTCATGGTGACACAGTGAGTACACATTTATATTTTTATAACAGAGAGGGCGTCTTAAAAACGACTGAAAGCACGACTGGTTGTGCAGTTTTTCTTCTTCTTCTTCTTTTCTTTTTTGGAAAATAAGGCGGGTAGTTACAGGGTCCAGTGAGGCTGAAGCATTCTTATCTGGATGTTCCTCCAGCAACCAGGAATATTAGAATTAATTTCTAGACAATTTGTGCACACTGTCATCCGTGCTAAAATAAAATCATCGATCATTAAACGAACCTAGATATTAGCAGATCTGCTGCTTCTTTTTGCCTCTAAAGGGAGAGAGAATAATGTGAGTGGACGCGAAATTATCAGTATTTCTGATCATAATGATTGCATTATGTTCCTATAAATGGCTGCTTGCTGTAGGGAGACTGTTTTCCTTGTATCGTGTATCCTCCCGAGGATGCGATTGCTGCGGTCCAGGAGTAACGCCTTGTCGCTATCATTACTGCTCATCCCTCACAGACGGAGAGGGGAGATGAGGGAGAGAGGAGGGGGGGGACAGGGGGGCGGGGGTTGTTGCTCATCACATTGGGTTTTGTTACATTCAGCATAATCCAGCAAACCCTTGATTAAAAAAATCCACTGGCTTCTCGAGCTGTTTGCATTCATATATTTATATATTTCATGTCGATCGCTGTTGCATTGTGCAAAAGTTGATCGTGAAGTGTTCGCGCATTCCGCAAGACACGTTTATTCACCTCAGGTAGTTTCAATTTAGCAAGCACGGATTTCAGCACGAGATTTCCGTATCATTTAGGCTTGAGTCGCTTTTTTTCCTCCTCTCAATCCTCCTTAGAACTGCGCGCCGGCTGTCAGATCTCTAATCTCTTGCGATTTCTTGGACTGTGATGTTTTGCGTGTGATGCTTCCGCTTAATGCGGTAATGATCTTCCAGTGAAACCTCTCCTACCACCATCACCACCACCCTGCTTTCCGCGCAGCTCTCTCACTGTAGTCTTCTGCTTTCAGCCCATGGGCTCAGAGCGGGAGGAGATGCGTAAGACACAGGTGCAGGTTCATCAAGAAGCAGCTGCCAGTGTCCTCCAAGCGCGCACCAGAATGGGAAACACCCCCACCAACGCCTCAAATGCCTGCTGCTTCTGCTGGTGCTGCTGCTGTAGCTGTTCCTGGTAAGGAGAAACACTCCACTGAATCCCACACATCCACACACAGATTTATACACTGATGACTTAAGTCCTCTCATTAATTACATTTCCTTAAATTTCACGGGTTCATGAGTTTTGCATGAGTTGCTAGCTGTTGTTGTGTGGCCGAGATGAATCCTGAACTCACTCAAATTTGGTCCAGCAGGACTGATTGGTGTCAGCTGTAGCTAATTTCACAGCTAATAAGACTGTGGGACTTAAGCAAGCAGCGGGCATATGGCATGCGTGTGTACAAGGAGCAAGATGTCAAATGGTGTGGCTACGTACAATTCGGGAGGGAGGGTGTCGTTTGCAGCTGGTTGGGGGCTGCATGCAGTGAAAGAAGATAGTGAAGGGGAGGGTAGTTGCCTTCTTCAGCTAGTGTAGGGCTGGGCATAGGAATGCAAGGTGCTGTTGTTGCTCCTGAGTGAGCTGCTGCTTTGAGTGCCATTGTCTTCACGCATTATTCTATGTCTCTGCCACAGCCCCACTCAAGTGGATCTTGTTTTTGAGCAATTTTAGTATCTCTGTTTTGCTTTCATGTCTCCCACTGATCACCAATTGTTATTTTTACTTCCAAAACACGTGTTTAAGGCACCAAAGTGGCCTTAAACTAAATCACTTTAGTTGCCACAGAAAGGAGTGCGCCACGCTCGAAAAACGCTGAACAACCCTGCCCAGTGAACTGCACTAAAGCGTAGCCAGAATGTACAGTGTTGTATTTTATCTACACCTAAGTAAAACTAAAGAAGAAAAAATACAATTAGAAAACTAAAACAGAATGCAAGCACAACTACACAACTATAGCAATGCATAATAGATAGCAATAAGACTAAAAGGACAGTTCTTTTAAAAGCAATGAAATATGCACAGGAAATGAAACCGGTCTTAAAAAGAAATAAAAATATGCAGCAGTTTCCTTGAATTTCCTGTTCAAGTTAAAAACAAGAATATGACAAACAAAATAAAGCACTCATGCTCTATAATAAGATGGCGAGTATGACAAAATGTGTTACATATAGCCTGTCAAGAGGCATGAGAGAAGGGAGAGGTTCAGCTGATAAGCACCTGATGGGGAAAAAAACACCCAAACCTTAAAGTGTTCTGGTTTTGTGACTTCACAATGCCAATGTTTACGGTTTTTGGCAATGCTATCACATAGATTTCACAGACTATAATAGCATTTTTGTCATTTATGATCGATTAAACAGAAAAATCTACCGATGTAACACTGAGTTTATTGATTGCTGAGTAAGTGGCCCATGAAAACAACCAGTCATTACAATTATCCAGTGTTTTCACAACTCATTTCCCAACAGAGCTGCAGGATTCTCGAAATGCGATTCAGGATCCCTAGAGCTCTGCAACCAATAAGATTGTTGTATTACTAAAATGGGTATATCTACAGATAGGGACAGTACTGTGCAAAGTCTTGAGCCAGCCCTCATGGCTGTATAGCTTCCTCGGAAAATGGGAATTGGGTGCATGTGTTACTGAAATATGTGCAAACATACATGGAAACACAGTATATAAGACAAAAACTGAGTTTGTACAATTTTGATGAGCTTGACAGTTATTATTTGGTATGAACACCTTTATTCTTCAACACAGCCTGAACTATTTAGACAAGCTTCCTTGTAATTTCTTTAAGTAGTCTTCAGAATAGTTCTCCAGGCTTCTTGAAGGCCATTCAAACCCCACCCTGCTTCAGTAATGTTATGGTCCAGGCTACTGGGAGGCCAATCCATGACTCACAGACAACCACTTTGTGTTTTTTGTTTTGTCCAGGTATGCTTTTACTGCATTAGGAGTGTGTTTGTGATCATTTTAATACTGAAAAATCAAGCCATTGCCATTCAAATGTGATTCAGATGGTGGATCAAATCTGATGGTAATGTTTGGTGTTCATATTTCCATCAGCCTCGATGCCAACACCTGATGTTCTAAAAGAGGACTTTTTGTGCAGTAGCATGAGCTTAATGTTTTTAACTCTGAAGCTATGGAAACTCCCATATGATTTTGAGCCATCACATCACATGTCTGGAGTATTTTGCTTGAAAAGTTTTAGAATGGAAATAGTGCTGAGCATAAGAGTACAAATGGTAGTGAAGGTGTATATTCAGTTTGTTATTAGGACTATTTTGTCCTCTGTAAGTGGTCCCTGCTCCCAAAAAAGCTTCCACAAACAGCAAATCATGAAGAAAGTGGTCATTACAAGTTCCCAGAGCAAAAGTTTACACCGCCAACTGTCTTGGTTTGTCCAAACAATGATTTTTAATTTGCAGAGACATAAACCAGAAAACGTTAAATCAAATAAAAATCTAATAGTTTCCGTCTGGAATAAAATGAGACGTATGTTGTAGTAACAGCTCAACAACAGATGCACCTCACTTTTGACTCCAACCTCTCATTCATTTACCAGCACCATCCACACAGCAACCCAGAAAAACATAAACTCAGTGGCCCCGTGACCGGCGCCGGCTCTCGTCGGATGGAGGCCTCAGGGGGGGTTAAACCTGTTTTGGAATTATCAGCTATTTGCTTTTGCTTCCTCTGAGGACAGCCGACCTGTTGTATGCAGAACGTGGTCGCGATAATTCACTCCGCTGGGGATGAGTAATACGTTTTTTATTCTACATCTGTATGACTTTAATTTAATTGTTGCACAGCTTCAAACACCACATTCCCAGGTGGGATGGCTCACAATGGACTCTCACCTGAACCAATTAGCCGACAGCCAGCTGCTACTTCAGGCAGAGAGAAGGTTTTAATTCCACACAGGTGAGACTCACAGGATGAGCTGGACAGTTGACACACTATACTTTTTACAGAAACGTTCCCAGTGGATCAGCCTGAACGTGCTGTAAATGTTCTCTCATTTCAAATGAAGAAGAAACTATAGAATGCATAGTGCTCCTGCTACACTACACTGTAGGAAATCAGTGTTTGCAATAGACTTTTTGACTGAGGATTGCATGAAATTTAAAGTATTTCTGGGTTTTGATATTATCTCAGTCTAGTGTCTACATATAGGGTATGTAGACACCAGCCCATTTTTAATGTGTACCATTTGGGATTGGCTTCTTAGTTTTATTTAAGGGAAGTCATGAGGCTAGACTGTATAATATTAAACCAATGGTTCCTGAGGTTTTTGATTGTTTGCTGCTGGAGAAATTTTAAAGTCCATATAATGCATTTGGGGTATGTCACTTTCCCTATGAATGTAAAGAGTTAGCAGAGTTATAATGTAATATCGAAAGGAGTTATACAAAGAAAAACACTGCTCTTGAGCGCACACCATAAAAACGTGGCCATCACAACCATCACATTGCTTTTGGCCTGTGCATTTTGAGGCCTTAAGGTTAGTGTATTGGTCACCACCATGGTGGCTTTTTGGGAGCCAGAAGTAACTGTATCTGGACAAGAGGGTGGAGTGTTAAGTGATCAGCTAGTTCTAGCAAGCCTGGTTACAAGGCTCTAGCTATATGTGAAAAAGAAGATTTTCACAGGACTACATAGAGTCCTGTTGCTCCTGTGCTTGTGATCGTTGTCCTGTTGGATGAACCAAACGTGGGCCAAGCTTTAGCTGCTCAACAGATGGCCTCACATTTGACTCTAGAATACTTTTGGTATGCAGGGGAGATTGCGGTCAAACCAATGACTGCATAGTGCATAGAGTTGTGTGAAAAGTTTGGATCTACTAATAAGCGGTTTGAATGTCACAGATCCATTGCATACATTGTTTAACTGTCTTCATGATGTGAGAACCTGGCTATCTCAAAACTCTTTAACCTTGAATGACAGTAAAACTGAAGTTATTGTCTTTGACAGCCATATTCCATTGAACCAACTAACTGTTACCCTTTGACCCACTTCCTAGCTACCTCTCCCACGTTGTAAGACTCCCTATTGCCATTCGCTCTTCTGAGACTGTTCAGTCTTTTAAATCTCATTTAAAGACCCATCTTTTTACTCTGGCTTTGATGTAAGATAGTTTGATTATCATTTGGTTGGTTTCTATGTTTGTCTCGTCTTGCGTTGTATTTGTCTTATTTTTATTTCCTAATTTGTGAAGCATTTTGATCAAAACTGTTGTTTTTAAATGTGCTATATAAATACATTTTGATTTGATTTGAAGCCCAAAGTAAAAGGAAAAAAATACTACAGTTTAACTCAGCAAAGCTGAAGCACAAACATCTTGGATGGCTACACCTCACAGACATGACATTAGTGACATTAGTCATCATGACATTAGTCAGATAATCTATTTTCCACAAAAGTACAACCGCGGTGCAGTGCATTGACTTTTGGACAGCTGTGAATCTGCACAGCTAGGCTGCTAATGCCAGTATCCTGAACAATGAGTTTTACATATTAAAAAATACCATATTATAAACGTGCTCTAAATTTGGGCATTTTAACACGGAAGTCTGTGGGTGTTGACTCTATTATGGAGCCAGCCTCAAGTGGCCACTAGAGGAAATGCAGTTTTCGGCTCCAGAGGTTGCTACTTGCATCATCATGTAACATATTTACACAATGTCTGCTTTGAGGCTAGCTGGTACACCTGCAAACAAATTATGAGCAGTCGGCCCTTATTTCTAAATTGTTTAGCCACAAGCAAAATGTTAAAAATGTTCTCTTATTGGCTGTAAGGACAAATACAGTCGTGATGCACGTCACAGCGACTGAGGAACAAATGCATTACTTTTAATCCTGATGGTAATGTCAGCACACTGCATGGCTAATGTAGCTACGGATCCCATTAGTTCTGATCGTAGGCCCAGTGTGACACAAACTCAAACAACAGCAGGTGTTTTCATGTCTCCTTAAGGGCCTCCACATGTATTTTGCCATGCATTGAATTATAACATGTATTTATTCTGTCTGATAACAAATGGTCACATTAGAAGATTTTCCAATTTTGAATGTCTAGCTCAAGCTGCAGGGTGAAAAACTGAAAACCGGGTGACAAACTGCTTTAAAAACATTCATGATCAAAACGTCAAAGCTCTCCGTGTTATTTGTCTTTCAGTTTGACTGTTAGAAACGAAGACGAAACAATACAAAGGTCCACGTTTGAGAGCAGGACGGACAAAACCACTAATTGCGAAGAAAGGTGAGTTCAGCGATACAGAATCTGTGACATTGCTGTGGAAATTCGGTGACATGCCAACGCATCCATTATTCTTTTATTTTCCAGCCCAAAGCCTACTCTGGAAGACACTCGCTCCTGGGCGATGTCATTTGAAAGGGTGATGAAAAGTGCAGCCGGGCGAAGCTGCTTCAGGCAGTTCCTGAGAACAGAGTTCAGCGAGGAGAACATGATGTTCTGGCTCGCCTGCGAGGAGCTCAAAAAGGAGACGAACAAGACTGTGGTGGAGGAGAAAGTCCGCCAGATCTATGAGGACTTCATCTCCATCCTTTCCCCTAAAGAGGTGAGTAAATAATACTTAGAATGATCATATCTAAGTTTATCAACAGAACATCATAAATGTGTTCTCTAGCCTTGATCTTCTCAGATATGTTATGATAAGTTATCATTTTTAAAATATCAAAACATTTTTCATAATCTGCAGATTAGCTTATTGTAAATAAATTTTGGATGAAAGAATAATCAGCTCAGTTTCTTTGTCCCAAGTAGCAACCATATTATCACATATGTTTACTACAGTTCAAATGCTGACAAACAACACATTCTCACTCCTGAGGTGTAATATTGCAGATTGCTTTTGCCGCATTGCAGGCAGCTTTTATGTTCCTTTTTTTTAGCTCTAAGATCGACTTCACCAAAAGTCTCACAGTGGCTGTTTTAGGGTGTAGAGTGTATATAGAGTCAGGGTGTCAAAGTATAACAGCACTGACAACAAGTGGAGTATTATAAATATCATGTTAATGACAGGCTGCAAGAACAGTATTGTTAATAACCCACCAACAGCAAGTGTAGCTACCAGTAACATAAACCAGCCAACAGTCATAAAAAAGGAAAAAAGACTAGCTAGAGACCACTAAACAACATATAAAAGGCATGTGAACTGACAGGTTGAAGTCGCCTTACTAATTTATGGATTATGTCAAAAGAAGGCATGTAAGTAGATATTTTTGAGTCAAAAGTGGTTAAAGCAGTAATTTTACATTTTCAAGCTGGTAGCAGGAAGCCTCGTTGATATATACTCACTGGCTACTCCATTAGTTACATGTTGCTAGTACCAGGCTGGACCCCTTATGCCTTCAGAACTGCCTTCATTCATCATAGCACAGACTCAACAAGGTGCTGGAATCATTCCTCTGAGATTTTTTACATAATGACACAACAGCATCAAACAGTTGCTGTATTGTATTGAGATCTGGTCACCTTGGAATCTATTGCCATGTTCAAAAGACCAGTTTCTAATTTGAACACTGTGGTCATGAAGAGATGGGCGTGGTCAGCATCAATACCCAGGTAGGCTGTGGTGTTTACACGACACTCAGTTGGTATTAAGAGACTGAAAGTGTGCCATGAAAATATCCCACACATTATTAAACCAGAAGCCTGAACTGCTGATAGAAGGCAACAGAAATCTAAATCTTCTTTTGTCCAGTCTTGGTGAGCCTGTGTGAACTGTAGTATCAGTTTCCTGTTCTTAACGGACATCAGATCACTCGGAGTGGTCTTCAGCTGGTGTAGGCCATCTGCTTCAAGATTCAGCATGTTGTTTATTCACTCTTCTGTATATCTTTCTTATAACAAGCAGTTATTTGAGCTTCTGTCGCCTTCTTGCCAGCTTAAAGCAGGCTGACCGTTCTCTGAGCTCTGGCATCAACAAGGCTTTTTCACCCAGAGAACTGAGGCTCACAGGATATTTCCTCTTTTTCTCTTTTCCACTCTGCTTAAACTCTAGAGATGGTTGCGTGGAGAAATCTCAGTAGATTGGGGCGATCGTGGCTCAAGAGTTGGGAGTTCGCCTTGTAATCGGAAGGTTGCCGGTTCGAGCCCCGGCTCGGACAGTCTCGGTCGTTGTGTCCTTGGGCAAGACACTTCACCCGTTGCCTACTGGTGGTGGTCAGAGGGCCCGGTGGCGCCAGTGTTCGGCAGCCTCGCCTCTGTCAGTGTGCCCCAGGGTGGCTGTGGCTACAATGTAGCTTGCCATCACCAGTGTGTGAATGGGTGGATGACTGGATATGTAAAGCGCTTTGGGGTCCTTAGGGACTAGTAAAGCGCTATATAAATACAGGCCATTTACCATTTTTAGATCTGCAGTTAAAATATTTAGACCAGTCCAACTGGAACATTCACTTAAATCACATTGTGTTCTGATGCTCAGTTTGAACTTCAGCAGGTCATCTCGACCACGTCGACATGCCTAAATGTATTGAGTTGGTGCTGTGTGATTGGCTAATAAGGCATTTGCAGTAACGAGCAGTTAAACAAGCATCTGAAAGTGTCACGCAGAGTATAAAATCCTCGTGTGGAAGTTGTTTTGTCCTTTTATATGTGCATTTTTTTAAATCCATCATCCGTGCTATTGAACATTCTTCTGTCTCCTCGTCCTCTCCAGGTCAGTCTGGATTCACGCGTCCGAGAAGTGATAAACCGCAATATGCTTGAGCCGACCTCGCACACGTTCGACGATGCTCAGCAGCAGATCTACACGCTGATGCAGAGAGACTCGTACCCCCGCTTTATAAACTCATCTGCGTACGCAGATCTGCTGAAGAGCCTGGAGGAGTCTCAGTCTCCCTCTGAGCCATAGACTCTCCACTGCCACACAATGCTTTCTAGCGCATGCGTCCCACCCGAAGGAGTTTCGTGTTCATGTTGGAGTCCTGCTATTTAAAGAAAGACAGACGTGAAAATGAACACTACTTATCCAGCTGTAACTGCTGTTTATTTACCCACGATTAGCTTACCAAAACCTTTGGAGCAAACAAGAACAAATGCTCGGTTCAGCATCAGTTACTTGTCTAAAACATATCTATATTTTTATATACTCCCTAACGCTTGACATTGCACTTTTCTACCTTGTTTAATGAGGGAACGCATGTATCTGTGAGCACTGCATTTGTATTTAGGTATATTGTGAGCCTTAATGCATATCCAGTTCTTGTAGAAAGTAGTAGTTTTTATTTAACGGTAAAATTAAGAAGAAGGAAAGTGCCTTGGAATAAGATCTTCTACACTAGCACCTTTGGTCTAAAACGAATGGTGCGACAATGACTTCACACGTTGGTGCTTTTAGCTCTTCTCAAAGATCAAAGTTTTTACAACTTGATGAGCTGATACCCAGAAATAGATCTTGTCTTTGTGTTTCAATACTGTGATACTAGTCTATATTTAATTTAAGCAAAACAGGGAAAAACAAACTGAATACATGACCATGACCACTGATATATTTGTGTATTTAAAAATTTGTGTGAAATAACTATATGAATTCTCACATAAATAAAGCACAATCATACGTTGCGTTTCCTGTCATGTGTCATGAACATTCACAGTAGAGTCTATGCTTTCACCTCATTATGTATCGCACATGTAGTACTGTAGTTTTTGCAGTGTGTTAAGAACAGTTTTCAGAAACGACTTACACTTTAGGACAGCCAACAACATATTGGCTGTCCTACTTAATCAGGTAAGAAGGCTGATGAAATCCCAGGTGCTAATATTGTATCTACAATTATGTAAACCCAAATGCAGGAGGAGAGGAATGAAAGAAAGCAGAAGAGAAACTACATGTGTTTAAATGCGAGGGGGCAGGTGGAAAAGTGAAGGGGGGTGATTTTAAATGCCTGGGATCAACCATCCAAAGCAATAAACAGTGCACGAGAGAAGTGAAAGAGAGTAAAGTCTGGGTGGAACGGGTGGAGACCAGAGTCAGGGGTAATTTGTAAAAGATGGCTAGAGATAAGAGTCAAAGGGAAGGTTTATAATATGCTAGTGCTATGATGGTTTGGAGATTGTGGCTCTGATAAAAAGACGAGAGGCCGAGCTAAAGATTTTCACTGGGAGTGGCCAGAGTGGACAGGAGTAGAAATGAGTATATCAGAGGGAGTTTGGAGACAAAGTCTAGGAGGCAATGCTGAGATGGTTCGGTCATGTGCAGAGGAAGGATAGTGGATATGCTTGACCAAGAATGCTGAATATGCTAGACAGGAGGAAAAGACCTCAGAGAAGATTCATGGATGAGGGGAAAGAGGACATGCAGGGGGTTGGTGTGACAGAGGACGCTGGGATAGGGGGAGATGGAGGCAGATGATTCAATGTGGTGACCACTAAAGGGAGGAAAAAAGAAATCTGAGAAGCTGGCAGCAATAAATATTTGACCTTTTAGCTTGGCGATGTGCCTTAATTAATAATTCATCACCAGACCAGAGCTACATTAATGAAAAAGAAAAACATTTAACAACAGGCCATTTATTGTGAGAGAGTAGGTATTAAACCATGAAATGTAGCCCTAGTTGTTATAATACATACAATTCCTGCAAGAAATGGCTCGTCTCAATGAAAAGTAGCTTCACAATCAAGCAACTACTGTTAGTTACTCTACTGTAACACTGAGGGTTGTGTGTGGCTCCAGGTCAGTATGCAGCATCAGTACAGTCATGCCTCTTGCAGGCTGACAGCCCCGTTCTTATCTATGAGTAGCAGCAGGTTTCTTTTTTTTTTTCCTTTCTTTTATTTTTTAATTAAGTAAGTCAGTGGTCCTCGAGTCCGTGTAGTCTCACGGGAGTCAAGCTCAAAGGACTCTGTTGATGTTGATCAGGTGAGCGGACACACTCGTGTTCATTCGTCGCTGATAGGAGGAAGCTGCTTTTCTATGAATCGCTTGACATCCACCATTTCCTGTAAATACACAAAAAGATGCAAAAAGCATTTCAGACGGAACTCCACGGTCAAATGTGCCTTTTTTTTTTCTTATTCCCACCCTCACCTCTGGACACGCGCTGTGAGGTAGACCACGGTATGACTTGAAGGTAATGTTGGCAGGATTGATGAGACCTTTCATCTTCTCTGCTGTCTGGATGCCGAATGCGTAGGGAACCAGGGGATCGGCATCCCCGTGGCACTGCAGGACATGCATGTCCTTGTTAGCACTGTTGGCAGCCGCCTGAGAATAGAACAGATTAGGATTATTTTTATTATCTGATTATGAGTGAATGTGAGCTGGCTGTGGGATATCCTGGTAGTGTAATCCAATTGAAGGAGTAGTTTGCTAAAAAAATAAATAAATAAATTAAAAATTTGAAGCATTACATGTATATATACAGTGCTTACTAAATGTATTAGACATCAACCCAAAGTAAAATAAAACCCCACTCATATATGTGCTTATTATTAACCGGTCCAAAAGAAAATACTTGCATTCACAACTTTATGAAGTGTCAATTATCAAAAATTTTAAGAACTACAAATTTCAGGTGGATCTGTCTAAAAGCGTAGGTTGCACCCTCAGAAATGTTTCTACCTGAGGGAAGGATTTGTGGAGAGGAAGCCAGCAGCTGAGAGCGACCACACCGGCAAGTTTCTGTTGAGTCGTCAGAGCCGTGTAAAGAGACAACGCTCCACCCTGGGGGGAAAAAAAAACCACACACAAAAAAAAACATCATTCTCACAAAGATACTAAGCCTAACACCAACAGATTACAACTACACATCAACACAACCTCAGCTTGAGGACAGCACTTGATTAATCCACACTTGATTGATTTAAACAGTCCAGTTTTTATAGCAAAACCTAAGTGTGTGTCAGTTTTCATTGGATAAACGACTGAACAGACTTTTAAATCTATGGGATAATTCACAGGTGGGAGCTAACGGCCACATACCCAACTAAATAAAGAATAAACAACTCCCAGTGCAAGTATGACAGCTCCAAGAAAACACAAGTAACTCATCTAAGTCAGAACGTTTGTGACACTACAGGCCTTTCTCACTGTTAGAGGATACAAATACAAAGAATGCGGTTGTAGAGGAAACATGACAAATACACTTCTTCATTAATACACATTTGTCAGTCAAATAAAGGGAATTCACATTTACATACAAGGCTCATTTAGCAGTGTCAAAACATGAGTATGTTTGCATGATTAAAGGCTCTAGTCCTCTTTTGTTCTTTTAAAATAATTTATTTGGAAATAAATTATTTGTATTTTAAGTGCCTAAAGTACATGAAAACAGTGCCTAGTTGTTTTTTCTGCTTTTCTTGCCTAAATTTAAGATGTGCCTGGACACAAAATACATCCATAATTTAAATCAAGTTAATCTTTTCAGTTATCGTGCTGTTTGATATCAAATGAAAGAAACAGATTAGCAAAAAAATAGTCCTGCGCATAAGCATAAGAACAAATTGTTCAATTTTTAGTTCGTTTTTGTATAGATTACACAAACAGTTATTAAGCTTTAGATACGGTACATGTGTTTAACCTATTTTCAGTCTATGTTAGATGGCTGCTGTTGTATTAACTGCTTACAGCATAATAATACACTATATAATAACTGCCTCCTACTATGGCTCCATGGCTTAGTTATGTACACATTCAACTAAAAGGAGACACAAATCCCTTTGGGGTTGCATCAGGAAGGGCATCCGGTGTAAAATATCAGCCAAATCAAACATAAGGAGTGACCCAATGTGGCGACCTTGTGCATGAGGGAGCAACCAAAAGTAGCTTTAATATTTCCTTGATAAGTGCTTACTATTAACGGACCCAAAGACGTGGTTCGTATGATTATACTCACCTTCCTCACTGCACATTTGCAGTTGAAAGAAAACATCACCTAGCATCAAGCGTTTTTTCAAGATTAAAGTTGTACGCAGCGACTGGTGCTGTTACTCCAGGTCGAAGGAGTACATATTTTATTAGAACTGAGTGTAGCTTTTTGTCTGCCTGGATAAATATGACTGAAAAGGAAGTGCTGTTCATATTCTTTTAGTGTTTCTCATGGCTGTGAATTTCTTTCCAACTTAACTTTAAAAATCTGTAAATATCTTGTACTTGAAACAAAAAAAATTAAATGCACAACTTTTCCACGTTTTTTCTCATCAATTTGACACATTTCTCTGGTAAATCTGCTGTTTTCTTCCTATGAAATCACCAGTTTTTCTCTCAATTTTCTCTTATGTAAGTAAACTTAAAAGAAAAATAATTTTCCGCAAGATGTTACCAGCCCTCACCCAGTGATTTTTTTTTTTACTTTCAGTGGCAGTAATGCGCCATCATAACACTGCCTGTAAATCACACAAAAAAAAAACAAGGTTATATAACATATCATTCCTGCACATCCCACACTTACCTGCGAAAATCCGCCCAGGATAATCCTGTGTGAAGGTATCCCATTCTTCACTTCTTGGTCTATCAAAGCTTTAACTGAAATGAAATTAAGGAAACCCCTTATGTTTGAATATGACTAAAGAAAAGGCCTGAAAAGGATCAAAATCCTTCTTTCAACATACTGTTCTCTGACGCTCTCTTAATTCCAGCCTCGTCTTCATTTGCATTCGGGCTCAGCCCATAGATATCAAACCTGTAGAAAGGGAGCAGATACATGTGAGGCTCATCCGACATGCAACAGCCACACTCAATTGAAAAATGCTCCTTAACTGCGAGGCTTACCAAGAAGGCATGTTCATCCTCATGTTCAAAGTAACAGGCATGATGGGACTGTAATCAGTGGAAAAGAGTAACATTATGGCTTGCCCTAACTGCCCTACATGTGTCAACAGGTTTATACATTTTCACAGCCTTTAATACAGCATTCAAGTCTACTTAAAGCGCTTACGGACTTTCTGAAACTTTCCCAAAACCTGCTTTTCCTGTTATAACTGCTCTAAATACTTACGCATGTGGACAAATGTATTTCACATGTGGTATCCTGATGCCTGCGAAAGCTTCTGCCCAGCCATGTCTGTCATTTTGGACACAGTTATAGTTAAGGTGAAAGCAAAAGTGTCTTGGGTCCTAATGAACACCAATATTACACACAAGACGTAAACAAATCTCTCTACATACCCAGTGTCGCCAAGGCCATGCAGAAATATAACCTGTCAAAACAAACAACACCTATTCGCACATGCTGGTACAAACTAGGCTCTTTATTGTCTAATAACAGCTGCTTTTTTCACTAACATGTGAATGACCTGTGTCGCCTTGTTAACTCACCGCTGCAGTGGCTTTACGGGCAGCAGGCACAATGGCAGGTAAGGGCGCTGACATGTTATTGCCGCACATGCAGCGCTGAGGCAGCTGTTATGTCGGGAGAAGTTAGCTGTTCTTAGCTAATAACGGTGCCCTCCCCTTTGTTGTCAATCCGTGTCGAGATTTGTCCAACTCTGCCGTTCAAATATAAAACAGCTGAAGGACAAAATACCGACCGACCATGGAGGTCAAAGTATCGCTGCCCCCTGCCCCTGCTGGCAGTCGTCAATTTCTTCTTAGAAGTTGAAATGTGATGTTAAAAACAACCACACCGACGGTTAGGGTTCTACTCGCTAAAGACAGGCACGCTTCGTAGTCCCGCCCCCTCCGCGTTTTGATTGGATGTCGTTAGCGGCCCGATAACAAATGCACATCAGCCATTGGGTGAGCGAAATGTCGATGAGCGACTCTTTGAGGGCTGTTAAATCCTCCACAGCCCACTTCTGTATTTGAAAATTACAGATAATGTGACTGCACAGCTGAAGAAATACAATTCAAAATTTTATAAATAATGCTAATAAAAAAAGAAGAACCTTTACATATTTAAACATAAGCTACTTCCAAGAACAATGATGATCTGCAGAGCTGTGGTAACTAGATTGGATTGTTCCAGAAAACATCCAAAAGAGCCAATACAGATCTGGAAAAAAAATGTTTTTGAGCGATGAAACCGAGGTGAATTTGTACCAGGATGATCACAACACAAAGTGTACCACATTATCTGCCAAGAATGGTGGGGGCAGTGTTATGTGTGGATATGTATGGCTGCCAGTGGAAATGGATCACTAGCGTTTATTGATGATGTAACTGCTGATAGAAGCAGCAGGATGAATTATGAAGTGTACAAATACTCTCTTCGCAGATTCAGCCAAATGCCGCAAAAGTGATTACTGATAACCCAAAGCAAGCTACAAAGGCAACTCAAGAGTTTTGTTTAGGTTTGAGTTTTAAGCAAAGAATACTCTTCGATAGTTAAGTCAGTCAACTGATCTCAACCCAACAGAGCATGCTTTTTGGCTATGAAATGGAACAACTGGATGCAGAAACATCCACAAACAAGTAGCAACTGAAAGTGGCTCTACATGTTTTGACTTGGAAGACTTTTTTTTCACACTGGATGCTATTCCTGATGCAACCCCAAGGTAATTTTTTCCTCCTCCCCAAGTCATTTTTCACTTTTTAGTCGTTGCACATATTGATTGTTTGATTTAAAATCCACAGTGGTGGTGTGCAGAGACAATACTACGGGAAAAGTTGTAAAAAAAAAAATAATGGTGAATGTTGAATATTAGTAAGAATTCTGGCAACGTTTGGCTTTTGCTTGGGACATTTTCAAAATATGTTAATTAATGTTATCGTGAGCCAGACCATTTTGGCTGTTTTCTAAATAATAAAAATTGCATATTAACACGGATTATTTTGGAAAACAGGAGCGCCAAACCTCCCAAATCTTTTATTTTGGAACGTAACAGCGTCAACGAGAAATACTTCCGCTGCCGTCTTTGTCACGTGACCTCTATGCCCTTGGTTTGCTACCTTTGACATGTGAGCGACCGAAACATGTCTTTCCCTAAGAAACCAGGCGGTAAAGCACTGGATGTTTTGCAGAACCTCCCGCGGATAACCTTAGCGAACCTACGGCCTGAACCAGGAGCCCGGCAAACGGTAAGTTTTAATCTCTCGTAAATTTTGTAGCTATCTGTGGCTAACGCAGCTAATGTCAGCTAAAGTAATCCAGCGGAGATAGTTGTTCTCATGAGGTTATGTGCAAGCAAGAGGAGATGGTCCTAAATGTTCCTGTGTCGCAGGAGAAACGCCGGGGCAGAGGGCAGTATGGTGGCAACAGGAGCGGCAGAGGACACAAAGGAGAGCGGCAGAGAGGGAACCGACCTCGGCTGGGCTTCGAGGGGGGGCAGACCCCCTTTTACCTGGCCATACCAAAATACGGATTCAATGAAGGGCACAGGTAAAGGCGTCAAATGCCTTTTATCTGTGAAGCTAATCGATGAGTGCTTGCTTGAGTAAGAGGCACGCCGAATTTGCATAAATGACAGATGCACTTGGTTGCCATCAAGCTCGGATCAGAAAACACAAAGCTTTATTTATAACCTGTTTTATCTGTCAGTCAGTACACCTTATCTACACAGCACTACCCACACTGATCTCTTAATACCAGCATTAGAGTCATGCTGTGGTAGGTGGACTGCCATTTGTGAGTGCACACCTGGAGTGACTGGTCTGCCACTGGCACCTTGTTCTGTTCATAGATGAGAGCACAGACTCCACTGAAGAACATCAGGCCCTCATGCCACATTCATGGAGTCTGACAGCCAGAAATGTGCCTGAGCACCCTGCAGGAGGTCATTTTGTAGAGCATGGGCAATGCTGCTCCTCTCCTTCTTGCACAAAAGATCAAATTCTGCCCCATGTAATGTCCCATCCCCTTGTATGTCCTCCACAGTTTTGAAGGGAGGAGATATAAGGAGACTGTGGCGAGTGGCAGAGGAAACCTTCTCGCGATGTCACTTGCATATCTGTCATCTTGGAAGAGCTGGACTACCTGTGCAGCCTGAATGGACTGCAGTTACCATCTCATGCTGCCAGTAGCATTAAACAAAAGTTAGTCATGAGGGATAAGGAGAGAGCAAAGATGCAGGTGCACCTCGAATGAATTCACAGTGGTTTCCACTTCCTAACTAGACAGATTGATATCCCTGAAGTTTAACTCAGTTTGTGTTACGCTGCTATGATCGAGCGTTCCCTTCATTTTTCTGAGCAGTGCATATCGATTTGTACTTCTTCCTCCTCAGTCGCCGTCCGCAGTACCACCCTCTGACGCTAAAACGGCTGCAGTACCTGATCGATCTGGGCCGAGTCGACCCGACTCAGCCTATAGACCTGACCCAGCTCGTCAACGCCAGAGGAGTCACAATCCAGCCCCTGAAGCGCGACTATGGAGTCCAGCTTGTTGACGAGGTTTTTGATCTGTTCATCTGTTTCATAGAGATCAAATTTGGCAAAATTAGGAAGCTTGATTTGTCATCACAGCTGATTTTAAAATCATTTAACAATCATCTGAGGACAAACAGCTACTTCCTGGCGTATTTAGTGTCAACACAGAAACAAGACTTGAGAGACGTGATTATTGATGTTAAATAAATTATAAATGCTATGCTACAAACACCAGAGGATCTCCTTTCCATGGAAATTGAAAGTATAAGGTTTCTTAATGGATAACCTGTTCATTTCCTTTATCTGTTTTATGAGCAGAACATCTTAAATATTGATGAAATGTATTTTCTCTGTCATCAGTAGAGCCTGTGAGCTGAAGACTTTATGCATAGCTGCTGCAAGACAAATAAAACAATTTAAACAGCTTATAGTTTGACCAGCAAAGGTTTTATTCTTTAAGAATGGCTTCAAA
This sequence comes from Astatotilapia calliptera, assembly GCF_964374335.1. Taxonomy (NCBI): domain Eukaryota; kingdom Metazoa; phylum Chordata; class Actinopteri; order Cichliformes; family Cichlidae; genus Astatotilapia; species Astatotilapia calliptera. The sequence goes on from NC_137430.1 coordinate 22,559,433, forward strand.
ATCACTGTGAGGTTATCCAATTGGTTAGAACTGAAGAATTTTAGTAGACATACCAGTAGGTGGCACCACATGACAGTGTTGTCACTGTGACAGTAACAGATTAAGATGCTGGTCTTGACTCCTCAGTATTTTTATTTAGGTTATTATTTTAGCCAGTTCTGACTAAAGCTCACGTGTTTGTCCTGTTCCAGGGCGCTGAGATTTTTGCTGCAAAAATCAACATTGAGGTTCAGAGAGCGACTGAAGGAGCCATAGCTGCTATTGAAAGGAACGGAGGGGTCATCACAACCAGTTTCTACGATCCCATAAGTCTCGGTAACTCATTAATGACTGATCTTATCCACTTGCCCAAGTCGATGTATTTTATTTATTATTTATTTTTAAAAAAAATTTTAAAGTAAAAGGCCTGAAAATGTGCTCTCACTTTTTGCAGATATCCTCATCAAGCCTGTCCCATTTTTTGTCCGTGGGCAGCCGATCCCAAAGCGAATGTTGCCCGGGGAGAATATGCTCCCTTATTACACAAGTGCTGACAACCGGGGTTATTTGGCAGACCCGGACAAAATCCAGCAGGCCCGGCTAGCCCTGGCACAGAAGTATGGTTACATTCTGCCAGATATTTCAAAGGATGAACTGTATCACATGCTGGCCATGAGGAAGGATATACGACAGATCTTCTTTGGCCTTTCTCCAGGCTGGGTTGTTAACATGCCTGAGAAGAAGATCCTGAAACCAACTGATGAAAAACTGATGAAATATTACAGTTCGTAGGTGTTAGGAGAAAAATACTGTTTATTTACAGGGAGCTGGGGGTGTTGAAAGCGTTTTCATTTTGTATGGAAAACTGTAGTCTGTGTGTTGCCATTAAACTTTATGTTGAAAAATATATTTTTCACTGTATTATCTTTTATTAATACAGTTAAATGTAGTCGATTTTATGCCACAAACCGTATGAGGAGTACTACTCGGTGGCCAACATCTGACGGCCTCGTGTCCAAGCACGACCGTGGCCCGTGCTGCATGATGGAAGGAACGTGAACTGTAACAGGTGAGGGGGAAATAAGGAAAATAAGATAACTCAAAGAATGAAAACAGGAAACAGATGCCTGGTGATGTGTGTTACTTGTGAAATGGGTTGCCTAGGCCCTAGAAGGGGAGTTTGAAATTAGTCACAGGCAGCTGTATCCTGGTGTGGACGTTCAAAAGATCCCTCCCCCTCCCCCCTGTTTTGGAACACAATCACAGGCAAAAAACATACATACAACCTTGCCTCTGTATGCTTTGGAGACATGAAAGCCGAATCAAGACATCATTCATATCTAATAAAACTCAAATGCATCCTGATGAGATTTCTATTTTGCCCCCTGTTCGCACTATAAATTAAGCCTGTGCCGGAGTGTAACCTCACTGGTTACAGCTTCATCGCATCTCTCCTGAGCTCACGATTACGCTCATGTTTATTTTTTTGGAGTCGAAATGGCACACTCCCTATAAATAACTTGGTATTTTGCACAGATATTGTCTTGAGGGAGGCTGCCATAGAATTTTTGCTGTTATAAAAACACTTTATCAAAGGAAGCATATGCCTGTGCGTGTGTGCACCACCACGAGCTTTGTGTTTGTCTTAAACCCACCCCCCACCCCCACTGCCACCTTAGTAAATGCAGGCAGATCTTAATTATGCAAGAATAGAAAAAGGACTGATGCAAAGTTTTCGTTAAGCGTTTAAAAAAAAAAAAGATAATTTTTCAGGTGAGCTTCAGTGAAATAGTAAATTTTCACCCCACGAGCCAAAGGTTTCACTTTGATGACTTTCCTTGTGGTTCCCTGAGTGTTTTCCTGAATCCTCAAGTATCCAATACGGCCGGTGGATACATACACAGCCGGCCCTGCCAGGAAAACCTGCCCAAATCCTTAAAGCATAATACTTTAAATAAATCACGCCACAGGAAAGAAACAGCACAATCATTGTTTATGGCAGAACTACAGCTCTTATCTTCAAAGCAGCAGATCCTTTTGAATTTGTATCAGGTCTCAGACGAGCAACAGAGAGAAAAGGAGCGAGCTAAACAATTTTTTTTTGTTATGTGCAAAGAGGCACAAACATCAGCCCTGTGAGCGTGTGGCTGCCTGAAGGTTTGCACAGAAGAATGACAAAGTGGAATCAAGTATTTTCCTCAATCAGCTGGCTAAAAAGATTTGTTTCAGACTGGCGTTTTGTGTCTGGTTTCTGCTCCAAATAATCTAATGTCTGAGTCTAACCATTTCACACTGTTTAATTAAACATTCAGACATTGTTGTCGGTGCTGAGCACGGCAGATCGATTTGATTATCTGCTGCCTTGAATGAGCCGTTTAAGACAGACGCTGTGCATGGCTGTGTCTCGCAAGTCTCAGGCCAGTGTCAGATAATAATCAGGGCTAATTACAGTTAAATGCACGACTCCTTCTCCGCTGTGTGCCGGGCACAGGTGTGAGGCGGAGGTCTGGGATCAAGTTTGGTTTCAAACTGTGGGACCGAGGACATCCAATGTCCAAAGCTCAGCTCTCTGGAAAGTAAAAGATGTCAACTCAGTTGTGCAATTAAGGCTCTTATCAGTGTAGGATACAATTCCTAATTTACAAAGAATGGAGCTGCTTCTGTGACGAGATCATAGCTTCGCCTCATTAGCCAGTCTCAGTCTGAGCAGCTCTGAATGACAGACAAATGAAATGAAGTTAGAAAGCAGTTTAAGGAGGAAGGAGATAGACAGAGGAATTGGAGGCTGTGATTTAATACTGTGAACACAAGAGCACTGTTTAATTTACTCATTAGTGATTTTTTCTTACATTAATTAGTCACTTAGTGCAGAAAATAAAATAAGATTCGAAAATGCCACACACACACACATACACACAAGTCAACTGACAAGCAGAAGGCCTTTAAAAAGGCTTCCTCTAAAACATTAAATAATTTCCTCCTTTGCACTTTTTACAAGACAGTTTGTCTCATAAAAAATTATATTACTGGATTTTTATTCATGCTGTTTGTGCTTTTGCCGTACTCTCAGTTACACGGTGAAGTGCATGTCCTCTTTCATTAAAATCTTCACATTTCTAGATGCTGAAATAGCACTTTTTCTCCTTTTTCGGCACACTTGGGCGACAAAGTCTGCAGTTGCTACTTAAAGTAGTGCAGAAATTCTTCAACTTCCGTGGCCTCGCCTGGACACTCTGAACCACCCGGGCTCCCGAGTTTGTCTGAGCTGTGTTTGAAGTCTGGATGAGCTCTGCTTATTATCTCTGCTCAGAGGTGGGGGCATCATTGTGCTCTGTTAATGAGGCCACATTAAGCCTGTCTACACCAGGGGGCATGTAATCCTCTCAGCTGGCTTGACGTTGGGCCAGCCGGGCAGGGCGCTGTTTACACGGGGAGTGTGGAGGCTGACGCTCGGGACCCTGCAGGCCTCATCTGCTGTTGAATTTGCTCAAACATGCGATTGAGAAGTGAAGCTGGAGGCGGGGGAACCAGACCACTGCATAGAATGGTGTCTGAGACTTGACAGAGTATATCTCAAGCTGGCCTGCTGTGCCCATACAATACTTCAACAATGCAATATAGCTTCTCGCCGCGAAGATCACGGTCACCTGAGACAACACTATCATATCCTCTTCACACCTTCCAGCTATAAAACAATGCAGCTCTTTATGAATGAGGCACTGTAAGGAAAGTCAATGGGATGACAGTGAAGCCGAGGCAGAATACAGTGCTGCAGTGTCAGAGGTCAAGACACGGGCCTCCTGCATTGCACCTCTGTGGCTTTGATCAGATTTCTCCTTTGGACAGAAGCCCGAAGAAAGCGTCTCCATGTCAGCAAACTTAAATCACTTTATATCCATAGTACAAGAAGAGCATGGGTGTTGGAGCACCTTCAGAGACGGAAAACTAGAGCCCACAAGCGGAAAACCACAAAACCAAATGAGTGCATGCTCCACATCTAGTAAATATCCAACCAAGGCATTGTCCAGCGTTTCCAAGAGCCTGCTGGCCTGTCCCTTCATAAGGTAGCCCTCTGGTATTCCTACAGGTCCTGACTGCACAGCTCTACCTGTGCCAGCCTGATCATCACTGATCCAAAGTGGAGAAGGAGAGGAGTGTCCCATATATGAGTTCTGTCCAATACAATGGCACATTGTGATCAGAAAGCCACAGAGAACAATCCCTATTCAGAAAGCATAGTGCCCATTCAGTGGCAGCTCGCTGCTTGTTTGGCTATGATACAATGCACTGATACCCTACTGTCACCTCATAGATTAGGATTCATTAATAAAGCCAAACATAAAGGACTTTTAACACGTTTTCAAACATTTTTCAGCAAAGGAAAGCCCTGCTGGTGGTGGAGTTTGGAGTGGGTTATACAATAAAAGGACACACACACACACAGAGAGGTTGTCTAATATTTAGCCCTCTCAGTTCGCGCTGATAGTCAGCCGAAACTAACATTATTGTATTCACGCTGCGCCATTCAAGGTAATTGATTAAATCCATTAGCGCATTTCACAGCACGTTGGAGCATGCGTCCCGCTCTACCCCGCGGATGTGGATTCAACCTATAATTCTGACAAGCTGTGAAACAAGGACACCCCCACCTCCCCCACCACCAAATCACCAGTTATTCTGACGAGTAATTCGACTTTAAATCTGACATATAACCTCCACATTTGTCATGGGTTTTTTTTTTTTTTTTAGTTTTTTTATTGGTTTCTTTACCAAAGCTACATACCAGCTTATCAGTTTCGACTCTTAGTTTTATATTTGGTCGCCAATAGTGGGAACACGGTTGAAACAACTCACCTTAATTACGTCTATTATTGAGTTTGCCTGCGTGACACATTATTGATTTTCTTAAAGATCTCCATTTCACCTGATTGACTGCGACGTTAAAACAAAGTCCAAAGCAAAAGCAAATAAAAAACCTCCTATTATGGGCTCATTTCGAGGCTCACTGGAAAGCCCTTTAAACTGGGGACTTGTGTTTTCAATATGTGTATTCTAGCAGAACTCGCCTTAAGATCAGTGCAAACCCTTGTGTATTAACCCTCTGTACTTTAAACAGCACCGTAGAACATTTACACTTTAAAGTTGCGCGTAAGTGACTCTGCTAAGTAGATAATGCAGAGCAGGTGCAGGTCTCACGGATGCACAATATATTGCAGACTGGTCAAAGGAGCTTGCAAAGAAAAGCGTCTGGACTTCTTTAAGTTACTTGAAGACGTTTCACCTCTCATCCGAGAAGCTTCTTCAGTTCAAATGGTGGAGAGTCAGGACCGCAGACAGACATATATTGCAGACTCAAAGTTGCAAATGTCTGCATAATGCACCTATTGTCTGTCTAATGCATGCCGTCAGTTGCAAAGACAGACATTCATGGAAACCGTAAAGGGGAAGCTAGCACCTGTAATGGCATCCAATTGCATTACAGAGGGAGCGCGAGCCTCCCGGGTTTCTGGGCTGGTCATTTCTATTCATTTAAAGTCACTTTTATCCCATTGTGTTTGTAAATGACTGCTGCTATCACTATAATGTCATTGCGTGGACTTAATTGGTGGCTATTTCCTTTTTTGTGTGTTATTGTAAAGAAACTGCGGTCCTGACAGTTTTCTTCGTTTACAAACTGTATAAAGTGTGAAGGAAAGCTTTAATATTCGCAGCAAATTAAATAAAATCTGTTCGTGTGTGTGTGTTGGAATTAAATTAGGATAAAACTTTGTAAAGAAGGTGGCACAGACAGTTTGAGCTGGAATTGGAGAGCGATGCGCCAACTGCAGTTTCTGTGCGTCTGAATGTCTGAGGATTTCAATCCACTTTTTTTCGGGGAGCCAGTCAGCCTGTCCCACTGTTTATTTCATCTTTTTGCTGAGACCGATAAGGTCGGGCAATTTCTCCTTCTTGCTGTCCCGCATAATGGCTCATCATGGGTCTTTGTGTGGGCCTATCAACGCTTTTCTCTGTGTGCGTGTTCGCAAACATTTGCGAGCAGTAATCGCGTTATAAACGCGCCTTGATCACGTTTGATTCAGTTGTGTAAAATGAACTTTGATAAAGACAGTGGATGGCCGATAAGAGCTGAAAGACACAGTGTAATTAGTAACCAGCCTTGCCTCCTGAAAACTTTTGATGTGGGCTCCTTCCCTGGCCCTCAGGCACTATTGATCAAAAGGCGTGATTTGGTTTTACTAATGGGGGTTTAATAGGTGGGTCAGAGGTAAAAACAACAAGGTGTGTGTGTGTGTGTGTGTGTGTGTGTGTGTGTGTTTGTGTGTCTGTTTTGTCCATTTAAAGAGCGCAAAGCTCACGTGTTTGTATCTGAGTATGTTAACAAGTCTTAAACCTTTTTTGATTATGTAGAAGATATAAAAGTGTCACGTTTTCACCTCACAAACATAAATCCTGTCCCAGTGCAGAACCTCCATTGTGTCATCTACACGTGGATAAAGACACAAATTACGTTGACTTTGAGTTTATTCCGTTTGACAATAAAACGGGTGAAACTTTATTTTTCTAATTAGATTAAAAAAACTGTGGGGTATAGACAGACTCTACACGGACCCCAATCTGAAGTTTCGTAAAATCGTTGATTGGGTCGCCGGGTCACAGACCTGAGAACACACCTGGAATTCACACCTTAAATCCACTCCTCCTGGCCTCCCATTGGAGGAGCGCCCACATATATAACTCTTCATCATCAGGAGGATGACAGCCAGCAACAGAGCCATCTGCAAACATGTACTTCGGTCAGGACCCCGCAGATTTCCAGTTCTGCAGCTCCGTTTCGTGCAGCGAAGAGTTGCCAATCGCAGACGGAGACCAGATGGCCCAGGTGTGTTCCCCGAGTTCAGGGCCTTCCAGCCCGCTTTCGGCGAACTCGGACTCCAGCTGCACCAGCCCCGAACCCAAATCTGCTGCGGCACAGCAGAGGGTCAGGAGGCCCCTGAACGCCTTCATTATCTGGACCAAAGAGGAGCGCCGGCGACTGGCACAGCTCAACCCAGACCTGGAAAACACCGACCTGAGCAAAATACTAGGTAAAATAATAATCTGTGTCTTTTGTTTCTTAAATAACACAACATGTTTCAGATATGGCCTCAAACCAGGATTTTATTTTATTAGTCAAAGGTCAGTTTTATCAAGCTAGTCAATGTATAGAGCTCTACTGCTGTGTTATTCTGCAGGGAAAGCCTGGAAAGCCATGTCCTTGGCTGAAAAACGTCCCTACATGAAGGAAGCTGAGCGTCTAAGAGTGCAGCACACCATTGACTATCCTAACTACAAGTACAAGCCACGCAGGAGGAAGCAGTTTAAGAAAAGCCCAAAGACTCCAGAAGCATCGACACCTTCATTATGCAGCTCAGGCTTCAGACCTCCCTACAACCTCACCTACCTGCTCCAGAATCACCAGCAGCCTTTCCAAAATGCACACACCTTCCCAAACTCCTCAGCTAACTACACCTCTTGTCACAGCAGCTATGCAAACACCCCTGACTTCCCAGACCAAGGAAAAGAAGCCACAGCCCCAAATAATCCTATCATATACTCAAACCCTCCTGTGTACGCTGCACAGGCTAAAGGGTATTTTGACCCTCAGCAGGGCCACATCCAGGAAGGTTTCTCCAGTCCTGCAGCTCCCATTGGGAATCAGAGGGAGTTCAGGGTCTATGGAGGCCCCCAGTGCCTTCCTGGGCCATCCCTGGAGTTCTACTTAGAAAGGGTTAAGGCTGATATGCTGTATGATCTGGATCGCAGCGAGTTTGAACAGTACCTGGGTCCAAGCCCCCAGAGGCCCGAGTCAGTGGATCCCGGCAGTTACTAAGAGCAAAGCAGCCACATACCCAGACGCTTGCTCTCATGAAACAGTTCAGAATGGCATATTTATTTAAATTATATTATATATCGTAGATCTTGAGTGTGTTGTCCTTCCATGTCATGTCATTAAAAATATAATGGAAATAATAATTAACAAATTCATTTTAATGATCATGTTGTTGTTGAGATCTTAAATTGAAAACGGTGATAGAAAACTATGATTATTTTTAATTAATTTAAACTAAAATAATCAATGTCAGTAACTTGAGGAATGAATCCTGCAGATTTTGTTAAAATCCATGCTGGTAAATAAACTTTGTGCTTTTTGGCATTTTTTAATGTCTTTATTTTATTAAATAAACACAAACATTTTTGGCTTGTACATATTCTCCACTGAGCCTTTTATAATGAAGATCAAATGGTTCAATCAATCAATCTTTATTTATAAAGCACTTTTCATACAAAAATGTAGCACAAAGTGCTTTACATGGTTAAAAGCAGCCCATCCCACCCCACCCTCCAACTCACTCCCCACACTCTCATTAACATAAACGATCATGGATACATCCCCCCCCCCCCCCCCCCCCCACACACACACACACACACACACACAAACACACTTAAAGAGTAAAATTGGGCTGGGCACACATGAGCCAGGTGAGGAAACGGTTCAATGATAGTATTATTTGTCCGAGGTTTTAAAGTGGCCACGGTGTTGTTTTGCAACCTTGCAACTTTTTACTGTGAGTTTTCCTCTTTATAATTCTTAATCAGCATTTAAAGGTTAATTAAATGATTAATAATGGTTTATAAAGCACATGTAAGCGTTAGTCACAGCAGAAACTGGTGTACAAGCAGATAACAAACTATTTTAAATATCTGTAACATTAAACTGTGTCAGAGCTAGCCTCTGGCAGTCTGTTGACACACTGTTTTATCTCTCTCCACATGTCTTTCATGGCTGAGCGAAGGAAGTAGGGTGGGCGGCGGGGCCATAAACTTCCCAACTTCCTGTTTCATTTTAAAACATTTCACAAAGGCTCTAAAAATATGCCCCAAAAATCGACATATCTCCAAACTCATATGACTTTGGCTGCCAAATGTTTACCCATTTAGGAAAATGTTTACTTCCCGTCCCATATTTTGTGTGTCAGAGCCTCGAGGTTGAACTCTGTGCTGGATGAATGTGAGGGGACAGAGGCCTGAAGTCTCCAACAAACAAACAAAAACATGTCCGAGACCACACGATTGAAACCTGAAATCTCCAGAAACTAAAAGTACTTCAATAAGGAGAGCTCTTTAAAAGGAATGGGCCAATAAGGGATGTCTAGACCCCCCAGAGTCTAGACAATGGTGGTGGAGATGAAGATGGAGGCTTAAATGGAGACTGACTGATGAGGGAGAGGCAGAGATGGGGAGGAGGTGGGTTGCATGAAGGCGTCTGCAAGAGAGAATGACAGATGTACAGTGAGATTTAATGTACGGGAAGTGAAGGCTGATTGCTTCGAAGAAGAAAGATGATACCAGTGATGTCACAATCAGCTTGACAGCATGAGAAAGTGGAAGTGATGTAAAGTTAGATTAGACTTATGCATAAGCTTCATCTGTACGCATGTTACTACTTAGCACTTCTTTTCAGTGTTTCAAAACAATTATCCAACCAAAAATTATGTGTAAACTCTTGTGCTGCACCGCTTTCACATAATAAACATGTAATAGGTCACGAGGCGTCACGTGAGCCTGGTTTGGAGGGAAGAGGGATGAAAATGTTGTGTGGTTGCAGCCGTGGTTCCTCATTAAGCTTGCTACCTGGTCGCTGTAGTTGTTAGACTATTGGATCACTGGCAAAACTTATTATAAGACTTTGACAGATTCTCAAGTGTTAATCATCGTGATTTGACAGGTAACTACTCACTTTGAAGACATTGAAAACATTTATTTACACGTGAAAATAGTCAACTTTTGCAAAATATTATTGCAAAAATAATATAAAGGTATCTATTTATTTTCTGCTGCCTGTAAAGGTCATTGTTGCAGAACGGATTGGAGCCTCTTCCAGCTGTGACAGGAGTGAGACACGTGTAACACGCTGGATGGACTCCCAGTTTATTTATAAAATGCTCCTCGACTCCACTGAAACTGAACTCCAAAGCAAATATATTCTTACCTGCTCCTTGAAAATGTCCTGGCTCTGAAACCTATAGTGTATTTGAGGATGTTTTTGCAGCAAAAAGCTTCAACATAGTACTAAAGGTGGCCCTAACAAGCTAAGTACAACCAATACTTCCTTACTTAAATGTGCCTGGCTAAAAGGGATCTGCATAAGGAAACATCATGAGTCAGTGAAAAGGACAAGAAATCTTAAAAGAGTTGGAAGGAAATGGATGAGCACAGAGGTCGAGGGAAGGACGACCCGTTCTGGAGGAGAGAGCAGAAGAGCTGATTAGGAAAATGAAGATCTAGTGCTAGAGTCCACCCGCCACCTGAATGAGAGGAAGAAATCTGACGTCAGTTCAACTCCCATGACAATATTACAAAACAACACGGCAAGGCGAAATGCAGAAAAACACGGTAGCGCACAAACATTCGGTGCAAGAACGGTCCATTAATGCAACAATAAAATCTACCCTCAGCCCCTATTTTCCCTCTTAAGTTAACTTGAACTTGGAGCTGGTGGTGCAGCTTGTTTTTCTCAAACTTTGGCCCCTCAGCAACAATTAATGAGCAGTTGCAGGAACTTCCTGAAGGAAAAACAACTGGATGATATCAGTGTTTCAGGTGAAAATATCATCAACAATAAACAGCGGTGGAAATGTCAGATGGGCAATTCAGATATCTTTGTTAGTTTTATGAAACTTAAATATTTACAGGCCTCTGTTTTATCAGGTTTCTGATTTATTAGAGTGAAAGTATTTTTTTTTAATCATCTTTAAACCTGAATTAAAGTGAGATCATCACCTACATCGAGCTTTAATTCTCACATGTGACAAAGACCGCAACGAATATGTGAAGTATTCACAGATTACAAAAGTCTCAGGTCTGAATTTCTGGACCATCTGCAAAATATTTTATGTCATCTTCTTCCCCGGGTATTTTTGCATCTGGATTGCGCCGGTAGGCTTACAGAAGCGTACTGGGAGTTTATCACCGGTGAAAAATGTGAGGAATCTCGAAATGTCAAACATGCTGTAATTCAGCAAAAGCATTCCTCGACCATAAAATAGTATCCGCGTCAGAGATTAAATATGTAATCTCTGCATGTTCAATATTGACACAGAAATAGCTGGGGTTTATATTAAACCTAAAAAGAGATCTGTGTTCACGAACGCGTGGAATTCTTGAGATTTTGTGAGCTATGATTAGCTTTTTTTCTCGTCTCACCTTCTACACGGGGGTCGTCAATAGTTTCCTGCCCTCGGTGCAGTTTGGATTAAGTTGAGGCTGCTTTCTGCAGATAATGCTCATCCGAGTATTATCCTGCAGGGACGTCTGCTCTGTGCGGAGCAGAGTGAGGAAACTCAAACAGGAAGAGCCGTGAAGTGAGACACTCAACAGTTTTTTTTAAATCCTAAAGAAATAATAAAGGCTTCGTCATTTCCCCCCTCTGCAACTGCAACAACATGTAGTCCAATAACATGACATTTCAGGCAGTACAGAAGAGTTTCCAGCTGAATTTAATGTGTTTGTCTGTTCACCTCATTATGATCCAGTCTAATAAAGCCTAACTGGGCCCATCAGATAACCTCACCAGAGCAGTCCTGATAGAAGGGCTTTTCACCAGCATGTCTAACAGGTTTGCATCCTCAGTAGTTGTGCTCACAGGCAGGATCAAGACCCTGGTCACCTTCAAGTAGACCAGCACACGAGCGGGATTTACTGCAGGCCGGAAGCTGAATGCAAAAATAAAACAATAACGCTACACCTCTAACTATGCCCCTATTGTATTATACTGACAAACGACAAACAACAGAGAGAACATGTTTAAAATATGTCTACATAAAACCAAAACGATCCTCATGAGAGGATATATACTCACCTCCCAGCTTAGTTGGAAGTCCTTTTTCCTACAGAACTAATGGCACAGATTCAGCAAGGTGCTGGAAACACTGTTAATGATGATGATAGCGTCGCACAGATGCTGCAGATTTGTCCACTCCACAGTCATGACAATAATCTGCTGTTCTACTGCATTATGCATTGAGATCTGGTGACTTTGGAGGCTATTTGAGTACGCTGAACTCATTTTCATGTTCAAGAATGAGATCCTTTAAGCTTTGTGACATGGTGTTTTATCCTGCAGGAGGCAGCCATCAGAAGATGGGTACACATTTGTCCAGTTCACTGCTGTCCAGTTTTGGAGAGCCCATGAGTTTTCTGTTCTTGGGCTGACAGGAGTGGCACTCAGTGTGGTCTTCTGCAGCAAGTTGAAATGTGTTATAAACCCATACCTTAATTTTAACAAGTAAATATTTGAGTTACTGTTACCTTCATATCAATTCAAAGTAGTCTGGCCACTTTCTTCTGACATCTGGCATCAAAAAGCAGCTGCAACAAGACATTTTCACCCACAGATATTCTGCTCACTGGATATTTTCTCTTTTTTGGATCTTTCTCTTTAAACCTTCGAAATGGTTGTGTCTCAAAAACCCCAGTAGATCAGCAGTTTCTGCAATACCAACATGCCACATTCAAAGTGTCTTCAATCTTTTTTTTTTCCCATTCTTATGGCTTGTTTCACCTTCAGCGGGTCACCTTGACCGTGTCTATATGACTGAATTTACAAAGCTTCTCCCTTATCTGCCTTTAAATCCCTTGACTGATCCGATATTTGCATTAACACGTGGTTGAACAGGTGTGCTTAATGAAGGGGCTGATGCAAGAAGTAAGTCCGAAGATACCTTTCTGTGGAAAACGGGCCCATATTTGGTTATAATGACCTCCGCCCTGTTTCCAGCCAAGATTCAGACAGCTGACTGGAAAGGCTCAAGCAGACTGAGAAGGGAGCTGCTGGGTGTGGCACTGTAACCTGCTGTGCAGATACAATACACTTAGCAAAGAAACTAATGCCTGTCAACAACACTCAGAGGATGATTAGCACAATCCTCAAACTGACCAGAAGCACGTGTGTTTATTTGTGTCTGGACTGATTTTTATATTTCTGTTAAGGTTTAACACCTCAGATGTGCATCTACTGTTCCTTCCAACTTAAAAACACATCAGATAATGTCATCAGAATGCCATGTACGTCATTTATACCATTTATTTTTTCATGAGAAAATAGCGTCACACCTTCTTCCTCAGTGTCTCCTGATGCTCCATGACTCACTGTGCAAGTATGTCCAGAGGCTTGGTTGCCAAATACACGTGCATGTTTGTGTGCGATGAGAGCGAGACACCAATTAAATGACGCAGAGCTGCCTAATGTCATGCTTTTAATTTTTCTTTTCCTATGCACATTTCATTTTTTGCATTTCCTATTATTTAATACTTTTTTTTTCTCTGGAATAATAACAGAGCTGTGAGGAAGAATTACTCTACTTATATTTCCCCTTTTTTTAAGGTCATTTACATTTTGCACATCCATAAACCTTAGTGCTACTACACCAGTCAAACTTCCACAGACCATATATGTAGTTTAGGAGTATGACTGTAACAGGCTTATTGCTGAAACATTACAGTTTTTGTTTTAAACATGAACATGATGACAAAAATGTGCATTATCAAGGCTGAAATGTAAAGCTGCACATGTCTGCATCCCCTCCTGGAAATGAGCCATTGGAAAATAACATCATTGTTCTTGAGCTATAATTACAGTGCAAACTTTGCTAGCTAGACAAATGTAATATCAGAACGTTAACTGGTTGGATTTATAATTTGCGTTATTGTTTGTTTAAGCATAAAGGAAGTAAAAAAGCATTTTTTTTCATGAGAAGACTTTTATTAGCATTATCCTGCAGAGGTTTTAGCCTTGGAAGTAAAGACTGTTTACTTGTGCACTGTTAGTTAGAAGCCGGTTAGCTGAACATGCTAGGTTGGGGCAGATAAACAGACTTTTCCATTATTTCCACTTTCATTGTTGTTTGTTTATTTTTATTTCGCTGATATGGGCATGTCGTGTTTTAGTTGTTTTAAATGTGACATATTTTTCTAACATATGTGCTCCGTGCAAGTGTGTTAAACGTCTAGAAAAATCCTGGTTTGTTCACTTATAGCACTAATATAACACGATTAGCATAATAGATACTAGTGTAGCATTGATCATGTTGTAGTAAAGTAAGATGGCAAATGCTTATGTTTATGTTTTATGCACAAAAAAGCTGCAGAGGGTTGTTGTTTCACATTTACATGTGTTTTGTTTGCAAGCTTTTTTGCACCTGCGTAGTATTTCCACACACTGATAACGCTGTATTGAACCCACTTTAAATCCACCACCTCTGTGCACTTCCTCCACCTCTCTCCAGCTTGTCAAAGGGAACCTGTAAGTTTGTGTTGTGGTGGCGTCTTTAACACCTCCGCTGATTGACTTAGCAGGGTCTAAATCCTAAGAGCTCACCAGGCCCCTCAGCAGGTCGCGGACTGTGTGCACGAGGCAAGTTGGTGGCACCTGACAGCAAAGCATTGTGTGCTAAGCTGCTGCTGTAAAACTGCTTTGGTTATAATGCACTGATATCGCAGTTACAGTGGAGGGAAAGCCTCATTGTCTTCATGGCCAGAACCCCCACAAAGGGTCACAAGGCATATCTGAGAGGTCACGATTAGCAGGAAAGCAAAACATAAACAGTCATTGTAAAAAGAAAGTGCAGTCTCAGTTCTACAGTTTTACATATCAGGACATAATAAAAAGTCTTTACTGCCACATAAAAAAAACTAACCCAAAACGCTGAAGAAGTGTGTGAAAAGCTAAGAACAGCTCATTATTTAATAGCTTGTCGAACCAACTTTAGCAGCAATAAAAAAAAAAAATTTAGCAGCAATAACACAAAGTAATGGTTTTCTTCATTGGTGTCTCACATCTACTTGGAGGAATTTTAACCCACTTTTCATTGCAACATTGCTTCAGTTCATTGAAGTTAAAGTAGTCATCATTGGGCTGCTCTGTGATCCAGTTTCAGCCACTTGACTCTAGAAATCTTTGGTATTCAGAGGAGTTCATGGTGGATTCGATGACAGCAAGGTTCCCAGGTCTTGCGGTGGCAAAACAAGCCCTAATCATCACCCCTCCACCACTCAGTTTGATAGTTGCTATGAGGTGTTTGTGCTGATATGCTGTGTTTGGTTTTCTCAAAACGTGGTGCTGTGGCTTATGATCAAAGATTTCAACTTTGCTCTTGCTTGTCCAAAGGACTTCTATAAATCACCATTTATAACCCTTCGCAGATTGATGGGTAGCAACAATTAGTTTTCTAAGATCTTTGCTGGTATCTTTCCTCCTTGTCATTGTGTTAACACACACCTGAATGCTCAGGCAATGACCACACTAATACTTTTTCTCTCCGTTTTGGCCGTCAAGGAAAACGCAGCGTTTTGAAAACGCTCTCGGAAAAGCAGATACATTTAAAAACAGCGTTTTCGTGTCGCGGTGTGGACAGCAAACCTGAAACTTTTCGAAAACCATGACACATCTTAGTCATGTGATGCAGTCATGTGACCAATTAAACTAAGCTAGCGGAGGGCATTATACAGCAGTTGTTTGTTTGCTCTCAATTTTGACTCCCTTAAAGATTAATATCAGTCTGTACATGATCAGATAGCTTTTCTTCAAATTCTTTCATTCTCACTTGCTTTTGCAACTTTGTACTTTTGTGTTACTCGCAGCAACAACTCCACCTCATTGTTAGTCCATTTAAAAAACTCGGTGCTTTTCCACGACATTTTGCCGCTTTTGAGCTGGAAAGTAAATAAACGGCAGACAGAAATGAGGCAGGTCGAATCGTCTTGCGTTTCACACATTTGCAGGACTGGAACATAAGCGTTTTTGGACGTTTCAATGTGGACGCACAACTCTATGAAAACAACTGAAAACGCTAGTGTGGACACGGATTTATCCGGGCTAGTGTGGACATGGCCTCAGAGACCTGCAAGTGCATCTTATTAACAGCACCTGGCTGCTACACACCCTCTTAAACCAGTAAGGCTGTAATTAGTTTTCAAACGCTGCTTATGAATTTTGGTTTTATTTTGTTGAAAATAAATAACAACAGGGTATAAAATGTCATGTGTTGTTGTTCATCTGAAGTTGTATTTACCTTATTTTAAAAACTGCTAGTGCTAGCTCACTACATCAAGGTATGTAAAACCTTAGACGTGACAGAGGGCGTACTCTCTTTTCAACATGACTGTAGAGTTGATTAGCTTTATAATCTGGTCAGAAACAAAAGGCATGAATCTGGGCTGCAAAATCAGTGTTAATGCTAGTAAATGCAATATTTTCTGCTTTGATCACAACTTTGCTTGACTAATCTGACCACGTAGGTGTCAGAATAACTGCAAAGTGTGGAAAGTTTTCTTTGCAAATATTAGCAGGAAAAAGCTGATTCAACACCCAGAGGCTGGTGAGATGAAGATAAGTCTGAGACAAAATACGTACAAGACAAGCCCAGCATGTCAGAAAAGTGGTCTTGATTCGGGCTTCAGCTCTGGCAGGTAACTCCGAGTAAACAGTTTTCGGTTTGATTGGCAGGTTATTGTTGAGTCTGCGGGGGTGCTGAGGAAGGCCGAGCCTTCTCTCAGGACGTAGCCTCACTTCCCTCGCTCAGAGGCGCTCAGGAGGAGAGCAGCACGCCTTTTAACTTTTTTTTAAATTTGTGCTGTGTTTGTAAAGGCCACATTCCCTGTGCTGGGCTGTGACTTGTGTTATTCTTCCTGTGCTGTTTGCCCTACTCTCAGCTGGAAGGACAGGAAAACCTGATCTGGAAAACTACTTCATGTATGTCATCGGTGATTACAGGACGGCAGCATCCGCCTGTGCCTGGTACTGGCAGCCTCATGCCCAGGTCTTCGGGACCGGGTCAGGCCTGAATAATACCGTCCCATGGGGACGATACTGCGCAACCTTCCTTGCTCAAGGCCTCACTTGTCCTTTCATGCAAGGAACTCTATGTGACCATGCAGCCCTGTTGGCGCTCTTCCTGTGGAGAAACTGGAAAGGAAGCTCCACCAGGCCACCTGAGGTGGCAAGAAACCTCTCCAACTTTCAATTTCTTGCTTTTTTCCGTTTAGTTAAAGCAAGCAGTTACACAAGATAACAGACTCTGCTCAAGCACAAGTCGTGCATTTATAACCTGACTTTGTCAGAGCATTTAACTTCTAAGTAGCAGATCATTTAGGTGCAAATGGCAGCTATGCAAGCAACCAAAACTTAAAAATGACAATTTAATTTCAACAGTAAATTTCATAAAAGCTGATGACTGCAACTAAAAGCAAAGACTGGTTGCTTTACCCCGTTATGCATCATAGCTATCACCATGTGTGCTAATGCTAGCTACCGTGGTTAGCAAAGTGAATCCACACGTGCTACTTCAGTGGTAAAAAAGTCTACAATAGTACTCATTAACTCACTCAAATAAACTAAACCACAGAATTTTCTGGAAAGCGTTAGCACTGTTAGCACAACAAACTGTACAAAAAGCCACTAACTTTGCATACAGCATTAAGAGGTTCCTTTTAGTGACTCACATCAGTCAAAGTTACCATTCCTCTGTTTAATGTCAAAGGGATGACTGTTAAAGAAAAAATAGCCTTCATATAATGAAGAGCTAATAGAGCTCAAAATATTTTTTAAAAATGCACTGTTAAAATAATTAATTTCTACCAGTTTCTAAAAGGTCTTCTTTGCTTATTTTATCCTTCTAGCACGCACTGCCCAAACATACAAGAGTGTTTGCTATCAGATTGGGGCAGTGTCCAAAGCATTTGACACAACTGGTGTATGGATTAATGAGTCAGCTGCAGACAAAAGTGAAGTGAACATAAAAACCCGTGTCGTTCATTGCCTGACAGTGAAACTGCCAACAAGTCATTAGTCAGCAAGTGGAAAATATGTCTGCTAATTCTTTGTCTTGAGACAGCACAACCAAAATGT
The DNA here is from genome assembly GCF_964374335.1 of Astatotilapia calliptera. Lineage (NCBI taxonomy): Eukaryota > Metazoa > Chordata > Actinopteri > Cichliformes > Cichlidae > Astatotilapia > Astatotilapia calliptera. Next base: position 22,577,356 of record NC_137430.1, read on the forward strand.
ATAAAATACATTATTTAGTCTAAATGACCCAAAACTCAACAGCAAAGTGTTTACAGAGGTCAGAGGAGAAAGTTTCATATAGATTTCTACAGCACCACAAGTCTTTTTGCACCCAGAGTTATTTCCATCTGGAAAGCTGTCAGACAAACTAATTCTTACTATCACATTGAGAATGTTAACATTGGAGTCTATGGCGTTTGACCCCCTTTGGAGATGGCCTCGACTGGACACTATAATGAAGGTTAACACTTGATTAAACCAAGTGAAATTTATGTGATATTTTTTAGGGTTAACCCTAAAACCTAACCCCCCTAACCTAACCTCTAAAACCATGTTAATGAAAGAGAGGATTGCTTGATAGCTGATAAAATACAATAAAACATGTAACACTCGCTTAAAAAAATATCAGACGTCAACACCTACCTCAAAACTGTACTTAGGAGCATTGCTTTAGTCAACATGCTTACTTATGTTGCATGAAAAACAACAATAGGATAATGCTTTTAGTTCGTATTACTTTTCACATGAGATCAGGTGGTGTTTCCTTTGATGTTGCAGGGTAAAAAAAAGGAAAAGCACCTTTAGATCAGCCTTATTTCTGGCATGAGACACATATTCTAATGTCTGATCCCCTTTTCATTGCTTCCTCTTTCCTCCGCTGCCGCTTTCCCAGGCAGCGGACCCAGAAGAGCAATGCAGGGGGGATCAGGAATGACAAGGCAGTCCGGCCTCCCATTGTACATGAGCGTTTACTCAGCATGGGAGAGCAAGGACAGTGAGCCTACAGGAATACAATAGCCTCATATTTATTTACTGCTTAGTGGCAGCCTGGGAGACTCCTCCCAACCCCCACAAGTTGCTGATAGCAACTTTACAGTAATAGACCACTAATAAATACATCAGAGGGCAAGTAGAGGCTAGACTCTCTGGCTCTGCCCTGAATGTGGAAGACTTCAGAGTTATAAAATACAGAGTTGTGAAGAAAACTGAGGCATATTTCTCATTGAATTATCTTCTCATTGAATAAATTGTGACTCAAAAAAAGCATGTGTTGGTCTTTGTACTTTTGGAAAGATGATGATGCTGCCGCCTCCACCGCCTTTGTGCGCTTTTTACTGCTGAAAATATGGTAATATAGTCTTAACTTGATTAACCAGTTTATCGTTTGAGGAAGTTTCTTATTTATGCACTTAAACGGACAAAAGGCCTCTGCATGTGCATTTTACTGCAATAGATAGAGAGATATATAGATAGATGTCTTTTATGTATTTAGTTATGTGCATTTGAAAAAAAGAAGAAAGATTAAAAGGGTTTAAGCTCAATCTAACCTGAAGTGTAATGCATGTGAGTTCCAGGAGAGGGCTCCCCTCTGTTGTGCTGACCTTCCCAATAGGACTCAACAAACCAAATGTAAAACAGAGAAGCAGAGCTGCTGATCTCAGAGAACAAAAAGACATTTTACTTAAATGTGTTTTCCATGAAAACTCTGCATAATTGTGCTGATGTGAATCCAATCCATCATCTTTGGACCGAAGGTGAAAAATCAAAGATCACATTCAGCCGAGCTGCTGTTTTCAAACACAGCCTGACAGATGCTTGACCCTCGCTTACATTTGTCTCTTCCCGTGTTTTAATCTGACTGAAAAATGCCTGTAAATCGACCAAACCGGCTTCCACTATCTGACCTACATGACCGCGACCCGAGCCTAAAAAAAAATTAATTTTGTGAGAGGCATTATGAGAGTGTGATTTATTGGTTGCCTTGTGGGTGTAATTGTGAGAGCAGAGCTGATGCTGAGTGGCTTTGATGCCACGTCCGCTCCCCTCCTCCAATCCCTTAGCTTCAGAGATTAACTCAGTCACTGGATTAAAATCTCAAAATAGAGAAATCCTTTTTAGATGAACAGGTTGATTAAAAATGAGAAAAGATGAGCGCGTGGTTGACCTGTACGGCCGATATTCTCACCTGGGAGTTCTCAAATTAAAGCTTAGCAAGTTTGCTGATTTAAAACCCAAACGTTTCAAGACGCGTCGTTTTTACTTGCAGGTGAAATCCTGTTTGACCTGAAGGCAAATGAAAGGTTTTCTCTTTATCTTTAGGTTAGCCTTATTTATCTCTCACTCAGAGCTGATAATGAATTATGTGCAGAGTTCTGTGGTATCACAACTTTTACTCAAAATAACCGTTTAACCTTTTGAGAAATACACTGGTGAGCTTTCTTTCTAAGAGTAAAATGAACACAAAGCTACATTCACCAGTAGCTTAGCACCAAGGCCAGAAACAAGCAGAAAATTCTTGTCTCTGTCCAAAGGTAGTAAAATGCACCTACGAGCACCTCTAAAGCTCTCGAACAGTGAAAACCATATTTAAAAAAATAGAAGTGAAAGATGAAGTCACGCATTGCTTTGTGAAATCCTGTTTTAATGATATGGCCTTTGAAATTTCACTTTTTCTGGTGCTACAGTGCTGTCTTGAAGTCTTGAACTACCTCTTATGTCTTTATATTTTGCAAAGAAAATGGGAAATAATTGCAATTTATAGAAATATGTGCAAACATTCATGGAAATACAATATAACAGGCAAAAGCTGTGTTTGTACAATTCTAATTAGCTGGAAAGTTAATATGTGGTATGACCAGCTTTATTCTTCAACACAGTCTGAACTCTCTTAGTCAGCTTTCTTGTTATTTATTTAGGTAGTCTTCAGGAATAGTTCTCCAGGCTTTTTAAAGGACATTCAAAGCTCTTCTTTGGATGTTGGCTCCTTTTTGTTCTGTTCTCTGTCAAGATGATTCCAGACTACTGCTTCAATAATGTTGAGGTCTGGAGTCTGAGTCTTTTTTTAATCCAGGTATGCTTTTACTGCAGGGTCAGTTTGTTTGGGATCATTGTCATGCTGAAAAATGACACTGATATTGCATAGCAGATCAAAATCTAACTATTTTCACAAAATCTGCAACACTGCTGGCTTAAATACAGACGTAAACCATGACAGAGCCTCCTCCGTGTTCTGCAGACGGCTGTACAGACTCATGTTGTGCCTCTCTCCTGACCTCCTTCTTGCATTTTAATGGTGGTTTAAAACTAACAAAAATTCAAATTTGGATTCATCACGCCATAACCTGCTGCAGCTGATTTTCAGTCCAGTTCTTGTGTAATTTGGCATACCTCAGCCTTTTCTTCCTGTTTCCTTTCTTAAGAATGGGCTTCTTGACAGCCACCCTTCCACTGAAGGGTGTAGAGAAATCCACCAAAGTGCCAGATGCGTCTCACGTGGCCCGCTCTTTTCTGAATTTTTTTCATATTTCTCCAGAGCATGACATTCAGATACTGTTCATATGCTGTAAATAGTTTTTATGCCTACCACTTTTTCCTTCCTTGGTCCTCTTCTTGTCCAGTTTCCACAATTTTCTTAACACCAGACTTGACACCATTCTGAGATATGTCAAGTGTTCGACTCTCAGCTCTTTGAGAATCATTTGTTTGTACAAAAATACAGTTTTATGCCTCTCAAACTGGGTTATCTTTGGCATTTTTCATAGAGTCAACTAAAGAAATTTTTCTTTGCTAAGTTGTGTTAAAATGAAATGAAAAAAAAGAGTGATTACAGTAAAAGGACATGTTCATGCTGCACATATTTTGAAGCATGATCATGCATATAATACAAACTGCATGCCTGCTCAAGCACATTTCAGTTTCAGAAACACTTGAGAGCTCTGATTTTAGGAAAAGCTGCAGGATAACATTGTATGTTTTCATATTGCTGGGTCTGGTGCTAACAGACAAAAGCCTGATGCTTGATATCGTCATCATTGTGTGGCCTGTTTGATTGCGGGAAGCAGGTGTATGTTAACGTGGCCTTTCAGACCAAATTTAGTCATCCACTCACTTCCCCCTGGACCCCAGGTTCCCTTTGCATTTCCTAGCAGAGCACAGCTCAGAGAAACAGTGCAGAGAAAATACACCACATAGCACTGTTTCTTTTTCTTTCTTTACTTTTTCCCCACTGCTCTGCTCCCTTTTCCTACATCTCTCATTGCCCTCATCCTCCATCTCCACAGCTCCCCTCTCTCCTTCCAGACCTAAGCTCTCTTCCTTCCTGCCCTCTCACAGCTTCCTGCTCCGGCTCTTATCACTCCAGAAAACGTGACACAGTCTCAGCCCAGTCAAACCAACGCTAACCTCTGTAATCCCCCTTTTTCCTTGGCCATCACTGCCTTAAATGGAAGTGATCCAGCCCTGGTGGGGACTAGCTGCTTACAAGGGGGTGATAGGATGTCATAGAGGCCCCTTTCACCCACCTGGGCCAAATCTGTTAATGGACTTAATTACTATAAACAATATAGTCCCTACTTCACAGCCTACAGAGGAACAATAAATCTGAAGTGGCCAGGCGTGTTTTTATTTATGTATTTATTTATCTGAGAGGAAGCCGTGGGCACGCAGGGACATTATCAACTCATTCTCCTCCAAGGGGTTTTCCTCTGAGCTGAGGAAATTCTCCGCTTTGATTTACTTTGAGACAAAATCTGGGACGTGGAAGTCAGGGACAGAAGATCTTCCAAGGCCATGGAGTCCACTTTTGGAGGGAAAAATACGAAAAAACATATTTGAGATGACGCATATTTAAATTTGTTTGAAAAACAACATTAATTCGTAGCATTCATCAAAGTAAAAGATTGCACTAACTAACCTATGTATCAGACTAGGTTTGGTATATTTCCTGCATTAAATCTCAGATTCAAGCAGCCTATCCCAGTTTATAGGAGCATCTTGAGTAATCTTATGTGAATTGCTGCATTTGTTATTATTCTGTGACAGTGCTGCCAGATAGGGGCCTGCTAAGGCATGATAGAGTCCTTGTTTTTGTAAGGCCACAAGGCCATCTGATAAGCCTTCATGCTGCACAGCCTGCGACGATAACACATGTTTTGGATGGTATCAGGCCAAAAGAGCTGAACCTGCTGCTGCACAGAATGCAACAATAACTGCAAAGTTCAAAGTCCACTTCATGAGTACTGATCAGAATATGTGGATGCAATTTTTCAACTGCAAATAGAGTCCTCTTGGGTCTCCATTGTTCCACGCGCTGCAGCATGTCAGCGCAGGTAGCAGGCTTTTGTTCGAATGCAGTCAGTGATGATATCAGGAGGGACTTTCCCCGAGTTTCCTGATGCAACTTTTTCCCAGGTTATCTAATCGAAGTATTCACAGGGAGGCTAATCGGCTGACATGCAATGCTAAAATGTGCTTTAGCTTTGTTTTTATGTAACAGCATCTACCACATAGCATCACTGTTAACCTTATGGCGAGTCTTAGCTTACAGATGACGCACATCGGGGCGGTAAATATGACGCTGGTGCATGCAACCGGTTAGCTTAGCTATGCAACTATAAACAAGTGGAACCAGCTAGCCCGATGCTGTATAAAGGTAATAAAATGCATAGTGTGTTTATATGATGTTTCCTTCGCCCACACCAAACCACAGCAAGCTGTGGTTTTAAGTTGACTGGCTGCTGGCTGTGCATGTTACAAATCAATGTGAAGTGTTCACAGGTTGCTCTTCAGTAGGCTACGTAACCCACCGCAAAACCTCGCATTGTGCACACTATCATGTTAAGTTACTGATCTTTAGAGGTCCTAACAGGTGGGTTGTGTTACCTTTGGACCAAGCTAGGGTAGCTGTTTTCTGCCACCAGATGCTGCCAGTGGTTTCATACTCTCTGCACAAGTCTAACCTTTTAACATTCACCAATTTAGGATAGAAAGTGAAGTTTTCAAAGGCTCGCCCAACTGGATGAGTGAACTGGATAGTCAAGGCCAATGTCCACTCCTGTGTTTCCCTCAAATGTTTAAATAAGAGATTAAGAACGTCTGACTCATAGGTTCAAAGTCTAAGATTAAAATGTAGAAAACAGTTTTAGCATCAACTGTTTTTTGGGTTGGTTTTTTTTTTTTACTTGAGAATAACTCCTAATCCTCTGGTTTGGCTGTAAATCCAGTTTGATTTGGGTTTAAGCATTTAAATCAAGTGGTTAGAGTTAGGATAATCCAGTGGCTCATATTTGGGTCTAATTTTGAGTGAATTTTGCTTAAAGATGACATTCGAGTTAAGTGTTTGGCACAAAGACGGCTAGTCCTTTGAAATCATTGGTCGAGAGTAGAACAGTTCACTTGGGGTGAGGTTAAAGTCAGATTTTGATAGTCATTTTAAACTCCAGGTTGTCAGGTTTAGCCATTAAAACATAACTTTAGGTTCAGGTTAACTTTCACCCTTTTACATAATTAGGCATAACCAAATTAAAAAGTTAAGAAAGGGTGTTATCTTTTATTTAAAAGATAAGATCTTGTAATTTCTGAAAACAGTGTTTATTTAGTGTGTGGCTAAAGCTTAACTTAACCTCAAATGGGTCAGAGGGCAAACTGGGGCTGCAGCTCCTCTTTGGTGCCTTATAACCTCAGTGAGCAGATATTGATGATCCAGACCATTGTGTGTAAATGAACAGAGGAGATAATCTTGATCAGGTGATTTCAGACTCTGAGAGGTTTAGTCAAACACCGGAGCTCCTTGAAGTTTAAGATAGGCCAGATATGTGAGATAATGAGCTGGTAAAGTGATCTCATGACGTAGTTTTCACAGTGACGTGCGTGGGTAAAACAGACAGGTTTCACTGTGAAGATGCGTTCCTGGAACATGTTAATATCAGCCCTCTCGATAAGGAACATTTTTAAAAAGGTGAAGGCAAAGTTTTCACACCTGAGGCTGATTTTTATTCCACTGACACCCATCCATCTGCCTCGTGATTGTTAATTAGGAAGACAGGGCATTAATTTGACAGGAGGATTGAGCTTGAGAAGAGAGGGTGGGTGGGTACGCTTTCAACCCGAAGAAACAATTTCACAGAAAATATGTGTGAATCCGATTAAAAGGTGGGCAGACTCTTCCTCTCAGTGACACTTGTTTCTATACAGCGTTAGTGTAAAGGGAACAACGCAGGGAGGAAGCACTCACACACACAGTGCATTTCCTCCATAAAACCACAGCTGTGCAAAAACAACACGAGGCGCATTCCTCTGCCATTTCTGTCGCTTTTGCACAATAAAACACAACAAGGTCTGCACATTATTGTAGCTTCTGGTATGTCTGAAGTAAAGCTGATTGGGAGCTCATTTCTGTGCATAAAATCTGCATCATTGACCGTTCAGCGACAGCATGCTTACATCAGTAACGGACATTTAAAGATCAAAGCTGATGTGGGAAAGCAGTTTCAAGGAGCTCTCAACCGCGGTCCATTAAAGGAGAAGTTGCAAAGTCTGTGAGGAAGTTCCAGGCATGACTTTTGGAGTATTTGTTCTGTAATCTCCAGAAATGTCATTATTATTTCACAGCAAGAGACACACTATGAAAAGTCCCCCATTAAAAAAAAAGTCTTATGATTTTGTTTCCACCACAGCTCAGGATTTTCTCTTATCTTCTGTTTCTGAAGTTCCCTGCATACCTCTATTGATCCAGATTCCTACTGGCTGCGATGCCACTGATCACACATGCTATTATTGATTGACTTTGGCCACGCTGGACCAACATGGCGTCCTGTTAGCACCTCGGGGGTATCAGCATTGTTGTTCCGCGGTGACGCTTTAGCGCCTCAACAAGGCAAAGGCCACACATGAAAGGATCGGGAGTGTTTGAGCGACTGAGGAATCAATTCACGCTCTGATTGTCATGTACAAAGGCCTCACTGTCTCCTTTCTTCCCTCATTTCCAAAATCTGGAGAGTCTAGAGAGTCCGATCAGTAATTAACTAATCAGCTTTCATTATAAAGACGCTGATTTCAGAGTTTCGATGATATTCTTATTTAGATTTATCGGAGAATGAAAGAGCAGCGTCTTCAAACTGCATCGTCACGTCTCTGCAAAACAGATTAGATGAATTGAGGGACTTCTACTGGCGGTGGGGTCAAATGCAGGTCAAGTTGCAGGGAGTAGTATTTATGTGGCCGGTGGCTGTCAGGAAAACAATAATGTGGCCTGAACATAATCTATCATTTGTTTTTTCACCAATAGTTACAAAGCAGTTCCTTATTTTGCCACACAAAGACTACAGTCAGTGTGGGGTTTATGTAAGTGTTGAAAATGACAAACAGCTCTTTGGGTGTTTGGGTATTGTTGGCACAGGAGTGGACTAGTTATTGTTTCGGAGCATTTCTAGATTCAATTAATCCGGAAAAATTCTTTATTATACAGCTAAACTTCTTTTTATCGTGTGGTTCAAGTTTGTAATAAGTGGATGAAAAATAAAGGTTATTTCAGGTACACGGTCATGTGCCAAGGACAAAAAGAAAAGACGGACCCAAAATAGACGAATCTTATCAGTTTGGGAATGGTCATAGCACCAGTGGAAACAATGCAGTGGCAAGATGGGAGCTGAGCTTGACCCTAATAATGCGACTGGTCTGTCATGAAAACCTGGAGAACAGGAAGCCCGCCGTACCCCCTGTCTTCTTGGATAAAGTCATAAAAATGATAAACACTGGTTTCAATTAGACTCGGTCGGGACAATGAGCTGCACCGCTGGTGGGGAGGATTTGGGCTGGGCCAGTAAAAGTGAAGAGATGAAAGCGTCCGCTCTCCCGTGTGCCTGACCCAGCTTTTTCGTCTCAGTGAGGAAACCTGGGTTTTCCCTTTCCCCTCTTGCTAATTGTAATTCATCCATCAATCATGACATTTTATTAATAGATTTTTCTGGGATAACAAAGTGGGAATGCAGTACTTTAAAAATAAGGAAACGTCACCCGGAGAGCAAAGGGTGCCTTGAAGTTAAATGTATGTAAGTACAATAAACTGCTTGCTAGGGCATGCTTAAGTGTCTGGTTTTAATAGAAAATACAGGAGAACTTTATAATAATCAGCTCGCCGGGTTAATGATGTGTCGATCTTCAGATAAAAGTGTTTCTTCAAGAGCTGTAACATCAGTTACAGCTTTTATATTTGTACTGTTCACATGTTGGAAACCAGTTAGATCGTCATGCTGTGCATTACAGCAATGAATCGCTGTGGCTTCCTAAGATGTCGGCATGGAGATTCACCTTAGCATCCTGACTTTTTGGTGTTAGTAGTGTGGATGAGGTCATCACTGACACGTTCTTGTCTGCAGTTAAGGCTCTGTCCACAAGTACATGGCGCAGGTATTTCTGAAAACTCTGTGTTTTTTGGCCTTTCGTCCACATTTTCAGAAACTCACAGAAAACAAGAGGGTTTTCTCTCACAATGTCAACGGTTTGTGCTATGTTTAAGGAGTTCTCTTTCCAACATGTATTTGTTTCAAGCGATGGATGGATGAACCACGATTAAAACACTATAAATGAACTGCAAGTATTTCTAGATGCAGTTCAACAAGATGTTTTTATTCCTGGGGAGAAGATCAGGTAAGGAGACCAAATATGAAACTAACAATACAATTAACAATATATGTAAGGGTGTGTCTTGGTTAAAAGAGCAATAATTAAGGAAATGTTGTTGATAAATTGTAAGAAAATGGACTGTAGTTTAGCTTAGCTTCTATGTTTGAACAGAGAAGCTAGTTCAGAAGCAAAGGATAACTCCTCTGGTTACAGAAATATTTTTTAGAAGCCAACAGGAAACTGAGTCTTTGGCTTCTTTTACTTGTGTCTTTGGTAAACATTTTCCTGGTGCATTTATGGTCTCAAGTCTTTTGAAACAACGCATGATGTTTATTTTGTCAAATTACAGTTAAACTGAAGATTTAGAAGATAAACCGTCCACTACGTGATTGACAAGTCACTCCATTATGACTGTGCAGTGTCCCTCAGTCCCTTGCTTGTCAAATTTGATGACAGCCAACATGAAACCCATTGATATAAAGTTCATCAACCTTGATGCTAAAGGATATCCAGTGAGTTAAAGTGATGCACGGGTCTGCGTGTGGTAAGAGTTACAGTATTTTTCCCTTTTCTTTGCGTGTAAAGGTACCATGTAGAAAGGTGAATTTTACCACTTTTGCCAGGATGATGCATTCATTTACTAGTCTTCCCACGTTTGCAGCCCCTCCTCCAAAGACTCATAAAATATCCTTGATATTACAGCGTTGCATTGCTGCATCCTCTAAGTGGCCTGAGTGAAACTTCAGCTCTATGGATGTTCTCAGGAAAGAGACTTTGATTATTTTACTTGTTGCTTCCGCTTTATTGTTGGCTGACCCCTGGCAGTGCGCAAACCCAGAGGTCACCTCAACTTGTGGCGAACAGTTTCCAAACATCCTCGTGTTAGCATGACTAAAAGCATATTTAAGATTTGTCTTGGACGCAGACTTCAGTTTTGTAAAACATACAGAGAAAGAGGGCGAGACGAGAAGATAAGGCGGATGTGCTCATCTCCAAACTGAGCGGCAGAGACAAACAAGAAATAGTTTTATCATTAGAGCATCTTCATGAGGCAGGAGGTGGGTGGAGGCAGGGTGGCGAAGATATCAAAATGTCCCCTTTTCTAAACGTGGAATGAACTGGCCAATAAACACAAAAAGGGGCTGAGTAGATTCCCACCTGATTCCCAGCAGATCCCTGACAGATTAACGCCTCCAGAACAATGAGACGAGAGCGTAGACGGCTTCCTCTGTGTCCCCCCTCTTGTCTGGGGCAGACAACATCCCTGCGCTACCCTTTCAGTGTGGTTAGAGTGTGTGCTCACGGGCAAGGAAACTTTCCCAGCAATCCCCAGAGGGAGGGGGAAGACTATACCACCAATAACACACAAAACATCTGTGTGTGCATGTGACAGAGACGCAACATTTAAGACAACGTGATCGTTTTCTCTCTCTCTCTTTTTTTGCGTCATTTGCCATAATTTCAAGTCCCCAATTTCTGTAACCAACAGTCTTGCTTAGCGGATTCTGGAAAAAACATGAACCAACACAGACTCTCACATCCTTCATGTGCGCATAATTTAACCACCATAGCCTGTGGATGATCTCTCATATCTACTATCTCACATGCGGGGTGATTTTCAGGCTACTACAGAGCAACCAGCAGCACAGCACGAGCTTTGAATAAGTGGAACTGCGCTTTTTATTGACACAGTCCCGTGTCTGGTCCTCAGCAGGCTTCTGTAGTTTGACAGGTGACAAGAGGAAGGACTAAAGTTGAAATGTTCCAGCTTCAGGAAAAAGTGTGATTTCTATTTACAGATTCAATCTCTGACTTTTGTCTCCACCTTTCTCCCTCACACACCTGTTACGTGCTTGCTTCCTTAACCCCCACACTCCCTCTTTAGCTAAAGAGCTCTTCCCCCCCCCCATCCTGAAACACCTCCTGCACCCCCGAGCAGGTGTTGGAGGAAGTCATAGCCTAATCAGACAATCTAAACAGTCGCTATCACGCAGCTGATAACAACAGGTGTCTGTACACTAGTGAAGAGGTCCAACGCTGAATGGCTTCCAATTTATTTTCTATCTTTAACAAAGCTTCAATAACCAGACACTAAACATTTACAGCCCGAAAGTGTGATACACGATCGAAACCAACTCTAATTTCAGTATTATTTATTTCCTGTTACATGATCTATTACATTGTTTAATCACTGGACAGAAATTTAAATTAGAACAACATTTTTAAAGCCGGTCCACAATAATGAAAATAATTTGTTGTTTTGCTGGTGGAGACTAAACTCCTGAGTGTAAAGGACTGCTTTTCCCTTAAACTCACACTTTATTACATCCCAATAAAGTAATGCATAATTCCTGAAACCAAAGAAAATCTAAAAAATTAAAATAAAGAATATAAACAGATTAGAGGCATAGACTGTATATAAAAGATGGCCATATCCACCTACACTACCAGCTGGTTAGTGAAATAATTTCTGTGATTTCTTGAATATTTTGGCCATGACCATCTTTCTCGTTTGTGACACTGTATGGTAGTACTCACATTAAACACACCCTCCATTATCATCTATTTTAGATGGGATTCTAACCCTAACCATAATTTACAACCTCAACATCATGTGGTGATTAATAAGACTTGAAACTAGTGGTTGAAACCATTAGCACATCAGGACAGTGTTTACTGGTGCCCAATTTTTTTCTTTCTTTTGTCTCACCCAACTTAGCCATTAAGCTCAATCCAAGTCCACATGCATAAGGGTATTTTATAAAATACCTTATGATATTTATAAAATATCTTTGTCTAAATGAAAACACAAAACATCATGTTAACTGCCCAGAGCATGCTAACGCAACAGGTGGTGATACATACCTAACAACATAAAAAAGTCTACACTGTTTTATGCAGTTAGGCCAAAATGTATATAAAACGCTATGACTACCAAAATAGCTGTGTACGTGTGAACAGGGAATCAGTCCCAAAAGCTACTGCCATCTTTTCTATACAGTCTGTGATAAAATACAAACTTCACAAGCAGCATGTCAGTTGTTTGTTTCGTTGTTGTTTTTTTAAGAAAGCACATTCATTATGATAACTTCCATTCATCCATCCGTTGTCTTCCACTCATAAGTGTTGCAGTGGGCTGGACCCTATCCCAGGTACCACAGGGCAAGAGGCAGTGTACACCCTGGACAGGTGGCCAGGTAACTTTAAAAAAGGTAATGATTCCTCCTTCGTACATTCATCCAACACTCTGCGCATGGATGAATGGATTTAAAACTCCCATTTCAGGGATTTTTTTTAGTTATATTATATTCTTATAAACTTTTAGGCGTAAGCTATGAGTTGTGAATATCTCCAGTCCCCGAGCAACAAGACAGCATCCCAGCTTTACAAACCAGCTCGAGTTTCCCACTCTTTCTAAGTACAAAATAGGTAACCAATAATCCCGTCTCCTCTTTGCTTGCTTCTCCCTGTTAATTTAAGTATCATAGCATGCTGCTAATACATATGCTAAACATACAGCTGTGGTGACTCTGAAACAGACCCTAAGAAGCAGCTCCACACAGGGGTATACAGGTAAGGCGGAGAAGATCATCTGTATTTTGAGGTCAGACTTAATATATGGTACACTCTGGAGATGTGTGACGTGTGAGACTAGCATATGTCTTAAAGTAAAACATCTGATTCAAAAGAGTTTGCATAATGATCTGAATTGCCTGGTAAAACTGCCCTCTATGTAACTATCTATCTATATAATTAGTTAAGTTAAGTTAAGTTAATTAAGTGGTAATGTGGTTTTATACGGAGGCAATATGTCCTTCTTTTTTTACAGCTTTTTGCCTTTATTTGCTAAAAATGTTTTTTTGTTTTTTTTAAGTTAATGCAAGTTTAAGTTTACATATGCAACAATGGATGACAAGCCATATATATATGTCTATGTTCTTAGGCATCATAAATGAATGATTTAATTGTATTCATCCCACTAGTGGAATAGGCAGAACCCGGACAAAGCTGTTTTTTCTTTCTTTATAAACTTTCTTGTAGGCAGACATTTTTCACATTTGAAGAGCTTAAAGTAGTCAATGTTTGGCACATTTTGTGCAATATGTGTGTTAAGCAGGTTTCAAAACCATTGTCAATCAGTTGATGTAGTTTTCCAGTCCACTCACCCATTTATGGCCATATTCTTTATAAGGATAGGGCAGAATATCTAGAACACTTGCTGCTAATTACCAGAGCATTGTTTAAACTTTGTGGCCTGTGCAGCTCCAGCGGCTCAGGGGATCAGCGTGGAGTGCTAACATATATATACCTTCCGTTCCTGTGATTTAAACTAACACTCCTGCCTCGCCGCTCAGCACAAAGGAGCCAGCAAACACATTGTGCAATTCCCAAGAAAGCCACCCACAGACATTTATACAGCAAGACTGGCGACCAGCAGCTCAACTGCGTTTCAGAACTCACTTGGAAGGCGGACAGTTTGTGCTGCTACGCCAAGGACAGGAAGTGCTTGCAGAGGGACAGGAAGTGCTCACCGCTGCAGTAGCCGAGGCTGGAACTGAGATAATGCCATTGTGTAAGCAAGCCAAGTGACCTCTCCCTGAGCGCAGAGTCCAGAGGCTGGCGTCGAGAGCCCTGGCCCCCACCCAGCCCCAGACTCCCCAGGCACGGGGTGGGGGACTTGGTGGAGGGACTGGGGGAGGAATGGAAGGAGGAGGGGGGGTATGAGGCGTGTCACCTCCACATTCCCCCCCCCCACCATCCCAACACCGACAACACCACCTCCCCTCCTCTGGGTTGACTCTGAACCTCACCTTGTAGAGGAAATGTGGCTACGACTCCAGACTTTATGACTTCTCCCATCAAAAGCCAGGGTTTTTCACTCCCACACAGAGAGAGAGGCCATCAGGGCACACTCATACCCCACGCCCATATCAACACACGCATTCACAGAGACACACAGGCAACCACCACACACACAGCGTCCCTCTTTCTCTTTTCTCTTAGGAACGGAGGGGGAAAACCCTATCAGGTCATCAGCGGTAAAATAGACGATGACAGTATTATAGTCCAGATCCTGTCCCATGCAGCTCCCAGCTGGACCTCCATCCAAAACACCCTCCTACTAACCCCTAGAGGGTCACCCAGCATGCTCCGGAGTACTACTGGTGTCTGCTCGGGGCATGAAAAGGTTGCATAAGCATCTGTCATATTTCTGTCAGCCCCTTTTGACATGTCAGAGAGGCCGTAGACCACAACAAGATGGGAATGGTCTGAGAAAAGACGGAGCTGACAGTTTGGGGTCTGCTGGCTCTGATAAGAAATCCCGTGGCCTGGGGGTGATGTTTGGATTTCTGACCACAAACATGGGCTTCATTCTCTGAGAGATAAACACACCATGTCTGGATATTTCAGGTGCAACAGGTTGCTTTAACCTTTGCCTCTGCACCATTACCCAGGTCTGAGTCGGTTGCACCAAAAAACAACAAAAAAACATTTTTGCACAATTCAATAGCGTGTGTGTGTGTGTGTGTGTGTGTGTGTGTGTGTGTGTGTGTGTGTGTGTGTGTGTGTGTGTGTGTGTGTGTGTGTGTGTGTGCATGTCATGCGAGTTTATAAAGTTTATATTTGACTACTGGCTGATGTCATCTCCATATCCGAAGAGAAGCTTGCCAAAGGTTTAACCTCCAGCTCAGTATGAGACTTCAAGTCACAAGGAAAGGGCAAATATAGAAAGCAAAAATATTCTTTGCATAGTAAAATCAGGTTTATCTTTAATTTTAAAACTCATACAAAGTATAATAGAGAGCAAAATGACAGGAATGAGCACCTAATGAGATGAAAGTAATTATTAGACGTGATATTTGAGATATTGCAGATTAAAAGTTCCTTGCGATGTTGAAAAGGGTGCAGTATAATCGCTGGGAATGAAATTAAAAAGCCCTTTAATAAGGCTGCCAAGCAAGCACGTTCTCAAGTGGATGGATCGAAGGGATGTGATTAAGAGAGTTTTGAGACCTCAGTTTAATCAATCAGCTGTTTGCTGACATCGAAGCCCAGACCCTCGGTGTGTCTACAGCAGGAGAAACTTGACTTTTTGAACATCGGGGTGCTGAGAGAGAAGCTGCAGCGCTCCAGTATCACAACACTTTGTGGTTTTAATGTTTATTTCATCCCCCCCCCCCCCCCCCCCCCCCGTCTTTTGTCCAGCGCGTCTTATTATGCTGCTCTCAAAGAAAGTTTGCATCGAGACAGCCGCGCGTAAAAGTTGCTAATGACGGAGCTATTAAGTCCATTAGATTGCAAGAGCCTCTAACGCAGTTTGGGAGCCAATACACAGATTGGTGATGAGGTATTGGTGTCTGACGCAAGAGCGAGGTGAGAATAACAACGCGACCGGCGCGCGTGGCTCTGCCTCTCCGTTTATTGTGGATTTAAAAGTTTTTTTGTTTAGTTTCAAGTCTTTTTAATCCAAACGCATAAATCCAAATGCAAAGTCTGACAATGTTGCACTAATGGCAGGATACGTGTTTAAATTCATTGCAGAATTCAACATCTAGCTGCACATGACTTTCTGCACCTATTTGAAATACCGCTGCTTCCCCCCTCCTCCCCCTTTGAAGGATGTCACCACACCAAACAAGGGTCGTGGGCGTGCTCTGAACTTTTTTACACCTTTGTAGTAGTGGGCACTCCCTCCACACGGCGATTGGCTGCTTCTGCGTTTATAGCGCACCGACATTCACGCTCACTGCTGAGTAGTCGGTATCTTTCGGTCCATGCGGCTTCTAAGAGACGCTAATGGATGTGACTAATTATTTTTCTTTCCACTCTGAAAGCAAGGCGCATTTGATTTTTCTTTGATTTGTTAAAAAAAACAAAAACTTATTATTAAGAATTTATTACTTGTCGTGTGTTGTCGCCTCTGCGAGCTGTCCGGTGGCTCTCTCCAATCCTCCCAGCTGGACAGAGATGAGTAGTCCCGATGCGGGTTACGCCAGCGACGATCAGACCCAGGGAAGGTGTACGCTGTCAGTCATGATGCCTGGAATGGGACACTGCCAGTGGGCCGACCCTCTCAGTCCTCTTGGGGACTCAAAAGTGAAAAACGAGCCGTGCGCGTCCAGCTCCGGCAGCCAGAATCGCGGGAAAAGCGAACCTCGGATCCGACGGCCCATGAATGCGTTTATGGTCTGGGCAAAGGATGAGCGCAAGAGACTGGCGCAGCAAAACCCGGACCTGCACAACGCAGAGCTGAGCAAAATGCTGGGTAAGGGCGTTCATACTTTTCTAAACAACTGTATTTGTCACATCTGTGCAGTCACGCTTTTATTTTCCACTGATTTTCAGTCTTTACGTGATTGCATTTTTACTGTTATGTCAATTTTATTCTCAGATAAATGTAAATAGTCCTTTCCCAGCAGATGACGTGACGTTTTTAAAAGTTACTCTTGTCTGAGTTGGCTGTAGGTGTAACCTCAAAAACCTGTCCCAGTCCCCTAAAATGGCAACAGGCTATTTTTGTGTGCATCACCAGACTGCACACGATATCTGCTGACATATCACTGATGTGTACTCTCTTCTTGACCTGCAGGAAAATCATGGAAATCGCTTCCTATAACAGAAAAGCAGCCTTTTGTGGAAGAGGCAGAGCGGCTGCGGGTCCAGCACATGCAGGACCACCCCAACTACAAGTACCGGCCCCGGCGGCGGAAGCAGGTGAAGAGGATTAAGAGGCTGGACTCTGGCTTTCTGGTCCATGGCGTGTCAGATCACACGGCCTCATTGATGCCCGGGGAGAACAGGGTGGGTGTGGATAGCCTTGGCATTGGCTACCATGAGCACGGCTTCCAGGTTCCTCCACAGCCGCTCAGTCACTACCGTGATGCTCAGGCTCTTGGAGGCCCCTCTTATGAAACCTACAGCCTGCCCACACCTGACACCTCTCCCCTGGACGCTGTGGAGTCAGAGTCCATGTTCTTTCCCCCCCAATCACAAGAGGATTGTCACATGATGCCTGCATACTCTTACCAGTCACAAGCTGCAGAATTTCAGCCCCAGGACCCCCTCTCCAACCACCACAGCAACGCCATCGTGCACCGACACCCAGCCTCGGCTCAAGAGCAGCCCCCTCAGCTCCCCCCTTCGTACATGGGGTGCCCCAACCCTTTAGCCATGTATTACCCTCACCACTGCAATCCCAGTCACACCAAACGGCACCCCGGTGGAGCAGGACAGCTCTCCCCACCTCCTGACGCTCACCCTCACTCAGCAGACAGCGTGGAGCAGATGCACCACTCTGACCTGATCGGTGAGGTAGACCGCAGCGAGTTCGAGCAGTATTTGAGTTCCTCTTCAGCGCGTGCGGACATGACAGGCTTGCCGTACGGGTCACACGAGGCAGGCATGCAAGGACCTGAAAGCCTCATATCATCGGTGCTGTCAGACGCCAGCACAGCTGTGTATTACTGTAGCTACAACAACTCCTAACCTCCTGCCCGGCCTGTTACCCTGCAACAAGGACACATGCTCTGACCTCAAATCTCTGTAGCTAAATCTGAACAAAAAATGTTTGGTTTTTTTTACTGAAGCAGGAGGTTTAGGAGATTTAAACCCAGCTTTGTACTGTACAAGAACAGTTAATAAAGCCATTGAGGATTTTAGTAGGAACACTGGCTTGAACTTTTCTCTTCCTCTCTCGCAGGGATATGAAGTCATTTTGTGATGATAAATATTGTACAGTCACTATTTTAAAGTTTATGTATATACTGAATGTTTTTTTTATACTTTTGCACTTTTGAGAAATAAATGTTTGCAAATAGTCTTGTTCTCTCGCGTATTATTTTGTCTATATTCTTAAATTCAGAATGACATTTGATGAAATGCATCGGATTTCATATTTTAATTTTATATTGGGGTATGTTTTATTTCATAAATATGTCAATATTTAGTTATAAAAATATTATAGCACAAATTCACCTTTTTATGCAGCCCAGCCTTATTCCTTATTATGTGGTTGTTTGTTTTTCCGACTTCCACACGGAGCTGAACGCGTTCCCAGCAGAAACGGTTGCTCACCTGGAAGCAGGGCAGCGGAGGGCTGCGACCCGGCTTCCTGGCCCGGACACAGTGGAGGCAATCTCAGTGCCTGTGTTACACATGGCGCCTTGTTTTCGCAGCATGGGAGAGCAGTTTATGCTCCGGATATCCTGTCTGTAAATGATTTAGTCTTTTCTGATTAATGGTAGGGGCCATTAAAATTACGTGTGGACAACTACACGTCTTTTGAACAATGGTGACCATTTATTTTTGCGTGTTTAACAACAGAGCATTAGGTATACGCTTCAATATCCATCCTCCAGCTATGCTTAATAACATGGCAGTGACATCAGGCGTTATTTCTGTGGGTATACCGAACGGCGATGATATATTTATCCACTAATGCCCGTCTGTCGCTTTGACATGAATCAAACTTATCGGGCTAAAATCTTTAAGAGATCAACCCAGACCTTGAGGGTAATTTGATGTATTTATAACACAGCAAGAGTCCCATTTTATAAATAGAGGTTTTTCCTATTTTAAAAGGAAGAGGTTCTTCTCTCAGGGGTCAATCACCCTGACCTCACGAGCCATTTTTAGCACTTCAGAGGAAACATGGTCCTGAGGTGTGTATATGTATTCGTACACTTTGTTCCCTCTGAATGTTCTAAGTATTCTCTTATGCAGAAACAGATGTTGGGCTCAGGGTAAATACTGACGCTCTTCCCACAGTTCGCTACGTGTTTTGCTTTCCCTTCTGTCACCCAAACCCGACGTATCTACCTCCAGGCCGTGCAGGAGAATCCAGCGTAATGGCTCTGAATGTGTTTAAATTCAGTCTGCAGCTGAGTGGCAGGTTTATCCTCCCTGTCGTTACCGCTAATAGGTGCATAACAACAGGCTCAGGCCACGATCCCCGAGGCATCAGCACAGTGGGTGGGGGTCACCTGCGCGGACTTAGGGAGAGGCAGACCCCCCACGTCAACCGTGATATTATCTCATTACGATAATTGACCCGGGCTAATTGACGAGGAAGAGCTCAACAAGGAAATCTGACAATTCAGACAGATGTGGGAGGTGTTGGATAAAATTATGTACATGTTGGAGATATGATGGAAACTTTTAATCAGTTATTTGATTGATTTCTTTTGTTTATATTTCTTTTTCATTTATAATTGAATCAAATTCACTTAAAAACAGCTTGAAAAACATTCTGCTTTTTATATAAAAAAAACAACATTTATAAAAACGTAAAATTTCTCAGCAGTAGAATGTAGATGTTGTAATTTTATTTCTGGTCTTATGTTTTTTGTTTTGTTGGTTTTATTGGATGTGACACAGGTGGTGATTGGTATCCTGAAAAGCACTGTATAAGTACATGTAATTACTTACTAATGTAAAAGACTTAATTATTATTTGCTTTTGTATTTAACAAGCTAGATACAGTTTATGGTGTTAAGAGGCCATTCAGTTCAAATTTATTTATATAGCCCCAAATCACAACAACAGTCACCAAAGGCATTTTATATTGTGAGGTAGACCCCACAATAACACAAACATGCATTTCTTAATATAATATTTTATACTATACAACTGGTTGTTTTCATATTGTCCCACATATAAGAAAGAAGAGCATCTATTTAATGTTTTTCAGCCTATTTATAACAGTGATGTTTGTACCTGAAATGTTTTCAGGTAAAAGCAAGAAATTCTGTCAGAGCAAAGAGAGCACAGCTCAAAGCTCAGGAAATCAGGGCTTTCATGATGTTCCCACTGCAGCAGTAGTGTGCACGTGTGTGTGTGTGTGTGTGTGTGTGTGTGTGTGTGTGTGTGTGTGTGTGTGTGTGTGTGTGTGTGTGTGTGTGTGTGTGAGGTTTTTTGTGTACCCGTGTGTCCTGGGGCTTCGCTGCCAGGCACTGCGCAGGGAGCCACTCAGAGATTACAGCAGCACGACGGGCTGCATTAACACAGCAGCACTTAATCATGGCACTGCCCTAATCTCATCTCAGGTAGCTGCCTTTCGCAAACACACAGACAAATACGGCCTCGTGTAGCCGCAAAGGAGACAGCTGCAGTTTGATTCAACAAACCGGCACCGTCGGCTGTATTTGACCTCCGAGAGGTTTTAGCAGATATTATTATGTCACCACAGCAGTGCGTGATTATGCTCAATAAACAGCAAACGCACAGTATAGATAATACAGCTCACCTGAGGAGCTGGCTCCAGGTGCAAGCACTTATCCCTAATTGAGTTCTCGCTCTTAACATTATACCATTCAGTAACAAGGAGAGCAAATAAAAAGCCATGTCACGTGAATGTCCCGAATATGATTTTACTATAAAGAAAAAATAAAAAGCTAATAGTTTATCAACTATTATATAAAAGTATTTTTTCCATAAAGTTATTTTATTAAGGTTGGTAACACCTTATTTATAGTGAGAAATAATCCATTCATTGTATTTATTTTAAAACAATTTCACTGCAGCTTGGTTTGACTTTTTTCAGCAGCTTATAGAATAGACTAGAATACCTTTTATAGTAACTATACAAATATACAATGAGATTTATGCAAAAAGGCTGCAGAAGACCTGGACTTTCTGATATTTTACCAGCATTTGCAGCATAAGCATTGCCCAAGGAGACTTTTCACAACCTGCCAAATTGGTTCTCATTAAGACCTTACAAACCACCTAAAATAAATAAGTATTTGATCTTGATTTGACTGTTGTAATAGGTTTAATTCAGGTGTCAATCATCCCAAACGCTGCGACTCGGTGCTTAACAACTGCATATCCCCCATGTTGGTTTCTTTACACTGGCTACCAGGCAGTTTTAGAATTGATTTTAAGATTTCACTGTTTGCTTTTAGGGCATTGCATAGGTTGGCGCCTCCTTACTTCTCTGATCTCTTAACTTTGTACACTCCCACTAGATCCCTGAAGTCTGCTGAGCCAAAAAACATAAAGGAGATCAGGCCTTTAGGTACACCTGAACTAACTCTTCACATCAGCTTTTAAGCCAGGCACGACTTTACGTGTGTGGTTTTACTGAAGTTTTCTCGTTTTGTGCTTTGATTTTTAAAATCTCTCTCATTGTTTTGTATGAATTTATTGTTTTAGCTGTACAACACCGACAACAATAGATGCTGCTTTTTTTAAAATGCTTGTAAACAATAAAGTAATCAAGTAATTAAAGTTATTATATTCAAGTTGTGTACTAAAATACTGTCCTATTAGGTCTTAATACCATTCATACAGAAAAAAACGAAACTGTGGCTCAAAATAACGTGAGGATCTGCTGTGTTTCGCTGACATTTTTCAACGTTGGTCCAACAAAACAAGGAATTTGATTACATCAATTTGTGCTACAACTCACAATGGTACAGTCTCACTATTTCCTGGCATTTTCTATTCTAAACAGTTAATCGGTCAATTGTATGAAGACTGATCAGCATGAAAATGACGCACAAATAAATTAAATCATATATGCATATGACACGAGGTTAGATTTCAACATGGTTTTACATCTGTAACTGACTTTGAAATGGGTTCAGTTTCAACACAAGTGTGACGCAGTAACGCACATAAATCAAAACTCTGTGTGCAAACTATTGAAAGTCTGGGTTTCAGAGAGAGCGACAGATAGGGGCTGCAAACTGATTAAGTCATTGATAGTAGATTGCAAATACAGCATGCGAGACAGCTGCAGGAGAGGGTGTGTCCTTTGTCTAAAGCAGGGCTGGTTGTTCATAATCCCAGGCATATGCTATCCCTCTCAGGCCTGATCGCTTTTATGGTCTCTGCCTGTCACACCATCGTCCAGTTGTGTTCCCACTATATATAGTTTCACAGATACAGTCAATCTCCACTCAATGCTGTGACCTAAAAAGCTTTCTTTTTTTTCTCTATGACGACAAAGTCAGATGTAAGCAATTTGTTTGTGATTTAATTAATTGAACAGGTATTCTGTGATAAATAATTACTGACTTGAAGTCTTTTTAATTGCATGGTTGCAAGGCAATGTTAACATGTTTCACAGGAAGGTGTTTTGTTTTATATAAATTAGTTAAAAGTTCAACTGCATGATTTTTGCTTCGTGCAAAAAAAGCTGGACATTTAGAGAAATTAAAACAATCACAAAATGTGATGCATAATACATTCATTCATTTTATATTACATACATTATGTAATTTCAAACACCAACAGGCCAATAGAAGGAGTATAGTAATATTTACGAGACATGAAGATGCTGCATGCAGGTATAAAAGTATTGGTGCTCAACCTAGCTTCAAAGCAGAGGTGGCCTACATACGTAAAGTGTTTTGTTTTGGTTCGTTTCTTAAAAAGGTGTTTCAAAAGAGAGTAAAAAATATGCAGAAATGATAAAGTGTTGCAGCAGAAATAAGTAAGATAAGGCCAACAGAAGCTAGGTCTGATAGTGCTGATTATAAAGTTGTGGTTTGGTGCCAGAGAACATTTTTCAAACTGGCTAGCACATTTGTTTCACAGTCAGGAATTGACTCAGGGAGCTGAATCAACTCCAGGCCTCTCCTGATCAGCTCAGCACTCACTGTTCTTTTGTCTGAATCCCCTTGTGGCATTCAGGACAATTTTTAGCTCATGTCCAGGCGGGTAGTGAGTATAAGATGACTACATCAGCAGTCAGTTTCCTCTCGGCTGTGTTTTTTCTTTGGGAGGCTAAAAGGTGTTGGCAGAGTGTTCAGCCACACTTTGCTTTCTTTAAGTTTTGTGTCCTCTTGTTACAGGATTCCCTGCTGGCTCCTTTCTTGAGAAACAAGTAAGGAAAGTGAGCAATGATGAACAAAGAACATTGTGTAATATGATTAGTCATTAATGAGTAACTTCAATTTGATGCCAGCGTTGAGAAGAAGTGAATGCAAAATCCAAATAATGTGGAAAATTACAACATGAATTTCAAATACACTTTAAAAGCAAAGTGAAAAGTTGAAAGGGCAAAAATGTATGAAATGTAGATAAAATACAATGGATATCCTAAAATATCGTCATGGAAAAGCTAAATAGTGTCAGTCTTATTTATATCGTACAGTTCATTAAATGTAAACTCAATGTGCTTACCATAAAAGATAAAAACACTTAAAAAAAACTGTGTAGCTCTACAAGAGCTTAAAGCTTTGAAAACAATAAAATAAAATACAAGTTAACTGACATACGCAAACTTACACTTCTTGGCCATTCGTTTTTGCTTAAAAGCCCAGATAAAAATCATAAAGTTATGTAGCTGAAATGTACTCAGTGAACAATTTACTGAAATCATTTGCTTAATTTAAGTGGTTTAATAGCTAAAAGTATTTAACAGACAAATACTAACAAATTAGATAATTATTTGGTTAGCTTAATTAGCTAGCTACAACTAACATGTTTATGGTAAAACAGATTTTTTTTAAAACATTTAATGTAATTGCTAGCTTATGGCAATTAACAAGTGACTGAAACAATTAGCAAAAGGTAATCATAAAGTACAACATTTAATGAAATATAATTAAAAGCAGCAGGCTATGTAAATGCAGATTAATAGTTCAGGAAAAGTAACCGAAAAATGAGGACTAAATGTTTGAAACAGAATCTAAAAACTGCTGAAATAAATAATAATTTCTGAAAGAAAAACCTGAAAAAATACAAAAACTTTCAGTTGCAGATGAAATAGCAAACCTAACAGCAGAAATACTTACTTAAATATAAGAAATTAGCCCTTAGCTAAAAACAACAGAAATGGTTTAAAAATAACTTAGCTAAGGATTAATAATAGTTAGGCCTTAGCTAAACAGTTTAAGCAGATAGCTAAAAGACAATGAAGAAGTAAATAAGTAAATAAAGAAAAACTGATGAAATAGGTTAAGTAACTGATTTATAGTTAAAACCAACAGAAGCTAGGTCATGGATTGTGAGTATGAAAAGACACTTGAGTAAAAATTGAGTAAACAGCTAAAAGAAACTGAAATAAACAGTGACATGAATCTTTCAGATCCTACAACAAACTGATTTAATAACATCCAAAATACTGCAGCTCAAGATAAACGTGGGTCATTGTCTGTAGCTCTGTTTTTTTTCTTTCTTTCTTTCAATCATTGAATCTTCAGAGAGCACCTGTCCCCACTTCCTCGTTCCGATGACTTCTGTTTGCTCCATCCATGAAAGATTGGCTGGGAACATCCTCTATCCGAGAGGAAACCATGCTCTGTGAAATTCACACCACTGGACCCATTTTGGGAATCACCGGTAGGACTTCCTAAAAAATAAAAATACATAAAAATATAGTCTAAATAAAGGGAGGAGAGGGCAGAGTGTCATGACCCAGGTCACCTGCCTTTGTTGTCGCATTGTTTTTGTGTGTGAATGAGTGTGTCTTTGAGTGTATGTCTGAGCTGCTGAAACTGGGGTGTTGTACAATTTATGAGATGTTTTTGTTGTTTGTGCATTTATCTTAGATTTTACCCACATTCAAGTCAACTTTACCTTCCTAGAAAACTGAAACTTGAGCTCAGTATCTCTTTTAATCAGTTGTTTCAGTTTGATAAGTGATTACAGGACAGTTTTAATGCTAACCTCTCGATATGAAATAAAAATACTGCATTCAGAATAAGGCAGCCTGCTAAATTAGGTAATTATTTTTGATGGCTTTCCAATAGTTTTCATTATAAAGACCTAACGTCTCAAGTGAGGCCTTGGGAAACTTTTGGAAAAAAGTTTTGATATTATATTTTGAGATAAACATTTTAATAAACTGCAGCACAACATTGTCTAGACATTGTTTGGTGTTTTTCTTTCAATAACACTGTGAGTCTGAAGGTTGTCTCTTACACAGGAAGCGTATTTGCGCTAGTGATATTGGATTATGAACTTCAAACAAACATCAAACACATTTCCACTGAAATAGCAAACAGCCCACTTCCAGTTCCTCAGGAGCTCATTCCTCCACCTGAAGGCCCTGTCTCCTCCACAGCAGGCCCCATCTGTTAGTGACGATGTGCTGCGTTCATATATTTTAACATATTTTGGTATTTAAAATCTTTTTTAAAATTCAACAGGTTTTTAATATTTGAATGCTGTTAGAGAGTGGTTGGCGTTTTCTGGAGGCTGTAAAGAAGCCATCTGTGTTGTTGGTTGTAGCCACCAGGGGTCAGCTGAGTGCTGGGCTACGTGAAGCTCACTGTTCAGCCTTTACCAAGTGTGTGTCTTTAAAACACATACTCTTACAATAATGTGGCAAGTTCAATATCCAAGCACAAAAACATCTAAGATAACATTATATGATTAAAGTTTAATATTAATGTTGTGATGTAATTAGGCAGGTATAACACTGTATGTATGTAAACTAAAAATAAATGTAAAACACATTGGCATATTGATTAAAATACTATATAAAGACGCTGTATATATAGTGGGGAAAGTTTTTTTGTTATATACTATATAACAAAATACTTCAAAATACTTATCTTGCATTTATACTGATTGTTACTAAACATATATGTAATATTTTTAAAAAAAACACCATTCCTTCAAAAGACATTTACCCATGTAAGGCCTGAATGATGGTATTGGTCGTCCCATAAGAATGTAACTGGTGATAGTAGATACCAAAGCATATGATTCACATAACTTTTTTATATCCATCAAAACACTCAGTGACCCTCTGTGACTCATGTAAGCGGTCATCCTGGAATAAACCACTCCTATCCGGATAGAAGTGTTTCATAGGATAAAGTTGATCACAATTTCCAAAGCTCTTAACGCTAGGGCTAAATAATGCCGTTTTTCTTTTAATTTATCCTGTCTCTTTAAATGTATCTGATGTACTTTAAACAGTAAGTTTAACTGCACAGTATACCTGATCAAAAATGTTGTAACTCGTGAAAAAATCAAACATTTAGCGATTTCTCTGTTAACATTGTTGTAAATGCAGAACATTGTAAAGCAGGGGTCTCAACTTGTGGCCCGGGGGCCACTTGTGGCCCACTTCACCCCTACTTGGCCTGTGTATTAACGGGAATAAATATAATGCAGTTACTTTTTGTGTTAGGAAGGATTTGTTTGTTGTTGAGTGCAATTTTAAAATAAGTTCTAAAGCATTTAATATAAGGGCAGTATGTGCAGAGAGCACAAACGTGTTGAGGGATTGGCTGTGTTAGTTCAGTCAGTTATTTGTAAAGAAAACAAGTTTCACTAGCAGTCAAAAGCTAATGTGTATAGTTATGTCTGCATTTTTATTTTGTTAAATATGAACAAAATTATAGCAGAAGTGCTGCCACGTGTCTGGCCTGGAAGAGAGAGCACCAGTTTGTTTATTTGGTAGTTCAGTGAAAGGCTTCAGTTAGAAAAAAATTGTGTTCATGTTTGCAGTTTTGCCTTTTCATACAATGTTTTAAATTTTCAAAAAACAAACAAAACACTACAGTTTTGGACATGTTTGTGGGTGTTTTCTTGTTTGTTTGTTTTTGTACTACTTAAAGACTAAAGTGGCCCTCACATAAGATGACAGTGCCAGCAGTGGTCCACAGCACATTTAAGTTTGAGACCCCTGTTGTAAAGTAAAAGGCTGATAATTTAGCCAGTCAGTGTGAGATTACCGCAGAGTGCGTGGGAAAAAGCATAGTGTGTGGTTAGTTGGGAGCACGTGAGCCTGCAGTGGATGCAGGTGAGGTGGGATAGCCGGGTAATCCCGGACAGAAGCCCTGCAGTGATGATGCACGGCCTGGTATGTTAAGCTCCAGCTCTGCGTTTGCTTTCAGCATTTCTTGCAACACACCATTGAAATAACTTATTTTAACACCACGAGTCAAAATAAACGTGACAACATAAATTATAATTACATAACTACGATATCTAGCATGCACACGATCACACGCTAAAATGTTTTGCTGCACATAAATTTTAAGTTAGAGCAAATATTTTAAATTCATGAAGACACAAAGGTTACTTGAATGTTTTGATTATAGTGTAATTTTTAATATACAGATAATGTGCTGATTTTTAAAATAGATTTTTTTATGCATGCTAAACAAACAAACAATAATATAATATAATATAATATAATATAATATAATATAATATAATATAATATAATATAATAAATAATATATTCATAAAAATACATTATTTTAAAATCTTTAAAACACAAGGACCAGAACCTGGACATCTCAGCCTACCTGCCCACCCCATATTTTAAAAAGAAAAAAATAGACTCTGAAAATAAAAATTAAAAAAAGGCAGCATGATGTTAAACAAATGGCTTTAGTGAGTCTGCATATGTGCCCCCCTCCTGATTTCTTTGTTATTTGCATACTTGTCCATATTTTATGTTTCAGATCATCAAGCAAATTTTAACCAAATATAACAAGCGAAAATGCAAAATTCAGTTATTAATGGAGAAAAACGCTATCTATAGCTACCTGATCTTATGTGAAAAAGTAAAATCCCAATCATGAATCAAGAAATCACTTAAGTAGACCCTGTCTGACAAAGTGAAGCAGGCTAAAAGATTCAAAAACCAACACATCGTGGCACATCACCGACTCATCCAGGAGGTCCCAAAAGACCTCAGAGCAACATCTAAAGACCTGCAGGCCTCTCTTGCTTCAGTTAAGGTCAGAGTTCATGATTCGACAATCAGAAAGAGACTGGGGGGAAATGGCATGACTCATCTCACATTTACCAGAAAACATCTGGATGATCCGCAAGACTTTTAGGAAAATATTCTGTGACCTGATGAGACAAAAACACATTTTTTTTTGGAAGGTTTGAGTCCCGTTACATCTGGTGTAAAACTAACAGAGCATTTCATAAAAAGAACATCAAGCCAACAGTCAGACATAGTGGTGGTAAGGTAATGGTCTGGGACTGCTTTGCTGCTTCATGAATTCTGCTTATTCCCAGAAAATGCTGAAGAAGAAGTTCAGGACTCGAAGCTCAAGCACACTTTGGTTATGAACATACCAGCAAGTCCACTTCTCAATCATACACACGCACACACAAAAAATGTAATAAAAAAAAAAGGTTTCAGTGTGGCCCAGTCAAAGTCTGGACTTAAATCAGATTGGGATGCTTTGGCACAACCTTAAACAGGCTGTTCATGCTGGAAAACCCTCCAGTGTGGCTGAATTACACGCAAAATTCCCCCACAGTGAAGTGAAAAACAGGGCCAGATAAATTTGGGAAACATTTTCTTCCTTTAATAAATAAAATCACCATTTAAAAACGGCATTTTGTATTTAATTATTTATTCAGTTAGCTGGTCAGTTTGACTGTCTGAAAGGCATGATGAGGACATCTGATAAAATCTTCACATTGTATTGTGTTACATTAAATGCAATGTTGTCTGTTTCCTGTGTTCTGAAAGTATAGATTTAACGACTTGCACAATAAAATCATTCTGCATTAAATATAAAACATTTTAATTTCTGATCATACTAGAGTCAGTAATTATTTGAGAAGTCTTACCTGATTAATCATTATTCATCTTTTTTGTTACAGAGGTCTTATCGAGTGATCATAATTAGCTTTTTATAGCAACTCAGAAACATGCAGCGATGTACGTGTGTGTGTTTGTGTGCACACATGTCCAGGCTGCTTCTATTTACTACCTCATGACATACTGTGCTGGCCGCACCATGTTTTGTACAGCTAAAAGGAGGAATTAATAGGGATCTCTGACTGCATACATGGCATCACACTCTTTATTTAGTGCTACAAACAGCTCGGGCCATCTGGATGTGCTGGTCTGAGCAAATAGTTGATGGAAATGTGGAGCAAAGCCTTTTGAATATTGCATAATTTCTATATCTGACATCACCATTTCCTGGTTTTGTCCTGTTTCCTTGAGCATTGGGAAGATTGTAAAAATCAGATGGGGGGCTGCGGCTGTAAACATATGGAAAAGCAGAGGATTGTTGTATAGTGTATTGTTTCAAGTTTCAAACTGCAGTGATAATCATTTAGAGTTTCCTCTGGCAACTGTTATCTGCCTATTTGTTGTGTGAAAATGTCTGCTGCACGTTCAGATAAAAAAGACCACTGATCATTAAAAAGAAAATCTGTTAGCTCAGATTTATGTGTTTAGATTGACTAAACTCCACAATAAGACAGAGCATTTTAAACCAGCCTGACTGTCAGAGAGGACGAACCGATGGCACGCCTTGTTCTTTTGGAAATTCTGACTATGAGAACAAGCCTGTAATTTCTTTCAGTTCACCATTCAGCAGCTGAAATGAAAAGAGAAGTTGAGTTTCACGCTCAAGCAGAAGTACAGTGTGTGATTTAAATATGAGTTAACCAAATTCTGCTCAACAGCTGCTTATTTACAAGTATTCAGGGTGAAAGGACCCACAACAACCACAACATAGAAAAGGGAAACTGTCAATAGCAATGCAGAACAACCCAACTGTATAGAGGAAGATGGGCCTACTTAAGTTGCTTAGATTTAAAGATATACAGATGAAATAATGTTTCCAATTAGCACCCAATTTACTGCTTTCATACAAGAGCTTAAGAGAGAAAAACCTCATACAAATACAAATATTAAAATAATCCCCAAGTGAAGGCAAGAGCTGATTTCAAGAAACAATGAGTGCATGAAAAAGTATTTTGGGTCATTTTTCTCTCACACGCACACAATAGACACGATCTCGGCTGAAATTGATTGAGGCGGTAACCTGTTTGTGAACCCTGAACATCAGGAGCACTGATCTTTAACAGTCCACAGAGACAAGTCAAACAGTGGGCGACTTGGATTCACCACATCCTTTTGTTGTCAGGTTCAGAGAAAGTCAAGGCCAACTCAATAAGTCTTTATCTTGGCTTTGGTGTGTGTGTGTGGGTTAAAGTGTGTGTAAGTCATGCATAAAAGAGTAGAAATAATGACTACGTGCACATTCCTGTGTATATGCCCGCTGGTAATAATGTGCATAAGTGCACGTGTGTCTATTGTAGGCGTGCAGTACATGTGCCGCTCGCAGCGTCTGGAAACTCCATTTGAGTGGCGGTCAGGATGCCAGTGTCTCAAACAGGGAGGCCGCCTGTCTCGCCCTCTCCACTCAGCCCTGCCGCTCAGTGACTGACCCTTAATCAGAGGAAGGTTGTCCGATGCGAGCACAGACGGATAAATCACTCCTCACCCTGGGCTGCTATCTGGGTCGTGTGTAGCCAGGGTGTCCCGTCAGCGGACTGGCCCTCAGCCCGGGCCCTCCAAAGCTAATAGCCATGCGGCACTGAGCCCTTTGGTGAGGAGGACCCTGCCTGCCACTGTCCTCCGGGGAATAATAGTCCACATTCTGTGCATATCAGTGTTTATATTTCTGTTGAAAGGCTTGGATGCTGATATAGTGTAGCCTCACAATCTGGGGACACTGCAAAGACACTGTCTACTGAACATTTTCTTATCCGCCATTGTATATTGTCTTTATTTCCTTATTTAATACTTTTTCCCTTCACACTGGCTCCCTCTTTGTAATACTGGAAAGAAACTTTGTTTATATAGTTATATTTACACTCTGCTGCTCAGATGAAAGATAAAGTCTGAGCTATTTATGTGCTGAACCAGTGTACGTAAATTTCCCCATTCAAGTAATGTGCACCCACTGGACACTTCATTAGGTACAACTGTTTCATTTATGGAAATAGTCCAATAGATTAATCAGCTGATCACATGGCAGCAACTCAGTGTATTTAGGCATTTAGACATGCTTAAGACGAACTTCTGAAGTTCAAACTGAGCATCAGAATAGGGAAGAAAGATAATTTAGGTGATTTTGAATGTGAAATGGTTGTTGGTGCCAGACAGGCTGGTCTGAGTATCAGCCGAGATGTACCGGGATTTTCTCGCACCACCAGCTTCACGGTTTACAGAGAATGGGTTGAAAACCCAAAAATATCCAGTGAGCGGCAGTTCTCTGGATGAAAATGCCTTGTTGATGTCAGATTAGAGGCGAATGGTTAGACTGCTTTGAGCTCACAGGGAGGCAACAGTAACTCAGATAGCCACTTGTTACAACCAAGCATGCAGAAGGGCATCTTTGGACATGGAGCACATCAAACCTTGAAGCAGCAGAAGACCTCATCACTCCTGTCAGCTAATAACAGGAAACATTTTCTGGTCTGATCTATCTCAGTTTCTACTGCATCATGTGGATGGTCCGAATTGGGTGTAAACAGCAGGATACATCCTGCCTTTTGTCAGTGGTTTAGGCTGGTGGTGGTGATACAATGGTATGGGAGATATTTCTTGGCACACTTTGGGGTCCTTAATGCCAGCCAAGCATCATTTAAATGCCAAAGCCTACCTGAACACTGTTGCTGATCGTGTCCGTCCCTTTATCTCAACAGTGCGCCCATCCTCTGATGGGTGCTTCCAGGTTTCTTGAACATGACAGTGAGTTCACTGCAAAGATGTACCTAATATAGTGTCCAGTGAGCTATAAGGCTAATGCTAATCCAAAGAGCTAATCCCCTAGTTTAACAGTTAACAAGATAGGCTGTTGCATAGCACCAGTACACGCCCATATCAGCCTTATTAACTGTTATTGGCCTTTTGAATAATAAGATGAGGTTTACATGAGAGATAGAGATGCTTTGCATTAAGTCAGTTTTCCACTGGTCATGATTTCAGACCACACTGATGAAAAACTGGAAGATATAACAAGACAAAGATTTCTGCTTTCTTGTCACAATAAAAGGAAAGTAGAATTATGATGAACTGTAATATAAAAATGCACATTTTCAGTTAATAGAAACAACCTGTGCTTTTGATTTCTTACAGAAAAGCAGTGTGTTAAAAAAAATGCGTAGTTACCGCTAAATAGGATTTTTGTTTGTTTTTATAATTAAAGGTGATGCTGTTGAAAGGAAAGAAAAAGATTCCAGCCATGAAATTATCGTGCACACCCTGCAAGCTTTTTACTGTAATTACCAAGAATGTTGGTGAGTTTGAGTACAACCTAATTGAATAATGGTGATATCAGTGAACGAGGGGGGTGCGGAGTGATTTACCGCACCGAAGAGTGTGCTTATCTCTCCCTCTGTCCTATGCAGGAAACACTGGGATGTCACCAGGCAGATTAAAAGCTTGGCACAGCTGATAGGGAGTGCTCAAAATGGACGGGGTGGGGACCTCTGACTGCTGTGCGAGGGGTTTCGGAGGGGTCGGGACGGGCGGTGGTGTGACCTTACGAGTCCTGTTTGGCACGGATTCATTCAAAATCTGGGAATTCCACTGGAAGTTGGGAGGGGGGAAATAGATATAACATCATGCGGCTTGAATGGAATTTTGAATAGTAAGCACATTTTTCTGTAAACGTCTGCCAAGCCACATTTTTTTAGTTAAACCAATCGACGCCAAGAGGAGGAAAATGGAATTCATCAACTTTGTCACACATGTTTAAAACTTCTGTAGGAATAGCGCGCCCGCATGGATGCAAGAAAAGTTAAAAGAGGTCATAGTTGCGGGTTCGGTTGCACGACTTTAATTTGGAGCGAATGTTTCTGGTTAGAGTGCAGCTGTATCATTGTTAATTGAATTTCTGACAGCTGCAGTGCCGGCAGGAGTTCCACAACTTACAAAGGCTAAACAGAGAGCATCGCATTTTATTTTAAGTCATAACACAAAGCCCAAATGTGGCTCAACATCAGAGGAAAACTATTATTATTTTCTGTGTAGCAGGGCCTGATGGAGGCTGGCAGAGGCTCTTGAATTGAGGCAATATAGGCAGACTGAAGAGAGGTGTTTGATGGAAACACGGGGAGACAGATCTGGAGGAACAGCTGCACGAGAGACGCTGGGCCAAATATAGAAAGGGGACAAGGGCCAAAACATATCCCACATTTTTTCCCATTAACAGCATAGGTTTGAATCTAACTTGGCGCCAATTAGTTGCAGTATAGGCGCACGGGCTTTAAATATAGAGCATGGCAAAGGGTGGCAATACACCCGGAACGCAGAGACAGATGTCTTCGTCATGGCAGCCTGTGATTTCACGTGAAGGAAAAACAACAGTATTCATGTCACCAGCTGGTTTGTTCTGACTGTGACGTGGAAGGTTATGTGACAAATGGAGCTTCAGAGAACTGTTGCTATTACCTGCCGCGCTCCGTTAAGTGCAGAGCTTCGGCTCAAGACTATTTTCAGTCCGATTCGTGCGTGTTTGGCGGGATCCGCACTGCTCTATCAGTGTAACCAGACTGTTTTTAACCCTCGCTCTCCGTTTCAGCCTATGCTTGTCTCTTATCTCTCTGCAGTGAAGGGCTGGAATGAGGGGCATGCAGGCTTCGGGCCTACCTGTTTACGCTGAGGGCTTCCTCCATTGTTCGCCCCCTGCTTCCTTTGAAGGATTTTTCACATTTTTGTGCTCGTTGTTGTTTTGGGAACAGGTCATGGGCTGAGATCATGGGAGCCTCCTGTGGCATTCCTGAATCCCTGTCTGGTCGGGGCTCGGCAGGAATTCTTTCCTACAGCACATATCGTGTGTTTCGTACACACCTGAGATATTTTTACAGCAGTAAAGTAAACAGTGCGACAGAGTGTCATCACTTTATCCTTTTGTACTAAGCTGAAACCCGATAACTTTTGTGTATTCCTTTGATTCCTTCACTTCAGCCCCAGGTTTACTGTGGAATTAAGTCATCCTTGCACACTAATCCCTTTCACTACAGAAATAGATTCAGTTCAGCCCATTTTTGGTAACTGTTATGCAACTCGTGATCGTTCATGGTTAAGGATATTCGTGACTGGCTAATGCCTGCAGTAATACCTTTTAACCTGATCTACAACTGGAGTCCATTACCCTTCTAAACCTAATTGTATTTCTGGAACAAACACTATTTTTGTTTAGTAAAGTCCTAAAAGTCTGCGAGTGTTTGTCATTGTACTTTTATGTGTCATGTAGTGCATTTGTTCTGCTCAGAAAGGCTCAAAACAAAGACAAAACTAACCTCTATTATAAATTATAAAGCAGTCATGAGATTTCTCAAGGAAAAAAGGTGCATGTTTACCCATTTCATTAAAAACAAGTGATCGTCTCTGTGGGTCCTGAGAATGGAGAGTCCCTTAATCCTTATTACTTAAAGAGGTCTTCAATGAGATTACAACCCTGCACAAATATTGTGGACATCAGTGGACCATCTGTTGCCACTTGTGAAGAAAACCAAACATTTTAACCTGTCTAACCTCATAATTCAACTTCAAATATGAGTACAAACACTCTGAATGTTGAAATGGTGGTGGGGAAAACCAAAGTTTTTCAGATTTTCTTCAGCCGCTTGCAAAATTTTCCCAGGTGAAGACGCACATGCATGACGTGTAATTACATTTCAACTTAAAACACATAGTTAATAAACCTGAGATCTTTCTGACTACTTCTTTAACCTGTTGTGACACCCCCACGTTTCTCTGTGACACACCTTTCTGGAGAGGATTTTCGAGCGCTGCACCTGCACCTGCAGCGCAGATTAACTCTGAGCAAAGATTAAGCAAATTAACTATGATGGAGTCTCCCGAAATACACTGTTACTGTGCAGTCAGTTGAACAGCAGTTGAACAGCAGTCACAATGTAGAGCACGGAATAACATTTCATGGATCCTCTTAAAAACATTTGGGACTTTTGTGATGCCAAAGAAGGTGAGTTCCCACTGAAATCATACAATTGTTTATTTGTTTTTACTTACTGAGCTATTGTTTAACCTATTTACTTACTCAGGTGTAGTGTGTTTATACTTGTAGTGTTTGTAACACCATAAAAATCCTAACAGATTATGTACCAATAGCATATATATACTTTGTCCATTCTGAAAATGCTTTTTTAAAAATCTATTTATAGTCTGCTCCAACTAACTTTACTATCAATAATAAATTAAATAGCTTAAATGGCACCGTAAATTTTTTAAAAAGGAAACTTGAACATTACATGTAACTGTGGCATGTTTACGTATATGCTCAAAGTAAAACTGGTAAGAGGGAATTTATTGTGAAATATTTCTGTCACTTATGCGCCGCTAAGCCAGGTAATCAGAAGCAGACGCCACGCAACTGGCTGGTTTCCCAAAAGTTAGATCATGTTACCTGATGGCAGCAGTTGAGCAAAGTAAACAACATATGCTCAGAAGACGTCATTCAGCTGTTTGCCTCGAACATGGTGTTAAGTTGTTTGTGTCGTTGCAAAAATCCCACGAGGTACAGTCATCTTTAATACAAATTCATGAAGCAGCTTTATAAAATACACCCTGAATGCAGGATAGCTGTATTTAAGATTCAGAGAAGAAAAAGGTCAAGTAGGTGTTCGCAAAGTACGAGAAAACCTGTCTAAATGGACAAAAAGCATTTGATTGTCAACGAACAATAGCTCCCAAAATTAGAGGAAGAATAATTATTAATATACTTAAATGTTAATTTAATGTACATCTGATATAAATAACTGGAAATGGTTAATTCAATGAAAAGAAAAAAAGACATATGAAGTTGATTCACAAAGAAGACCGAGTGTTGTTTGTTTGCGCGAAGATGCTTTTGACACATCAGCAGGAAACTACAGTGGGGCCTCACTCCCAGTGTCTCACATTTAGATGTGTGTTCAGGACGTATTGGAGTCATGGGTACTTAATGGTGTCATTTTTTAATGTGCAGGGTTAACTTTGTAATTGATTGTATATTAACTCTGACTGCAAACAGTCACACAGGCCTAGAGACCAGTTGGAGACCATCTGGTAACCTCCGGTCAGGAGGAGAAAATGTGTATTCACCAAATGGTTGGGAGTTGTAGACAGAGTTCATGGCAGTAAGTGGGAAATCAATTCAGGAAACCCTTTTTTCACATAGGCTTAGAGAACACTCGGTGTCCCTCCAGTAATCACTGGCTACGAGGGAAAACCAGTTGGCAAGTGGTTGCTGGGTGTCATGAAACTGGTTGCAAAGAGTTATAATCTGATTAGCTCAGAGACTAAGAGCGTTTGCAGACAAGTCAGTGTCTTCCATTCAAACTGCCAGCAACTGGGACAATTTTTCACCAACCACTCACTAAATACATATTTTTGTCTAGCACCGTAGATTGTCAGGGGGTCAATGTGGGTCTTGAGGTCTGTGTGACTGAGGTCTAACTTAACCAAGTAGTTCTGGTCCCAAAACCTAAAGAAACAGCAAGCACAAAAAAAAAGAAACCAACAAAACAAGTGAAAATTAATTAAATGCAAAAACAAAGACCAGCATCCTGTTGGCTGGCAGTTATATCCCCGCAGCCAATCCTGCTTTCATATATCGACATTGTTGCTGTATGACTATGGCAAGTGTGTCACAGCACCAGCAAAATGAATACCTTATGTCTATCTCAGAAACAGCAGCAGTGCAGTGTTTGACACCACAGAAACCACTTTAAAGAGTCCAATGGATGTTCAACATACATGGACTTTATATAGAAACTCTGAGCGGGGAGAGCCAAGGGAAGAATTCCAGTCACACTCTGCCAACATCAAAATCTAAGGTGTTTCATATTTTCATATTTCATGTGTAGTAGATTTGGGCTGCTTCTGAGCAATAACTCAACACTAGAGGAGCTTTTTGTACCAAAAGGCAACAATCAAAACCAGTCAAACACAACAGTAAAGGAAAATCCGTTGTTCTTGCTGAACTTCTGTTCCTCTCTTTCTCTCCTCTCACAGCCAATCAGCGATGATGAATGAGGCAGGACTTCGGAACGCCCTCCCTGACCAGTCATCGGGGAGTGGGCAAACTTTTGCCACCTCACGCCACCCAAGCGTCATTGACCCTGTCTTATCAAAGAGGGTCTGTTTCTACAAGAGCGGAGATCCTCAGTTCAATGGTTTGCGCCTTGTCATCAACAACCGCACCTTTAAGACCTTTGATGCACTCTTGGACAGTCTCTCCAAGAAGGTGCCCCTGCCGTTTGGGGTGAGGAACATCACCACTCCTCGGGGGATTCATGCAGTCAAATCTTTGGATGAACTTAAGGATGGGAAATCCTACATTTGCTCCGATAGCCGTAAGGTAAAGCCCATCAATCTGGCACTGGCCAGGAAGAAGCTGCCACCCTGGTACCACGCCAGACCGGTTAGCTCTCACCGTCGGACTATTCAGCAGGGTCGGTTTTTCCCAGGCCAGAGCATCCACAAACAGGAGCCAGTGCTTATTCGCACACCCAAGAGCCTACTGGTTTTCCGCAATGGGGACCCCTCTGTAAAACACACTGTGGTGCTTCACAAGAAGACTTCTCCAAGTTACGAGGCTATCCTGGAATATATCTCAGAGCTCATGCAGTTCCATGTGGTGAAATTACACACTCCTGATGGCAGACGTGTGAGTGTTCTCCTCTGTCAGTGCAACACATAGAAAAAGGATTTAAAAATTAATGAATATTCACAAAACATTTCCTCTAATTGGAAACAAATTAGTATCATTGTTGAATAGATTACACTTCCCATAAGAGACTGATTTAACCTTGGCATAAAATACCTGTCGCATGAGGAGAGAAAGTGTTAAGCTTCTTTGGCCACTCACCCTAATACCCAGAAAGGCCTTCTGGGATACTGCACTGTAAGGCTTTAGGTCAAGGAGCTAATACAATCAGAACCTGAGGGTGATTCACAAATAATAATTAGAAAATAATACTTTTTTCTAGTTATGCATGCAATTTGTGTTATTAAAATCAAGATTATTTGAAAGGACTAACTTCTTTATCTCTTGTCTGCTGCAGGTTGACGGTGTTCCAGGCTTGATATTGTGCTCTGGAACTGTGGTAGCTGTGGGCAGGGAGCCATTCAGGCCTGCAAACTACAGTGCACAGAAATCTCCATCTCCAACATGGCGGCGTACCAAGCAAATGAGTCTCAAGAGGCAAAAGGCTTTGAATCGTAAGTTTATATTCCAATAAACATTTTTTAATTAATTTTTTAAAGGTTTTTAAGACTAAATTATCGTATTTACATGAGGAGAATACATTGCAGGCACGATTCGAAGAGTAGCGTCAGTTCAGCAGACCTCTTTTCATATGACATAATCAGTGCGTCTGGAGTAATCTACCTGGCCTCATGGGATAAAGTTTGGAGAAGTGCTGAGGCAACGCTATGTACATAATACTGTAGATGACCTACATACACAGTCACTGGGTTGGCTGGCTAGTCTGCTTGATGAGCAGCACTCATATCATCTTTCTAATTTTCCTTTTGCTCTTTCTCTTCTCCCTTCATGCTTCTCGGGTGTCCTCTCGTCTTCAATCCTTGGATATTTCGACTCTTTTTTTTTTTGCCTGACTCCTTGAAAAGGTAAAAAGAAGTCAAGGAATTTTTCCTCGTCATCTGAGAGGTACATCGTTCATCAGATCCACAACACCATCGCAGAGAGTTCCTGTGATATACGCAGCAACCCCACAAACTCTGTTGAGTTGGAGTCAAATCGCATCCTGGAGTCTGTAGCAGAGACAGATGGCAATGAAGCTGAAGGGCAGGACTACATGCTGCCCAGCGACGACAATATTGAGAAGTCCTTCCAGGTGAATCAGGACGGCAGCATGACGGTGGAGATGAAGGTGAGGTTGACAATTAAGGAAGAGGAAGCCATCCACTGGACCACCACCCTGACACGCTCAAGCATGACCAGCCAGCATAATGCGAGCTCTTTACCGGAGACTGAGGCAGAGCTGGACATCTGCTCGCCTAAATCAAACTCACTGGATTTACAGAGTCTTGCTGCCACTGTCGACACCAAGTGGAACAAGGACAAAACTCAAGACAACAATGACGATGATCCACCATCGCTCGGTAATGGAGCTTTAAGTGAGAGCGGTAAGGAAGAGGAGATCGTCAAAAACCACTCAGATGCATTGTCCTCTGGGAGAGCTCCAACACCAGGATACAAGAAAATTAGCAAAAAGCAAGCCTCTGTGGAGAGTATCATATCAGTTACAGAAGATGGGATTCAGCAAGGAACTATTGGCTCTTATTCCTACAGTGAGCAGACAGGAAATGGAACAATGACAGAGCAGTATTGCATGGCCAAGCAGAGCAGCACTAGACCGGTGCCCAAACCAAGAAGACTCAGCTCTGTTGATGTCAACAGTAAAAATGTTTCTGGATTTAAATCTGCAGAAATGAGTGAGATCGTGCAGAGTGAATCCAGCGGAGAGGAGGTGACTGAGACAGTCATGCACATATATGAACAGCAAACATGCCAGGACAATTTCCTTGCAAATGTTTGTGCACACACTACTACGACTGTTGGAAGGCCACCTACTTCAGAAACAGGGCAGATGTCATCGAATAATAAATTTGAATCAGAACTCTGCAGACCGTCAACTGCATCCGAGTCCATTAGTATCTGGAAGAGTGAAAGTATGTCAGTAAAGTTGCAGCACAATGGTGGAGGAAAAAATAGACAGCAGCAGTTCCAAAATCCCAGAAAAATCCAAACAAAGACCCATCAAAAAGGCGCCAGCATGGATAAGAGGGCATCCTCAAAGCCCAAGGTGGTTCGGAGGCTCGCAACACCACGAAAAAGACTAAAACAGAATACTGCAGAGGCAACGGAAGCACATAAAAAAGTAAAAGCTTTCTCCAGTGCCGGATACATTAGGAGGATTTATGGAAACAAAATGAAGTCATCGAAAAACCTTAAAAAGAGACCAGCACAAAACAGGGACAGAGGTGTTACAGCAAAGAGCTCAGAAGTGTCAGATGAGACAACAAGAAGCACGGACAAAGATTCAAATGTGCAATCAGTATTAAAAAAATCCATAGAGAGAGTTTCTTTTGATACAAGCCAGATGAATGTTTCTCCCAATGAAGTCAGCCAGATACGGGGAATACTAACACGGCAGACATCGATGCATGTGGAGAAAAGGAGCGAAAACGAGCCCGATGATATTAATGGAAGCGTGTTGCCTGCTTTTAACACCTCCAGCGCTGTTACAAATGAATATGTAGAAAGCTGGCTGCAGAAAGCCCACCTCAACCACCCGTCTCACCTGCATGAGGAACGTCAAAAACTGGAAGCAGAAAATGGCAAGTATAAAGAGCCTAAAAATAAGCATGACCTGATCGATGTGGCAGAAGATGTAAAGTGTTCGGAAATACAAATGTGTCAAACTTCAGAACCTCCACCAGAGAGTTCACTGGCAACATCTGTCAAACTTAGAGTCCAGTCTTTTGAAAACAAATCGAGTCCACCCGTCGAGAAAGCTACAGCCAGGCAGCAACTTCATCATTCTCCAAGCACAAAAAACACAGGAAACCAGAAGAACGAATCCCAAAAAGAAGAAATAAACCATCCTGTGCCACCAAGTGATAAGATCTCAACAGAAACACTGTTAGACAGTGAAGTGGAAAATAAATCAAGCTCAGTCCGGATCTCGTTCCAAAAAGCAACGCCACTTAATACGCTTTCAATGGAGCTACCACCGCCACCTCCTCCTGCTGAAAGCACAGAGCTATCAAACACTGAATACTGCACGGAAGATGCGTTATTAGTGAACAGCAGCCCATTATACAGGCTCTCATCAGTGAGCAGTGAAGGGACAGATAATAATCCATTACCCATCAGTCCTACGTCATTTAAAGATGACACAACAGCATTGCTCTCAAGAACACCCTCTATTAAAAGGGCCCCTTTGGTCAGTAATCTGTCTCTTGAAAGGAAAATGTCAGTGAGAAAGGCTTCTGTTGATAAATATGCTTTAAGCAGTGAGGCCACTCCAGAGAAGACCACATCATTTACTGAGAACAACACTGTGGGAGGTGATGGCATCTGTTCAACACCATCGCAGCGATCAATCGAAGCCCAACTAGAACCGGCACACTGGTCAGGTCTGACGAGCTGCCCGTCGTGTGGTAATTCTGTGTCCCCATCTAGTTTAACATCTGATGAGAGGCTGTCATCGCCCAGTATCTCATCAAATGATGCATCAGTGCCAAGTAATACCCCATTTAAAGTGAGAGAAATGAGTAAAGAAACTCAAAAAGAGACATCAACACCTAAGATCCTGGTGAAAAAAGCAAAAGCAAAAACCAGCCCATCTCCAGAGAGGAAGTTCGAAAACCACCCCGTGGATAAAACTCTGTCTCCAAACATCAGACCACAAAAACATGCAGCTTCAGATGGCAGCCCCTCCACTGAGAGAAAGCAGACTAATAAACCAAAACTGCAAAAGAGACTCTCTCCATATTCCCAGTCTCTGGACATGGCGTCGCCGCCTGTCAAACACAAGTCAGGTAGAAAGTTGCTCTCCAAAGATCTCTCCTCTGACAACCCATCAGAGCAAACAACTATAAGACAAACGACAACATCAATCCTAAGAAAAAATCACCAGACACCACAGTCACTAAATTCAAAAGCCGAACTGGATAAAATGCTGACCTCTGTCACTTTCATGCCACTGGAAGCGGACCAGTGTATTGAAAAGAACGAGACAGAAGGTGAAGCAGCAGATCAAGAGAACCCTGTGACAAACATGCAAATAATAAAGCCATCAAACACTGCAAAGCAGCCAAGCATGAAACCAGTCCTTGAAAAGATTTGCTACTCA
This sequence comes from Astatotilapia calliptera, assembly GCF_964374335.1. Classification (NCBI taxonomy): domain Eukaryota; kingdom Metazoa; phylum Chordata; class Actinopteri; order Cichliformes; family Cichlidae; genus Astatotilapia; species Astatotilapia calliptera. The sequence goes on from NC_137430.1 coordinate 22,619,341, forward strand.
ATCAAGTCAATAAGACAGATGACTCAAAACAAACGTCCATCCTGTCTGGAAAAGTCCAACAGCTTGCCAGACTTCTCCTCCCACGTAGCGTCTACGTTTGGCTCCTCATCTAAAGCTCTCCTCGCTTTCTTGGCTGTCATGACCCTCCAGGAAGGGCTTACAAACTTGAATAGGAATGAGCTGAACGCAAACAGCGTCAGCTGTGCGGAGGCTTTAAAAATGATCGATTCGCTCAGAGAAATTGCCGGAATCGAGGATTCCCACAGATTACAGACGAGTTTGTCAAATTTGCAAAAAACGGCCTCAAAGCAGCTCCTGCAGAGCTGGAAGGGCTTTCAGGAACTCAGTGACAAATGCAAAAGCCACAGCTCAACGCCAAATGGTTCAGAGGCAGAACTCCTAACTGGAGAGAACCCCGAACAAGAGCGTGTCGCTGAAGAAAACATTATTGACGAGATCATGGATAACCTCGATGTACCGGAGAAGCTGAAGGAGGAACTGGCTTCTCTTTCATTAAGTCCAAAAAGTGAATCTGACATTACAGAGTCGTCACCTAAAGATAGCAGTAAAGAAATTGCTGATCATTTCTTCAAAGAGAAAGCCGCCACTGTTTTGGATTCCACACCAGATGATAAAGTGGATGTGGATGTAAGGTCCATCATTAAGCAAACACAACAATCTGGAGCAGACAAATCTCACCTGATGGCAGAGGAAGCAAAGGACAAACCGACAATCCCAACCACTAAAGACAATGATCCACCAGCTAACCCTACTGTTACTGAAGAAAAGTGGCTTCACAGTAAAGCATCGATGCTACAAGAGAACAAGGAGGACTTGCAGTCATGTCAGGACACATCAAGGGAGAATATCATCAAAGTAGAAGTCGGGAGTAAGAAAAATTTCAAGAAGGACTCAGGTGCAGATGATGAAGGGCAGAAAAAGAACTCAAGTGCCAGTAAAGAATTAGCAGAAAGAGGGAGTTGTAAGCAAAGTGTGATCAGTTCAGATGCAGGTGAGCTGAAGAGCTCAGGGGACGAGTCGGAAACTTCATGTGAGGAGATCAAACACGAGAGTATCGAGGGTGAAGACCTGTCCAAACCTGAAAGTCCCTCTGAAGAGGAAGATAGCAAGCTACCAAGCCCCAGCCAATACGTGGAACTAAATGTAAGAGAGGAGAAAAGCATAACCAGCCAAGACAGAGAAAATCGGACAAAGGTCACGTGTACCGAGATGAGCAAAGGTGACTCGTCTGCCCCTGTGTGTCAGCCCAGCTCTGAGAAGGAACACCCGAGCCAAACATACAGCATGGGACTGACGGATGAAAGCACCGGAAACTCAGACATGGATGAGCCATCTTCAGAGGAAGAGCAGCCAGAGGTTGATAGCAAGAAGCTGCAAGTTATTGTTGAAGAAAGCACTGAGGAAGAGCAGGAGGACATGGAGGCGAAACAGCTTTGTGACCTTCCAGATGATCGCGAGCAAAAGAAAAGAGCTTCATCGTCTTTAACAGCTTTGATTGAAGAGCCAAATGAAGACAAGGTTAGCTCAGAAGATGAGGACCCTTACATTGAGGAGACATATATTTATGACAGGACAAACAGTGAGAGCACGCATAGCAATTTAATAGAAAATCAGACTTTAGAAAAAGAGAGTTGTGGGTTTAATGCAGACGATGATAGCGGGAACGATCACAACAGCTTTGAAGAGCACGCAGATGAAGAGGAGCCGAAGGTCCAAGAGGAAAAAATCACCAGCTCAATTGAAGAGTTAAGTTACTATGAAAAAGAGTCCAGCTCAGAGGAGGAAAAAGCTCATGTGGACAGATATAAAGGAGAAACTGTAACCGACCAAGCAGCTCCTGCACTGGCAACACAGTCTGAAGGCACTACCTCTGAAAAGTCTGTGGAGAAGGTCCAGTCTGAAGAAATGATTTCCCAGTCAGTTGCAGAGAGAGTAATTCTTCTAGAAAAGCGAGTTGCTGATGCAGAGAAAAGAAAAAGCACAACAAAAAGTTCTGCAGTCAGATTTTACTCGCAAAAAGAGGCCCCTCAGGACTCAGGCGACGAGGATTCACCCTGTGAATCACCCACATCTCAGGTGACTCTCTGCACCCGATCAGCTCCCCAGTCGTCATTATCCTTCAGCTACGACTCCAGTGGCGTTATAACCACCGAGCCCGAAGGCAGCAGGGTCAGATCCATCAGGGAGATGTTCTTAGCCAGGAGCGCCACCAACATCCAGCAAACTCGTTTCCCAATTCCTCACACATCAGAGCTGGCTGAGCTAAGAGCCGAGACCTCCGTCAGTGGTGGATATCAATCTCAGACTTCAAGCGAACTGTCGAGTGGGGAAGATGATTCGGCGCGGAAATCCATCACTAAAGGCTTTGTGAGGAGGACAATCGAAAGGCTTTACGGCAAGAAGGATGCTAATACTGCTGAGGAAGCAAGTGAAAGGCCCCCATCTGAGCCAAAGCAGGAGAAAAATGGACAGTCGGGCATCCTCGCTTCCTTCCACACAGCCCGATCCAAAGCAATGTCTGAGCTCTCATACTTCTACTCCACAAATGCCCTCGACACCTTAAGCGAAGCGACGAGATGCATCGCTTTTAATGCACAGGTCGGGCCCGGCGACAGCATTCCCATTGATAACGGACGCTGGCTGCTTAGAGACAACACCCTCATCCGAAAGTCTGTTTCAGATCCAATTGGAATCAACAAATCTTTTACAAACACTCCTGAAGGCAAAGGAGCGTTTGAGGACACAGAGGAGAAAAGTCCCTATTCTCTGTTCACCACAAAACCTGAACCAGAAGAAGACAAGACCAAACTGCTTTCCGGGAAGTGCACCTACTTTTCTTTGCCCCACGGCAGCGAGTCGGACATATATCAGGACGAGCTGAGCACGGTGAGCAAAAGCAGCGCATATGACGACAGCATCACAGAGGAAAAGGACAGCTCAGAAGACACCAAGACGTGGGCCGAGAGGAACGGCATGCTGCCTGCTGACTTTAAGATGATGGACAACAAAGTGCACCCAATGATGGAGCCTCAACCTGAAGGCGAAGTTGTAGTGGTGGTGCAGCCTGGAAAAGCTCAGGGTGTCGTTAATAGAAGGCTCCCGGAGCAGGACGTATTAGATGTACTGTACAATTTTTGTGGACAGCATTGTCCTTTACTGTAAAAGGGGCAGCTTTTTTTCACATAATCACAGAATATGGACGAAACAAGTGTTCATTATTAGGCCACAGTGAGAAATATTTTCTTTGGTGCCTACTTTTTTGCTGTTGCCATAGCTTTGGCATAATACACTATCATATGTCAAGTCTTTTGAGCCAATGCCAAGTGTGTAACAATGCGTCACAGATGCACAAGCTAGCGGATTAACCCTTTTCAACCCTTGCATTTGCCCGTGTGTAACAAGACCTTGTGCTTCGACTTGTCTTTTTATATTGCTTGTTCAGTACACAGAAAAAACAGTTTGATACATCAAGTGTATATTTGCCATTTTACACTCCAGAGCAGCTCTTCTCACCCTATAGGTTGCCTGTCAAAACAAGCACTCAGAGCATTACTGTAATCTCGTTTTAAAACTCTAAACACTTTAAGTCCCAAGCAGATGTCAGGCAACCCCGCAGAGTGAACAGGTCAGTTTGTGGCCTGGAACTCAAATTCTGTACTATACATATTGTATCAGTTGACTACAGTGTAAATAGGACCTTTCCTGGTTTTCGCTTAGTATCCATAGCTTAATGCATATTTGCAATAACCTGGTTTCTATCATTAGGACAAACTGTGTTATGGTTTACGATGTGGCAGCTGTGATGTTTCTGTCTTTTAAAATTGACATTTAAGAATTAAAAGTATGTGTTTCCAAATGTTCGTCTTCTATTTTTCACTTCTTTTACACTAAACTGAGTCCAGATTATTTTTATAGATCCTGGGTGATTAATGTCTTGGAGATTAGCCTTTTTTGGTGAGTAAAAGTGTAAAGGCCGAGGTGGGCGTCGTGTTACAGACACCTCAAGAAGCTCAGCTCGCTTGTTTTCTCTTGCTGATTAGCATCAGCAGATTTCTGAAGAGGAGCGGAGACCTCTGTTTTCTCACTCTGTTTGAGGAAGCATTTGTGTTGTTCTAAGGCTGTTTTTTTTCTCAGAAGTTGCCATCGAGCTGGCCCGTGTTGTGACAGGAGCGTCTAGGAATGCGCTAAGAGGGGAGTGTTTACATGTGCAACTACAAAGAGAAAACACGGCAGCCAAACATTTCCCACAATTTGAGACGATTTAAGACTATCTTTTCTGCTGAAGTTGATTTTTACATCAAAGCAAAGAAGGGTAAAAATCCTTCGACTATCACCGAACACAGATGCACCAGGACGATGATCACTAGATGGCATTACTCATAAAAAAAAAAACAGGGTCACGGGCAATTAAAGCAGACCTAGTATGCTGATTTACAGCTACGTATATTTATTTTCAATCTTAGTATAGTAGCTTTGCATGATTCACTATTGAAAATAATCCTTGTTTATCTTATACTAAGCTCAGATCACGGTCTGTACCTCCTTAAACTTTATGTTTGAACAGCAAGTGGGTGGGGCTTCTGTGCCTGAGATGACCACATTAGGGACATCCACACTCGCTGACATCGCTGAGAGTCGAGTCAGAAAAAAACGGTCTAAAACTGAGTGATTACGACATTAAGCCTAAACTGTTGGTTCAAAGCGAGTATTTGCACATACAATCAATCAACTTGAACATGCTGTTCAACTGTTTGTTAAGCTAAATGTCTGTTAGAGGTCAGAGGAGAATGGCCAGACTGCTCTGAGCTGACAGGAAGGAAACAATAACTCAAATACTTATTACAAGCAAGTTATGCAGAAGAGCATCTCAGAAGGACTGCAGCGGCAGAAGACCACACTCTGGAAACTGACTATACAAACAGTCTAACCAAAATCAGAAAAAGGGTTTCTGGTCTTAGGAGTTTTCATTAGGATCAGAATTTGACATAAAAATAAAAGCATGGATCCACCCCGCCTTCCAGTAACATTTCAGGCTGCTGATGGTGTGAGGATGTGGGACTTTTAATAGCAACTGGGCATCACCGAATCACCACAGAATTGCTGCTGACCATGTCCATTTGACCACAGTGTTCCCATCTTCTCATGGCTGCTTCCATGTCACAAAATTCAAATGATCACAAACATATTTCTTGAACATGACTCTTAATCAAGAGCTTGCTGAATTAAAATGGACCAAAATCTCTGAGGAATGTCGTTGATTCTAAGCCACAAAGAATTGAGGCAAAAGACTGGTAAGATGTACCCAATAAAATGGCCAGCGAGTGTATACTGACCTCGTTATTTGAAACTCTTTTAATATCAGAAGCCATGACTATAACAGCATTTACATGACAGAAAATTAGGAAAAATCCATACAAGGTCAAAAGCAGCTAATCAGAAACACCAAAAATGTTTTACATTTTACTTTTATTTAAATAAATATTTACATAACAGCTTCGTATAAATCAAATGTCTTTTTCTTACACAACCACATCGTTCTAAAATCAACCGCTTTAACAAGGAGGAAGAAGAAAATAAGAGGTGGATTACGATGATACTGTTAATCTGAAGAGAGGCGGGTTAATCTAAACCCCTCATGTTGATCACTGAGCAAATATCCCTGTTTTCAATCATAAAGGCTGAACCTGGTTGATATTTACCTTCACTCAAACACCATTTAACACGTGACACTTAAGAACTTGCCCATCTTTCATTATAAATCTTGTTATACTATGCATAAATCTACATGATAATTTGATATACATTTTAATTCATTGTTACTAAGGAATAGGAAGATGATAATCTACACTATTGGAATAAAAAAACAAAGCCAGATGCTACTTAAGAAGAACATGTGGCTAAAAAAGTAAAGAAAATAAATCAACAACTTAAGTCACACATGATTCATTCAGGCACAAACAAAGCAAAAGACAGCCTTGGTGAAATTTAAAGACACCACTCATACAGTTTAGGCTATAACGCCTCGCTAAACGGTGTACAGTATATGGCTCGGCTTGAGGGAAAAAAAGTCAGGTAATGTGATCTCAGAAGATCGGAGCACACAAATAATGCCCAAGCTACAGTTCTAACCCACATCTCTCTAATCAAGGTGTCGAAATTGTTTCTGAAATACTACAATAAAAACATGACAGTGAAATCAAAGTGTAGGAAACACAGCTTAACCCCTCAAAAGAAATTGTGCAGTTGTGCCCTTCAGGGATTATCGACGTCGCTTAAACACATCTGGAGACAACGGCAGCTTAACACACTCCACTACAGGAAACGGGTGTAAAAATGACAAAAACCGACTGAGGAACAAACTTGCAAATAACCATTTGTTTAATGCAGCAGGTTGATGGTTACGCTTCACGAGGATTCAAAAGATAAAACGATAAAATGCTCTTTGTTTTCTATTGCTGTCAGGTCATGCATGTAAACTCTATTCTCCTAATAAAACCAATTGTTTACTTAAAAATGTATAAAGAAAATACTCTTTTTCTTCAAAATACTATGCGGGGAAGGATTAAAGGGTGAAATATCATGTTTCAACAACACCTCGTTGTTTTCATCCTGAGATTTGAACCAATGTGTAACCCCTCCGAGGAGGTTTTTCTTTTTAAAACACACGTGAAGATTCAGTGTTTGGTGAGGATGTCCCACTGGTCGGTGAGTGTCTCAGATGAAGCCATCGTTACGGTATCCGAAGACCGTCATACTGCTTGGGTTTTGGGTTGGTGCGAGCGTGTCCCGCTCACAAAGTTATAAACCAAAAACTGGGAAGTGCCAAAATAATGCGTGGCGAAGAGTTTCCCGTCGGGAGTGGGGTCGGAGAAGGCGATCTCATCTTTGCTCAGGTATGAACCGTATATGAAATTATTCCTGTGCAGAAAAACAAACAAATACGAGTTGCATTAATATGACTTTGATTGTGTGTGTGTGTGTGTGTGTGTGTGTGTGTGTGTGTGTGTGTGTGTGTGTGTGTGTGTGTGTGTGTGTGTGATGATGACGATGAAATGACTGGCGGTTTGCAGCCGTACTGACCGGAGGCACTCGAGCATGCGCGAAGCGATGCCCTGACGTCTCATCACGCTGACCACCCAGATGCGACTGATGCCGCAGATGGCAGGCTCTGGCGTTGTGGAGCAGCACCAAGCTCTCTGACGTTCAAACATCAACTTCTCTCCCTCCGAACCCTCTGGCATGGGCTCTTCAATCACCCTGTACCCCTGTGAGCATGCACAATCCTCAGTAAACGTCACAGAATAAACGGACACTTACTGATAGCAGCGGTCGAACATCTGTTTATTGTATTATATCCATTTGGTCTGTCTAAATGCTCAGATACCTTAAAACTGTTACATGAGGAAGAAAGAAAGATTAGAAACACAAAACGCAATATTTTAGTTCATATTTTAAGCTATTTTAAACATCTGTATCAGCCAAGAATTTCATTTATCCCAATTTTTACATGATGATCATTCACAAATGTGCTCATCATCATCTCTTACCTCTTGTATGTGCTCAGCTATGAGACACCCAGCCACTTTCTTGTCATTAGAGATAAAGAGGAAGGTTTTGGTCTTTGAGGGACACTTGGTCTCCACCTGCTGGAAGCCGAGGTCATTGTCCACCATCTCCCGGATCTCCTCAACCTGAGGAACAGATTATTGTACATCCAAGAATCAGTATGCTAATGCAGGGATGATAAATATTGGAGCATATCTAAGGATACAGTCCAAGTGAGACTTGAGCACTTTTTTTTTTTTTTTCAAAGGCAGGGCAGACTTGGAGTATTGGTGTCACATTTACAAATGCAAGCTGAAAAACTGAGATACCCGGTTTTAAATTTCAGGAAAATATAACGAGCTAATCCAGATCCAGGCATTCTTGTGATGTGCTTTTCAGCCTTAGCAGAGGTTATGCAGTCTGTCTGCTCACATTTCAGCTGTTTACAGCTCTTTAAATTATTAAGTGCATAAGGGTGAATTCTCTGCTCAGACTCAGACAAACGCAGCAAAGTTGGCTGCTTACGTCACACAGAGACCCACAAACATGAATGAGCATTTTACTTGCTGAAGACAAAAACTGAGCGATGAAAGACCCTACAACAGTAAATAGCTTCAGTAAAAGCTTTGAGTTTCAGACCTTAGGCCCGAGCCACACAGGCCTAGAGACTGGCAAGGGATTCCCAGGTAACTGCTCGTTGCTAGCGGAAAAAAATTACCCAATCAGTTGGCGAGTTGTTGAAGGCTATTGGTGAATGAAATGCAAACACTCACCAAAAACTCACTAAAAAAGAAAAGAAAACATCCACCTTCAAAGCAAAGCCTTCACCCTTTAAAATATATTGGTTGCACCTCGACCCAACTAGAAAGAATGGCCCAGGACAGAAATCTCTTGAGATCTACCTGTGGCACCCCATACCCTGGGAGGGGTGGCGGGCAATAGTAGTAGTAGTAAATTACGACTTTTACTTTGAAGGGGAACATTCTCTGTTTCTGGTTTGTGTCCCACTTTCTCAAGTTTAACTTCAGCTTAGTGCTCAGTTATCAATTTGCAGGCAAGTCAACGTCTTCCTGTGTGATACTGCAAATGTTGGTATTGAACCAATACTAAGTAAATACAGAGCCAATACTAGCGATACCAATACTAATACTATTAACTTAAAAAAGCAGCTTATGTAAGGAACAGCAATGTGTCGCGATTTATGAGTCGAATCATCACTAATTTATAAATTCTGAACACATTTTAATGGCCACTAAATTGCTGTGATTTTTACTTTCCAAAGTACAAGCCACTTAGTAATACACACCTTTCAGTTTTTCATGCATTTTGAAACAGTTTGGTGTTTTTTTAGAAATGTAGAATTTAAATGCCTTCTGTTCTTTAAATGTGCTATAGGCTAGGGATGGGTATCGAAAACCGGTTCTTGTTGAGAACCGGTTCCACTGTTTCAATTCCTTGCAATTTTTTGCCATTTTTGCAAACGATTCCCTTATCGATTCCAGTCGCCCCAAATGACGTCACCACATTGCGGAGCGTCATTTACCTGGCAGGAAACATGGCGGCTCAAACGCTAAAAAGTTTGGTTATACTTTACGAGAACGGATTACAACAGGGCGCCTTGCAATACTTGCAAAGTAGATATTTCATTTAAGGGAGGAAACACTACGAATATGCAAAAGCATTTCCTCACAAAACACGTGATGACCTTAAATGAATGTCATGTTTTTAATTCCGCTCCGGACTCGTGAATCTCAACCCAGCAGCAGCGGTAACGTTTGCACGTCCTCTCCCTTTAATGCAGCAGGTAAATCATCAACTAACAGTGCATATTATGTTAGCGCGATCTGCCTTATTACAAAACCTGCCATTACTGTGCATTTAGGTGACCATGATGAGAGAGACAGAGTCTGGCTGGCTCAGATGCTGGCAGTTCTCGCTGCAGTCTGCCGGTAGCGTCTCCTTTCAGGCCAGGATAGACGAATGTCACCGAGCAGTGACTAAGTTTGTGGTAAAAGGCTTGCACCCATTTGCCACAGCAGATGCCCCCGATTTTCGGTAAGTGAATGTGTTTAATTGTAGGCAGGGACATTACTGGATATTCTTGTGTAATTGTTACAGAATAATTTATGTTATACTTTGTTATTGCTACAGAAGAATATTTATTTTATTATTTTACATTTACAACTTTTTTTCATGGGGACCCTGTGACACCCCATTGAAGAGCCATAGGCTGGATCTCTTAAGACCTCACTGTTGGGTTTGTAAGGCCATGCTACTCCTAAATTTCTATCTTGTTCAAAGAGAAGATATAAAACAAAGTTCTAAGCTAATCGACCTTAGTCGATTAGCTTAGAACTTTGTCTGAAACTCCTTTTTAAAAAAAAGAATCGATAAAGAATCGAATCGTTAAACAGAATCGAAAATGGAATCGGAATCGTGTAAATCTTGTCAATACCCATCCCTACTATAGGCTATAAATAAAATTTTAGTGCATGCTTGAGGTTTGTGTTTTTTCCATTTCCCCCAAAAATAATTTAACGCAATGCAGTGTGACACATACTGAACTTAGAGAGTGGAAACAAAATATCGATCATATCGTGCTAGTATCGATCTGATACCAATACCAGTGTTGGGATCGACACTATCAACACATTTGGATTGACCTGCCCACCTCTAGTGATCATGGGAATCTACTAGCAAGCAAAGCAATTGCAAGATTTTTGGTGCAGTACCTTCTTTGCAACACAAAGCAACCACTTGGCAACATGTCAGGGAATACACATTTTTCCCTAGTAGAGAAAAGTACCTATTGTTACCTTTTGCTAGGCCCGTGTGACTGCTACCTCAGACAGTCACTCCCTGCAAAGGATTCTCAAAAGAGTATTTTATTTAAATGTATTTATACTTATTATTCTGTTACACTTGAGGAGGTTGTTGCAACCTGTAGAATTACAGCAGTCTGTAATTCAACTGCATGCTGGCTATTTCATGTTAACTCGGTGGCAGTAAAAGACGGAGCCAAAAAATATAAAAACTGGGAACTTCTTGTTTTGGGGACCTAACTATCAATCCAGACATATAAGCCCTGAAGAGTTCACGCTAGCAAACGCTGGTGTAAACATACCTTCTTCAGAGCATATTTGGGATCATCTGGCAGGACGAGAATGATCTTGCCATCTGGAAACTCAGACAAAATCCTCTCCTTTTTCCAACCCTGACAAAAAAAAGGAAAGCAAAAAGAATAGAAAATATTTAATTATGTCATCTAAATGTCCTAAGTAGGTATTAATCCATTTTCTATATGCAGTCACTCCCAATCTTGGACAATTTTGGCAAATAGGCGCAAAACATTCCAGGTAATAAATCTTCTTATAAGCCGACAGAATCATTTGACGTAAACCAAATAAAATTACATTTTCAATTTAACTTTATTTACTGTCTCTTCTGCCACCAGAAAAGTCAGTAAGAATAAATCACACTTGAACTGAATAAACAAAGAGCTGTGCTGACCTACTTTTCTAGAGGTGGGAAGTTAGAAAATGTCCAACGGGCAATCCTAAGGAGGAATCTTATCAAATACCTGCAGTCTTGCTCACTGTAGTGCAGCATAGAGTGGAAGACGAGGGTCAAGACTCCCTTTATCAAGAATCCTCAGTTGTCCCTGCACTGCATTGTATATTTTTTGTAAACCATATCTATAAATTTGTTGGCATTTATTGCTCTGATCCAGGGAGTCAGTTTAACAGGCATAGGCATGTGACTTTCCCTCACCACATATTTGACGGCGCTGATGAACTGGTTGTGAAACAGCAAATGCTGAGATTCATCCTCGGGGTTGGCAGCAGAGTAGAGCATCCCACACACACTGCAGGCCACTGCTCCAAAATGCTTCTGTCCTGCATCCTGCGAGAACAAAGCAAAGCAATAAGCTCACTCTCAAGAATTCAATTTCACTTAGTTTTCCAGAGTGACAGAACACAGAAAGAACCCAACTTATGATCCATGTTTTCCATTGCAAAAGCGCAGGATTTAAAATGAGGTCAGAGGAAACTATCTCGTTCACTCACAATAACTGTTTGGGTGCCATCTTTGTCAGCCTCCTTTAGCTTCTTGACTTCTTTTTGCAGGCAAGCTTCGGAGAGAGGAGCCCCGCCATCCTGTGGCTTCACAGCTTTGCTGCGATTCAAAAACACATCGGGTTACTGAAGGTTTCAACCGCTAAGAAGCAAAAAACCCAAAATAAAACATGTCAAACAACTTTAGAAAAGCTTCTTACTCTTGACAAGGCTTTCCTGGTGTCTGCTCTGCTTCCTTCAAGCTTTCTGCTTTACTCTCTGGAGAAAGATCAACGTATAAAAGAAAGGATTTTACACAGCAACATAATTATACACACATTTAAGAAGGTTGTTGACAAAATACAATAAAAATAAAAAAAACTTAAAATATAAATTCCTAATTTACTTAAACAACATATTGAGAGTAAAATAAATAAATAAATAACATTTAGCGCTGATCTTGGAAAAGTTAATGCTTTGAAACATTAGTCAAAGATCCAAGACTGGACTTATATGACAACATGTGCTGCACTCGCGGTTAACTGATGAAAGAAGCTGAAATCTGAGGTGGACATAGTTTTATTGCCGTTTTTACCCTTTAAAGGAACGTGACCTTGTGGGTAACCTGTTCAGGTCCAGTGTTCGGCGATGTGAGACATAACACTACCAGCACAAAGCTGCAGACGCAACTAAGTGCACGCTGACAGGGGTGCTTACCTTAATGTAATCAGTATTTAGAGGCCTGAATTTCAACCTAACAGCTATCCAAACACTGCATGTTGTGTTTGCTGTCCTATAAGCAGGCAGATAAGAACCACGTTTATGCAACAGTGTCGGCCTGCCAGGAAGAATAAGCTGGTTAAAGATGAGAGATGTGAATTTCACTTTTTTAAAACATTTCTATGCATTTATTTTGATTAAGGTGAAGTAAGAAACAACCTAAAAGAGCAGGATTTAAAATGTGTGTTGCTTGCCTCATTATTTTGATAAATTATTCTAGTCTATGGCCTAATTCAAATCTGAATGATAAAAATTAACTTTTTTTTCTCATAAAAAATTGTGGATCGTACACTGGTAGTGCAGCCCTCTACCATAACTGAAAATACAGACTCTCTGGATGCTTGATCCAGATTAACTGGAGGTATTTTCAAGAAACCAAGATGATGCCTCCCAACTTTTCTTTTTTCCATTTCACATGTATTTGTGAAGCTTATGTTTTCTATTTTTCCTCAAAATAATAAAGAGTCTGAATCTGAATTAATCACGTCTACGTTGGGACACTTCTGGTAGCACTTTCAGGCAAACCTCTCCATGACTTTTTGAGTAATCCTGCTAGCAGACACTGGCACAGACAGGTAGACAATCTGGACGAGCTGATGGAGGTAAATCTGAGTCAGGATTGCAATTAATATACACAGATACCTGTAAGCTTGTCAGACACTTTGGCGCTCTCTTCAGGTGGAGCTGATGAAAGTGGATGAGCTGCATTCTGTGTATGAAAGAAAAAAGGTAAGTAACATGTACAGCGCCTGTGACACTGATCATAGAATAATTTATTTCTGACTTACCTTGCACTTGTCGTTTTCTTTACATGCGGGATCTGTGGGTCTCTGAGGCACTGAAATTGCACCAGCCTTAGAGGCAGCAGGCTTCATCCCAGATGTGGCTGCAACAGCAGGCCGAGCTGCAGGTGAAGCAGATGGTTTCAGCTGTGTTAGATTTGCATCGGCACCTGCAGTCTTCAGCTGAGGTGAAACAGAAGCTGCAGGCTTGGACTGAGCTGGAGCTGAAACAACTTTAGACTGAGTTGCAGTCGGGACTGGAGACTTTAACGGAGCATTCGCTGAAGAAGCAAGTTTGGATGAAGCTGCAGTTGCAGCTGTGGCCTTAGACTGTGTTGCTGGTGCAACAGCTGGGTTTAACTGTGCGGGCTTTAACTGAGCTGGAGCTGCAACAGAGGGCTTTGACTGACCTGAGATCTGCCCAGCAGGCTTGGTCTGAGCTTTGAGTTTTGCCTGGTTGGCAAGTTGCGCTGTGAGCGTGGGCTTTGATAGTAGAGTGGGTTTAGGCTGAGCCGAAGGGTTTGACTGGAGGCCGGGTGGTTTCGGCTTTGCTGGTAATGGGTCATCATCCAGCTCAAAATCGTCAGGAGAATATTTCGGCCTGGGTCTGTATGGCTTGTACTCAACTTCCATTTTCAGTTTCTGAGCATTAAGTCCGTTGGGCATGGGAGGTGGTATTGCTGGGAGGGTTCTCTTGGTTCCTGATCTTGTGACTTTTGGCGCGGGCTCTGGAGTAGCTGCTGCTTTAGTAGTCTGAGCCTTGCTTTGCCGTGTAGTTCTACGGTTTTCAGTACTAGGAGGCTCCGTTTTAGAGGCTTCAGGTTTGCCAGTTTCAGTTTTAGGGGGTTCAGTTTTAGGAGTTTCAGTTATCGTTGGTTGTTTTTTGGAGGTTTCAGCTTTAGTGGGTTCAGTTTTAGTGGGTTCAGTTTTAGATGGTTCAGTTTTAGCCAGCTCAGCCTTAGGCTCATTCTTGGGAGCTTCTGCCTTCGGTGTAGCAGGTTTGCTAGATGCAGAAGGACTCAGTTGGGAGGTTGCTGGACTGGCTGCAGGTTGAGGAGGAGGTGTGGTAACAGGGCTCACTGGAAAAAGAGAGGCAGCAGAAAAAGGTGCCTGCCAATCCATGTCTGAGAACATCTGATTTGCTTGGTCAGACTTTAGTTTCTTCACACGTGCCCACGACATTTTCTCTCTCTGCAGCTCGACCTGTCTGAGTCTTTGATATCGAGTCAGCTTCTTTTTCTCGTGGACTTTCAGCGGCACTGAAATCTGCGTGATGAAGAAACGTCTCTTTGGAGGCTCGGCGGAAGGCTGAGTTTCGGCTGAATCAGCCGTTGAGGGCTGGGCTGGGGGGGCCTCAGGAGCAGGGGTCACCGAAGGAGGGGCGCATCCCTCTGGTCCAGCAGGAGTTGCGACATTAACCGTGTTGGCATCTTGCGTGTTAACAGGCAGGCGTTCCTTCTTGCTGGCTTCACTCTTGGCTGCTGCTGCTGCCGCTTGTTTTTCTTCTTCTATCCTCTTCAGCAGCATGCTGTCTGTGGCAATGTCCTCTGCGATCTCCTGACACAGGGCTAAGAGATTCAGCTGCTGCCTATTTGCACTTCTCTTAGCTGCCGCAGCCTTCTGCTCAGCCAGAGCTGCGAGGCGAGCTTTGGTTCTCGCTTGCGTGTTCATTTCTTGTTTCTTGGGTTTTTCTGGCTCTTGAGCTTTCTTTTCCTCTTCGGTCTTTTCAGCTGTGCTGTTTTGCTTCATGTCAGGCCCACTAGTGTTACATATGTACTTCTCATTCACCTTTTCCTCAGGCAGGCCTGCCTCGGCTGTTTCTTGTGGCTTTTCTACTACTGCAATGTCACTGTCTTCATCATTCTCTTCCTCCACCACTATAATCTCATGTCCGATCTCGATGTCCTCTAGAATCTGCACTTCTTGTATGTCCAGGTTATCTTGAGCATCCTCTATCACCACTACATTAATGTCTTCAATCAGGCTTTGGGGTTCAGAGTCATGGGAGGTATTCATGTCCACCATGTGAGATGACTGGTGGTCAGAAGGCTGAATAACCTGAACGTCTTCCTCCACAGGTGAAATGTTTGTCTCCTGCTCTGCTACCTCCCCTGAACTAGCCGCCGCTTCAGTAAACACAGTTTGCTCGGAACCATTTAAAGTCCTCTCACTCTCCGCCTTCTCCTCCATCGACTCACTTTCTGGATTCACCTGCTCTGAAAGAGAGGCCGCCAGACCTGATTCGGTTGCAGCTTGAGTGACGATATCAAAGTGAATTTCACTCTGTGGGACTGGCTCTAAAATCACATATTCCTCAGATGCACCACCTGGTACCTCAAATTCAGTGGAGGATGTAGTCGTTGTTGGTGGAGTTGTTGTTGTTACCGTGACGCCCGCAGCTTCCTGAACGCCAGCATCGTGCTGCACCTGCTCAGAAAACTCAGTGGCTCTGATGCACTCTGAAATGCCATTTCCTTCACTTTTCACTGTCATTTCACTCTTCACTTCTGCAGCATCTCCTGACCCTCCATCTGCCACGCTCATGTCACTGCCAGAACTGATCGGTGCAACTTCTTTCACATCCACGGTAGCGTTAATCTGCTCCAACTGTGCTGGCTGCGCTTGTACTTCCATTTCAACCCCTGCCTGGCTGTCTGGGACACAAATTTCCTCCTTAGCAACCTCATTTACCAGCTGCATGCCACCAATTTCTCTGTTGTCTTCATTACTGGAAAAGTTTGTTTCCATCTGTTGAGCCTCTGTGCATTGTATATCTAATATAGAAACGGCATCGTGCTTCTCTGCTGCCGCTGCAGACACATCACGATCATCATTACTCTCTGGGCTACTAATGGGCTCGTACACTATCTGGTTTTCATGGGGCCCGACCGCTGACTGATTAACCATCTCAATCTGCTCCTCAGAAGGCTGAATTACGACATTGTTGTTGTCGGTTTGCCCACAAACAAAAAGCATTACTTCGCTGCTATCCGCTCCTCCTCCTTCAATGTTACCAACAGATCCGTCAGCCTTGACCTCATTAAACATTTGGCTCCCCGTTTCCTCTTCTAACACTGAAGCTTCCC
The DNA here is from genome assembly GCF_964374335.1 of Astatotilapia calliptera. NCBI lineage: Eukaryota > Metazoa > Chordata > Actinopteri > Cichliformes > Cichlidae > Astatotilapia > Astatotilapia calliptera. The sequence continues at coordinate 22,635,610 of NC_137430.1, forward strand.
TTTCTGTTGATTCACTTGTTATATCCACGTCAGCACGAGGCCCTCTCTGTTTCTGAATTTCTAATAAGGCTGTAGTGTCTTCATTTATTTCCTCAGTAACATTACTTTGCTGTTTTGTTAGATAAGGACTCCCTTCTGCAGTAGTTTCTAAAATGTTAACACATTCAGAAGCAGGCTCTTCCTCATTTCTAGTCTCACAGCGTGCAGACATAAGATCTTCCTGAACGTCACCGACCTCCTGATTTCCATCGTTGTGTACTTCAACGTCAGATCTTTCTTCTCCTGATTCTGTTGTCTGCACTTCCATTTCTCCTTGATTCTCAACAGCGCTTAAGCTTTCCTCGTTAACCTCGACATCCTTTTCCTCGCACTCTGTCCCGGTCAAATCTTTTTCCACTTCAGTGTCTGTAGTGAGTTCGCTGACCTCTTGACCTCTCTGATTTTGTTTATTTGTCAGATAAGTAATCTTCTCTGGTGCTTCTACTGTCTGTATTTCCATTTCTCCTGGACTCTCAGTAACACTGACACATTCAGCATCGACCTTGTCATCCTTTTCTTCAGTATTAATGAAATCTTTACCTGCCTCAGTGTCTGTTTTGAGCTCAGTGGTCTCCCGATCTTTCTTACTTTGTGTTTCTGGCACATTCTTTAGATCAGAAACCTCCTCCAGTGTTTCTGTTGTCTGCACTTCCACTTTTCTTTGACTCTCAGCAGCAATGACACAGTCGGCCTTAACCTTATCATCCTCCTCTTCACTCAGAGCATTAATAAAGTCTTTCTCTACTGTAGTGTTTATAGTCAGTTCACTGACCTCCTGACCTTTCTGGCTTGGGTTATTTGTTGGCTCAGATGTCTCCTTTGGTGCTTCTGTTGCCTCCATTTCCACCTGACTCTCAGCAGCAGTGACACAATGTGCTTTGTTGGGGTGATTTGTGGGATTCCTTAATCCTTTGTGGACTTCTTTAGATATGTCTCCCGTAGGTTCAGCGGCTTCCTGTATCTCCTGGCTGTGTGCTGAAATAGAAATATCTGCTATTAATGTATCCTGCTTTTTGTTTTCATTCTCTGCACCAGTAACAGGCTCTGTATGTACGTCTGTGCTCCGTTCACAGACATCTTTGCTCGTCTGATTTTGTATTTCCGCTGCAGGTGTGCTAGAAATCTCCTCTGATGCAGCTGCAGACTCCATGTCGACTTCATTTAGGCTGTTCTCACTTTGTATTTCCACTGAAATCTCTTGTGTCGATTTAGCCTGCTCTTCCATTTCAATTTCTCTCTCTGGGACAGCGACGGGCTGCGTATATGAATCTTCTGTGTGTTCACTGACATCCTGACTCTTCTGCTTATGCGTTTCTGCTGCTGGTGGGATACAAAGCTCTTCTGATGTTGTTGTGGTCTCCATCTCCACTTCAGATAGACTTTTGCCGCATTGTACTTCCACTGAAATCTCTGCCTCTGATATCGATGGAGCCTGTTTTTCCATTTCATTTTCATTCTCCGAGACACTGATGGGCTGCATGAGTATGTCTGTGTTATGTTCAATGACATCCTGGCCCTTTATTTCCAATGCAGGTATGCTAGCAACCTCCTCTGGTGTTTTCTGCTCCGCATCCACTTCATTTTGACTTTGCACCAGCTGGATTTCCACTGAGGTGGATTCTTTAGGGGAGTCTGGTGTTGATGTCACTGACTGTGTATGTACATCTGTGCTATATTCTGTGATAACCTTGCTTATCTGACTTTGGATTTCCACTGCAGGTATCTTAGAAACCTCCTCTGAAGGTGCTGCAGACTCCATACCCACTTCACTCTGAATTTTCTCACTTTGTGCTTCCACTGAAGGGACCACTTCGGAAATCTCTGGTGTGGTTTTAGCCTTTTCTTCTTTTTTGTTTTCATTTTCTGCAACAGTCACAGAGTCGATCTGCATGCCTGCACCATCTTCACAGACATCCTGACTCGTCTGGGTTTCTGTTTCCACTGCAGATGTGTCAGAAACCTCCTCTGATGTTGTTGCAGTTTCCATCTCAACTTCATTTTGACTTTTCTCACTCTGTAATTCCATCATAGAGGCATGTCCGGTAAATTCTATTGGCGATTTAGGCTGATCTTCTGTTTTGTTTTCGTTCTTAGGGACAGTCACAGACTCTGTATAAACTGTGTCTGTAATATGTGCACCAACATCCTGATTCTCCTGGTTTTGTATTTGCGCTGCAGGTATGTTAGAAACCTCCTCTGATGTTGCTGCAGACTCCATCTCCACTACTTCTGGACTTTTCTCACTGTGCACTTCCACTGAATGAGCTGCTTCAGAAATCTCTGGAGTTAGTGTCACACATTTATCTTCATTCTGCACAGTTTGGAAATTTTCAATCATTGAGTCTTCTGTAATCTCTTTAGGGATGTCGTCTGTATTGCATTCATTGATTTCATGATTTTTGTGACTTTGTATTCCTGCTCCAGGTGCAATGTCAGAACTCGTCCCCAATGTGGTCTGTAGCTCCACTTCTGTTTGACTTCTCTGGATTTCCACTGAAGCGGATGGATATGAAACCTCCATTGTTAATTTTGTCTGCATTTCCACAGATTGCACATTTTCAACAATTTGATCCATGTGTGATTCAGCTGTGGTAGATTCACTGTCCACCTGGCTCATCTGATGCGTTTGCTCAATGTTACAGATCTCCACTGATGTGGTTTCAGCCTCTACATCGTCTGGTGTTTCCATTCGTTTTTCCACAGCAGCAACACATTCAGCTTCTTTGCTGCTCTCATAGTTTGCAGTCCTCAGATCTTCCTGAACTTTGTCACTCGTGGCTTCGCCGTCTGGCCTCTCCTGGTTTTGTACTTCCACTTTAGCTGCTGGATTACTAACCTCCAAAGCTGATAAGCTCTGTGTTTGTATTTTCTCTTGGCTCTCAGACCCATCAGCACATTCAAAGGTTTTAATGTTGTCAGATTTATCATCCATAACATGAACCTCTGTGGATTCGGCTGTAGTAGCGTTGCAGATTTCCTGGGTCTCAAGAATTTGCACTTCTGTATTAGAAACTTCTGAAATCACTATGTTCTGTGTTTCTATTTTAGTTTCAGTCTCAGCTCCACTACTATGTCCAAAGCTCACAGAGTGTTTGTCTTCCATAATTCTACAGTTTTCTCCCACATGATCCTCATGAAAGTTTGTAGATATGTCTGCAATAGGTTCAGGAGCATCCTGTTTTTCCTGTCTTTGTATTTCCACTACAGAAATCTCCTCTGATGCTGCTGCAGTCAGTATATCCATGTTGATCTGGCTGCTTGCTGCAGTGACACAAATCATGCTCGTGTCTCCTTCTGTGCTCTCAGAATCTTCTTTAACTCCATCATCAGGCTTTTCTGCAGTGTTGTCAAAAAGTCTGTGGTTCTCCTGATTTTGCAGATCTACGCTAGGTGCTATCTGACCGTCTGGAACTGTAAAACATTCGGAAATCACTTCTCTTTGAACAGCCTCGCAATCAGGAGTCAATATTTCAGTGCAGCTGTCAGTCATCACACAGTCATGGCTCAGTTGTCTCTCAACCAAACCTCCAGGACAAGAGACGACCTGAGTCAACTGGAAGTCAGCTTCTTTTCCATCGCTTTCTTGAAGATCTTCCTCAGACCTTATGACTATTGTTTCCACATCAACACACGTGTCGGTAACTGCAATTGGCACGTCATCCTGCGTGTCTACAAGATTTGATTCCCCGTCGGAAGTAGCGAGAGCTCTGACAATGTCTGCTTGAGTCTCATTCTCTGGAATACCACTTTCCACAAGCAGCTGTTCTGATGCAGAGTTGAATTCGTTACTAAGGGCTGCAGATATGGTGGCAGATTCAGTTGATCCCTTAGCTGTACACTGAACACTCAATTTATTCTCTCCAGAAACAAACTGTGTGGTTTCATTTGTTTTAGTTTCAGTTCTCAGACTCTCTGACATGCAAGACTGTTTTTCATCTTTACACTTTGGATCCACCTCTCCAGCAGCCAAACTTAGTGTTTCCATTGATGATGGTAGTGTTTTATCATCTAAATCCTTTTGAACGAACTCTTCCTCATCCTTCTTTTCAGCCTCGGATATGAGATGGTCTGAAATGTCTCTTGATGATGCTGGTGTTTCATTATCTACACCCTTTTGGCTTTCTACATTTTGTAATTCTTTATGTTTACTTTCATTAGCTGAAGACTCAAATTTGGTGTCTGTTACAGAGACCGTAGTTTCCTTTGACACCTCCTGTGGTGCAATAGCTGATATTTGTGGTCTCTCTTGCTCAGTAAAAGATTCTGCAGATTCTTTTTTAATGTTCTCATTTGCCTCATCTGTAGTTTCAAGACATGGTGAATCTGTGAATATACCATAATTGTGGTCCATCTGTATGGGGTCCTTAGGTGGAGAAGATAAACCTTGACTCGTATCCTCGGAGACAGAAGGAGACTCTTCCGTCTTTCGCTTGGCTTTGACTCGATTTGAGTATTTTCTGATGCAGCGGGCCTTGTCTTCATCATCCCTTTCTCTGAAGAAGTCAGCCTTACTACCATCACTACTCAACTCGTCAGAGTCCATGGAGGCAGTTCGCTTCAGGGAGGTTTTGGAGTTCGCTTTCGGTGAGGGAGCTTCTCCACAGGAGGCACTTGTGGCTTTCTGGAGCTTGGCTTTTTTGACAGGTGGGTCAGGGGAAGTTTTGCTGGAATCCTTCAGAGGCGAGCTCTGTTTGGGGGACTTGGCTAGTTTATGTCCCCCTTCCGGTGAAGCACAGAGTTTTTTCTTAGTCCGTGGGGCTGCTGTCTTTTCTTTCATATTTCCTGTGTTGTTATGTGACTGATTATTGGCGGCTGGTACAGTTTTGGATGGCGCAGCCTCTCCGTCCTCATCCAACTTCCTTATCTTGGACTGCGAGTCTGGAGGAGCCGATCCTCTCTTTGAGGCCGGCATTCTGCAAAATATTTCACAAAAACATGATAAAGCTGAGGCGAGGACTTACAAGGAAAATAATCCTGTAGTTACAAAGTAATTCACTTTTTTTCCAGCATCATGGATTTTCTCAGTAAAATGGGAACACCTCCTTTCTTGGAAATGATAAGCAATGATAAGGTAATTATAAGCAAATCCATCAACTATTACCTATTTCTTCCACAAGCAACAAAGCTGGCTAACGTTTGACATAAACAGTGATAAATCGTAAACTAGGAGGCTAACGAGTCACACAATGTACGATCTACTTTCACGCACTAATTCCCCATCTACGCGCCTTATTTCATTAGCTGTCTGGCAGCCAGCAGGTTTTACTGTCACTCGGAGTTCATCAGACACTCAGAAATGGTCAGTTAGCTAGCTGAGCGTGGCTAGCGTGCTAGCTGGAAGTCCACAGTGATGGAAGCTAACAGCTAACAGCTAACAGCTAGCAGCAGCAGCAGCCAACTCGCAACAAATGAGCGAACCGAGCCTCGCTGCTCCAAATCAGCCTAAAGAGCGGCGGGACACACCGAACACAGCCCCCACACAGTAGTCCTCACGATACTAAAGTCAGCGAACAGGTAAAGCACGGCATTCGTCCATGAAACTCACTTTGATGTTTTCTTTTTCAACAACAGCTGTTTTTTTCTTTTTTTTTCCGTGAATAAAAATTAACTGTACTTCCGGAGGGAAACGGCGGATATGACGTAGAAGCACTCATTGCGCCCGCAAAATCGAGATTTGTAGTTTTTGAAGAGGAAAATTTAATCACCCAATTCAGTCACAGCTTTAAAACGGTTTCTACTGATACTGATAATTACAGTCTAATTATTATTATTATTATTATTATTATTATTATTATTATTATTATTATTATTATTATTTACCGAACGTACACACAACATAAATAATGACTCAAGTGCACACATATATATTTACATATATATATTTATACTGTTTACACTGTATTTGAAACTCTATTTTTGTGTTTTGCGAATATTCTTTTCGTTGGACTGAACGGGAGAGCATAATGGGAGAGCATATTCTGATGCTTGTTCAGAAATTCTTATAATGAATGATGATTTAAAAAATCTCTACTGTGGCATATAATTTCTTGAAATACTTATTTAATTCTAATGATCATTTAAATGAGACTGGATACTAAAGAAGAAGAAAGGGACTTGTATCAATTCGAAAGGATGTGCAGCATGTTCGTGTTATTAAGGACAGAAATGGAAATATACAAACATATGAAGAAAGTGTGCAGAGAAGTAGGAAGTATTACTTTGAGGAGCTAATGAAGGAAGAAAATCAAAGAGAGAGAAGAATGGCTTGAGGACAGTTTGTGAAACAGGAAGTGCAGAAGATTAGTAGGGAGGAAGTTAGGACAGCTGAGAGGATGAAAAGTGGAAAGGCAGTTGGTCCAGATGACAAACCTGTGGCGGTATCAAGATGTCTGGGAGATAGCCCGGTGCATTTTTAATTCAGTTGTTTAATGCAATCTTGAAGAGTGAGATGAGAATTGAGAACACCTTTAGTGTGCTGGTACTGGTTTTTAAGAACAAAAGTGAAGTGCTGAAGTTTGCTAAAGTTTATGAGCCGATAACATTTTAAACTCTACTTTTCAATTCAACTCTATTTATATAGTGCCAAATCACAAAAGCACTCAGCTCAAGGCCTTTCAGCAAGCACTTGGTGACAGTGGGAAATAAAAACTCCCTTTTAATAGGAAGAAACCTCCTGTAGAATCAGGCTCGGGGAGTGGCAGCCATCTTCTACCTTTGAATACATTTCTACCCAATTAGCTTGAAGTGGATTTTAACAAAGATGTGTATAATTATCAGACACAAACCACAAACTGCTTTAATTCCATTTTAATTTTCATACAGGTTATCACACACACAACAGAAGCAAGCAGACGTAAATGTACAGAGACAGTCAAACATAAATATTTATGATTTTTGCAAGTTTAGAGTAGAGTGACTGAAGGGAAGTAATATTTATTGACCAATGCGCTGAGTTGACATGAGAGTTCAGTAATAAGACTCTAAGTACACCGTTTATTACTTTTTCATCTCAAGTATTCCGCTTCCCGGCCCTCGTCTCTTCGCACTGCAGATGTTACAAAACTGCAACCCAGGAATCTGAGACAGGAAAGAGCGAAAAGTTACAGGAAGTCATATTTGAGCTTCTCAGATAAAATACCCCAGCACCAATGTGTAAAGAGTGATACAGCATATAGAGATGTCACTTACTGTTCCTGAAGATGGCAAACACTCCTTATGAAACATGTGCCTGCAGTGGAACACCACCACGTTGAAGGTTTTGGCCATGTCTGAAACACACGTTGCAAAAATTGGCAAAGAAGAGTTTTCAAATGCAATACAACATTAAAAACAGATGAATACACCTACATTACATGACTCACCTGAGGGTAAAATTGTAGCATGACATGACTCACAAATGTTCTCCTCTGAAAAGAAAAGCAGCAACGTTCTTAAGAGTCCAGTTTAATATAGCTAATCTCAAAAGGAGCTGCACGAACACCAAAGCGCACCCACCATCAACCCTGACGCCTCTCATCTGTGTTCGATGCATCTTCTGGAGCAGGGAGAGGGAGTCGGCCACCAGGATCTTTTTGCAGCCTTCCCTTAAAAGAATCTTAGAAACAAGAAATCAAACGAGCTGTCAACAAACAGGATAAGAGGTACAGAAATCGGTGAATTGAGCAATTTAAAACCACCCTCGAATGAGGTCAAATTAAATTCTAACAGTATAGTCATATGAAAAAGAACATACATCTTTACTGAATTAAGAAGATGAGAGAGCAGCCAGGTGCTGTTAATCAAACTCACTTGATTAACTGATCATCAGTGAGTGTGAGCATATCTATAGAAGCAGAAGTTTGAGCAGTTTGCCGGTCTGGAGCATTCAGGTGTGTTAATGCTTAATGTAAGTTAATGCCAAGGAGGAAAGACATCAACAATCATGACCTTAAAGTTCAGTGTTGGAAAGTTTATAAACCAATTTCCAAAAGATTTGAGATTCATCATTCTACTGTTAGTGGAAAACATTCATCACAGCTGCTAATCTCCCCAGGACTGGACGTCCCAGCAAATTCGCTCCACAGAGCACATAGAAATAGCAAAAAACCCAATATCTACATCTTAGACTCTACAGGCCTCTGTTAGCGTGTTAAATGGGCACGCCACATGGGCACACCACATGGGCACCTTGCAGTCATTGTTTGACCATGAACTAATCTGTAAACCAAAGTATTCCAGAGTCAAATGTGAGGCCAACTGTCTGACAGCTGAAGCTCAACTGGAACTGGGTCATGCAACACGACAATAACCCAAGCACAGCAGCAAATCTACAAGAGAATGGCTGAAAAAGAAGAGGATCAAGGTGTTGCATTGGCCCACTCAAAGCCCAGACCTCAAGCTGACTGACATGCTGCAGTGAGTCCCTAAAAGAGCTCTACATAAACAAATGCCCACAAAATTTAATGAACTGAACAGCGCTGTAAAGAAGAGTGGGTCAAAATTCAAGCACAATGATGTGAGAGACTGGTAAAGTTAAACAGAAAACAATTACTTCAACTTATTGATGTTAAAGGTGGTTCTACAGGCTGTACTTATTCACAGCACTGCAGTCAGACAGTTTATTAAAACCTCCAATGACTACGCCTGCAACTTAACTCAAACATATTTAAAATGTCTCTCTGGTTTTATATCTCTTTATACTCTGTATATGTCCCTTGATCTTAGAACCAACTATATTATTGAAAAGAACTGTCTTTTAAGCTTTAAATGATCGATAGGATCTTAAATCACGATTGCCCTACCAAGGGGGTCTAATCCGGACTAGTGATTGGCTTTTGCAGAGTTTAAAGTTGAGGAGGACATACTGTAGTTTGCACCAAGAAGCATTGTGATGCGAGTTGTCAAGAATAGATTGCATTCTTTTCAGAACTACTTTCAGCTTTCCATACCACACCAAAGTAAGATGGTTAAGCCAAGGAGTTGTGGCAATGTATTTCTTTGAGAAAGCAGACTGACAAAATGTGGACAAACAGAAGAACTGTTGAAATTTCCTTCACTTATTTCTTAAGATATTAAAGCATATGTCCTTTATCTTATAAACGGCCCAGTAAATTTGAAATGGGCTGAAGGGTGTGGAAAAAATTTCAAGATAATCTCCGGGACGCATGTCTGACCTGTAGATTGTAGTCATGAAGGATTTTCACGAGGGAATCTCTGAGGTTTGGGATCTCCATGCCTTCCTTTATGCGTCGGATGAGCAGAATAGGATCAACATGAGTGCCGATATTATTGAGGAGACCGGTGATGAATGCTGGAGTAAATAAAGTAAAAAGCAAGAGATAACTAAAGTTCAGATTTATTGATGCACAGGTTTACCATGACTGACTCGATAGGAGATTTGGTGACATACGTGGTTTGTCAATAGAGTAAGAGATGAGATCATCCCACAGCTCTGCGTCATCCTGGTCTTTAGCAAACTCTATGGCTTTGTCAACATCTGCCAGCTCCTCCATGATCATCTGCAAGGCTCGTCTACAGTTTCCCATCCTGCCTGAGAGAAACATGTCTGATTAGCTTCTTCCTTATCTTTTCAAATGAGAGTACGAATCTTAATCCTTAATCAACACTTACTGAGCAGGAAAACTGTCTCCTCCACAAAGTTTCTCTGCTGGCAAATCTCAAGAGCCTAAGGAGGTCAACAAAATGACTTATGTTACCCAACTTCACTTCTAAAGACGAGAATTTATGATTGGATGACATGTACCTTTTCAAGAGGGCAGTGGGTGCTATCTCTCAGGAAAGGTAGCAGATTTGGCCGGTCGTATTCGGCATATAGGCCTATCTGTCTCTCGTGGTACTTCTGGCCTTTGTGGTGGTCCCGTTTGAACAGTTTGTGGAGGTACTGTGGGCAAAAGGCTGGTCAAACTCCCTGCATTATAACATCTGTTTTGAATTCAGTAACCTAAGGTGCTCAAATATAACTCACCACATGCAGAAGTTCAGGTCTGTCTGCTAGTTCTTCCACCACCTTGTCTATCTGTTGGAGTCAAAACAAAATCCATCACTTAGAATCATCTGTTTAAATCAGGAAGATAAAGAAGATTCAAAGAATTCAGGGGTACTTACTGATATCTTGTCTTCATTATCGAGAAGCATGTCAACAGCTTTCTGACAACATGAAGTCATACAGTTTAAATGGTTTAAATGTATAAGAACAACATCTATAAGTAACAAATGAAGGGGAAATCAGTCGGTGATGACTTTTTACCTCTTTGTCAAAGTCCATGAGGAGTACGATCTTGTCCTCGATGGAAGAGAAAAGGTTGTGTTTGTGGATCAGCTGGTAAACATCTTTGTGCCTCAGTCTCAGGTAGATTTCTAAGGCTCTGTCGTATCGCTGGTCGTAGGTGTACCTGAAACAGCATCGAACACCAGCAACTCACAACAAATTTAACATGATATTTGAAATCCCCATATACCAGTATCATTTCCTAAATGTTGCCAATATAAACAAAGGCAGTCGAAATTTAAGCAAAGTGTTAAAGATGAAAGACATTTTTTTTTAAATTTCACCTTATTTGACCTTGAAGAAGAGGTCAGAGGTCCAAATATATCATTCTATATACTATATGTTATTAATACAAAAAGTAAGAAATATAGAATATAGTTTTAAATAGCTCTGTATAGCCTTATGATCACTTTGACCTTCAGATCAACCTTGAAGAACAGGTCAGAGGTCAAAAGTGATGTTTTAAAGACGTTTTTAAGATTTAAAATATCATGTCATGTCAAATCTTCATATGGTACTTTGTATATGTTGAGAAAACACAGCACAGGTGTAACCATAGCAGTTTCTAAGTTATATTAATGGATTGTTGACATTACCGCAATCTACACCCTTACAAAGTTTTATGAGAATTCATTGTGTTTACAGACTGAATGACACGCATGGAATCGCTCCTAAAAACTTAGCCTCCGTGCCGTAATATTCAATATTCAATATTCAATATTCAAGTAATATTCAAGTTAAGACCACTCACAACTCAGCCAACGTGGTGAGCAGCGTGCTGTTGGTGGGATCCCTCTTCAGGTGATCGGTGACAGCCTGAACGATGGCCATGTTATTATAAAGATCTCCCGGCCATTCCCGGATCAGGGTGGCAAAACCCTTTACAGAAAAAAGCAGCACGCACTATCAGCCGTCGTACGTTCATCACGCCAAGACTGCACACGGGTGGGGGTGTAACTTACCTCATAGTCAGTTTTCAGGAATTCATGAAGGATCATTTCATAAATGGCCGGCCTGAGACGCAGATCTCCTCTTGGCAAATACTGACTGATGGCCTGAAACATGACAGAAGTGGCACCACATACAGCATAAGAGACACAACTTTCCACAGGGCAAGCGTCGCACTTCATTGCAACGTTATAACCACTTTAGTGATGCCTTCAAAGCACAGCCGTTAAAACCTACCTTGAGCTGTCCAATGGTCTTGAACCTGTACACTTCATTCTCCCACAGTTCCATGTTTTTCCCCAGGACCTTTTGACACTTTCTGAATAAAAGTAAATAAATAAATACATTTAAATTAAAAACAAAACACTTGAATCATTTAAATGATAAAAAGAAGATTCTGATTTTTACATTTGGTCTTTTGAAGAGAAAGCATAAGTGGTCCAATTATATGAATAAAGATACAACATTTTAGTTTGTAATACTTCAAGCTCTAAGTCAAAGGTCAGGGTCACACAAATTAGGAAAAAGCGTTATGTTCTATGGGATCACCTCCAAATTTTAGAGCAGTCACTGAGGGACTTAAGCACTTTCTTTGGTTGAGCTCCTAAAACATTATCTTGTTCTTTACATATCTCATGCCAACACTGCTCACCTGCAAACATGCAGGACTTACCTCGCAGCGCTGTCATAGTCTCTCGTGTTCACCAAGTGGTTGATGTATTCCATTCCAATCTTCTGAACGTCGTGCCTCTTAATGTTTTTGAAGCTAATCTCCGCGGCCATCAGTGCCTCCTGATGTCATGGTTAAAAGCGCAGTAACAGGACACAAAATCAAACTCTGACCTTGCAGCCGTTAACCTTTAGCAACCCTCATGAAATTCAACAACACAAACCTCGTATTTCTTCTTTTGGACCAGCCAATCAATATGGTCGTCCTGGTCTCGCTCCTTTGCCACAACGATGTCTTTGGGACTGATGATATAGAAGAGTGACTCTCCCTCTGAATGCTCTGTTGATGAAAATACATTTATTCCTCTGCGTACTCCCACATTACAGCTGACATTTGATAATCGATGCATAATGAAATCAGGCTGCAGTAAAAGGCAGCGTGACATTTCTCTGGGAGCAGATTTTACAGTCTCACCGAGGCGGTAGTCTCTGCACTCATTGTCCTGGAAGTTGCGCACCGTCAGCGCGTCTGAAGAGATCTCCTCACAGCTCTCGGGGAGAGGCTGGATGATGTCGAGACGAGGCCGCGCACATAACTCCTCATCCTGCGAACATATGTAATGATTTTATATCTGACTTAGGTTTTTGAACACCTACACATTTGTTGTGCACACTTTTGCAGACTTTCAGCTTTAATTTAAGGGTTTAACAAAAACTTTTGCATTAATTGTTTAGAAATTACAGCTATTCTTATACAATCAACAGTAATTGTAAAACAAAAATTATAATTTTAAAAATTTGGATTGTTTTTAACACCTGGGTAAAAATCCTTTGTAGTCAAAGACTAAAAAAAAAAGAAGGGTTACTTTTGCAGTTTGCTTTGGACCGCTGTCCATTTTCAATATGAAGTTCTCTCCAATCAGTTTTGCAGCATTTGAATGAATCTGAGTATAGAGTGTTGTCCTGCACACCTCACAATTCATCCTGCTACTTCTATCAGCAGTCACATCATCAATAAACACTAGTGCCCTGGTTCCACTGGCAGTCATACATGCCTATGCCATAACACCGCCTCCACCGTGTTGGACAGATGATCTGGTATGCTTCAGATCATGAGTTGTTTCTCTTCCCATCATTCTGGTAAAAGTTCATTTTGATTTCATACCTCCATTTCTTTTTCATGACTCTTTTAGATATTTTCCAAAAAGTCTAATCTGGCCTTCTTCTTGAGTGTAACCAGTGGTTTGCACCTTGTTGTAAACACACTATATTTACATTCATGAAGGCATCTCTTGATGGTAGACCATGACAACGACACATTCATTGCCTTGAGAGTGTTTCCGACATGGTTACATGTCGCAAAGTTCTTTTTCATAACCATAGAAATAACTTATCATCAACGTCTTCTTTGGTCTCTCAGCCTTTTGGTGCTGCTCAGCCGGACAGTGGATTCCTTCTTTTTAAGAATGAACCAGATTGAATTTAGTTATTCCTAAGGTTTTTGCTTTTTAGCCTAATGATGACCACTTTGGCACATCTTTGGACTTCATATTGAGAATTTCACTAAAAAGATACCACATAAAAGTTCAACGCTTGGAATCAACTACAGATCTTTTATCTGCTTAATTTCTCATGGAGTGATGAGGGGTACAGGCCTCACCTGGCAATGAAACTCGCTGTCACTCTGAAAATTAGGTACTATGAATAAAACAGTAATACAACCTTTCTGGAAAACCCACTGATTTAAAGCTTAAAGTATGCACTTCCATCTTGACTGTTGAATTTACAATCCAGTGTCATAGACAGATGCAAAGATGCACAAAAAATGCCTAACACCTTATTGACTTTCTTGTATGTTAAAAGAAAAAATATTGTTACCATTTGATCAGAGTTTTCCTTCACAAAGAACAGAGTGACCAGCTGATCTGCCAGTGGTGCCAACCCACAGATGAAAAACTCGGTCTCAAAAGCAGAAACTAAAAGAAACAAAATATCAACAATCCACATTTAAAGAAAGTGAGTGAGAACAAGGTGAAATATTTCTTCCCTTTAATGCCTCACATTTTTGTGTAGTTATACGCAAGTGTCCTTCTGTTTTCATACATCGATTGAACTTAAAAGGATACGTGCATAACGCAGCCTTTAGCTTTACAACTACTAAAGTAAGCAACTATTAAACTTTTTTGTTTCTCAGTTAAAGACTTTAGAAAGCAGAAAAAGGAGATGAAATGCATTTATTTCATTTAATTGTTTTTCCATCTTAAAAGTATGCACAGACTGAACCTGAGCGCCATTTCAATTTATCTAAAGCCGTCTGAACAACAGGACCCTTTCTTCTTGCAGCACTGCCTTCTTCTGCAGTTGACGTGGTAGAAATTTCCCATAATATCATATTTACATCTATACTTTGTGCCCCGATCAGCCCCAAGCTTTAAAACCAAGCCACTCCCAAAAAGTTTTTGCAGTGTGAGCCTTTGTCTTGCCAGAGGAGCATGAACTGCAATTTAAGTTTTCAGGCCTTGGGAAACAACGTCATTCACATTCCCTGAATTTTTACAATCATCACTATATAAACTGAAACAAAAAGCCCCACAGAAGTACCTAAAATTCCATTTTCAATTCAATTAAGTTTAATTTATATAACGCTAATTCACTGCAGTCATCTCAAGGCGCTTAACATTACCAAGGACGCCAAGAGAGGGCTCTTTAATTCAGCATTTGGGCCATGTTAATAAAAAAAATTGATTTACAAAGAGATGACAAAAGAACCGAGAAGATAAAACTGAAGAGAGGCTGCTGCCATCGGAGAAGTATTGCCATGAGAGTGTTTTTGGTCTGCAACAACGCTGAGCTGAGAGGTATGTGTTAAAGTACGATGCACATAAATGCCAGAAGTTTTCCTCAGAAGCACAATCAATAATATAGGATTAACTAGGATGATCAATATCGTAACCACACGATTTCAACGATATGTAAAATTAGAGCTAAATTACGAGGCACAGAGGACGTTTGCAATCTCTAACTTATGTAAAAATATTACTCAGTGCACAGATTTCATTAACTCTGTGACTCAGAGTGTGCACATTTTTCAGTGGTCTCATATGTGGAAGACGAAATGGGGTGCTCTGTACCTATTTCCACATAGCGGCTGGGCAGGTCTCTCATTTCAGTTGGATTTCGCTCTTTCACAACACAAATCTGAAGAGAAATAAGAAGATTAGACTGAACGCACGCCACAGCCGGCGCCTGTGATTAATATTAACACGAGCAGGAAACAAAGCAAACCTTAATGGAAGAACCCCAGCCGACAATGAGAGTGGTGTTGTCCTTCCAGCACAGGCTGCACGGGTACATGTCGGGCCTCAAACTCACATTATCCCTCAACACATTGGTGATCCTCTGCTTTGTGCTGATGTCATATATTTTTACTCCCTGAAGGTAAACAAGCAGCATTTTTACATACGAAGCTGTGCATACAGAAGGATCGGGGTTTGCTTAACTGTCACGGAGATCTCACCACATTGTTGGCCCATGCAATCAGGTTAGCTCTCCATTTGATATTAGTGATTGTTCCCTCGCCCTCATGTAGAACTGAAGTCTTCCAGCGATTCAGCCAGTTTCTCTCATACAGAAGGAGCTTGAAGGGGGGAAAAAAGTAAGGACATTTAATTCAAGGGTGCAATATTACACCCCAGCCTACAGAGGGCAGTAGATGAACAGTGTATTATACTGGAACAAGCAGTTAGGAAGCTATGTCTGATAAAATCATGAAGTAAAGCCCTATTTTCCTCCACATGTGCAGACTTAATCCCACTTTGGAGCATTTAAGCACAAAGAAAATAAAGATGGATGGCTCAACGTGAGTCAACCTGAGGGAGAAGCTTCACCAGCTCCACTGGTGGACGAAAACATTAAACATCCACATGGCCGAGATCATTTGTGAAGATGGTGTTGAAAATATGAGGCATTACAGTTTTGATTTAATACATAAGTTTTCTTCGTCCCACTCCTTTTTCAGGCAATTTTTGTTTTTTGTTTTGTACATTTTATGTTCAATATAGGTATTTGTTGTGCCTGAAAATGAACAAATAACCAAATGAATGAATGAATCCTTCTCATCATAACATGGATACACGGTATTAACATAAGGTGCCGTGGATAACAATTTAAGATACACGAATAAGTAAGTTCATTACTTTTTGCGTGCACCATCTTTACTCTTGTGCCGTCTCGAAAAAGCTGTGAAAGCTCCGAGAGAGCTTTGAGTGATGTGCGTGGCTTGTGTGCTTTTAACCACAATGCAATGTGGCATTGACAGCCCTGAGAGCTATTTCATGAATTAAAGCTTAAGTTAAGTTTTCAGGCCTTGCACCGCACCTTCTGTGGAGGACAAAGTCGTTCACATTCCCTGCATTGTTGCGGTTCTCACTATATAAAGTGATACAAAAAGCCCCCCAAAAGTGCATATTATTACCAAGGCGGCCGGGAGAAATTTGTATAGGCTCTTTAATTCAACATTTGGCCTATGTTAATAAACAGTTTGCTCGACAAAAAGATGATATGACAAAAGAACTGGGGAAACAAAATTGAATTTCCTTTGACAGAATGTGGCTCCCGTTGAGGGGTATTGATTTTCATCACAGGCAACTTGTGGAGGCCTTCACAACTTGGAACTGAGAGAAATCAGTGCCAATTGAAAGAAAATAGCAAAGTAACAATAACAATGGAGTTTTGTGGTAAAAGTTTTTCCTCGCCCCTGTTGTATAAATGTCAGCACACTTTATTTATAGGTGGTTTGTGCAATGGCGCCACATCGGTGCAGCTTGTAGTAGTGTAATAGGCAAGCGCTAGTAGGTAGCTGTTTTTACCTCAAAGATGAAGAAAAAAAAACAGAAAATGACAAATCTAATGTCTAATATGCTTTTCACCTTCCGCGATGACATACCCAGCGGAGGCAACTTCCAGAGAGAGATCACCATATGTGCCTGGAAATCCTAAGACTATGTACCCTCTTGATAATGACATCTATTTGCTGTGCTTGTGAAGCATTGCCTTTCAAACACTGTTGAGCGAACAGCACTTTGTGAAAATGGGCAGCTCTCCCGAGAGCACTCCAGCGAAAAGACAGAAAAGTAAGAGCCTTTCACACCAGACAAAGGCCTGCGCGTCGCCCTCAGCCGAGCCAAAGCGAGACAGTGTGCAGGATTCGGTTTCACCCGGACACAATCAGGACGCATTATTGCGGCAGGAAATGTCTTGAAAATGGCGGTTTTAAAAAAATAAAACCCCAAAAAAACAAAACAAAAGTGGGTGTAACAAGCGCACAAGTAAAAAGTACTACTCAAACCTACCTTGTTGCCCCCGGTGACAAACTGCTTATAGTTGGATCTGGTGAACTGAGGGTGTAATGCGACCACCTGTGAAGAACGTTTAACAGTTTAGAAGAGCGAAATCTATTCATTCTATTTTCCATCCTATAACACTGCAAGTCTGCAGAAAAACTTACTTTGATGGGACAGTCAAAGTTCTCGTGGAAGCCCTCTCTTGTGTAGAGGCCGAATACTTGAACCTGGAACAGAGACGGTGCAGCAGAACAGCAAGCAAAGGTGAATAACTCAAAATTTCTCCTTTAATTGCTGCCTCTGCAACTATCTGAGGCCAGCGGGGGGAAGTGTGGTCAGAAAAGACTTTTGATTGGCTCCCTACTTCTCCGCTGGGTCACCAATTAGTGGGGCCAGTTGATTCTTCAAACCCTGCAGGGTTTACAGCAGAAATCCTAATCGTGGACTGACCACAGCCTCAGTTGGCTACAGTAGCCTTTAATGTACCATTAGAGTACATGACGCCCACTTTTCCTCTACCTGAAGCCCCCCCACCACCACCAAAAAAAGATGGGGAAATAATATAAAACTCTGACGCTATCTCATCTCTTGAACCGCAGCAGTGGTTAAGGATTAAGTTAGATTTCAAAGGATTATCAGCCAGCTGAATTGGTGAGGGCAAACAATTGCTATAGCATTGATTTTAATTGTCTGCTCCACTTTTTTTGCGCGACAAGATCTTGTTTTTGCCACCAGAGTGCTGGAAGCAGGGGGAGGGCGATATCAGAAAGCATATCTTGACTGCAAAATCCATGAAGGATGGTGGTAATGATGAGAAGAGACAAGATAACAGCAAGGTGGAGAACATGGAGAGGGTATCCATAGATGGGCTGATGGCTGACTGACAGCTCAACGGATCTGAGTGCAATCCTTCCCTCCCACCCCTCCCCACGCTTCAAAATTGTTACAAGCTTTTTATAAATTCCCGCATCATGAAAAAAATATGGGGCTTATGTGTAGATATGGAGAAGATAAAACTCCAGGTTAATGCACCGAGTGCGGAGGAAGTGCCGTCTAAAAATTCGCTGCTAGTTCCAAATCATTATGATAAAGTTTCAGGCTGATAAGGCGAGTTTATATGAATCAGAGGATGAATTATGAAAGATGAGAAGCACTGATTGGTGATTTCATTTTTTGCTGCAGGCCCAGAGATCACTAGCCAGCGGTGATGAGTGGAGAGATCTCACCTTCCCATCCTCGGAGCAGATGCCCACATGCTCTCCACTTTCATCCAGACTGATCTGGTTGATCTTCACTGAACTCTGCGGAGACACAATATCACGGCATCGTTTTTTTAAAGAGGTGGGCGAGTATCATAGTGGATGGCCAAATGTTGCTAGCTGACATTTTACCCCAACTAAGTGAAATGCCAGGAAAAAGAAAAAAAGGCAATGGATGCATGGTCCCATATGTGTCAATGCATAGAGAGTGCATTAATACTGAAAATGTTAGGGGTCCCTCTGCTGCAGATGCTTTTAAATTTAGGGCTCTTAAGATAAAAGGATCAACTAAATGGCATAAATTACAGCAAATGTTACTTTAAAAACGTCCCTAAAGTGAGGACGGTGCCTCAGTGTAGACTTGAAGAGGAAAGAAGTTGTTTTGCTTATCATAGATTTCCAATTTTTCCAAAGCAGTTGCTTCAGCTATTTGGTAATCATATTAAATCCAACAGCTAGAGCACAGCTGTGTCTCTCCTGTTCTGTGAAACAACCTCACTGTTTCGGGTTATGATTTTTTTTAAAAACTGGCAGTAAGTTTCTCTGGTAAGTAGCACTTGAATCAACATGCTCAGCAGGCGCACGACATTTGGAAACACGAGTGCAGGTACAGTAATGTAAACCCACTCCTCCCTGCCTACCAAATCAGCCCTGATTACTGAGTTTTTGTTTTTTGTTTTGTTTGGGGGGGTTTTTTTGGTTTTGTTTTTTTGACTTGTAAATGAAATTATTGTTCAGAGTTCATTCCCTCCAGATCAGTGGAAGTAATGTAGTAAAATAGTAGGAGTAAATTAGAGAGAGGCAAGCTCATTTCTGGGTGTGAAATCTTCCTTCAGGGTACTACGTGAAATCTCAAAATATCTCCTTTTGCTTCCACATGGGATCTAAACTGTATTATTTTGTCTGCAGGGCCCGAGTTAACACTGTTGACTGTTAGGTATTTTTTTCAGGAATATAAAAGTTTCATCAGCCAGGAGGAGAATTGCATTTTTACAATGAAAAAAAAAAAACAAAAACACCTCTTTGGGTATCTGATCAGCCAGTTGTGGTTTTCGACTCAGTGTTTACCTTTATTATGATTCCATACATACTCCACTTAGACCTTTAATGATTTAACAGCAGTATCAGTCTTGACCACAGCACTGTCTGTCTCACTACTAAAGCTTTCTGCGTCATTCATATAACAAAATACAGTTTCTGAAGACAGCAGAACTAAAAACAATGGCTAAAAATGGGGTTGCAAAAATCTATGTTATCCAGTCGTAAGCTTCCTCGAGCTGTGACCTCAGTAAACACTTTCTTGATGAGTTTGTGGTCTAATTTGTCAGTTTCCTATCTTATTTGTGTAGCTTGCCATCACCAGTGTGTGAATGTGTGTGTGAGTGGGTGGATGACTGGTTGTGTAAAGCGCTTTGGGGTCCTTAGGGACTAGTAAAGCGCTATACAAATACAGGCCATTTACCATTTATTTATTAGCTAATGATGTTCTTTGGTAAACTCTGGCTCCTTTTAGAGTCAAGAATGATAACAAAGCATGACGTGCTTATTTTGTTATTAACAAGTGTGCAGGGTACTTGATTGCTCTGGAATATCCATGTTTCTTTCATGTTTTAAAAAGCTAAAGGAAAATTTATAGTGCTGCTTTGAATTACTAATGCTGATGTCTCTTACATATTGATGTGTGCTGGTGTGCATGACTCAGGAGTGAAACTGAACTGAGCATGTTGGAGCTAATACATCTTAAACAGCAGCTACTAAAATGTTGGAGCTCCAACAGGTTAGGAAATGCATGGAGGAATGAAGACTTCAGTCTAAACACATACTCTCAGAGCTCGTAATAAAACAACTGTCTACACTGGCAGGAAAGTAGCTATTTTATTAATAATAATAATGATAATAATGGATTGGATTTATATAGCACTTTTCAAGGCACCTTACAATGCCACTATTCATTCACTCTCACATTCACACACTGGTGGAGGCAGCTACGGTTGTAGCCACAGCTGCCCTGGGGCAGACTGACAGAAGCGAGGCTGCCATTTTGCGCCATCGGCCCCTCTGGCCAACACCAGTAGGCGGTAGGGTAAAGTGTCTTGCCCAAGGACACAACGACCAGGACAGAGAGCCCGGGAATCGAACCGGCGACCTTCCGGTTACAGATACGCTTCCCAACCCCCTGAGCCACGGTCGCCCCTAGTTTTTTTTAACTTTATTTTAACATGTTTGTTTTTTGGATCAATTCTTTATTTCATGTGTTTAATATGTCTTGGAGTAAAAGTAGAATTGAATTCCAAGTACAGCAGATGAGTATCACTTTGATTTTACAGGTATTTAGTTACACAAGAAAGTAAATTCAGATTTCTAACTGATGACATCACTGGATGAAAGGTTAAAGTTACAGAAATCTCAGCGTTATTAAAACGTTTCCTCTCGGGACCATGACTGCCAACTGATAAACAAATAGAACAACAATATAATGTAGTTAGTAACATAAACAGCAGACTCTCATTGTATCCACTGAGCTAACAAGGCTAAAAAGTGTTTTAAATTAAAGTAATTGGTTAATGTAACCCAAAGCATTTTAATGTACTCACAATCTCAAACTTCTGAGTAATATTTCCTTGGATGTCCAACAGGAAGACCTTTCCAAAATGAGTACCTAAGGCAAGAAACTGAAAGGAGACAAATGTAATGTAAATTAAACCAGAAGACACCTGAAATCAATTCCAGATTTTCCAGAAAAAAAAAAAAATCTTGTGTTTATGACGGCTGTGGGAGAGGATAAAAAAAATATTTCCTGGATCTGCAGTGGCATGGGCAAAGTGGGGATTGGGTGGGCTTGGAGGCAAAACTGTGAAATTGCAGGGGGTGGAAAAGCCCTATTTATTAAAGCAGACAGTGTGAAATGGCATTTTTTTCCCCTCAAATTAAAATGCTTAAGCATAATAAATGCACTGTACATCTGACTTCTTCCCATGCAACCCAATCACCTCCCTGCCCAGCACAAGGCTATTATTTCTACTGAGCAGCAACTGGTTTCCGTGTCTTGTGCTTCGGCAGAAGCGCACGTGTGCATATGTATGTGTGCGTGCGAGTGTGTACACGAGTCCACTGGGACAAAAAAATTATAGAAACCGGGGGCTTTGGCATTAGATTAAGTGTGTGTTCTTCCACCCCAGCCCCTGCTCCATGCCCTCCTCCTAATCCCCCTCCCTTCTAGACCAGCATGTGGATGTGCGGCGAGGCCAGCATGCTTCAGTGCAGTCTATAATGAAATGCTTATATTTACAGGCACAGCTGAGCATGTCAGACAGAGCCCCTGCAATCTCCCCAAATAAAATAACCAAAAATAAATAAATAAAGGGTTCAACCTTGTGAGGCGGAGCGACTTTTAAAGGGATTTATCAGAATGGAATTGTTCAAATGAAATTCCGATTCAGACACTTAAAATATGAGGCAACATAAGGCAGTATGTGCTGTCGGTGGCTTTTAGGGTTGTGGGAGTTTGCCACAGAAGAGGAGGGGTGGGGAGGGTAGTGGTGGTGTGACCACACAGGTAGCTGGATGGCAAAAAGTACATAAGCATAGAAATCCCAAGAAGAAAGACAAGTCAGATCAAATTTTAATTTTCAGCAAAGCAGTCTCTCTCTCTGTGGCACAGTTGCTGTTTTTAGGTTAAAAGAAGGAAAAAAGGGGGAACAGAATCCTCAAAGTACAAACAAATACACGAACATCAATAGTGGTTAATAAAACATCAGGTGAGGAGACATAACTGGGTATGACTTTTGCTCTGCTCAGGCGTGCAAGTGTGCCGCTGGTGCCACGATGATTAACCATCTCGCCGAGAGTGGCCCTCTTAAAAAACAAAGGGAGACGAGGAGCAAAAAATATGTAAGAGTGGGAATAAAAAGAGGAGAAGACAATGGTGCCTGATGCCTTCTGATTCACCTCCCTGAGAGGGAAAAGCAGGGGAAGGTGAGAAAATAATGGGTCTGCCTTTACAGATTCAACAGAAGGGAAGAAATCCACCTTTGAAGCTGACGTCTCTCAAATGTGTACCTAAACAATGTGAAATGTCTGCGCGAGATGGGTGAACCTGACACGGAAATGCCCCTGCGGGTGGTGGATCATAACCTCTACCTTGTCATGGACGGTCATACAGCTGGCTGCATCGTTCTGGAGAATTTCTGTCATCCCGTTGGAGAGCCTCTCATACTTCAGCTTGGGCTCCTCCTCACTGTCCTCCTCCTGGTGAAGAAAGCAGTCTCTTAATGATATTTTCCAACCGCTATTCTTGTTCCCTAAAACCCCCCAAATCATCACTGCAGTGAAAAGAAATATGCAAAATCTCCACCCAACCTGATGTTGTATATTAAAATCAGATTTTTATGAAACACGTGCTACAAAATATGACAAAAATCACTATTTGTCCAACGTTACATCTTAAAGGTGCCTTATTTAGTTTTTGACCACTAGGGGCTCTATGGAGCAACATTTTTACACGCGAGTCCCTGATTTGCATCTTTTTTTATGCAAGCACACAAAAGGGTATAAAAAGATGTGCACCACAATACCAACAGACATAAAGACCATTTTACACCATTTTTGACAGAAAACAAATGCAGTGATGTGTGAACTAAGATAACAGAGGAGAAACACATCATTACTCTAGAAGACAAATTGAGCTTGTTTTTATGAGAAACAGTGAATGTCACTGTTACAAAAACAATCAAGAGGGCACCAAAAATGGTTAAATACTTGTTTTGGTTATAGTGATATGACTAATGTAAGCAAAATCACTTGAAGGTCAGTGAATTTACCTGTGCTTCTCAGAAGATACAAATAAAATAATAGATATCATAGTCTGTACATAGGCTGCAAGTCACCTGCCAACACAATTTGAAATGAATTTTATAAAGCAGTTTATGTTTAAGTAAATGAAATAATAATTTTGTTTTTATTTTCACCACGGTATTTAAATGGGCATTGAGAATCATTTAATACATTTGGTATTGGAACTACTCAATTTCTGGTATTGTGACATCCCTGCTTAATGTTTTTCTAAACTGATTAGAATTGGAGTTTATCACTTATCACACTTATCATAATGAAGTACTAACAGCCGATCAACAAATTGCTGCAAATTATTAGTTTTTGCATGAATTCCTAATAGCTGAACGAGACGATGATTACGTGGAAACACATTCATCTTCATTCAATTTGAAAATAATAAAATATTCATTTAAAATAGAGATGCACCGATATTCTTTCCCACACATCATTATCTCACTATAATCACATAATCATCTTATTATCATTATATGCCACTTCAAGCCAAATAGGGTTATATTAACCTAACCCTTAAAAGACACTGAGATAAAGAGTTGAATGATGTTTTTTTTTAGTTATTATAAAGAGCATTTCCTTTTATTCCTTTTCCCTTGGTACAATTGGAGGAATAAATAACAACAAAATGACACAAACACCCAAAATTTCTATTGTAGCCCAATCAGGTTTTTTTTTTTTACTTTGAATTATTATTCTGTTCATCAAAAGTGAGAAAACAGTTAAAAATATGACAACACTATAACAACAGCTATTTCAATCACTGAATTACATTATACTTAATGATGAAATGATGAATAAGATCCTCACATTGGAGAACCTAAAAGCAGACAAAATTGTCAAATGTTTGGCAGTTTTGCTTTAACCGATCTAATTTAATTCACTGCTATTTATCCATTTCTAATATGCAGGTAATGCACAAATTTACTGTATAAGCATAACTGGGATTCCTTTCAGCAGCATTTATTGCAGCTTTCAGTCTCCAATAACTGTGATTAATCCATTTTTGAAGCCTGTGTACATGAACATATGTGTATAGAGGGATGTATGCACAAAGACAAAATTTCCATCACCTTGCATGAAATGCTTGATAAAACAATAAAAGCAACATCTTTTCATGACACTGTTCATCCCCAGTGAAATACATGAATTTATAGTCTTTTCATAAAGCAAACTTAAGGTATTATACTGTGTTACACTTTCCAGCCTGAGTCAACATTTGCGGCCAGTCACAGCCTGAATATTACTCATAATTCAGTTTATAACCAATGCTGCACAGTCTGTGGCTGCCCAGAGGGTGCATCAACTCAAAACATTGTCTGCCATTATGTGCTACTGGGTTGGAGGTGGGGGACAATAGCGTGGAAAAAATGTTATTTTCAAAAACAATCCTTTCCCACTCAACAACGCCATATCTAGGCTATTTCCTGTGTATTCTGGTTGTGAGATTTCTGATGCGAGGGCATTTGTCACGGGTTTCAAAGGCGTATCAAACAACAAAGGCAAACTTCATCCCCACAGAGAAACTACCCATTTTAAAACTTTTGCCATCTCTTGTAAGTTGCTCTTTGTTTTGTCAACTACTCAGCTGGCCTTGATGTTGTAACCATTTTTGCCATTTTCTTTTAGTATTGGCTGTTAAAATAGAGCATGAAGGGAAACATTCAGCTTTAAATATACTGCACAGCGAGGACCACACTAGTTGGAGAAACGAAGGCGTGTACCCAGTATTATTAAGACAAACAACAAATCATCATGTGTCATAAACACAGTTTACACACAGGTGGCAAAGTAAGGGAAAGATCAACACATAGTATATATAAAAATTATATTAATCACATGCTGCAGCCTTTAAAGTCAACTCAACACAGCAGGCCATACACAGTGCTCTCCACCAAGATTGTCAAACCACCTCACTGAGTATTTCTGCTTCTAGGCATTGTGCTTGATCATAAATTATGATAGAAAAGACGCACTGCTACAGGTTTTTCGTTATCATTTTTTGCATGTTAACAACAATAAATAATTAATAACAGTAATCAACTGGGTATATTAAAAGATTACGTAACATATCGCTCACTTCCCACATTTCTTATTGCGAGGACTGACCTTTAATACAAAACAAATTCAATCCATTATTACAGAAAACAGCCACATGCATTATTAACACGGCTGGTTATTAGGTTCACACTGATCCACTGAATGATTCAGTTTATTTAAAATAATGCAAACAATATTCAAACCGAAGTCACTCATTTGCTGTTTGTTTTGTTTCTTTCCGGTTGATTAAGAAGGGAACGAATATCACTAAAAGAAGATTTTTGACCAAACAGTTTCAGGACAAGGTGCTTATGACACACTGTTACACAGTAATAACAGTTTTACAACTGTCATATATAAACTATCAATTTACATTTAAAAATATGATCTTCGATGAATTATGGCATTCAGAAACGTAGCATTTAGACACAAACTAATGAGCTATACATGTCACACCTGGGCATGTACAGGATAAAATACACAAAGTTAACATTATCATGTACCCTAGTTAAGCACACCTTGTATGTTTCAGTGCTTGCGTGGGTTCCTGCCTATATCAAACAAAATCAAGAGTCTGGTAATAATTTTTTTCCATCATTATATTTGCTTGTTTCAGTCCACTTGGGTGGATTAAAGCCATTTCTTTACAGCTCTGAAACCAATGTTTTCTAACTTTGCCCATTTGTTTGCAGGACTGTTCTTGTTTTTAAATAACTGGAGATCATACCTTTATCCTGATCATAACATCAGTGGCAGCTTTATACTGCCCACGATCCCAAATTCAGTAATAGACTTGTCAAATTCATACATCATCATTTCCTGTCAGTCTCACAACCTGCAGTATATTAACAGTGGCTGTCTTGATGTCATTATCAACATCTATATTGAACTTAACTGCATTTATGAATTTCAATCCAAGCACGCATGCTGGTGGCACTCCCACCAAACTCCTGATTTGCATGGGTCGTGTCCAAAGACCTACGTTTATGAAACCAGCATATAACATGCTATAAAAACTTTGCTTAAACTGTTTTCCCAGCTGACATCAGCTTGGTCCTTTGTCCATAAAATGAAAGTGTGTTCATAATGCTGTTTAACAAATTAGCTTTTAGATTTTGGTACTCAAAGTGAACTTCTAGTGTTGAGGTTAAATTATTGAAAATTGCTAAAATGAATTTAATTAATTTGCTTTTTCTTTTCCAACAGTAGCACAAAGACATCATCAATTATTGACACTTGAGGGTGTGAATGATTATGTTGTTCCCATTTATTCTTTCTGGAATTAAAAGATCGCAGTCTAGGCTTACAGAAGCGTTGCTTCTGCCTGATTCTGTTCAGTCACTACATGGTGCAGAGATCCTGATTTATTGTGTGCTGTTTACACTGTCTGTGCAATATGTGATGACTGAATAAAACTAAACTAAGCTAAAATATGCATTAAACCATTTCATTTGCTTCTAAAGGAGTGGCAGAATCATGTAGAGCACTTAGAGCCTTATAGTGGTCCAGCAAGTTGCTAAAAATACAATGCATGATGTCTTTTCTTCCATTTATTACCCTTCATTCTCTACCTTTTATGTGCTTTCGGGACCACAAAAGTACATTTTTTGACAGGCTTTTATGGAACTCACCCTTTCGTTTTTCAGCTGCTGGGGTTTCTTTTGATTTGTAACCATTTTTGCCATATTCTCCATCTACTGACAGCTGAGCTAAATGAGACTCCTCGTGTCATCATCTAGCTTAATGTTCAAGGTTCAAGCAAGACTCGCCCATTTGTCTGCTTTTAAGGGGAACGCTGTAGCTGTTAAATCTAACCATGTTAGTCTGTTTGAGGCAGAAAGAGGGGGAAATTGGTGCAATCAGTCAACTAATATGTTGCTTAAATCTATCGTTTTAAGGGTTTGATCCGCTGAGCATACTAAAAAGCACTTACAAATCAGACTTATTATTGTATTATGTTATTACAAATTAGACTAATCTAACCAAATCATGACGTTGATGAAGAGAATGCCTCTGACTTTCCAGAGCCACTGCTCAGACAGATTGTTACCCTGCTCATCTCTTCTGTTAGTAGAGTGTAGAGCAAACAGCCCCTCACTGCCTTCATCTAGCGAGGCTGCTGTCAAGCTGGTAACAACAGCAGCCAGCTACAGTATATTGCAATATTGTAAGCAAATAATCACCTGTTTGCAGCAGCCACTCAGAGGAGACTTGCAATCCCACAGTCCAGTGAGTGTTTGTCCATGACTACTGAACACATGGTGCACAGACAGACCACTATTTACAAGTCTGGTTTATTTTCTTGAGAAAAAAAGTAGTAGCTTGAGAAAGGTGCAGGTGTCCAAAATGCAGCATATATCTTATATATGATTCCATCCTCTGCTACCGATGAAGAAAAATTCTCCTTCCTGTCAGCGTGATGTGTAATGTTATATTTTATTCAGCCCATGTGAGATCCTCCGAAGCACAGGTGTACTGTAACATGCCAGAGTTCAGTCATAATATTGATGGATCTGGAAAGCTATATGTAATTCATGAGTGTTTGACACCTCTCAGAACCTGACAAAGATCCTTTAGGGATCAAGCTGTGCTGATAAAGGCTATGTTATGTATTACAGCCCCTTCAGTAGGCAGAGATTTCAAAAAGCATCCAAACCTGACAGAAATATGAACACTTCTGTCACTGACAGTATATTATTGGTGATGCATGTCTACACTGACATACTGGTGCAACTGCATGACACATTCAAGTCCATTTTTTCCAGTTATTATTTTTTTTAAATATATATCAAGATTTCTTAAAATAAATTCATCTTAGATGAGCTAAAATGATGAGGTATTTTTGATTCTTACCTCAGACTCATCTGTGGTTTCCTCACTTGGATGTCTGACCTAAAAGCAGAAAAATGTTGGGTTGCTTTAAAAAAATATATTAATGTTAAAGCTTGGTTTCAAAGGCCATGACTATTTATTTAGAGATTAAATATATACCAAACAACTGCAAAGCTAAATTAGCACCTAAAATGTTAGCTTTCCAAGCAGAGAATGGCTTGATGAGAAGCTAAATCAAATGAAACCACAGCAGACAGCTCTCACAGGCACACTTTGAATGCATTTTTGATGTAAGTGCGTTTAAAACAGAAACATTTAGCTAGCTAGCTTTAGCATTTTGAGCTTACCTGCTCCTCCACTTCCGCCATTGTGATATTATTTAGCGATATATCCAAAGGTAACAGCTATAATACTTTAACAAATATTTTTTAAAATATCCGTTAAATCTCCGCTAAAGGTTCGTTTCGTCTCAGAAACACCCGCTGTTACGTGACAGCAAAGTGATGTTTGTTGTCGAAACCTGCTTCCAGTCATAAGCTAAATCACATGACTTGAATTCGAGTATCAAGGCGTTATGGGTAATGAAGTCATTCAGATAGAGAAACGACAACGCGGATACTCCGACAGAATAAAAGGAGACGATTATTTAAAAAACGATGCCAGGTGACAGTTCATATGTTTTTCGTGGCAAATACTTGTAGCAAGTTTTATTGGGTTTTAACAATCCAAGTGTCTCTTTTCTTAAGTGTCAGACGGCAAACTTGTGAAGAAAATGTCTTTTTTTTCAGTTGAAGCTAACAGTCTTGAAACTGCAGCCAAATAACCCGCAGTAAAGCTAGGTATAACCATAAAGCACATCTTCACTGACAACATTAATAGACCAACCTTAAAAATTTGAACGGTCGCCAGATACAATAAATTAACCTGGACTAAAAGTCCTCCAAACTTTCCCCAAGGGGGATGATAAAAAGGCTGATTTCTGCTGTCATTAAAAGGTATTCAAATAAGAGGCTAAAAGGAGCCAGCTAAATCCACCCCCTTGTATACAGCTGAGTATTTTAATTTGTTGTATTAATTGTCTGAAACATATCAGTGGCAAATAGTGTAGTTTACTGCCACTAGCCAGATATACAGAAGAATGTGAGGTAAAATACACAAAATGTTCTTCTAATAATTGAGCACTAAATGAAGCAATAATCTCAAAATGATAACTTACAAGACTTTAAATTCATTCACAATCTCTCTTTGTCTTAATTAAGACAATTTGAATAAAACAGGACAAACAACACTAACTGAAATGATTAAGACTATTCGATTTAAGTATGTCCAGATTTGTCTGAACGTAGTGGCTAAATTAACCCTTCAGCTATTGTTTGAGTCCCCTGGTTTCAGAAGAATATTAAATTATAATTATATATATTTTGATACTTTAAATATGCATTTTACTGCCAAGACTGCATTGAAGATTCAAGATACTTTATTATCATTAAGCAAACATAACGAAATCAGGTAATACTTGCTAAGATGGTGAAAAAAAGCTTAGATAAAATAAACATTTTACATAAATACATAATATAAATATTATAAATATAAAATACAACATTTACTGACAAGCATTAAAGAGTAAAAAGTATTGGGACTTAATATTGCATGGTTGGACTGAACATGAGTTATTTATTTACAGGCTGTGCATCTGTCTGTGTAATGTATATGCCTTAGGGTTGTAATTGTGTGAAGCTGAGCAGTACAAAAGTGCACTTTACATGAGTTATTTTACATATTATAAAATGTACACAGTGAGGTATGTCCCGAGTTATGGGATGTGGAATTGGGTAGTGGAATATTGCACATGAGGGTTGTACATAATTACTGTCACATGGTGTTTAGCAGTGTTACAGTTGTAGGAAGGAAGCTAAATATGTATATGGGTGCATCTTTACTCTTGATGGTAAAGAATATGAATACTTTGTCCACTTGGTAATAAGCAGTAATTGCATCCAGATTGTGCGTTATTATGATGAGAAATAGCAGCTGAAAGTATTTATTGTGCCTCTTTTTGAAGTAAAATCTGTGGTAGATTTATATACAATTAAAAGTACAGTACTTTTCTGAGGTTGTTTCCTATGCCTGCCTTAATAAAGGAATGTGCATTCACTAATAAAGCAAACACAGTCAGCAAGACTTCCAGTAATAATTAGGCTATTTGTTTTATATATTTGCAGACTTCTCTGAACATGGTGGCTTCGGATATTGGTCGACTCGCCCAGTCCTCCGTCACTCTGCTGACAGCTGCTTGCCTGAGTCCAGATGAATGCCAAAGGTATGATTTGCCTCTTCTTTATTGAGATTGTCTCACACCCCTGTCTTGCCTCATCCATCCTCAGGAGAATCCTAATGCACTGATACCAAGGGGGAATAATTTTTTTTTCTTTACAATCTGCTTAGCAATGATTTATTGATTGCGGCTTCCACCCTCACAGAGAATTACCGATCCTTTTTGGGAAATCAGATTTTCACACCTTTCATGAGTGTGTATGTGGCGCAGGTCTCCAGAGACAGTGTGAGGGGAAACTGACTTTGAGGAGCAGCAGTGTGTGAATCTCTGCGGTGTCGCTCCTCTGCTGCTGCCAGTGGTACGCCCAATGGATGGCCCTGTGATTCTCTGTTTCTCTCTCCATCTCTCTCTCTATAGTTTTGCATTATTTATCACTCGATAAATACAGTATCCAAGCTTGATTTGTTTTCATTCCCTTTCAAACCTCCAAAACATATGCTTTGCCCGCTCTCCCATCATGCAACATGCAAGAGCCCCATCTAAAGTTTAAGCACCTCATGGACAAAAAAGTAAAATAGTAAAAACAACCCTCGCCCTCATAGGAGGAGTCAGATTAGTGCACCGAAAGCTTTGATGCTCCAGAATGTCAGCTCGGTGGATCGATCCAGCAGAAAACACACACACACACACACACACCTGACCAATCAGAGGCGTCTATCTGTTGTGGACCTGCTGGGCACTGTGGTTTACAAGCTTCAAAGAGCTCCTTTTAATACACTGCTTTGATAGCCCTCAGCCTTCACTGACCCGCCGACCGTCCGCTGGGGAGCGTTTTAGCTTTAGTGGAGGAGAGAGGGATAACTGTTGATCATATTAACGAGCGCGAAAAGAAAAATCATCTCAAGTCTCAGATATTTACACCCCTGACCCCACGAGTCCCGATAACAGTCTGTTAGATCAGCTGCAGATAAAATAATACAAATTGGCTGCATTTTTCCGAGAGTAATTTAACACTATTAACAGCACTTGTTGAGATTTAGATGCACAAAGGCATGAAGTGAAAGCATAGACAGAAGAACAGTTTGGTTAATAACCCTAAGGGGGAGACAAATCATCACCTAACAAACCACATTACACATCTCCATATGCTCGGCCATCACAGCACATCCACATATTCATAAAATATATAATGATCGCTTCAAAAAGTGTCGATACATTATTTCAGTGTAGACATTATATGTTTCATTTAAGGTGGAAAATAAAATGATTTACAAAATGTTAAAGAAACCTTATTTTAATCTTAAAGCAGATGAATACTCGCCGATATCAGGCGTTATTAATCTGAGCGTATGTGTCTGTTTGCATTACACAGGTCCAAAGAAAAATCAGATACTTAAAGTATTTACGTGCCTTTTACGTCACTCATAGCAGCAAATGAAGCTGTTGTGTGTGATTTCTCAGAGATTGGAGAACATTTGTCACCTCGGAAAGTCGTGTTAACTTACAGAGCGAGCTGATGGTTTGACGTTACATTAATGTTTAAGGACAAAGAAAGCATGAAAGAGAATTTTGTCTTTCGGGTGGATTATAAACCTCATTCTGTCGTGCGTTTTTCAGAGCAGGCTGGTGTGCTGCAGCCTGTCCCAGGTTGAAATCACCCTGCATATGCCTCCAGTATGTTGGAGATCATTTGAAGCTATTGAACTGTGCTTTAATTCCACACCTAATAATTACTCTAAACATGTTTTAACCTCTTGAATATTCTTCGTAATGCTGCTCAATAAAGTGTTTTGTAATTTTTTAAGTAGCGTGTGCCCATTGTTCAAACATAATATTTAGATTTTATACTTTTCTGGTTCAACTAATCCCAAATAGCTAGGAGAAATTAAAAATGCATCCCAAACAAGAGCTCGGGTCTCAGGAGGTTAAATATTTATATATGTACAAAATTAACCATAGTTGTTAAAGTTTCAACAGACTGTGTGGTTCTTTTGCACTTTTCTTCCACAATGCAACTTTTAAAAAAACAAAGAAGCTTCAGAAGATTACAGAATATTTAATCTCCAGGGTTTTTTCAGTCTCACTTCATAAGGCTGGTTTTGTGAGAGAAAAGTTTGTTTTGAGACATGTGGCTGCCACTAATGATCATTTTCATCATCAGTTTATCTCTAATATCTCTAACTTATTTCCTTTAATATTAAAATAATCACTAATTGCAAGGAAATACTGAGTGGTCCCACAGTGGGGTATATTACACGTTCACCTAATAAGTGAAAGAGACCCAGTTTAATCCCAGGAGGAGACACAAACCTCTTTGGTGTTGTGACAGGAAGAGCATCCGGCGTAAAAAGGAGCTACCTGCTGTGGTGACCCCTAGCTTTTTAAATACATGCACATGTTGAACATTTGAAATGTCTCAGAATCTGTGTATAGCAAACAAAAGGATACAATTCTTACATTTAAAAATTCTGATCAGCAAATTTTTGCTGAACTAATCAAACTAATCTACCATCAGACAGCTGCTTTTCAAATGGACTTTCTACCTTTGTTTATGTCATTACACAGTAACTATGTAACATCTTTTTTGTTCAGTTTTAATTTGACACTATTCCTGTTTCTGAAACATCTTCATTTGTTGCTTTTTTCCGCTGTTGATAAGAAAATAATGCGGTTTTGGAGTCACATATAATTTGGTATACTTTAAAACTACCGGAGATCATTTATTAATATAAAATGATGCCATGACAGTTACACAGGGTGTTATTTATTTATCTTTTCTTTCTTTGTGAACCAGGAGTGTTCACCTTGAGTGTTCGATCACATGCTGAAGACCGCCACCCAGTGACGTCTCACACTGGAACGGCACTGGTAAAACCACCAGCTCTAAGCTTGGATATCTGATGACACTCGGGACGCTCTGCTAACCACCGATTCTCCACCCACTGAGGGCTTTTGGTGAGCGTGAGGCGAAGAGCAGGGCATCAAGTGCTTTTTCTTGTTTCTGCGACCTGTTCCCGAGCCGAGGCCAGACTGGGTGAGGAGACAAACCTTCTCCAGTCTGTCCATGTCTGCTCTTGCCATCAGTAGCTCACGTTATTGCTAATCACAGGTCTCAGAGCTACTTATAATAATGAAGATAATCCGTTACATCCTTAGAAGCAGCAATGCAATTTCTGATGTCAACTTTTTAAATATCCCTTTTTTTATTACGTATTATTGTAACAAGATTAGCGTTATCTCATTACTCACTCAGCTTAAACGAGTCAAAAACATGCACTTTGGTTGGAGTGACTGCAATAAAGCAAAGCTGGCTGTTTTGAAGTAATTAACAGCTGTGTGAGATGGTGAGAGATGTGTTGCCCCCTTATCCTGGAGCCTCAGAGGCCAGGGGAAGATTAGAGCTCTGATCTCATTCCCAGCACTTGTTTGGAGTCTGTCAGGAAGAGAAATGCCAGCATTAGAGAGGTAGCGCCACACTCCTGATATGATGAAATAAGGAGAAAAAGGGAAAGGGAAAAAGATGGAGGGATGGACAGAAAGGACCCTGCCCTTCTCTGAAGTGTCAGTAGCTTGTTTATTCTATTTTTCATCGTAGCTGCTGGGGCAAAGATTCCCATTTTTCCTTTTATTCCCCCCCCCCCCCCCCCCCACCTCCTAACAAAAACCACTGCTCTCATTTTTTATAGGTCTTGCAAACTCTCATGCCCCAGTGAAAATTACATTGTGAAACGGTAGAAATTTCAGGGCTGCCTGTGCTCTCCGCTGTCCCTCTGAGCTTTCAAACAGTCAACAGACTGTGAAGAATAAATAATAAAAAACTATTGATTATTTTGATGACTGCAAGATTCAATTAGGTATTAATTTTGCCCTCCAGTGGACCTATCAAGCAACTCAAAGGAGAGGAGCTAGGAGGTGGAGGTTGGGGGGGTGGACCCACATGCATGCAGAGTGTGGCCAAGCTCAGACAGAGGGGAAAATGTGTTTACCTCGGCGGGCCGAGAGGTGCATTGATGCGCAGTGTCCCACATTTAAGTGCTGCACAAATGAAGCCCTGATGACTAGTGACATTGTTACCGGGGATATGAGTATTGACCAGTCGGCTCACGTTTTTTTAACAGCCTAAACTACCCCTATTGATTAACATTTTCATAGATTATCATGTGTCATATCAAAGAGGGCAGATTCTCGTGATGAGCACATTAAAAAGGCCCCTCTGGGTAGGAATTCATTGACCACCCTAATAGACGTTGTGGGGGTTGCTGATGGGTGCAGGGGGCGAGATAAGGCTCACCCTTCTTTTTCTTTTTTTCCTTTTCTGCGCCTGTATGAGCCGCATGGTCACCTGTCCTTTGCTCAGACGTATTTAGGTTGTACTCGATTCATAAATAAGAAAGAAGGCCGTAGTCCTGCTGCTCCGTGTCTGCGCCTCAGAGCCTGAGGTGGGATGAACGCTGTCTGAGGAGCTTTCCAGTGCGAAGACACAAGGAGGAAGGGACAGAGAGGGAGGGAGAGAGTGTGTGTGTGTGTGTGAACAAGAGAGGGAGAGAGAGGGAGGGAGGAGGTGACATCTCCAGGGTTTGTCTTAGGAAGCTACCTCAGGCTTGAACCTGTGGTGGCCATTCAAATGCAGGAAGGTTGAGGAGGCTGCTTCTGGTTCAGTAGAAAGCATGCAATAGCCAGTCCCTGTGCTGTGGTGGTTTTAGCAGGTTTTAGCTGCTGCTTTGACTCTTTTCAACATTTGGACTTTCATTAAACACTTTTTCCCATCTTTTCTGCTGGAGCTTTGTCTTGGTAAGAGAAGTTTTTCCTTTTTAAGAAAGTTTTCCATAAAATGAAAACAAAAAACAGACTTAAATAGGCGCAAGTGCTGCTGCTAAATTATGTATTTTTAGCACACTGTGTATTTTCCTCAGTTTAGGCTAATACTTTAATCGCGTCACGTTGATGCTTCTCATTCTTGTTTTGAAGTGTTGACAAAAGAAAAAGAAAAG
Organism: Astatotilapia calliptera; assembly: GCF_964374335.1. Classification (NCBI taxonomy): domain Eukaryota; kingdom Metazoa; phylum Chordata; class Actinopteri; order Cichliformes; family Cichlidae; genus Astatotilapia; species Astatotilapia calliptera. The sequence continues at coordinate 22,671,117 of NC_137430.1, forward strand.
ATAATAATTGGGATAAAAATTTGGGAACATCGGCGACTTCATCTCTTGTTTAGATCAGGCCTTAAGTTCACGTTGTCCCACTCTGCTGCGCGGTGTCACCCTTAATCTCATCTGTTGTCGCAAACTATGTGAAAATTGATATAATCAGCGGTGTGTACTGTCGCTCATATGTTCCTTTTAGATGTAGAATTAGATTTATTTCATTTATTTATCAGCGCACAGTCCATGGACCTCTTTGTAGACTGCTGTCAGCTTAGTGTTTGCTGAAGATGAGGCACATGTCAGGTAGTAATGAGCCCTTGGAGATGGATGTATCACTGTTTTAGGACTGCAGGGTATAATGGCAAAGCCACGCGATCCGTAACAGTTCTTCACCAGGCAGCAGCCGGCAGTATCAGCGGGGTAGCACCAGCCTCAGATAAAAGAGAGAGCTGGAGAGGGAGGGAGCAGGAGAGAGAGGGAGAGTGATGAGTGAGCCATAGAAAGGAGAAGCTGGGTAGAGAGAGAGTGAGTAGAGGCATAGAGAAGGAGCCGGTGAGGGTGAGACCACGAAGCACATCTAACCAGGGGCATTTTCTCTTTTTTTCCCCCCCCCTCTCCTCCCTGTTTCCCACCTGGGCTTTCAGCTCCCTCCAGGATCCGATGATTACAGGGCAGCTGAGCAAGCCGCTGCTCTCCCTGCGCAGCGACATGAGCGTGGCAGAACTCCGGGCGGACGACAAAGCGGCCACCCCAGACAGCGATCTGAACGACGAGCCCCTGCTCCTGCCCTCCGAGGCCACGGACAGAGAGGGCACTCCCAACAAGCTTTACGGTAAGTCAACTTACACCTCACGTCCGTCCGTTCTCCTCCACAAAGCTGCTGGATGAGGTCTGGGTGAGAACTGGTACAAGCAGAGGGCTTCCAGTGCTGGGACAGGTGTCAGCAGCGGCAAACTAAGTGCAGCAACGAGCAAGTGCTTAGATTTGTTAATGGTTAAATTAGTGTTAATAGAATTCATTCACCTACAGACTTCAGAAAATGTGCACAAGTATTTAAGCTGCAGTATATTTTTATTTTATTGCATGTTAGTCCTGAATAAGTTATGATTGGAGGGAAAAAGTATTTAATATTGTTGTGTATTTTATGAAAGCAGCATTTTATGGGTCTCTTCTATTATAAAGTCAATTAAAAAGTTGATCTCAAACTGACTAATTTTTTCCAGTTAGAATATTTTTTGCTTTCACTCCAACTTCACATCTCTGAGAGTGTCTGATAATGTAATACAGTTCATCTTTAATCTAAATGGAGAAACTCTTGATTATTTATAATTTAAACAATGATGAATTTTATGCAACTGATCCTAATTATAACATGCATTCTTCCCAAAATTATTGTATTAATTCTTAGCACATCACATATAAAATCTAGCATCTGCATAATTGCTGAGACCTCTATTTTTTTTAATGCTGCTTGTTTTTAGTCTAGAAGTTGGGAATTGTGTTCAAAATTAGACAATTTCTCAGTCAGCATGCTCATTATTTCTGCAGTTATCTCATTAATTGAGTGTTGAGACTGTTTGGGCTGTGTTTAGATAAGTGTGTGCTTTTAAAAAAAAAACTCAATCACCAAGCCTCGTCATAAATCAATAAGCATAATGACAGAAATAATCATTTTAGCTAGTTTTCTAATTATAATTTGTAATGAAAAAATGAAAATTAGCTCTAAACGTTTGTTTTTCATCATTGCTTTTATTATCTGAATATTTGAAGATCTATTATTATTTTTTCTGTCACACAGAGGCAAATTGAGATTACAGAATTCAATGAGAATTATGTACTTTTATCCATATTTGTGAGTTTTATCCATCTTCACATATTAAATTATTATATTATGGAGTTTATTTATTCTGCTTGATTCTTTTTTTGCAAAAGACCTTTTAAAATGTTCTAGAAAGACATCTGAAGGATTTAAAAAGCTGATTATGTCATCATCTTAGCATTTGACCTTTTTATCTTTATTTTAATATTAGTTTATTATATTCTTTCTTTTTCCTTTTTCTTGATGTGGAAGAAAGCAAGTGACAAAATTCTCCTCTAATGGCTTCAGATGTTGGCACTGAATATGTATTCAAACTTCTCCTCAGCTTTTGATGGTCTGGAAGTTAGGCTGTCTCTGTATTTGTGGAAGTGGGTTTTGTGTGTGAGTGATTTTGATATGTAATTGCTTTTTCTGGTGCAGTAAACAGTGCAACTTTTTTTAATAAGAGGCGTTAATATGTTGAATATGTGCGTCTCTATCTGAATGTGTGTGTGTGAGTGTTGGAGGGGGGTGTGGAAGAAAGTATAGCAGCATGCCTATAGAGTGATGTGGCCAAATATTTGTGAATGAAGCAAAATATGAATTTAGAGGAGGGCGAGCCAAATTTTACTCTCAGACCCAATCTGAGAGAGTTCGGTTGTCTTTTAAATCCTTATTTCAAGAATAACCCGAGGCTAGTCTTCTAAACAAGGACTGCGTTCTGCAGGATTTGTCTCAAAAGTGTTGCAATTTGGTTTAATAAGCATCAAGTTTCTCCTTTTTTCTTCCTTTCTGATCAGTTCTGAGTCCTCTCACTGCTTTTTATTTGTCTTTTTCTCTCACGTGTGTACACCAAAATATAAGCAGATGCATTGCTAGTTTTTTTTTTTTTATATTTATTTGATGCTATTAATTTGCTTTGTTAATGGAGCAAATGCTTAGAAAAACATGCATAGATCCAGTAATTCCTGGAGCACTGCTTGATGTTTGCTGACGGTCTGTCATCATCGGACATGTGTCTAGTCGGAGCCGCTCTTCTTTAACTTGTGAATTTCGAGGAGACGTTTCCTCTCTGCCCGGTGGCAGAGCCCTGGGCTGTGCCAGCAGCAGGTTGAGTTTGGGAACCGCTGCCCACACGACCTGTCAGGGAATGGCGAGGAGAAGTGGCGTAGTCATGTCCTCTGCTGTGAGGGAGAAAGTGGAAAGAGTGGGGGTGAGGGTAGGGGTGAGGGGTTGGAGAGGAAGAAGAGAATCAGCATCTTTCTTTCTTGAAACGCTTCAGGACTGAAAAGGAAAGGCATGGTGTGGTGGTAATTTATGCTCCTGCAAATGTAACTTTTTGGTATTTTTTAGTTTTTAAGTAATTCTTTTTTGGTATTTGCCATTAAGATTCATAACAACATCTCTGATGCTTCTCCCAAGTCATCTTAGTCTAACACGTGTGCCCAGAAAGGTTTAAATAAACTAGACTGTTTAACTTAATTCCTTAAAAGGTGACAAATTTGACCAATTTTGAGTGGATGAATAGTTTAAAGAGAGAAAGATCTTCACCAGTAATTAACAACTACAGCTTTTGTTGTCATTATGAGCTACATTTGCTTATACCCGTGTTTGCAGGGAACTCTCGTGGCTGCAGAGAGATTGTATTATGTATTATGTATTATGATTATAAATGCTCCAACCTTGAGACAGGCCTTTAAACTCAGCCTTATATTTTCCAATGCTTTTCTTTATGTGTTTCAACTCTGTGTGGCGAGGAAGCGAGATAATGGCATACTTTCATTCCTCACATTCACAAGAAGAAAATACGACTTTGTTCTGTTTTACGCCTCTTATTTTGAAAAAATCCCTGACAGAATTGCTCCAGTTTTTTGATTGACAGACGTGCACGAATAGACGGCGCACTAATAGTTTCAAGGGAATGTAAATCATGTTGAGACTTCATTTGTTCCCCTGTAATTTAACCGAGTCTTTCGATTCATGATTCAAACAGTTTGAAATATAGTGACAGACTCCAGGTTATACAAGATATTTTTTTTTGTTTGTTTGCTGTTTTTTGGGGGGGTGGGGGTGGGGGGAGGACTGTTGATAGCAAACAGCTTTTGCTGAGTATCAATATTAATGAGCGTCTGCACTGAGATGTGGTTACATGTGCCATTTATGTGTTTTTATATTTGTAAGGACGACAAAAAGCTAACTTTTCTTTCCCGTAGGCCTCGTGTATGACTTTTTCATTGTAGCCTTAATAGTGTTTAAAAGAGTTTGTGCCAGAAGAAGTCAGGGGGAGACAATGACAGTAGCGGTCATGTTTGTCTACAGTAAATTGTCCATCTTCTACACCCACCACATGCTTACTGCAGTTGTGAAAGGGTCGTTCTCCTCCTAAAAGCTTGCCTGTGCAAATAGTCTTCCACTTCAGGTAACAGGGGCTACGAGGCACCACAAACATCCTGCTGCCTTGTATTTATTCCAAGTAGAAGTGGACATTAGGTGGGAAAGCTGTGGTTAGTAGGGCAAGCAATCTTTTTTTTTTTTCCAGAGGACGAGATGGTGTTGGATGCGTACAGTTTCTGTCTTCTCTTCTCAAGCAAATCTCCCCCTTTCAGACATCAACAGACAAGATAATAAGACACTCAGAGCACAATTCGGTATTATATTCAGCAACCAAAGGCTCATCTCTTGTCAGTTTGCATTTACTCTCCCAAGGATGTGACGCTTCTATCATCATGCTGTCAAAGAGAGCCAGGCTGGAACGACAGGAGCACTCATTTCATACACTTACTGTCTACATGAAATGGTCTGCACTTATACGGATTCTGGCAAAATGGTGGAACATTTTCACAAAGGTCACCTAGAGGCACGCCCCCCTCCCCAAAAGAACAAAACGAATCTTCATTGATTCCCAGCGCTGGAGGTCATTCGGAACAGAAAGTCCAACCCGAACGGTACGTCTGCTGTAACGCTCCAGCGTGCTGTTGGGTGTTTTCGTTCCCATCTATAATCAGATTGGACTCTGGATTACTGATGCTAATTTCATCTGGACTAAAGTCCGACCACTAGTGGACTTTTGAAAAATGTGATTTTCATAGAAACATTTCTTTAAATGTATATTGAGAAAGGAAAATCATAGTATACTTCAGTATACTTTAGTTAGACAGTGGCATTGTTGGATAACTAGAATCAGCAAATCTGTGATAAATCACTTGGGCTCTATTCTGTACAGTTTAACACTTATACTCAAAAACATCAACCAAAACAAAACAGTCTCAGCTAACTGAAAGAGGTCCAATCTGCTCGATTAACAACACTGGCCATCATAACTGAGGGTAACCTTCTTATGTTAAAAAAGACTTTAATAAGGTCAGTGTGAAGCAGCCTATAGTCAAGTGTTGATCCCAGCAAGGGATGATTTAGGAATAATCCCAAACTAGAGTAGGGAATTCACATCCAGCTTGGTTATGGTTGCAGCTGTTGCTGCTACTTGCAGACACAGGAAACACAGGAAGCTGTTACTTTGTCTTATAAAACATACTGAACGGTGCCATTTCTGATATGTTCACTTTTAAAGTAAAAAGGAAGAACATCGTAATTTCTCCTTGAGATGTTTTCCCATTCTAGTCGCTGAGCTGTAATTTGGACGCCTATTTCCAAAAATAACATTTACACTTTTAAAAAAAAATGAAGCCACACTCGAAGCTTCTTTGACAGGGCGTCAAGTCAGGTAGGAGGCAAATATGAGTAAACATTTAGTAAATGCAATGAAATTAAATTAAGCATGAAAATATTTTAAAAAGGATGTTTTTCTTCCGGAACACTTTTTCTGCTTATTTACAGCATCACAGGTAAACATATCGATTTGATGTAATTTCATTTTAACTACTTTTTAAAGAATTTTAATGTATCTGTTATCTCCAAGAAACTCAAAGAAAGCATCTCACAGTTCTCTGATTCATGTTTTCCATCCATAGAGCCCCTCAGACAAATCTAATTTGAATCCAGGAAAGAAATCATATCCACTGATTATTGATTTGTGTCATTACAGATATTGTAGTACTCCTATTTTAATCACATTTTGCAAACCAAAGGTTTCATCAGATTTTCTCTTTAACCTTTTCATGATGTTAGCTTCACATATTTTGAGTTTGACGATATTTTACCCCAAATTCATAATTTTACTTGATTGTTAAATGCTTGTAATTGTCACTGAAATTGAAGTTGGCATTTTGAAATGTATTTTAGGTCCTTTTGATGGAAAAGTGTTTCTCAGTGTAGTGGACATGTGAAAATATGACAATTAAAACGAATAAATAGCGAGCAGAGGTGAATCCTCTTCAAGAATTCTTAGAAAACAACCCAGAATAATGTTTTCAACTGGATTTGTAGATTGGACCTTGTTTCTCTGAATGCTTCCATGCTTGGTGATAGATATATTTTGCAGCTATGAGACAAAACAACTGTGTTGTGTAAAAAAATCTCTTTCATGCACACATATAATCACACAAAGGGGCGTGCACAAGCGCACACTGCTCGAGGCACGGGTTCTTATTATTTTTGTGTAATCAGCTTAGCGAGCGGGATGCATGGTGTGAAAGGCAGCTTGCTGATGCAGAGAGCCTCGTAACGTTGTGTGGTGAGGTTAAGTAATAAAGTGGCGCAAACCCGCCGTTGAATGGGCCACGCTGAGTAAATAAGAGTGGATAAAGGAGGCCGACAGGGAACAAGTCTCTCCCCGGGAGGTGGATCTCATTATGGGGATTTCAGCTGTCTGCGCAAACTCTAAAACAAGCTTAATGCATGCCTGTAAAGCAGGTGTAATACATTGGCTAATGTGCCCGCAGAGCCCGTGGCTAGCGCAACACAATCAGTGCATGGCGAGGAGGACAGGGAGGGAGGATGAGCGCAAGGCGGACTTCTTGTTTTTGCTACGAGCAGCAGCAAAGGTCATCACGTTTCTGATGCTTGTTTATGCAGAAATGACTTTGAGCAAAATGTAGAACTTCAAAATATCTGCCAGTTTAATTCTTCCCCATTCTTTGTTGGCTTAAAGTTGAGAAGATTGACTAGATTACAAGATCTATAGGTGGGCATCTGGGGAGAAAACAAATTGAATTTGAGTATGCATTTATTTTAGTTATCCACGTTCTTTAAGTTGGCAAATAATTTTCAAAAAAACAAAACAAACCATGCATGTGTTGCATCCACTCCATAACCAATATCTCTAAGCCTTTCATGTAGAGCTAACAAAGAGGCATCACATCTCCTGGCACGGACACGGTTTGTGTTGTTGAGATGTAATTGAAGCTGCAAGGGTCACATTTTCGGAATAGAAATTACAGTCTTGTCTTTGACTTGTGTGGCGTGAACTAGAGATGCATCCCAGAGCCCCTGTGTCCTTCACAAGCCTTTATTATTTATAACGCTCGCTCTTTGAGCAATGACCAGTACTAATGCATAACCTTCTGTCCTTCTGGCTGATTCGCTTCCTTTGAAACCAAAGATTGAGGCAGGAGAAGTGGGTGTATGGTGGATGAGGCAGGGGTGTGGGCGGGCGAAGGGGGAGAGCTAGTATAGGGCAGTGGAGATCCAGGCTATCGAGAAGTTATTATGTTTTTTTTCCTTTATATCTGAGGATGAGGAATAACACTGTGATGCTTCTTTCCTCCAGAACAGAGTTATGGACTTCAAAGCAATACTATTTCCTGACGTCCCTCCTTCCACTATTTGTCTGCTCCACCAGAATAATGTGCTGGGAGTGGTGGGCTGGGGTGGGGTGCCTTTTAGCTGTATGATTATTTGCTTGTTTCCACCTGTACCCACTCAGCTCTGTAAATATGGCCACAACAGGGCAATACAGTAAGAACTAATACTTTGGCCAGATAAACTCATTTCTAGATAAACTCCGTTTAGCTCAGGTTCAGTGGAGGTAAGATATACTTTTGTGCAGCCCGTATCACCTGATGTTATCCTGTGGTGATTGAGCCTGTGCTGCAGCGCTGCTGTGATCCATTGTTATTATACCTCTATGACAGAAGAAACGGGTGAGGAGTGGGGGAGGAGGAGAGGAGGCATTGAGGGGCAAGGGGTAGAAAGTGGGACATAGGCAGCATTAGCGCCAGATAGCCTGGGGGGCCGAGGCTGATGTGTCAGGCATGACATGTGGGTGTCTAGCCCCCCACACGTGCACACACAACTCATACACACCACGCTGGATTGGGCTCGCACCCCACCGGCTACTTCTATATGTCCTGCAGTTTACCAGATGCAGGTTTAAAAAAACAAAAGCCTCCTCTTAACCCGATCGTAGTGTGAAGATACAAGTTTGAAGCTCTTTAAGTGGGATGCATCAAAGTTTTTGTTATTTACTGCCCTCAGTTTACTTTAAAGTCAAAGACAAGGCTGCAGCTAAAAGTTGCTTCCAGTTGCTAATTTATTGGTGTAAAATCATCAGCAAATAGTAAAAAAGGAGTCATCACAGAAATTAAGGTTTAAATCTCTTGTTTTGTTCAACCAGTGACTTAAAATCCAGATTTATTCGTTTCACATGATAAAAAAAACAAAGAGAAGCTGAAATAGTTCGCAATAAACAGCTCAAGTCTCTATTTATTTATTGCAATTTTTTTGCTTTAAAATGTTTTTAGCTTTACTTTAAGAGCTGTAGGTTTACTATGTGGGTTTGTCTATAAAAACAAAGTAGAGTGGTATGATACTGAGTGCAAGGAAGGCCTTTTTTCATCACTGGCTTGCAGGCTGCAGGCGGGAGAATCCTATTTACAGCAAATATCATTTAAGTAATTTAAGAGGAGGAGCAATAGTGAAGCAGGCATCTCCTAAAAGGCTTACAGCTCTCTAAGACTAGTCTTCATCGCAGCGTCCCTCCTTTACTGATGGCCTTAAAAGGATGAAGAATAATTTAGATTGTTATTTGCCTCTTTCAACCCTGAGCTAATCAGGTTGACATTGCTTTGGGAATGAGGAGGACGCTCCATAACAGATGTGCTCATGTGCAAAGTGTCCCAAGTCCCCTGTGAGGATGCAACACAAAAGCCCTCTTTTCCCCTTCTTTTTCTTCTCCTCCTCCTCCTCCTCTTCCCTTCTCCTGCTTCCTCTCGTCATCACACCATCTCTCCTTCTTGACCTTTGAAATGGGCATTGCCTCTTCTCACCAATTTACCTCCCTCTGGTCCCTCTTGTGCTTGTGCCGCTTCCATCCCCACTCCAGCATCAAGGAAGAGACAGGTAAGAGCCGAAGCAGAGCACTCTCATGTCAGAGAGCCTTTTGGTGAAGACCTGTGGCCATGAGTGAGAGCGTAAGTGTTGGCGCACATGACCCTCGCTGCTTTAAGCATTGTTTACATGCATATTCCTCACCCGTTCATCACAAACTGCAGGCTTTCTTCTACAAACTGAAGTGCACTGTTTTCTGTTGTTTTCATACATAACCTGTCGCCTTCGTTTTTCATCCACTTCCTCTTTGTCTGTCCTTCGAGATCTTCCTCATCTGCTTCTGGCTTAAACATGGCCTCAGAACAAGTCGCAGAACTGCTGAGGTGTAAAATCCTTTCTGTTTGGCACCACCTCCGACGTAATTCCCTAACTCCATAATTCCACTTTGTGCCAGAATAACGAATGAGGTAGATTTTTTTTCTCCCCTGTAAGGTCTCCGCCCTTGCGCGATGAGGAATCAGGCTTTAATGCGGGAGGCCCGGAGAGATTGCCGTGGCCTCTTCTCCCTCTTGCCCCTCGCTGTGCTCTTAATTAAGGAAATGACAGCTCTCCTAGCGGCAGCAGTAGCCATAATGTAGCTAATAGTGTTACCGGCAGACACTCAAAAGTCAGTCCCTGGTGATTTTCTATCCCCAGAAACACTATTGACCTATCCCTTGCAGCTTCTCCACCCCAGCCTCTAAACAGAGTATTACTTCCCTGCAGGTCCAGAGGGAGCCATCTGACTAAGAGCACCTGGAGTTATTGGCAGAAGATTATGCCCTGTGTTATTGTTGAGGGCTTTGGTGGGAGTAATGAAACACTGAGCTAAATCACTGGTGATTTTGGCTCTCTTGCATTCTACAAGGAGTTAAGTAAATCACTATAAAGCTCGCACTGCATATTACAGGCTGCTCTCTTCTATAAAGCACTGTGCCTTGGGTGTAACATTACTTTTTAGACTTTATTCCACGCTGCTTGAGATAGAAAAATGAAAGTGAAATGGTCTGTCTCTCTCGGCTCTCAGCGCAATGCCACATCAACTTTCCAAGTGGTATTAACAAAATCAATGGTCAAACAATCTGGGACAATTGGTTGTGTATTGATGGAATTAAACCTTGTGTATGATGTGGCTTGTTGTCTATTCGCGCTCATCCTTTACGCTCCGACAGCCCGCATATCCCCGTCCAACATAAATGCTCCAAGTCAGCAGCGCAACACACTTTTGATGATGAAAACCGTATTATAGTGTCGCGTGTTGTCGCAGCGCCGCAGCAGCTCCGCTCAGCAAACAATTAAGGACATAATTAACTTTTAATCTTCACTCTTTTTTTTTTTTTTTTTTTTAAATGTGAAATTATTTTCCATGGATTAGATTTCAGTGGAAAAATGATTGACAACATCTTAATAGCAAACACACGCACTCAGCCAGACATTTTCAAAAGGACCATTATAAAAATGGGGGCCGGCTATTCATTCTGAAGAGCCTGAATCGTTACCGGGCCTCTCGTACATTTGACAACTTACATAATGCATTTCCACTAAAATAGCTTAAGTGTTAAAGCTTCTTTTATGGGCAAAAATTGATTCATAAATGCACTGAGGCGAAAGCTAACGTGAACACAAAGCTTTCAATAACACCCACTTTATACAGACTGTCAATGTGTGAAGCGGTTGCATTAGACAAGGTGGCGTGCTGATTGCTTTATGAAATCCAGGCTAATTGTTTTGTGGTGCAGTCCTTGGGGCTCGCTGCATTAAGACAGGCCGAATGAAGTCAAATAAATATAGCTCTTTGCCCCCCTGCCACCCTCCCTCCCTCAGCACCCACGTAGCCCTGAGAGGCCTTCTGCCTTGTGTGGCATTGAAAGTCACTCTCCAGTGGCCACTTTGGTGATCAATGAGAGAGAATTTATATAGTGGTGGATATTGGCAATATTTCCATGGCATAACTCACATCCAGCTGCACTCAGTGCTCTGTAAGAAACATAATTATTCCGCTTACATTTTTTTAAAAGAGCGAATTTGCTCTGATGTTCCCGTCATGTCACCGTCAGAAAGAGTTTGAATTTAATAAAGACTGCTTCGTGTAAGCAGTCAAGGCCACGAAGCCATGCATGTATGTACATTTGTGGGCTAAAGGGTGCTTTTGTTCCTCCAGATGAAGCTGTATTTTAAAGGCACTTTGCGCAGTTACAACGGCAATTAAAGCTGCTTAGGAATTCATAAAGTAAAAAAGGAGATGTACCCTGAATGTCCTAGATAAATGTAAAGCTATGCTGAATGCACGACGCTTGTTCTTTCATCCGTTTGGCCTCTTCTTTCATCTCTCCTCACATCAATACATCCATTCATTCCATTTTATCCATTGTGTGACCTGTGTATAATCACGGCATCAAAGGCGTTTCTTTTCAGTAAAGGTTTGATCGAGATATACTCTATTTTTCCTCTTCTGTATGCAGCATTAGTCTCCATCTGGAAATACATTTAAGAATCATTCACGTTGGACAAGAAGATTTTTTAAATTTATTTATTTATTTATTTTAGGGAAAGAAAAGCCAAACGTGTACGTGAGATTTTAGTAATAAAGAAGAATTGAAGATTGACTCCCCGGGTATTTCTTCTGTCAGCTATTTAATTTAGTTAAAGAAATTACACAAATCCTTTGGGGGGAGATGTGCATGTGTATTTATTTATTATCGATTTCTTCCCCAGCGATAAACATGTTAACGTTACAGATATTTGCAAGGGGGATGAAGCTTTCTAAGTTATTGTGAAATGATGCAATGAAAGGCATCAACGAATCGTTATTCATTAAGTCTCCCGCACTGTTTATCAGATAGAATCTATTATTCACAACCAGTATCTTAACTACAGTCATCAGCCCCACTCTCTGGAGCTTATAGGTGATTTTATAAAGTGTTGTTCTTTCATTATTAGATGAATATCCTCATTTTGCTAATTGACTTTGTTATGATGGTAATTGGATAATTCACTGGCGGAGAAGTTGCTCAGTAGCACTACTGGGTGTGTTATTGTTATCACAGCGTGGCAGCTGCATTTAGAGAATTGCTTTGAGATGCTTGGAAAGTTTGAGTTGCAGTAAATGAAAATAAGGCCGTTTCAAGTCTAGAGGAAGGAAAATTGCTTTCATTTGATAAGGTTCAAACTGAGAATTAACTGCTTGGAGACAATACGGCTAATGACATCCAGTGCAACAATTTATGGTCCTGTAATATTTATTCTCTGCTTTTCCAAATAAATAACAGCAGATTATGACGGCTTTTGTAGTATCTCTGCTTTTTATTGACTGTAATACAGCCACAAAGTATTTCCTGTATGTTCAGACTGATCTTAATTCCAGATACTGAGTGCACAGGGTGGGGCCGGGCACGGCATGATCTGTAATGGGTGAAATAATTGGTGAAAAGAGACTGGCTTGTCAAAAAAGCCACTGCGTCGCGAGGTTGATAAGCGAGAGGATGTGGACCTTTATCGGGAAGCAGGGCCAGCCAGCCAGAGGTAGAAACCAGCTAGAAAAGCAGGCTCCCCCTTGGGCTTTCACATCAACCATCAAATGCTTGAGGTTCATTTGTTGGGTCATGCCATTCACCAATTATTTGGATTTTATGCAAAGATGAAATGATTTTAGTTGGCGGAGGAGAGTTTTAAAATGTACTGCATAAATATACTTGACAGGCAATAAGATCTTGCTGGCAAGGCTATTGAATAGTACGTTTTGTATGAGGCTTTTATAAAAGTACTAGAAACCACTGCATGCCCAGTATATTTAACAAAAAACGAAAGGCCGTGAATAAAAAGACACAATGCATCAGGGATGTATTCTTTATTTAAAAGCTGTGATATTCCATTGAAGAAAATCAATTTTTGGAGTGGAAATGTGATTAATTTTTTTTTTTCAATTCATTGCCGACATTGTGCAGTTTAGCAAGGTTTTGTGGCCTTCAAAACCATTTCCACATGATTGGTTTGATTTCATCTACCATTATATTCAGGGGAAGACTTGTTTTATGAGGAATAAAGTGCATTTAAAGAGATGTGTTAACTTTTTGGGAGGCCTTTTGTATCTTACATTCAAAACATGGTCGGGTTTATTAAATTCCACATGACATGTAACCTCTTTTTGTGTACATCTGAAATAAGTAAGTCAGTTTTATTGTGCCTGTAAATTTACTTGGTAACTATGAGTAATAGAAGTATGAAAACCTTTCAATTTTAAAGCTCATCAAAAAAACAGGAACATTTTAGTCTATTGAGAGTCTACAAAAAAAAGTATTTTTCTTTCTTTCCACCACAGGTTGTCCAGTCCAGTAGCATTGCAACATATTCAACACATAGTTCAGCTTTCAGATGTTGGTTAAATTATGCAGACACACAGCTCTTAAGTCTGTTTAAGGATCAGCAGAATAGCAAGACTCATTCAGTTTTCTCATAACAAACAACAGCTGCTAGCAGGGCAATATCAGAATATCAGATTTTCTCTTGTAGCCAAAAGACTGCATGAAAACAACATTTTCCTCAGATGAGTCACCTTTAATGTTGTTTATTGTCTATTTGCTTTCATTTCTGCAAGTGATTCACACTCATAATACGAGTGTAGGGAGAGATTCTGTGAGTATAACAGTGCATAAGAGCAATAATTATCATAACTGTATTGTTAACATCAAATCACCATTTAATTTTCTAATATCATGGTTATTGTCACTTCTGGTATAACACAAGCCCGCTGACTGATGCCTGTCCAGAGAAATATGACACATTTGTGGACAAATTGACAAAGTGTCTACGACCCTCAAAGTTAAACGGTCTCTTTTGGGGTGGAGATACAAGTTTTATATTGTCTAGCCAATAAAAAGAGGCAAAACTGGAAGTGACAGATTTTAAAATGTTTAGATTTTCTTTGGGAGAGGATTAGATGCTCAGGTTAAGTGTTTTGGAGACAAAGTTAGAGACAGAGGATTCATGGATGTAGGGAAGGAGTACATGCAGAGAGTTGATGTGACCGAAGGCGATGCTTGGGATATAGAGAGATGGAGGCAAAGGGAAAGGGAGCAGCCAAATGAAGAAGAAGATCCAATGAGATGTCAAGATGAGGAAAAATATCATTTTCACAGGAAACATGAAGCAGGTGGTCAATGTTTGGTTTGCGGGGCTCTAAATGACCTTCAAACCAGCCAGCTAGCAAAACCTGGTTGCTTTGGAAGCATGGTAACTGTCTCTCATGGTACCATGGCTGCTGGCTCGGTCCAGGATTTGTTCAAAAAACAGCAGTTTACCCGCAACATCCTGAGTGCAAATGAAATATATAAAATCAAAAGTTTATTTATTCAAAAGATTATTCTTTAAGAAAAATATACTTCCATATACTTCCAGATTCCATATTTTTGGCATAAATATGTTTTTGAGTGTAGAAAAATAAAGTACTGCTTATACAAAGTAAATATTTTCTTCATGCTCAGCATATAATTGTAAGCACAAGACTGGATTTTATTATGAATTAGCCACAAAACTTAAAATGCATAGCGTTAGCGAGCACTTACACCTAAGTTCATCCAAAAAGAAAACATCAAACATAACATCAACATTATCTTTTTTTGTATTTCTCCACTGTGGACAATGTGAAATATTGCAGGAAGTGACACAGCCACAGTGCAACAAAGGGCAATTATTGCCACATGTCTTTATTTTTAAAAAAAAAGACACCGTCTTTGACATAATGTGACATATTTGTGACTAAAAATAAGCAGCTGTCAGTTCACGGTGAAGCTTTTTCAGGCCTTTATTTAGAAAAATCAGACTTGAAAAGAAGTGAGCCATTTCGCCTCATTGAGATAGGGTGGGTACAGTTGTTCAGATCTAATGAGAAACCTAAGCAGACATCAGTTTTGAATCAAATATTGCTGAACCCTAACTGATGCATGATAGCATGAGGCATCTAGTTTGTCCCAAAAGTGTCTGCTTCAACTCAAAAAGATGAGCAGAAAAAAATAATATGAATCTCTCAGGTGAAATCCACAGAGCTGATTTAACTTTGGCAGAGAAAGGAAGTTCTCACATACACTCCAACCCGTAAGTTGCAAAATAAGAAAATTCATGACATGGTTTTCATGACCTGTAGACTAATTTATAAGACACTTTTAATTTTAAAAAATCATGTATTAATTATCTGCACACATGGTACTCAGAGGAAGCGCGCACATTTTCCATAGTTTTTAGAAACTACTAAACTAAACTTTGTAAAAAGAGACAAAAAAAAATGTCCTTTACATACAAATCAATCAGAGCTGAAAAGGAAAGGACAGGATGTCACGCTGATGACATTTTTTTCTTCAAATTATTATACAATGTAAAAAAGAAAAAGAAAAATCCTCTAAGAAACCATCACTTGATCACTCTCCAAATAGAACTCGCAAATACCTCGAATAAGAGCTTGAAGGTCAATCAGAGGCAGCTTTGTTCACTCAGGTTAAGGTTAATATAATAAAACGTGCCATCAATAAGATTAATCTATGAGTAGAAATCTACTGTATTGACAGGAAGACTGTAAAAAAGTGAGGGACCTTGTTTGTAATAGTTTTGCAAGATTACATTTCTGCAGCGCTACACGTTCACTTTAACCAACTTATTCAAAACACATTAATCCTCTGAACCATGAAACTGCTTCTTTTCAACTCTCATATTTGAAGTCTTCTCATGAAAATCAATAGAAGGTTACTGTGTGTGTTGGGCCTTGTTTATCAGGTGTTTGTCAGCTTCTTTGATGTTGTTTTTAAGATCGTGTAATTGTAAAATCCGCACTTCTTGCTGCACTTTATCCTGATTTTTACTGCAGAGTCTTTCGTTTGTTTTTTTTTCTTTTTAAATCGCCAGAGTCGGATAGTAAATATTTAGGATCATTTAAGATTTTTCAAGAAGTGCCCTTAAGTCTTTGTGTCAATATTAAGGCATCACATGATCTCCATATCATCAGGGTCAAAGGGTGAGGGTCAAATCAGCCTTTTGGACCTTTTAGAGCAGTCCACACTCAGAGGACTGCTGGGAGATTCTCTCAGATAGGGATTGCTTTGATAACCAATCATCGGTGCCCTTTATTTTCCCTGCAGCCATCAGCAAGCTTATTATCATGTCCCTGTCTGCTCCGCTCCACTCTGCCCTCATAGCAAACAGGTCTAATTGTGTCTCATGGCTGCAGGCCCAGAGCAGGGGGGGTGGTGGTGGGTTTAGATGAGTGATACTCAGTGATGTAAATGGCTGAATAATGTGGCCCCTGCATTTGTGGTGGAGCTCTATCTCTCAGCGGTAATCTAGGCCATCGGGGACCCGCCAGTATGCATCATCCCCCATCAATGAGCCTCTCCGCTGGTTGGTAATTTATTCAGTGCTACAGCGGTTATTGATAAAGCACTTAAATACAAATTCCACCCCCCCTCTTTCCCCAGCTGCCCTCTTCTGTTCTGTACGAGACTCTATGTTGTAACATCGCAGTGCACCGTGTGCTGTGCATTTATCTACTTATCCAGCCTGCCTCTATCTCAGGTGGATTTCATTTTTGTTTCTTTGTTTTGTTCCCTTTTTCTTTGGACTCTGCTACATGGCTCTCTCTGCCTGTTGCTCTTTCAGGAGCTCGTGACGGATCGGTTCAATCTGACGCCAGCAGCAGTCCCTCCGAGCAGAGTCAGCTGGGCCAGACTCACCCAGCATACCCAATGGGTCCACAGGTGAGTGAGAAGATACACAAAAATCTGAACACAGGCTTGATGAAAACCTTTATTATCTTAAAAGTTAAAGACATTTACACAGTGCAAGCTGGGATACTCAGCTAAAAAAGTTGGATTTCTCATAAAGCTGACAGACTGTAGGTAAGATTTAATTAAAGGAAAACTAATAAGATATTAGACAAATAAAAGTAAAGGCATTTGCACTTTTCTGGCATTTGGTGAAGTAGTATCAGGAAATACGCTGACAAAAATAAAGGTAAACGAGGCTCTTCAAATGCACAAAGAACATATAACCCCCCCCCCCGAGAACCTTCCTTCAAATGTTAATTGTTCTTGAAATCATCCAGTTTAATTAAATAATCCAGACACAATGCCTTAAAAAAATAGAGATCTTTACTCCCCATTTCTTCTAGTTAGATGCTGAAGGCTTTATTTTTGCTGTATTTACAACTGCGGTGCCAAATTTCCAACCAGTTCTATACATTTCCACTCATTTTTTTTTTGCCACTGGTGCTGATGATGTCAGAGGCTGTAGGAGGAGCTGCTGCAAGAAATTCATTAACAGTTTGAAAGATGAAGCCTAAAACTTCTGCTACATAATGCTGTGTACTGTTCAGTTCTCAAGCCTGTTCTCAAAAGGAACCATCTCAGTGGATAAGAGATAACTCTACGTCCTTGACAGCTTTAATTAGACTCAGAGTCTCTAAAAATGATCCTTTTTTAAATTAATTGATCTATTTTCTTTGTATTTTTAGTAAGCGGGACAATTTCCGTGGCCAATAATGTCTTTCTATCTATTTTATAAGGCACGCTTTTATTTTCTTAAGTATACCAACTTTCATCAGAGTCACGGGTCTTCTAGTTATGTGTACTCGGATTACACACCCAGATTGAGATTGAGTCTTAGGCTACGTTCACACTGCAGGTCTTAATGCTCAATTCCGATTTTTTGATCAAATCCGATTTTTTTGTCTGCTCGTTCACACTACAAATAAAATGCGACAGCAAACGCGCTCTAGTGTGAACGCTCAAAGCGGCCCGCATGCGCAAAAGAAGATGTCACACACAACGCGCTCTGTTTAGACCCAGAGCAAACTATATTGTTTGACTGATGGCCCTTAATATAAAGACTTTGGACTTTACGTTTCCCAATTTTTGCTTTAAGTTATTTTGTTATCTACATAATAATGTAGATAACCTAATAATTATCCTTATTGCTGTTTTAGAGAGGAGCGGTGCTTCAAAGGATAGTTGCAGATTTCTGTAAGAGTCTGCAGATTATGCAGTACAAATAAAATGTTCACGTTTCTCCAACGTTGTCTTCCCAACAGTTTCACTGACATCTACACGGGATGGCCAGGAAGCGTTCGCGATGTCTTCTCAGGCGCTTCTCCAGCGCTGATAATTGACGTCTGTCTTGTATCAGTGACGTAAAAGACGGATTTAATGCGACTTGACCATTCACACAGCAGTCGCTTTCTGAAACATCGGATATATATCGGATTCAGTACCACATACAAAAGTGACCCAGATCGGATTTGAAAATATCGAATTTGTGCCGTTCACACTGTCATAGCATGATCGGATATGGGTCGCATAGGGTCAAAAAAATCGGATTTGATGCGCTTTCGCCTGCAGTGTGAACGTAGCCTTATTATCTCAGTGCATGTGATGACTGAAACACGCCTGAGCTGAATCCTCTGAATTCTTTTCAGCAAAATTATGAAATTGTGAAGTATTTAATCAGCACACATCATCTTCAAATGTTATTGAGTTGTGGCACTAATGAGCTGACAATACAGGGCCTGTCAAAACAACGTTGGGAGCAAAGAGCCTGCAGCCTTGTTAATAGCTCAATCAGGCATTGTCCTATTTGATTGGATTTATTGGCCTGGTGGCTCTGCGATGTTTAATGAACATCTATCTCATTAGCGTTGCTCAATGTCACCGCTCAACACACATGCACACTCGCAGAGTGTCAGGTTTCCTCCACCAGCTTTAATAAGGCCATTCTCCCTGCACTCAGTGTTAGTCAATGACAGTCAGTCCTCATCAGGAGAGACAAAAGAGGAAACATGAGACGTTGGGAGAGCAATTCAGGTCTGTTGGGAAGGTTTGCAGGGTGAGGAATCTCGAGTGAAAGACTCAGTCTGCGTAAGTGGCGATAAAAAATGTCCTTAATTAAAAGCGCTGTTCTGATAACATACCCTCCCTGGTCAAATCTGCTGTTTTACTATTAGATAAGAAATAAACAGAAGAATAAACAGGGGAAAGAAAGCTTCTCAAGCAGGCAGCAGTTACAGTCTGAGCCTCAGCAGGCGGCTCTCAACAGTCACCATCTAATATATTAATGCTGTCAGTACAGTCTCTGTGAAGCTAACACTTTTCAGAAACAAAGGCGCTCCGCATGCCATACCCAATTCTCTTGTTCCAGGATCAATATGTTTTGATAGATTCTCGCTCCAGAGCCGGATATTGTTCGAACAACCATTATCCGATGGTAGTTTACCCAACATGAATCTACCTTCCTTCTGTTTCCCACTCGCAGTTAGGATGACAAAAGTCTGCTATCTGGGTGATTATGGGCAATTTCTCAGTGCCAGAGCTGCCAAGCAGATAGAAGGGCCTATTCTCCCCTGATGGGCAGAGAGGCTGGGTACCACATCGAGTCCTGAGTGGGGCTGCTTCCCCTTCCAGAGCCGAACACACACACCCGGTCCGTGCGCCTGTGCGGCCCCTGGGAGACCACTTCTCAACACTCAGCTGTCAGGTCTGCCAAGCACTGTACAGCAGCTTTCCAGCAGCACCTATGGAGAAGACGAGTGAGAGGATCAGGTGAAAAGGCAGAGGGTGAACTGCCTGTAAAATCCGGATAAGCGACGCAGGGGATTCGCTCGCTGCGTGGCTGCAAAGCTGAGCTAATTATGTTCTCGCTAACTTCTTTCTCATCTCAGATTTTGACACGCACATATGCAGCCCTCGCACGGCAGATGAAGATCATAATCAGGCTTAAACTGGCGCAACAAACAGCCTAAACACCCAGAGCTCACTCGTGCTTTAAAGAATCTCCACAGTGCTTTCTCTTCAGCGCTGCCTCTGTGCCTAACAGCTGTCTGCTTCTCCAGAGCTGCCAGTAATGATAAATAAATCAGGGCTACATCTGATAATTGCAGAATTGTCTTTTAATGTTATTCCCTTCCATGTGAGGCTGTCTTTACTGTCAAGCCTGGCAATCTCATTTTGTTTGATTCAGAGATGAAATGTTCAAAGAGCGTCTTTGATTATGCGCCGCTTCGATTTGAGATTAAATTGAGTTAAAAAACTGAGATTAAACACGTGTCACTTGCAGCTAACAAACGCGTCGCCTTTGTTAGTGTCCTTTGAGGATTCTTTGAGCTCCCGAATTATTAATTCATTTTTTAAAGTTAATGGCAAATGTCATTTCGAATGCTGTCAGAAGCGTCAGTTTGTCATATGCTATGCACTGTTGCTGCGTATCAAAGCAAATGTTGAGAAAGAGGAATCCTTTACAGCGTGCGTGTGAAAACTCCTGCCAGCAGCGTTCACCTCTACAAGCTTTTCTCTTTTTTTTTTATCCTTTTAACGGCTCAGAAACACAAACTGGTGTTCATTTGTCTCTTAGTGCGGATATTTTAGCCATGCTTTTTGGCTTTAAACCAACGTGACCTTGTACCTCTTAAACTGCGATCACATGTACGTCGGAGTGGGAGCGGGCGTTATGCACCACACAAGGTTATCACAGTGACACGCCTGTCACCTATGAGCACCAGGCTCGAGAGCAGGGTGGGCCCGCTTCACACCAGTCAGCTCGTTCTGCATCCTGTGCAAGCTGCAGACACACCATGCAAAACACAAGCAGATAGCTGACAATTGGAGTTAAAGCTTTGTGAACTTAAAGTCGCACCACAGCGCGCCCAGACTCACCTACTAATGTCCAAAGCAGCCTGCTTTGTTGGGGACACAACACAAAGTGACAACGCGCTTTTATTATTTGACTCCCAAACAACTCAAATTCCACGTTTAAATGTTCTCAGTCCAATTTTAATCAATGATTAATGACAATAAATGCAAATTAATGTGTAATTTTGTGTGTATTCGTAGAGCCATGGCACAAACCTTCCTACTTTGGGCTCAAAACTCTCAACGATAAATGTGTAGGTGTATTTTTCCCAGCCCCACTTCCTCGGAAAATACATGAAGAGAGCTTCAAGTGTGCAAAATATCTCAGAGCGATACTTGTGATAACTTATCTTTTCTTCTATGGGTATGACTGCAGCGATTCCACTTTAACTAATATGAATGAATGGATACATGAAGAGACGAGAGTGATGTGTTATAGCACTCATCAAAAGGGCAAAGTACTGCTACGTTATAAAAAAAAAAGACTGTGTATTTCAAGCACATTATTCCGTGGTACCAGGGATTTGTTCAGTGGGATGAAACATGAATCACTGCATTTCTGTGAAAGGAAAAAAATCACAGCTCTTTCACAAAGATGGGGTTTGATTTCTGTCAGTACCAACAGCAGTGTGTTTTGACTGTCAGTCTGTGACACAGCAGAGCAGCACAGCTTTCAGCTGCAAAACAGCTGCATTCATCAGAACACACTGATTGGTTATGAAGTCAAGAAACATCTGCTGCACTTGTCTCCATTAAGCATGTCAGGATTTTAAAATAGCCCGTATGTTCAGCACTTAATATGCAGAGTCTTTATTTTCTGGGAAATAGGTGCAGTAATATATTGAAACACCTTCAAATATACATGGAAAAGTCGCATATAAGGTAAAAACAGAGTCAAGCTTAAAACTGCATATTTGGTGTGACCTACACAGTCTGAACTCTCTTAGGCAGCTGTTATTGTAATTTCTAAATAGGCTTCAAAGCTCTACTTGGGATTTTAGCTCCAGTTTGTTCTCTGTAAAGATCCCACGCTGCTTCAATAACCTTAAAGTCCGAGCTCTGGGGAGGCCGGTCCATGACTCTTTGGGGTCATTGTCGTGCTGAAAAACAAATTTGTTGCCAATCAGATGCTTTCCAGATAGTACTGGATAGTATATCAAAATGAGATGATACTTTTCATTGTTCATAATTCTATCGGTTTAGACAAGATCTCCAACACCACCGCAGCCTCAAACCATGACAGAGCCTCCACCATGTTTTACAGATAGCTATAGACACTCTGTGCTTTTCTCCTGACATCCTTTCATTGATTTCAAAGGATGACATGATGACATGGAAGTCTGACACCTTGAAAGCGAAATCTAAAGAAACAAGGGCCTCAAGATTTTAGCACAGTCCTGTGTCTTAACAATACGTTTAACCATATCACACTAAATGTTTTACTGTTTGCTTTATGAAATCATTTTTGGCATTAGTGTCTTCTAAAGTGGGTCTAAATAAAAAACTATAGCTTAAAGTTGCAACTTTAATCAAAATACTGATGTAAATTTATAATATTCATGCAGACTTTGATTGGTGTGTGTGTGTGTGTGTGTGTGTGTGTGTGTGTGTGTGTGTGTGTGTGTGTGTGTGTGTGTGTCGGTGTGGGTGTGTGTGTGTAAAATCTGAAATAACTGCAAGTAATAAGATCATAAACACAATTTATTTCGCACAAACATAGAAATATATCGAATGATGTATTAAACCTTACTTTTATAACATTTTAAAGAAAAGCATCCGCAATTATCTGACCTATGATGTTATGCGTGTGTGTGTGTGTGTGTTTTTATGTGTGCCCTCTTCAGTCTCTCCTGGTGGCGCAGCAACTGGCTAACGCGGTAGGTGGCGTGATGTCCGGGGCGGCGCCAGGCCTGAACCAGCCCATCCTCATTCCTTTCAACGCAGGCGGGCACCTGGGCGGGCAGCAGGGCCTGGTGCTCTCCCTGCCCACCGCCAACATCCAGAGCCTGGTGGCTGCTGCTGCTGCGGGGGGCATCATGACGCTCCCCCTCCAGAACCTGCAAGGTGAGAAAAAGGGAGCTGTAGACAAGAAGCTGCAGAAAAATGACCCAGCTACTCTCAGGAATTGTTATTGCCTCGTATTCGTGTAGAGCAGACGATTCGGGAATTATTAGTAATACATAAAACAAGTAAGAGTTTTGTGCGCATTCATTTTAAGCCACTGAACAATGTTTTTTCCCCAACAAAATGCTTTAGAGGTCTCGGCCAGGTAAGAGTCCTTGAGGGGTTTAGATCCCAAAAAGCAGCTATCCTCGACTTGCCCAGAGGAACCAACCATATTAATTACAGGTCAGCGTTTTGCAGTGCAGCACAGAAGCACTTTATGCCTCTTTCCTGTGCATAAGAGTGCACTGTACTTCACTTTTTTATCTCTTTTCCACCTCATCTGTCCATCCACATGGCTGTACTTATCCTTGCCTTTTAAACTTTAATGCCCAAGTGTTCTCTTTTGATCATAGTTGTAAATGGTTTTCATTTTAATGTTTAAAACATTGTCTCTTTTATACCATTAGATTGAGGGATGGATGGGGAAACCGTCAGCCATAAATCTTAGATGAGAGAGCCGCACTAATGTAAAAAGATGCCAGGCTACATGTAAAGCAGTGTGTTTTTAGGAGGGAGATTACAATAATGCCAGTGCAGCACAAAGTGCAGGGAAGTCTCCCTTCATGTGGGGGAAATGGATGGACAGATGCCCTGAGTGAGGAAATGTGGAGGTAGAGGCCTAATGGACACAAACATGCATAAATAACAGCAGCCATCGCTGTGGGCAGAGCTTTTAATAAACCCGCATCTATCCAGCGAGCCCTTCAATGTATCCGTCAGTAGTGGACGATAATGGGCCCAGCAGGCCCGTCTGACTCACACTTCAACACATCTTCCTCGTGGTGCGTGAGGGACAACCCAGAGGCTTCAGCGATCCGATGAACTGATCGACAAACACATTGTCAGGGTGTCAGAACACCAAAACAAACACCTCTCAGTCATCCATATTGTCCACTGCCAAACAAACCAACAAAGAATCTGAGTCCAATGTCCTGATAAAATTCTACAGCCATCAGAGACACAAAGAGAGAGACAGAGGGGAAAAAACTGTTGTGGAGAAATGCCTCTGTGGCAGATCTTTTTTTAAGCGTGCAGACTGACAGACTGCCTGTTCGCACGTCCTCTTATCTGAAGGGGATTCATTGAAGGGACCTCCGTGGAGAGAAAGTGACACAAGTCACGAGTGAAGCTAAATGTCTTGACTGTGTCCGGGCCCCTCTAGCCACGCTGCGCTCCTCCACTCTCCCCTGTCTGAGTTCATCACAGCTCCGCTGAATGAGGCCTGCTGGCACAGCACCTCTGTCAGACAACTGCAGCTCTGGCCTCTGCCCCCGTGTCCCCCTCGCTCGCCCTCCCAGACCCTCCAGGCCTGATTAATCACACATATAATACGATGCCGCACTGTCGCCAGGGAGCAGTCAGCTCATTTCACGACTT
This sequence comes from Astatotilapia calliptera, assembly GCF_964374335.1. Classification (NCBI taxonomy): domain Eukaryota; kingdom Metazoa; phylum Chordata; class Actinopteri; order Cichliformes; family Cichlidae; genus Astatotilapia; species Astatotilapia calliptera. The sequence goes on from NC_137430.1 coordinate 22,695,303, forward strand.
TGGGAGCGAGTGTAGTTTACAGCGTTCACACTGCTCGCTAATTAGTGTCAGATCAGACAGAAGACAACAGTGAGGCACAGTAATGAGACTCTGGGAGGAGCCCAGCCAATGGCTGTATTTAAATGTAATGAGGCAGCTAATGACCAACTAATAAGGCTGTTTGTCTTGTGGAGTGGGCGGTGTAGGACAGAGGATATTAGATACATTAAATCTCTGTACATTGTCAGGATGTCATGTTTCACTAGCTATATTAGATGAAATGAGGGATTTCAGTGCATGCACTTTTTGCATTTTTATATTAACCTTTAATGAGGGAAATGAAGTAAAAAGAGAAACAGTAACCGCAGCGTTTTTGATCAGGCTAATCAAAGCTGGCTCTGTGAGAATAAATGTTGACAGAAGGGAACCGACTGGACTTGTACTAGCTTTAGGAGGGCAGCTCTCTCAGACTGTGATGAATAACTATCACTGTAATGGGGTTGTGCTATAAAGTTGGAGCAGTTGCTTAAATAAAACTGAGCAGCATCTTGTGGCAGACTCAGTAAACACAAGCACCAGTGTAACTGGTTATTTGTCAGAATGATTTATGCCTGCAAACATGCAGTAAAAACAAATCCCCAATGAAACTAAACAAGGGAGAAAGTTATCTTTTGTGACAGAGTGCACACAATTCTAGCTGACTTCACAGAGGCAAAAACTAGGTTGGGTCATGCTAGAGGTCTGTAAATATGACGGCTGATAGGAATAAAAATAAAAGAAAATCATACATGATTTTCACAATTTCAGATCTAAGTATGCACGACTGATGCAGACATCTGCAGATTTCTGGTCTTGAATATGACGCTACCTTTCTGCTGCATTTTTAATAGGCCTTTACTTCATAACAAGCAAAGCATGATTACCATACTTGTAAAACTAGTTGTTTCAAAGCTCTATACATGTAATGCTCATTGGGAGGAAGCAGAACAAAGTCTCATCTGTCTACTCCTCTCCTCTACGACTCACTCAAAGGTAATGCAAGAAGCTAGTTTACCGGAGCGCTTTCATATTAATAAGCATATCCCATCTTATTTGCTCTCAGCAGAAAGCCAGGGAGCACATCACATCAGAGAGCCGAGTTCTAATGGTGAGGTGAGAGCATTGTTCCTCTGTACTCGTCCGCAGGAAACACAAAACAGCACTCAAGCTTCCTGATAAAGGTCGGCATCCCACTCACCTGCAGTAATGAGACCCCGTGTCAGTGCCAATCAAAGGCATGTCTGCCGTTTTGATGAAAACGCTCAGCGGTGTCGTTCGCAGGTTGTGGGTTTTGCCGTGATACAAATTAGGGAAATCACTCTGCTCATTACACCACCAAAGGGTGGGCTCCTGGGGGGGAAGAGCCAAATGTTTCCACACTAGTTAGACATGTCAGATTGCATCTCTTCTGCCTCAGCTGACTGCTGCTCCTTTAAGAGGTTAGCTCACCGGGCCAGGCCGCTGACTACCTCTGCCTCCTCTGTCCTCTGTGGGAATGCCTCCGTGTCCCTTTAGCCATTACATTAGCAGAGCCGGAGAGTTTCAGATATTCTTTTTGGGCTTGTTACAAACACAGCAGCCGTTCATTGTGCGGCTGCTTTTCTCTTGTGTATGTTTCAAATCATTTTGGGGGGTAGAAGAGAAAAGAAACGAGCCGCTGCTGTTTGTGGGCACATTCAGCCAGTAGAAGAGTGCATTAGGAAGCGCCACGCGCAAGCGGTTCACACTTCCTCACCCGCATCTGCCATCTTAACACAATAGAGGCTAAACCCATCCCTTCTCCCTTATCACTGTTTAATTTGAAGTGTTCTCGAGCAGTATGTATTCCACGTCGTCCTTTAATGATTTAACTTTGCTGTGGTTGTAAGATGACTCGCAGGGGAGAGAGCCGCATTAAATAAATAACAGTGATAAAATGTAGACCTCATACATTTCAAAGCTAATGCAACTAGCGGTGCAATAGGAGCAGCTGCACACAGTCCTGGAGCGGTAATTTGATTGATTTGTTGTGACAGCAGCCAAATAATTGAGAGTGAGAGGTGCTGCTGGAGATGAAGCGCAGGCAGAGGCAGGTTCGCCAGCCAGTCCCAGCAGATATGGCACCCGAGTTCTCATCTCTGCCATTGATATCTGCCAGTGGTTTATTGTTTGTCTTCAATAAGAAGCTCCGAAACGTGCCGGGTTAGTGCCTTCGTGACAGTTTGGCGACAGAAAGGAGAAAAGAGGGGGAAAAATCGCCAATCAGAACAAACAGCAGAGCATTAAGAGGGTTAGGATCAACCACACGGGTTTGATGCACATATAAACACACACACTCGCTCTCTCCCATGAGGCTCATTTATACTCTGATGTCTGTTTTCAAGCTGAGATGTAAGTAAATTTCACCTCCTGCTGCTTCACTTGTTGCAGCCATGCTAATCATTTGTTCTGTATTCAAGTTACATATTTTCCATAATTGCTTAAAAAAACAACGATCCTCTGTGTTTCTTGAATATACAGTATGATTTTTTTTTATGTATGCATCCCCAGACATTTCTGTGTTTTGTGTCTGGTAAGAAACCGTTGTTTTGTGTGTGTGTGTGTGTGTGTGTGTGTGTGTGTGTGTGTGTGTGTGTGTGTGTGTGTGTGTGTGTATATGTGTGTGTGTGTGTGTCTGTTAACCTTCTGGCTCTTGGCTCGTTTTTTGTTTCTATGGATGGTGGCGGTGTCACTCTGGTTCAGCCATGCCACAGGACAGCACGCTGCCAGAGCCCGAAATAGAAAGAAAGGAAAGAAAAAAGGGGGAGGCTTGGAGAGGAGGGGAGAGGGGAGGGGATGAGTCTTTATGGCGGTGTGGAGGAGGACAATAATATTGTTAATCAGATGTGGCTGTGTCTGCTCCTCCACAGCAAACCCTGACATCTGCCCTCACTGGTAAACACTGAGGGAGGCTCTTTGCAAAACCACCTGCCATAAACACACAGTCTACAAGGCGGTCGCTCACCATCGCACAGTGTCCGTCTGCGCTGTGTGTGCAGGCAGTGTGATGCATTCATTTTAATGGATTTTACTCAGGGTGGCAATAAAGCAGCGTGGATTAGGAGAGGATCGTTTTCCGAATTAGGAGGCGGAATTTCTAGATGGCAAATTCTGAAATTAGCTTCCAGTTATGTGAATAATCAAAAACACGTGGAGCAATCCGGCTATACGCTATTCCCCGAGCTCCGGAGCTAAAAGAGATTACCCTCTAGCTGCTGTAATTAAGTGTCTAAATGTGAAACAGCCACACTGCTGGCTTCATTTAGCCAAATTAACCGTTTTTGAATAAAATCTCAATTATCTAATCCTAACACTCTCAATGAAATCATCTTACACCATGATAGCTGTGCATGTTGATTAATATTCTAAACAATTATGCACAATCAATAGAGTTCATCTGTTTTAATCGTTCCCGTCGAGTGGACCAGTTAAATGAGGGAATATTGAATGGGGTATAAATTACAATACATTGTTTTCGTGGCATTTCAGCACTTGTAAAGTCTTTCCAGTAAATGCCTTGACCACTCGGCCCCAGAGTTGTTTTGTGGAAATTACATCTCACTTTTAGCCTCCCTCCTCTGACCACACCGCTTCCGAAAGATTTGCTAAAGGTCTGCCATATTGCTGAGGCGCAATTCAGGAGCTTTCAGCAACAATCTGTAGTCAAGCATTTTAAATGAAAATTGATTTGTGATTTACATGGTCAGTGAGGGGAAAATGAACTTATGAAATGTTGTAAATGAAATATTAGACAAGGTGCAGTGGGAGAGAGCAGACAGAGATGGTAATCTTGTGGAACTGGAAGTCCTGCCTGGCAGAACTGGGTGACATTTTACATTTATCTGTGTTCTGCATGAGTTGTAATGTTAATGGTAATTTTATGGGACTGAACTGGAATGAAAATGGTGTTATCACCGATTGCTTCAAATGTGGAATTGTGTAAAGCAGCACAGCGGCATCCTTTATTTCCCATTCCCCAATAATGTGAGTTATTGCGTGATGTGTCCTCTGAGGTTGAACTTGTGTGTTCAGCCTGTTTTTTATCAGTCAGGGTGCCTTATATCACATACCTGTGCCACCGGATGAAGCGTGCACGCTGCTGTGTTTTGATATTAGTAGAAAGGGCACAAATGTTTCTCCCAGATTTATTCAGCAGGTCTATTCTGCTTTTTCTTAATGATTTCCAAAGGTATTTGTGTTGTCACTGTTATGTTTTATACCTATCTGCATAATTGACTCACAGTAAGTACATATGTACATAACATTATAATATAAAGTAAAATGTTATCAAAACAGATCTATAATGGACTTAATAATACTAGCAAATCAATGTAGCATTACGCGCTGATCAATACTCCTTACACTGGGCCCAGACGTTTTAATTTTGTTCAATAACTTGTGCAGTGAACGTTTCCTGTTCCCGCTCTGACCGTGTACAACATGTATGGATTTTCATAGAGCTCGCTCTTTCGTGTTTGAAAGAGAAAAGAAGCAAAAAACCTGAGAGAAGAACAAACAAAGTGATCCTGCAGCAGCGGCGGCGGCAGTAGAGGAGCTGTGGGAGTCTGGATCACACAGAGGTCACTTTTAAACACAGCTCTCCGGTTCCCCGCGTGTGAAACCAAAGAGTCCGTGGTGACATTTGTCAGCAGATGGTGTGGAACCAAACCCCTCACCAGCTAAAAGCTATCTGTGGTTACTAATTGCTGACCAGGGCCTAATTACCTTAATTAATGGCTGAGGTATCTTGGGGCCAGATTTGTGGGGGCTTTTATCAGTATCAATGCAGCTTAAAAGGTCCCGCAGGAGGCCTGAGGAGTGCGCAAGTCCCGCGGGTGCTATTCCTGGACTAACTGCAGACACATCACAGATGGATCCCGTGGCATCAGTACAGGACGGCATGTTTGGAGAGAGGTATCTGATACTTACAGATCATAAGAAAGACTCACTAAGTACATGTGAGGGTATAGAGGGGAGGGGAAAAAAAGGCTTTTCTTGCATTTTTTTTCTTTTTCCTCTGGACATTTTTTCCTACTCTTGTCTGTCATACACAAGGCTGTTTCCTGAATTACACTGCCGTAATTCACAATGACAAAGTAGACTTAGCACCTTTTGCCACAGACCGTGGGGGGTTTTGTTCAGTGAGCTCTCACTGTGAAATTAGCCCTGGTACTTTCATTTTCCAGCTGCAGTGAAATGGTTAAAAGACACAGATCAGCCAGTATGGAAATAGAACTGATTCAACAAAATCTGCTGCTGCTGCTTCCCATTGCTTTGCTCTTCACCCATCCAGGAAAAAAAGAAGAAGGAAAAAAAAAGGAAAACCCTCCCCTCTTTTCTCTCCAGCCACCCCCCTCTCTTTTTCTCCTTACTATCCCCTCCGCCTCTCCCTTCCCCCAACCCCGTCAGGCACCTTGTCCGCATCCGAAGAAGGCTTGTAAGTTTCGGGTGCATACATTTCTTTTGATGATATATTGTCCTGGTGCGGAATTTCATTTACTGCCGCTGCCCTTTGCTGAACCTGTTGCTAGTCAGTGAGCACGATAAGCGTATAAGTAGCATGCTACTTCATTCATCATACATCGTTCTGGGCTCTCAAATATCTCATATGCGATTCAGGAAGAAACTACTAAACCGGCACAAAGGATCCCACCAGGATCAGCTGTGGTTCCATTAAATGCTGTGTGCAAAAATAAAGCACACTGGGCCGCTTGTTATCGTTGCATCTACAAAACATTAGCCTTCATTTTGCGGTGTACACATTGTTTATGTAGCAAGGAAAAGACAAAAAAAGGGGGGGGGGTGTATCTCAAGTGCTCAGTGCTCATGTAGTACATAATTCCATTCACATTGCATTTTGAATGCATGCATTTTGAAATCTGTTTTTTCCCTCAGTCATAGTGGCTGCTCTGTGTTGTATTAAACAGCATTAATAATCACAAGAGGCTCAGTGTCACTCAGAAGTCTCCACATCACTAAGGCAGACAGTGTTGTGCTGCTGGGCATGTTGTGCTGTGTGAAAGTGCTTACACGCTCCCTCAGACAACCAAAGGGAATAATTAAAGACAGAAGATGGAGGCAGAAGAATGGAAAGCAAATCCCATTGTTTGGGGTTATTTCATCCCACTGAATTTCTTTTTCTCACTTTCTTTTCGCTCTCTTCTCACATTCCTCCCCAAATGCACTGTGGGTATGCGGCACGTTATCAAAAGCATATGTAAGCGAAGCAGCGCAGAACAAAAGCCCTGTGATGTCCTCCTCATACCCACATTGTCTTTTGATTATTCTACAATCATTTTTATATCTGTGTAAGTTGGGAAGGAAGGGAAGGCTTAATAACCCCGTAATATACAATACTGTAGCTGCTCAGAAGTCACAATGCAAGATGTGCTCGAGACGATTTGGAAACAATCCTGCTTAGTCCTCTTTTTAATCTAATGGAGTAATTCTTCAACCCCTCAGTATTCAAGTTGTTACCAAAATAATCCACAATGAAATTCAAATTTAAGGTGAACTAGACTATTAGGGCGACTCTACTCCACTCCATTTCTGGAGCAGTAAATGCAGCCCCTCAATCTCTCTCAGCTTTTACTGTCAGTCAGAGAGCACTCAGTCATCTCCGTGCATCAGGCCCGCAATATTGATTTTTCCACCCACTGAAACAGCCGCATGAACATAAATTTTGCATGAGGCTTTTACTCGCGGCCTCCGCTTTGGTCTGACGACACATGATGGGACCATGAACACGCTGTAATAACCCGGTCTGTCCTGCCAGGCAGACAGGCTCTTTTCAGGAAGGGGGAGCGCGGGTGGGGGGGGCTCAACACCTTCTGGACTTTGAAGGACAAAAGCAGGAGACCCCATACTGGGTTTCACTGCATTACATACTGTTTATGTGGAGTGTGTTTGAATGGAGCCTGAAAATATCTCAGAATGTGAAGGTTTGGTCATAAATGAAGCCGTTGTAGTTGCTTTAGACAAAATAAAGTATTTCTTTTATTTATTCAAAGAGATTTTAATGAGACAGCTATAAAAAATGTTTGAAACCAGGATTAGTGCAGAAAGTTTGCCACTTAATTTAAGAAACTTTCAAGCAAAGCGAGATAAACTAATTAGTCGCTTTGGTTTAATCTTTAAAAGCCCTCACCTGTAAGATCACTGCACAAAAATGAAAAAATAAAAATCTTAAGGATTGAAATCAGAGGGAAAATAAACTCGGTCTCTCTCTTTTTGCTTGGGACCTCCTGGAACTTTATCGGGACCCCCCCCCCCCCCCCCCCTCCCCTCCCCAGAGGTTCCCGGACCACACTTTGGAAATCAATAACAAAGCGTAAGCAACACCAAAAGGGCAACGTTATCGAGCACACGGGGATTTTCTTGTATGTGTAACAACTCCATGGAGAGGATTTGATTCTTTGAAATGCTTCCCCCAGAGTGAGAATCCTGCAACACTGCTTGATATTGCCTTGCATCACAAAGTGAAAGCATTATCTCTGGATCCCTACAAGCGATGTGGTTTACTCTCCAAAATCCTGTAACTGCGACTCCGCTCAAATCTTAACTACCTATATTTTTTTTCTCTCTCTTTCTTTTTTGTAGTCGCTGAGTTCCTCCTGCAGCTGAAATGCTGATATTGACTGCTGTGGCTCTCTGAGTAATGTTTTTATTCAGTAGTTCTCCAGCTCCTTTAACGTTTCATTTTCCACGTGTTCATTCCAGCCATTGCCAACGCAGGTATCTATTCTCCATCCCCTTAACGTGATTACCAGCTGTATGCACTCGCCGGTGAAGGAATGTAACACAAATATGTTGCAAGCTGTAAAAAAAAGAAGCTCTGAGTGAGAACGTGTGTTTGTTTTTCTAAGCCTTTTTCTTTCTAACTCTAGCTAAACTTTTATTTCAGGGATTTAGGCACAAATATGAGATACTTCACTTGATTATTTGCATTTTTTTGCCAAAATACCAAACTAGATTGTTGCGTTTCATGGCCTTTAAGACTAAATGGGCCACTCGATGATTCGTAATTTCTTTACTCAAGGAAAGAGACGTTATTAATGCCAGCTGGTTGCTGCATGGAAAAATCGTAGTGTTTTCTGAAAGAAAAACCTTCACTTTAGCAGCAACATGTACAAACGCACTGAACAACTTTGACAAGCAGTTTGCAGCAAATAGATCAAACTAAATAGAAGCAAGCCTGAACAGGTGGGTCTAAAGTTTATTATTAAAGGTATCAACGGTGTCCACCGGGATCCGCAAACTCAAAAGCACCATCACCTTTGTCTTTAAGTTGGATCTAAGTACAGCCAACAAGTATTGATCAGCAGACATTAGAGATGTAGACAACAACAATGAATTAATATATAAAACTTTAATTAGCATTGTTATCATAGTTTCCACTGTATGAGGTGTAAACTATGAAGTATTAAGTATTTCATACTTTTACTTTTTAATACAGAGCTAGTATTGAAGTATTTTCAGTATTGCTGCCTTTATTTGACAGTCTAAATCAAGGGTATCAAACATAAAGTCCAGGGGCCAGAACTGGCCTTCCTAAGACTCTAATTCAGCCCACTGGATGTGCTTTAGAACAAGTGAAGGAAGGTACTGAATGAATTTTTGAAGTTTTAACTGTATTTTCATAAGTTTTACAGCTTTTCCCACCAATAAAGACCTTCCCAATGGTCGTTCATACTAAACCAAAGCAATTAAATGATTGATAAATAATTCAATGACATAAAAATTCATTTTCACTATTTACTATATACATTTCATATTTTTACAATGAGACTACAGTGGGAAAAAGAAATAGGAGGTTTTATGGCTAATGAACTCTTCCTGTAATTTTACATGTGGATTTCTAACTATTTAAGTCCAAAGAGTCATGCTGGCAGATTTCTTTCTTTACTACAGCAGCATTTCTTGATCATGTAGAAAAACGGAGACACACTGCTGAAAGTGCACTGCTAAACTAAACGTTTACCTAAACATCTATACACAAAGGGGAGTTTAGCTGGTTCGGCACATTTAAGATCAGAGTTTATGGGTGTATGTGGCCCACGGTTTAAACACTGACACTCCTGGTCTAAGTGTTTCTACCAAAACTGAACCAGATATGCTGCAAACCACACACGGGCAAAATACAGCCTGCGGGCCATCTCAGTCCAGCCTGCAGTGTCTTAAAAAACTGATTAAAACCAACCATTGTGTTAATAAATTTTAAGGTGAATGATTGTAATGAGTCTGTGCTACTTATTAAAAAAGGAAGCAATGATCCTCAGAAATGATCCATTATTCCTTTATTCATAAATAGTAAATGTAAGTCTAATTTCTACTTGATTCAGCGATGCAGGTCTGTATATTAAAGCTCAAGTCAGAGTAAAACAGTTGACGCAATATTTATAATGTATCGTGTTTCATGCAAGCAGTGGTCCATTGTCAGAAAATTAGATAGATGTAGGTGAATTTAAATGTTAGTATGATAGTTATGATAAGTGGATTGTTTTATGCAAGTCAGATTTTCATTTTGAACTCAGTGGGCACCAAATGAATGCTTTATGAAACATAAAGTATTTCCAGACTCTGAAAAAGCTATAAAATATTCTAGCATTTGTATTAAATGCAGGAAGTTTAAGATAACTGACCTCTATTGTTTGCTTATCTCACCAGTATGGCCTTTAGGAAACAAAAATAAATGTTTCCTGTGCTAAACTGTGTCAATTTACACAAATTCATGCCTTTTGTCATTTATCAGGTTAATACTAAATGCTCCACCTCTGATGCCACTTTCTTTCTTTCTTTTCATCTTTCTGTGTTTTAATAAATCACTTTTGAATTAAAAAAAAAGACAGACAGAATGACCAGTGATAGAAATAATTACCTTGAGCGTAATCAGTGTTATGAAAGTGAACTAAAAGTTAACATTTCACAAAGGAAATGAGAGCAGAAACAGTGATGTTATCCCCTTCATCAGTGTGCGAGCGCGCCGATCTAATCCACAGAGTAAAAAATGACCTTCCCTTGACCACCTTCATAATTACCAGATCTCATAGAGTCTAAATCTCCTTACCTCCAGTGGAGTAATTATCAGTGTGACTCACTGAAAAGGCAATTGAGACAGTGGTTTATGGACTCCCATAGAGGAACGTGAGGCAGAGCAGTAATGGGGAGCTTGTTTGTCCCCCCCTCACCTCTCTCGTCGGAGAATGACAGCCGTGTTTAGAGACGAGAGCAGTTCCTAAAGATACAGGGTGGGTCACATAGGACAATTTCATCAACCTGGAAAGGCTCCTCTGTAGCTTCTGATTAGCTCTTAATTTACTGCACTCCTCTCCTAAGTGAGGCTAAAGACATCCAGATAGTGCAGCAGTGTATAAGCAGCTAGATGAAAAACTTTTTCTTGGCTTTAAAGGAAGAGATGCATATGAAAGCCAGTGTGCATGCATGAATATACAAAAGGTACCATTAGATTTTATTCAGTCCTGAAACTCAGTACATTCTGTCCAAGCTTTGTGAACTATCGTTTCCTTTTTAACGGCTAGAAATACTGAATGCCTCCAACATGAGATCATCGTCTCCGACTCCTGTCCATACTTTATGCAACACAGATCACGTGCGGTTTGATAGAATGAATGATAGTCAAAGTCCCTTTGTGTAGATGTGATTGCTATGACCCTGCAATCACTCTTCATGCTGGCCTTGCCCGGGTCTTTTCTAAGCGCTATAACATGACGACCACCTATTTTTTGCTTTTCAGAAAGGCTAAATGCATCAACAGATGTTTTCATATTTCATTTAACTCGAAAAATGCACTGTGGATGTTAGGATGACACGATACCAACAGGTAGCCAGACTCATTTACATATGCACAAACAAGCACACAGGCAAAGGGTGTATAAGGCAATTCAAGGGAAATAGTTACAAAGGCAGGTGTTGTACATCGGGAGGAAAACAAGGCGCTTGAATCAGCCCCAGAGAGAAAAGTGCTGTAATAGGTGGGTTGGCAGTGACTACTGAGATAGCGCTGGTAATGAGAGAGCAGACTGCCCGCCCTCCCACCCCACTACTCAACCGCACAGGAAACAAAAATAGCATTTTGTCTGACGAACGAGCCGGCTTTGACCTAGCCTTTCGACCTCTGACAATCAGTCTCGCTTCGTCCTCCACTACTTCACAAGCCTGGGCCAGGACAGTCAGAGATAACAGTTGATTTCTACTGTGGCACTAAAGCGAAAAAAAAGAAAAAGAAGAAGAAGCTCTGAAAGAGAGATGGCAGACAGTTTCTCAAAGCGCTGAGGTTGAAGGCCTGAGACTTCTCAGCGCTGGTGTCTCGGAGTCCCAAATGATTGTTGTTAAAAGTTTAAAATTGAGTTTCGTTTGCATCTGATCATTGCGCCGCATGATCTGGCTCATTCCTCATTAGAAACATTAACATAGGCAAGTTGTGACAACACTGAAAGTGAGACCCTTGCTCTTCCACCCCTCAGGCGCGATGACTAAGTGGGAGCGCTGACTGCATCGCAGCAGACGAGAACTAGTGAATATGAAACACAACAAAGAGACAGTGGGAGATATAATGAGCTCTATAGGATCCCGGCACCCTTTTGCCCTCTCTCCATCACAAGTGAAGCTCCCGCTCTCATCCTCGGCCCTGTGTCTGCTGGAGGAAGGAGCACAAACAATTAGCTGAGACAAGCTGTTTGGATTATGTGCTCAACCAAAGCAATCAGACAGCTGTGGTTAAAAGAATGAGCTTCAAAATGCCAGTTGCCCAGTTAGAGAGGAAGGGAGGGTCAGTGGTCCTGACAGTCTTAACAAGATGACAGAATTTATAAAGCACTGCTGTTAAAGAATATAGTTACCTGCAGTGTAGCCCTTATAATAAGGCCACATGGGGCTTCTTCCATATTCCCTCTGTATTTGTTTTCTTCTGCTTCATATTCTTTTGTTGTGCCTCGTGTTCCTTGGCGTAATGGTTGGCGCTGGAGGAAATTCTTCAATCGTCTTTGATCTTCGCCTGGTTTCGATAATTTTTTGACAGAAATCTCATTTTGCCCCCCTTTTGTTTTCTCCGTCTTTGTTCCCTTTTATTCCATCTTTAAATGGGGCTCAACATTTTGTCGTTGTGAAGTTGCAAAGGAAAAGAGCCGGTCCTGTCAGGGGCTCAGCGCTTGCTAGACAACTTGCCCCAACATTTCAAGTGCGAATTGGACTCTTGCCGTTTGCACAGATGATATATAATTCATGGTGGGGGTGTGAGAGAGGTGTCAATGTGTCAGGAGGTAGAAGAAATGTAAAAGTGTGCTGTTTACTGGCCGAGAGATGCCGGCTCTCTTTGGCTGGGCTTCTGCAGAGTGAGGAAAGAGGAGGATGATCTGATCTTCATCAAATGTTCATCTGTGCCTGTCCTGGAGACGAAGTGACCATGCTAATCAAAGACTTGTCTGCCCTGATGTTTTATTCATCTTTTATGAGACAAGCATACTTAAATAATTTAAGTGCATTGATTCGGTGTGTGTACAAGCTTGTCTACGATGTGTTCACAATTGCTGGGCCGTATTATCAATAGATGTTCACAAGTCATTTTCCAGTGTTTGTTATCAGGGCCTTTGTGTTATAGACACTGTAAATATTTAGCTTAGCTTAGTTCGGCCGTGTATGTTAATATAGTATAAATACATTATCTGCGACACTTTATATGTTTTTCAGAATGACATCACAGTTTACACCCTAGTTTGTGGATTTTTAGTTTTAAAGCATGAACATTTGACTTAAAAGAGGCAAACGTAGTTAATTTAGTTATTAATAGAAGTTTAATTGAAGTATTTATTTAGTCTTTACTTTCCTAATTCTAAAAACAGGAAGTGTATTTTTCGCAAAACTTGTTAATTTAGCTTGTTTAGACAGCATATGCTTTACTCAGCATAATTACCTTGCTTTTTAGTATATGAGATTTTAAAGACCGATACCGATATTTGCTGATTTAAAAATCCGAAATTTTTTTAATTCAGACACACAACGCAGAATTATATGGAGTAATTTAATAGTGTAGTCTAAGATAACGAAAGTGATGTTTAAAAAGTAATTTTGCTGTTACAACAACTCGTGGATTATTCGTTTACCACCGCCCGATAGTTCTTGAATCAACTGCCTGTTGTGGTTGTTGCAACCCAGAGACATATTGTAGAGTGCCCTCTGGTGGGCAAACTATGCAACATCAACACTCATAGCATGATTGAAGGGTGTTTTTCTGTGTTTACATTTTCATTTTTCTGGATGTTTTAAGCACTTTGAGGCGACTGTTGATGGGATTTGTAAATAAACTGAATTGAATGGAATTGAAATGCTAGTACTGAAAGATCAGAGTCTACTTTCCATCCAAAGAAGTTGTAGGTTTTAAGATTATTTTTTGACTTTTTTTAAGAACTGAAGCGGCTCTATAGTGCAGTAGTTTACACCTTTGCCTAACAAGCAAATGAGGCTGAATTCAATTTTAGGAGGAGAAACAAACTCTTTTGTGGGTTGTGTTAAGAAGGGCAAATCAAACATGCAGAGCTACCTGCTGTGGTCACCCTCTTCTGAATAAGTGAGCAGTTGAAAGTAACTTTAACTGTGGAAACAATTACATAGGGCAGAAATGTCTTTTTATTGTGCACTACACTGTAAAAAGCTAGATGAAATATCTCCATACAGATCAGTCCTGTCTCCACTAAACCCAAATTATCTTTTGCAGCACAGAAACAGTCAAATGTTGATTTCACTCTTTTCTTTTCTGTCTAAGGCTGTGTAGCATCACCGAGCAGTCCACAGCAGTCTGCTGGAAGTCAAGCGTAGCAATGATATGTTCTGATATGTAAAGTTGTTTTTAAGCGGTTGAACTGTCAACATGTTAAGACATACACCGGTTTTAAAAAGTCTCTTCTATCCATCACATCTGTGTGTAAACTCAGTTTGTCCTTTCTTCTGTTTAGGGTGTGAAGGTCAGCTTAGATGTTGTTGTTTTTAGCCCATTTCGCACATATGGTGTTACGGTTGATTCCTTTAGTAGAAATCATTCGTTGTCTGTGTTGTGCTGTGGCTTTCGTCTGACATTCAAACATAAAGTGTGTGTTTGTGTGTGTGAAATGACAGAAGATCCACCAAGTTGTGTATTCGGGTGTTTGGAGTGAACTGCACAGCGGTCACACCAACATGTTTTTACATTTGTTTTATGTCAGGTGTGCTCTCTGGGTACTTGGTAGTATCTGCATGTCTGGTGTGGCTGCAGCTTGAGTGTTAACTGATTTTTTTTTTAAACAGCATAAAAATTTATAAGCATTTAAATGTTGGAATTACTTTCTAATGGCACGCTATTATTGGATCCAATTAGTTAATGGGTTTATTTCTGAACTCTTACAGAGAAGATGGATGTCTCTTTCTTATGAGATTTTGAGCCATTAAACCAAAGATTCTTTCTTTCTCCGAGTGACAATGACGACTTTTGGCTCCGGAGAGCAATTATATCAGTCAGGCTTGATAGCTTTGTCCTCCAACTAGCTAAATTGAATTCAGTGACTCCATCATGCAGGCTAAAAACCCAGGAGGACCTTGTTGTGGCTCCATGCAATTTACATCTGTCTTTCACTGTTTACCCTATGCATCCCACACTCTATGTGTGCATGTGTTTCTGTCTTTGGTGTGAAAATATTCTTCAGATAATGAAGGCCTCTTGTTTATGTGCTGAAACACTTCTGCAGCGTGTGGCTCAGACACTACGAAGAATCAAACTCCTATCCTTTCATCAACAGCTACCTCATCACTGAACTCCCAGCTCCAGCACCTGCAGCAGCTCCAACAGATGCAGCAGCACCACCAGCAGCAGCAGCAACAACAGCAGCAGCAGCAACAGCAACATCAGCAGCAGCAACAGCAGCACCACCATCACCAACAGTCTCACTCCCATAACCAGAACCAGCTGTCATCCCAGCATCACATGACCCCACCCAGCCAGCAGCAGCAGCAGACCTCCGTCCCGTCTCCAGCCTCCACCTGCTCCTCCACCTCCGGGCAGCCGCAGCAGTCCCCGCCGCACCGACCCAACCAGTCTCCAGCCCGCAGCCTCCCGTCACCCGTCACTCCACCCATGCCTTTGCCCGTGAGTCCACAAACTAACATGTATTTGTAGATAAGCACAGGTCCAGCTTCTCCTCTCTCTAAAACAACTTCTAATTCAGCACACTCTATTTGGATTTTTGGCTGGAGGTTGCTGGAAAATTAATTGCTAAGCCCCAGATACGTAAAAAATGTGTACTCCCTGACAAGTTAATGAGTGATTGGTGGAGGCCACTTGGTGTCACTAGGCAAAATCGGTCTTAAAGACATATGCAGTGTCAAAGACATAGGCGAGTGATTGGTGTCGTTAGATTAAATAAATCGCAAAGAAGGTGCAGCACCAAAATCCTCCTTGTGATTGCTTTGGCTGCTAGCAGATTCACATGTAAGATGATGACTTGTCTGCAAAGTCTCTCTAACAAACTGGAAATGGAAAACCACTTAAACTAGCATGTTTTAAAAAACCGAGCTTTTACTTTGAAGGCGAAGTTGGCAAGTTGGCATCTTCCTTGCAAACTACATCAATCTTCTAGTAACCAAAACAATCATGAGGAGGTTTTTGGTGCCGCACACTTTGAGATCTATCTATTCCAGCAACAGCAACCACTTGCCAACCATTCAGGGAATATACATTTGTCCTTGTCTCTAGAGGTTGCCAGGGGGTTGCCAACTGGTATGAGTGAGGGTAGATCTAAAGAGGATTTGGCACTTCTGATTGGTTTTAATCCAACCTGTTCACCTACATCAGTACTCTTATATTTACGTGGATTGAGGTTTCATTTTTGGTCTTTATTAGTTCTGTTTTGGTTTAGAATGTAAATATTTAAAGGCTATTTTAAATTACATCAGAACAGAGTTAAAACGTATTTATCATCATGTCACTGCCGTTGCCCATTAATTTGTTCTTTTTATTAATACAGATTATCTACGTCAACCATAGTAACAATAGCTCTGCTCACTGATCTTGCAGTAAGGCCAAGAAGTGTTTCTTTTTAAAAAGAAAAGTGCTTCATGAGCTGACATGTGGATGGGAATCGCATCATTGTGGCCTTTACCAGCAGCTGTATACTCTGCGCTCGATTGTTTGTCTGCAGATGATCTTTATCAAGTGGTGTCCATGTGGACCTATTAGAATATGCATGTTTTTATTGAAGCCTTGACGCACTTGAGCACATCCAACCTCACAGCCAGGCGAGACGCATTAATCGTATCCTGCTGCTGCAGATCGAGGAGGGATTCTGAGGTTATCTATCCTTAGGCTTTCCAGTCGTAATCAGTCCTTTAATCTTTGCTGCTCTTCCCACTCAACCTCCTTTTTAGTCACTTTGTCTGTCCATCCATCTCTGCCCTTCTGTCCGTCTGCCTGTCACTGTGTGACGATAATAACCTATTTTATATCCCTGTGGTTTCATTTCTGGTGGAGACTGGCCAGGGTCGCCTTTCTGTCCCTGGTCACATTCATCAGCGTCAGACCCTTATTGGGTTGTGGTGCAAGCTTCTTTATGGCCAGGATGAGTTGGGCTATTTGTTTCCCCTCGCAGCCCTCTCCGGCCCTGTCACGGCCTAGTGAGACTCAGCAGGAAAAACAGCCTCTGGATTTAATGGGCTCCAAAGGCTGGCCGCTACATCGCGCCAAACAGGCTGTCCGGTCTGACTGTGGATACAAGAGCTCCTGACCAACATACAGATCCACACATTAAGCTTGCATCAGACAGTGTGTAAATACCTTAAGTAACAGATACTCTCTTAAGCTTTAATATGCTAGGAAACCACCACTTGGTTAAATTTCCAAGAATCTAAACAAAAGCAGCAGAACCATTGTTATTTCGAAACAAGCTCACTGCGTGTCTGAGTTCCCGAGCTTTATCGAGGTGGTGTTTCTGTGAAGGAAGCAGGGTTGCTGATTACGATGGCTGAGGACAGACCTTCTTTGAGGGGGCCAGAGGGGCCACATCGGGTATCATTAAGATATTGCCTCATCAAATAGGATTATAGTGTGTGTGTGTGTGTGTGTGTGTGTGTGTGTGTGTGTGTGTGTGTGTGTGTGTGTGTGTGTAGAAGAAGAAGCAAAATGGCCATAAAAGGTTTAGTTTCTCTGGGTCATTGCTGGGATTTTCAAGGGGTGAGTTACACAGGGAGGGGCTCTCTGAAGGACAGGCCGCGGCCTCAGCACCCTCTCATGGCTGCAATAGGATTTAAACAGCAGCTCCGCCTCCCTCCGCCGCTTGGGTCAGTGATTGGATTTTCAGTCCCACGTCTCTGGTTCATTTACAGAAGTTTTTAAATTCAAAGCACTTCCCCGAGTGGAGACTTTCTCGTGCGCACGTGAGCACCGTCACCCCGATCGTGCTTTTGTATGTTTTAATGAACAGCACAGAAGGGCATTTCTGGTGTTTCTGTGTTTTACCCAGAGGAACCAGTGTGTGCAGTAAAGTGGAGTCATAATTACCATAATACAATGAGCATTTTGCAGATAACACCCCTATTTCCTACCGTCATTATTCAAACAAGTAGAATCACTCAGCCATTCAACTATTTGCAGAAAAGACTGCACAGCGCCGCAGAGAGACAAACACTCATTATGTTCCAATTAATGTCCCATTGTAATTCTCTTCTCATGGGAGGTGTGTGATATTCTTTGTAAACTCACAGAGAAGAAATCCTAAGCCTTCATTACATCCCTGGTGTTTTTGAGGGTTTGGCATTTTTTAATTTGTGAGTCAAATTTCATTAATTAGCTCATTAATACTCGTATTAGACTACAAATCGTACGGCAGCAGACCGAACCCCCTCGAGTCGGTGTTTTAAACTTATATTAGTGAAGCTAATGTGGTTAAATGAAGGGAGAATTTACCTTCCTACACCTTTCACACACTCTGTCTGCAGCTCCCCAACATGCAGAGTGCAGTCAGAGGCAGCCTGGAGCTGCCTGAAATAGCCACCACAGTGATGACAAATAGACAGAGGAAGATTATGAAATTTGCTTAAGTGCGTTAATGGGCTGATTGTGGGAGCCCGCTGGATTTTGCTGGAAGTTGATTGATTAGAGCTGCGGGTTTTCTCCACGCCCGGAGAGCTCAGGGATTTGACGGGGTAAAGGCGCGCCAAGTCTGTTACACCGGAATTGATCTTAATTAGATCTGAAAGACCTGCCACAGCAGAATGGTCTCGGCGATTAAAATGAAAAACAGGAGAAATTACTGATCAAATTAATCATAATGTCGGGCTACAGCTGTAGGTCTGGTGTAATTTGCCACTCCAGTGAGTTACATCAGCCCAGGCAGGGGAAAGGAGAGGCAGTACATACTGATCCATGGCAGCGGGAAGCTTAGGCCAGCCTATCAAATGTCTTATTCCAGTTCGTCTGCCCGGACCCTCCTGACCCTGCTGCGCCATCCAGCGGAGGCCCGGCATCCGTCTCTTTGTGCCTCTAATCTAATTAGTTGCTTTTTATTGCCCCTTTTTTCCCCCTTCTACATTATGTCTTCCTCCATCCAGAAACTGCACCCTTTACAGTGCTGCTGTTCTTGTCATGGCTGTCTTGTCACCAGCGTGTTGTGTGTTCACTAATAGCTTCTGACCTTGGTCCAGTGTCTGGCTGGCTGGTTTTCGGGGGGCCTGGCGGAGGTGGAGGCGTCCTGTCTTCCTCCTCCGTCAGACTCCCGCCGTCTGTCTCTCTCCCCTTCGTAGTCGTCTCCTTGATCGCTGTCAGAGCCCCACACTGGGCCTGTCCACTCTCCATCCACACACTCATAGGGGTAATTACAGCCTAGGGGCCTGCCTCCTATCCCTGTGCTCCACAATTTACCACCAAAGCGTCCACAGACATCTCTCTTCTTCCCCACTGCACCCCGACATCACAAGACTGCAGGGCCTCAACCCACAAGTGCTGCAATTACCTGAGTCTCTCCTCAATCCTTTTCTCTCTCCCTCTCCTCTCTCTCTCCCCCCTCCACGCTCTCCTCTCCACCCCTTTGGCTCCCTCACTATTCCCTGGCAATCAGCCTTCATTAGAAGCCTCTGGTGAAAACCCATCGTCACCAAGGTCAGCCGCTGCCAACCACAACGGCCTTTCAGAGGCCTGGCTGTCTGCACTCTCCATCTTTCCTCACCTCCTTGCCATCCTCCCATTCCTCCTCCTCCTCCTTTTCCTCCCCATTCCTGCTCACTCCACCATCCTCCTCAAATCTCGGGCCCATCACTGCTGCTTTTGTCTCCAGCTGAGGCCCCTTCAGACACTCATGTCACTGTTTTCCGCTGCAGTGCACTTTTACTTATGTCAACCACTGTTAAAATCACCACTGTCCAATTTGCTCCAAATGTCTCCCTTTTTTTTTTTGGGGGGGGGGGGGGGGGGGGGGGGGGGACATTTTTCCCATTATATTATCATGTGTATTAAATGAGTCTTGCACATCGATTAATTGATTTTCCAGATCAGCTCCGTGCTCATTGAATTTAGCAAAGAGGGAGCCGCCGTCATTCTGCAGGATATTAACTCAAAATTAAAATGACATGCTTAAATGTGGGCCCAGTGGCGCACGCTGGGCAGCGTTTACGTTAAAAGGGAAAAGTCGCTCTTAAATGTTGAAATAAAAAGAATTACAAAAACACATTATTTGAAATGATTTCTTCCAGTAAAAAGTGTTTTGAGTGTCTTTTTTCTGCCAGTTTTGGCGAGGAAGATACAATTAATGGAAATGACAATTAAAAAGACCATTTAAAAATATTTATGCATGAGAATAAAAGTTGGGCGTTCTTCTCTTATAATTTTACTTTCATGTAGAAGCTTTAAAGTGTCCTCACGTCCTGGCATTATCCGCAATAACACCTGCTTTAAATCCCCAGATTTCAAATAAAACTTTTAAATATAT
Source organism: Astatotilapia calliptera (assembly GCF_964374335.1). NCBI lineage: Eukaryota > Metazoa > Chordata > Actinopteri > Cichliformes > Cichlidae > Astatotilapia > Astatotilapia calliptera. The sequence continues at coordinate 22,715,297 of NC_137430.1, forward strand.
ACTCGCGTTATATGATGGCAGGCTGTGTGTTTAAATGGCTGCTGGTAGCTGCGTGGTTTTAGAGCATGAGCGGGCCCTCGGCTCTCCAGCAGCTCAGCCTAGCCTCTTATTAATGCACAGGAGATCCGGCTCTTAAGAAGGCAGAAAATTGCCTTACATAACAAGCGCTCCACAATTTAGAAATACAAATGTGCACTGTTGACTGAAGCAGAAAATAAGACTGTTGCCCATCAACAGCACCACATTTCATATGAATAATTATAAAGCATGGGAGCTAGATGAGGAAAACAACCTGACCATGACAGCTCTACTACTTTTATTTACTTCAAATGAGGGATTAGGCAGGGAGAAAATCTAGAGACTTAAGGAGCGACGATGAGCCTTGAATTTCTAAATAAGGCGAAAGTTAAATTTATCATATTTCGCAAGGATCCTCTGGAAAACTGTGAGGGCACTTTCACTTTTAAAACTGCACCCACATTGCACCTTGCACTTACTTTTTGGCTTTTCTGGTTTTGTTGAGTTTTCAGAGCTCGCCAAGTTGATATTTCCGTCACTTTTTCTTTTTTTTCTTTTTTTAAATCTGCAATCCTTCTAAGCCTGGCCCCATTACTCTCGAGGTGGGCAGAGGGCTTGCAGCTCAGACACCCAGCAGAAAGGCACAGCTCCCTGATCAGCCCACATGGACACTGGGGGCAACACGCATTAGACGCCCACAGGGGAGCCCTCAGATGGAGCACCGAGCTAGGGCTCACCTAACAGTGGAAAAGGAATAGGGTTTCTTTAATTATGAGGCAGGGCTGTGACATTGAGTTCCCCCCTTTCTCCTCCAGCAGCCTCCCAGACACCGTCTAAGTGCTCCGCTCTGCTGAGGAGGCCAGTCCCCCCGCGGGGCGCGATTCCACTGCCTGTAATTTCTGATGCCCATTAGTGACCGCAAACAGAGCACCGGGCTCGCACGAGGAATACAGCTGCGCGGCTCTGCCACGCTGTAAAAAGGCCCTTTTAATGCAATGTTATTGCATTATACCCTCCTCATAGACCAAGTCAAAAGTCCCATTTGTGGTCTCTGCAGAATATTATCAGAAATTCTTCTCTGCAGTGTTTCCAGTCGTAGTAAGCCGAGGCTGGATTTGGTGTATATTTTTGTAATATGAAGTGGGCTGTGTGGGTTTAAATTCCTTTCATTTGCACCTGCACTCTCTGAGGAGCTTTTTTGCATTTTCTCCCAACCCCAACCCCCACCTCCTCTGTCTACCTGCCCTTTTTCATTATTAGCGGGAATGTACAATTGATGGGTTTTGTAAATAGACTCAACTGGAATCCAAGAAAAGTGCACTTCCTTGAGTCAACTCCTCAAAGGTGGGGGGAAACCTTTGAAGTCGAAACTGAGATAATCAATACAAATACGGCGGCATATTTCATCAATTCACTTCTCCACTTATGCTGATTTAGCTCATGCCAACAACTCTGTATTTGTTTCTTTTTCTTTTTTTTCTTTTTTGGGGGGGAGGGATGCGGGGGGAGCGAAGGAGACATGGACGGAGGGGAGGGAGGGTGGTGGATTTATTGATCAAGAGTGACCACATCTTAGCCACAGAGCTCCTCTCTTGTGATTAATCTTAGGGCTCAGAGTTGGCCAATGACACATGACAGGCCTCCTCCTCAAACTCCTCCATTTCTCTTCATTACTGGCCGTATTTTTGGACACCACTGTGGAGAGTAATCATTTACCTTTATTGTGTTTATAAAGCTGCGGCATGGATGACCCTTCCTATATTGAATTGAGGACATCAAAAGATCACTGGACATTGATTAGGAAGATATTAAAGTCATTCAAATGCTATATTTATATGTCAAACAACAGCAGAGTGAAAAGAGATGCCATTTCCACCTAAACGAAAAGCAATGGGATGTAATCAGTCCAGTGGAAATACAACTCAAGAATCAAGAAATATGGTTTATTAAACATTGAATATTTGAGGTAATGCTCATCTAAAGGCTGCAAAGAGTCTTTGTTGATTCTCCACAGTCGGATCGCCTAATGATTTGATTTTTCATTTTCTCCCGTGGCCAGGTACCCACTTTAAGAAATCATAGCCGGAGCAGCAGTATATTTTCCCGCAACGCTGGTCGCGGCTGTGATTTCCAGCCCAGCGCTAGTATGGTACAGAAATAACTGCACCAAATATGTCACATCATGAGCTGAAATGGTCAGCACTTTCCTGTAGATACTTAATCACCAAGTAGTTTCAAATTTAATACATCTGGAAACAGCTAAATATTATAGATCATTCTCCAGGAAGAGGAATAGTGTTGGAGGACTGTAGTATAACTTATATTTTTACTCTCCGAGTGTCCCCTAACCAGTGGAAATATACTGCTGCGGTGATTAATGACAAGGAACCCGCTCTGAACCGCCGTGCCTCACAATTATCAACAAATGGGCTGGAGCAGATTTTATGTAATGATTAAAGCTGCTGTTAATTTCACATGAAGGTAATGAGCGGGGAGATTGACGGCCACTGTCCGACACTCCATCATCCCTTTATAGTTAGTTTAAACGTTTTCACGACTCTTTTCCTCCCTCATTTGCATTTCGCCTCATTAGATATGGCCATTTCTGAGACCGCCCGCGATATCCATTTCCTGGAGTTAATGCATTTTATTTGATCAGCCAAACCGCCTCAGTTAACTAGCTGTCATTCTGGTCTTCCATATGACATCACTCCATTAGCACCCGCCATGCCACCTCGGCCACCTCCACGTCCACACCCGCTGCCACCACCATCCCTACGCTGCCTTAAGCAATTACAATGCCCGACTGTCACCGGATGCAGCGTTATTGTATTTTGCCGGGTGTTATCTGCCCCAGTTGTTCTATCTGTCTTTCACGTTCCAATATTTCTCCTCAAAAATGGCTCTTTTTGGGGTTTATTTTTCACAACGGCTGGAGCTGAGGCCCAGTGGTGAGCAATATTTGGCGCTGGGAGGGCTCAGAGTGCACAACCACGGTGCGAGGCCCCCGCCAACCAAGGGACTAGAGGTGTTTTGGAGGGCCTAATGGCATTTTGATGTTCATAAGCACAGCAGATGTGAGGAAGGGGAGACAGGGAGGTGGGCGAGAGGCTTTTTTGGGGGAGGAGGGGAGTCAGCAGAGGACTGTCAGCGGAAGACTTGCAGAGTCCTGACAGACACAGAACGTGTTTTCTCATGTCACAGCTGATTACATTCACTCCGGAGTGGGAAAAGAGGAGGGAGGAGACAGAGATGTGGGGCGAGGACGGACGAGGGAAGCTTCCATGTTGCTCCAGATAAAGGACATTCTCCTCATACAGAAACAATAGTGGTATTGACTGATGATTTACCCTGCTGGGTCCACTTTGATTCAGCTGTGGCTGGATGATTGAGGGTAAAACTTTCCGATATTTTTGTAGATGATTGTTTCTACCTGTAAAAAGTTTGTATGTAACCACTTTCAGCATCAGGTCAATTCTCTTTGAAATTTCCCTGTTAGGTTAAACGCACGTTTGATTCTTTTCTTGACTCACAGATGAGCAGAAAATACGCTTCGCACAAATCCCCGAGCCCGAGCGTAGACAAATCTGCCCCCCCTTCTTGCTTGCACCTCCACCACTTGTCCATTTATCTTTGCTCTTTTTTTGTCTAGTGCAGGCCCCGAAAAGGGGGGGGGAAAGCAATTAAGTTTAAAACGGCCACATGAAAAGAGCAAAAACCAAGAATAAACTCCAGTTGTTCGTGTCAGACGATTTTATTTTCAGGGGTCTCTCCACGGTTTGCGGGGACACTATTTTTCCCTCTATTCCTGAGATTACACGGGTTGCTGCACCAGGTGACCCTCATGGTCAAACAAGGCGACGGAGAGCCCGGCGGAGTTTAAAGACTCCCCCCTTCATACCGAGAAAGATGCATTTTTAACAATTTGCAGGCTTTTTTTTTCCTCCCCGCCAGACACATTTATTTTGTGTGTGTTTATCCCCGTGTATCCTTGCAAGTTTGCCTATATTAAACCAGGACAGCGAAGCAGCTAGAGGGGGCTAAAGGTGACAAAATGTTGTCACATGATATAATGGAGGCTTTGAATTTGCTGGCTTGAATTTTACCTTAAAACTGTTAGTTGTTTTTTTTTTTTAAATAAACACACCGACGTGAGCTTATTTCAACACTTGCGTTAAACCGGAGCATCCCGATCTGCCAAAAATCTTCTCAGACGCCCTTTTTCGTAGCGAATGAAAAGAATAAACCACAATGGTTAACATGCAGGCTCTACAAACTGGATGATCACTGTTTATCTCTTCCAACACATGCAATCAGTACAAATGCTAGGCCAGCTCTGTCATTTTGTGCCTCCCGCCGAGGTGTTGAGAGGAGTCACCGTGGCGGAAAATCACCTGTTTAGGTGTTGAACACAGCCTTGCCTCTCCTTATTCCTTGCTCTCCTTCCAACTGCTATCCATATTATCCCGTGCCAGAGACGCGGCAATAAAGCCTGCTCTCTTTTCACCTAGATTTACCCGAATAACATAGCATCTGAAAGGCCTATCATCGAATGAGGCTCAATGATAATATTTCAGATAAATCTGAAAGCTTCTCCAACAACCCATCACTCACACAATGACGCCGAGCGCAGCAGATTTTCAGGCAGACTCTGGGCGTGCTCGCCTGAGCAGATCACATTATCTGTGTGTTGATCTGTAGCCTCTGTTTAACTCTGTTTAACTGACCGTGTTGGCTCTTCTCTGTGTCCCCATTCACAATCGCAGCACCCTCAGTGCTGTGTTTTCACCCAAACGGCTCAAAGAACTCTCAAGTCAGCATTTTACATTCACAGCCTGTCTCACCTGGGCTACCACAGCGGCCGGAGCAGCTTTTATTTCTTCTTCAGGTAGACGAGGGGAGTAGATCGTCTGCCTCTCAGTTTCTCAGTCTCGCTACAAGTCGCTTCATACTTGTGGTATTTTTCAGGATTAGCAGTTTTTAGGCTTTGCTGCTGATGATAACGTGGGCGATAATGCTGCTTTATGTGCGTTCTGTGTGAAAGACAAAGCTGGTCAAATAGATCACGCCCTGTGATCTCCATTTCTTTTCTTTTTTTTTTTGCTTTTCTTTTTTTGTTTTTGTTTTTGAAAAGACATTTTAAAAGCCAAGAAAGCACTACTGGGAGCAGCATGCCAGAGGAGGATGTGGAGCCGTTTCAGCTTTCATGTGTCACCGACTTTTCAAAACATTCTCGACTGATTCTCAAAGTTTTTCCACAACAATCATCAATTCACATTCGCCTTTGAGCGTATACGAAGTCAGCGGTGATGACTCCTTTTTATCCCTCTTCCAGGAAAGCATTACTGCTGTTATTTTTTCATCACAATAAAGGTACTTTTGCTACGAATCTCTCTACAATTTTTGCTTTTGTATAATGATAGTAATAAAGGTAAAAGTATAATCAAAGCTTTTCCAGACACAAAATTGGGCTCCATACGGCACAGTTATTTTTTTGGCTATATAATTAATAAAATTTCATCTTATCCTATCGAGACTCTTCATCCTCTTATGGGAACATTACATTTTGGCTTTTCTGCCTCTTATACTTCCTTCTAATCAATAAATACAGTTTTTAAACAACGGTGACAGAGCTGTGCTATGCTGTAAAATAAACCCACTGTCCCCATCTGTGTCTGTTTAAATTTGATGCTCAGTTTTTATCTTTATATGGTCCAACTAATGCCAAATAGCTAGAGGAAATTATAAATGCACCCCAAACAAGAGCTCAGGCCTCCGGAGGATAAGCTTGAGTAAATTAAACCCCACTTAAAAGTTGCATCTGGAAAGCCAAAACCTGTTTAGTGGGAGCCAAAGTTTTCTGTACGTAGAAAAAAATCCATGTGTAATATAACCACTTACACTTTTATCAGGATATGCCATTTGTCAGTACAGTCACCGTTATAAATCAGGTTTTTCCTGGGTTATGTAGGAGCCTCTGGGGGGCTACTTTGTACCTAAGCACAATCGGTGTGTATGCAGTAAAGGCAGTGAGTCTGTGTTACTTGAAAGAAAACTGTGTTTCCCTGTTATTTATGACTGTCTGACAAAATGAAACCCAATTAACAAAGCTGGTTAAATAACAATAATGTTGGTTTTATTTAAAACCGCTGCAAAAAATTAAACATTTTTGCATGAAAAATCCTTTAAATATGTCACTGATAAGTAGTCACGTATAAAACCTAATTAATTGCTTACAGTGCCAAATGCTTCCAGCCCCTTGAGATTATTAATGTGCACATGAAATTTGAATTATAATTTATCAGTGTTTAGCAAGGATGTGGGTCAAAGGGCAGTTTAGTAAAAGCAAATGCATCTTTTAGAGAAAATATAAGAGTAAAGTCTTACTCTTGTTTTTTATCTTCTAATGGGGACATAATGGAGATTCAAACATACTAAAAATGACACATTGTGTAAGAAATACTGGCTGCCATATGATACGTACATGCATCTCCCATTGTTGCTTCTGTACATTGATGCTCTTTAATGTAGCAGCACTGTAAACTCAGATAATCCTGCCTGTAGTCGATGTGCTGTAGCTGTGCTGCTTAGGTTAGTCTTTATTTCAGCTTGAATTCTCTTATGCTACATATATACAGCTAAAAGTAGGCGCGCAGTTTTTCAGCGTTTTGAGATGTTCAGATATCCAAAGGACAACTGCTGGACACATAAAAGACAATCTTGCGATTATCGAGGAAAAACTGGATGACTTTCAGACGAGAGGAGGCAATATCAATCACGGCCAATTTGAGGCCACCAACATGAAATATGATTTCATAAGACAAATGCAGTGTCATTCTTAATGTGCTTAACCTTTACTGTCAATGAAAAAGTATCGATCGCTCGGTGGCATTTTTTCATCATTTGATTTCGAAAAGTGTAATAATATATATATGGTGGTGGGGTACGGTAAAAGATGAATGGCGACTGGGTGATCTCAGATGAACAGAGCTGAATTCGCTGCAGAGAAAGTGTGGAAAAGTTGATGTTTCTGGGGAGACTTTTTGTCGCAGCATGCTGTATTTTAAATCTTGTAAATAAACCCTGCTTTTAATTTAAGCATGTACCCGACCAGCATTAGCAGCGGGGAGCGGGCAGCCTGCTTCTTAAGCAGTGTTTCTATTATTTCTCTATTCTGTTGAGTAATTGGGAGGTCTCCTATCTCTTCTTGGTCTTTGATCTACTTACTCAACCTAATAAGACTTTGCTCTGCTGCACTACAACCAAATCAGCAGTGCATTTTCAGCCCCCTAATAAGTGGTTAGCTTGATTTATATGGGTAATCTCAGCAATGTGGCAGAGCTCTACAACCTCTCCCTGATGCACCGAGCCTCTTTTCACAACCACAGGCCAGACCAGATGAGTCCATTACAGCGAGGGCAAAGGCGGTCATTTTAACCCTCCTTTGCTTCAGCTGTAACAGTGAGTCAGAGGATTTCTGAGTCGAAGCATATTGAAGCGGTTTTACGATACAGTGATGCATGGCCACGCCGCCTGGCTCTATTGTGAGAGCGGGAAGCTGTTGGGTCATTGCTGCGGGTGGAAAGACTCGGCTCGGCCCGTGGGGAGCCCCGGGGGCCAGAGAAAGCACTTAGAGTGGTAAAATGGCCACTTATTCACAGCCGCCCTCCTGTTTTCGCTGCTCCTCCCTACCCTCGAGCCTCCCACTGGGTCCAGGAGCACAGACCTCTGGGAACTATATGATGGACTGTGCAGCCCTCACTGCAGTTGGCCTATTCTGGCCCCACAAACAATAAACAAAAGTGTGACGCTTGTAAACCTGCATCTGTAGGAATCTGTATTGTGCTGTAAACATCTGCACTGGTGCCATCAAACAATGTCTTCGCCCTCTCCAGATGAATCCTCTGGCCAGCCAGGCGGCGGTAGCGGCAGCAGCAGCCATGGGATCCATCGCCGGCTCACAGGTGTTTGGCAACGCCCTGTCAAACCTGCAAGGGGCCACCGGGCAGCTGGTCACCAACGCACAAGGACAGGTGAGTGCAACGAGCTTAAATATAGGGCTGAATAAAAACTCCAGAGAGCTCTAGAAGATGCTGGGAGTTCATCTATCACGTATAAAAAAGTGCAGCTCAGAATAAACAGTCTGATCTTTCCACGCAGACTTCTAGTTGCTAGTCTTAAAGTTGTTTGTCTACAATCCAGTAGCCGCCCCACATCATGTTAAGCATTTTGGGAATAAACAAAGCCCTTCCTTCTTTTATCCTCACGCGCAGCAAAACGCTGACCTTGTCATATTCACACGGTGGCTGCAGAATTGTTCCATCAGTAGCCAGAGGCTTGAACGATGATGCTTGTCATTGCAGGGCCTTATCTAATGAATCATCTTATCTCAGGTGCACACAGCACATATTAAAGGAAGATTGTATGGACCGCGTGCCCTTTCGTGCCACATCGTGTTATTTACTTTAACCCCTGTTTAATCGCTGTTTCACACTTGCACTGTATGCTGATGTTGAAGCATTTCTTAGCACAAAAACATGCTGGATTTTAAAATTAACCGACTGCAGGAGCATTTCAGAGCCACCAGTTCGACCGCGCTTCACTGCGTATAGTAAAGTGTGTCCGAACTCTTGATGCTAAACGTTGCTAATGAGACAGTATGGACTTCCCTGGCTCACAAGGTGCCTGGAGCACTGGGAACAGATCACTGTGGATATGGACTTGACGGGATGCTCTGTGCTTTTGTAGTGTCTTGGTGGCTGACACTCCCTGACATAATCAGGTCACAGAGACGGTCAAAGCCTTAGGCTACATCCTTTGCTCCCCACCTCATTATTCCTCAGCATTATTCAGACGGAGGGCTCTGAAACATGCACTGCCCTATCAGAAGGTCCTGCCCCTCCTCCCCCCAACCACAGAAAATATTATACAGGCTAATGCGTACCTCAAACAAGGCTGGAGGTCTAACAAACACACACAGTGGCTTTATTTTGTCTTTACTAGAGAGCAGCTATTATCTTTAAGATGTGTCTTAAACTGAATTTAGGGACAAGTTATGTGTCATGTCTGTAATACATGAGTAAAAAGTTACCTTTCCTTGAATTTAAATTGTGCCTCTGTGCCGCTTCCTCTGCCAACTCTCCCAAAAGACCTTTTCATAAGCAAGCGTTCTGAGAACCTTGAGAAGTGTCAGACCTGGTGGATGTTTGGAGTTCAGTATGTTTTTAAATCTTAATTATATTGGCCCAAGCTTTTTTTTATTCTCCAAGGGAAATCAATGAGGCTCTTTTATCCTCACTGCCTCTGCAACAGTGATTAACAGTTGCGGATAAAAGGCACAATTATTAAGTCACTGTCACTCCTGAGATCTTTTTTTTCTTTTTAAACAAATCTCTGGCCGTTTTTGAACCTCTTCTCTTCGGTGCAAATTCTTTTCTCACTGTTTTAAAATGCAGTTAAAACTGCATTGAGCACTGGGGACATTAAGGGCTGTTTCCTGACTTAAATCCCTGAAACGATCCTGGTATGGTTAGGACAGATTCCTTGGCTTTGTGCATGAACATCACATCTCTCCCAGCATCTTCTACCTTTCACGACATGTGCTGACGCAACAGGTAAGAGTTGCACTTGCTGTTAACCTGCAAAGTTAGTTAAAACAGGTGAAGCTGAGCCACAATACCATATAGGGTTAATTGTATATGAATACAGGAAATAGTGATAGAATAGAGGCAGATAGGAAACAGGAAATATCTTCTGTGGTGCACCATTATTAGTCTGCTGTTTGAAGCTTTAATTTGCTGTAAGCGCTAGCTTTCTTTAGACTTGTATGTTGACACAAGTCCAAACTTCCCAAACATTTTCCTTCCCGAGTTTCAATTCACTGCATGAACAGTGGTGGAGAGAAAATGGGCAGAGATATTGCCTGGCCACCATGGCTAAAGACACAGATTGCCCTGGCCGGAGAGATGAGATGGCATTTCTGCGGAAACAAGAGCAGCATAATCTTAATGAGTTCTGCTGGGTGGATAGAGGCACGTTTCTCACATGTCATTCCACGAACTGGAAAGGGAAGCAAACATGGGAAGCCAAATAAAGGCGAGAAAACGGAAAGGCATGCGAGGAGAGGGAGTTAGCAGTGAATGGGAGGAGTACCTGAAGGCTGCGTATTTATGTCTGTGAAGGTTCTCAGTCATCCAGGTCATCATAGTCAAAGGAGCTTGCAAAGAAAAGCGTCTGGACTTCTTTAAGTTGCTTGAAGACGTTTCACCTCTCATCCGAGAAGCTTCTTCAGTTCTAAGGTCAAATGGTGGAGAGTCCCAGATATAAACCTAGTGGGAGAGACCCCCCACAGGCGATTAGAGGATCATCAGGGGGTCCTTTTGTCCCTCTGTGGGGGGTCACTCCCACTAGGTTTATATCTGGGACTCTCCACCATTTGACCTTAGAACTGAAGAAGCTTCTCGGATGAGAGGTGAAACGTCTTCAAGCAACTTAAAGAAGTCCAGACGCTTTTCTTTGCAAGCTCCTTTGACTGCGTATTTGTGAAATGGTTGTGTGATGAAAGAAACCGACAGCTGGACATTTTCAAATAGGAAATGATTTTATTTATCCATGAAATTCAGGCTAGCTGTAGAGTAAGAGAATTCACTTCTGGTTGCTTCAGGGGACTGCAGGTTTGGAAGTACACAGTCAGAAAACATGAGCAGAGTAGCTTCATATATAAATATATTATCATAATAGCTTTAGCAATTGCTAAAAAAGACTCAAAAACAGGACTTTAACTGTGCTGTTAACTAGATAAATTAGTTTGTCACATAAAAACATTTTCTAGCTTCACTACTAGAGTACCTTTGGTTGAATCATAGTTCAGCTCCCTCCCCCTGCTCTTTAAGCCGCCTTTCTTCTGATTGGCTGTCCCTTACAAACAGAAGATCTGAAGTGCTGGTGGGTGGGGCTTCTATGCTCACTGCCAGAGATAACGTCATTCACTCATTCACTAACTCGTGTGTAGAAGTATGTTTTGGAAAAATGTAGCTTTCAATTTGTAAAACGTGCACCACTCAGTTTTGTTCACAACCAATTAACTTATGCTTGCTACCTGCAGTCTGCACGATGCCATCCCCACATTTTGTTATATATGGAAAAAGTTGTTCCAATAACCAAGCCTAAGGCAAAAACGCAGGAGAACTGAAGAAACGAAAACAACTGTGTCTGAGGAGAAAGACAGAAAAGGTGCATATTTTCCAGGTGTTTCCTGAGGAGTGATAATGATTAGAAGGAAAAAAGTTGCTTTGACTGACAGAGATCACTCACACATAAACTGACCTAATTGTTTGGGACTCTTGTTTTTTAAGGTAAATAAGGAAAAAGAGAGGTTCCTTTTCCTCTACTACAACAAAGTGTCTCTTGCATTACGGTTAAATGATGGCCTTTGACCAAAGCGTTCTGCTCAACACTCACTGCTAAAAGATTAATTGTGGTCATAAAAAAATCATTGAGGCTCAGTGCTCAGAAATGAAAAATAAATAGGATTAGTTGATTCAGGACTTCCCATAAGCTTATACAACAAAGCCCTCCCTCCTGACCATAAGTTAACACCGAGGTACTTCACTACACTGTCACATCCCTGCCCTGCCCTTCCAGCCTGAGTGAAGAGTTGTGACAGCGCCACGAAACATCTGCCTGAGATATGCAGATGGTGAAGGATGGCATAGCGGGACGGGGATGAGAGCTAAGCTGTCAGTCGCCTGCTCTTTTATTATGCTTATAGAACAACCACTTAGTCCAATGACGATGAATAATTGAGCGGAACAAGTTCCCTGCCACCGTGGCATGCAAAGCGGGATCAGTGGGACTCAGGAGACACAAGCGTCAGGCAGGGCAATAAAATATGCTAAGTGGCAGAAGAGCATTGCAGAGAATTTGTAAAGCCAGCGCAGAGAGAGAGATAAATTATCTCTCCCCTAATGCGAAGCAACGTAAGCAAATGAGCCGTGGCAGGGATGAATTACAGATTGTCGGCCCACCTTTCTCTCGCTGATCCCTCCCTATTATGTCAAAGAGACGGGGGTAGGGGGAAGGGGGAGGCGGACCGTGCGCTAAAACACATTAGCGGTGGTGGAAACAGGAGCTAGGGACCAGAGAAGCCTGTGCCTCTGCTTTGCTCTGGGCTGAGGTGCAGAAGCTCGGACTGAAATATAAACATAAAAAGAAAGCGTCCAAGACAGTGCAATCTTAGCAAAAGTAGCTCTTTGCCCGGTTGCCAAATAACAGAATTTAGAATGATGGGCGTCTCATCCGTGTTGAGCTGCTCTCTGGTGTAATGAGGCTTGGTGGAGGAGGGCGGCCAGCGGGGGGGCCAGGGCGACTGCTGCTCAGGAGCTGCCCAGAACCAGTCCCCAGATGACATTAACCTTCATCATGGTGAAGAGGCGCTAAGTCCCCCCTAAAGCGCCACTCTTGGCCACACTCTGGCAGCTCTGAGAGCTAAAATGTTGCAGTGACACTCTGCTGCCCCCTTTGATCTGCCCTTCCTGATTACAGCCACAGAGGAGAGGAGAGCAGGGGATGGAGGGAGGGAGGAGGAGGGGTGAAGTACCCCTGGGACCCTGAGAGTTGAATTAGAGACACGGGGTCCTGTCTCACTCTCTGCTGCTCCTCTTCTCTCCTCTTATTGTTTCTTTTCTTACTTGTTCTCTCCACTTCTTCCTCCCTGGCCTGGTGTGTGTGTGAGTGGGTGAAATGGGGGTCTCTGTCTCTCAGCAGCCTCACTGCTTCTCACCAGAGACAGACAAAGACACTTAAGCACAAACACACACACACACACACACTCACAATCATCCCAGTCTTGGCCTGGTGATGGATAATACACTCAGTGGTGTGCACCATCACACACACAGGTATTCAGCGCTGACCTTTGCAGTGCGCTCCCAGCAGTCTGCTTTGGCTTCACTTGCTCTAGGCTGTAAAACCACCTCAGTGACAGATGATCAGTGGACACTTCTGCATGTTTTTTCCTCCCCGAATCACAAACAGACCAGCTCAAAAGCAGAGCGCTCTCATTAACCACAGAACATGAGATATGACCAGTTTAAACTTCATTTCCAATCAGAAACACATTAAAAAAAAGCCTAAAGACTCACAGCAGTAGATATCATTACAACTGATACCTCCAGTAGCATTTAGCCTCTCCGCTCTTTCTACTTTTTAAAACCACCCAGCTGATTTTGTCTCCTCTCTTACCCCCTTTGTAGATAATTGGAACAATCCCACTGATGCCCAACTCTGCAGGGCCCTCCAGCCAATCAGGGGGTGGCAACCCAGCACTGCAGGTACAGCCAATTACACCTCAGCTTCTGACCAACGCTCAAGGCCAGATCATCGCCACAGTGATCGGCAATCAGATCCTGCCTGTCATCAACACCCAGGGAATCACGCTGTCACCAATCAAGCCTGGACAGCAGGTAACATATATGCTCATGTACAAACACACTCTCACACACACGTATAAAAAGGAGGAAGGCTTGCAGAGCAGCTTATTACATTCTTAAACTCGTACTCCTCAAGTGATCACGAGCTGTGTTTTAAAAACTGTCGAATGAGCAACACCTAGTGGAGTCAAACTAGAGTTAGCCTGTTTATTCATGAAAGCAAAAGCCAAGGCAGCTCTGTTTTATGATAAACACCTCATATTTTCCCGCTTCAACACTCATAATGCTCATTTGCATCACTCCACTTGGAAAATTGTAGCTCCTGGTACAATTTTCACAATGCATGCATGTGTGTGTGTGTGTGTGTGCTTGTCAACCAACCTTTCAGCTTCAGTCTCAGCGAGACTGCTAAACCCCTGCAGAGCCCAACATAAGAAAAAAAAACACACCACTTTTCATCACCCCACTTAAAACTGAAACACTCCTCGCTCTGTTTTCCACCTGCTTTCCGTTTCACTCACCCTCCTCCTCCTGCCTCAGTCACACTCTCCATCCTTACGATTTGTCCTTTCTGACCTGAACATGAAACATTTTGTTTTATTTAAAGAGAGACACACAAAAAACCCCAGCTCTGTTTTTTCCTTTTTGTTTGAGTTCACACTGTAAGTAGGAACACTCGAGCAAACACCTCCTCCCATTTTCGGCGAACGCGTGCAGCACCAGATGCATTCACGCCGACAGTGAAAAGTTATTGACTTGATAATGATGATGTCAGGGCTGAATTATAGGGTAAAAGTTCACATTGAAGGCCTCTACAGTCCAGGATGGATGAACTCTTAGCGGGCGGACACCTAATTGTGGGTCCCTCCCCCCCCCCCGAGAACGGCAGATCATACTCTTGAATGAATTAATGCATTTGTAATAATGTTTATGCTTTTGTCTCCACTTCAAAGCCCCGCATGTACACATTGTTCCGCGGGCATAATTTACGGTTGTCACAGCCTGCAGTCTCGAATATTTCCAGTGAAGCTAGATAATTCTCTGAGCCTGTCAACAGTCCTGACAGTGTGTGCATTGCTGTTGACACCCCCCACCATCCAAACAAACACATGCCACAGAGAAAATAATTAATAGCACAGAAGGAGAAGAAGAAGCCTGCCCAGTTTATGGCGGAGACAGCTTTTAAGAGTGGAGACACACCATCTTGATCTTGTAAAAGCAATTCAAATGTGCATAAAACATGAAAATACACTGTTTCTTTTTTTTTTTCATCAGAGCACGTAGCCTGCAGATCATGAATTATGTTTGATATGGGGACTGCTGTGTCCACATGTTTTTATTTAGGATTCAGGCTGCCGTTATTAGTATCAAGATACAGAGCAGAAGAAGATTCTTAATTGTTTTTCTGCAGATAGGCGATTATAAAGCTCACAGAGACAGTGGAGTGCCTGAGCTGAACAAGCTTCCTTTTAGACCCTCACTGCCAAATACAGTGGTAAACTACTGCTCTAGTCTATTGAGCAGACTATTGGCACTATAGTCTGCTCTGTCAGTGCAAATACTGCAGGCAGTAATCATCAGGTACAAGGTAAATCTAATTATATTCACCTTCTAAGTGGCTAATTTAATAGCTGCTGATTAATTGATTAGATTTGATATTGTGGCCCAATCACCATAATGACATGATTACTGTAAATTCTGATTATTGTGACGATGTGCACAGAGAGTAAAACATGCTGTCAGTATATCGTGTCAGCTCTCTCTCTCTCTGTGTGTTTGTGTCCAGCTGCCTCAGGCTCAGCAGGGTCAGACAGGCCCCGCATCATCTCAGCCCAACCTGCTCCACATGCCCCACAGACAGAGTCCTCTCCACCAGGCCTCTTCTTCCTCCTCCACCTCCTCCTCTTCCTCGGCTCTCAGCGTGGGGCAGCTGGTCAGCAGTAAGTGTCCAACACAGCTCAGCTCACAGCATTTTATAATGTGATTTATAACGAGAGGAATTACACAACTAGCAGAACGTAGCCATGGAAATATTTTTCTGTCATTCAATACAGCCGAGGTGGAAGGTTGTCGATCGCTGAAAGAGCAATGTGTTGTCATTATCCCCGGTGTTTCATGCCACATAACACTGCGGATTTCTCCAATTGTCAGAGATGTTTTTATTTCAAGTTGAGGCATGCTCTTATTTTCTTAAAGAATAAAAGTAACAACATTCCGTGTGTTAGTTCACATCTCAGCACTTTGTGACAAAGGTCTCTACAAAGGTCTATATCAAATGCTTTGTGTGGTTGCATTACATTATTGCATCGTTCTATACCTACAATCTTTATTTATTATATGTTTATTTAACTTTTTTGCTCAATATAAGTCCATTTATAAGGAAATAAAAGTAGAAATAATATATTTAGATGTCGACAGAATTTAGTGAAACTGAGAGAAGATAAGCACGTCACAATGATAAAATGAAATAAAGAAAAACAGAAAATGAAGTCAGCATCTAAGCGAAGGCAAGAACTAAAAAACAACCTTAAATATGCATAAATATGATTAAAAACAGGGAATAGTGCCATTATTGAACTATATATAAAAAAGTTAACCATAAGAGTTTGACTATGCTCTGAACTTGCAGTTTAAGAAATACCAACCGTAACGTACTGTAATACACAAAATCTCTGTCTGCAAACTAAGCAACCTGATGTGGTAAACAGGTACATCTGAAGGTTCTCATCTATACTATACATCAATACTATGGCAGTACATTGCCTAGCAACACAGCCTATGAACTACCTAACAACAGGCTAACATGACTCATTTTTAGCATTTATGCACATATAATACCTATAAACATTGTAGAGTTTTCATTTTGTTACAGTAAAATCAAAAACAACTACCTAACAATAGGCTAAAAACACAGGGCAAACAAAACCATAAAGTGGGCGTGTACCAGTCGCAATAACACACAACTACTGAAAACTGATCTAAAGCAGCATTTTTAAACAATCAAAACCAAACCAAAACAAGGAAATCCAACACAGAAACCAAAATTGAGGACCAAATTTAAAGCTGCAGATTAAAACATTTGGTGTTCTAGTTGGAATTTAAAGCAGCTGGATTTATATATGAATAACCAATAATAAAAAGATTTAACGATCAGGAGTTAACATAAGCTGACACAAACTCAAACTTGTAAACTGTTGCAATCTAATATGAACAGAATAAATATATATAATAGAAAACTATTTAACAAATAGTCCCTTTCAAATAAATAGAATCACTGAAAGAGATGTTAATTTAAATTTTTTGCCCAATACTGCAACATCAATGACAGAAATCTCAGAAACAAATATATTAAAACCAGAGAAAATAAAAACAAAATCTGCGTTGCTGCATTAACTACATGTTTCTCCTTTTTTTCTAATTCTAATAAACAAACCTTTAGCATCGCTACTTCACATCTTCATTACTCTCAGTGTAGACAGCTTTTGACTGATCCCTGCCTGCTAGGATTGTTTTATTTTTTCCTTTACTGTCATTTCTTTGGTTTATTAGACAATCTAAACTGGCGTCTGTTATGTAAAATGAGCATAAGTTTCATTCTGCCAGCGCGTGGGCTTTGGCAGGGCCTTATAAATCACTGGTCCACAGCCTGTCAGCGTGCAGCTATTGCCTTTAAAAACTCTGTTTTATTCAGATAAATTTCATTTGTCAGAGTCGATTCTCTTAAGCTCCATGTAAACTCATTTCAAAGGCAGCTACAATGCCACTGAATCTAATTTAAAAAAAAAGTCGCCATTGATCAACTTGTTGTGGACTTTGTGTTTAGTTTATGTTTACTTGCAGCTCAGAAAATATCTTATGAGGACAAAAATCATAGCGGGCCACTTGTATGGTAAATGAAATTAATGTTTTATGCTGAGTGCGAGCCATATCACTTCCTCTCAATATCACTTACAGCATTCATAGGCAAAGCAAAATCCCGTGACAGAATCAGAGCGACAGAAGCATTCGCTGGCCAAAAACAAAGTGCCAGAAACAGATTGAAAACCTCAGGATTTCTGTTAATAGAAGGACTAACGCCAGCAATATTTTTTATTGAGTTTGTTTTAATTTTTTTTATTTGGAGTGGAGAAGGACAGCTAAGCTATTGAAGCAGAAAAAAGTGCTCTCCTTAATATAATCTGGAAGAGTGTTAGGATTCATTTAAGCTAATGCAGGTGTGGATGCATATATTGCGATCAGACAGCTATTTGGAGGAGTAATGATCATTGATCACCTTCCTAATTTGAAGTAGACATTATTGGGTTTTGTGAACAAGAAACAGTTAATCAGAGTACTATTAAGCAGATACTGTAGATTCATCATCGTAAGCAACAACAATAACATTGTTTTTACATCATATCCATACAGCTGCTTCCAGAACAAAGATGCTTAAATAGCTTAAACCTTTTTGCGATTGCAGAGCCCCGTGGGATCAAATCACGTGTTCGGATAAATAGGATGTCTGATCATCAGGTTTGCCTGGTGTTTGCACTTTTCTGAGTCATGTTTTCCAAATTTCTACACTACAAACTTCATCATCAGTTATTAGCACTTCAAGTAAAAATAAAAGCATAAAAGAAGTATTTTTCTGCTAAACTGAAAGACAAACATTGGCACATAATAGCACAAGTCTAGCCTGTAATTTATGGAGGCAGCATTTTCTTCCTAATTTTCCTTTCAAGCAGATACATTGATTGCTTCACTTGTTTTTGTCCTGTCGTAATTATTAAGAGTAAAAAGTGTATTACTGTTGTAAAGAAAAGTCAGCCTCCTTTTCTTTGTTTCAGTGCTTTTAAAACTGAGCCTTTTGTCCACTAATCTGTCTGTTTTTGTGAGGCCTCTCATTATTGCGAGGTAAATGAGAAGGTCTTTAATCTTAAATCGTGTTTGGGTAAAGAAAAATATGGATCCGGCTGCCGCTAGTCTTTCAAACCGCTACGCAAATAGGCTCCAGTGGGAATGATGGGAGGATGCTCATCACTGTGAAGATGATAGGAAGCTGCGAGTCCTCTGTGTGTTCACACGTATGGAGCACGGCGCATACGCTACACGTCACTTATGAGGCACAGCGAGATGGCAGGCCCATAGATTTTTGCTTAAATACGCTTGGAGGATTCCTTTAATAATTCATTGATAATGACCAGGATGAATAATTCAGAGGCACAAACTTTGCTTTAGTAAGCAGGATGCCAGGGCACCTGACATTGATGTACAACGTGAAATCACTTTTTATTAGCGGAGAAATTCTTCAGTGAAGTTTTCAAATGTGGAGCTTCGCAAACAGCCTCTCTTTGTGTAAAAGCAGGGTATCGTTTGTGAGCGAGGCTCGCCGCTGCTTTGTAGGCTTGAACTGTGTTGACTTGGGGGGTCAGATGGGTGAAATAATTTCTTTATACATTCTTTAATGTTTTTCTGAGAAAGCCAGCTTCAAAATATATGTGTATTCATACAGAGAGCTATAGTAGCACAGCACCTATCTGTCTTTCCTTTGAATTAACAAGCCATGTGTCGTCTGTTTTTTGTCCATATGCTTTTATATGTGAGATTAAAGATTTACACTTGCCAAAGCCGAAGCCACAACACGCCTGTATTCAAACCTCAGATGAGTTTATTCTTCAAAACATTTCTCAGATATGTGTAGAGAGAAATAATAAGTTCTGACCCAGAGCAGGACTATTTTTTTTAAAGTTGTTTAGAGGCATCATGATCGCATATGGTTGGATGTTTGCCTCATTCACTCTGAAAAATAAGGTGAGCAGAGGGCTAATAAAATGAGATGTGTGTGCTGTATTGTAGACCCGCAAACCGCCCCCAGCGAGGTGGACGGGGTCAACCTGGAGGAGATTCGTGAATTTGCCAAAGCATTCAAGATCCGCCGGCTGTCCCTGGGCCTGACACAGACTCAGGTGGGCCAGGCGCTCAGCGCAGCCGAGGGGCCGGCTTACAGCCAGTCTGCCATCTGCAGGTAAGGACAAACGCAGGGGGAAAAAATAAAAACAACTCAACTACTATTGTCTACCTGTATTTCTAATCAGTGAAAGCAGCGCAGCTGCAATGAGCTGTCGGGTGCTCTCATCCGTGTTTTAACAGGCATCGTTAACATATTAAAATATATAATTGGCTGACAAACGAAGCTCTCATGTCTCTACTTAAACTCCTTCCCCTGACATGACAGCTGGCCGTCACTTATGCAAAATACATACACAAGTATTACACGGAGCACTTAAAGCATTTAATAATTACTAAGGCCCGGTGCTGTTCGCTCTGGCTGAACATGAGGGAGCTTGACGGCGATGATGTATTAATAAGACTGCCGTGTCTTACTGCTTCCACGAGGACAGTTTAGTCATAAATGGGACATTATACATTCATGAGACTATCAGACAATCAGTGTTTCATTCCTCCTGTTGTTCCACTTGACTAACGTTTTGCATGCAGATACCAAATGAGCCACGTTTCCATTTCGAGACAGAATAATTGGGCCACATGGTGTCCAAATATTGCTTTTAAAAGAGAACTAAACGGTGTAAAATAGAAAACAAAAGTATTTTAAGTGTCCAGATTAGATATGGAAGTTAACGCTAACTGGGTTTTGTTTTCCTCAAATCTAATCTTCTCTTGTTTTGCATCCATCTCTTTCAATAAAAGTCCCTAATCTTGTTTCTGTATTAAATTTAATGTCCCTTCAAAGTGCATGTGCATTTGCTGATGACCTGTACTGTTTATGTGACACGGCACTGCCACGCACCTTTAAAAATTTCATCACATCAACATCAAACAGCCGATAAAATGTGAAACACTACAGGAGCGGGGGGTTCTTATGAGGCCCGCACTAATGTTTAAAGTCGTCAAATCACACATGAAATATTTACAGCCAGACATAATTCAAATATTTATAACACACATTAAAAGCCATTAGCTTCAAAAATAAACACTCTGTGGGCTGTTATTCATGCCGTTAAGACAATTTTTTTGTTGTTTGTATGACACTGGACATGATGTCCTGATGTTTTAAGTAGTGGGGCTAACTTCACATGCTTTAGTTTAGTTAACATCAACATAGACATGAAGTTTGAGGAGGAAACGGGACGTCACAGTAGCTCTGGGGCTGCGGCTCCCGACGTAGACAGTGAACAGACACTGACAGATGCTTCCATCTTGTCTGCTTTCATTGCTCACAATGTTTCCAGGCACTTTATTAGTTTATCTAAACAGGCACAGGCTTTACATGAGGGTAACATCAAGCCAGGGATGTGCCTGAGTGGCCCCTTTTGGGAAAATACGCTAAATGAAAACTTAAAGTAAATAAAATCGCTATCTTTTGTTTTTATTACAGGGTTTAAGATGGATATTTTGAATTGTTTCAAACTGCTGAGCTCAGGTTTAAAATATTTGATGGTTTAAACATATTTTTTATCCAGATATGAACAAACAGTTAATAAAAATAACAAGCTTAGGAAAGAAGAACACCAGTCATATATATAGTTTTATATGGCTCATATGAGAGCTATAAACTAAATTCAGATTTCCGTAATGGTTCAACAAACGTAGCCAAACATTTTAACATCAACATAATGCAGCCTTAACAACGACACAATCGAAATCAATCTAAACAAGCCGAGCAACATGAGCAGTGTTAGTCTTTGAATAATTATGACGGTAACTGTCAAGATACATCATTTTGCAACAATTTTGCATTTAGAGTTTAAAAAGAAACAAGAACACAAAGTCTGGACTTGTAATAAACCTGACGTAAAATGAGAGTAGAGTGAGGCGAGCCTGATTGTATGTATGTCCCACTCAGATAGCTCTCTGTGGGTATTGAATGTAAACCCTGCAGCAAACGGTAACTCAGTCCAAACATGCAGCATGTCTAAGCAGAGCTCCTTAGGTACTTTTAAGAAGAGCCAGAGAGGCTCGCTCCCTCGTGCTGATGCACTAGAGGAGGGGAGTGCATACCCCAGCTGAGCAGCTCTCAACTCATTTTAGTATCCGCGGTTCCTGTTGATCCATGAAATGTCCTGTCTCTGGTGACTCTTCATATTTACTAATGTATTCCCCTCAGTATGGAGCCCTCCTCTTTTTCCTGTGTTTAGGAGGAGGACGGGGTTATAAATAATACCGCCTGTCGACAAAGAGGAATGCACCAACGAGGTGTAGAAACAGAGAAAGTTCATGCATGCATGGGCATCTGGGCCTCTGTTTCCCTCGCTTTTAAAAACCGTCTCTTTTTGCATTGTTTGCTCCACAGAGAGCAGTGCTTCAGTGTAGCTTTCTTTCTAGAGTTATTTCACTGAAAAACATTTGAAACCAACACTTTCTGTCCCCATTTATCCAATAATGTTTGGAAGTGATGCTTTTAAGAGTTGATGTTGTTAGTACCAAATCATCTGTAGACCTTATTTATTGGGTATGTAGTTAAATTTAAGGTTAACTAAAACCATAACCACAGCATCTCTGGTTTGAGACTAAATTTTGGTATGTTTCATCTTGCTACCTAAATTTTTGCTGCTTTCTGTAATCTGCTATCAAATAAAAGCAAAAATCCTGAGATAATCCAGAGAATGCTCAAATCACCAGTGCAAAGATTAATGGAAAGAGGTAAAAGTGATAAAGATTTTTATTTTCCTGGAACAGAGAAATAAAAATATTGTAATTAAACATCCTGATTTTCTCCTTGAATAAAAACTGCTGATACTGGACTACTTTAAATGGACATGCATTTGGAAACATGGTGAAAGTGTCGTGTCCGTGACTTTCTTTCTTGTCAAAATGAGAAATAGCCACAAAACCGCACTACAACTTTTTTGGTACAGTTAACCTTTGTAGGTTTTTAGACTAAAAAACATTTGAAAATAACACTTGTGTCTATCATGTTCCCATAATGTTTGGGAATAAGGCCTTTAAGAGTAACTGTTATTAGAACTGAATCATGTGTCGTTATGTCTCATCTCACTATCTAAATTTCTGCCACTTTCCATAACCTGCTATTAAAAAAATTATGACATACTTTGAAGAAATAAATGGAAATTACCATGCTAATATCACTAGTGCAAGGAACTGCTCATAGCGGTGTACTGTAATTGGACACTTGTTGGAAACTTATTAAAACTGCAGCGTCTGCCGTTTCTTCTCATGTTTTTTTGTCAACGTGACAAATAGCCACAAAACATTGTCACTTCAGCTTTGTTGATCAAGTTTTTATGTCCAAATAATATCTTCGGCAAATATTAGCCGCCCGGTTTGTGGTTTCTTTTATTAGAAATATGTACATTTTCGTACGATCACCTTTGTAATGATTACAGAACACAAACTGTCGTAAGGCTCGCAAAGTCCACAGTCATGGATATTTCTTTCAAAAACTTGTTAAAGTACTAGTGTCTTTAACAAAAAGGCAAATGTGCTGTTAGTTTATTAACAGATTTTCCAAACTCTGTCATGTCTTTCTTATCAAATACTTACCTCAAACTGCACTGTTGTTATTCAGTTCCATACAAGGAAAAAAGCAGTGAACACACTGATATTTGGGCTGTTGCCATTCAAACTCCTGAACAAAATGACATGATGTTGAATCCTAAATAGTTGTTCTTCCATTCTTAGTAAACATCATCTAATTCAGACTTCATATCATGTCCAAACTGCACCCGACAGTCGCTGAGCTGCCAGCTAGCATTGCTTTTTAAAACTCTGCCTTCCTCTCGTCTTACTTCCTGTGACTTGAGAAATGCAGAGAAATGGCTGAATTATGAGTAAAGTTGCAGGACTTGTAAATGTATTCTTATTAAATATAAAATGAGAGGTTGTTAGAAGATGAAAGAAAGGTTAAAAATGTATTAAATGTACATTTTGATGAATAATTCAAGCTCTTTTTGTAAATAAATGATGGTGCCATATTTAACTGCATGCATAAGTGGATTTTTGGGGGGAAGATGGGGTGGGGGTTTATTTCACCTGAGCAGAAGATTTTTGTGATTTTGGTTCATGAGAAATATTTAAAAGAGCAAATATTTCGATTGCTAGCCATTGGCAATATCTCCTTGTTCCACTATTGCCAGTTTGGGACAGAGAACCAGAGCCTCGTCCAGAAAATTAACACATCACTGGCAAAGCATCGCCTCGAGCTGCTGCAGCTCAGGTGTGTCCAGGTGCAGGATGCAGAGTTTGTTCACCTGGATGTTAGTCTCAGTCCCTGTGGCATTCTGGTTGAGGAGACTTAAAGGCAGGCAGCTTATCCCTTGTTCTGGCAGGGCACCTAAGTAAGATTGTTTTTTCTCAATTCTCCCCAGACACACCATCCTGAGAAGCCACTTTTTCCTACCACAGGAAGCCCAAGAGAACACTATAGGTAACAGTCTTACAGGCAAACTGAACCCTGGCCTTTTATATCCTGCCAGGTTTGAGAAGTTGGACATCACCCCTAAAAGCGCCCAGAAGATTAAGCCCGTTCTGGAGCGCTGGATGGCCGAGGCTGAAGCCCGCCACCGATCCGGCATGCAGAACCTGACTGAGTTTATCGGCAGCGAACCTTCGAAAAAACGCAAGCGGAGGACCTCTTTCACCCCACAGGCGCTCGAGATCCTCAACAGCCACTTTGAGAAGAACACGCACCCCTCCGGACAGGAAATGACGGAAATAGCGGAGAAACTGAACTATGACAGGGAGGTGGTGCGTGTCTGGTTCTGCAACAAGAGGCAAGCCTTGAAAAACACAATAAAGCGTTTGAAACAGCCCGACCTCGGCGCTGCCGCACCAATGGACCCTCTCACTGATTCTCTAGAGGAGCTCCCGAAATGAACGAGCTCTCTGACCAAACAGTGGAGTGGAAAAGTGGCAGCCATTAAAAACAACAAAAGGTGGATGAACTCCTCTCGAAATGAGAACTGACAAAATGTTGCCCAAGTCACCCGGATGGACAGTCATGAGTTTGCAAACGAAAAACTATGTGTTGTCAGTGTGATTACCACAATTATGTAAATTACCTTGGCGAAACCAAAAACATGAAAAAAGAGATTAATATCTGAGAATTATGTAAAAAACATACGGTGTGCTGTTTCAAAGAGTTTTTAGATTCTGGCCTTACAGACCAGACTGTCGCCCAAATTTTGGTTCCCACCAGGAGGGATTTAGTAGAGAGATCATACCAAATCGAAACACTATTTACCAAAGTCTGTTGCATCTGAATAATTTTGTAATGTAAATGTGCTCTAAATTTTTACATTTGTACTGGCAGAATCTAAGCTATATCTGTGAGGTTGAGTATACATTTTATCTTTGTCTCGCTTACTTTTTTCTTCATTGTTTGTATGTAAATACTTAAAAAAGGGAAAAAAGAAAAATGCTGTCTTCAAATTGAAATCACGCTGATTAAAAAAAAAAATCTCTTTTTGGACATAAAAAAAATTTAACCGTTGCTGTTAAACAATTGCATAATAATGTTGTTTGCCTCCGACTTGTGTTTCATCTGCAAATATTTTCAGTCACGGTGTAACTTTGTACAACTTTTACAGGTATTTATTAATAAGTTAATGAGATGGATTCGAAGGATGGACTTAAGAAACTATGGATTGTCACATGATAACTATGACGATGATGAGGAGGAGGGGTTTCGGTGTCTGTCAAGTCTACTGCAGCTTTGTTTCGAGCTACTGTGTCATTCTATTGCCAAAGCCTGATAGCCAAAGAACACACACAACTTCAGCTCAAGGACTGGGGGAAAATGTTACCTTTTTATTTATCTGTTCCCACGACTTTCTCTCCCCTTTTTCTAAAGTGTTTTATTCTGTGGGTCAAGTTGAACGAAACAACAAAAAAAGAGTCAAAACTGTCATGTCAAACAGCTCCAAAAAGTGTCTGCCGTGATGAAAATGTATTTTCTTTTTGAGCCGATTTGCTACTGCATGCTTCAAATCGCACCACATGATAAGATAGTGTATATGAATTTCACCAGGAAGGCCAAAATTAACATTAAAAATCGGAATTTTCATAATTATTTTACATGAAATGAGCCAAACGTGTGGTTGAAGCATTTTTTGTTGCCACTGACTAAACATCAGTGTGTTCTTTTGCAAAGATAAATTGCTCTTTTTCCACTGTATTTTGCATTCCTTTCAACTAAGTCAATGTCATGCTCATAAAATCAAAAAATACACCATCCTTTATCTTACACCTTTTAATTTAAGAGGTTAACTTGAAGAGTTCAATTTCAGTCCACTGATTTTTTGAGTAATTCACACTCCATTCCTGCGCGCTCTTACTTTGTCAGAAACGTCAATAATCCAGGGGGGAAAAAAGAAAAGAGAAAGAAAACCCTCTTAAACCGTCACTGCAAATATTTGGCTCCTGCAAAAACCCTCATATGAAAAAAAAAATAGGTGAATGCTGAGAATAAGTGTCACATGTCAGAGTGAGTGAACTTAATTTGAAGTGAGGTGAAATTTGATGCAATTTATTCAGAATCATGTGTCTGCTCGATATATGTCCTTTCATGTCACATTGGTTATCTCAGTTTTTCACTCCTTTTTGTGAACTGCCAGGTTCTTCTGCGCTGCCTGGAAAACACACACCCACTGTAAATGGTAGAAAAACACTTGAAAAAGCTTTACATGTCTGTGTTTTTAAAGAAATCACTGAGGTTGTCTTGAAAAGGCAGAAAAGGCAATTGCAGACTGTGGAGAATTTCACTAAATTTTCATCTGCACATCCACAGCAGCTCCTGCTGTACTTCTTTTCACAGATATTTGTTTTGTTTTTCTTTTCGATGCATTCACACTTACAGATTTTGTGCATTTTTATTTTGCTTCTAGAAGAAGAAAAAACACTTAACTTCAGGCAAACCTTTGGCCGAGAAATAAACCTCTGCACAGATGTTAGAAAGCAGCAGTGGATCCGTTGTGACGCTTAACAATAAAAGCTGTAACCAAAACAAAAAAAATAAAGGACGACACAGAAAGGAGTCATGCCTTTGCTCAACTTTTCAATGCTGGACCAAAGCTCTATAGTTATGCACATTGTACAGAGAAATAGATTCATGATGTTGACAATCTTTAAAATCTGAGAAGAAAAGGATTGAAGAGTAGAATTGTACATTAGTTCATCCAAGGTTTACCTCAGTACTGTTCTTGTGAGAATCATAAAAATGCCATACAAGCATCCGCAGGTCAGTAGAAAAGATGAAAAAGATGACAACTCTGCACTGTGTGTGTCCATGTTCACCTTCAATGGGAAGGAGACGCTTGTGGGTTTTCTTTTTATTACGTGACACATGATTGTTTTATTTTTGTGAAGTGGTCTCCTGAGCCACATGTGACTCATCTTTTATATTGTTGTAGTATTATTTCTTTTTTTTTGTGCCATACGTTCACCTCTCAGTTTCCACAGCTCTGTAGACCTACATAGAGGGAAAAGGAGATTACAGTAATGTTGCTCTTAGCTCAATTAGGATTATTTGTTTACCACCCTTAAATACGTTTGTGAAATTTTACTAACACAGACAAACTGGCTTGAAATTTTGTTCATAGTCAAAGAACTAGAAACCAAAGCTGAAGAGCCTGCAGAGGTTGATTTATTTTATTTTCGTTTTTATATATAGACTGAAAACTGTAATCTATAGAGCAATATCTGTTTGGTCAGTTAAGCAGCACTTTGTGTATTTCTAAAAAACAAAAATAAAAAAAAAAGCTTCAAGTCTGTCACATTGATTTGTACCATAATTAGTAATAAACAATTGTTTGACATGACTTTTGTGTTTGTGTGTTATGATAGAATCTGTCATTTAAGGCCAGAACATAGTAACGTGTGGGAACCTGTGATTGTTTTAGCTAATATAGTTATGCTTTTTCTATGAAACGACGTCCAAAATAGCCACTAGAAATATGATTGGCAGGAACTGACATTGCTAATGTGCTCAATTAATTCATAAAAATTTATTTTGCGCCACACTCTAACTTCTCTACATCACATTTTGACCAAGGTCGTTAGTAAGAGAAAACTCATCTGTTGAGATGATGATGCTGTTTGCACACAAAGCAGAGATGCTAACAGATCTCAGAACAGTGAAAGCAGCTAGTGGCAGCTTGCCAAGCAGCTAGTGGCAGCTTGGCTAGCATGCTGGTCTCTCATCAGTTTCCAATCAAATACAAGAGGTTTATCCACAATGCATATGTGCAAACAAGCCTCTCAGCTTGAATAGCTCAAGCCTTTTTTAACAGGACTCAGACACTAACATAAGATTTCTGTTGTTGGATGTCAAACAGAGTCAATCCTGCTTCCAGAGACCACAGGCAACAGCAGCCACAAGGTGACAGGAAAAACACCCAATAAGCACTATAACAGAACAATGTTTGAGAACAAAGGAGAGAGAACATGTTCACAGTGGTAAAATTGTCTACTTTTAGATTTCACTAGGCAAGTGCCTTGCTTGCCTCAATGGAAATTGCACTGATGTTTTTAAAATGTGCCTTTCTGACTAGAGAAATGTTTTCAATTTCACAAAACAGCTATCCGACGCACAATTATGTGCAAACCCTGCCTGTAATAAATCTGTAGTAGGACAGGAGGCTGAGCATGAGCCTGAAAATTATGCTCAGTGGTTTTTTTTATGGGAATTTTCTTTTGTATACATACTGTAATTTCCTGTCACCACCTGTTTTGTTCTTGGTCTCCCCCTGTGCCATACTATTAAAAAACACCCTGGAAGTCCCCCTTATGGCAGATAAATTTTCTTATGATGTAGAAAAAAAACGTTCACCTAACTAGCTTAGTAATGCTGATTATGCCAGCTCTAAATATTGCTTTATATTTAAATTGGCTGGGGATTAAAATAGAAATAGGACAGCAATATTGAAGTTTAATGCATTATTTAGTTCAGTCTAGGCAAGTAAGTGTTTTATTACACATTAATACAAAACATACCACTTTCTTTAAAAGCACTTTAAAAACCAACAACGAGACTGTTCAAAGAGCTATGCAGT
Source organism: Astatotilapia calliptera (assembly GCF_964374335.1). Taxonomy (NCBI): domain Eukaryota; kingdom Metazoa; phylum Chordata; class Actinopteri; order Cichliformes; family Cichlidae; genus Astatotilapia; species Astatotilapia calliptera. The sequence goes on from NC_137430.1 coordinate 22,743,753, forward strand.
GAAACCAAACATTAAGGACAAACACAGGCCAAGATAAAAGATATGGGGCCGCAAAGAAGCTAAATAAAAGAGTACATAAAAACTGAATTAAATTCACAGTCAGCACTGGGTCAAAAGTCAGGAAGTAATTTATAACTTTATTTAATACACTATTATATCTACATGGCAGAAACTCAATTCATTTAGGCTTGTAAAAACGGTAAATAAGATCTGCTGAAGTTCACACTGTGTATCAGAAATGTTCAGGGGATGAAAGGTGATTTAAGCGAGTTGGTTGTTGGTGCTGGCCGTTCTGACTATTCCCACACAACCATCTCAGGGTTTAAAGAGGATGGTATAAGAGAAAATATCCAGTGAGCGTAGGTTCTCTGGACAAAAACCTTTCACTGACATCACAGGTCAATTTCAATTTCACAACCTTAAAACAGCTGCTAAATTATCTGCGGGGGGGCGGGGCTGGAGCCTATCATATCGCTACCATAGGGCGAGAGGCAGGGTACACCCTGAACAGGTCACCAGTCTGTCGCAGGGCTAACACAGAGAGGCAGACAACCATTTGCACTCACATTCACACCTACGGGCAATTTAGAATCACCAGCTAACCTAACCCCACTTACTGCATGTCTTTTGGACTGTACCAGGAGAAAACCCACGCAAACACATGCAAAGTCCACATAAAACAGCTCAGGCCTGATGGTGGAATTAAATTCAGGAGCTTCTTGCTGTAAGGCAACAGTATTAACCACCGTGGCACTGTGCTGCTCTGCTGCTAAATTAAAAATTCTAGCTAACCTCCAGCTAACGGCAACTAGCATAGGCGAGTAGCAGTTATAAGCCACATTAGCTTATGTCTCTAGTGCAATTTATGCAGTTTAGATTGATTTTGATAGATTGCCTATTTATTTCCCTGTTGGTTAACCTGTTTGTTATTGTACATCTTTTAATTGAAATTAGGTCATTATGGAGGAAAAAATGTAACAAGCTAGCAGAGGGTAGTAACATCAGCAACCATTTTGGCTTTGTAGCTACAGTTTGCTCTATTTATACACAAAATATTTAAACGATACCAATCATTGACAGTAAATACTCTGAATAAATGTAATCAAGTTGAAACAAATTTTTTTGTTACACTATATTTTCTCCCAAATACCGTTGAGCTATTTTGTGTTTCAGGGCACAAGGTGCTGTCGAGTTCAAAGTTTTGAGCAACATACAAATATTTTTTTTAAAAACATCTCTGATTCTCCTTTCATCTTTTCAAAGTCGGAGTTATTGAGAGTGCCAAATAAAATCACTTGTCCTGACTCTCTCTCTTTGGGAGGTCATGGTCAAGTGCATCTTGAATCACCCCGAACAAACTTCCACATCAGAGGTGATGTAGAGTTATTTGACCCGTTTGACCTATTGTTAATGGAAGGGTGGGTGAATGCATGTAACTGGCCATTTAAAGTGTTTTGATGAGAGAAGACGCTGTAAAAAAAAAAAAAAGAGGCGCGTATTTTAATACTTACCTCTTTATTTGCATTTGCTTGGGGTCACCAGAGAAGAATACGTGTCAGGTTTGCTTCTCATCAAAGCTTCATGTGTTCGCCTCACCAAATAACAACAAGACAAGTGTAAAGAAGGAGAAATATATAAATAAACAGGGAGAAAGCCTTTTGAAACTAAACTCAAAAGTTTGATACAGCTTCCCTGTCCATGATGCCTTTGAAAAATGGGCAGGCTGCTGAAAAGAAAGTAGTAAATAAATAAATAATAATAATAAAAAGCACAGACAACATAAATTATTAACATTAGACTGAAAACTGATGTTCAAGATGCTTTTTCGTCTTCCTTTCAGCCCTCTCTCTCACTCCCTCTCCGCCCTTCATTTCAAAACGCTGGATGTATTTTTGAGTAGCGATGGCTGAGGTGTACGCAGCTCGAGCGAGTTATTTGATATTCTTTTGTTTTCCATCCGCGCCATTTTCATTGTCTTTGCCATTAACAATGTAATTGTGCAGATGCAGCTCCTGACCCATATCTGTTTTCTCGAGCTGTTTGTATTCTGCTGCTGATAAAAGTTTACTTTCCATCCTCTCTCTGCAGCAGTACCGCACGGCTTTTGATTGAAGTCTAACGGCTCAGTTAAAAGGAGCTCTCATCATATATTATGGAGTAAATGTCGAGCTTTTTATCAGTCATGAATCGGTCGTGAATAGGGTATGAATGTGTCACGCTGACAGGTTTTGTTCGTATTTGTGCGCAATTTTTAAGTTTTAACCACTTAAATCTTGTTGAATCAAGAACGCTGAATCCTATTGCTAAAGCCTGTCTGTTGTTGATGCTCTTCATCCTTTTTGTAAAGGGACTCAAACTATGTTGAGACATCACAAACATTTGAAAGCGTTTTTTTTTATTTATTAGCTGATCAAAGGAATGTATACAAAGGAATCTCCTCACACTCACAAAACTTTTCAAAAAATGATACGAATGCACTTAGAGCACCTTTATTAATGCTCTTTCAGTTTCAGCTTAGGATACTGTATGTCAGAATAAGACAAAACAGACGATAAAAAGAAAAAGAAAAGAGCAAAATCAAAGGTTAAAATGTACAAAGCTGATCATCTTCACAAGACAACCTCTTCTTCTACGCTTGCCAGCCAATTTTACCTGTTCAACTGCTCATTTATGTAAAAATTTAATCAGCCAGTCACATGGCATCAGTTAAATGCATTTAGGCATGTGGACATGATCAAGATGACTTGCTAAATTTCAAACTGAGCATCAGAAAGGGAAGGAAAGGTCATTTAAGTGCTTTTGAACGTGATGTGCTCCAGTGAAAAATATCCAGTGAGTTGCATCTCTCTGGATGAACATGCCTGTTGATGTCAGAGGAGAAGAGGTCAAACTGTTTCAAGCTGATAGGTTGGTAGGTCAAATTACCACTCTTTGTAACCAGAGTAACAAATAGCTATTTGAGTTTGTTACAAAAGTAACAAGTGGCATCTGGTGTGGTGTTCTGCAGCAGCAGCAGAACACCACACCAGATGACACTCCAGTTAACTAAGAACAGGAAACTGAGGTTACAATTCATTATGGGTCACCAAACTGGAGAGTAACACATTGGAAAATCTTTCCTGGCGTAATGAGTCTTGATTTCTGCTGTCACATTCAGATGGTAGGGAATTTAGTGTAAGCACGAAAGCATGGATGCATCCTGCTTTATATCATCGGTGTAGGGGATATTTTCTTGGCACATTTTGGGCCCCTTAGCACCAACTAAGCATTTTTAAAACTCTACGGCACATTGGATATGAAGCCAACCTATCTGCAGCAACTGTGTGATGCTCTAATGTCAATATGGACCAAAATCTCTGACAAATGTTGTCCAGCACCTTGTTGAATCTAAACAAGGTTTAGAAATTAAGACAGATCTAAAAAAACAAAAAACAAAAGTGCCTGACCAGGTACTAGAATGGTGAAAAATAAGGTAGGTTTGTTGCCCCTGGTAACTGAGTATGCAATAAAGCTGAAACAGTTAGTCAAAAAACTAATAAATAAGTTATTGTAAAATGATTTTTGTAGATTTTTAAAAAACAAAAACTCCCATAATCTAACCTTTTTTTCCAGCTTCCTTTCTAACTTTAGATTTTAGAAAAAGACCAAAGACCTAACTGATTACATGGATTAGTAATGTCTTCATTAAAAGTATATTAAAATAATACTTAAAAATTAAATTTGAACATGCTTACTTTAGTGTGGGTCAAGATTCTGACATCTTTTATATTTTAAACTTCCCAAACCTAACAAATATAATTCTGTACTGTATTTATGTTTTTCATCAACAAACACTTCTGAGCGTTTAGGATTTTATAGTAGATTGAGTTATAAGCGAACTCCTCTGAGTGTCTAATGAAGGATATTACGCATAATAAGTGAAAATACTTTTACAGTGTTTCACAAACTCTCTCTCACATGCCCAAATTCATAAGCCAAAAAAAGTTCACACTCTCCAATTTTTAGCATTTGTTAACAATAAAAAAATCAAATAAGTTGTGTTTTTTGGTGAAATATCATTTTGTTTTCTCTTCGTGTTTTACCCCCCCGGTCATCCACGCCCCACCAGTGGGGCCCCTGCACCCCACAGTTTGAGAACCACTGGCTTGGAGAAATACACAGTAAAACAAAAGGAAGACTCAACACGTATTTTGAAGAAAACTCTTGGAAAACCTACATTTGATTCTTTTCTTCTTTCTTTGCTAAGATCTAAGTGCAGAATACAGTAGTCAGAGGCCTTTGTGGTGTGTGATGTTTCTAGTAAAGACAGTCGCCCAGTAAAGACGAGTTTTGATCTCGGAATCTTTGTGAATGATTGTTTTTTATATATAAATATATATATATATATTTATTTCTGAACCTGCAGAAGCTAGCAGGAGCAGCTGAGGTCTCCTTAAGAAGAATTTAAAGTAAAACTGTAAGTCCTGTTTTTGTATCTCAGTTTTTTGGGGAGTTTCTTTTTTTTGTCTTCTGAGCAGATTCAAAGTGAAGACTCTTGACTGTCTGACTGGTTGAAATAAAACATTCCTGTTCAACCTGCAGCCACCTGAAATTGTCCTGAATGGGGAGAGGGAGCAGAAATATAATGACACGTCGGCGCTCCAAATGGATTATGTTTCAATATCAGTCAGGACACAGAAACAGAAAGGTGGAGGGAGAGAGTGCATGTGTTGGATGCAGATGGTTTTAAATTGCTGCCTTTGTTTTCCATCAGGCATGATGCATTCACTTTCCTTATCTTTCAGACAATGCGCGGTGGGCTGATGTTCTGGGTAAATGAACTGTCTGTATATCCCTCACCCTCCGCTCCTCCGCCTTCTTGTTTTCACTTCCTCCTCGGGGTTGAGATGTTGGTACACTGACTGTGAAGCCCGAGCTGCTCAGGCGTCTCCCACTTTGCTACTCTGCACACCCAGATGCCTCTGGGGGTGCAATTACCAATCCTCACATGCAATCGAGGTTGGCCATGCATATGATCCCTTTTGCTTTCACTCTTGTTTCTGTTTTGGGTTTTTTTCCCCCTGCCCTTTTTTTCAGCATTATTAGCAATGACACAATGCAAGGTATTTGCAGGTAGAGGAGTTAATAGCCTGGTCTTTACAGAGACACCTGTCTGACTTGAGCAGCTGATTGCATCGGCCCATTTAACTTTCTAGCAGCCCGGGTTTTGAATGCATGTCTATAGGCTGTGATGTCTCTGTTTTAGAGCGGGAGCGTGTTTGCAAAGTACCACGAGCAAACCTGGGGAGAAGCTGCAGCTGCGCGCCTGCTCACTCTGCTTCCCACCTGCTTCACACAAACACGATCTATAAAGAAAATGGTCAATAACGCTTCAATGAATAGTTCACATCCAGCTCTTTAATACAAGCTTTTAGCCGTAAAAATACAAATACTGAATGCATCACTTTGAACAGAGTAAGCAGCCAGACACTTGGATATTTGGCAAAAATAAAATAAAATAAAACCTTTATGTGTAATATAGCTAAAGGCCCCATCACGAACTCGTTTTTGCTCCTGATTAAATACATAATGTTACTTTGACCTTGCGTTATATTTTATTATACCTTTACAAACATTTGTGAAAGAATAGGTTAGTGTAAAGAGCTCACAATTCAAGTGTGGAGCTGTAACAGGATGCTGCTCTTGGAACAAGTCAGTTTGTGAAATTTCTTCCCTTCAGCTGTAAGTGGTGTTATTGCAAAGTGGAAGTGTTTAGGAACCACAGCAAATGGACACGAAACTGCAGATCACATAAAGTTACACAGCGGGATATGAGAGTGCTGAGGTGCATAGTGCATAAGTTTTTGTGCATTAACATCAGCACAAAAACTGTGTGCAGCGAGCTTCATGGCGTGGTCAGGCAGCTCCTGTAGGTGTAACAAGTAGGTGATGCAGTACTTTTGAAAACAGAGTAATACATTTAACAGTGTGCAACAAAAAGAAAGTGGACTTACACCAATCAGGCATAAGATTATGAAGCGAGTAGGATATATTAGGGAGCAAGTGATCGATGAAAAGTGGTCCAAGAAGGAAAAGTGATTAACCAGAGACAAAGGTCATGGGCAGTCGAAGCTTAGTGGTGCAAGTGGTGAGCGAAGGATGGCCCGTCCGGTCCGATCCAACAAATTGTTCTGATAGAAACAATAGAAAGGTGTCAGAATAGACAGTGCATCAAAGTTTTTTGTGTATGAGGATGCACAGCTGGAGACCAGTCAGAGCGCCCATGCTGACCGCTGGGCAGCGCCAAAAATACCAACAATGGTCATGTGAGCATTAGAATTGGAACAGGGAGTAATCCGGTCGTTAAGTCTGACGTCACTAGCCATGTCTGGACCTAAACTCCGCTGCAGGTCCATATATCAAACGATCACTATGGTATTACTGCGTGTTGAAAAACTGTCTAAAGTCTTTCATCTTTAATAAAATGATCAGCGTTCTGCTCTACCAGGTGTAACAATTGAGTTTAACATCCAGGCATCCATGAAAACGGAATTTATGACATTTAACGGAGTTAGAAGTTAGCAGGAAGTTAGCTCGCTAGCTTCTATCTAAATACAATATAGCATGTCCTGACTGCGGGGTTTTGGAAACAAATTAAAACGTACAGCTCTGTTATCACTTCCAACATAAATGAAGACAGAAAACTAAACAGCAGTGACGTTTGTAGGGTTACTGAAGTTGGGCTAGCTGGTATATAATGATGTGCTACGTGACCGCTAGCGACACAGCTATGTTAGCATAATATAAACAAGCTAACTTTTTTTCCACTCGATAAGCGTTAACGTGAGTGTTCTCGGTGGTCAGGAACAAATGTAATCGCATGGCAGGATGCTGTAAAAGGACCAAACTTCAGCCAGGAGAACAACTGAGATAATCCATCCACCAGTGGCGGCTGGCCCATAGGGGGCGCTCGGGCTCCGCCCCCCCAAATGTGGAGGAGTAAAAATATATATTTTTAAAAAATTCATCAATGATAGTTTTACTATGTGTGTGCCCATATACAGCCAGGCGTATTTTAACATTTTCACCAGCTGACTCATTAAAGTTCAACCAACAAACGGTGTTTTTCTTCTTCTGGGGCGCTCGTCAAAGCGCCCTTGATATGCAGCGAAATAGCCTATCATTAAATGGTTGCCAGGGGAAAATAATAAATATTTGACCTATCAGCGTCGCTGAATTAAATGGTTTGGGGGCGCTTAAAATTGCGCCCCTGCAGAAAACGCGCGAAGATTTGCTGTTCTAGAATTTTACCTCAGTCAGTAGCCTAAGTGAGCTATAAGGTCAGAGAGAGACGATGGCAGCGGTATTGTTAACGGTTGAGGCACAGCCTCCCCCAAATTCGGTTAGATCGCTTCTAACCTACCCTTTTGCCAGAAGGACAATGGCAGAAAAACTGCAAGTTAAAGAGTTGGGACCTGACAAGCCCGAAATTCAACTAACCCAGGCAACGAAGGAGAAGTCAAAAGCATACAACAGGACTTTTTGTCGGAGTTGGTTCCAGCGCAAGTCGTGGCTGACAGGCTGTGGAACAGCTAATGCACTTTTTTGTTTCCCGTGCATACTGTTCAAAAGTGACAAGTGTGATTTGACGTGGACACAATCTGGACAAACCGACTTAAAGCACCTCTCCGAACGAATCAAGAAACATGAAAGCTCACGAGTTCATATGGACAACAGTGTAAAGCTAGCTGTGCTAGGGAAAACTAGCATAGCGGCGCAGCTAGATGATGGACATCGGATTGCTTTAAGAAGGCACAACGAAGAGGTAGATAAAAACCGTCATATTTTATCTAAAATCATCGATTGTATTAAGTTTTGTGGTGCTTTTGAGCTAGCAATGCGGGGACGCATTTAGCCCACCCCCCCAATCAGTTTACAGTTGTTGTTTTCAATAGTTATTTTTCATTCATTCAAAAAAAAAAAAAAAAAATCTGTTCATGTTCATTTTTACAAATCTATACAAATGGCCAGAATATGGTTGTTCATTTTAAATTTAAATTAAAATTGTGTTGTTTGATGTACTCATTAAATGGGTCATTTTAGTCGATATCATAAAAATTGCCCCCCCTGAGATTTTTTTCAGGAGCCGCCACTGCCATCCACAATACGAGGTTAGTCATTCATATACTGCTGCATGGGCTGGGCTGTAGTTACATCCTAAGGTTTTAAAAACTGAGCTTAAATAAATGATTAGCGGTAATAAAAGCCGAGGGAGGTCAACAGTGATCACTGACTGTTTTTGGAGCTTTTTGAGATTAAATAGAAGAAAATACATAACATTAAACATGTTAACAACACAAAAGCCATATTAAACGCAGACTACTTTAGGCCCGGAAGTAGGATTCGTCGTGTCATCCCTGAACAACCGGATGACACGGTTGTTCAGCAGGTCAGTGCTGTTCTGGCAGCAAAAGGGGCACCAACACAATACAATACACAACACAATATTTGGCAGGTGGTCAAAATGTTGTGCCTGATTGATTAAATCCTCCAAACTTCAAACAAATATATCCAATTTTCTTTGTTTGAAAAGTGAAGTTAATGTGCCAGCAGGGGACGACTTCTGTAGGTGCAAAAAGAAGTTTGATTGATGAGAAGACACACTCGGCTTATGACTTTAGTAAATACTAGTTTCACGTCTTTCAGAACATAACATGTTATCTATTTTTTTTTAAATATGGACCCCACCAGAGTCTAAAAAAACAATAAAAACAATAAAGTTGGCTATGCTTTAAGATGAGACTACAAAACAAAAGGTGAGTCTAAGGCTTCATGACATGACTTCACTAACTGGCGGATGATGTCACAGTGGCCATGTCCATCTCTCGTATACAGACTGTAGCTCATATGCTTTGCTTCAAAAAATTCACTCATAATTTTACAGTTTTAATGACACAGGTGATGTCTTTGAAAATGCTGTTACTCTGAATCCGGTGGCATTCATTTAGAAGTTGCTGGCATAAGTAGTAAGACCGATATTAAAGTGGACAAGTAACACTTTTTCTGAGCAGGTTTAATTGTGTAATAAGTCAAAATCAAATGAAATAAAACATTTTGTCACAAATTTAAATTGCTGTATCAGTATATCTCTTATCTCAATGGGTTAGGATTATTTATATATATACTGTATGTAAATAAAACACTTAAGAACTTTGCACCTTAATTATGTCTGTACAATCTCTTAGAGCAGAAGCCATAGCAACGCTGAGGAAACACTGGTGATTTGGATAACACGTATACCATATTTATGCATAAAGAGTTTGGGGACTCATCGTATCCATTTAGCACTAGGAAATGTGCTGCAAACTTGTGACCTAATCTCATGACCAAACAGAAACGCCGCTCCATATGTTGCTTGAAATGGACGACCATGAGCTACACGCGGCAGATTAAAAAGTGAAACAGTTTCCCTTCTGTCAGGTAGTTTATACGCAGCACGTGAAAAGGCCCTCTGGCAAAGTGCAACTCTTCTGCGCATGGGTCATCGCAGCTTTAAGAGCTAGAGGAAAATGACTGGCCCTGCCCTCCATCATCCTCTCATCCCACTGACCTCTACGTAGGGTATAGTATACTTACAGCACACACAGAGGGGGAGAGGGAGAGAAAAGAGAATGATTGCATATCTAAAGGCATCAAGAGAGCGGATATGGATGGGAGAGGAGTGTGACATGGTCGGACACGTCTTTGCTTTCTTATTAGTGAAGGCCTGCGCGGACACTTTGGGCCTTTTTTATGGGGCCATGATGAAACCCCTCTTCGTGCATCTGCAGAAAATGACCAGGGGAAATCACAGATGAGAATCACTCAAAGACAGGCAGATGTCAACAGGCCCATAATGATAGCTGATGGCCCCAGAACACTTTCCCTTCTTCCCCTCTCAGCCTCACCTGCCCAAGTTGCACTATCCTAGAAAACATAATTAGAGGTAAAACAGAGAGACGGAAGCTTTAGCTCTCTGTTTTCTGTAACCAGTGCTCTTTGTTTTATACATCAGGGAGTCCTTTTTTTTCTCCCCCATTCCCAATCTCTCTTTCACTTCGTGGAGAAAAGGAGGAGGAGGAGGAGGAGGAGGAGGAGAGCTCCCTCTGTGAGACGCCAAGGTGCTCCCAGTCCATTGTGCTGCTGGCTGTCAGGTTAAATTAGGGAGTACAGGCTCTGTGAGTGTAAAAAAATCAATACTTGATGGAAGATTGCTCCCCGGAAAATCTGTTTTGATTCCAGGATTAATTCTTGACCAAAGGCTCCTGCAAAATGACATGCCATTAGCCTGAAAATGAACACATTCTGCAGTGGAAATTGGATGGAAATGTGTCAGGTGATTGCCCCGGCTGGTTGTTTTGACTCTTTGAGCGAGGGGGACTGAAGGTGTGGCTGCCGCGAATGAGGCCTCCGGGCCGACTCCATTTCCAGAACAGAGACAACTCCACCGTGGCCTCAGAGTATTCTCAAGGCCATTGTTGTCCACGGCTGCAAATGCACTCCACCAAGGTGAAATGCATTTACCCGCTGTCCACTCTCTCCTGTGTTTTCCATAAAGCGTGGCATGAAGAATGAGAAAATCTGAAAATAAAACAAGGGGCTTGTTTTATTTTTTCCCCATTTCTCCCACTCTCTCTTCTCAACAGTGGGAAAAAGGGAGGTGAGATGCATTATGGATGAGTGAATAATGTGTTTGTCATGACGGATGACATTTCTTTCTTTGAAAACTTAAACAGGAAGCTGTAAAGATGCACCAGACTGTGATTCAAGCAGCAGCGTCTGAGCAGTTTCTCGCACTGAAATTATGTTTTATTGTGAAATACACAAGATTCATTTATTTTGCATTTATATTGTTCCACATTTTGCTAATCAGCTGTTTTTTAAATGAAAAAAAAGAATAAGAGGTGGGCAGATCAATACAAATAATGATAGTATCGATACCAGTGCTGATATTGGTATTAGTTCGATACTAACATGATAAGATCGATACTTTGTTTCTATCCTTGAAGATCTTTTTTAATAAAAATAAACCTTAAACAGACACTATGAAAAATGTCTGAACCGTTTTGTGTTGAATGTCAGGTCTACTTTATTTATAGTATGTAGCACATTTACATTCACAGTTTTAAAAAGCATGGATGGCTGAAAGGTGTGTTTGTGTTAAATAATTATTGTGAAAATTTTAAATCACAGGGAATTAGTGGTCAATCAAATGTGTTCACAATTTGCAAATGAATGATGATTCATCTGATAAATCATAACACACTGCTCTCACCTACATAAGCTGGTTTCCTAAGTCAAAAGTGTCAATATTGGTACTGGTATTGGCAATAGTGCTCGGTATCAGATCGATACCAAAATTTGCAGTAATGCACAGCACTAATAAAAAGTCCTTTACAACATGTCCTAAAGAGCTACATGGAAAATTACATTATTGTTTATTTTTCCTTCTTTGTGTTGTTCTGGTTTTTATATGATCTTGCTATATGCCACATATAAGCATATGCCACACCCAAGCCATGTTTTGACTTATTATTTGATTTAATTGGGATGCTGTAAGAATTTTCGCTAATCACTGCCTCTCCAAATAATCCTCTCGACAGTGCATAATTACAAACACTAAAGAAACGCCCAAACCCATATTTTTAATCCTTCCATTTTATCTTAAAAACCTTGCAATCAAACGTGATGATGGTTTACATACTCAAGTATGTATAAGTATGTTGCAGTTATTAAGTAATAAAACAAAATAAGCAGTACTGACAGATGAAGCATCCTCTGTGTAATTATGATGATTTAAAAAAAACCACACAGATAAAATATAAAAAGAATTAGAAGACGAGAATAAAGCAAACAGACTGCAGGAAACCTTCTGAGCTGAACCACAGTGATGATGGTGATGATGATGGTGTTGATGTAGCGTGTGGACCACACTCAGTTTTAAAGTAGGTCTTCAGCGCCCTCTGCAGGCTCAAACTGTCAGTGCCTGCTGGGTAAAATAACTAGGTGGCAGTGCGCAGCCTAGGATGTCATTTTACACATCAATACCACCGAAGAAGAGTGTTCTTTAAAGGGAAATTCCTCCCTTAAAATAAGACCTTCCTGAATTGACTTTTGGTTCTGGTGTATGCATACAAACCATCACAGACAGGCTGTCAGTGAAGCAGAAGCTCAGAATGTTCCTTTGCACAAATTGTTTACTTCAAGTAAAGCAAAGATGTAACTATGCAGAGCGTGAATGTGAGATCAGAATAATTCATCTTATCTGTAATTTGGCTCGGGATAGACTGGTGACCTATCCAAGGTGTGGAAGCTGTACTTTTCCTTTCTTTGTTTTTTGTTTACATTTATTAATTATTAGTTTTCATTATCTTGGAATTTTGTGTGTTTTGTTGTTTTTGTTTTTTTAACTTTTAGTTCTTAATTTTAAGATCACGCCCAGTTTGATCAATATACTTTAACTTTTTACTTTATGTCACAATCACCTGTGTCACTTTCTGACATGACATTTTATTGCAAGATGGACAAATAAACTTTTTCCTATTAATACATATACAAAGACTTCTTTTTTTATTGTTTTCTTACAGGTTATTGTGGTGTTTTTTGTTTTTGTTTTTTTTTTATTTCCTCCCGCAGCTCCTGAATTTGGACACACATTGGCCCATGAACTAAAATTAGTTTGGCACTCCCAGAAGAGGCGGGCGGATTAATCCAGATATTGATAGCATTGATACCAACACTGGTATTGGTATTAGATTAGTGTGAAAGGATTGATATTTTGTTTCTATCCTGTAAGCTTACTATTTAGCTCATTGAATTATGTTAAATTATTTCTTTTGGAAAAATATACATATACCGCAAAGACAAACTATGAAAGTTGTCTGAACCTTTCTATGTTGATTTTCATGTGTATTTTGTTTATAGCCTATAGTAGATAATCTATACAAGCTGAACCAAGGTGCTTCAGGGATGGGTACATTTATATTCTAGGTCTCCAAATAACCCAGCTTCAAGATACACGAAAATCTGACAAGTGTGTTTTACTATGTTAAGTAAGTACTGTAGAAAGTAAAAATCACAATGATTTAGCAGTCATTAAAATGATGATGATTATCTCATCATAAATCATGACACACTGCTCTCCCATAAGCCGCTTTTATAGATTAAAAGTATCGGCATTGGTATCGGTAGCACTGCCGTTGACTAACGGCTTTTTGTACTCCAGGCCAGAGGGTGGCGCGCACGCACATACAGTTTTCCATCGAGGATAAAGCGCGCTTGCCGTAGAAGAAGAAGCAGGAGATAGCTTCCATGCTAGTGCGTTTAAAACGGTGTTTTTGCTTTTAAATCGTCATGTCCTGGGTTAAAGCTCTGCCTGTGAGCGGAGACGATGTCTTCGACGAGAGTGCGGACGAGCTTAGCTTACAGAGTAAGGAGTGGACCTCCAACATGAAAAAGCGACTGAGGGTAAAGTTAGCTCACATCAAAAACGGATCCTGAAATGTTAACTCACACCGGCTCTGCGTGCTAAACGTCCTGTGTGTTTGTTTTTGTGATGTGGTGTGCTGTCCTGTGTTTAACTCGCTCATGTTTTCTCTCAGGACGGGTATGTGGACGGAGTTGATACCGCTGAGGATGCCTCGCTTTCGGTGGGATTCAGCCTGGGCTTCAAGGAGGGAGCAGCTCAGACTGTGGCTGTGGGACGACTCAGAGGAATCGTCAGGTAAACCATCAATAACGTCATACATCTGCCCCGCACGTGACTTGTCACCCTTACAATAACATGATAACATCTAATAAGATGTCACATATTAAAGTGACATCATTTTAAAGGGGTTATACACATGTCTATTTAAAACTTCATGATATACATGGTTTGGGCTCCTTGATTGCACATGTATCTCATCCAGCCATTGTCTTCTTCTTATCCGAAGTTGAGTTGCAATGAGAGTAGGTAGGTAGGCTAAGCAGGGTATCCCAGAGCTCCTAGTCCCCAGCCACAATTCACAGATCCTCCTGGGGGAATCTAAGGCATTCCTAGGTCAGACAGATATGTAATCTGTCCAGCCCAATGTATTCTGGGTCTACCCTGAAGTCTGCAGACTTTAAATTTTTTTTTTTTTTTTTAAATTTGTTGCCTTATTTTATAATTCGTGGAAACGAATTATACTTTGGTTAAAAGTTTGATTAACTGTATTGTCCCATACACAGTGGCTTGAAGTTGTGATCATATGTCACTGTCACACCACTTACTGGTGACCTCCTGAAGTCAAGTATCGGTATCAGTAGCTGTCCACACACAATTAAAAAGGATTTCTTTTTTTTCTTTTTTTTAATAATTGGGTGGTTTACACACCTGATCAAACGATAGAGACCATACCTCCAGGTTCTCTTCCACCATCTCCCTCCTCTCATTACAGAGACTCCTGCCTGACCTCATCTATCAGTCCATCCACCAGTATTGCACAAATAAACATTAAATTAAAATGACAAAAATTGGCAGAGACTGGCTTGACGATCTCACGAAAATATCAAAAGAACAGGGACTCAATTCATGAATTCTGTGGAGGGAATTTTCACCCTAAACTCACTGTTACATTCAAGAAAAAAAAAGAGTTGAGGTGATTTGAGCTTTGTGGCATGGTGTGTTATCCTGCTGGGTAAACACAACAATTTAAATGTTGCTGGTATTAAGAGGCCCAAAGTGTGCCAAGAAACTGACCCACGCTGTTACACCAGCAGCAGCCTGAACACTTGATAAAAGGTGGGCTTGACTCAAATAGGATGTGTATAAAGTAGCCAATAAGGCATCAACAGGAATGGACTCTGCCTATAATCATGTAGTTTAGAGTCAGTCATTGTCCCTGTCAATAGAAACTGTCCAATGAGAAATTTTTACAAAGTGTTATTTATGTTTTTCCCCCTCAGTTTCTAAAAAATCACGAGATTGTAATAATTGCTCAATGAAGGATATATTAAGGATAAACAATCAAATATAACAGACAGCATCCACAGTGAAATCTCTGTAATTGAGAAGTCCTCGTTCATGCCACATGGAAATCCTCTCAGAGGTTTCAGCCTCATTCTTGCACAGAAACATCCCGAGTCTCTTTTGTACCAACTGTCATTGAAGTGTCCTTTGTGTGCCATTGAATGTGACTCTGTTGTTTCTTTGTGTCTCGCAGCGCTATATGGTGCTGGTGCCAGATCCAGCATCCGGAAAAGCCCGTCCCATCCTCTGTGACTGACCTTCTGCACAGGGTCACGCAGCATGAAGACAGAATAGCGAACGGTATCAAGAACGCTCTGGAGAATCCTCCGCCCAGTGTGAGCGACGTCTCCGAGAGCATGGAGGACCTGGAGGTGGAACGGGCAGACCGGGGCTGCTGCGAGCAGCACTGTGAAGAGTCGGACTGCTGTAGGAAGGGAGAGACAATGGACTCGGACTTTCCTCACAGGCCACAAAGGATCTGCTCGGGGTCCACTGAGGAGCTGCACCTCCTCCTGCAGTGCTGCGTTGACGTGGTGTCAGAACTGGGAATGCCACAGGAGCTCATCGGCCACATAGAGGAACTGAGGAAGCTGTAGTGACTGAAAGGGTTCGAGTGATGACTGAAACTGTGACGCTAAATAGGCTTGGTGTGAAGATCTTTCTCACAAAAAAACCATGAAGATGTATATAATGTTTTATATACTTATGGATTTTTGTATTTTAAAGTGTTTGGAAATAAACTGAAATTTCCTGCTGCATGTTTGGATCGTTGCCTCTAAAATGAGAATAGTCTATAGCAGTAGTCCCCAACCTTTTTTGCACCACGGACCGGTTTATGCCCGACAATATTTTCATGGACCGGCCTTTAAGGTGTTGCGGATAAATACAACAAAATAAAACTAGTACCGGTACCGAAAAAATGAAGATTTATTCATAACACGCGTGAAAAGACCCAGGAAAACCGAGTTAACGATAAAAACGATGACAAAATAATGCTGAAAACCGATAAAAACCATGCATTTCACACCTGAGCCTTAACTCTCGTGGCCCGGTACCGGTCCGAGGCCCGGGGGTTGGGGACCGCTGGTCTATAGAACTCAGTTTTTAGGAAATAATTCAGTTAACTTTCAGTATCCTAAAATGTCTTAGCAAATGAAATGACAGCGATAGAGCCATCAGTATTGACTTCCATTTTTGTTGGAGGTCTACATATATATATGTATATGTGTATATGTGTGTGTATATATATATATATGTGTGTGTGTGTGTCTGTATGTATGAGTTAAAAAAAAGGTTTTTGTCTTATAAAACGTTTTCAAACAATTAAAGACTGAAGTGAAATTTAAATCAATTAAAAACAAAAAGCCAAAAGGAAATAAACATAAAAACTAATAAGATATAAACCATAGCAACTCTGGTCCTGAGAGCTGTCGGCGATGCCTTTAATTGCATCTGCCTCTGTAGTTCGAAAGCATAACCTTATCAAATCGACTTTGATATGAAAAAATAAAAGCAGCACGTACTCCCATTTAAACACGATGAACGGTAAATGTTTGGCCTTTCTGCTTGAAAGACTTAAAACGTTAATTTTCTGTCAAACGTTTTGATGAGTGAAGACTAAAAAACCGATTTGCACAAGTGTTCCGAAATTTCTACTTTCACCTGAATGCATCAAAAAAGAACTCTCGGCGCACACGAGCATGACGTCATGCGCTCGGACCAAGCCGTGACCCGCTGCTCCTGCTAAGCTAAGGTGGTTCGTACCAACAGATGGTCCGCGTCAAACGCTCCGAAAACCCGCTTTCCTATGAAATGTGCCGCATTAAGCGATAACGGCGCAGTCGTAGGAAGAGCTACCCACCGCGGCAGCAGCGTTTTCAGTGAGCGCCAGTTACTCTCCGGGAACGCATGCTTGTATTTTAAGTTTACCGCAGCTAGCTGGCTAGCTCGTCAGCTCACCAAAAGTGAAACAGGAACGAGACTGAAAGCTCCAGGAGTTTGACTTCAGCACAGCCAAAACAAGGTGTGTTTTCACGACCTGACCTTGTCTTTTATTTGTACCAGCTAAGAAGTGTGCAGCCGTTATTATTAATGTTACTTTGCCGTGTTTGACAGGTGTAGCTGTGTTCATTTAATAAAGTCGTGTGGTTTAAAAAAAAAAGAAGAAGAGGGAAATGCACTCGCGACAGGAGTTTTTAGCCATACTGCCACTGCATTGTTTTACTGTGCTTCATCACAGGCTGCCAAAAGGTGTTTTTGTATGAGGATCACACGTTTCCATACTGTAATGTATTCAGTCTGTAGTCCGAATGATTTTCAGTCGGACTGAATTATATACTGAATGATATTCAATCTCTAGTGAGTATAGAGAATCCCACATCAATATGTGTGTTATCCTTTTATGTTATATGTTATTGATTAGCTTGAAGACATGCCATGACTGTGGACCCCAGCTGTGGACATTGGTCTTAGGGGCACACTGTTGGATCACATCACTTCTAAATGATAACAAACATCTATTTCTGCAAGAAAAGAAAGTGTTTACACATACTGGACAACACGGAGTTATGGTCAGAGGTTTGCATGCCCTCATCATGTGCATAAATGTCACGTTAAATCTGAGCTTTTAATGATTTCTTTTTCCAAGGTGGAATGATTGTGCAAAAAAAAAAAAACAACAACCCAAGAATCGGGTGCTCAAAAGTATACATTCAGCCTCAAATATATGCATTGATATTTGGTAAACTGTCCCTTAACAAGTGGCACCTTAAGCAGATCTTTTTGGTGGCCACGAACAATCGTTTGACTTAATTCTGGCTTGATTTGTGAACTCTGCTCTTGCCAGAATTTGTAGAGTTCTTTTAAATTTGTTGGTTTCCTGGCATAGACCTGTTGTAGTCCACAAATAGGATGGAGATGAGGGATTTGGGAAGCCCGTTCAGGAAGTTTAATGTTAGCCTGCTTTTTCCTATCTAAATGTATGTTTGGGATCATTGTCCTGCTGGAGCATCCGACTTGTGTCCAAGTTTCAACCGTCTAGTTTTTGATCTGAGGTAGAGTTGAAGAATTTGGAGGTAGTCATCCTACTTCATAATTCCATTCAGTTTGTGCAATTTACCACTGACACGAAAACAGCCCAGAGCGTGATACTATCACTGCCATGCTTGACAGCTGGAAGCTTCGCTTTTACTCCTCCACACATACCTCTTGTCATTGTGGAGAAATACTCAATCCCTAGCTCGCCTGGCCATCAAACATGTATCCAGAAGGCTTTTGGCTTGTCTACGTGGCAGTTGCAAATTTCATTCAAGCTTGAAGGTGTCAATTTTGGAGCAGGAGCTTCTTTCTTGGACGGCAACATCTTAGTCCATGGCGATTTAAAACTCTTCACGGTGGAGAGTGATGCTGGTATTTCAGCAATTTCCAGTTCATGACAGGCTTGAGCCTTCGTGGTTCCTGAACATCCAAATCAATTCCCCCTCATCCGAGGGAGTCTGTTTGGGTCGTCTTCCAGATCTTGGCAAAATGGTGACATATCTGAATAACTGGTACTTATGTACAACTGGTTGAAGTGATGATCTTGGAATCTGCGGTTGTTTAGAAATGGCTTCAAGAGACCTTCAGTTCCTTGGACTTTCCTGTTGTTCAGCGTATAGGTCAGCTCAATGAGTGCTGTCAAACAAATCCTCTTTATGATGACAAAGAGAAACTACTGATTGTAGTCAGTCATGATCATTAACCAGAAGTTAATGGGCTTTGGCCTTGCCAATTTAAAAGAAAAAAAGAAAGAAAATCCCAAATAAATTCAAACTTGTACATCCAATTCTTGTTTGTATTTTTTTAAGTCATAAAGATCATTAAAAGCCAAAAATCATCATGACATTTGTGCTCATGATGAATGTATTTTAACTTCTTTATGCGACGTAACAATATAGCTGCGATTGACCTAATAATATCTGTCAACAAATTCATCAGTCAGGGGATAATTCTGGGTCTTTTTCTTGGCTCAGTGGGGGCCTTTAGGAGCACACTCATTGGTTCAGATATAATTAGCAAATAGTCTGTTACCTTAGGAAAGACTGGCTTATTCATTTTCCTAATATCTTTGGTGATTTTATAAACAACAGTAAATTAAACCTCACTTAAAAAAATAAGAGTTGTTGTTCATTTATTTATTTTTATCACAGTCTGGCTGGGTGCTGTCTTTTTTGCCTCATTGGGCAACATTTAAGGAGTCTTGAGCTTTTCCATATAGTTTATGCATGTAAACATGAATACTGTGGGTAATCATGTTTGGTTATATCTCAGGGTTTTTCCATGTTGGATGTGACCTTTCAGGTCCACCTACAGTAAATACAATAAGTCTTTGTTGCCTTATTCAACAGAAATCTGTGTGTTGTTGTGTTTCCTGGATGTTTGAAAAACAAAATATTTATCGTGTTTGAGAAAATGAATCCCCGTTGAACATAAAAGCTTTATCCTTCATAATGGACAAAATCTGCATGTACCAAAATATTGTATTTTATTAAATACAACACATTGTGTAATTACAGTAGCAGGAACTTGTTACATAACAAACTGTAACGTGTTAGATCACAGTCAGTGTGTTGATCACTCATTCTGTGCTTTTAGCTGTCAACACACTTTTTATAGGACATAAACATGGTTTCTCCCTTGCGTTAGCAGCAGCTTATCCCTCTGTCGTCATCATGGAGTCCTGAAATCTTCAGGCTTCGGCGACTCGCCAGGTCGCTTGTGGTTGCTTTGGACCAGAGGCCTCTTCAGCCTACAGCCTGTCCGACCTCCCAGGCTGAGGGAGCGAGCAGATGGGGAACTGGTGCTGTTGTCGCCATGAAAGTCCCTGCGGCAGTTTGGAGGAAAGAAGCGGTTTGCTGACCAGTGACTCGAAGGCCACCCAGTTCACAGGCTGTAAAGCTGTGGCTGGCAATTGCGGTCCTGAAGGAGATGATTGCATGAGGTGAGATGACTGGGAAAACACAGACAAGGAAACTCAAAGTGAGTGTGTGAAGGGTGCTGGGTGCTAATAAGACTTGGTGACCTAATCTGGTACAACAGACACACTTTCACAGGATTTCCCAGCAGTGTTTCGTTTCTCAGGTTCCTCCATAAGCAGCAGACCACAAACAATTTTAGAGCTGACTCAGAACACTTTCAGCTGAGACTTTTAAACGCTTGAAGAAAGCTTTGGAGTTTGCGGTAATATTGGATTTAAGCATCTAAAACACGCAGACAGTACCTGCATCTGTGGTCACAAAAGCAGCATTAAATGCTGGAAAATGGGTGAAAACAAAATGATGATTAGATTTTCCCCTGTGGGTTGTGTAGGATGCACCATGTGACCCAATGACAGCACAAAACAGAGTACTGAGATCAGAAACAGGGTGAGGGGGACTTCCAAAGGTCTTAAAGTGTTTGTGGAAGTCAAAACATTTGTCATTTCATGAACTAACTGGTAATCAAAGAGATAATGTTTTGAACAAAGGTTATCTGCTTCCTCTCCACCTACAGGGTTGAAGGAATCCTGAAACATTTCAACAGTGTCTTATCTTTGGTCACAAAACATTGTTTTTCTGGGCATGAAAAGGGTGTAGCCGAGGCTCTGTTGCATTGCTAATGAATACTGTGTTGTCACTTAGGGATGAGGAGCGGAAGATGAGTCCTGAGACCGGAGAGCAGGAGCCTAATAACACTCAGGAAAATGGACCCTTGAAGCAGGAAGTCATTCAAATAGAGATGCCTCCGCCCTGCAACATGTCTGAAGAAAACGCCACCGGAGTACAAGATACAGAGGAATCTCCTGCTCACAGTCGTCAACTTCCAATGCAGTGCGCTTTGGGGTCTGTCCAGGATGAGCACGCCAAGGCGGATTCTGAGGTTTTAAAAGCACCAGAGATAGAAGAAAACCCCCCCACGCAATACAAAATCCCAGATGGCACCTCTCTGACACCTGAGGTGGTCTGCTTTGAAAAAACTCCGCATACTGAGGCAAACACAACAGTAGAGCAAACTGCAGCGAGCACAACTCATCATGACAAAGAAGAAAAAGTGACTGTTGAAGCTGCAGCTAAACCATCAGGGGAGTTTTCTGAAAATCACCAAGTGTCATCAGTGTCAAACATGCTGTTGGCTGCAGCTGCCCCGGCAGCCCAGCTGTCGTCTGTGTCTGTGGGAAAGCAGGAACCTGAACCTGAGCCTCTGACATGGTGAGTTACATGAAATGAACCTGTAAGCTTAGAATTTAGCTTCCCTTTTATAATGATTTTAATATTTATTCTGAAGAGCTGGATAGAAAGTTCCAGTGCAGTTCAATGTCATATGTTGTCTGTATTTCTTTTAGAAGAAAATATGAACTTCTTAAAGCGCTTCTTTCTTTGTTGTGTGCTCGTTTTACCATGACATTTCCTGCATTAAAAATATAACGCCTTACTTAAAAGTACCACAATATCTTAGCACCTGTATAATGTCAAATACTGTAAGACTCCTTCTAACAGCTCCAGTGTCTAAAATTAAAATATTGTGACACAAATGCGACACGTTCTTCTACACGTGGTGGTTGTTTAATCAAGTTTCGGCAACACCAAACATTTATTTTGCTTTTAGTGGTTGGACACATTGATATGTGTATTGTATCACTTCCCTTTGCCATACAGGTGTTGATACATTGCTGCCAAATGTAGTTCGTTTTGCTAAAACAGGAAGCTGCTCTAAACGTCTGTCAACAACTTGACTTACCGGAGGATCTGCTTTATGACTCTGGGTTCAAGATGATATAGCTCTGCCAATGCTGTAAATTCCTCTCATACCAAGCAGATTAGTTTGTTTATTCTTTTTTAAATTTTTAGTTTGATATGAATTGTGATGTCAAGTGTCCAATTTTGTCCCACCTAGCAGTGGTGAAATCCCTGGATCGAGATTGGGATCAGTTCCAAAAGTTAATCGCTTCCAAGTTGGGGGGCAAAAAAACACCTCTGTTTATATTTTCTTTCAAATACGCCAAAGTCTTTTTGAGTAATCCTGCAACAGAAAGACAAACTGAACTGCTCCTTTGGAGGTAACGATTGAGGGTAAACTAAGTGACTGGTTTTTATATAGCCCTTTTCTACTTGAGCACTAAGAAAGCAGTTTATACAACATGTCTCATAACCCATTCATGCACATTCACACTCCAGAAGATGTATCAGGATCAACGTGTGGTTGAGTGTTTTGCCCAAGGATACTTTAGCATGCAGTCCACGAACCTCCCAATTAGTAGTACTGTACTACCACCTGAACACAGCCTCCAAGTGATTAGGAGTTGTAGTGAAGAAGAAGGCAGACAAAGTACAAAGCTCTTTACTTGAATTAACACACTGTTTAGAGTGAATATTATCATTATATATATTACAGTGAATAAACAGATGGTTACTCCTCTCAGCTCTGAAAAGCTGATGGGGTATTGAGATCACCCTGCCAGGCAGGCAGGTAGCTGTGAAGTGTGGACACGAAAGTTTATGAATGCAATAACTGGAGAACGAGGCAACATAGTATTTCAAAACTGATACCACAGATGCTACTTAAATCTCAGACGAGTGTGAATCCCGGACATCGGAGTCAGAGATCAACTTTTCAGATTTTTCAAATTTATACCATAGGTGCATTTACTAGGAGGCTGAGGGTAGCACAGACAACCGCTGGTATTTTTTTCTTCTGATGTATTGTTACACATATGTCTTGCAATATATAAAGTATTGTAGAATCACTGGGGATCAAAGTACTGTGATAGTATTGTGAGTTACTCTGTGACTCCCAATGCTGCTTGCTGCAGTCTTACTTTGGTGGTTTACTCAATTATAATAATCCAGATGAAACAGCTTGGCCTCCTTAAAAATGGTTTAAAGACAGAAGACTGTCTTATTGTTTCTAGAGGATTGTAACATTTTCTAATCACATCTGTGTCTGGTTTGGACAGCTGCTAAATTCTTTTCTTTCTTTTTTGTCGTTCAAGTTTTTATTTGTTTTATAACAACCAAAGGAATAACAAATCTTAAACGTAAAGCAGCCAAGTCGGCGCTTACCATACCATTCATGAATCTGATCGTCCCGGTGGTACAAGAGCAGTCCCAGGATTTCTTGAAGTTCTCTGTATTGTTATTTAGCTTGGCCAGCAGGTGTTCATATGACACTTTCTCCAGCATGAATTCCAACCAGTTTTTAATGTCCGGAGCAGAAGTTGTATTACATAATCTGTATAATCTGTGACCACTCCCAACTGTATCACTGTATTTTGGTGTTTTAATATTAGGTATTATTGTCCGATTCCCCCAATAGGCATAGTCTTGGTGACATGGGTATCACCATGCACATTCTTATGTGTTATAATTCTATTTTCCAAAATGGGGAAACGTATTTACAGTCCCAGATCGCATGTATAAAGGTTCCTGGTTCTGCTTGACATTTCCAACATAAATAATTGGTAAGTAGACCCGTTCTACAAAGGCTAGATGGAGTAAAAAAACTGTACTATCTAGAGCAGGGCGATATGGCCAAAAATATTTATCACGATATATATTTGAAAATTTGCAATAACGATATAACCGACGATATAATTGATGCGAGACAAAATACAACTTCACAACATTACTAGCGCAAAAAGACAACCTTCCATTTATTTTCACTTAAACAAGAAGCTGGTTTTTATGTACATTAAAGCTTTATAAAAATGTAACAGTGCAAATACAAATTCCTTGCTGAAAGTTTAACCAAAAGGCATTTCCAGTAGAAATGGGCTGACATATCCTGAGCATAACCATGTATAATATCCACTGAAGTTAAAAAGAGGTGCTTTGCAACATTAAACTGCAGTGTACAGTACGTATTTTTCGGACCATAAGGTGCACAGGATTATAAGGCACATTAAGCGAAACAAAGCAGTCAGATAAATCAAACTTTATTAAACTCATTCTTCTTGCTTCCTCCACTTCTGTACCATTGATTCATTAATGTTGAATTCTCTGGCAGCTGCTCTATTCCCATGTTGTTGCAGTATATTAATGACTAACCTCGTATTGTGGATGGATTATCTCAGTTGTTCTCCTGACTGAAGTTTGGTCCGTTTACAGCATCCTGCCATGCGATTGCATTTGTCTCTAACCATGAAGAACCTTCACGTTAACTTTTATAAGTGGAAAAGTGTTAGTGTTCGTCCTCCAGCTTCACTGTTTATGTTATGCTAACATAGCTGTGTCGCTAGCAATCACGTAGCACATCATTATATACCAGCTAGCCAAACTTCAGTAACCCTACAAACGTCACTGCTGTTTAGTTTCCTGTCTTCATTTATGTTGGAAGTGATAGCAGAGCTGTACGTTTGATTTTTTTCAGAAATCTCTCAGTCAGAACATGCTATATCATGCTTAGGTAACTAGCGAAACTAGCGAGCTAACTTCCGCTAGCTTCCTGCTAACTTCTAACTCCGTTAAATATAATAACTTTTGTTTTCATGGATGCCTGGAAGTTAAACTTTATAGTTACACCTGGTAAAGCAGCAATGCTGATCGTTTTATTAAAGATGAAAGAATTTAGACAGTTTTTAACTCTAAGTGATGCTGCAGTGTTGTTTGACCTGAAGCATACGGAGTTTAGGACCCAGATTACTCCCAGATTTAAGAGCATCTTAGTCCGACAAATACGACAATAACAACGGCCGCTTGCATGTTCTGCAAAAAATGTGCTTTGTTGTGTATCTGACGGACAAACACCAAACCAGTTCCACATCACGGAAGTTGCACCATTTTTACAAACCAATTCTGGTTCATCTGTTTCACTCAACAATCGGCCATGTGCGTATGAAAACAAAGGCACTGCGCATGCGCGTTTTACTCCCATTCTATCGCGATATTTCATTTTCCTATCGTTGCCTAACATTATACCGGTATTACCGTGAACGGTATAATATGGCCCAGCCCTAGTACTATCTTATAATGACTCTTTAATGTTTCCTATTATGTGACAGTATCTTTAACCATCCATCATCATTATTTGGACAGCCAAGGTCCCTCTGCCATCTGTTTGTATGCTATTAAATAATTTGTGAAATGCGGATGCCTTGTGTTTGATACTGAGTAGATCCATACATTTTTGTATGTATGAAATTATCTTTAACAATGCAGAATCTAATCTATAAGTATTTCCAAAAGTTATCTTTTTGTTTTTTAACATTATATCTAAGCATGAAAACCCAAAAAAACACCCGCCTGTGTATATACATCACCTATATTGTGTGTCCCCTCCATAAGTCACTTTCCAGTATGCAATTTATTCCCAACACAGATAAAAAGGTTGAACCATAATGAGGAGTACAGCTGTTTAAAATGTGACATGGCATGCATCCCGTGTCTCTTTTCTTTCTTTGTTTGCTTCTTGTCCCAAGTTCACCATCCCTTTAAATCATTAACCTCCGTTTTTTCTTTTTAGATCTGTGGTTGCATTAGACCATCAAACTGTTGCAGAATCACTGATCAGGGCCGTTTTATGACCATGCTGTTAACGCTCTATAGGCCTTGACTTACTACTTTTGGTTTTTCAAGTATGACATGAGGTGATAAGGGCTTCTATGGATAGCTTTATTACTGAACATTATTACACATGTACGACTGTTGTGTAATCACTTGCTTTTACATTTGTGCAAGCAATAGTCTATTTATTTTTTTTACCTTTCTTATTGCTATCTGCTCAGTGCCGGGACAGATGATTCAAATAGCAGGGAGCCCAGGCCTGAAGACCCAAAAAGCCATGATGTCTCCCAGTTGTCTTCTGGATTGGAGCCCACGGAACTCGACCACAGCGGTGAGGGACAAGACTCTGCCAGCTCAGTGAAGGAGCCAGAAACCACAGCTCCAGCAGACGCCAGAGAGAGGCCAGTGGGTTCAGAGTTTGCAATAACAAAACAAACAAGGTATTTGTTTACGTGAACTCTGGACTTGTGGCGGCAGAGTGGCACTGTGGCCACTAGGGGGCGAACTCTTACCATTGCATCTTCTATGACAGTCAGCCCTCCTCATACCTGCAGTTTTCCTACAGCTAAATGTGTGCTTTACATTTCTAAATACAACTTAAGTTGCACATTTGCAAGTTTGAGTTTAAGACATGAATGGTAAACTTGGCTTTATACACAAAACATGCATTTTCTTTTCAGCTTGCCGTTAGATGAAGATAAAAGGTCAGATGCGGAGCATACACCTACAATGTCAGAGGAGGTCGTGTCTGTGGAGAAAACCAAGCAGGAACCAATGTTAGTGCAGGATAACGATGAAGATCTCCCCAAGGTCAAGCGGAACGATGAAGAGATAAAAGAGGAGAGGCCAACTGAGGCCGAGACTGAACCTGTGAAAGATGCTGAAAGCGAGGAGGTTACAGGAAAAAAGGAGCAGCTGGCAGAGAGCGCAACCAAGAATGTTATGGCTGACACCACAGAGAAGGAAGACAGGTCTGTAAAGATCCCCTCTGTTCACTTTATAGTCCTGAATTGAATCACAGCATCTGTTGAAAGAATAAAGGAGGTAAAACCACTTTTACCCAAGAAACAGATGGGATTATGAGACAAAAATGTAGCAAAATACACACAAATTATGTGTTTATTATTTATAGTCAAGTTTATGTTTATTTATTTTTTATTTTTTTGCAAATGTCACAGAAAAATGAAATCTGGACTTACACATTTGAAGTGTGAGTATTTTTAGTGAGATTAAGTTGTCCCTGTCCCAGTTGGCATTGACTTAAAATTGCTCGATATGGAGATCCAGGACCAGGCTTTGGATACACAAAAATAACTTGTTGTTTGATTAAAAATAAGTGTTTTTGTTTTATCATAGTGAAGAAGATTTGTACAGAGGCGAAGAGGAGCTGTCTGTGTCACAGCCCGAGCTGGAGACAAAACGTCAGTACATCCTCCGCTTCTATTGCATCAGTGATTTTCAACAAGTGCAGCTTTTGTCTGTCATTTGAAATCTGGACAATAGTCTTTTTGTTCTGCCCATCGTCTCACCTTTCTCTGCTATCCCTCGCTCAGTTTTAAAGGTGGAGGACAGATGCAGTTTGTCACCGGTGGTGAATATTCTGTTGTACAGTGAGAGGGAGTGGAAGGGAAATACTCTTAAAAGCGCTCTCATTAAAAAGGTTGGTGCCTGAAGTTTCTCAGAAGAATCATTTCAGGTTAAAGCCAGTTCTTATTTATTTATTTTTACATTAATGGCTAGGATGTTTCCTCTAATGTCCCCGTGTGTTGGTGCAGGGTTATAAGGAGATGTCCCAGAGCTTTGCCAGCGTACGAAGAGTCAGGGGGGACAACTACTGTGCCCTCAGAGCCACGCTGTTCCAAGTGTTGTCCCACAGCACCCAGTTGCCTGCGTGGCTGCAGAATGAGGACGTCATCATGGTAAATTTTCACTTCTGCATCTTATCGTTCAGAGCTCATGCTGAAACCAGCCCCAGCATTGCCAAGAGTTGAAACCACTGCTGTCAGCAATTGCTGTAAGAAATTGCAGCTTCCACATTTTGTCCACCCGCCATGCTCTGTGCAACTGTTCAGACCTGTTTGTGTGAGAGGCCGTTCTCCAAAGGCAACAAAGCAGAACTGACTTTACACTGGGCACAGCAGCAGTGGAAAAGAGGAACTAGAAAAGTACCATGTACCGTAAACCTCAGTCACACAGGCGCAGGTTGGCGACTCCATGACAACCATTGGTTGCTAAGGAAAAATTGCTATTCCCCAATAAAAACCAAATGACAATCTGAATTTCAGTCATTTAGCAGTTCCTGGAAGTCACAAGGATTTACCAGGGGATCCCATGTGACTGGGGTACTATGTTAGTGCTGATTACGGTGATAATTGGCTGCTTTGAGATTCAACATGTTGTGCGTTCAGAGATACACTTTCACATCTCATGCTTGTAACGAGTGGTTATTAAAGT
The DNA here is from genome assembly GCF_964374335.1 of Astatotilapia calliptera. NCBI lineage: Eukaryota > Metazoa > Chordata > Actinopteri > Cichliformes > Cichlidae > Astatotilapia > Astatotilapia calliptera. The sequence continues at coordinate 22,771,731 of NC_137430.1, forward strand.
TACTGTTCGAAGGAGTCTGGCCATTTTCCTCTGACATCAACAAAGCATTTTTCACCCAGCGATCAGTGTCTGTTAATCCAAGAGATGGTTCTGTGAGAAAATCCCAACAGATCATCAGTTTCTGAAATACTTACACCAGCCTGTGGGCGATCGTGGCTCAAGAGTTGGGAGTTCATCATCGCCAGTGTGTGAATGTGTGTGTGAATGGGTGGATGACTGGATGTGTAAAGTGCTTTGGGGTCCTTAGGGACTAGTAAAGCGCTATATAAATACAGGCCATTTACCATTTTACCAGAAACTATGCCACCTTCAAAGTTTGTTAAATCTTCCCCATTCTGATGCCTATTTTGGACTTCAGCAGGTCGTCTTGATCATGTCTAAGTGGATTGAGTTGCTTTCATGTGATTGGCTGATGAGATATTTTTCTAAACAAGCAGCTGTACCTCATGAAATGGCAGGTAAGCGTATGTAGTTTGCCTGCCATGTCACTTACCTGCTAATTAGTGCTAAAGACTTGTAATAAACCGCACAATTTCACTCACAAAGAATAGCAACAGAGTTCTTAGTCATGGCATGGTATTTGCTAGATAAATATCTTAAGTCCTCCAGACTGTACCTCAAAGCAGCCAGTCCTAATAATACATAACTTTAACTGCTGATGAAGTTTAGATTAATTACTTATCAAATTTGCCCCTCATAAAAGTAAAGGGGAAATTGGCTATAGACCAAAACTAGGTTTCCTTATGCGCAATACTGAGATTGTGATTATGTAAAATGCAGCAGCAGAATGGGTTTTTGGGGTGTGACTACTCCTGCAAGCTTGACTGGCACACATATAGTTAAAGGTATGTTATTTAAAAGAAAAAAAGGATACTGTACTGTACTAGAACTGTGTGTAAATACACCTTCCAACAACTTGATGCGTTCTCATAAACATATAATTAATCAATAAAAAATACATAAAAGTGGGCATTTCCCGTATGACATTTTCCTTCTTACCCACGGTGTTTTACATTTGGGGCTAGAGACCGGCCACATAAGTATTGTGTCAAAAGCAGAGAAGTAGAGACGTCTCAGGCCTTAGTGTGCCCTGAAAGGACATTAATATTTGTTCCTGGATCTTCAGACTCAAGACATGAAGCATCATACCTGTTTTATTTTCAGAGAAGGGCCTTCTACAGATGGGGAAAACCTCCAAGGTGGCTCTGCATCCAGTGTTTTGTTTTGTTGTTGTTTTTGCCTGTTTTTATTACAAAGGACTTTGTGGTTTTTGACCTGTGAAAGGTGCCGTATAAATAAAGTTTACTTACTTACTAGTAGAAACAGGCTGGCTGGCCTTGCTAACTAAAACTTATTTGTCCTACAGCAGCCACCGTAGCTAGGAGTATGCACTGTAGTTATTCTGTGTGCCTTCTCTCTCCCCAAGCGGTCGCGGCAAATGGCCGCCCCACCCTGAGCCTGGTTCTGCCGGAGGTTTCTTCCTGTTAAAAGGGAGTTTTTCCTTCCCACTGTCGCCAAAGTGCTTGCTCATAGGGCGTTATATGATTGTTGGGTTTTTGTCTGTATGTATTATTGTAGGGTGCACCTTACAATATAAGAATAAGATTAATAAGAATAAGAATAACTTTATTTATCCCGAGGGAAATTCTTTTGTCATGTACATGCTCAAAGCAGCAGGAGAGACAGAGGAACAGATGAATAAGATATACAATAAGAGCAGTAATATACAGTAATAATGCACCTTGAGGCCACTGTTGATGTAATTTGGCGCTATATAAATAAAATTGAATTAATTTGAATTGGGAGGAATAAGAAAACAAACCTCGGTTGACTGCAATCTGCAATATACCTAATCCAACAGTGAAAATTTTACACAGCGTAACTTTAAGAATGTATTATCTTAGTTAACAGTTTTCAATTTTCCTGCGACTTGTGTCCATTTTATAAACAAAAAATGTGTTTTATGCTGACAACATAGTCACTAACTCCTTGGTCTGAGAAGTCACGTTGCTAATATCGAATGGTTAATTATATACAGCTGTTGGTAGAAAAGAACCAAAAATTTACTGCAGAAGTGATCATTGCCCCGTCTTGTAAACACTGTTAATGTTACATAATGTAATTCTTTGTGTTTACAGCTGCCAAAACAACTGGAGGCTCAGGATGGGCTGATAAGTCAGTGGACATTTCCTGGAGAGTGCCTGCAGAGAGATGGGACAGGAGATGCCGTCCAGCAGCTTAAAGGCTACATGGAGCTTCTCCGTAACACGGTACTGGCTGCAGACCTTCACAGAAACTCTCACACAGCAAGAAAGTATTTCAAAAACACAACAAGCGTAAACCACAGCGCTATTTTTATGCCATTTGTGGACACTCGAGGGTATTGATATTCACCCATGAAGGGTTGGCTGATTGCTACCATATGTTAAAGGGAGGTAGTTTTCTAAAGGATGTGTGGCTTCTTTTTTCCTGTGTGTCATTAAAGCAGCCTGGTAATGCTCTGAGGGGATTTAGAGGAATAGCAGGAACTAAACTGATAAAAGCACTTTACCAGTCTGAGGCTTGGTGTTGAATTTATATTCAGTCGCTGCCTGGTAGGATGAGGAATTCTGGTGTTTACATACCTCTGTTGTGTTACGAGATGTAGCTGTGTATCTGACAGTATAATCTGTGGTCTGTCTCGTAGTCTGCGCAGTTTGTGTCATGTACATTTAAGTGTATAGGGGAAAGACACTCAATACAGCAGCTTTGCAATAGATAAAAATGGTGATATCTGATTCTGTAGTGTGTATCATCATAAAGGAAATAACCAACAAAAGATCCTTTTTGACCAGATCAGCCTGGGGACCAACGTCAAGAACAGATCAGTAACTACAAGCGTCATTTTCACACCTTTGAAAACTATAAAGTGGTGTATTTACAACAACAAAAAAATCTCCCCGCAACAACAACCTTGGGGTCGTAATTTGTTGCTGATGCTTCCATCCATACCAAAAATTATTGAAACCATCAGTGCTTCCATTAATCTCTATACCATAAGGTTTCAATTTAGCGCAAGAATCCATGTGCCAAATAGCATTTGGCCCTTTATTGCTTAATAATCTGTTGGATTGACCCGCTGCACCACATATCCCATTTGAATAGCTCAAAGGTGTCCAGCGTTATCCTTGACTCTGTCCATTGTGCTGTAGTTCTTTATGCACAAATGACATCACCTCATCTAAATCGGTGTGTTGTCTTCTGGATAGACCCATTTCCTAACATCGTTTCTTCAAAGTCTGGATGCTTATGATAATGTGCTGATTCTGAGGTAAAATCATGAGTAGTTATTTGGTGCCACTATAAAAGTAAAATTTACTTGGGTCATCTAATGTTGGCAAAGCAAACCTGTTGTGCAAGGAGACGGGTTTGCTTGAACCCGCCTCTTTGCACAAAGAGACGGGCTGTATTTAAATACACCTGCCCTGTATTTTTTTTTTTCTACCTTCAGCGGCCCGTCGTAAACAAATGAATGTGTCATTATGCAAACAAATAAATGTTTTCAGCCAAGATATGTCAAGTGACCGAGTGCGTGCAACACAGTAGTCAATTTGCTCATTGACAAAGACTCATTCAGACTGATGGTGGCTACATGCTGGCAATCTGCCTGCATTTATGAATTAGAAAGCAGTTATTTGCAAACCTGCAAAAATCTCTCTGAGAGCGACTGCAGTCAGTCCAAGTCAGACTGTGACTGTTTGCACAAAGGTTGCATTCCCTTTAGGTGCAATCAGCTTGTGATCAAAGATGCTCGTGAGTGTGCAACACCCTCAAGCTCTGAGCAACCATTTAGTCACCACAAGTTACAGTCAGCTACAGAATGTGAAAAAAATTCAATACACTCACCAATCAGAGGCAAGGAGGATGCTTTTTACCCATGTTACTGAGCTGTTGGCGTGCTCTGAATTAATATGTAGTATTTGAGTTTAACTTAATTAAACTTTAGCTATCCAGTGTTGGATTGCTTTTTGGTTGAGTTGAAGTTTGCTTAGCTAATGTTTTCTGCTCGAGATGAGTCCTCTTCTTCATTGTTTCCCCAGAGTTTTTTTATTATCATTATTTTTATTTTATTTTATTTTTTATAAAATATTGACATTGTGGTGCCAGTTTAGCTTAATGGATGAGCAAGTGATCATCTGCCACATGACCAGAGTGCAGCAGTGTGTTCGCTGCTCCACTATCCAATAAAGGTGAAAATGCCCCAAATTTTTCAGGTCTGTACGTGACTTACTCAACCTTCTGAGCCACAGCCACCCTGATACAGAAACCTGAAGGACATACACACATTTTAATAAATGTGAAACTGCAGGGGAAAAGGGATTCCTAGTGCAATTTGGAGAAAAATCAAAGATCAGATTGTTTGAAGTCCAACTACAAGTGACAGGCTCATCGGGTGTGTCTGTGTTACCCAGAGATCATTACTAACATGCTGAACATTTGCATTAAGAACCGTTCTCCTTGGCAGGTGCAGACAGCAAGTGTTAAATAGTAACAGTAATTATATGAAGTGGAAAAATGTTGAGTGTAAAGTAATGCATTGTCATAAAGGGCATCAAGCTTTTTTATCCTTAACACTTAACATCCAGGTCCCGGACTGTCGTCAGCTTACACTTTGGTGACTAAGTGTGCCTTTGTTCCACTGACTGTCAATGCTTTCTTCTTGCTGGTTGTCAGATTGACTGTTGATATTTGACCTGTTGCCTACTGTCAGGTGATGTAATCTCCTTTGTAACAAAGCATTCAAACAGCTGTCTCCTGATGGCTTCAGGGCACTAGACACGTTCCCACTATTCTTGTGCAATAAACCCTCTATTGTTGTGTTGGGTTTGGAAACACAATCACACAATCCGACCAAAGATGTACGTCATATTTCTTGGCGATTTCCAGTGGGGAAAAAGGGACAGTAAAACGTCAACAAGCAAGTCCAACTGAAGTATTTGTACGATACTGTCTGACTGTTGTTCCTTCATTCCACAGTTTCACCCAACTATACTGGCACCATGATTCTCGTTTGCTTTGTTTACAGCTGTACACTGCTGACTGGTTTTATTAAAAAAAAGAGAAAGAAAGAAAAGAAAAAAAAAAAGAAGAAGAAGAAGCAAACAAAAAAAACCCCACTCAAAACAGAACCATTGTAGAAACCTCAAAAGAAAGAAAATGTCCCAATATTCCTGTCAGGAAATCATGACTGGTCCTAGATTTAGTGTTCTATTGATCAGCCATCATGCATGACATCTGTGTTTGTTCTTGAGTCATAATCGCATTGATATTAGGTTCTGTCTGAACAAAAAGGATTACATACTATTATGGGAAGTGATAAGAGAAAGAGGAATTTTTGCCTTAAAGAAAATTCGATTAAAATAAACAAATAAGACTTACAGTACTTTTCTGCTCTAGCACTTGAAGTCAATTAAATTATGTGTTATTGATCTGGTCAGTGAAGTGGCAGAGGGGGTTGTTAATTAGTTTCAGCTGCTTTAGAGTTCGTGAAATTACCAAGAGGCATTACCAGTGGGGCAACAATTAGACAACCCCCAAAACAATTTTTCCCCTCCTCATCTTCTCTTAGTTTTTTTCCATTTGTTTTGCATTTTTCAAGGTGTCACTACTGGTACTATGAGGCGATACCTGGACCCTACAGTGGTTGCACTGCAGTTCTAACTCTTGCAGGATGGCACATCAATACGTGCCATTGCCAGATGTTTTTTTTGTCTCCCAGCACAGTGTCAAGAGCATGAAAGAGATTCTATGAGACAGACAGTTACTCTAGGAGAGGTGGACCGGGCTGTAGAAGGCCCTTAACCCATCAGCAGGATCTGTTTCTTCTTGTTTATGCAAGGACAAGTAGAATTAGCCTTGCCAGAGCAATGACCTCCAGCAGGCCACCCATGTGGGTTTCTGACCACGTGGCTGAAACAGACTTCATGAGGGCCCAACATCATCTAGTGGGCCCTGAGCTTACTGCCTAGCACCGTAAAGCACGATTGGCATTGGCCATAGAATACCAAAATTGGCACACTGGCCTGCTGTGCTTTTCACAGATGAGTGCTGGTTCACCCTGAGCACATGTGACAGACGTGAAAGAGTTTGGAGAATCCCAGGCATGCATGCAAACCCATGGGGGCCACACAAATTACTCAGTACCATTTTAAGCTACAGCAATGAAATTTTGGCAAAACCGACTAGCTTGACACATCATTTTTTCACTTCAGTTTTCGGGGACTCTTTGAACTTAGCGCTCTGTAGCTTGATACTTCTTATTTCTATCAAACAACATGGCATCCTTTTCTTCCTAACACATTACCCAGTCTGTACAAGTGTAGATTTTCCCCATGGACGTTTGATGTGTTTTCAAAGTATTCCTTTAACATTTTTGAGCAGTGCATTTTCATCTTACACACACTCTCTGATTGGCAGTTTTGAGGTTCAGCATCCTGACCAGCAGCACTTCGACTGACTGGAGGATCTAGTTACCCCCAACCTTCCAATTAGCAAACACATCCCTGTACCTCCTTAACCACAGCTGCCCCATCCCAACAACTAGGGATGGACCGATCCGATATTACGTATCGGTCCGATACTGACCTAAATTACTGGATTGGATATCGGAGAGAGATGAAAAATGTAATCAGATTCATTAAATATCTCAAAAGCACCTCACAAAACTTGCAACCAATGACTGTAGAAAAGGTCATTGCTTGCGACACGGCGTAACTCAGCTCATGACCCTAGCATGTTGGGGCAGTATCTGTCACGTGATAGAGCAGCTGTGGCGTGCGAGACCTCTCGGCAGTCGCTACCAAACCGGCATTTCATCTCCGAGAAAGTTAACCCAGAGAGAAGTAAAGCAAGTGTGTAAGTTCATCTTTGAATGTTTGTAAAGCATTTTAGCCTTCTCTCCCCCTCCCTCTCCTGTTGCTACTTCAATCATGAAACTGATCAATGATCAGCTGATCGGCTTTTCTGTTGCCACTCCTGTCTCTTGTTTGTTTTTGGCCCACTTCGCGCCAGAAAGAGGAAACCAGCAGCTAAAGAACAGCAGCACGTTTAAGCTTGATAAGCTGTTGTTAGAATTTATTTAATATTACTTTTTACACCAGGATCTTTTTCTATGCAGCTGACGGCTGGTAACTGTGCAGGGGCGGATCTAGCAAAGTTTAGCCACGGGGGCCGATAGGGCATGAACAGGGAAAAGGGGGCACAAAGACATACTTTTCTTTCTTATTCTCATTTAAAATGTCTAGCTTTAATTAAATAATTATCTGAATCTTACACCCAAAGTTTTAATCCGACGTAAAATGAATAGAAGTCCATTACTGTATATAGTAACTATTAAGTCTAATATATACCCTGGTAAGCTATACTACTTTTTCCTTTGGGAACCATCTGTGCGGTCTGCAATTCTGTTGAAGAAAGATGTTGAATCTATTTAATTATTGTAGAAAAATAATTTATTTCTGTGCATTTATTTATTTATTTTTACACGTGCATTAAATTAAAGTTGATTACATCGATTAAGCATCACGAGGTGGAGGGTGGTTCCCTATTTTTTTTGTTGGCAACCCTATTAGTTAGGTTGTTTAATATTTCTGCTAAGTACCCTTTAAAATACCAGAATAGGGAGGATGGTGTGGGTTTAACTTTATTAGCTCAGTGTTGCTGAACTATGAAATATTTTGGGTGCAGTGTATTTTTTGCATACAGGTTTATCAGAATAGCTTTAGTGTTTTGTTTTTTTTTGTTTGTTTGTTTTTTAAATGTATGAACCTATACAAAATGCAGCAAGATATTAAAAAAACAGTTTTATTGATTAAAAAAAATACACTATATCGGATTCATATCGGTATCGGCAGATATACAAATTTATGATATCTGTATCGGACATAAAAAAGTGGTATCGTGCCATCTCTACCAACAACCTGCCCTCATTATCTGAGCTTTAAGTTCCATAACCTGAAATTATGTCTGAAAAAAGCAGTAAATTCTCATGTATAGCCAGCTGTTTTAGACCTCTTCAGTGACTGATACACTTTGTTTGTCTCCAGTGGCAGGCAGCGGTGGACTGTGCCACCGACGCTGAGCGTCAGCAGCTCTGTGAGCGAGTGTTTCAGGGTGGAGAAGAGGAGCTCGGTCTGCTGGAGGCTCTCAAGCTGCTGATGCTGAGCAGAGCGGCAGAGCTGCACAGCTGCATGCAGGGCGGTGAAGACGTCCCCCTCTTCTGCTGGCTGCTGTTCGCGCGGGACTCCTCCGACTGTCCACGCTCTTTCCTCTCCAACCACCTCAGCCACGTGGGCCTGACCGCAGGTCTGGAGCAGGTGGGAAGCGTCTCTGTTGTTTTTGACAACTTTATGGTAAAAGGTTGCTGGGAATTTTCTTTCCCACTGAGTAAACATCTGTCGCACTCAGTAACAAAAACAACAATTCGGGCTGAACATCACGAGGTGGGTGTGTTAACATTTTTGTCATGTGAGAGCCGAATAGTAAAACATGCCGGCGCTTGCTCTGTTTTTTGTTTTCCGCTTGTTTTGAGTGATCCACCATTGACCCCGGGGGCAGAGGTAGTTCTCAACTGCTGAGCGTTTTAATTGTTATTTTCATTTTTTGAATAACAGATTTTACAAGCTCTGCTTCTAAAGAGAGACTCCACCCGTAAATGTTTTGTGCTGAAGCAGCTGATCAAACATGGAGCTGTTTGAGAAGTCTGCTGGAGTTCCTCTGTAACTGTGCAATTATCCCCTCCCCCCTCCCTTTGCGTTTTCTCTCTTGGGCAGGTGGAGATGTTCCTGCTGGGCTACGCCCTGCAGTGTACCATTCAAGTTTACAGACTGTACAAGGCAGACACAGAGGAGTTTGTCACCTACTACCCGGACGACCATAGGGACGACTGGGAATCTGTGTGCCTCGTCACAGAGGATGATCGCCACTACAATGTGCCCGTTGTAGAAGCTGCAGAAACACAAAAGGAGCTCCCCTCCAGCTGATTGCCACTGCAGAAAAACCTCCTGCCATACAAACACCCCTCAGGTTGATCAAGATTTATCAATTAAAGGTATAGTTTTGGGAAGTGTGCTTATTAATTGACAGCCAGCAGTAAGTTTGCTTAGCTTAGTACAAAGAATGGAAGTAAAGGGTACAAACATACAACCACCAGCACTTTTGATTGTTTGTTTTTGTTTGTTTGCTTTTACTTTAATCCACACAGAAATCAATGACACATGATTTTCTTCTTCCCTGGACAGAGGTGCCTCGCTAACCTTTCTCTATTTCCTTTATTATCTATTAACCTGTGCCGAGCATGGGTCACATCTGTCTGGACTGTTAGATGAAAAAGGGATCACAGATCTGTTGCTTTAAATTATGAGCGATCTTTATCACTGTGCACACACTCCACCAGAAGTAGAGGTGAATGCACGTTAAGAGCCTGGTCTCAGTTTTAATCTCCATCATAAAAAAGCTGTTTAAATATCAGCAGGAAAGCGAAACAAGACAAACTCTTCTGTTGTGATCGCTAGTTGGCTTAAATTAAGATACTTCTGAAGGAAAGGTGCTGGTGGGAGGATGTTCTTACCTTTGGAATGAGTGGTAACCTGAAACCTGCAGACCTCCACAAGAGACTGATGATTTTTGTTTTGGGCCTTTTATTAGAGATGTTCCTGGCTAGTCATCATTTCTAAAAGGCAAAATAATAACTCAGAAAACCTTTAGAATTGAGCAGACCTTAAATCAGGGATGTCAAACTCATTTTAAGTGGGCCGGACAGATGAAAATCTCCTTTGTGTCAGCGTGAAGAAGTTTAACTACACATTTAATCTCAATATAAGAAGAAGTGCGATTTCAACACTACGTCTCAAAAGAAATGCTGCTGCAGCAGACAAAAGAATTCTGGGATTTCATTACAAGAAATAAATGTTACAAATTACAGAAAAGTTCTGGTAGCTCATTGCCCAGACTGTCCTGCAATTATGAAGCATACTTTTTTTTATTTTTAATTCATATAAAATGCTCTGTTATTTATCAATTTTGCTGTGGACACACTGTAAAAAAGGAGAAACTTCTCTAGTAGATGGTGCAGCTTTTCTGTCATTTAATTGGTTATCCAGTACACAATTACTATGGTGCAGTATGTGTGGCTGTGGAGGCGATCTTAATTAGTAGGAAAAACAGTAAAACACACAGAAAACAGTCCAATATAAGTCCACGATTTCTTACATTGTCTAAAGATATCCAGTCGGCCAGATTGGAGTCTTTGCCAGGCCGATTCCAGCCCCCGGGACTTACGTTTTAAATTTGTCAAGTTAAAAATTTGACATTCTGCAAACACATTCCATGTTAATGAAAAGGTCCTTTTTTCATTCATGCAAGCACACCCCGGTGCAGAATGTGGTTAAACCTGGCTTTAGCTGCTTGTTTAACCAGCTATTTCAGCAGCTGACTAGCAGGGAGGCAACATTTAAATAACTAGTCAACTGGTACTGTTTGACAAATATTATGGTCTGCTGTGTAGTAGGGCCCATTCTATAAGTTTTTGCTTCAGTTGTAGTGAGTTACTGCCTGAATGTTGCACTGATTACGGAGCGTATCCCTCTATGCACTGCACCCATACAGTCTGTATGTGGAGCTTTCTGGATAACCTTGCGAGCATTAGCTGACACGTTGACACATCTGGCCCCAAAAACCAAAGTGCTTAAGGCCATTAAGCAAACATAACGTCACAGTGACTGTGTCCATCTTCGGTATACAGTTTATGTTTTTGGCAGAGAACAGCTAGCTGTCTCCCCCCACTTACAGTCCTTATGCTAAGCTAAGCTGACTGCCTCCTGCTTCACATGTCTAACTCAGCAAATAAGCACACGTCCCAAAAATCTTGACCTATTCCTTTAAAAAAAAACAACAACAAAAAAAACCAACACACAACAAAATGCTGATTCAAGACCACGTACAAGGTTTGGTTTACATGTTCTTGTACACACTGTACTGTATACACAGTTTTCTATTTGGATATGTGTACATATCGGATATCCTGTGATTTTCTCAGATAGACGCAGATTCCTTTGCAGGGTGTCATTTTGGAAGGAAAAAAAGCCCAAATTTTCTCAGAAGTCTTTTTTTTTTTTTTAAATGTAAAATTTTGAGTGAAGCTGCCAACGGCGCCAAAAACTTTAGGTGATGGTATTTACACTGGATGTTGGGCACTTTGAGTGTTAATTTATTGTTTTGTTTTTTAAAACAAGTGTGACCGTCTAAATTCATTAAGTGAAGCAACTGAATTAGTCAATGAAGGGTTGGACGATTTATCAGGTTCAACACCAGATGACGATCAGAAGATTACTCGCATCCTCTGTGTCAGAGGTGTGATTTGTGGCAGTCTGTGTGTGCATGTGTGTTTGACTTTGTGTGTATGTGTGTGTTAAACTCAATGTGTAACATGCTGCCTTTTAACCAAGCTGTTCTGAAGGGAAGAAATGTGCCAATGTTGCTGCTAACACTGGCAACAGACCCAACCACCAGCCGCTGGACTCAGAAAAGGCTCGCTTGGTCCTCCGTGTTGCCTTAGAAATAATGCACAGTAAGAATGAATGTTGGATATTGGTGATAAGAGGCCATTTATGTCTTAATTCCAGAGCAGGTAAAGGTGATTAAAGAAAATGTTATGCCATTTGCAGGAATGTTCTTGCACTGTCAAAAGTTTTGGACAGCATTTAAATAAAAAGATTTTTTTGGGGTGGTGGGGGTAAAGTTCTGGATTGAGGTCTGTAGACAAAATAAAACAGTGTAAAAACGTTCTTAAAGTGGATCTTTCCTCTTTGTCTTATGTATACTATTACAATAGTGGATGCTCATTTAAAATAGGGCCAGTGTGCTCGGCATATGCACAAGTAATCGTTTTCATCCCATTTAAGAGTTTTCTTTTTTCTAATCTTGGCTCTGCATGAGGTCAGTGAGGGAGAGGATATCTCTAATATGGTCATCTCACAAGCTCCACCCACAAGTTTGCAAGGGGCAGCCAATTAGAATAAAGTTGTGTTAAACAGGATGAGGATGAGTTTAAAAGCATCTTAAACTGGGTCTTTATGCAGCTCATCCTCTGTGCGAAACAAGCCATCTCTTTAAGACTTGCATATTTTAATTCTTCACCCTCGGATACCTTCTTCTGGTCACCCTTGTTTCTCTTTCCCGAACTGGTGTCTGACCTGCTTCCAGAACAAAATGACTGGCTACGCATCAGGTCTAGGTATACCCTTGGAAAAACCTGGAAATTACTCCAGATAGATGTGTAGATAGCCACATCTATATACTGAATTGTCAACCCTGACGATCTAGGGTACTGGGGGAGGTTGTCAGATGTCTTTATGGCAGAAAAGAGTAAAAGCCCACTTTCTTCTGATTGGTTGCCCCTCGCCTGACATCTGAACCTGGTGCTTGTGAGCACCGCTTCCTTCGCTTGCCAGCGTTTTTATTTTGTTAATACCAAATTCAGATGTTGAAAAGAACAAAAACATTAGTTTGTAATCACAAAAGTTTTGCAAGATTCAAATTTGTCAACAGAGCCCCCCCAGATTTATGAAAACAGTGTTTGTATTTTAATAGATGTTTTAAACTTATTAAATCTCACCCCTGACACAAATGTCATAATGAATAAAAAAAAACAAACTAAGCTGAAAGAGTCCAAAATCCACTATAAATTCAGTTCCCTTTAGCTTTCAAAGCCAAAAATAAAACAATACAGGCCTAAAAAAATTCTGCCGTAACCAAACTTGTAACCAGTAAATTACATTATCTCAGATCCATTCATGCACGCTCTCTGACTGAGTATAATGCAGATTTAACAATGGTTACCTGCTTATTGGAGAGAACAGTAGGTTTAACTTTCACTCACTGGTTGTGTGAAACTGCTTTCATATTTCTGTTAGCAGGCATTCATGTGGGGGAAAAGGCTGAAACGTCAGCTTAGTTTGAAAAATTTCGTTCTCTGAAAATACCGACGGCAATCTAGTGAAACTTTACTCTGTCACCGTCTGGACTCTGGTCAATGAAAACAGAGCTCTGAAGTTTTATTCTGCTACTGAATAAAAACATTTTCCATCGACAAGTTAAAATTTCAGGTCAATTATCTCAAAATATAGATATTTGAATCAAAATCTTTCCTGGGAATTATTGTTCAAATGTGTTTCTGTGGCAGAAATGAGCTTCCATACAAAACAGTCTGTTTGGCTTTCCTGAAGGAATAAACACAAGATTAAAATTTATTTCACAACCAAAATGGCATTTTTAATTAAAACCCTCCAAACTTGCAGAGTAGTGGGAATATTTTACAAAACCAAATTTTCTGACCACATAACATGGACTTGTTTACACATTTAACAAGTGAAAGGCTGCTGGTTTGATTCCAGCTGAAGACAACCCCAAGGGGATTTGTATCAGGAGGGGCATCTGGTGCAAAACCGTCAATTTAAACTTGCGGAGCGACCCTGCTCCCGAGGAAGCAGCAAAAAGGTTGCTTTTATATGAAAACCCCCTTTATTAAACTTTAGCAACACACAAGAGAAGGAAAAAATAATTTTTGAAGTTATTAAACCTTCATTGATTACTTGTACATAGCCCAAGCTTCAAATAAGTACAGTGTATCGATACTGTGAGCACCCACCACTGTACATGACAGAAATGTATAACAGATCCACTTCAGGGGGAGAAAAATAAACATGATTTTGCAGTGGTATCTGTTAGACTCAAAGAAACAAGAAGGTAAAGCCAGTTCCAGGTAAGCATGAAGATTATTAATAAAGCAATTTATTTGCCAAATAAGAATGCCTTTACAGTATATACAGTACATATGACAGCCTGAATACCACCAGGAAAATGCTGGGCAAAACAAAAGTTGACTCCCAGACTGCATGGAAAGAGAACAATCATGACTATTTTTTTGGCATTTTGGTTCGTTTTGAAACACGCAGTGATATATAACGAGGGATTCCTGACCCCCCTGGGCAATTAAATATACACGATGCATTACCTATATAAAACAACAAGAATCTGTACACCGTTGTATGGAAAATACAATTGCACAACCCAACAAGTCCCACAGTATGTCTATATCTGAATCCAAGCAAGGCCTTGCTGCTTAATCGTCGATTAAAGAACATAAAGAACTCTTTTGGCAACTCCACCACCACTCGACAGACGCTTCCATTCTCGCCGCTGAGGAGGAAGAGCTCTCCCGTGTCGATTTCCCTTGTTTACCAACACATGAAAATGATTATTACGCCCCGCAGATTATGAGCACTGAAGATCGGAAGACGCTAACGGTATTTACATTGATGGATGAACACGTGGAGGTGCATGGCTTTCTTTACAGTGTGCGCATTAATGGTGAGGTGGTCGAGGTGAAGAAGAAGACCTCAGTTCTGTCGAGGGGACCTCTGAAACCAAAACCATACTCGGGAGGTCCCCTCTCTCTTCCAGCACCGTATGTCCCACATTGAGCTCGGCTTTACCTTCCTCCTCCGCTCCCTCGGATCTCACTCCTGTTCCTCCTCGTCCTCCTCCTGGAGCTCCTCGATGGCATCCATCTGATTCCTGGAGCACACCTCGCTCATGGGGGCAGAGTTCTCGCCCTCCACCACCAGCTCGTTGGACATCTCGTTTTTCTGTGGACAAAGCAGACGGGGGAAATGGAAACAAAATCGTTGCTGTGCTGAATCAAATGAGTAAAAATGAAGCCACTGTGAGTCCAGAGGTTACAAAATCCATCCAGCAGCACCTCTAAAGTCACTAATTAACACCTTACATCTCTGTTTAATCTGGATAAAAACCGTGTAAAAAAGCAGTTTGCAGGTTTGTGCCTGATTATTTCTTGGCTGAGCACAATGATTTCACCATGAAGCTGCCTGGCTCAAACACCAGGAGGGCACAGCGTTTTAGCCAAGAAACACCACGGCCTTCTGGCTATGATCTCAGCCTGTTATGTTATCCAATTAGGTGTTTTTGTGCGGATTAATGAGCTGTAAGGTGTTAATCAGAGAGCTTTAGCCTTACTTGTAGGCAGATTTAGTTTCCTTTAAACAGGGAAAGACCAACTTTCCTTTATGTCTTCATGCAAAGCCAGGCTGACTACTGATTCATATTGAGTAGAAAAATACGATGCACCATTCATGAAACACAAACATAAATATTCCTTTAAAATAAAAAGCAAAGCTGGAGATTGTTTATTTGCCTAAAATGGAAGAAACGCCATGTTTTCAGATACTTTTTTTTTTTAAATACAACATGAACACTGTGCAGCTTGCTGCTTCAACAGGATGCCGGGAGTAACAAGGTTGTTCATCTGAAACCGGCTGTCCTTACAAATTAACATTTTCCTAAAATAAACAAAGAGAATGTTATATTTCTGACAATCAGAGAGGTGTGGTCACAGAATAGCAAGTACAAGTTTATTAAAGCTGTACCGTTTTCAATTTTACTTTTTTTTTTTTTTAAAGGCAAACAGAACATTAAAGGTGACACTTTATGATGATGTCAACTTGATATATATATTTTTTAATTCTAGAATTCTGCTAGAGGAGCTTTGCATAACTTACAGCTCAAAATAATCCTTCATAATAATCATGCTGTTAGTTCGACTTGTCTGTCGTTTTAGCTCCTCCTCCTTTGTGCAAGCTTTCTACTGGTTGGCTGCTCCTTGTAAACAGAAACATTAAACAGTGGCCGGGAGTTCTGTACCTGAGGTGACTGTATTAGACTCGGTCACAAAGGCCTACAAACCGTGACCCTCGGTGACCTTCGTTGCTATGGAAAAAAAATTCCCTGACAGGTCACAAATCACAAAGAGTGCTTCTGCACTAAAAACCTCCTTGGACTGCTTTGGTAGTGAAACCATTCACCTTCAAATTAAAAGCTGAGCTTGACCTGAAACCAGTAAACTTTTATTTTGAAAGCAAACTTTGTTTCCAATTTGTATTGGACTTCACAGTTTCAATTTAATTTGTTGCTTTAAAGTAAAAAAAAAAAAATTTATATTTTGAGGAAATGCAATTTTCAAAATTAGAGATAAAATCCAAACAATCCGATGATCTCTTATGACCAATCACTCATCATCCTGTTAATACTCCGGTTTAACAGGAGGGCAGTGCGTTTGCAGACGTGTTGCTATCTTCCCAACAAACCACGGGCCACTCTGGTGTTTTAGTGACCAAAGCAATGACAAGGAGGATATATATTTTTTTGTGTAGCGCCGTCTTTGCCAGAAGCCACTTGCCAACTGGTCTGGGAATTCAACCTGTGGTTGCTAACTAATCTCTAGGAGTGCAAGACTGAAGCCTGAGGGATGGCCACTGTCACTGACCTCACAGAGATCAGTCTGAAGCCTGAGCTTGTGGTTCACCAACATGTTATTTCAAACTTTGGCCAAGTTTCACGTGAGCATCCACCAGTAATCCAACAGTAATGAGAGAAAGCTAGGAGAAGCATAGCAGGTACACTTTATGCCCATGCACAGGGATAAATAAAAATGCCCAAGCCTTCTCCTCGCATGTGTGCTTTGATGGAAGGATAATGACTAAACAGGAAAATTATAATTAGTGAGGCACACGCCGTCTGTTCACAGACCCATAAAGAGCGAAAAGAAAAAAAAAGAAAACGCAAAAAGAGGTGTGTACTCATGTTTAGAATGACCTCAGTCCAGGTGTTCTCACCTGTTGTCGATAAACATAGCAGGCTGCTATAGCAACCATTGTGGACTCCCCTATGAAACCAGCGAGGAGGGATCCGACCCCGAGTGTGGCCCCGTGAACCCTGAAACACACACAAAAAAGGAGCAGATCAAGTTTTGAACACCATGAACTAAACATGGACCGGTGCGGACGTGAATTTGCCCGTCAGGAGTAAAAAGTGAGAAACCGCAACTACGTATTGCATAACTGTAATCCTGACTCACAGCGCTGACCTCTGTGAACCTCTCAGTGCTCTCTGAAGTGGCAGCTTACCCCATATAAGGCAGCACAACTAGACTGGTGATGAGGACAATGATGCGCAGAACCGAGCTGGGGGCCAGCACAAAGGTCTTTTTCAGGGTCATGAGCCATCCAGTCAAATGAGCCCGAACAGTCACTGCAAACACACAGAAAACAGAAACACTGCCTCACTTGTCCGAACGAAACACCAGTACAAACCACAGCTGGAAGCAAAAGTGAAGCTGAAAGAGAAAAAAAAGGTACGTCTTACCTGGCAGGGGAAAAAAGGAGAAAATCCTGAGTGGAACCACGCACAGCTTAGCGAAACTATCCTCCACTCCAATTACATCAACCAGGATCTTCTCTGACACATGAGGACTCCAAAACACCACAAAGCAAAGCTGTGCAGGAAACGAACAAAGACTAAATTAATTTATCCCCCGCTATGCCTCATTAGATTTCATTAGTTCATTATCTCGAGGGGCTTCGGACCGGACGCAGGCCCCTTTGAAGCTCCTACAAAACAAGCGAGCGAGCGAACGCATGATGGACGGCGTTATTGTTCCTAGAAGGCGTTTCCGAAGCACGTGCAACATTACTGTAGCCATCTCAAAGCAATTACCCTGCGAGCGGAGCATTAATAGTGTTAAACAGGACAGCAAACTGATCTGAACATGAATAATACATCGCTTTGTTTCGAATTGTAAAAACAGTTTCTCTGCACGCCGCACTTGGACTTAGATCAGAGGGGCTCTTCTATAAAGAGAGATTAATGAGTGAGGGAGGTATGTTGAGCCTAAAGCTAGAGTATTCAGTGTCACAACACAAGCGCTCTCTTTAATGTGGCAGGTCATCACAGCTAATGCTGAACACATACCGTGGTCTGGGAACAGGTCGTGTGCGTTCAGTGATTCTTTCAGCTTAAAGCATGCCTTAAAGGTCATGCAGATTGCAACGTGCAACCGGTTGAGCTGAATCCAAGTCACGCCAGAAGGATGCTGCACAGTGCAGAAAAATGCACTGCACAGTCAAATGAATTCACATGCAGAAAATAAAGATTTTTTATGCTCAGTTCCTCCCCTTTTATGTGAGCGTGCTCAGAGCCCGAAACAGGAAGACTGGGTTAACAGAGAAAGCTGATAACAGGTTATCACGCCCGTAGTTATCGCTGACTGGGTTTTTTTATGTTTTGTCTAAAAAGTCTGACCTTGTCAAATTTGCTTCATAGCTCATCCCTCTGGAGTTCCCGGAGATGCATTCATGTTTTGACTAACCAACAGCCACTCTCCATTTGTTACCAACTACAAGTACTTGCCGTCCTCCAGCTGTTTTTCAGGATTCCTGAAATGTCTCAACTTGGAACAAAACACTGATGATCTGATCATCTGACAACCAGCATGTAAATAAAATGCACTCGATCACCTGGTGTCATATTTAATCATCCTCACTTGCTGAGTCTACTCTCAGCCTTATGTAAAGCACCCAGACCTTCCAGGAGTCCTCGCTCACCTCTACTTGCTTTCCTGCTGCTTTGTGTAACTACTTCCTGTCACATGCTGTCACCCTAGCCCTCTCTGAAACCTGAATAAGCAGAGAACAGACTATTAATTCTGCTGGGCATTCCAGCTTCCTCGTACACAAATTTGGCCTTGCTGGGTGAGGCGGTGATCCACACTTTGAAACAGTTGACAAATGGAAAGCAGAATGATATAATCACACACAATAAATATCTCCAGTAGGGCTCAATCCCCACAGAGTTCACCAACAGGTGAAAACTGTAATCTAATTCAGGGTCATGAGAAGTCCTGATATGAGGTGCCCTCTGAACAGGCTGCCAGATTGTCACAGACCTAACACACCATCTTATCACTCTAAACTAGTCTCAACAGATAAATGTAAAATGCAACACCAGCTGAAAAAACCCCCCCACCTGTTACTGCTCTAGTTTTCATCGCACTGTAAACCTGCCTCTAGCTCAGCACCCATCGACCCAGATTCTCTCGTTCAGGTCTCTCTTATGCCATCTAATCTGAAAATGAATGATGACTAATCCCACCGTCACAGAGATGCAGCGAACTCTGGGTTTAAACTCCAGTCCTGTGTGGTGCACTCTGTGGTGGAACCAGAAGTTTACATATTACATTATTAATACTACATAGCCAGGATGTTAAACATGCAGTGCAGCGGATGGCTGTGAAAACTGAAGAAGGAGGGAGGATGACTCTTTTTTTCCCCTTCTAACTTAGTGAATAAAAAAAAGGTACTCATTGTTACTTCTTCTTACCAAAACTAGTGTTTACTCTTTTTAGGCACTGAAAATTACACCTCCAGATTCAGAAGAATTACACAGTAAATGTTGTGTAATTATACCCCAAGTTGCCGACTGGATTATAAAGTCCTAACTTTTTACACGCGAAAGGCGCTCAGTCTGGAGGCTTTTAAATTAAAGTTATAAGGCAACAATTTTATAATTTAGTTCAGTTCTGTGGTTGATGATAATTGCTCTCAATCGGCAGCATTTGACTCAGCTCATTTATGGCAAGGAACGAGTAAAAAGTCACTTTTCTGTTCACTGGCATGTTGAATGGAGCCTTTCAGAGTCAGTCATGATATTTGTCCCTACACACCTTCACAAAAATTAAAAACTGTCAAAAGTGCAAGATTGAATTGATTTTCTTGCCCAGTAAAAACACTTCAAATAGTAAAAAAACAACAACACCTGATGTTCCAGCAGTTGTGATCGCTCAAACCTGCCACTAGCTCAGCACCCACCTACACAGATTCTCCCACTCAGGTCTTTCTCATGCAGGCTAATCTGAAAATGAATGACGACTAATCCCACCATCACTGCAACCAGACCACTTTATTTAAATCACTGTTTATCTATGCATCACTTTAAGCCTGTGGCTCACCATCATGGTGCTTTTCTTTGATTAATGGTCGTTTGGGTTGGAGACATAGTAAGACACAATGCTCTGCAGTAGGGCTGCCACGATTAGTCGACTAGTCACGATTATGTCGACTATTAAAATCGTCGACGACTAATTTAATAGTCGACGCATCGTTTGAAGCTTTGTAAGATCACAAAGGACGCAGGAATAATAGCAGGATTTAAGAGTGTAATAACGGACTGAAACAGAAGATGGCAGCACTGCATGTCCAAAGATGCCAGCTGCCGTTAAACCCCGAAGAAGAAGAAGCTGTGTCCCAGAATTCATAGCGCAGCTGTCAACAATGGCGGCAGCTAGTTAGTTTTAACTTTACTCTTATTATTCTTTCTGGGTCACAAAATAAACGTTTAACATATTTTCAGGCGAGAATGTAGCTGTGTAAACCTCAAATATCTGCTCAGTTTATCAAGACACCACATATTTTCAAAAGCGCTCCGACGTTTTCGGAGACGTCTGTTACCCACTAGCTCGTTAGCTAGGCGGGGTCAAGGCTAACTAGCGCCGTGAGAACACCGGACTCCCGGCAAATCGTTTTCAAACCCACCGCCGTCTTTCGCTAGTCAGGTTAAACATATATATAAGTCACTTAGATAACTTAAATGTTATTGTTTGGCTTTTTTCAGTATTTTATTTGTTCCTGAGTAAATCGGTTTGGCTGAGATTAAAGGTATAGTTTTTGCACAGCTAAAACTGTCAAGCAGACAGCTGATTATCAGAAGTGTGAGACGCTGGAGAATATACTCCGGTGTCCTGTTATATTTTAGAAAGCAAGGAGTTTATTAAACTTCACCGAAACAATCTGCAAATTTCATTAAAAATTAATAAACTACCATCTTGTCTATATTTTTAGTTAGCACAAACACTTCAAGCTGTAAGCTAATGATAGTTATACAAGACCAGATGATGCTGGTGCAATAAGCTGTACGTCCAATGGATGATGATCTGATTAGTCGACTAATCGCAAAAATAATCGGTGACTAGTCGACTATCAAAATAATCGTTTGTGGCAGCCCTACTCTGCAGTATTTTCAACATCGCAGGAAGTTTCAGATTTCTGATCCTCTGAACCAAAGTTTGGGTGAGGATTACTTCTTTTGATGATTTCACCTGGCGTCGCCTCACCAGTTATCATTACTTTAGCTAAAAAATTTTGAGGCGAGCAATTTATCTGGCCCGAGCGAAGCCGCCAATCTCCCCTGACTCAACCGTGGTTACTCTAAACAAGGTGAGACACCCCAGCAAGGTCTGTTTGCATAAGATTTAATTATCCGTTACGTAAGGTTAGTCACTCCCCTCCTCAGATACGCCTCGTCTACCTCCTCCAGTTGTTTTCACTCTGCTGCATTTCCTGCATGCGTAATTAATACAAGTCAGAGCATGAGGGCTTGTTTTCGACACAGCACCTATCTGCCTGTGGTGCTTTGCCGAACACACACCCTCACATAGAGGTTTACAGCTCTGGGATTCCACATCTGGTGTGGCATTCTTCTCCTCCTCTTTCTCCTCCTTAAAAAAGACCCAACCTTTGCCACAAACTTCCTGTTTTTCTTATTCAAGCTGTTAGGACAGCTAACTGAAGAAAAAGCTCATTCTCACTCGTCGCATTAATACCAAACAGAAGGCGAATATGATCAGGAAGAGCGTTTTTGCCGATTTAAAGGCATAACTGTCCAAACATTTAGCAGAGAAACAAAAACAGTGCGCAGCAGCGTGCATAATGACGCAGGAGCACTCATTATTTAGCAGAAAAGCATACCTGCAAGGGGCTTTTGAAATGTGTTAAATGACATGTTTTATGTGAATGCCCATTTTGTGATGCTCTTAAAACTTGGGTGGGACTGGGACAAAAAAATAAATAAATATAGGCCCTTAGCCTGCTCACAAATTCCACCCTAATGTGTCTCCCTGCAACCTGAAACCAAGACGGCACAGCGAAGGAAGAGTACATATGAGTCATTAAAAAGTCGATCACTTAGAACCTTAGTACAGAGCAAACAGGGTTAGAGACATGCAAAAGCCATGTTGAACATGTTTGTGCAGAACACTGAACCAGTTTTGTTGGTCATGTTGGTCTGACTGACAGCATCTTTAACCTGTGATGAGGCAAGATTAAAAGTAGGCAAACAAGGCAGGCGGCTGCCAAAAAAACAAAAACGCAAAGGTTAGTGATGTTTGCACTCTCACATTCAAGATTAGTCTTTGAAAGACAAACATCAGGAAATGCTGCCAAACAGATTTGCATGTTTTCCATGTGTGAAACAGGAATACCTGGCTTGGGCTAGGAGCTTTTTTTGTCAGATGTCAGATCAGCAAACAGCACCTCACACACTGGAACTCAATACAAGCTATCAGTTAGAAATGTGAGGCAACACGTTTAAGTAATAGTGGGGCTAAATTACAGCAACCTGACACAAAAGTTGTGTCAGGTCTTTACTAGACTTTTTTCCCCACATTAGACGACACTTCCTTTGTCCTTCATGTGTCCAATTTTCTCAAATTTTGGCACAACACACCAACACATGCAGAGCTTTCAGCTTATAGCTCTTTGTAAACCTTCCTGTTGGTGGAAAAAAAAATTCTGTCTTACTGTGTCATCTTTGCCATTTTTCATATATTTAAGTTAAAGCACCGGAATAAATGATGTTTCGTGAAAAGCTGCTAGTAACAAAATCTAGCATTGGTTGTTTGCCAAGCGGTCTGTTATGTCTAGACACAACAAGTTTGTGGAGTTTGGTGCCTTTTCCTGCTTGACTGATTTATAGCTAAGTGTCAAGTGGCTTAACATTCCTGTGAAAATGGTCAGGTACAAGGACTGGACTGAAAATGATTTTTTTTAAAAAATAAAAAAATTGCAGCCAATGTCCAAAAAAAAAAAAACAAACAAAAAACCTTCTGGCAAAATTACAAGTCTGGCTCCTTGGAAGCAAATTACGATGAAGTGAGGGGTGGCTCAAGACTCTGCACTGTGCCCCCCGCATAAAAAAAAGAAAGAAAGATCTTACCGTGAGTGACAGCGCCAGACAGCAGAATGTAAACTTCTTAATATGCGACTTGGTGACAAGGCTGCCAGCGTTCAGCTTGTTGCTGGGATTATTCTACAAGTGAGAGAAGCTCATTAGTGTTCTAGACAAAAAGCAGACTTATTTCTACTGTAAACACTAGCAGGGACAGTCTGAGAATACCTTGTCAAAGGCTGGGTATACTGCTCTCAGTTCAGTCAGCCAACCGTAGGGCATGTGGCCTACCGGGTATGTGGCTGTGAGCACAGCAACGGCCTGGAATGACAAAGACACGACAGCTAGAAGTCATCAGCACATCGGCGCTAGTGCTGAAAATACCACCCGCGCCACACAAGCGGCTAAATTAATGATAGAGGCCTAACAATAGCCGACGCGAGAGGAGCACATGCGTCTCTCACTTTCCCAGCAGCGTTCGGGTTTTGAAAAAGTTTGCGACCGGCCTTGAGCTTGTTATTGTGTCCCGAACAACAATGGGCAGCGAACAGTACAGCCATGGAGGAATGTTTTCACTCAGTGTTATGAAGCCCTCAGTTTCACATGTACATGGTGAATCACCCAAACCACTGGCAGCCAGTGTTGTCAATGATTTCCAGTTCATTCTGGTAAACAGCTTTGTATTGTCTCTAGTAGTTGGGGATCTCTGTAAGCCAGAAAGCTCCAGAGGGAGTTTGTTAGCTTTACATCTGCAGTAACTTGAGGGGGGGGGGGGATTAGACTGCGAAAGTCTCTCTTTACGATCCTGTGAAAGCATCGCAACAATTAGCATAGAATAGCATATGAAGCAGTTTGCAGCAAGTTCGTAATTAAAAGAAATACAATAAACACGAGTGATACGCTCACCTCTGTGGCATCACTGGTGCCCTTGAGGTCACGAGACACAAAGAGGTTGACGATGGGTCGACTGATGCGCTGAGTGGCCAGGATGAGGGCGAGAGGCCACCAGAAACTCAGCATCTTTTTGATGGTGGCGTCGCCCTGCAGGGACAGAGAGAGGAGACGTGCTTGAGACTAGTTTTATTATTACGAAACATGCAAAAAAAAAAAAAAAGTCAGCACATACCCCCACGTCAAGCCCGCTGGAGTCCGGGATGTTGTCGTGGATGTTGCAGTAGTAACCCAGCCCGACGATGCTGAAACGAACCAAAGCACCCATATACAGCGAAAGTATCGGGATGAGTAAGGGCTCCACACATTCCAGGTTACTGTGCAGGAGAATGGCCACGAAGACGATCTGCGGGAGAGGAGAGCGATCACGTAACACGCTCACGGGTGAATTAAAGTTTGATTGAAAGCGAACGCGGGTGTGTCTCGTCACCTGAGCCACCACGTCAGAGATGGATGCAGAGCCGACGATAACGCTGTACTTGTGCTTCAGAAGGATCCCTGCGTGAATCCATGCCTTCAAACAATAAAGAGAGGTCAGCTCGAGACGCAAAGCGGCATTTTGCCCATTTTTCTGATCGCAGCCGGGCCGTATATTGGTGTGTTGTAGAAAACAAAACAGAGTTGATTAAAACCCGCCTGGTACGTTTAAACCAATGCTTACCATTGCATCCAACAAAGGGAACGCAGCCAGGTACAAGAAGGCCTTCCTTGTCTTGTGCCCCACAGATTCATCCACATGGTGGAGCTTATTAATAATGTAGTATCCTAAATCTGTGTATGCTGCAGGAGAAAAGGGGAAGGGGGCCACAGGTGGGTGAGAAGAGGTTAATGAGAAGATTTCTTCCCACGCTCGATTGTTTTGTGAAAGCTGCAGTAATGAACTCTTTAGGTCTGGCGCGTACAGACACACAAACACCAAAACGTTGCATTTTTAGGATGCGGTTTAAACACTGTCATCAGGCGTTCACAAACAACCCTTAAACACACCTATCAAGATATGCAGGATGAATGCGATGGCCCCGGCCGCCACCATGCAGAACACAGCCTTCCTCCGGTCCCGCTTGCTGTTGACAAACACCAAGCCCACATTCTTAAAGTCGCTCATTGGGCCGGTGAAGAACTTCATCAGGGAGTAGGCCAGACCGTAGCTGGCCAGCATTTCCACTGCATCCTCTTTGACTGTGGCTATGCCCCTGTTGAGGGCCTGGAAAAGATATGGCATGGAGGGAGGGAGGGGAGAGGAGAGGAAGAGGTGAGACAGCACGTGAGGCATGACCAGCCCGCATGAGCGTGACTTGGTCTAACTTTATCTCTAGCCAGACAGCACCACAGCCCTTAACAGTCCTTCAATAAAAAAAATTTTTTTTTTAAAAAGTAAAACACACAGAGGAATATGTGCCTGTCCTTTACAAGCGATCACACACAGTCACCCTGAGAAAACACAACTACAGCTGCTTTCTCTTTTTGCAGGACTCTGTGCTATTTACAGAGCCATTACATAAGCTTAATCCTGACATCTCCAAGCCTCTATGTGCGTGTGTGTGTGTTTTTAATTCTCACACTTGCACAGGCTCTCTGGGGTAAAAAGCAGCCATGAGATCACTCATTTGGCTAAGAAAGGACAGGAAATGTCCAGACAGGAAATATGACAATTAAAGGAAAATGTTGGGTGCGTTTTAATCCGTTCTCTATCATCTGCAAGTGGATCAGATTGACTGATAAATGACAGGAAAGAGGCGTGCTGTTAATAACACTGACAGCTCAGTGCGTTTCACGGCAGCAATGGCGACATTGTTTGTTTTTTTCCAGAATAAAAAAAGGAAGAAGAAAAAAAACATCAGGCCCTTCGTGTGGGTGAGAGATCCGCCTCTTTTGCTAAATAATGTACATAAACCTAATGGATGTCTCGACAGTCACATACACGACACCCCTCACGGCTAAGCTAGCCGCAGTTGAAGCCCCAAACCAGGGGGACTAAACGAGACTCGAAATGACTGGTGTCAGCTCGGGGAAGCGGTCGGTGTTTTCTGGGGCCATTTAAAAAAAAACGCTAAATAAATAAAAGATGCTAGTTGACACACCGAAGCACTCTCCCCGTCACAGCGGCGGAGTAATAAAACGGCCGTTAGCCGCCGCTAGCGAAGCCAAAGCTGCGGTGCCGTGAGTCTTCCTACCCCCCTCCCCTCCCGTAACCTGAAAACAAGCCAGCCGGAGCCGTTACCTGTTCTCCGAGGTCGATGGCAACATTGGTGATAGCCAAAGGCACCAAAAAGCGGATGAGAGGCCAGTAAGGGCTGAGAGATGGAAACTCCACCATAGTACAAGCCGGGATGACAGAGCGAGGGGCATCTGCCTCGGTCTTGATTGATGAGGAGGAAAAAGCAGAAGATTAGCGGCGAGGAGAGGCAGTCGGAGCACCTGTGTTTCTGCCGTCGGAGGGGGGGTTAAGTGGGGCAGCGGCGGCGGGAGGAGCCGGGGCGCTCCGGTAGCGGCTGCGCTTCACGAGGTTGTGGTACTGCTAAGAGGATCCGAAGGTCAATGGAAATCTCACACCGGCGCATCTTCCTTGCAAATCGTCATCATCAAGGGGGTGGAGAGGAGAGGGGAGACGCGAGGTGACATCAAACAAAAAAAGGAGGGGACTGGGACGAACCGAGGTGGAGATTCGGATTTTTTTTTTATTTTTTTTTTAAAGAAGGACACGCGATAATCCGGAGCAGCTCGGCTGGATTATCAATTTCCGACAGCGTCGTGTTTGATTTCACTGCGCCTGTGCTGGGGCAGTCCGGCTGCTTTTCGACCCTCCCAGAGGCTGGAACCCACTGCTGCCCGCACGTGGGCCTGGCATCCCGGCCGTGACGTTACCGCCAAGTATAAATCTGGCTTTTTATGACAGCGGAGCACGCGACACACAGGAGAGCTAGCAGCAGGGGGTGGTTCGGTAGAGATGAATAATCAGTTCACAACCGTAAAAGAAAGTAAATCTAACTGGACTCTGGAGGGCAATCACATAGTAAAGCAATCATATACACCTACGCATGTCAGGTGTATCTCCACGAGGAGAGTTTGGTCTCATAAATCCTTCTATGTTGCACATTAAACCTGCTTTGAAGACACTTAGGTTTACGCAGCATAAACGGGTAAACGTACAAAGACATACACTGCCACCTGCTGGACAAAGACATTTTAATGTGCAACTGGATGAACAGGGGTGTACCAACAGCATTCTCATGGGGTGCCACTGGCTCACTGTGTAATATATGGGATGATAATATTAATCGAATATGGTGTTTGCAAACGTAGTCAACATTTGATTCTATTTAATGCACTATCCAGTAGCTAATTAGCAATTTGTTAGTTGTATGATCTGTTGTAGTGTCTAAATATGATTCAAAACAAATAATCACATATAAATTCAATATAATACACTCACTTTCAGAGTGGACCCTTTAGTTACCAAACGTGAGTCCAAGCTTGATCATGTTCAGCAGAATTTTACATACAAGTTAATGAGCAATTTGTGACAAAACTGATAAGAGGGGAAACATTCCTCTAAACCAGGGGTGTGAAACTTAAGGCTCAGGGACCAGAATAGACTCAGCTAATGGTCCAATTCAGCCCACTGGATCGCTCTGGAAAATGTGAAGAAGAACCCGTCTCGAATGCCAGTCGTACTATACCAAAGTCATTAACTGATTATTTCTTTATAACAACAAAAACTATATATATTCTCTGCTCAGTCTGAACAATGAACTTTCATGAATTTTATCTGTAGTTTTAAATAAAAAATAATCTCTCACTGCAGGATTAAAGCAATAAAAATATGAATGAATCAATATTTGTTATCCAGTAAAATACTGCATATGGTTCTGTGTAAGGAATACCTTTACACACACACTCTCTCTCTCTCTCTCTCTCTCTCTCTCAGATAAAACTGAGGTTATTGTATTCGGCCCTGAAAATCTTAGAAATATGGTATCTAACCAGATTCTTACTCTGGATGGCATTACCTTGGCCTCCAGTAACACTGTGAGGAACCTTGGAGTCATTTTTGACCAGCATATGTCCTTCAATGCAGCTATTAAAGAAATGTGTAGGACTGCTTTCTTCCATTTGCGCAACATCTCTAAAATTTGAAAAATCCTGTCTCAGAGTGATGCTGAAAAACTAGTTCATGCATTTATTACTTCAAGGCTGGATTATTGCAATTCATTATTATCAGGATGTCCTAAAAACTCCCTGAAAAGTCTTCAGTTAATCCAAAATGCTGCAGCAAGAGTGCTGACAAGGACTAGAAAGAGAGAGCAGATTTCTCCTGTTTTGGCTTCCCTTCATTGGCTTCCTGTTAAATCCAGAATTGAATTCAAAATCCTGCTCCTCACATACAAGGTCTTAAATAATCAGGCCCCATCTTATCATAATGACCTTGTAGTACCATATCACCCTATTAGAGCACTTTGCTCTCACACTGCAAGCCTACTTGTTGTTCCTAGAGTATTTAAAAGTAGAATGGGAGGGAGAGCCTTCAGTTTTCAGTGGAACCATCTTCCAGTTTGGATTTAGGAGACAGACACTATCTGTACTTTTAAGATTAGGCTTAAAAAATTCCTTTTTGCTAAAGCATATAGTTAGGGCTGGATCAGATGACCCTGAATCCTCCCTTAGTTATGCTGCAATAGATGTAGGCTGCCGGGGGATTCCCATGATGCATTGAGTTTTTCCTTTCCAGTCACCTTTCTCACTCACTATGTGTTAATAGACCTCTCTGCATTGAATCATATCTGTTATTAACCTCTGTCTCTCTTCCACAGCATGTCTTTATCCTGTCTTCCTTCTGTCGCCCCAACCGGTCGCAGCAGATGGCCCCGCCCCTCCCTGAGCCTGGTTCTGCCGGAGGTTTCTTCCTGTTAAAAGGGAGTTTTTCCTTCCCACTGTCGCCAAAGTACTTGCTCATGGGGTGTCACATGATTGTTGGGTTTTTCTCTGTGTGTATTATTGTAGGGTGCACCTTACAATATAAAGCGCCTTGAGGCGACTGTTGTTGTGATTTGGCGCCATATAAATAAAATTGAATTGAATTGTGTGATAGGCCTCAGCCTCTATTGATCTTGTGCTCGGGGCATGTTCCTGTGCTGCCATGATTAGTACCTCTGAGCTGTCTTTTTTCAGTCCAGCTTTGTCCAGCCACTGGTTGGATTTCTGGATGCCAGCCACTTACTCTATCTACCAGTGGTACATACCGTGCAGGGGCCTGTCCTTCCATCATGGTTCTTCTCATTGTTCCTCTTCTTTCTCAGGTTTCTGCTCCCTGAAGTATTCTCTAAGCAGGCGGTCTGTTGTGGCCATCTTCGTGATGTACTCAAGTATGTTCGGGTGTTCGTCTCATCCTGGACGGTCGTTTTGACACTGACTAATCCTTGGCCACCTTACTTCCGCTAAGTTTACAGTCTCAGGGAGGTGGACTTGGGCTGAAACCCTCCATGCATGGTCAGGAGCTTCCTTGTCTTGATATCAGCGGCTTCTATCTCCTCGTTTGGTCAGGTTATTATCCCAGCAGGGCATCTAATCACCGACAGGACTTGGTCTTCCCATTCAGCTGACTCTTCAGGAGGCTTTGGTGGTTCACACACATGTGATCTTTCTTTTTAAACCTAATCCAATAGTGAGAGGTGCTATGATGTACGGATTGATGACAGTGACAAAAACACAGGGCAGACAGTCTCTGCAATCCCTTTAAAACTAAAGGCTCCTGATAAGGGGGAAACATTTCATTTTATCATATTAATATATTACTCCATATTAAGCTGTCAAATTTGGTTACTTTTTATTTAAACACAGTGTCTTAGTATTTATATTAACAGACTCAGCTTCACTATAATCAGTCCTTTAATTAACTGTGAAAACCTGTAACACAAAGAAAAAAAAATCTATTTTTGCCACTTTAGTCCAGGACATATGCAGTTAAAAGGAACAGGGCTGTGCGATGTGATGCTTTTTTTTCCGCATGGAAACAGAACCAAACCTTGAGGTCACTTTACTGGCTTTGGTTTAAGGTTTTCAATCATAGTTAATTAGACTTGCTCTCATTGTCTTTTTAAATTCCTCAGTTTTCTTGCTTACTTTGTTTAACCTGTAATGTCAAGACTCGTGACTGCAGCCCTGCCTGAGTAATCCTCAGTCAAAGAACACAAAAGTTGTTTGTGCCTTTGATTGGTGCCTGAGGGAGGCTCTGCGGTGGTTCTAAGAGTTGACACAGCCATTTACAAGCAGACATGCCATTCCCATGCAGCTGTAACTAGAGTCAGATGTTTGCTCATATCTGCAAGTGCACTTTGTATTTGGATTGTCATTACGTCCAGTTGTGTCCACGTGATTCTTCATGATGATAAAACAACTCTGTGGGTTTTTATTTGATAAAACAGTAAAGAAATGTATTCCCAACTTTGTACTCTGACTCATTAAGTGGGTGGGGTAACAAAGGACAGAGTGGTCACCAGGTAAGTCTGAGAATGTGTTTGAGTGTTACTTTGTGAATGCTGCAACCAGGCCTGGACTGAGACAAAAAAATCGGCCCTGGCATTTCTGGTCCAGGTGGCCCACCATGATCAGTCAAAAAGAAAAAAAATTTACTACCTAGCAACAACACCTTTTTGTGACTGCCAGGGCTTTATATGAGCTGTTCCTGGTACTACTATTAACAGTGCAGCAGCTAAGATGATGATTCATTTGACACATTTTGCTCAATCTATTTCTAGTTTCTTCTTCTATTTCTCTGTCAGCTCCACATTTTCACTTTTGTTTGTCCATCTTTATCAGCCACTTCTCCCACACTAAACTCTGTTCAACAAGGTGCATGACCGCACAGGGATAGTGGGGGAGGGGCTGGACAAGTTAAGAGATTTGACTGGGCAACCATACTCTGATTAGTAACTCTATAGTACTGTGGTAAACTCTAGGTGCACCGATTTATTGAACTGTGCAAACACACATGGAAATACAGTATGTAAGGTAAGAAAAACAGCGTTTTTACCATTTTAAGGTGTGTGAAAGTCAATATTTTGTTTGTCCACCTTTATTCTTCAACACAGCCTGAACTCTCTAGGTCAAACTTTCTTGTCATTTCTTTAAGTAGGCTTCAGGAATAGTTCTCCAGGCTTCTTGAAGGGCATACAAGGCTCTTATTTTTGGATGTTTGTTGCCTTTTATTCTGTTCTCTGTCAACATGATCCCACACTGCTTCAATAATGTTGAGGTCCGGGCTCTAGGGAGGTCAATCAGTGACTGATAGTGTCTCATTGTATGTTTTTCTATGCGTTCACTGTATTGGCAGTGTATTTGGGATTATCAGCTGTTGTCAACCAGCTGTTTGCCAGATGGTTTTGCATGGTGGCTCAAAATCTGATGGTACTTTCTTGCTTTCATAATTCTTGGTGTTGGATCAGATCTCCAAACCATGACAGAGCCTCCACTGTGTTTTACAGATGGCCGTAGACACTCACCATTTGACCTCTTTTACTTTATCTGAGTCATTGCTCTTCCATTGAGATCATTTGTGATGAGGCTTTGTTGAACAGTAGAATAATCAAATAAAGGGCCAGATAACAATTTCTAAAAGACATACCTTTCATATACTGACTTTCATTAGGCCTGCCACCTTTTCACTTGTCCTCCATTTGTTTAGTTTCCTCAAACCTTTTAAGGACTTACTGCACTACATGCTGATATATGCTAAGTTTTTACTTATACTGTGTCTTTTTGGGAATCACCATGTTGGTGCAGAACATGTCAAACTGTGTTTTCTTTTTCATTTTTCCATATATTCAACTAAAGAAAATGGAAGAAACTGTGTGTTTCGTGACAGGCTGTTAGTAACAAAGTGCCTAAAGAGACAATGCATACATACACAATAAATAGGTTCTTTCCTAAGTTGCCTGTTATGTGTTGACACAATACTGGTTCATCTCTTGAGTTAGGTGGTTCTTTTTATGCTTGAATGATTCAGAGGTCTGTGTGCAGTGGTTTTACAAACAAGAAAAACACTCCTGTGAAACTGGCCGAGTACAAGGGCTGAAAATGAGTGAAAAAGCAACCATTGTCCAAAGAAAACCTTTGAAGGATCTTCAGAAAGCTGGAGAACTAAAAGTCTGGCTCACTGAAAAATGAACTATAAATAAATAATGGGTGACTCGAGACTTTTGCACATTACTGTGTATGAAAATACTGGACCTGGTTTCATTTAGTTCAGGCTGTGGTTTGTTGCTGAACAATTTGGTGACTTTTGATGTGATCTCTGATATAGACATGAAGACAGTCCTTTGACATTTATGTACCTCCTGCGACATTAATTCTGTTACTTGGTAGCTCCTGGGTACATATAAGGGTGATAAAATGTATTTATATAGCACTTTTCAAAACAAACATTATAAAAAAGCTTTACACCCACACACAGTGCAACAAAGTACATAGTCATGTTTAAAAAAGGCAGGCATGGGAAGTGCAAAGGAAAATAAATAAATGTAAAATTATGGGTGCACTGTAAACATAATAGAACTATGCAAGAATTAAAAGAAATGCATTTTCCATACTTAACACTCATTGGTTTTTGAGATTTTGTGCAGTACGATGCTGCAGTTTAGAGACGCTCAAAGCACAAGTGACTAATACACTTTTATGGGCTCTTTTCACACATAAACCTTATATTTCTTTGCTATCAAACCAAATCAAAGTCACCTAAGATGAATTTTAATGTATATTTACAGGAACGAATTTAGTTGTGGTGCATTGAATCGATGTGTCTGGGTTTTAACCTCCCAATGAGCTTAGATCAGTTAGGAAGAGGAGTAAATGAATGGACGGATGGATGGTAAAGTTAAAGTTCGCCCTCTAGTGGCCACATTTGGAGCAGACGAACAGTTCTGAACACTGACCTGACTGAAATAGTTTAAGTCTTGGTCCCAAACTCAACTTATTTTATTGTTTTGCATATATTAGTTTAATAACTTTTATTATTTATTATTATTATCTTTTATTTTAGTCTTTATAACTTATTTTGAATTCGCTAAACTCTCTGTAATTGGGTTTAAACTACCTTACTGTACCTTGGTATTTGCTAGGAAAATATGAAATGGGTGCAGCAATTCGCTATGGCCACCAATATTATTCAACACAGCTTGAACTCGCTTAGATAAGCTTTCTTGTCTTGATTATACTTTTCTGCTTTCATATTTCCATCAATTTTGACAAATTTTTCATGTAAAATTGTCCCTTTGTCTGTGTTAATGCTGACCTGGCTGAATGGAAAGATCCATAGTATCGTATTTTGTCTCCATATAATCTTTTAATACAAGATATCCTTAACTACATGAGCTATCTTGTGCATGTGATGTTCTGATTGTGATTCTGTAACTGTGGCAGGTCTCTGTAAATGACTCTGTGCTTGTTACTCTTTATTAAAAGTTACACAGACTGGTGTTGCTCTCTTTTGTTAAAACTTAAAGACACATGAGCACAAGCTGTTGTTGTTGTTTTTTTAAAATAGTTTTTCAGCTAATAGCTTTTTGGGAACCACCTTGCTGGTGAAGAAATTCTTTTAGTGCCTAAAGATTCAGTTTGAAACTTTGAAACAAGAAAAACATTCCTCAGAAAATGTCCGGTACAAGGACTGGACTGAAAATGAGTGAAAAAGAAGCCAATGTCCAAAGAAAAAGAAGGCCCAGAGAACTATTTCTCACAACAACCTTTAAAAAACAAACAAGAAAGTCCAGCTTCACAGCAGCAAAATATAAATGAGGTTTAGAGGGGTGGCTCAAGACTTTTACACAGTACTGTATACAGCATGAAAAATGTAGCTTCAAATCTACGATAAAGTCTAAGCGAAGCAATGGAAACCTGAGCTTCATCCAACTTCACCAAAATATCTAAATTTAGTATGGAAAAAAATCAGCTGCTGTTGAATGTACAGCGGTCATTAACGTCACTGCATGTTAGTCATGTACTGAAATACACAGAGGGGAACTACATGTTTGACAAAGATAACTGAGAAATGGCTAAACAGTGTCAAATAAAGGTTCATCACTCACCTCTCTCTTCCTCCTCCCCTGTGTTTACATGCCTTTAATCTTTCTTGCAATTCATCACATTCTGACTTTTGTGTGTGTGTGAAAACTAAACCGAACAAGCAAAATGTGATAGCTGGGATCTTTATCACACCTTTATTCACCAGCCACATGAACAACAACTTCACCTCCTTCCAGAGAAGAATTTAAAGCTCCATATGAGGAATTTTGTCAAGCTAGCAGACCCAGTTGTCACTAAAGGTTGCGCACTCACTGAAATGGAGAAATGACCCATTGTCATGTATGCTGCATCCACCTTGCCTAGAGGTAAAAAAAAAAAAAAAAAGCCATAAAGTGCAAAGAGCAGGGAAGCTTGCATTATTCAGACCTTTATAGCTGTAGAAAATGTCATGCTTTTATAAAACCTATCACACAAGAAAGCTAAAGCTGCTGCAATGATTTGCAAGAATGTTACTGAGGTGCAACTTGCACAATCCGGTTTCGGGCGCCATCTGATTGCGCCAGTCTTGTTCGTCAGACAAGAGAGTGAGCGGTCATGAATGCTCACTAGTGTTTCACTCACTATAATTAAAGAACGCTGGCATCAGTTTTGATTTTAGATCATTTAGCAGGAGTCTAAGGAGCTTGGAAAGAAAGCAACTGGACTTCTTTAAGTTTCGTGAAGTTGCCTCACCCCAAGAGGCTTCCTCAGTTCTAAAACCAAAAGGTTGAGAGTCGCAGATATTTAAACTCTGGTGGGAGCCAATAAGTTTCTAGTGAAACCACTGCGATGCCTCCATTAGCATCAACGCTAATGGAGATTTGCCGCGTTAATGCGGTTATGGCGTTAACGTCATTTTAATCGAGATTAATGCTGACAGCACTATTTTAATTAGATAACACCAAATCCCAACAACAGTCACCTCAAGGTGCTTTATTGTAAGGTAAAGGCTGTACAATAACACAGAGAAAACCCCAGCATTCACATGTCCCCCTACGAACAAGCACTTTGGCGACAGTGGGAAGGAAAAACTCCCTTTTAACAGGAAGAAACCTTCAGCAGAACCAGGATGTATAAAAATCCCTCAGATAAACACACTGCCATCCTACATGGTGGTATGATTTATCTATTGTTTATTTGCTTCTCGATTACTTTGTATTCATCTGTTGTCTGGGTTTGTTTGAAAATGTCCATGTGAGGAAGGATGGCTCACCTACCTGCACAGCAAATCCACCTTCAGGTTACAAATAAAGTAACCTGAACCTGCACAGGAGTTTGGGTCGTCATTTTTTCCAGTGCAAAAGAAAGAAACAACGACTAAGCCACAAAAACACTGTGGTTTAGCTCTCGCAAGCTACGTCAATAACCATCCGCTGTCACTGTTAATAATTGATGACACAATTAGCTCTCTAGCTGTCTGACACATCTGCTGTCAACTCATTGTTGACTGCTTGGCTGGCAACCTGCTCTCGCCAGCTAAGCTGCACGGATATCGATTTCCCGCCTCGTTCCGAATCATCCTGCTGAATGGCATCCCGGCTGCACGAGAAGAGAAACACATGCTGGATTTATCAGCGCGTCTGCTGTTGGGTTTCTCCAGTTATTTGTGTCAGCCCGTCTCTTTTTAAATCTCTTAGTGCAGTTTTATGCGTCGCGCCGATCAGACTCCATCGGTGTTTCACATCTGTGGATTTTCCTTAGTTTAGAATACAGGATTTTTGGTTTCCTGCAAAGTGACGATGACTTTTCTGTATTATACTACGTCACACAACCCCAAGATCCGATATAAAAGAGAGAACAGAACTGCTGTTAGATCCACATTGTGGACATTTTAGACTATGTCTTCACAGCCAATGTTAAACACACCAAGTGACCTTAAATTGTACGATGGTGTGAGTAGCTTTCTGTGTTAGCTCTGCAGTAGACTGATGACCTGCCCGGAATAGGCTCCGGTCTGTGTGATCCCAAACTGGATAAATGGAAGAAGATGGATGGATGGATAATGAACAAATTGCATTCATTAACTTTACAACCATTTACTGTGCCAGCGTTTTGAACTGAGCTAGCTGTATTAAATTTTTTTATTGATTTTCAGCATGAATCATGTAACCAAAACTGTAAAATGTAGGCAAGTGAAGTGAAGTCCAGGTAAAGGTTTATACTAAAGGAAATGCTCCAAGTTTCCATCAAAGCTTAAACTCCACACAGATGTCAACATCCCCGCCTCTGCTGAACGCGCTGCACGTGAGAGTGAGCAGATCAGAAATGAGGTAAGCCCAGAAGAGCAGGATGTGGGTCACAAGAAGGAGACCAGTTCTCACGATTAATTCAACAGTTAGAGTAAATGAGGCGTCTGTGGCTAGCACCTGAGCCGCAGACACCTCCACTTATACTAGACTGTATATCTAATAGACCCAGGGCTCCCCAGCTTTAAAAACAGACTGAAATATTTGCTCAAAGACTCACAGACTCGTAAACATCGATGGCTGTTTTTTGTTGTTCGAGGCTTATGGCCGTGCGGTTGTTCTATCATTGACTTTCCGTGCGTTATTTTTGTGATCTTTTGCATGTAACCTCCCAAGGGACTGTAGGTGCAAATTAGCTTTATGCTAACTCTGATACAATAGATCAAATATAACCAGATAGATGAATAAATAAATAACCTGGCCACTGGAAGAATTGAAGAAGCATATTTTTTTTCACTCTGAGTACATAAAAGAGAAATCATATGAAAATATGAGAAATTTCTGGGAGGGCAGCAATGGACTGAATAAATTCATCAGGGAGGCTGGCTCTGTGACTGGCTGCACAACGGGCACTTTTGGAGATGAGGTTACTGAACAAACTGTCATCCATCATGGATAATCCTGACCACCCACTGTCCCACTTACTGGACAGGTCACCAGAAAGCACCTTGGCTAACAGATACGAGGACAGATAGAGGAAAGCTTTCATACCTCATGCAGTAACTCTATAATGCGACACAGAGTCATCTTGTATGTCAGCCCTGCACTCTCACAACATGTGAACACACATTATGATTCCTTACTGCACTGTCCACTACGCTTCACACTGTTTTATAGAGAGCCACTTAATGCCATCTAATGTTTGCTATTCTATTTTTTTTTTTGTTGTTGCTATATTTATTAAGCTATTAAGATTTTTAAGATCAGGTAACACCGTCTAAGGTCGTACCTTTAAAACGCGTGGGGATTGGGCTTGTGGACATCTCTTCCACGGTCTCCACACTGTAAAGACACCAGTGACTCTTGTAAAAAGCAGCTGAAGACATTTTTTATAGACAAGCGTTTAATTAAATTGTTGTTTAAGTAGCATTTTGCTTTACACTGTTGTGATATCTTTTATTTGTTGTTTTATTGGGGAGAACTTTGTGATTTTTTTCTAAAGGAGTACAACTTCTGTGCTGTTGCAGTGTATTTCCTGGCTTAAGGTGACCTCTATAAATTCTGCTTGATGTTTGCTCACAGATAATAGATACTAGTAAACACAATTCAGGATCTAAAGGCAGTGATTCCCCAGATATTAGCCATTATATTGCAGAGATGATACCCCAAGAAACCAACATTTATACAAAGACAGATGCACAAAATAACCCATATTTATACCACATCTAAAGTGCTTACCTGAGAATTTAGGTTTGGATTTATGTAATATCTGTGAAGTGAGGTGACAAACTATTACAGCATAAATCATGCAAGCATTCAGGCCCACATCCACACCTATGGCCAGTCACCATAATGTGCATGTGTTTGGTCTGTGTGAGCAAGCTGGAGACAAACGGTGCAGGCACAGGGATGATGATGAGCTGTTAGCACTTCATCTGCAGTGTTATGGCTCCATTTCCTTAAGTTTAGTTTCTTTGTAACGTAGAAAAACTGAGATGCATTATTGTCCTTAAGCCACTTAAGGTTATAGTCACCAGTTTGACCAGTTTAGTCCACTTAAGCTCAAAATGGGCTGATGTTGTTTACATTACATCTATTTTGTTTTATGGTGACATTACAATAACTTATTAGTTTTTTATACTAAAAATAGGCAGATTTCTTAGTATTAAAGTAATAGTATGAGATGTTAAGGCTAAAAAATACTCCAGATTCAGATTAACATAACCACCTCACTTTCAGAAAACTAGGCCTGGACCTGGCAGACCTGCCATCCTCAAATTCAGACTCTTTTTGGGGAAAAGCGATTTTTTTATATCAACCTTTTGCAGCTGGAGATGATGAAGAAGTAGTTTATTAGTTTTTATGTGTTTCTTTGTATACTTTGATTGAGTTTAAAAATGAGTTACTGCTAGCTTAATTCACATGGTGTCAATAAAAGCCCCTGGTCATGTTACTGTTGGTAGGATTTTGATGCGATATCAATGAGAAAGCATTAAGCGGCATTGCTGTAAGCGTAGTATTTATTGGTATAATAAACAAGAACCGTCAGGCATTGTTTTTGTATTTAAGGTAGCAGAGTGGTAGTACGACCGTAAATGACTTGAAGTGTTGGAGTAAGCTATAGCTAAGAGCCTCACTGTAATTTCCCCTAGGCAGACAACCTTTTCGGTTATTTGAAACACGTAACGCTTGTGTTGCAGGTTCTTGCCAGTTGTGCTAGTTCGAAGGGATTCAGGTGTAGCTCAGAAGGTAGAGCAGGTCATCTACTAATGGGAAGGATAGTGGTTGGTGGTTTTGTGTGAATGTTAGATATGCAGTAGTTAGGCATAGAAAAAAGTTGCATAGATGGAATTAAGGTAGAGCAGAAAAACGCTATTTAAGAATCGGTCTATTTACCATTTTAGTTATGTGTCTGATTTAAGCGTTTAATATTTAAACCTGATATTCAGGTTTAGAAAAGGATATTTAAAAAAGAATGACATAAGGTGAATTTAAACATTTTCAATTGAACATGACCTTCTGCATAATCTTCGTTTGTGTTTAAGCTGAACTTAATCATGTCCTCTTAAAGCAATGGGACTACCTGCGTTGGCTTTTTTTTTTTTAAACATATAATTATAATTAATTGTATTTTACTTTTAAGATTTAAACAGCTGAGTTTGTGAGTTGCCATTTCATTTTTTAGAGTAGACAATGAAAAATTGTGCATATCTCTAAAAACTCATGTCAGATGTTTGAGTCTGTTTATCAGTTTACCAAAGCCAAACTAGATTGGATTCTCTGCCCTCGATCCTCTGCAGGTTATTCCATGTCAGTCAGAGTCCATGGAGGAAGTTTAACCAGAAAGAAAACACACACACGCACACACACACAATCAAAACCTCTCCTGAGCTTTCACTTATCACAGGAAACCATTCCAGCCGCTCTCAAAGCTTCCCTCTGTGTCTCCATGCAGGCGCTCTCAAACACGGTAACACAAGAAACATCCGGAGCCGATAAACGCCACGACCATAACGCCTGAACCTGGTGGTTATGATCGCTATCCTCCACAAGCATCCCACAGCGGGGAAAGGAGAGGCGTGAGAGAACGGATGAAGGAATGAGTATG
This sequence comes from Astatotilapia calliptera, assembly GCF_964374335.1. Lineage (NCBI taxonomy): Eukaryota > Metazoa > Chordata > Actinopteri > Cichliformes > Cichlidae > Astatotilapia > Astatotilapia calliptera. The sequence continues at coordinate 22,811,142 of NC_137430.1, forward strand.
AAGGGAAGGACGGAGGGTGTAGTTTCAACTTGGGGATTTTCTTTGCTTTCCCCCTCCTCTTGTCTCCTTTGTCTTTGCTTATGTGGTTTCTTATACATTATTTAATGAAAAAGGAAAAAGTATACTCGTGTAAGTGATGCTGCGGGGTTATCTATTCATTTAAATGTAAGGCCTCACAGTGACACAGCGTCCATGGCGAAGTGTTTAATTAGTTAAGTGTAACTTAGATCAAAACGAAACGCTCAGAATTCAGTCCAGACGTTTCAGCTCCACGGCCCCGACTGATTTCAAACAAACTGAAAATAATTTGTTATGAAGGGGAAAAAGCTGCAGTGATGATGTCACTAAACACATAATCACAGATCGTTTTCATTAAAGAGGTCTTTTATGTTATAACCAACAGGACTCTGTTATATAAGAAGTGTTTAAAAAAGAGTAAAAGGGCCGTTTGCAGCAGTAACACACTCAGAGCTGCTGTCCTGGATTGATAAAAGTGTGTTTTTAAAAAGTGCAAATTGCACCATGTAATTCAATTTAAATGATTGAATTTTCAAGCACAAAACTCCTTCACCGTTTATGCTTTTGTCGTTTCCTATAATTGCTGCTTGTGTCCACAGCCTCGTGTTTTAAAATGCTTCTTAATGTCTGTCATGCGTAATGAAATACACACTCTGCTTGAGTCCAACTCATTGCTTTAGCAATTTGTTTAGCAGGATGTCTGACAACAGTAAGAGAGAAAGAGGGTGGAAAAGCCTACTGAGCATTTTTAACCAATTAACGTTGTCAGAATGGCAGGAGCTGGTTAAATTAAATATCAAATTGCAACCGACTTCGTCAAACACAGTGCATTGCTAATTAAATGTGCCATTTACTGCTTCTCCACGACTCTATTTTTTAATGAAGTGACCCACTAACCCCAATAAAGATCTGCACCAACCCACTGAATTGGGCTATTTTGTCCCTGACCCTTTTATAGTTTAACTCACTCGACCCTGTTTTTTTCCCTTTCAATTCATAAAAAAAATAATCTTTGTTCACGCATGATTGCAGGATTTGTGAGGTTTGTGGTCACCTGTCTCAATCTGTAACCTTCCACCCACCTAGCTGCTGTCTGCTCCTGCAACGCTTCAAACAGCAGAGGGCGCTCTAAGCCCGTTAATCTCCATCGACAGCTCCTGTTACAACGGGATAGATCCATCCATCTGATTCCTTTAATTGCTTCCTTCCTGTTGTTAATTGGTGCCAATCTGTCCAAACTCAGCGCTGCATTACGCAGTCTGCAGGATTTGTATTGGACATTTTCTCTGTGAGTCTGTGTGTATTAACTCGAACTCCAAGATTTTAATTCTTCACCGAGTCCATGTTGTAATCAGCTGTTTGAACCGGTTCAGAGCTGTCAGTGTCTGCAGCTCCTGCTGCACCTGTGAGCTTTTATTGCGAAATCAAAAGGCACAAACTGCGCAAAAGTACGCGGCACTTGCCTCATTTTTACACATTATTGCACATTTACAGTTTAAAAAAGGATTCCTGCTGTTATGTATTGTTTTGTTTTTTAAACAATATAATATAGTGTAAGGCCGTAATCCGGATCTGTGGAGTGATTATTTAGGGATTGCCGTGTGTGCGCTATGACGCTCAGTGTTTGCGTATATTTCTGGCGCAGTAGTAGTAAAATAACTCAGCCCAATTATCTGCCACTACTACATGCATTAGTATTTTCTCTATGCAGTCAATGAAAGCACTACTCTACTCCACTCTGACCCCTCCCACTTGCAAAAAAAAAATAGACCCATCTCAGAGAAAGAGGGCAGAAAATATGCAAAGATGCATCCACGGCGTACTTTGGACGCACGCGATTTTTACTTGACGCAAACGGCTGAATAATTGCGCTGATGGGCAGAGGCTGATATCGGGGGTGCTGTGTGTTGTGTTGTAGTAGGAACGCTCTCGCGGATGGATACAGACAGAGAGAGTGCGAGATGCGGTTTACTTTATCGCGCGGTGCTCAACTCTCAGCTGCGATTCTGACTGTGCTGATGACAGAGTGCGCGTCGCTCTTGCCGGCTCGCCTCTGCAGCCTTTTAACTTCACATGCATGCTTCACCCGCAGGCTGACAGACAGCCGCCGTACCGCCTCTGTGGAAGGATTTACTGTCACTGCCGCACTGGAATAACTTTGCTGCTCCCTCGTTTTTTTACATTTTCCTCCTCTTTTTGCGCCACTCGTCTCGCTTTTTTTTGCTCCCGTCTTTCGCCTACAGTTGAAAATCTGAAAGGTAAGGGTGGGGAGTGGGTTTGTGGAGCTTCGGTATGAGTATGATGACTGGAACAGTTCAGTGAAAGTGTGATTTATTAATTTTTTTTCCTCACTCCGTCTCTTGCATTATTTAAATTACAATCCCGGTTAAGCACCTGCAGCAGTGGTGCATGCATGCATGCAAGGCGTGCACAGAGAGAGAGAGAGGGGGGGGGGGGGGAGGTGTCGATGTTGTCTTTTTTTTTTTTTTTTTTTTTTTTTTTTTTGGAGGGAGTTGACCATGAAGCGGTTGCTTACACTCGGTGTTGCGGGCAGGGTCACGCTGTCTGCTCTCTGCTGTGAATCGACTAATCGCTCCGTTCTGTTTTCGCCAGCCTCGCCGTGAGGAGAGACGAAACCAAACGCACCATGCCGCGGAATCCAAGTTTGGCGAGTAAGAACTACGACTACGACTACCTGCAGCCCTATTTCTACTACGACGACGAGGAGGAGGATTTCTACCCTCAGCAGTTTCAGCCTCCGGCACCCAGCGAAGACATCTGGAAGAAATTTGAACTGCTGCCGACCCCTCCCCTCTCCCCGAGCCGCCGGCCGTCCCTGTCCAGCCTCGACCTTTCCATCGCGGATCAGCTGGAGATGGTGACAGAGTTCCTCGGGGATGACGTGGTCAACCAGAGCATCATCTGCGACTCCGACTACTCCCAGACCTTCCTCAAGTCCATCATCATCCAGGACTGCATGTGGAGCGGCTTTTCCGCCGCCGCCAAGCTGAAGAAGGTGGTGTCCGAGCGGCTCGCCTCCCTGCACGCCGCCCGGAAGGAGTCTGCGGCCGGTGACGGCGCAGAGCTCGCCGGCCCCGCGGCTGCTGCCGCCGCGGCTGCCGCCGCCGCTACTGCGGCTCTTCCTGCGTGGAAGCTGAACAGCAGCTACCTGCAAGACCTGAACACGTCTGCGTCGGAGTGCATCGACCCCTCGGTGGTTTTCCCGTATCCCGTAGCCGAGACGCCCAAGCAGAGCGCAGGGACCCCGCCTAGCAAGGATTTGGGACTAGACACGCCGCCTAACAGCAGCGGGAGCAGCAGCAGTTGTAGCGATTCAGGTGAGCTCTTATATATATCTATATATGCCTGGGGAGGCACACCCCTCAGTGCAATTAGGGATTTTCTTTCTGTTGGCGGGGACATGCATGACATGACTGAAATGAGGCACATTCTTGCTTTTCATTCACACGAATTGCAGGCAGGAAGGTGGATCCTGCTGCCACTTCCACCCCATGTCATGCAGTAGACTGCTGTGAGATTAGCTGGAGGGAATGGCTGCATGTTAAGCAATCAACTGATGTGGCAGAGAGGGAAAGCCTGAACGGACTGCAGAGATGCTTTTAGAGGAGGATGTGGCAGCAGAGTGTGTGACTATGTTGTTTTTGCTCTTTTGCAGAGGAAGAGGATGAAGGTGATGATGATGAGGAGGAGGAGGAGGAAGAAGAAGAAGAGGACGAACAGGAGGAAGAGGAGGAAATCGACGTGGTCACTGTGGAAAAGAGGCAGGTGGTGAAACGGTGCGACTCCAGCCCGCTGGAGACCAGGCACCCCAGCCCACTCGTGCTGAAGAGGTGCCACGTCTCCACCCACCAGCATAATTACGCCGCCCATCCATCCATGAGGCACGAGCAGCCGGCTGTCAAGAGGCTGAAGCTGGAGAGCAGCGGTGGAGGTGCCAGCAGCCACAGCAGGGTCCTCAAACAGATCAGCAGCAACCGCAAGTGTTCCAGCCCGCGAACGTCGGACACGGAGGACTACGACAAGAGAAGGACTCATAACGTGCTGGAGCGCCAAAGGAGGAACGAGCTGAAGCTGAGCTTCTTCGCTCTGCGGGACGAGATCCCCGAGGTGGCCAACAACGAGAAGGCGGCCAAGGTGGTCATCCTGAAGAAGGCCACGGAGTGCATCTACAGCATGCAGTCGGACGAACAGAGACTCCTCTCTCTGAAAGAGCAGCTGAGGAGGAGAAGCGAACAGTTAAAGCAGAGACTCGCACACCTGCAGGGTTGCCGTGCTTAAACTTTGAATCATAAACTTTTTTTTAATTTTTTTCTCAAAATAAAAGTTCATTACTTGGGGGTTGGGGGGGGTTGGGTGTGTACAGTTGTTGCTGCATGCAGATGCAAAACGGATTAAGTTGTTTTGGAATCTGGTTTGATTACAATGTAAGAAGAAAAAAACTGCCTCATCTGATGAAGATATTTAAAAGTTTTATTTTATTAATAAAATGTTTAAAAATGTGGCTCACACTGTTGAAAGCCTGAACTTAAAATATGGATTTTTATGTTGTTGTTTTTTTCTTGTTTTTTTTTTGTACATAATTAATATTTCCTAAGAAAATGTATTTTTGGATTGCGATTGTCTGGATGTTCAGACCCACTGTTTTTGTTTTTTTCATTATGTTCATAGATTCTTTTTCAAATATAAAACAAAAACCTGTTTCTTGAGCTTGTCTCTCATTCTTCACCACCATGACTAGCCACTCAGCCACACCTGAGTAGGGGGCGTCCACATGAATACATTAGAAAGTGAGTGGTTGGGTAGAAAACTTATCTGAGCGTTATAAAACTTTGAGTCACTCCTCTTCCTCTGACTGATGGAAGGTAATGGTCAAAACCTAAATAAGAGTACACGCTGTGTAAAAGTCCTGCTGCAGTGAATTTTAAGTGAAATCTGCATAAATGGTTTAAAAAAAAAAAAAAACGTTGATCACGTGTTTTGTGCAGAAAAGAGGGAATTCCTCTTCAGACTTAGAAGAAGCCACCTCAGCTCCTTAATACGAGTCCTGGATGCTTGTGGAAGTGCACAGAAAGGTGGGAAGCTGCATGTCATGTTTAAACGCAGGTATAGTGAAGCTGTCTTTTAGATGAGGGCTGGTGCATTAAACAGCGCATCTGCGATCACATTTCTTAAAGTAGCACACTAATAAAAGTGTAGCACGGGAACTCGAAAGCTCGTTTATAATCTAAAACCACAGATAATTAATATATAGATATAAATATACGTTATATCTTTGTATTTAAATGTAATATGAACTGTCTACGTTGGAATAAATGAATAACGAGGTGAAATTTATCTAGTTAGACCGTGGTAAAACCCCACCTGTTCCACTGTTGTCTCGAGCGGCTTTCCAGACTCGACGTGACGTCACACACGCCGTATCCCGAGCGCTCCCCCCCCCACCCCCTCCACCTCTGAGCGCGTGGTCCTGGTCGCGAGCACATGGAAGTGAGGTTTGAGATTTGTATCTGAGAGACGCGCGAGCGACTGTCGGGAAAACGGAATATAAAGTGAATTAAAGAAGCAGCCCGAGCAGCCCGGTAAGAGCTCCCCGCGCCCTGCGTCCATCTCTGCTTTTATATATTAAATGCTTATTGTTATTTTTTGAATTTAGGTGTGATAATAGAAGAAAGTAAATGTCATTCATGGTTCAGCCTGTCTTGTGAAAACTTAATTTAAAGGCGAACGGGATTTCTGGAGGTTTTAATTTGCTATTAATGGGACAAAAACAAAAACTATTGTTCTCTGCACAAGTGTTATTTTCGTCTGATTTTTCTATTATCTGTCCAACTCCTGCAGTTTTGGGGCTGTGGGATGTTTGAAGCACGTGTTCTGTGAGTCTATTGTTGTTTCAGGTGACCACACTGATCACATGCTTTGTTTACCTTGTTTGCTTCAGCTCAGGTTTTGTACTTGTGAGCCTTTATTCTCCATGGAGTGCTTGCTTCCTGCGTGGCTTTATGTTTGCTGTCAGTTTGATGGTACAGTTGTTATGAAGGACAACAAAAGGCGTCTGTGATTGCTTCATGTATATAGGCGTGGGGGGTCCTGGATTTAGGGGCTGTTTTGTGCATCAAGTGGAGAAGTTTCTGAGCCGTATTGTTTATGTTCCTGTTTGTGACTGCACATAAAGGCAGTTTTAGGCTGTGATGGTGGAGCAGCATGTCTGAGGCATGAGGTGCAGCCACGCTGAGACATAGGGAGGACCACAAAAGATGGGATTAGTGTGGATTCATTGTGTGGGCTTTCCTGAGTGGGCAGGGCTGTGTGTTGGGGTGTTGAAGATCTCATGCACTCACCCTGCTGCTGTCCAGAAAAACACCACATCCCTGTTAGAATAAAGGTCCTCGTATAATTTCTGTGTGTTATGCTTTGGGAATCGGCGCCCATGGCGTGGTTTTGGTGTGAAACGGGGTAAAAGTAGGCTAGATTTCATGAGTATTTGTCCTGCCTTGGTTAAAAATAACGGCCATTTTAAGCCACGTTCCTGTGGCTGTATTTCAGCGTGCAGTTCGAATCTGCCACACGCACAGACGTTGAGGTTTAGCCCAGTTTTATTAAAACCCTGATGCCTTTTCACCTGCGTATCACAAAAATGATGCCTAGTGGGTGTGTGAGGATTCAAATGGCTCACAGTGTTTAAACTGGATCACACAGATGTGGTGTTTCAGAAATTTCACAACACTGCTGGCTTAACTCTGCAACAGTCTATCCTTGAGTTAAAGAATATGACTCTTAAACGTTTGTAATAAGGCTACACTTGTCTTAAAGGACACCTGTTGCACTCATTTTCATTCTTTGGAGTCACAAAGAGTCACTTTTTATTTTCAGTTCAGAAAAACCCTTGTCTATCTCCTATTAGCCCTTTACAAGCTCATCACTGAACGCTCCATCTGAAACAAACTCCTTAAAATCCAACAGTTTTCTGATTGGCCAACTTAGGGGCTGCCTACCGAGGGGCTGCTGCCTGAACTTTCTGACTGTCCTCTATCTGTAGAAATCCATTATTTAAAGCACTACTGAGATTTTATTTTCCTTTAAAATACAACACAGTAGGTTTAACAGGAAAAAAAGGCCTTCCTTAACTCAGTTTCATCACAAAGTCTTGTATTCTCTAACCTGATAAAGATTGTGAAGTTATAGTGTAATAAAGCTCAGAGAGTACTAATGTTTAAGAATAGATAGTAATAAAGTAGTGGGAGTAAAAAAAAAACAAACATTAGCATTTATGTTTCGAATAGTCAACCAATCATTCATACCTGGGTGGGAGTGGGCTGTATATAATAAGCCACACCGGTTCAGCTGCTTGTGTCTGTCTGGGTTCTCAGCCATCCAAGTCATGGCAATCCAAGCAACATGGAAAGAAAAGTGGTGGGACTTGTTTAAAGCCCCTTTTCTATTAGAACCTACTCAGATTGACTTGCTACAGTGTCAATGGAAAATTGTACTTAGTAGTCAGTATAATCTTTTAATGATATAAGTTTGCATATGGTAGAATACTGCATGTAATCACTTGTGTTTAGAAGTATATAGTTGGTGGCATATTGAAAGAATGTCTCATCCTAGGAGGTCTGTAACATTCCAGGGTGTTCTGGCATTCACCCCCACATCCTAGGAGCATGGAAAAGGTCGTACCTTGTCTTATTGTTTTACGGTAGGATTAACGTAGCTATGTCAGTTTTAGTCTAAGTGCTTTTTTACATATAGATGAACTGTTGGATTTTCCAGACCAGCAGGTTAAGGGAAGTCGTTTATGGGGTCACACTCTGACACACACACACACACACACACACACACACACACACACACACACACACACACACACACACACACACACACACACACACACACACACATTCCAATGTAAGGAACAAGCACCCACTGAGGTATAAATAAAGACCGGGGCAGTCTCTCATTTGGTTAGTCTCTGAACCTCACTTTTGGTGTGTGAGTCCTGGTGACTGCCCTTGCTAGCAAGAAAATCTGTGTGTTTCTCCTCTCTGATTCTCTGCTGAAGAAGTGTTTTAGAATATATCTCTTAACACACAGTTTTTAGGGTTTTTCCATTAGGTCATATTACTGGGTACCAGGTACTAAATTAATACCTGCACAGCGTTGTGAGCAGGTACTAAAATATGACGTCATCAGACTACCACCAATGCCAATTGCAAGCCACAGATTGGCTGGTCAGTAGCAGCCCTCAATGAGTTCACAAAAATAAAAACTGCCATTTTTTAAACCGGGAAGCGAGGAAATGTCTACAAAAAACAGCAGCGAGGTTTGACGAAATGCCGCAGACTGAACAGCAGGTATATCGTCCCCTCGATGTCCACCTTTGTTCTAGCATTCATGTTGCATACTAATTAAGTCACGGGACGCTCGGCCGCGTTGCCGACCACGCACATTAGGTGGTACTAGATTGTAATGGAAAACGAGTCGATCTGAGTAGGTACTAATGGAAAAGGGGCTTAAGTTTCCTGAAGAAGTTTGACCTCTCATCTGAGAAACCTCTTTAGTTATAAGACCAAGAGAAGTAAGATGGCCTAAAAGAAGGTTGAAAGAAGTCATCTATGTCCACTGTGAACAATCAGCCTTGAACAGGTTGCTTATGACACCAGCTGTCTGCCATCTACAGCCCAGTTTTTAGATCCACTCACATCTTGCATCAGCATGATCAGTCATATGATGGGGTGAGGCAAGGTCTCACACTGGTTTCACCCAAAACTCATGCGATGAGGCACATGATTAATAATGAGCCAAAGACCCTCTTAAGGGGCAACTCCCACTATTGCTCAAATATCTGGAACTCTCCACCATTTGATCTTAGAACTGAAGAAGCTTCTCAGATGAGCGGTGAAACATCTTCAGGAAACTTAAAAAAGTCCAGCCGCTTTTCTTTCCAAGCTCCTTGTTAAGACAAACATCTAAAGAGACAATCTCCATGAGGAGAATGGGCAGACTGATTGGAGCTGCAGAAGAGCATCTCTGAATGCAGAAAATGTCGATCATTGAAGCAGATGGGCTACAGCAGCAGAAGACCACAATAGATGCCACTGTCAGCTAAGAGTTTAGATTTAACAAGGGCTCAAAATGGGACAATAAAAGACTGGAAAAATGATGCTGCAGTGTTAGGATGGGAGGGTCAGAATTTAATGTAAATCACATAAAATCATGGATCTACCCTGACTTGTATCAACAGTTCACGTTGCTGCTGCTGGTGTAATGGTGTGGGAGATATTTTCTTGACACACTGAGTAAAGTTGCTTTCTTGAACATTACAGTGAGTTCACTGTCCTCAAATAACCTCCATAGTCACCAGATCTCAATCCATTACACCACCTTTGGTATGTGGTGCAGCAGGAGATTTGCATCATGAATGTGCAGCCGACAAATCTGTTGCAACTTTGTGATGCCATCATGTCAACATGGACCAGAATCTGACGAAGCTTTTTGGATGAAGAAGGCAGTTCTGACAGCAAAAGTGGGTCCAACCTGCTACTAGCAAGTCGTACCTAATGAACTGTCTAGGAAATGTATCTGCTGTAATATATATATATAAAGATCCAGCCTCAGAAACATGAAACGTAGCTGCTGACATTTGTTTTAAAAGATGTGATTTCTGTCGAATATGAGTATCACCCTGAGGAAGTCAGATTCAAAAATATTTCCTATTCCTCGAGTAAGGAATGGAATTTCATTTGCATTGCTATAATTACATCAGCTCTTGGCTTGTCTGACACACTGAGACCTTGTACCTCTCACTGGAGCTGTTTTGCAGTAAACGGTGTGTGTGTTGGACTGTAACTTGGAGACCTGTGTGATTTCCAGCCAAATTCAAAGTGAGCCAAACTCCACTGCAGCAACTGCACACATACTTAGAGGCCCAGGGATGCACAGAGGTCTGCTGTTATGTAATCTGTGTTTTTCAGTCTTGGAAACTGGAACAGATTAAAGTAAAGCAGCTGATTCTCCTGAAAACTTTACTTTGCTGCCAGATTCGGCTTTTCTCTCACTTAACGGCATGGTTATTATCAGATGACATCACCTTCCTCTTTGGGAGTGTGCAGCCCTGTTTGCATTTTCTCTTTCTGTGTTGTCAGTGTGTTTTGATAGGCACCGAGACTGTTTAGAAATATGTTGATGAGAAATATGAGTCAGGCACTAGATGCAGCATCCATCTAACTGTAAAATAGTAAGCAATTTAGCCATCTTACTGACGTTATCAGTGGTGCCAAGAACAGTGTTTTCAGACCACATTTTTTCAGTAATGTGGAGCCATTACTCATCCAAATGTAATGAGATAGCATGAGTTTCCTTCCATTAGTTGTTAGTTATTGCTTGGTGATATTAATTGTGTGTTCACATGGACTTCTCAATGAACAATGATGCCTCATTGGTATTTGTTGCACCTATTTTTAATATTTGTCAGCATAGTTGAGGTGGCTAAGCTATCATTATAATATCATTTCATTTCTGTGTTTTTTACTGCGTTGCAGCTTATCCTTAAATGGCAAATGGCCTGCATTTGTATAGCGCTTTTCTAGTCCATAGGACCCCAAAGCGCTTTACACTACATTCAGTCATTCACCTATTCACACACTGGCAATAGCAAGCTACATTGTAGCCACAGCTGCCCTGGGGCGCACTGACACATTGACACACTATCCTTCTCTGTATATAAAAGATGGAAGTGGCATCCGGGGAAAATGAAGCCAACATAGAAGTTCTTTAAACCGAGTTATTTTAATGTCAAACAGAAGGGCCACTCCTCAGATTGCAAGAAGGAGAGTTGCTCTTGTATAGACGTTTATGGGAAATGGCCATTGTGGCTCCCTTTCTCTGTGACCTCAGTGAATACTTTCATGATTACTTTATGGATTCAGTTACTAGTTTTAGGTCTTTCTAAATAAACATAAAGTCCATTTTGTAAATTATCAAATTAAAGACAGCTGGATTCTTCAGAGTATGGTCATTAGCTCACTGAATTAAAAGTACAGTGTTGCAGTGGTAAATGGAGTCTTCTTCACACACTAAGGTTAATTATGGAGTTCCACAGGGTTCCATGCTAGGACCTTTTCTGTTTATATTATAGATGTTTCCCTTAGGCAGTAATCATTCGAAGTTATAGCATACATTTTCATTACTATGCAGATTATACCCAGTTATCTGTCCATGAAGTCAGATAACACACACCAATTAGTTAAGCTGCAGAAATGTCTTAAAGATATAAAGGTTCATGGGAAGTCCCTCAGGAGCCTAAATCTATTGCAGCATAACTCCGGAAGGATTGAGGGTCACCTGATCCAGCCCTAACTATAAGCCTTCTCAAAAAGGAAAGTTTTAAGCCTAATTTTAAAAGCAGAGAGTGTCTGTGTCTGAAATCCAAACCGGGAGCTGGTTTCAACAATTACACCGTTAATTCTTGCAAATGACAAGGACACAGCTTTCCTGTCTTTACGCTGACACATACTCTGTGACTGAGACGTTATAGTAAAAAGGAGGTCCGGTTTTAGTCATGCTGAACTGACCAGACTGAAAACTTATAGCAAACATACAGAAAACGTACTCTTACGTCCGTGCTCTGCACATTCTTCTGTGATTTGAGCCATGACACAACATAATATATACAAAACATAGATCCACCAGGGTCACTACAGTTTTATCCAGATAAGTACAAAGTTTTACCACATCGATAGTAGTTTATTGGTCATCTTCTTAATAATTTTACTGTTGCTGGCAGATTTGAGGTCAGTGTCCTTAGAAAGGAGTGTTGTGGGGTGCTTTCTGCTGTGTCTGGCTGTTATGTAACAGTATTGGTCACTCTAGGAAGTGATGTCATCGACTATGCTTGTAAAATATACATTTCTAAAATGAAAAGTTTTAGAACGCAACATGATCCAAGTCAAACAGATTCCAGCCTCCTCTCAGTTCACCAAAAGTGTCTTCCTTTGTCACAGTGTAGCTTTTCGAGCTGCTCTTCAACCCACATTCAGATGGAAAACAAGCTGCTGAATACCGTAGCCGGTCAGCCTTTGTATTTCTACATGCAGAGGACATGAATGCATGCTGTAGCAGAGTGCGGCGAGTATTGTCATGCGCTGCTTTGTTTACAGCAGTCCTCATCAAAGCAGGACGGACCGGCTGGATTAGAGCTCGTTCTCCCACAAGAGTTCGATGTTCCACACAGGGGGCCAAGAAGAGGGCAGGATTTAAAGTTAAGTCTACTGGCTTTATAGACACAGAACATACAACTATATACTTTACTTGCTGATCTTATTATCTCTGGTTGTTAGCTGTGCTCCCATTTCTAACATGTCACACCATAGATCTGATAGCTCTGTGTGGACTAGTAGGTAGTTGGGATGGACTGCAGCCCTCCTGTGACCTGGATGGATGATTACATGAGATCTGAATATAATATTAAACATGGAAGCTTATGGATGTTCCTTATGAGGATATTTTAATAAACCAAGCAAATATTCAGTGATTTCAGCTAGTCTGATTTAAAAATGTTGCATATGTGCTGTTTTATTTTGTCTTTAACGTTAAATCTGTGGGGGGTTTGGCTTTTGGAATACCAAAATAAGCAATTTGAAGATGCCATCTTGTGCTCCTGAATACTGGTGTTGATAATCTTTTGTTAACGGGGGCATCAACCTGGATTTCTTGGTGCCGGAGTTTTGATTAATGACCCTGGCTGCAGAGTTGTAACCTAGATACCAAAAATACCAGTGACATGACAGAGGAGACGCTTACTTATGTAGGACTGATTTAAAGTTGTATCTGTGTTTCTTATGTTTAAGAGGAATTATCCTCAATGGAAAGTCCAAGGACTCACCAATCAGTGTTCAGATGCGTTAAAATCTCCCTGCATTCAGACCCTGTGTTGCAATCAGTCACACTGATGAGCCGTTTCATCCACAGTTAAAGAAACTCACATCTGACCTCTGGTTTTAAAACTGTCCCATACACTTTTTTACTTTTTAAATAATTGGCTGCAAAAGTAGAAATTTATTCCATTTTGGGCAAGAAAAAGGTTTAAGGCTGGTTCTAAAACTGAGTCAGTCCTCTACGGTTGCAACGATTCACCGAATAACTCAATTACACAAAATCCTCGATGCAAATTCTTTGCTCTGACGCTGCGTTTAATCCACGACTCTGTAGTTGTCACCATGTAAACATGACCGCTTCACCCAAATTTTTTGACTAAAAAACAGACCTGCAATAAGCGTATTTAGGAGCCACCACATGTCTCCACAAAAAGACTGATAACAGAAGAGCAACAGTGGCGTCTGCACATATGTAGTAAAGAGCTAAAAGGTGGAGCTGTTACTGGGAAGGTGAGCTCAGGTGGAGTAAAAGAAAATGTTTTTTCTAGCATCCAGGGATGCGTTCGTTACTTTAATTGCCATCAAAACTTGCATTGGGAAAAGGCTGACAGCAGGCCTTCAACAATCCACCACCTGTACAACGAGCTCCAACGTGAAGGAAAAATTACTTTTCACGTGCTCCCATCCACCACCGTTTGTTTTACACTTTCAGTAAAGCTATAGAAGTTAAAATAAAGATGTATATATGCAGAACTGTCAATGTAGTTTGGCAGTTTTCTGAAAGCCGTCACACTTTTTCTACTGCAGTGATACCTGCAAAAAGCAGGGCCGAGTCTAAAGGGGGGGCATGGGGTGCACCACACCATATTTATTTAAAGGCTTTAGTAGTCTTATTTAGATTAATATAAATATAAATACATTATTTAAATTGTAGTAATATTTAAAAAAAATATGGGAGTTTTAGTCTGGACACTGAATTATTATTAATTATTAAGATCTCCACCATCAGAACGTCTGTTTTCTGCAGCACTGAGCCACTGGTACTTATATAGAGCTTTTCTACTCCAACTAAACAGTCAAAGCATTGTTTTTACTACGCGCCTCATTATCCATACACATAAATACATGCTTTCTAATGATAGCACACACACTGTTAAACTCTGATGGATTGCACGAGGTTCAGATGCTTCCAAAAGCACTCTGATGTGCAGATTGAGTGAGGTGCGGATGGAACCACCTACCTTCCTGCTCTGCTCCTGAACTAATACAGCTTTTGGTGCCTTCTGCCTTTTTTGACTGCTAACAGTTAGTTATGCTAAATGTTTATTCATATAGTGTGTGGTCCAGTTTCGGTGAGTGAAAGTGTTTGTTTGTTTGTTTTTTACATTTATTTGTGTATTTCTTTTATTTATATGTGTGTCTGTGCATGCCCTCATAAAGTCTATGCACGTAGCTTGTTAACTAAGTTCTCACACTAGTGGCTACGCCTGTTTTTTTATACTTTAATCTAGGCTTTATTCTTTGTGTCAACTCTGTTTACAGTATTCACTTATGTACACATATGTATCTTTTATTATCAACATTTCTTCCCACCAGAACAATACTTATTCCTCAGCATAATTAGTCCATGTCATGTGAAAATATTTGAGAAAACTGCTTAACGCTCTTGCCTCCGGAAACACTTCTTACTTTAAAGCAATTGCTTTCAGCTTCTGCCCACTCATATTTAAATGTTTAAATAAAAGGCTTCAAATTTTTTAAATACTTTCTAGTATTAAAGCAGCATATCCAGTTAGGACCTACTTCATCTTTCAACTCTTGAACTCCACCATGAATTCCAGGAGTTTATTTAAAAAGTCCCTTAAAAGACTGAAAAGTTTTTTTGTTTTCTACACATTTCAGAGTTTCATTGAAGCTTTGGCACAGACGCCAGACTCTTGCAGCTGCAGCTTTTATATCAAACAGAAAACTCAACTTACTGCTTTTTTTTAATGTGTGTGAGTCACTGAATGTTTTTTTCCCCCCATGACACACCTCTCTTTCTGATTTCTCCTCTCAACGCTAGCACCCGACATCGTTTATGCCCCTAAATGATACACGGATGTAAACACACCCAGGAGGTCCTGGGAACCTTGGCTGCTGTCAGTCACATCGACAGGTAGACGTTCAGCAACTGTAGTGCGGGGAGCAACTTCAGGGAGCAGGAGGTGAACCTTGTTCCACTTTCCCAGGTTCTCCTGGAGAGATGAGTCACACTCGGCAAACAATGTGTTTGGTTTTGCTGTCAGCTTACCTCAGGCGTGGAGGGAGAGAACAGACGCAAACTGTTTGACTGACCTACATTCTGTGTTTATGTGTCCTGCCACTGTGCTGTGGAAGGTCTTGTGTTTGAAAGGAAACATGCCTACACATTTAATGAGCCGCTTTCAGAATTCCTTTGTTGAGCTGACAGAGGCGAGGTGGATCAGGAGACGAATAGACACCTTTTGTTTGCTTGTAGTATTTAAAGCTGAAGTCCACATGCGTTCTGGTGACGCTCGTGTCAAATAAAATGAGTAATCGGGCATGTCTTAGCAGTATTGTCATAAGCACAAGGAGCCGCTGTTGGTGGCCTTAACCCAAGTTCTTAAAAGCTTCAGTCCCAGATTATTTAAAGCTTATTTATTTTGTTGTAAAGTATTTTACCACTTCAGAAAAGAAACAAGCTGAGCCACTCAGCACAGTACCTGAACACCTCGGCTTCCGGGTTGCTTTTAAGTAAAACGGTTTTATTGTCTCTCAAATGTGTCTGTTCACATACACAATTATGGTTGGACAGAAACGCTCCGGTGCAGTCGTACAAAATCCTGACTGTGTTTTGCTAGAAGCAGATTACGTGAGCGTTTGGAGGGTGGTTGGCAAGTGGGCCGGAACAGATCAAAAATAAAGCATGAAAAGCACTCGGGGACTCCAGTGCTCACTTTTCATTGTTTTTAGCATTTGGTTTCACCTCAGCTCTTTGTATGGTGTAACTTTGCATTCAGGCCAACAAAAGCACTGAGACCCAAAGAGTGGCCCACAGACCCACCGTACTACATACTTTGTAGACCCCCTCCATCAGGCAAACGGGCCATCCCCAGATTGGAGCGGACAGCGAACACGCCACCTCATGAATCCAGCTGTAGTTTCTGGGGGATCCAGTAATATTTACATATCAAATGGTTCCATTAACATGTAGGCAAAGACAAAATTACCATGTCGCATGTTTCTCATGCAAATTCCTTGGTTCACCTTGAAGGTTTGTAAGAGTGCCCTAAACAACAATAAAAGGCACAAAACCATTTTACTTTAACAATTTTGCTGCTATTGTGTAGTAAGACTAACACATTTGTTTAAAATCATATTCACTTTTTTTTACAGTGCAGAAGATAGGTCTTTCTTTGAGTCTGTGTGGAAGGAGAGGGGGTAGTTATCACTGACTCCAGCCCACACAGAGACCTGTGATAAAGAAGCCTTTCACAGGACTCCCTGTGAAAAACTAAGTACACCTCCGTTTTCAGTAACTTGTTAGGAGCACATTTAGCAGCAGTGAGTTGAAGTAATGGCTTTCTATATGACTTCATGACTTTCTCACATCACTTTGGGGGAATTTTGGCCCACTTCTTCACAGCGTTGCTTCAGTTCATTGAGGTTTGCAGGCATTCATTTATGGACAGCTCTTTTAACATGGACGTCCGTCAGGTTGCGGTCTGCCCATTGCAGTGCCTTGAGTCGTTTCTTTTTCAGCAATTATGTTGGAGATTTTTCACTGTGCTTTGGATCTGTTACTGCTAAGCTTCAGCAGTCAGAACGGTGGCTTCAGATATGACTCTAAAATACTTTGGGATACAGAGGAGTTCATGTTCAACTCAATGACTGCAAGGTGTCCTGTGGCTATAAAACAAGCCAAAAGTTGGTTTGGCTTGACAGTTGGTTTGAGGTGTTTGTGCCAATATTGTGGTGCAAGCCTTTATTTCCAAACACTGTCTTTAACTGCGTGCTCATAGTGAAAGTGCCAAAGAGAACTAAACATCAAGCACCGCTTGAGCCATTGTTAACAGTCTTTTTATTTTTGGCAAATACCTGCAGATGAATTGGCTTTCTCAATTACTTTAGTGGGTTTGCAATTGAAGACATGAAGAACATTAAAGTAAATGTAAATTTATGACAGAAATTTAAACACACTTATGGAGACAGGAATGGTATGTGCCCAGTGTCTGAAATGAGCTTAAAATAATACACTTCAAGGGATCACAAGCAGAAGCAGATGGTGTTAAAAGGTAACAAGTGCAAAAATACCACAATATAGAAAGCCACAAATGTGCAGTTGCATATTATCACATAATATGACAGCATTGCAGCTGAACAATGGTGTGTTGTCTCTCAGGTTGGAATAGTCAGGGACTTATAACCTTATTTTTCAGTAAAATGACTGCCTGTAGCCTCATTATTGACCATCATAAAGCTCACTGATGGTTGCACTGTACATCTCAACAGCATTATCATTTACTCACATTATTGTAAACTTGTTAATAGCAGCCCGCACATTCAATTTTCTTTCTTTCATCTTTGATATTAAAGTAGGTGGCTTTGGTGCTCACTGTCAGAGCAGATCTTCCTGAGACATTTCCATGAGATGGCCAGAATGCATGGCTTTGCTTTGCAGGTGTTATAAGTCTTAGAGGAACAGCAGCTTATGCCGTCTGGCACACGGAAAAACATTAAATGCACCTAGGCTGGGTAATGATTGCGGTCAATATACATTTGCATGTGGAAAGAACTCAGACCAGATGAATGACTGTAGAGTTTTTTTCCTGCAAATTAACATAAAAGAACGTAATAGCTACGCTCGTTGTGGTTTCAGCTTATTTATTCTATATGAAGTATTTTCTGGATAATCATGTGGTAAGCAGTTGGTGTAAAACATCACTGTGCTCTATTTCTCTCTGTTGTCTTACTGAAAGGCGAAAAAATACCAAAATGCAGTTTTATATGCTGATCCATGCCCTTTGCAACTTAAACATCCTCAAGCTGTACAGATGTTTTATTTCCCACAGCAATGAAAAGCCAATCAGATTACAGCATCCAGCTTTGACATCCATTTATGACACAGAGGAGCGGGCGGTGTAACACGTGTTGAGTTCACGGTGCAGTTTAATGATCATTAAAGCACTGCTAATGAAATATTTATGGTGTCTTGCCAGTGCCAACTCTCTCCATCACTTGCTCATCAGGGGTTGGAGGTCAGCTGCTGTCTGCCTGGCAACACTCAGTAGACTGATTAAAAGTCCTCGCAGAAGGTTAATGTAGTTTCACTCCCGCAGTGTCGCTAGCCTGCGTACTGTCAACGTGTGCTTCGCCAAATGAAAAGTTGTTTTAGTAAAGAGGTGAGAGGAGCGGCAGGCTTTTTAGCTTTACGTGGAAACACCTTTCTCACACGCTGGTGTTTTTTTAAAGCCAGGGTGAAAGCTGCCAGTCTCCAGTAACAAGCACGAGCACGTCTGGGGCTCGCACACTGCGCTTAGGTGTGACAGGACTCTGACACCTCGTCTTCACTACCTTTCGAGACAGGTTGTCGCTCAGGATCTCCAGCTGTCAGTCTGGACGATCACTCGGAGTTGGTGAAGGCTTGAGGCAAGGTAGTAGCTAACTTCCGTCGAAGTTAGTGTTTTCCGTGACATTTAAAGGTTTTATCAATAAGCATGGCCTTTAAATGAAACCTGTAGACTGAATTTTGTGGTATTTTCAAGCACATTCACCTTATTTCCCACTCAGGTCTGATGGGGAGCCTCAGGCACTGTGATCCGGCTCCCTTTTGATGTGCTGACTGTCCGTCCCTGGGGTGGTTTTGATTGCCTCTTTACTCCCCTCCTATGTAAGTCAATAGGAGCCAGCCTGCCATCTGTGGGAATTGATACCTCTGCTGAATCATACTATTAAAGTGCACCTCCATCTTTCCACTATCTCCGCCTGCACCCTCTCACCCCTCTCTTCCCCTCCCCCTCTCCCTACTGAAGCTGTGTTGAGGGGACACGTCTTATCTTACTTCTAGAGATGCAGGAGACGTGTTTGCCAACTGGGGCCAAGGCCGTGTTCAAGCTGGAAATAGCACAGCGTTACAGAAGTCTGAGCGTTAGTGGTGGCGGTGAGAAGATGAAATACTAACGAGTCAGATTTGAATAATCATTTAAAGGCCTCTCGGATGCCAGAATGCTGCACAGCATTCCCTAATGTGACAGGATTGAAGCGGAGACGGGGAAATCCTTGCTGTCTCGGCTTTAATGACTGCAAAGCCAGGAAAAAAAAGAAATGCTTGTAACACATTCTTATGAATTTGATTGGTGTATTTCCAAACTACCTTTTAGTGGTCTCACTGAAAATAACCTGACATGGTGCCTGGATAGATTTGAAAACGGCGTTTTCGTCTGAAAACGCTCCGCATCCACACTAGCGTTTTCAGTCGTTTTCACAGAGTTGTGCGTCCACATTGAAACGGCCCAAAACGCTTACGTTCCAGTCCTGTGCATGCGCAAAAGCGAGTGAGAATTAATGAATTTGAAGAAAAGCTATCTGGAGCATGTACAAACTGATATTAATCATTTTTAGGGCTGTCAAAATTGAGAGCAAACAAACAACTGCTGTATAATGCCCTCCGCTATCTTTGTTTAATTGGTCACATGACTGCATCAAATGCGTCATCGTTTTAGAAAGTCTGCATTTTGAGCACCCACACTGCGACGGGACAGAAATGTATTCGTTTTCAAGAGTGTTTCCAAAACGCAGCTTTTTTCCTTGAGGAAAACGCCGTCTCAGTGTAGACGGGAGGCCAAAACGAAGAGAAAACGATGCGCATTAGTGTGGACGTAGCCACAGACAGACAACCATTCACACTCACTCCCGCATTCACACCTATGGGCAATTTAGATTAACCAATTAACCTATCCCCACAAAGTTGATTGTGAAATTTCTTTCCTTGTAGATATTCCACAAACTAGCTTGTTGCAATGTTTTCATGTTATTACGGTGAACTAAAAATGCCAAATTCTGCCACATCTCAGTATCATTTGCTTCTGTTTCTAGTCACATGTTTATTATAGTTGGGGTTTGGACTGTTGACCATTGGTTCTCCATTTAAATCGAGGCTGTAAGTATCTGAGAAACAATAGTTTGACATTTCTCACAATAATATGAAATCTCATAGGAAAAATGAGTAATTGTTACTAGCAGGCCTAAAGTGCATCTGCATGACTCGTAGAAACTAGCTGAACCAACACTCATCTTGCTCCAGTAATTAATAGAAAAACTAATAGAAAAATTTCTGGACATCACACTACAGTCAATTGATTTCTTGTGTATGCATACTTGTTACTGTAGCACTGTCAAACCTTATATAAATGTGGGGTTTGCAGTCATTTGTTTGGCTGGATTGGAAGAAGCTCCTTAAACAAATGTTTATTTTTAGTTGGGATTAATGACAGCCTGTAAATTGTTACGCTCCTCATGGTTAGCTTTTTTTTCTGTTATTCTTGGAGGACAGTTGTGAAAACACTGATAGTGACTACAGAGGAACAGGAGTGGCAGCCAGCTGACACCTCCCGTCTCTAATGGAGATACAGCGAGAGGAGCAGGAGGGGATTTTGTGCTGCTGCTGACTTGTCACTGGAGCTCACAGCAGGCTCATCCTGCTCCTGATTAATGGAGCTGTCTGCTGAGCCTCGAAGGGGGGAAGAACAGCGCTGTTTTCCCATTCCCTGTTTATTTGCCCACAACAGATGGGCCCCCCAGGGCCCCTGGCTCGTTTACACCTCTCCTGTATTATGTCCTCAGCATCCTTCATCTTAATCAGTGAACAGGTTCCTGCGCAGAGCCACCTAACCTACAGGTGACCTCTGTAACCTGTCCACCTTCACGAAGATACTAGATACTCTTAAAAACAACGGCTCATTAGTCCGATATCCTCGGGTCTGACTGCAGCAGGTTTTCCTCTTTCCCTTTTCAGCCTTCACTCTGCTGGAGCATGACGCACAGACAGAATGACATATCTGCTGGTGTGTTGTTGTTAAACAGACCCTCGAATGCAGGGTTTTTTTATGCCAAGGTTAGACTTCGGGTGCAGCACTCATTTATAATGAGTAACATAGAGGGAATATATAAGTCCATATGCTTTTAGTTCTTATAATACAGTGTTATGTACAGCTGCCTGTCTGAATGAATGGGAAGAGAGTCAAATCTGCAGTTTTAAAGGTCACCGAAATGTAAAAACTGCATTTGTTGAATTAATAGTGAAACAAAACCAAAAGAAAATTTTTAAGCTTTTTGACTTTGTCCTCAGCATAAGGTTTGGAAAGCTTATCTTCCCCCACAGGTTACATCTCTACTCTGAAAAACATGAGAGGAAACTTTTATAGAGGCAGTTTTGTTACTGGAGATGGATGCAGGAAATATGTCATGTACCTGCCACATTTGATGTTAAAGTATTTTCCCATATCACATTTATTTATAATGGAGTTCTTCAAGTGACCGTCTCTTCCCGCAAGTAGTGTCATTTGACCAATGTGTTCATGTCCTTTGTTGCTTGCTGCTGTTTCTGGAGGTTGTGCAAATCTCATTTTTTGTAAAATGGCATGTTTTGCTGTTGGTGCCGCAGCTGTGACGAAGACACGAGTGTTCGATTGTGTCTGTTTTTACCACTTTTCTATAACTGAAGAAGCTCAGAAGTTCCAGTAGTTTGAAAAGATGATAGTTTGCTATTGTCCTGCTGGAGGTTTCTTCCTGTTAAAGTGGAGTTTTTCCTTCCCACTGTCACCAAGTTTTTCCTTAACCTCCTAGGACCTGCCGTCCACATATGTGGACATCACATTTTGGGTTATTTAGACCAAAATACTCAATGTTGCTCTACAACGGCCTGATATTCACTTACGAGGACATTATACTGCTACTGTTCTATCAAAATTTTAAACGAATATCCTCATATGTGGCTCTCATTTTTCTTAAAAACAAAAATAAGGTAAAAAAAAAAAATCTTGTAATTCTTTGTTTTTACATTCATCGGGCCCCAATATGGCCAAATATCAAAGAGAAATTAAAATGCCGTGGAAGAGTTTGGGTCTTAGGAGGTTAAATGTGGTTAAATGTGGTTGTCTGATTGTCTGGGTTTCTTTACCTTACAATATAAAGCACCTTCGGTTGTGATTTGGCGCTACGTAAATAAAAATGAATTGAACTGCCAGCTGCTAATACTGGCTTGACTGATTGTCGGGGTGCACTGATCTGAAATGCCATTCAGTTACCACTGATGCCTTTTAGTTACTGGAAGTGATCGATGAATGTCATATTAACATTCAGAGGTTCAGTGATGATCTGCCAGCTCTGCTTATAACCACCATCATCATCACTGCCTTATCATGTTCTACATGAAATGATAAACAATAAGATATTTAAAGTATCAGTAAAGTATTTATCTTATTTAAAGTATCAGTTAACACTGAAATAGCAGGCACTGCATATCTTACACTTGTAGAGCACAAAATAGACAAACAATAAAATCCCTCATAATGGGGAACACTTTAACTAATAATAATAATAATGGATACTTTATTGATCCCCATGGGGAAATTACTTGTTTTTCTCTGCATTTGACCCATTCACTCAATGAAGCAGGCGCCCGGGGAGCAGTGTGTAGGGACGGTACCTTGCTCAGGGGTACCTCAGGGTAGCCGTTAAGTGGATTCGAACCGCCGACCTTCCGATCATGGGGCGACCACTTTACCTACTGAGCTATCCCTGCCCCTAATATAAGACATATTAAATCCTAGTGTAGTGCTGCGATTGGCTGGCAGCATGTCCAGTGTGTACTCTGCTCTCACCCTATGACAGCTGAGACAGGCTTCAACCCCCCTGCGACCCTGAATTGGGTAAGTGGGGGAAAAAAATGGATAAATCCTAGTTGTGCCTTGGGCACAGAATAGTCAAGCGCTCACCCTGAATATGAATATAAAAATCATTGACTCCTGCTCATTAAAAAGAAGGATTTACTGCCGCTTCCATCACATATGCTGGTAAACTGATTATGTTTGGATCACAATAAGCTATCTAATGATATCACATAGCCTGAGTGGGGTTAATAATGGGTTATGAAAATGAAGGCCACAAATTACACATTTTTTAATATTTGCTTTCAGGTAATAAATAAAATATTTAAAATGAGACTCAAAGCTCAAAGGAAGAGCAAATATTCACATGTGGGAATCTGAAACAAACAGTTTTTGTTTGTTCTCAAATTACTGATTGAAACTTAGAAGGGGTTCGTTTAATTCAGGGAAGCCGTCCCCTCGTCTGCTCATGGACCGTTTTGAGGATTTTCTCATGCAAGCATCAAATATCCACGATTTCTGTGTGTTTTCTTTGATCATCACTTGTAAATTCAGCAAGAAGAAAAGTCCTGATTTGAACATTAAATTACGATGGCACCGTAGCCTGCCACACTCCATAGTTACCATTTTGCTGCATTCAACCAAGCCCTGATTAGCACCATTCGCAAAATGAACTGAGACTTCAAACAGAAACCAGAAAATTTCTGTTACCAAATTTTTTTTCTGGTGCAGTTTCTACATAGTCATATGCAAATGCAGCTGTTTAGACGTTTATACACTCATCGTGTGGTAAACTGGGGCTTTTTGTGATTTCTTTGAACTGCTTTTCCAGGGTAGAGTCATTGTTTAAAAAACAACAGGGTGCATGTTTGAATTTATTAATTTATTAAATATTTTCTCTAATCCACACAGTGTCAAAAGTATAGATGTATACAAGCATTCCCATAAATGTTTCATTCAACGTCCCTTAGCAAGTTACACCTCAGCCAGACCCTTTTGGTAGCCACCAACAAGCTTCCAGCCTAATTCTGGCTGGATTTTTGACCACTCTTCATGACAGAATTGGTAGAGTTCATTTAGATGTGTTGATTTCCTGGGACCGACACAGCTTTGAAACACAGTCCACACCAGCATCACTGTCCACACAGTGAAGCCAGGAGCCGACCAAGAACCAAGAAAGACGCCCCTGCTCCAAAGTCGACACCCTCGTGGTTGACTGAAACTGCTCACACCGACAAGCCAAATGCTTTCTGGAGAAGTGTTTTATAGCACAAGAAGAAAATGGAGGTAATTGGCCACAATGAGGCATATGTGGAGAAATAATGTTGAAGCTTTCAAACCGTAGAGCACTGTACCAGCTTCAGGCATGGTGGTGGTAGCATGATGCTCTTGGGCTGCTTTGCTGCCAGTGGTACTGATAAATTTCACAAAGTGGATGGAATAACGAAGGGCAAATTTGGTGAAACCACCTCCAAATTCTTCATCACCTCAAATCAACAGCTAGATCGTTAACACTTGGACACAGCTGGATGTTCCCAAACATATATCAGAACAGGTTTAGGAATGAATAAAGCAAGCTAAGACTACTCTTAAATGCCGAGTCTGTGCCAGGAAACTAAACCAGTTAAAAGGAACTTTTCCAATTCTGCCAAGAAGAGTGGTCAAATATCCAGCCAGCATTATAGTAGACTGTCAAAGCGTCTGGTTGAGGATCAACTTGCTAAGGGACAGTATTAGTCAGGGTGTTTTTATGTATTGGAGCCTGCATGCATACTTTTGTCCATGTGTGGATAACAGAAAACACAAAATAAATTCAAACAATCACATTCATGACCATGATGGAGTGTACTAAACTCACAACTGTGTGTTTACAGACACCATATAAAGACATACATTTATTTCCTACATGGTGACAAGTAAACAGCTTTTAATGTATGTAATCCAAACATGCTTGCAGTTTTCTTTGTAAAGACTGACACTTTCTGTCCCCGAGGATTAATGAATGAATAGAATTTGGCTGTGTTGCAGGTGCACTGAAAGTAGTAAGTTGCTCCATCAGCCATCCAACTCTCACAGTTTTCAATGCATTTAGTATTTTTAATGTGTGCCAGATTTTTTTTTTGTCTGATTACATTTATGGACTTGTGAATCTAATCATCAGGTTCTGCCAAATGAGACAAATTCAGCACCAGGCTGGAAAAATGCCTCGTCTGTGCTCTGCCACGTCTCGTGAGCCTTTCATTCACACAGCAGATTGTCCGCGCTTGTCTAAGATTCACGAGAAATTGTGCACATCTCGGATCAAGGCGACGGTTTAAAACTCCCCATTAATTGTTGTAAACGCACAAATGGAATCTTTTGTTTCACACTCGGATTTGGAGAATTGAGCGGGCCTCATCCTCCCGTGGTGACATTGGACATTGTTTCCTCTTCCTGCTGATGGCTGTTGTTCTTTTCACTATCGTAGAGAAGCAGGCTGGGACTTTTTTCAGTTGCTGCTGATTCACCACAGATTAGATTGCTGTTCTTATGTGTGAGATTGCTCAGTTGCACTGTAACATTACACGAAGCCCCGAGGTGTAAAGGAAGTTCTCTTTTTTTATAGCTGTTTTAACAGCAGCACATAAAGAAAAAGACTCTTTGATGTGTTGGTTTACTTTGATAAGCCGTGTCCAAAGCATTCGTGACAGATTTGGTGAAACCCCAACAGCTGATGTTTAGTAGCTTACTTCCATCGATCATTTACCCCCGAGGTTAAACTCTTGCTACTCTCTGACTGATCTTGGCACTTTTTCGACTTACTGGCAAGAGAAACAGATGCTTCATTTATGGAGAATTAGCAGCATCTCCAAATGTTAACTGATAAAGGATTAAAAAACAAGCGAGTAGAGTCCCTTCACTGCTCAGATGCTTTTGTCCTCTCAGTCTTACCTCCCTCCCCCGTTTTTCTTTCCTGCAGCATGCATTCTAAATATCACCAAAATTCTCAAATTCTCACCCATTTTAGCAACTATTTAAGCTGCCAAATGATTGAGATAAAAACTGTCACGGAGGCAGTTTTGTTGCTTTATTGCAGAAGGAAGCAGCTTAAACGCTTCAAATGCAGTCAGATTTTCACAGAAGTGCTATTTAGCTGTGTTGCTTTTCAGTTGTTATTTCAGTTGCAAGAACACCAAAGTCTTCATATTTATATAAAAAAAAAACTGTGAGTCAAAGATAGACAAAAAACATCCAGGGAAATCCCTCTCCCTGCTTTTATTTCTTATATTATGTTGAAAACAAACACTACTTTTCTTCTTCCACACTCATGAAATGTGGAATTTTTATGTTTTTAAACATATTTTAACAAAAATACCTTTTTGTTTAAAAATTCTCTTTAAAAAGACCTTTTGCTAATAATTTCTTCATCTTGTCCTCAGATGTTGGTATCAGTCAATTTTGTAACATTAAAGTTTCACACATTAGCCAAAAAACAAAACAAAACAATGTCCAAGCTTGTCATATTCAGCTTGATTCAGTTTTATTTGTTTATTGCCAAACCACAGCAGCCTCAGGGCACTTTATATTAGAAGATAAAGACTCTGTAGCAATATACAATCCACTGATCAGGAATTTAGTGAAGGTGGGAAGGAAGAATTCCCTTTTAACAGGAAGAAACTTTACCAGGCTCTAGAGATGAGGGGAAAAAAGGACAGCAAGACATACACGCTACAGGAATGAGTATAAAAAAAAGTTAACGACGAGCAGTACAGGGTGAGAAGAGATGCATGGAAATGAAGTGCTCAGTGCATCATGGGAAGTCCCCCCAGGAACCTGAGACGCAGCATAACTGAGGGATTGTTCAGGGTCACCTGATCCAGCCCTAGCTATGAGTTTTATAGAGCCTGCATTCTCATTTGGGGACATTATATTTGGGCTTTTCCGTACCTCAAACTTCATTGTGTTCTTTTAGCCTTTGTGCCCATATTAGAGATGGACCGATCCGATATTACGTATCGGTATCGGTCCGATACTGACCTAAATTACTGGATCGGATATCGGAGAAAAATAAAAAATGTAATCCGATCCATTAAATATCACGAAAGCACCTCACAAAACTTGCAACACGCCGTAACTCGCCTCAGAACGTCGGAGCAGTATGCATCACGTGATAGAGCAGCTGTGGCATGCGGGACCTGTCGGTGGTCTGGATAGCATTTGGAGCTTCGCTAGCAACCTGGCATTTCATCTCCGACAAAGTTATCCCGAGAGAAGTAAAGCAAGTGTGTAAGTCCATCTCTGAATGTTTTTAAAGCATTCCCACGTTAAGCTTAACGAGCGACTGCCTCTCGCTCTCCGGCTGCTACTTCAATCGTGAAACTGCTTAAATGATCAGCTGATCGGCTTTTCTGTTGTGAGTCTCTTTTGTTTGTTTTTGGTCCACTTTGCGCCAGAAAGAGCAAACCAGCGGCTGAACAACAGCAGCACGTTTAAGCTTGATCAGCTGTTGTTACAATTTATTTAATATTACTTTCTACTCGAGGATCTTTTTCTACGTAGCTGACGGCTGGTAACTGTGCAGGGGCGGATCTAGCAAAGTTTAGCCAGGGGGGCTGATAGGGCATTAACTGGGAAAAGGGGGCACAAAGACATACTTTTCTTTCTTATTCTCATTTAAAATGTCTAGCTTTTAATAAATAATTATCTGACACCCAAAGTTTTAATTTGATGTAAAATGAATAGAAGTCAATTACTGTATATAGTGACTATTAAGTCTAATATATATACCCTAGTAAGCTATAGTACATTTTCCTTTGGGAAGGTACCATCTGTGCAGTCTGCAATTTTGTTGAAGAAAGATGTTGAATCTATTTAATATTTCTTGAAAAATAATTGATTTCTGTGCATTTTTTTTCACACTGCATCAAATTAAGGTTGATTACGTTGATTAAGCATCATGAGGTGGAGCGTGAGGGGTGGTTCCCTATTTTTTATTTATTTATTTTTGTTGTTGCTGGGAGTTGGAACCCTATTAGTTAGGTTGCTTAATATTTACGCTAAGTACTCTTTAAAATACCAGAATAGGGAGGATGGTGTAGGTCTAAGTTTATTAGATTGATCAGTATTGCTGAACTATGAAATATTTTTTTTGTATACAGGTATAACAGAATAGCTTTAGTGTAGTTGTTGTTTTAAACTTGAGTATGAACTTGCAGACTTGCAAAATGCAGCAAGATATTTTAAAAAACAGTTTTGTTGATTAAAAAACACTATATCGGATTCATATCGGTATCGGCAGATATCCAAATTTATGATATCGGTATCGGTATCGGACATAAAAAAGTGGTATCGTGCCATCTCTAGCCCATATTAGGGCATAATATTAAAAACAACAACAACAACTTTTTATTCAAACATGATGTTTATTTTTTAAACTTATCAAGTCCAACTAATCAAAAACCCAAACAAGAGCTCGGGTCTCAGGAGGATATCTAAAAGGATCCTAAGAGTAGAGAGGGCGCCTGATCTCCTGCAGCTTAACATATTCACCATTCTTTTGTTTTTTAAGAGGTGGAACTTGTATTACATACATAAATGCATGCACAGGTATCAGATTAGTGGTAGAGACATATGCCTGCTGTAAACTACACCTGTGGTTATAAAAACTTTAATTATTTGGTGTTAAAGGAACTTAAAGTTGAATACAATTAACCAAAATTCAAGGCACTTGCTTAAACTCCAGGACCATCTTTTACTCTCTTGCTGTTGCAGAATGAAATGTGAACAACATTGAACGAAAGCTGGATTTACTGACTTAAAGCTGGTTTATACTTCCTTCCTGATTCATTTGAATACAATTTTATGATGGCCAGGAAACAAAACCCACCCTGGAGTACCCGCATGCTTCACGTTTCTCTGCACTTTGGTTACGTAGAGCACGTTCAGTATCGTTTCTGTTGGGTTCTGACCAACATGATTGTGGTGCTTCTCACTTTACCTGGATGGGCTTCCCAGGTATATTCTTGCATCATGTTTCACTACTATTCACCTGACCTGGTGACTGTTACGGTTGTCCTGCATGTCACTGCAGAGAGTCTCTCCCCTCTTATCTACAGAAGTCCTTGTTCTGCTTTGGAAATCTCTAACCAGAACCTGCAGGAGGTGAGAAGTGGTTCACTTGCTGCTGTGCCGAGCTCTCTGAGGCTGCATAGCAGAACAAGGACTGCTGTCATTTCCTGCTGTTCAGCTCAGTGGAGTTCAGGGGAAATAGCTTTTTTAGTTTATTGCTGTGCTGCTACTGCCACAAACTCAAATAAGGACAAATAATATGAATCATCTAGACTTTCCAAATTTTAGAACCAAATGGAGCAACTTCTGATCAGCAAAGGACTCACTGGATGGAGTTAGCAACCCTCAAAAAGATTTCACAGTTTTTCAGCCTTTTTTAAATGAGGGGGTTCAGTTTGCATCGCCACTTTTTTAGCCACTTTTCCAAACTCAGCGTATACCAGCTCTGTTCCTGAGGACTTAAAAGTGTGTGCTTTGTGGACAGTAAGCTACTTAGCTGAGCAGATTATGGTAACAGAGCAGAGAAAAAAAGTTTTAATCACTTTCTTACACTTTTTCTTTTGAGTTTTCAAAAATGTAGAAATAGACGACGTCCTTGAACCTCTAAATGTTGAGTGTGAGTCTGCTAATAAAATGCTTGGCAGAGTTGCTGTGTCCACTTACTGTATATATTGCGAAAATCTATGATTGGATAGTTTGGGGGAGGGGTTTAGGAAAGAGCCAATTAAGAAAGAAAATCCAGAAACCTCAATGCTGCGTGCCTTCATTCTTGCGTCCTGACGAACGCCATGCTCGCAGCTCATCATATAGCTCGTCGTCTTTGTGTGTAATGCCCTCGGATGGCAGTCTAGCCCACCTCGGTTTAATCCCTTTGGCCCTGACCCAACTCTAAATGCACAGATTGCCTCCTTTCACAGAGACAGCAGCGTCAGCAGGGCCCCGCCTCTCCGCTGAGCCCCCCCAACCGAGCAAACTCCCCCTCCCCGGGGGTCGCCGTCTCTCATGTCCTGAAAAGGAGGTTGAACCTGTGGGGAGCCTGTGGGTAACTGTAAAGTGGCCTGGTACTCATCAGCTGCTGGAGGTGTTTTGTCTACAGCTTTTTCATTCATTTACTCTGCAGTGTGAGTGTGCCTTTAACATTAAACAAGCAAAGGCCGACTTGTAAATATTTAGCCTTGCATGTTCGAGAGAGTTCAAAAGAGGCCGAAGAAGTGAATGAGAGGACACGCTCCTACTTCTGCAAGTCGGATAAAAGAAGCTGAAGTAACGTGTCCGTTAAACCTGCAGCGCGGTGGTCAAGAGGCAGCAATTAATCACAGCTCTGTGTCCTTATTGTTGAACAGAGGACACAGAGCTTCCTGTTTCACATGTCTCTTGAGTTGTTGATTAATGCAGTGCCTCCAGCATCATGTGAAGCCAGGTTAGTTATTGGTTGTTGCTTAAAGCAGCAGGCTTGCAGCAGAATGAGGGTCTTTGAGTGACCGCCAGCGGATGCTTGCTATAACTGCTTTAATGTTTGGATCAGTTTGTTGGTGACAGTGAGATGATTTGAATAAATTATGATTTTTTTTTTTTTTTGGTGCCAGTTTAGCTAACTGGTCGAGCAGGGTGACATTCGCCCCATGGCTTAAATGCAGAGGCCCGAGTTCGAGTCCAACCTGTGGCCCTTTGCTGCGTATCCTCCCCTCGTTTCCTGTCTTGTTTTTACTTCAAATCTGTCAACAAAGACAAAACCCATCTAAATTTAAAAAAAAATCTATATAAAATTGAGCAAATTTCAGTTAAAAGTTAACATTTTATCTCCATATCGTGAACATTTTTCCAGTTGCATCAAAGTGTGCATTTGCCACAATTTTCCACAATCTAACAAATTTTTTTGACCAACTTTGAGCATTAATATCGTAATAAATCATGGTTTTAATAGCAAAATGTCACCAATTTAACAGTTTAAAGACCGAGTCATGAATTCTTTTGTGTCTATTGAACCTAACAAATTTTAAAAAAGAAATAAAATATTAATTTGCCTGAGTTTTAATTTGGGATATTTTCTTCATCCAGCTGTTGTTTTTGTTATTCATTGCTTAAAATCTATATAATTTTTTAGGTTATTTGCGATTTTTCAGGTGACAAAATAGGAAAAATTAATGATGTAGAAGTATCAAATGGGATACATTTAGCATCAATCCGCCTCATCTGTTGTTTTTGACTCTTAAGGAGTTTTGAAGACTGGACGTTTTGCAGTGTGATCATTAAAAAAATGTTTTAGTGAAAGTTCGACATAGATTTCTGAGTTTATGAGGTGAACCTGAATACATTTTCTGTTTTTCACAATCAACCAAAGGTCGGCATTTCAAAAGTGACGTAGAAGCATTTTTAGGTGGAGATAACATGACCACACCTTTCAAGTATAGAGGGTGTGACGTAACTGAAAGATAAAAAACAGCTGGGGTAGTTATCTATGCATTTGTGACGCATCACTGCAAACGTAAGACAAACATGCATTCGTATATTAATGAGAAAAGTAATCTGCATGTGGTCACGCCTCCAATGAACCCGAAAGAAAAAATCATGCCTGAAATTTCACATTATTTTCAGAGCACGTCAAGCAGCATCTTAAAATGAACAAGAATTTAAAAAAGCAGAAGCATGGTTTGAGTAGATTTCTCTCCAACACCACCACTGTTACATCCTACAGCAAACAGGAGAACTAAAGGCCAATAAATGATGCTCGAAACAGGAATAAACCAGAAATAGCTATAATCTCAGCCATTTTCTTTAACTGCTGTAACGGTCTTCAACTCACCTGCCTTACCTAACCAAAAACATTTGTGAGTGGAGATTATGAAGTCATTTCAAATAAAACCCATGTTTTATTTGAGCTATCCACATTATGTTGGGTCTTTTGAGCCAGGTGGTAACACAAACGGTGGGAAAATATATCCCTGGCCCCAGTCTCCTGAAACTAGTAGACAAATTAGTAAATCGATTGCCTCAAGACCAATTAGATGTGTGCACGGTTAACTGCACACAGTCAAAGTAGCATCACAAGACACACAAGGTACAGTGAAACTAGTGAACGCACAGCACCAAAAGTGATGGCAGCAGGCTGCTCACACTGAATCAGATTCACTCTGACTGCCGAGCTGCTTCTTTTCATTTGGCAGAAACGGCAGTGAGGAGGAGACGTCAGGAGGGGCAAACAGAGGCTCCAATCCTGGGTGGAGGTTTGAACCTACTGGTTAACACAATGAAACCAAGAAAAGGTGAATTTCTCCCAATAGATGCAAACTCTATTATTCGCACTCTGGGGAAATTCACATGTACAAATGTTTTGAAAATTATTCGATCGTTTACACACTTAGAGAAAAAACGAAACTGTCTTCTTTTAAAAAACGCTTTTTCATTCATTTCATTAGAAGATGGGTGGTTTGATACCGTTGCCATCGGGAAATTTTTAATTGTAAATCTGTATGCAGACATACGTTGCACATATGTGTGGCCGATAAAATCAATGAATGAATAATCATTTGTTTGCTTGTGTGCTTTTGGTTTGCATGTTCCACATTTTATCTAAAGTCTGTCACGCAGTCCACTGATTGACTTATCGGACGGTGCGGTCAGAAGGTCATGACCCTTAAAAAACACTGGAACTACATTAGAGGAAGTTGTGCAGCTAAACTTAACATTTTTACTGCTTTATCAATTCATAAATTTCACATCAGGACACATGTGGCTTCTTTAGATGCTTTTTTTTCTCCCCTTTGGCTACCGCAGCGATCCTTCGTTATTAAAATCTGAGTAATCAGATCTTTCATCTCTTGTGAAGTTCATTTGTCATGTGTCACATTGGTATGAAATTCATGCCTTGACTGCTTCCGCTTTATTCCCGTGTCTTCCTGAAGCTGCTGCTGCTGCTTTTGCCCTCTGGGCACAAAAATACATGAAATTCCTCGTGACGTTGGGAAAAATCAGACACGGTGCAGCTTCATTATCTACAGCATCACATGGTTCACGGTTGGGTCAATCAGAAGAACTGACATCATGGAAAATGTCAGAGCTGACGGTGAGAAGGAGAGTTTTCATGAAAACGTTTTCTAAAGTTTGAACTTTTTAAGCATGTTTCTCTTACGTTAGGACATTAGGGGAAATTAGGGGCCTAAAAGCAGTGGAAAGACCCAAACTTAATTTTATTGCTGGTTATCTGAGGATGATAATGGTGTCATTCTTAAGGCAGGAAATAAGCACTGTTGCATCAGCATGCTAATGTGAGGGCTGGTTGTTCCTTTATTGGATTTGTGTAGGATGTTTCTTAATGACTGGATGTGGAGATGAAAGGAGAATAAACAGGAAGAAATTCCACGAATGTCACCGGGAACAGTATCAGCGTGACCATATGAATTATATCCCTCTTACAACTATTTCTACTGTGTCATAGAACAATTTCACGCAGATGTACTCATTAGCAGAGGAAGTCAGTAAAACAAAGCACAATGTGGACAAAGCCAGTGGTTTGTCAAGTTAGATTATGACCTGGCGTCCTCTAGGTGACCCCAAATTGGTAGTTTGGCTTTAAAGATTCTCGGATGTTTGCTGCATTATCCGCAGACGCCTGAATTTGTATGGAGTGCGCACGGCTTATTAACCCCTACGCCAGTGTGTTGTGGGCTTTGTGACAACATACATTATTACTGAAAGATGGCAAGAGTTTTAGAAAATAGTCACATGAAGGAACAAATGGGCATGTGGATAAAAGGAGAAGTGAAACGTCTCCTGGCTTCTCCACCCACCTCACAAACTCTGCCATTCTCTAAAAAACAGTAGTTCTGTCTCAGCTGTCAACACTGCCATTAGACGGCTTTTTCGTAACGATGAGACACGTCACATCGGCACTGTGTGACACTCCTGGATGAGAATGCATTTTTTTTTCTGTATTCGCAGTTGCAGCTTGGCACACGAATGATGGCCCATCACCTAAAGAAAAGCGGAAAATAGTGAGTAGAGATTATTGTGCAAGCAACCTCAACCGGACTGTGTCATCTGTGGGGAGAAGCTGGGCAGCAGCTAGTTTTCGCGCCAACGGTGACGTCACAACCGCAGTTGCACGCCATGTTTTAGTGTTGCTTCAGCTAATACTCCACCTGAACGCAACCTGGTAATCAGTCAAGGGAGGAGATGGAAGGCAGTTAAGGTAGAGGTGTTACGACAGATCTGTTGGTGGGCATCGCAGTAAACACACGCTGTAAACTTGTGATCGTACATGAGACACAAACGTCTAATTGGGGGCTTTTGAATAACGTATGAACTGCAAAAGAAGAAAAAATAAACTTTAATCAAAGTGAATCCAGGCTGATCGCAGCAGACCCTTGTGCTTAATATTCACACAAGATAGATGTGGTTTGAGATGTCACCTTAAGGAGAGACGCTACAGTTTATCCACACAAATCTCTATCAGTGCAAAGTTATTTTCAAAGGACAGCTCAAACTAATATCTCAGACTGCGCCGGCCGACTTTGAGTAACGACGCTGAGCTGTCGAGTAACGTGGAAATAAATGTGGATCAGCAGGCAGATTAATGATAGAAAATCCCACCCGACAACAAAATACGCATTCATGCATTATTCATGTGCTCCAGTCCACACTGGAATATACAACCGCGATCACTACCATATACACTAGTGATCACTTTCATTAGATGTAGCTCTGGTGTCATATCTCACCACGGTTTTTCCTTTTGGTTTAAATCACTCAGCTAAGGTTTCACCGAACACCTCATGTTTCCTGTATGTGCCAGATAGGGATGTTTGGTTTTGTTTTATTATGATGATTTTTTTTTCTTTTTTAAAGTACTGCTCCAAAATGAGACAATCCAAGGTTTCATGAAGGACTATCGCTGCTTGAGTCTGAACACGCCCGCTTCACCCCCTCTTTGTCCTTGCTCGTTCTGAGATTGGGGGGGGGGAAAAAACCCGGGTGACCATTCATTCTGCTCCTGCACCTGTTTAGTGGCGCGTCTTTCCCGTTTTACGTCTTGAATTTACAACCTTCAGCTGGAGGGACGACCTTTCACTCGGCCTCTGTGGCAGAGAGGCAGCAGCTGTGGTGACTTCACTGGCTCCTCGTGTAAAGAAAAAAAGATGCTGAAGGCGGGTGTTGGGGGTTCTCTTCTTACACCTTGAACTTCATAGCAGCTCGATATGACACACACTGCCTCCATCAGCTGTTAGTATCTATCTGATTGAGCTGATTTCAAAGATATGAAAAAGGCGCATTCATTCCTCCCTGTGGTCTCATTTGTACCCATTCATAAGAGTCAAAGAGAGGCAGGAAGAGCTAAGTGAAATGCCCACATTTTTTCATATGTGTGGTCCCCCTTTTCTTTTCTTTTTTTCTGTGAGAAGGGAAACATTAGCAACGCTGACTCATTACAAAGAGCAGCTGAAAAGTCTGAGCCAATTTATTTCTGGTTTGGCAGAGAAAGGATAGTGTAGCACACTTCCACTGAAATTAGAGCGTCACAGTGTGAGATGAAGCCTCTGCTTTGTGAAAGGGTGATTTTTTTTTTCTTTTTTCTTTTTAGGAAGCGCTCTCTCAGCCCGCTGGCTTTCCTCTGGAGCAGCTGTCGGTCAGCGTCAGTTGGTGAATCTCGGAAACACAGATCGCTAATGAGGCTGGAGCTCTCGAGGACTGCCTGGCCCTGAACTCAGCATCACACGGTGCTAAGTGACGAGGATCCCCTGCTGCACCCGGGGAGGCTTATGCATCTGAAACGTAAATATTATATACGTCACGTCGAATCAGGAGACGGGTGCTCTCGTCTGGCTTTGAGATCTCGCTGTGCTCGGGGTGGTCCTGCAAACCCAGGAAAGTCCAGGTCAGACCTTTCACCTCCCCCGGTGCCCTCCTGTTTCGCAGCTCCGCTCAAGAGGTTTTTGGGTAATGAGCTTGTTGTCGGTGATGGATAGGTCGCAGATCGCGCTGGCATCGGCACTCTTTTACATTCCTGTCGGTTCAAGTTACAACAGAGACATTAAGCAGCTGGAGTGGGATGAGTTTTAAGGGGCAGACGTTTCGTTCGGGTAGTGTGAAGCAGATGAACTTAGGTGAATGCGAGGGAAGAAAATTCAGTTGCCTTCGATTTGTCTGTGATTTTTCGTTTTAATTATCTGTGTAGCCAAGTATGTACGCAACATAAGAAAATCAACATAAATCAACATAAATCCAAATAACTGACAACCAATTTGTGAAGTGTGTTAGAATCTGAATATCCTCCAGTGAGATGGGCGAGATCCAAGCAGCTGTGTAGGTGGATAAACATGAGTAGCTGTTCCTATTGAGACAACTGAAGACATGAGTCAAAACAGAGGCAAATTCATAATCCGTAATTATGGAAAGATTAGGGATTAAAACACAACTTCAGACTCTGACTGGACCAGAATCACCTCAGAATTAAAGCTGTTTGTCACCAGATGTTGGCTGTGATACAGTTTTGTTGTTTACTATCTTTAAAGGTAGCAAAGAAGAAGCAATTTACATGATTTTTTTTATGTATTTTGTTTTATGTAGGTGTGCAGTACTGTGCAAATGTTTTGAGACACCTCTTATTTCTTGATATGTTGTTTGGAAAATGGGAAATTGGAGCCGCAATTTATTGAAGCATCTGCAAATACAGGATATCAGGCAGAGTTTGTACAGTTCTGATGAACTCAAAAGTCGATATTTTGTAAGACCACCTTTGTTCTCTTAGGAGAACTTTCTTGTAACTTCTTTAAATAGTGTTTAGAAATATTTCTCCCGGCTTCTTGAAGGACATTCAAAGCTCTTTTTGCTCTGTTCTCTGTCACGGTGATCCCACAGTGCTCCAACACACTTCTTCTACCCATGTATGCTTTTACCGAATTGGCACTGTGTTTGTGATCAGTGTTGTTGCATGGGATCTCAAAATGTGATGGTAGTTTTCTCTAATTCCACTAATTCTGACAAGTTCTCCGACACCACTGCCTTAAATGCAGCTCCAAACCATGCATACAGATAGCTGTAGACACTCACTGTCGTACCTCAGATGACCTCCAACCATACTGGCGACAATTTCAATTTTTCAAAGTTGGATTCATCAGTCCATAAGACCTGTTGCCACTGATTTTGAGCTCCCTGTTCTTAAGAATAGGTTCTTGACAGCCACCCTTCCACTAAGACCGTTTCTGATAATGTTTTGATGGTTAGGGTGGATGAAACCGTGGCTCAGGGGGTTGGGAAGCGTATCTGTAACCGGAAGGTCGCCGGTTTGATCCCCGGGCTCTCTGTCCTGGTCGTTGTGTCCTTGGGCAAGACACTTTACCCTACCGCCTACTGGTGTTGGCCAGAGGGGCCGATGGCGCGATATGGCAGCCTCGCTTCTGTCAGTCTGCCCCAGGGCAGCTGTGGCTACAACCGTAGCTGCCTCCACTAGTGTGTGAATGCGAGAGTGAACGAATAGTGGCATTGTAAGGTGCCTTGAAAAGTGCTATATAAATCCAAACCATTATTATTATTAAAACAGTCCTTAACAGAAAACTATGGGAGAGTTGCATAATGTCTCTTTGAGGTGTCCTCGCCCAAAAGAGACAATCAGCAGAGGAACATATAATGTTGCTGCGCTGACAGATGTCTGCTGAGTGACAAGACTCTGCACGCAATGATTCTTAATTATTAGACTGAGATCTATTCTAGCTTTTGTAAATCCTTTAAAAGCAGAGTCACAAGGTAAAGAAATTATCTCTGACATGGCGACAAAGAAATCAATTGTAGCGAGTCCTAATCTCACATTTTTGAAAATGCGAGGGTCTGAAGAGTAAGTTATCTAGCTTATGGCATCACGCAACCAAACGTAAGCCTCCTTAATGGCTTAAAATTTGATTATAGAGAATTAATCTGTCTTCTAAACGACCTTCATTTATACATGAAAGATGAAAATAACACATACAAGTAAAACCTTCTAATAACTTTCTGCTAATTAGTTTATTTATTTAAGGTAGAGAAGCAGTGCGCATATTGGAAGAACATATTGGAATTCCATTGCACGGTGAGGCTGGAAGCTTGTGAATGAATGAATGTTTTTAAAAGATCGGTTAGATTTGACAGCTAATATGCAGCTTGTAGCGCTGACTAGTCCATCCATCCATCGGGCTAACACAGAGAGACAGACAACACAATTTAGAATTGCAAATTGTACGGCACTTTCATTTATGCTCTTAGACAATTTATACTTTATAAGCAGCAAACTAACCCCACGTATAAGACTGAGGTAAATGTCTTTGTACTGTAGGAGGAAGCTGGAGTTCCCGGAGGGAACCCACATAAACACAGGGAGAACATGCAAACTCCACACATATGGTGGAGTCAAACTCAGGACCTTGTTGCTGTGAGGCAGCAGTGATAACCACTGCGCCACCGTGCTGCCCCTGCTGAGAATTCATAGCGCAGAATTTGACTTTTGGTGGACCTCAGCCAACTAGTTCTCTCTGTGACCTATTGTAGACGTGACTCCCTTCCAGCGCCACTGTTATCAAATGACTGACCTGGTTTATTCAACATCAGATGAATGGGATTTCCCACAGTGCAACAAAGTCACTGTGGGAAATGTCATTCGGGCTGCATGCCTCAGTGTTATACCTGCGGTTAGTTCGCTGCTTATAAAGTATAAATAGCGTCAGAGCATAAATGAAAGTGCCGTACACCATCAGAGCCAGATATGAGCACGCAGCGCCAGCCTCTCCATAACGCTTACTATAAAGGTACATATGACACTCTGCTGGTGGGATCACTCAGCTGCACTCAGATACCAAACTGCAAATAGGGGTGAGATCACGTGAATAGGCAGTGGGGCACGGTGCCAGCCGGGTCGTGTTGGTTACAACCTCGCCCACATTCCTTTTAACACTCAGTCACCCGCTGGAAATACATTTTCACAGACACGTGGCTTTCCTGCTTTAGCAACCGCTCAGCTGCCTGGGGAGCCAACCACTGTGTGAACCGTGTAACGCTTCTATAACAGGGCAATGATGGAAGCACCAAATATGTCAGAGTGACAAGATCCTCTGTTATTTAAGTGCTTTTAAGGCATAGCTATAAGTTTAATCTGATGTCACCACACATTCACTCGCTTATCATTTCAGATAAAACTAAAAAGATAAGGGGAAAATGCAACCTAGAGTTTGGTTGCATCTTTTTTGATTTCCTTTCTGCTTATTAAAAAAAAACTAATTTGGCAGGTGTCTGTGGGCTGTAGTGATGAAAGTGGTTAGGCAGGTTAGAGCCAGACCTTTGATGATTACACCAGTGTTGTGCCGCGTTGACGTCTAACACCAACCAATCATGTGGTGGTGTCGGTTTTATTATTTTAAGGTTTTCTGATGTGTGAGACATATTTACACCAGTTGTTTTCATGAAACACCCTCTATGGACAAGCAAAACCGTTTATTGTTAGTTTTTCCATTCGAAAGAAAAAAGGTGATGTCCCAGACTGTTGTTGTTGGAGGTTTGTTTTTCTTTTAAGCAACCTACTCAAGCTTAAGGTGACTCAACGCCTTCATCATCTGATTGGCAGATTTAGATTCCTGAGTAAATGCCCCATCAGGGGCAGTGACAGGAAGTGGAGGAAGACTGTGGCAGTCCCAGCAACACTGTGCTGCTTCTTTTATAATGTTGCCTTCAGCTTTATACCTAGAAGCTACACTAAACTGCCTGCCTGAGTGCTTGTTCGCCAAATTCATTAGTTTATTTAGTTACAGCTGGAGAAACTTTATTAGAAGCTTTGTCCAAACACAAAGAGCTTCGGTTTCACTTGATCCTTGAACTCGTAAAAGTCGCAAACGTGTTTTGAACTTTAAAGAAATGCATTTAAAATGATGCAAATGCCATTTAAACTATCACATTTGATTAAATCGTGCATTAAATGATCTTATAATGACAAAATCTTGAAAGCAGATGTTTTTTTTAGGGACCTAATGTAATTTTGTCTAGTAATACCAAAGATGAAAGCATCTACTCCTACTTGGATCGACTCGCCACGGCTGGTTTTCCCTTATAATCTAGTACTACCTCATGTGTGTGGATGTCATCATGGCAATCCTGCTGAGCGTCCCGTGATGTATGCAACACAAACGCTACAACAAAGTTGGACGTAGAGATATACCTGCTGCTCGGTCTGTGGCTTTTCGTCAGACTCGGAGGACCACAGTTTTTATTTTCATGAACGAGACGCTCTCATGACTCATCAAGTGACGTCATTGACCGAATCTCACATTTTAGTACCTGCTTGAATCGCTTGGAACCCCAGATTGTGAAGGTACTAAAAAGTACCTGATACCAGGTACTGTGACCTAACGGAAAATCCTTAAAACCGTGGTGAACCGTGCAGAGTCGATCCGAGTAGGTACTAATAGAAAAGGGGCTTAAGTTCTGTAGGTAGCCAGATGAACTGTAATAAATTAATAATTTGGGGGAGGAATTAAAACTATACCTCAAACATGCACTGATGTATTTACTGATGATCAAATATTAATATTAATGTAAACACAGCAAAATAGAAATAAAATGTATTTTATTTTTCTTTAAAACCTTCGCCAATTTGCAAATTCCAAACACAGAGCTCCCAGGAAAATTTAATTAGTTCTATGGTAAATGGTCTGTATTTGTATAGCATTTTACTTGGTCCTAAGGACCCCAAAGCGCTTTACACTATACACAATCATCCACCCATTCACACACACATTCACACACTGGTGATGGCAAGGTACATTGTAGCCACAGCCGCCCTGGGGCGCACTGACAGAGGCGAGGCTGCTGGACACTGGCGCCACTGGGTTCTACGCGTTTTTAGAGAGGATGTCAAGTATTCACGAGTGGTTGTGGTCCATAACCGCCGTTGACTGTACTGTAGTAATGTATCTGATGCCAAAGCAACCTTAACCATTTTAAGACGCTGGCCAATCAGAAGAAATCAAACAATAACACAGAGGACAGTCTGACGTCAAAAAGGCGATAAAGTAGTGTACCGTTGACATTGCAAGACCCACTGTGAATGCAGGAATTTTTTAAAAAACTCCATTTTCCATGCCCTTACATGTGAAGTAAAGGCCAAAACGTATAGAAAATGCTGTGTTTAGGGGCTTGAAATTGTTTAGACTGGATTAGTTTGAGCTTGATGTTCATAATAACCGGCCAATAAAAAGCAGATCTCAGTGTATTGGTTAAATTATGATTCAAGAGCATTATACAATCATTTCAACACAGTCTCAAGGTAGTTTGTGAAGTAGTCACAGCCTCTGATCTACTGATTTGAGTGTCAAGACGTGAATTTCCCACCCTATTTGCATGTCCTTGAACACAAATTAGTTTTTATCTCTCGTCTGTACTGATTCATATCCACGGTGGTGTAGCAGGTCACGCTAGAGACCCAAGTCCTGCATGTCATAGATCTATATTACTTTTAACTTGTTTTTAATTTTAAAGGGCCTAGATTTAACAACAACTGATTACATTCAGCCACTGAAACTTCCTTATGTCTGGGATTGAAGCTAAACTCAAGTTTGGCGCTGTTTAATTGATGTCAGCTGACATAATTGAGTCATTTGATTGGCCGATTATCTCTGCTTACTTGCTTCTATGCATTTTTATTGCAGGTACGATTTGATTAATGTGGGTTTTGGCTCGTCTGGACAGAAACATCAGCAATCTGTCAGCACACTGCAATCCTGTATGTAATGCATTACAGTGTAATGAGCTAGATCCAGGCTTTGGAGGGTCAAACTCATGAGGGGGCACTGTGGACATAAAATGTAAGATGTGGCGGTGCGACAGGTTAATTGCAGGAAGCATATCAGGGTGATTTGGGTTCACCAGAAGTCAGAACTGATGTATTTTTAACCTGTGTGAAGAACCCGCTCAAAACAAAGAGGTGACACCTGCAAAAGGAGGCTATTTATTTTCAAATTCTGGCAGTTTTGTGACTCCACCTTTGAGCTCAATGCAGCTTTAATAGTTCCCAAAAAGAAGAGTAGAGCTTAACTTTATTTAGATCATTTACTTGTGCTAACTGGAAACCTTAAAGCTTCGATCTTAATCTTGTGTACTGTTTGATAGATAAACTGAGCTTTGGGTAAATGTGTGAGTGTTAAACTTTCCCCGCTCTCATCTGAATTTCACAGCAAATTTAGCACTGACTCCCGAGTCATAATGAAAGGACAGCTCATTTACAGAGTTGAAAGTTTTTTTTTGATAACTTGCATTATGAAACTAAGGTTTGTCCACAAACAGTCACATCGGGACTCTGACTCGCTCCTGTCTGCCCTGTGTTTTGCAGGCTTCTGCTGCTGCTGTGATGGTGGTGTTGCAGACCCCCCATGCCGGCCAGATCTTTCTGCAGCTTCTGCACCGACACATGATCTGACTAGGAAGGATGCAAAGGTGGAAGCAGACCGTGCTGGATTCAGTTTCACAGCATCTTACTGGAGCAAACACACACAACATACTGCAAGGTTTTCAGTAGTATCTACTTCCCCCTTTTTTTTTCTTTTTTTTTGTTTGAGAGGACACGGATACACCCTGACTGGGCCCCTGTAGTGCTCTACATTGTGGCTGGGAAGTACCTAGTTTTACAACTGTCATGCTGGCCTGCTTAAAGGGACAGTGCTGATCAATTCGAAGCACATATTGAGGGGTCTTTTAGTCACCCTAACAAGGGGGTCACATGGATGTTTGAGTCGTCACCTGATGTGTGAGGAATGTGCAGTCAGAAGAGCCGTTTTCTGCATCAAGCACTGCATAAAAATACTGATTGATATTTGTTAAAAGAATGTCTTTAATAAAAAGTTGAATTGAATGGGGTGTGAGAGTTTCCTGCTTTTGAAAAACGAAAGAGAGAAGACTCACAGCTCTACAGGTTCTTTTTAGTCTTAATGCATAGTGGATTTGTTTTGAACTCTTAATGAAATCCAACCATTCTGAGGTGAAAAGGAATCTACCATGCAATCATTTCTAAAATCACAAATGTGTGTTTTCCAAGTGTTTTCTGGCACTTCACACTGTTGAATGGTAGGAAAAAGCTGCACACTTTGTCTGAATACATTTCTCAGCGTTTATGAAGGCAGAGTCCATAAAAGCGAGTTGAGTGCGCTCATTACATTGATGCCCGTCCTGGGTGTTCTGCATCACTGCCCTCTGTTTACAGCTGCAGAGAGTGAAAGTACTTAATCTGTACATGAACTCTCTGAACTTCACCATGAGGGTCATTTACACACAATGGACACCGGGCACTGTGACAGCACTTACTACAAAATCCTAAACGATACACACGGACCTGGCCAGAAACAGTTCCTGTGTTAAAGACTTGGCACCTAATAGATAACACATCTCCTGATAGTAGTATAGTATAAAAAGAGCAAATGCTCATCATCTCTGATGGAGTAAACCCCAAAAATGACACCAAATGGTGCTGCTTCTCCTCTATGGCTGCTTTTAAGTCGGGGGTGGTCATTCCTATTAAAAGTACGAAGCATGAACGGTGCTTCAGGAAAACGCGATAAATGTTGAAGATTGTTGCCACTGTACCATACAAATGCCTATTTCTTTTCCTTTTTAAAAAAATATTTTGCAAGCTACATGCTTGGTCTGTGCTTACAGAGTAGCAGCAAAGAATGTGTCTGACTCGGTACACCACAGATGATCCATGATAGCTTTGCCTCTTGAATCCACACGACACCACATTTATGAAATTCTGAAGGTTTCTTTTAAACCAGTTTGATAGCGATGGTAAAACTGTGACTCAAAGTCTATTTGAACATTTTTTTCCAGTTTAAAGAACATAGAGTTTACCGAGCACCAATTGTCGAAGCCATGTTTAGATTTCATGCTGCAAGTGATTATTAAACATTACAACCACTCTCACTTTCAGTTTCAGCCTCTTAAGTGGAGCGATAATTATCTGGCTAAATGTGTTTTCAGTCTGTGTGATTGTCTTACGCTACAAGACAATCATTTTGAACGCTACAAAAAAAAAACAAGAGAAAATTACTGTCATCAATAACATGCTTAAGAGAAGTAGGACAGACTTTAAACATCTGAATGGGAAGCACCTAGACGTTGGTAAGAAAAGAGTCCTGTACTGTGCAAAAGTCTCGAGATACCTCAATCTTTAAAATATGCTACTAGGAAAATGACAAATTGGTACAGCAGCTTATTGAAACGTGCAAACATGCACATTGTTTTTTCACCTTTATTCTTCAGCACAGCCTGTTCTCATTCTTGAAGGACATTCAAAGCTCTTCTTTGGATTTTTCTGCCTTTTGTTCTCAAGTCGATCCCACATTGCTTCAGTAATGTTGAGGTCTGGGATCTGGGGAGGCCCAGATGATTGATAGAGCTCCTGTGTGTGTTTTATGCTTGTAACTGCCAGTGTGTTTGGGATCACTGTCATGCTGAACAGTGAAACCACTGCCAACTGGTGGTGGATGGTGAAATGGTGGATCAAAATCTGATGATATGCTTCTGTGTTCATAAGCCAATCGATTACGAGATCTCCAACACCACAGCCCCAAACCATGACTTCCCCTCCACCATGCTTTACAGATGGTTATAGATACATTTTCAGATTGGAGTTAGTTACTCAGTAAGACCTGTTAGAATTTGGCATAC
Source organism: Astatotilapia calliptera (assembly GCF_964374335.1). Lineage (NCBI taxonomy): Eukaryota > Metazoa > Chordata > Actinopteri > Cichliformes > Cichlidae > Astatotilapia > Astatotilapia calliptera. The sequence goes on from NC_137430.1 coordinate 22,855,657, forward strand.
CTCAGTCTTCTCCCACATTTCTTACCCTTAGGAATGGCATCCTGACAGCCACCCTACCACTGAGACCATTTATGATGAGTTTTTAGCAAACAGTAGATGGATCAGTACAGTGGCATGGTGGTTAGCCTCACAGCAAGAAGGTCCTGAGTTCAATCCCACCATCAGGTGGGGATCTTTCTGTGCAGAGTTTGCATGTTCTCCCCGTGATGGATCAAATGAAGGGCCAGATGCATCTCTCAGGTTTTTGCTGGATTTTTTTCTGTTTCTTAAGGATAAGACTTTCACATGCTGTTAATCTGCTGTAGATATGTTTTTTAGTTGTGCTACCTATTCCTTTGTTCTCCACTTGTCTAGTTTCCTCAACTTTAAGGACAGACTAAGCAACATGGCCCATTTTCTGCTATCTCTTTAGGAATTACCGTGTTTGTCAAAAATACTATTTTATGTTTGTCAAACTGCTATTTGTTTGGTATTAGATTCAAGTAAAGAAGCAGTGTGTTTTCTGACAGGCGGCTAGTAACAAAGTTCCTAAAGATAGGGGAAAAAAACTGTCTCTTTGCTAAGTTATGCACAGAAAGAACAATGATTCATTACTTGAGTTTTATGGCTTTTTAATGCTTCAATGAGTCATAGGTAGGGTTGCCAACTCCCTGAAAAATAAATAAGGGACACCTCGTGGCCAGGGCCGGGCAACCCAGTTGTCTTCACCCTTCCCAGTGTGGTAGCTCTTTTTTTGTGTGTGAAATTATTTTTTAACCATTTGACTTGAATTTGATTTAAGCAGATGCATATTGTTTGTGATATGACCATATGGGAAACAAATGATCATTTAGCCATTTATTTTTAGCTCACAATGACAACATTAACACAGTAAAACAGGTCTCTTTCTTAAACAGAAGCCTGTCATGCTTAACTTTTGAGAATATAAGTAAATCTTTCTTTAAAAGAACTCTGTCCTGCTTAACTTAAAATTATATAAATTAATAGAAAACAATAGAACGAAAAATATTCTTGTAACAGTGCACATTTAGTGCATTTAGTACAGTTGGCTTCAGTTGAGGTATTATTTCAGCTTTTCTAATGCTAATCAGCTGCTCCTGTTTGTAAACCCACTTGTTCCCATGATTACGCATCTTAACTCATCATCATTATTCATCTATGTATTACTTTTATGTATTAGTGATCTATTTGTTGTAATCATCTATCCTTGCAGTTGTTTATTACACAAAATAAATTATATTATCACACTTCTGGCCACATAGCGCTGATATTCACTGCACATGCCCATTTTAACCTTAACCAGAGGGTTTAAAAAACAAACCAGTGTTTACATACCATATCTGCTTCTGCCGTGGCCTGGCGGACAAAAAATTGGTAAAGGGTTCCCCGAGCTTTCACGCCCCTCATGTTCTTCATGTGCCCACCAATAGAAGCATGCCTATGGAAAAAGTGCGCCAGCACACAGTGCAGTGCGCTTTATAGTGCACTTTTCCAGCCAGGTGTTTTCCTTTTCCCATTCCTCCCTGTACTTTTGCAGCCTTTTTTTTTCATTCTCTGAGCGAACAAACATTGCTGCTCTAATGCTGGGCTTACACTGTGCGATTTTTGGCCCATTTTGAGCCGATTTTTGAGTCGTGCGACCGATTTGGTGATCAGCCCAATTTTGGCCTTCATCGTGCGTCGTGTAGTATACGTGGGGTAACGAGAAGCGATTAACACCTCACGACCAGCTCCCGATCATCAATCGCTCGTGAGGGTGTCACCGCAGCTGCTCACGCGCAAACACGTAAACGTCGGTGAAAAAGACGTTGCAGCACAGCTGTGCAGCGTGTGATCTGGACACAAGCGATGGAGGCACAACTTGTAGAACTTTGGAAAGCTCATCCGAGCCTTTTCCATGTGGCATCACAAAATTATCACGACCACAACAACCGTGAAAATAGTTGGATTTACACTGCTGCTCAATCACAGCTGCCTGATCAATGTTTTTCATTAGCAATTTAGCAAAGTTGATGTGGTGGTGTGTGTGTGTGAGTGAAAGACAGAGAGAGCGAGCGACAGATTTTCTGTTATAACCTTCATTTTATGGACGCACAGTGTGCCGTCCGAGACTTGCACCGCAGTGTCGGCGTTTGTTCCCCTGTTGGCCATGCTTGTTGTTGTGGTCATCGGTTGTCTTCCGGTATTTTCTCCGTAAGCGACCTTTCCTCAACCAATGAGATGAGTGGTAATCTGACTTGTCATACTCGAATTGTCATAAGTGTGCTGTCAGCTCATTGGTCACAAAGCAGGAGAGGGGCTGGGAATTATGTTTTCAAACAAAGTGTTAATTCCATTAAAAGTTATAGACTACTTTTGATTCTCACTGTATTACGGGACAAAGTGCGTCCCTTATTAGCTTAATACGGGACGTGTACTTTTGTTTCTAAATACGGGACGATTCCGTTTTTTAAGGGACGGTTGGCAACCCTAGTCATAGGTCAGATATAAGTGGCTTCACAACAACAAAAAAAGCATTCCTCTGAAAATGGTCAGGTACAAGGACTGGACTGAAAATGGGTGAAAAGGCAGCAAATGTTAAAAAAAAAACAAAAAACAAAAACCTTTAAAAGACCTTAAGAAAGAGTACTTTTTTGTAATTTAAATCCATCCATCCATCCATCCATCCATCCATCTTCATCCGCTTATCCGAGGTCGGGTCGCGGGGGTAGCAGCCTAAGCAAAGAGGTCCAGACCTCCCTCTCCCCAGCCACCTCCTCCAGCTTGTCCGGGGGAATACCAAGGCGTTCCCAGGCCAGCCGAGAGATATAATCTCTCCAGCGTGTCCTGGGTCTGCCCCGGGGCCTCCTCCCGGTGGGACATGCCTGGAACACCTCGCCCAGGAGGCGCCCAGGGGGCATCCTTGCCAGATGCCCGAACCACCTCAGCTGGCTCCTTTCGATGTGGAGCAGCAGCTGCTCTACTCTAAGCCCCTCCCGGATGGCCGAACTTCTCACCCTATCTCTAAGGGAGAGGCCAGCCACCCTTCGGAGGAAGCTCATTTCCGCCGCTTGTATCCGCGATCTCGTTCTTTCGGTCACTACCCACAGCTCGTGGCCATAGGTGAGGGTAGGGACGTAGATCGACCGGTAAATTGAGAGCTTCGCTTTTACACTCAGCTCCCTCTTCACCACGACGGACCGGTGCAGCGTCCGCATTACTGCAGCCGCAGCCCCAATCCGTCTGTCGATCTCCAGCTCCCTTCTCCCATCACTCGCGAACAAGACCCCGAGATACTTGAACTCCTCCACTTGGGGCAGGAACTCATCCCCGACCCGGAGTGGGCACTCCACCCTTTTCCGGCTGAGAACCATGGCCTCAGATTTGGAGGTGCTGATCCTCATTCCCGCTGCGTTACACTCGGCTGCGAACCGCTCCAGTGCGAGCTGGAGGCCCTCACCCGATGAAGCCAACAGAACCACATCATCCGCAAAAATCAGAGATGAGATTCTGAGGCCACCAAAGCGAAAGCCCTCCGCCACTTGGCTGCGCCTAGAAATCCTGTCCATAAAAATTATGAACAGAACCGGAGACAAAGGGCAGCCCTGGCGGAGCCCATCACCCACCGGGAACGAGTCCGACTTATTGCCGGCAATGCGAACCAAGCTCTTGCAACGGTTGTATAGGGATTGAATGGCCCGTAGCAATGGGCCAGACACCCCATACTCGCGCAACACCTCCCACAGGACGCCCCGAGGGACACGGTCGAATGCCTTCTCCAGGTCCACAAAACACATGTAGACTGGTTGGGCAAACTCCCATGCACCCTCAAGTATCCTCGAGAGGACAAAGAGCTGGTCCAGTGTTCCGCGACCAGGACGAAAACCGCATTGTTCCTCCTGTATCCGAGGTTCGACTAGCGGACGAACCCTCCTCTCCAGCACCCTGGCATAGACTTTCCCGGGGAGGCTGAGGAGTGTGATCCCCCTGTAGTTGGAACACACCCTCCGGTCCCCCTTCTTGAAGATGGGGACCACCACCCCGGTCTGCCAGTCCACAGGTACTGCCCCTGATCTCCACGCAACATTGCAGAGACGTGTCAACCAAGACAGTCCTACAACGTCCAGAGCCTTCAGGAACTCGGGGCGGACCTCATCGACACCAGGGGCTCTGCCACCAAGGAGTTGTTTAACTGCCTCAGTGACCTCGCCCCCGGAAATCGGTGGGTCACACCCCTCATCCTTGGAGTAAAAATATTTTACAAAATAAAGGATTCAGACTGTTGCACAGTTTTATATTTATTGCCCAAAATTAGCACATTACAATGTCTGTAGTATATTAACTCACTTGAATAAAGGAACTTCCTTCCCAAAAAACAAAAAGAAATCTTTTAGTAGGATTAAAATGGGAAAAACCGAGGGGGAATTCCCCTTTTAGTAGTTCATAACAAACTGAACAACTGAAGCTTAACATAAAATGAATCACCATGTGTTATGTTTATTTAAACCTTTCATTTTGAAAAGGAAATGATTACCACTACTTTCCTTTTGCTTTTGTTCTTAACGCTAAGCTAAGCTAAGCTAACAGTTTAATGGCTGTCGCGTCACAATTACTGTACAGACTTGAGCGCTGGCTTTGATCTCCTCATTTTACCGTCAGAATCAAAGCACACACTGGCTTTTATTTCCGGTATGTGTTGAGCTATTCCTTTAAACCGCACAGCTGGAGGTGAAGTGCCACGTTCGTTTGAATGGCCAGCACTTCCAGTTCCTTCTCCAGGTTTGACTGGAGAGCAGGTACGTCAGGCTCAGATCATCTTAGCAAAACATCCTTTTCTCTTCTCTCTGCCCTTCAGAAATCTTTGGATGTGGTCAGCTAAGTAATGAGTAATGAGTCATGCTCAGTAGACTGTATATCCTTCTGTCACCATCACTTTTTACTTTTATCTTGTAACCGAACCCCTGTTTTGCATGAAGACCTCCCTACTTCAGCTTTCACTTGAACCGCTCCGAAGCAGCTTTGGTCGTTCTAAGTCGACTGTTATGCCCGATTGCCGCCATAAACTGTGCTGGGTCAAGTTGTCTGATTTTTCTTTTTCTTCTTGTCAAGGTGTTGGATCTAGAAGAAAAGCGAGGAGGTTAAACAAACTCAAAGTTCATTGAAATAAACCTCTGTCAACTCCCACTCCCTGTTTCTGAGTATAGGAATGCGCTGTTGTTGCGCTTCACATCCCACGCAGAATTGCTGCAGGCCTTCAGGTAATGAATGAACAGGGGATGCCCACCCAGCAACCACCAAACAAAGAAAAGTGGGCACACTCACTCCCAGACTGGTAAAGGATGACTGAGTTTCCCATCACCGTGTAACCTCACCGTGTCATTTGTCAGCATGTTTACTGCCCGTTATTCATCTTCAGTGTGGAGATCTATACTGATTGATTTAATCATTAAATAGTGAAATTTATCCCTTAAATTTTAAAATAAACATTTTTTCTAACTGAAAAAGTATCTAAAATAAATTTGTGAGTACAGGTTGTCTAATAATGATTGCTTAAAAATGGTTATGGTGTGATGTGAAGTATTCGGGATCATTTAATATGAAATCTAAATGATGGGTAGTAGCTGCAGTGGCATTTTATGCACTTGTTTTACAGTCCACTAAACTTTAATGGAAACCTGCTTAACATGTGATTATTATTTTTTAACTAGGTCGCAATAAGGGAGCAAGGTGAAGTAAAGGACAGAACGACGGTCTCATAGAAATGTGAATAGTTGGACATAATGCGACAGCCCTACTGTTCCCTCTAAAAGCTCATCTACATGTTTTAACGTGTCTCTTTAAAACCAAAAGTCCTTCTTGGAGAAAGTCTTGCCACCCGGCAGCCAGTAGGAACAGACACCCTGTAGAGACGGGTGGCAAAATGAGAGAAAAGTCAACATCACACGCCTGAACTGAATGATTTATTCAACATGAGTATATATTGAGACGGGTGGAGCAAAGCTGTTTCTTGGAAACACGTTTCTGTGTAAGTATATATGTAAGGCGTGTGTTTGAACACTAAAGGTCAGCAACATGTGTAATCATCTCAGATTTGTTATAAGTAACCTACGAGTAGCTCATCAGACTTATTACAGTTCTTGAGGTAATGATGAAGGTACAGAAAACAAATCCTGTGTGCCCACTTTTCTCAACTCCCACAGCGATCCCAGCATCCTGTGTAAAAACTCCTTTGTACACTTGCTGGACACTTTATTTGGGATGAACTCTCTCCTGTTCCACCACATCTCAACGGTGCTCTATTGGACTGAGATCTGGTGACTGTGGAGGTCATTTGAGTAAAGCAAACCTCACTGTCATGCTCAGGCATCCATTTTTAGATTATTTGAGTTTTGTCACATAGTGCGTTATCCTCCTTTTGTCATAGAGTGATGCACACTAATATCCCCTACAGCATTAAACCAGCAGCCAGACAGAAATCAAGAGTCATCAAACCAGACAACGTTTATCAGTCTTCTGTTGTCCAGTTTCGGTGAGCTTGTTTTAAGTGTTGCCTCAGTATCTTGTTCATAGCTGACAGGAGGTGTTGTCTCCTACTGTTGTAGCTCGTCTGCATGTGGTTTTTTGAATTAATCTAGAGATGGTTGTATGGGAAAATCCCAGCAGATCAGCAGTTTCTGAAATACTCAGACCAGCACGTCTGTCACGAACAACCATGTTGCGATCAAAGTTGGTAAAATCAATTCTCTTCTCCACTCTGATGCTCAGTTTGAACTTCAGCAGGCTGTCTTGAACATGTCCACACGCCTAAATGCACTGAGTTGGTGCAGTGTGATTGGTTGATTATATATTCGTCTTAACAAGCGGTTGAACAGGTTTGCCTAAGAAATCAGCTGGTGTGCACCATTATCTTTGATCTTTGCTATTTACGGTAAGTATTTTTCATTCTGAGTATCTGGACCTCGCAGCTTTTCTGCTCTCTGACAATACACTGCAAGTTTCCTCTTTTTTAAAACCTTATAAAAACCCCAGTCCTTGTTCTTTAGCCTGTTGGCAGTTCATTCAACCACAATTAAGCTTTCAGGAATTTGTCCATTTTATCACCGAACTGACAAGACGATACCTTCATACTAGAGATGGACCGATCCGATATTACGTATCGGTATTGGTCCGATACTGACCTAAATTACTGGATCAGATATCGGAGAGAAATAAAAAATGTAATCCGATCCGTTAAATATCAAAAAAGCACCTCACAAAACTTGCGACACGCCGTAACTCGCCTCATAACCGTAGCACGTCGGAGCAGTATGTGTCACGTGATAGAGCGGCTGTGGCGTGAGAGACCTGTCAGTGGTCTGGTTGAGCATTTGTAGCCTCGCTACCAACCCCGCATTTCATCTCCGACAAAGTTATCCCGAGAGAAGTAAAGCACGTGTGTAAGTCCATCTCTGAATGTTTGTAAAGCATTCCCGCGTTAAGCTTAACAACCGATATATGGAGCGACTGCCTCTTCTCTCCCCCTCCCTCTCCTGCTGCTACTTCAATCATGAAACTGATCAATGATCAGCTGATCGGCTTTTCTGTCGCGAGTCCGTCTCTCTTGTTTGTTTATCTCCCACTTTGCACCAGAAAGAGGAAACCAGCGGCTGAATAACAGCAGCACGTTTAAGCTTGAAAATCTGTTGTTAGAATTTATTTAATATTACTTTCTACTGAGGATCTTTTTCTACGTAGCTGACGGCTGGTAACTGTGCAGGGGCGGATCTAGCAAAGTTTAGCCAGGGGGGCCGATAGGGCATGAACAGGGAAAAGGGGGCACAAAGACATACTTTTCTTTCTTATTCTCATTTAAAATGTCTAGCTTTTAGTAAATAATTATCTGAATCTTACACCCAAAGTTTTAATCTGATGTAAAATGAATAGAAGTCAATTACTGTATATAGTAACTATTAAGTCTAATATATACCCTAGTAAGCTATACTACTTTTGAAGAAAGATGCTGAATCTATTTAATTATTCTTGAAAAATAAATGAGTTCTGTGCATTTTTCCCCACACTGCATCAAATTAAAGTTGATTATGTCGATTAAGCATCATGAGGTGGGGGGTGGTTCCCTATTATTATTATTATTTTTGCTGGGAGTTTTAGAGCCCTATTAGTTAGGTTGCTTACCCTTTAAAATACCAGAATAGGGAGGATGGAGTAGGTTTAAGTTCATTAGATTGATCAGTGTTGCTGAACTATGAAATATTTTGGGTGCAGTATATTTTTTGCATACAGGTATAACAGAATAGCTTTAGTGTTTGGGGTTTTTTTTGTAACTTGAGCATGAACTTATACAAAAAGCAGCAAGATATGTAAAAAAAGATTTTTATTGATTAAAAAACACACTATATCGGATTCATATCGGTATCGGACATAAAAAAAAGTGGTATCGTGCCATCTCTACTTCATACAACACAAAATCTTTGTAAATCCATGATTTTTCTTCCCTAAAACCTTCCCAAGGCATGACTTAAATCATACAGAAAAGAGACGTACATAGTTAAATCAATGACTTCTTGCTTTCTATACCTTCAACAAAAGCATGCATTCTTTCCATTTTTCAAGGGCTCTAAAGATAGTGCTTGTGGCTCTTGGCTAAAGGACGAATATGTCTACAAAAATGTTTTCCTTCTTTGAACTGAACATTTTTGAGAGTCTTGAGGAAATTACATTTATTTAAAATTGATTATAAAATAGAGTGAATTCCCAAGTATTCCCAGTTAACATCTTGCAGCCACTCACTTTCATGCTGTAACCCAGGGGTGCCCAATCCCGGTCCTCGAGAGCTACCATCCTGCAGCTTTTAGATGCATCCTTGTTCCCACACACCCGAATCAAATGAATGGCTTGTTATCAGGCCTTTGCCAAACATGATGGCATGCTGAAGAGGTAATCAAACCATTTGATTCAGCTGTGTTGGAGTAGGGATGCATCTAAAAGCTGCAGGATAGTAGCTCTCGAGGACTGGGATTGGGCAGCCCTGCTGTAACCCATCAGGAACCACACATTAACCACTGCTTTAGATCTAGAACAAGCAAACCAGTGAATGAATGAAAGACACAGAATCACCTTTGTCTTTATCAGGACCTTCTTATCTTCTCAGAGATATTTTTGTTTAAATCTGCACAAATGTTATCCTACATGATAACAAGTTTCCTTATTCTCCACATCCAGAGTGTTTCAGGTCAGGAAATATCTGGCAGTCTGACCTTATCTGTATGTTCACGCCCTGCGTCTTTTGATGTGGCTGCTCTGTTTGTTCACCAGCGCCAGCAGTCTGCTCTCTCCCATTCAGCAAACTGCCTCCTGCTAATTCCCTCACTCTGACCGGGCAGTGGCCATTGTTTCAGTTCCACACCAGGAGCTGCGTCTCATTCACACCTCGTGAGCTGCAGTCACCAGCTGCAGCGCGATCAGCAGCACCGCTGTGTGACTTCTCACAAGTTCAACACATACTTTGAAGAAAGTGGCAGGTTTGTCAATAATGCTACTGGGAGCTAAAACCTGAAAGCTTGAGCTTTTTATTCAAGTGTGTTGAGAAAATCTGGCCAGCATTAATAAACAGCGAGAGCGATTATGGCATTTTTTCATCTATTCTTCTAAATTTTATCCAAACAACGAGGTGCTCCAACTTGATCCTCTGACAATCAGCTGATACTTTATTTACCTTCATATGAAAATTGTTTGACTTACAGGGAAGTCCATAGGGGTGGGGTGAATTTGCATTTTTAAGCCATCATAAGTTCATAAATACTGATATGTACATTAGAAATTTAAGGCTGAAAAACACATTAAAGCTCAGTTTAAAACTACAAACAAATCAGTTTTAGACCTTTTTCAAGTGTCACCTCTGAAAGACGAAATCTTTTGTGCAGCACGATTTTTAGCTCATCCACCTGAAGGACCGACAAGGTTATGCCACGGTGAGAATCACTCCTCCTCCTGAAGCGTCGGTCAGACTTTAATCAAACTTAAACACACTGATCACCAAGTTGGTCTACAGCCAAAGTGTGCGGTTTTTCATGTGCACTAACCTGTGAGGTGTGACAGATTGTGAGCCGGATGAGGTTAGTGCGTACCTGACCACCAGTACCATGGCATATCTCCGTGATTTCAATGTCTGCGATGTATTTAACAGAAAAAAGCACTGGTGCCCTGGGTGTTTTATCTGATTTCACAAGTACATTTTAAGTAACGGTTAAAGTGTCTGATCAGAACAAGTTACAGCAAAAGAAAGGTCTCCTGTTTATATTTTGATTTCATTTTCATTTATTAAAACTCTATTAATCCTGAAGGAAATCCATTCATTGTCATGATCGACTGGGTCATCTGCCAGGCTCATCTTCTTGCCAGGAGTCCCTCTGTGGCATGTTGTCATATTTTAATACTCATCAAATGTTTAGTTTGAAACTATATTTAGTCAAACTATTAAAACGATGCTAAGTGTGTGACCGCTATACACGTATACAGCATGTCAAAAAAAAAAAAAAAAGTTGCACTTGCAAGTTTTACTTTGACCTTTAGTTGATGTGATGACCAGCTTGCCCATTCTGGTAATAGTAATGTCATTATAATAGGGTTTTCCCCAAAAGGTCATCATAACCATGCGAAGCTAAGCTGCCATAAAGTCAGTCCACTTGACATCATAAAAGTTAAGAAACGAGCACTGTGACCAAAAAAATAATTTAATGGTTTATAACATTTGAACCTCGTGGATTTAAACATTCAAACTATACACAGTCATGTGAAAAAGAGGAGTTCATCCATCCATGTGTAAAACTAAGTGCACTTTTACTGCTTCCATTGGAATTAACAGGATAAGTAGCTGCCAGGTGCTGATAATGACTTACTGGTTATCAGAAAGTGTGAGCATCTCTGTAGACATGGCAGTTTGCTGGTCTGGAGTATTCAGTATTCACCCTCACCTGAGGTTAGAGCGTGCAGACAAACTGCAAAAAAATCCAAGTGGAGATGTTTCGCCACGATCCACAGTGCCATGTTTGGAGAAAACTAACCACAGCATATCAGCACAAATTTTTTCGTCCAGCTTTCAAGCACGGTGGAGGACTTGTATGCATACCGGAGTATTCAAGAATCAAATTTAAAGCAATCTGTCTGACTGATCATGAGCACAGCAGCAAATCTACAACAGAATGGCTCAAAAAGAAAAGAATCACTTTAAGCATATTTGCACTGCACAAGACACTAAATAATGTGGATTGCACAACACTGGTCATTATATTCTTCATTTCCAGTTAATACTTGTACAGCTGCTGTTATTGTGTATATAATATTTATATTTCTTCATACATTCTTATATATTTCTATACTGTGTATTGTGTATTTTGTTGTACAGTTATTTTATTTTCAACTTTAATTTATATATTTTATCTTATTCTTTCCCAGTTAAATGTACCCTTCAGTCTAATTTGTGTTGTACAGTTATTTCATTTTTAACTTTAATTTTTATATTTTATTTTATTCCTTCCTAGTTAAATTTACCCTTTTTAATTTTCATATTTATTTCCTATCTTATTCATAGCCTTTTCTTTTTTTTCTTTAGGTCACGAGCAGTTGTCTAAGCATTTCACTGCATATCGTACTGTGTATGACTGTGTACGTGACAAATAAAATTTGAATTTGAAATTTGAAATTTCACGGGTGAGGGCCTCCAGCTCGCACTGGAACGGTTCGCAGCCGAGTGTGAAGCAGCGGGAATGAGGATCAGCACCTCCAAATCTGAGGCCATGGTTCTCAGCCGGAAAAGGGTGGAGTGCCCACTCCGGGTCGGGGATGAGTTCCTGCCCCAAGTGGAGGAGTTCAAGTATCTCGGGGTCTTGTTCGCGAGTGATGGGAGAAGGGAGCCGGAGATCGACAGACGGATTGGGGCTGCAGCTGCAGTAATGCGGACGCTGCACCGGTCCGTCGTGGTGAAGAGGGAGCTGAGTGTAAAAGCGAAGCTCTCAATCTACCGGTCGATCTACGTCCCTACCCTCACCTATGGCCACGAGCTGTGGGTAGTGACCGAAAGAACGAGATCGCGGATACAAGCGGCAGAAATGAGCTTCCTCCGAAGGGTGGCTGGCCTCTCCCTTAGAGATAGGGTGAGAAGTTCGGCCATCCGGGAGGGGCTCAGAGTAGAGCAGCTGCTGCTCCACATCGAAAGGAGCCAGCTGAGGTGGTTCGGGCATCTGACAAGGATGCCCCCTGGGCGCCTCCTGGGTGAGGTGTTCCAGGCATGTCCCACCGGGAGGAGGCCCTGGGGCAGACCCAGGACACGCTGGAGAGATTATATCTCTCGGCTGGCCTGGGAACGCCTTGGTATTCCCCCGGATAAGCTGGAGGAGGTGGCTGGGGAGAGGGAGGTCTGGGCCTCTTTGCTTAGGCTGCTGTCCCCGCGACCCGGCCCCGGACAAAGCGGATGAAGATGGATGGATGGATGGAAATTTGAATTTGAAATTTGAATTTGAATCAAGGTGTTGCAAACCTCAACTCAACTGAAATGCTATGGTGGGGCCTTAAGAGAGCTGTGCATGAACAAATGCCTGCAAATTCAATGAACTGAGGCAACGCTGCACAAAGGAGTGGGCAAAAGTTCTCCACAGTGTATATAGAAAATGATTGCTTCATGTTATTACTGTTAAATGTGATTCTATAACGATAAAATCACGGGATACTTATTTTTTCACGGGACTGCAGAGTTTTCCTGCATATGACTGCACAATTTGTCAAAAGCTGCTGAGCAGTGCATTACACTTGCAGTACATTTAACTCCAAGTAATAAAAGACAAGATAAGACAGCTGCATCCCTGCCAGTTTTTGTATGGTACGGTTAAATGAGCTGGAGAAGTGGGTGAAAATCTATTTTGCTGCAGTGAGCAGGCACTTTTTAACCGACACGTTTTGGAAGATCTGGAAATTTCTCCAAAGATCAAATCAAATAAGTTTGGTTAGAAGTAAGGAGGACCGGTACTTTGTGAAACTGCAACTGTAAGGGAAGCAGTAACTAACAGAAACCATGATTCACTCACATCCTACCAGTTTTCAAATTGCTCAGGAAATGGCTGACAAACGGTCGTGACCACAGTTCTGATGGTGGCTTATTTTTACCACCATCTTCCCAGTATTTGTTGAACTAAAAGTAAAAGTATGTTGTTGTTAACAGTAACTTTCCAGAGGTGCTTTTAAAATCTTTTGACTCATCAGAGACAGAAATGATATGGCCAGCTTACATGTAACAGTTTGGTTACTCATCAATATGCCTTTCAGACTGCAGGGCAGCAACTTAACGGAAGGGCCTACAGTGCACTGCTTATTACAGTTCAGTATTTACTGAATATGAGCAACAGCAGCAGGCTGTAGGGAACTCAGCAGCTTTACAGTTCATTGACAAGAAAACAGTGGCTGAAACTAAAGCGGAAACTATCTAGCACCAACAGCTCCACCACCATTAAAAATGGAAGGAGTTTCATTCACAGATTTGCACTCGATGAACCCGAGGCAGCACCCACTGGCATTTGTGACACCGAGACAGCAAAAAAACAAAAAAGGCTACATGCAATATACCCTTCTCTTTGCAGAATTGTTGCAAAAAGTGCAAATATGGCTATTGCATTAACAAATTTTTTTTTTTTTAGACTTAAAACATTTTTTTAAACAAGTTTCATGCATAAAAAGCTGCTCCAGTGCAGTCTGTTAGTTGCATATAGTGTAATAAACCAGCATGCACCACTATGTTCTGTTTCATCTTGTTCTGTGGATCAGATTTCAGAGGATAGAAAGACTTACTTAATGGTTTTAATATCAGTAACATAGCATACTGTGACTTTACTGCTCTGTATTTTTACTACTAAAGGTCAGCCAGGGTGTGGAAAGATAAAAATAGAGAGGCCATTTAAGCATTAGTATGCCCTCATCAGCAAATCTTCAATTAAAGTAACTGCGCAGACTGGCAGTCATTTAATCCCTTTATCTATAGGATCTGGTCCTCTACACCTGTGCATGTGTGTGTGTGTGTGTGCACATGTCCATGTGAGCCTTTACGTTTGTATGTGACTGCATCGGGTATCTCCCCATCATCAAGTAATATTATACAGCCACTACAGTACAGATTATATCGTCTATTTTTCCCCCCTCGGTTTGCACAGGTCATAGAGGTGCGATACTTCCTGCAAAGCCCCAAAGTTGCGAATCTGTAGACTAAGAAGTGTCCAGACTTTCTGCAGGTGAGTGGTTAACCCTGCGTTCCCAGGCTGGGTGTAAATAAAATATAGTAAGGCAGCTGTGGGAGGTCTGCAACTTGGCAGGAGTGTTTAAAAAAAGTCTGCCCACTCAAGAGTCAAACACCAGCACAGGCTGATACTTGCTCCTGTCCAACTGATCTGCCCGCCCACACATGGGAAAGCACTATCCAGGAATCACGCTCCATCGGTCTCCATGCCCAGTCAGGCACTTTTATTTCATTTAAAGCCATCACTTTGTTTGGGTTAAAAAGATTTCTTAAAATAACACTGCGCCCCGTAAGGCGCAGTAAAAGGCTAAAAAATTCCAACTTCAATTTAAACAGCGGCCTTTAATCAAAGGTCTGGCTCAGAGTCACAAATAATGATGATACAACTGAAAGTGGTTGTAATGCTGGGAGCGCATACTTACACTGCTGAACAAGTCACGGTATACAGAGCTGTCTTTTTGTATAGACTTAAAGAATGAGATATCAAACGACCCAGTTAGTGAGCACCGCTCAGTCCTGCGAATTGAAATATAGATTCTGTCACTGCCATGACTGCCGGGCCTTTCACTTAGGTTTGTATTCCAATGTGGAAGTTTAGAGTAGTGATGGAAATTTATCCCCAAAAGCGATACATCATAGGTAATGCAGGCCTCTGTGTTCTTTCATCATTTAAGCAGCAGAGAAACAGACCAAGGTTCTCTAGAGAATGAAATTATGCGATTGATGTGCTTTATGAGCTCTGGGGTTACTTGAAAATCCAATCTTAAGCTTGCGTCATGCTCATTGAAGAAGTCACCAGATATGAAGAGAGTAACAGAATCCAGCTCGGGGCCTGTATGTGTGGAGTTTGCATGTTCTCTGCGTGGGTTCTCTCCAGGTACTCCAGCTTCCTCCCACGGTCCGATCACTTGCACTTGGATAGGGTTAATCAGTAATTCTGATTTCAAGTACCATCTTTGTGCTTGATTTCACCCAGCAAGAGCCAGCAATGTTGTGTAGAAAAATACACATATTCACAAACAACCAGAGGAGGTCACAGATCAGATCTAGGCCTGTGTGATTGAATTTATTTTCTCAACAACTTATTAAAGTCTGGGTCACAGCAGGGTTGGGGATTATCTGAGCTGTCATTAGGGGTGAAGTGGGGCACACCCCGGACAGGTCGCCTGGACTTTTCTGTCCATTTTGTGGGATCTAGCAGCTTGGTAACAATGGAACCAAGCTGAAAGTCATACTGTCTAGCTTTTATGAAAAACATTGTACTCCATCAGGAATTTCCTGACCTTTAAGTTAAAAAAGTACACTCAAAAAGAGTTCAAATAAAGAGTGTAATAATGTTTATGAAAGTTAAGGTTAGTGCTTTTTCAGTCGTTTTTATCTTTTCTTCTGATTTACTTCTTCCAGGGTGGAAAGCATTGGGAGCAATCATATATGTAAACACTGATAGGTAGCCTTATTGCTAGCTTCACATAACACTGTAAGTGGGTTAAAGGTAAACAGCTGACTTTGGGAAACACAGTTTGATTTCTTGCCAGAGTAAGGTGATAAGATCAGTCTGACTTAGTGTGTACTGTGTATGCAAAGTATGGAGTTGGATCCAAGAAGTAATTCGCTTAGCTAGCATAAACACTGAAAACAGAAGGAAACAGTCAGGGCGACTCTACCCCGACTACAAAGATGTACCAGTGTATGTAAAGCTCAGAGCAGACACAGCGTACGGGAAGCAATACGTTAGATATGTTACTAATTACGTTTTTTGGCATCATTAGGTAAACCTTGGGATCTGTTTTTTCCTGCAGAGCTGCTTTAATTCTTTGTGGTTCAGATTCAAAAAGGTGCTGGAAACATTCCTCTGAGATTTTGGTCCATGTTGACATGACAGCATCACACATTTGCTGCAGATTTGTCGGCTGCACATCTACTATTCAACCACAACTCAAAGAAGCTCTATTGGACTGAGATCCTGAGACTCTGAAGGCCATTTGACTACAGTGAACAGTCTGATTTGTCTAACAGTTGAAAGCAGTACACTGTGGTCGTAAAGGGATGGACATGGTCAGCAACAACACTCAGGTAGGCTGTGGCGTTTAAATGATGCTCAGTTTGTACTGAGGTGCCCAAAGTTTGTCCACAAAATATCCCCCACACCGTTACACCTTGTTCATGTTTTTTGCGCTAAATTCTGACCCTAGCATCTGAATGTCAGAACAAAAACTGAGAGTCATCAGACCAGGAAAAGTTCCAATCACCCAATTTTGGTGACCCCTTGTGAACTGCAGCCTCAATTTCCTGTTTTTCACTGACAGTTATGACATCCAGTGTGGTTTTCTGTAGTTGTAGACTATCTGCTTTTGGGTGTGAAGCATTGTGCATTCAGAGATGCTCTTCTGCATACTTTAGTGGTAATGAGTGGTTATTTGAGTAACTGTTGACTTCCCATCTGCTCAAAGCAGTCTAACCATTATCCTCTGACATCAACTAGACATTTTCACACAGTGAACTGTTGCTCACTGGATATTTTCTCTTTTTCTGATCATCCAAGTATTTCAGCAATTTCTGAAATGCTCAGACCGGCTTATCTGGTACCAACAAACAGGCATTCAAAGGCACCTTTCTTCTGCCCTGAGTTCTGTTTTAATTTAAAATATTTTAGAGATGACCTGACGGCGGTGCATTTGGGATCACAAAAATTAAACAGTCTGTGTGCGGTCTGATTGCATCCGTATGAGAAAAACACAAGTAACAGAACTCCCGGCGGAACGAGTGGACGTCACATGTCTCTCAATCCAGGAAGCGCCCTCGCCCGAACCAATCAGTGTTTCTCGCAGTGAACCTGCCTCCTGCTCAGGAGAATCTGTGCACGACACGACAGCTTCAGATGATGCCCTGACCTGATTCGACATCGTCTGGAGTTCATGCGCGAAAACAGTTTATGATGACAAACACTTGCAGTGACTCTTGACACACATTTGCATTTGTGCTTTTTTTTTTTCTGTCTCGAACGGGCTAATGAAACTGTCACGCAGACTTTTGACAAGTCTACAACTGTCTGCATTACACTCATCTCACACCTCAGCTTAAAAGAAAAAAACCTCAAACATTGTCACACAATAAAACACGACAAGGTTTTTTTTTTTATTCCTCAGAAAGATGCCGTTGATGGCTGTGGAAAGTGCACAGCCATATAGGTATTGAAAATTCAACTTAGCTTAATCTGTTTTGTTCAGCATCTTCACTCTGAGTCATGGTTAGGGGAAGTTGCTGCTCTCTTTATGCATATGTACCGGCTATGAAAACTAGTGCTGCTCTCACTCTAAATGATTTGTAAATTACATTGGTGTTTGCCTGGGGGCTTCCCCTGGTAAGCTTTCAATTTTTCAAGCATCCACTGAATATTTTGTACCCTTAACCTGAAACACATTATGTGTTCCACCCAATCACACCTGACTCAAGACTCTTCTTTTGAATTACGCATACCAGTAATGTACATTCATATATCACCTGGTCTCTCCTTAAAAACGACAACTATGAGAAGCCCTATTATCTGGTAATAATAATTAACACAGAGGCAGCTGATCTTTAAGAGGATGTGCGCACTGACTCATCCTCTTTAAATCATCCTCTGCTCTTTCCACGCTCGCAGCAGGGAGGCCACATGCGAATTACCTTAGCGTTTACACAGATGCTGACATTTAGACAGGGCATGAGAAAGGAGAAAAGCGGCGATCAGGTTGCAGGCAGCGAGCAATCACTGTGAAATCCAAGGGAGCCGAGCGTGTTGTTGAGGGCTGGTTTGTCGGCTCAGGCGAGGACGGGACTTCTCACGCGTGTGTTTACCTGCTGGGTTTACGTTAGTGGGTTTCCCTGCCGCTCTTCGCCCACCCTCCTGAGAAAGGGTCAGTTGGCACGGGTGTGTGAACACTGGTTAGGCAAACTAACATAAGCCAGAGCTGCTTTCTCAGAACTGCTTTACAGCTGACAGAATGTGAAAGCAGAATAAAAACAAACACCCCCCTTTCACTTTAAGCCTTGTTTCGGGAGGGGGACGCATTTAGCAGACAAACTGCTGTTAATCTTAAAGGCTTGAGGTTTAACATTTAAATTGCACAAGACTACAAGGAAATTGCATCACTGCATTTTCAGACGGAAGTCAGCGTGTCTTTTTTAAAAAAAAAAAAAAACTTGTCGCTTTAAATATCACAACTTGAATGAAGCCCTCGCACGTTCATCAGCTCTGACACTTCTAGGAATGATGGTGTCGCGCGTTCACAGAATGCAGACCATATTCTTCGTAGCGCGGACCTAAAATAAAACTGCAGTTTCCCCTTTGTGCATTTAAATCAGCATACTTTGGTCCAGCCTTGATATGACGGGGTAAGAAGTTAACATACAGTATTAACCGTAATAAATGGAAAAAAGGTGCATGAAATATTCATCAGCAAAACACACAGACTAATTTGGACAAGAATAATTTAAGAGGCAGTTGTGGAGATATTTTTTTAAGCTCCCTCAAGACCAAAGCGCTCTGTGGGTATTGTCAGCTTTTTCTGAGGTATAATTGAGGAAAGCTTGCAGTACTAGACACCACTCACCTTTCCAAGTTAAATTCCCCCAGGCCGCCTTAATGCGCCCATCTCCCGTCTTCGCCAAGTATCAGTTATCAGAATTGCAAATATTGGGCAGACTACATCCTTAATCAGAATTATTAATGACCAAGCTGTTTGAAGTTTACCCAGGGAGGCTTCACTTCACAGACGAGCACCACAGTATTTAGCTCTGTGGGCAGGTTAAGGCCGCATGTTTCTGACTTGGTACAACTGTAATTTAAAAGCAAATTATGCACCAATAAAACACTGAGGAGTCGCAGCCAGTTATGCGCCATCCACATCTGTAATTGCATGAACATCGAGAGTGTAAATACATGAGTAATGTATGTGTATTCAGTGTGATAACTAGAGTCATTCATTCATTCACTACCTTTCTTTATAGCAGATTTAATCTTTTGCGTTTTATGTCACCGATAAGGGGGGCAGTGACTGCGCCCTAAAGTTACTGATAATCTAAGATGAACATTTCCCATTTGCGAGTCAGATTAAATATGGTTAAGTGCTGAAACTTCTTCTTTGTTGCTGTTATTGGCTCAGTCTTTATTAGTAATATACCTCGAGTGCGTTTGTGTCTGCACGCATGCACAAACCAAGCAACATTTTTAAGTTGCTTCACAAGTGTTTGCTTATGTTGTTTTGTTCATAATTCATTATATAAATATGTATATATATATAAGTTTTATATTCATATACCTTGTAGTCAGTCTGCCGATGAAAGCTCTCAGATGTAGTTTTTCTAACCTCGCTTTCATCTGACGTCCACTTTAAGGCCCTAAAATACAGTTACTTTTGGAAGTGATGCTGACACCCAAATATTCTGCCTACCTCAATCTTTTTAATCTAATAAATAAATGCATAAAATTAAAAAATAGAAAAGCATAAATCATCATACCTGTTGCGATTCCATCCATTATGTCACTGCTTGCCGACTGCAATTACTTCCGTTCGCTGATGATATTGCTCTAATAAGCAGTGACTCACAAACAGCATTCCCCATAAGTATGGCCTCCCTATACTTATGTGTGACTTTCAGTAAAACATGACTATGACTTTATATGTCTTACTTTTGCCTATGCAATTTATTCTAGGTAGTATTTTCAGAAATCCCTTCTTGTTTCCGTTGGTAAATATATGTTTAGGGATCTGTCACATGGATTTCAGTCTCTCCAGCTAAACCAAAGCATGATTCAGAGGTTTCTCATCCTTTTAGCATAGAGTTGGTGCTGAAATCTTGAAAGAAAAATAGTTGCTGATCAACTTGACGTGTCTTAAAAAAGCTAAGTGCCATTTAAACAATATGTCTCAGTTTTTCCAGATTCAGTCTTTCTCATTAAAAAGAAACTCTACCATCGTAAATTAAAGAAATGTGTAGGCAGGTTTCACTGTCACAGTTCAGTGTTACAGTTATAACCTTAGTCAGTAACAAGGCTGTAAAAGTGACAGCGATTCAGATGTCTGGCTCAAATTGCTCTCATGATGTGATCTATTGGTGCAAAATACAGTGGGAAGAAAAACGACACCCACGTTCACTGCAATTTTGACTTCTTTGCAAAACTATTGATTTCGAATGGATTAGATCCTCCAGCGGGCTGGTTCTGGCTAGCATGGCTCTGTGTTTGATCTCTGTGGAACAGATGGAGTCAGGCTCCGCAGCAACATAGCAGCTGTTAACAGTATTTCTCATCATGCTAATGAAATAGCCAGATGTGTTTAAAGTACACATACTTGGTCTTTGGAGGATATTTGTACCAGCAATTTTTGTGCTATGTTAGTATAACATGAGAATACAATTTTTTTCTTTTAAACACTGCCTCCACACCTAAACAGAAAAATGAAATCTCAGGCATTAAAGTGGAATTGGCAGGAGGAGGAACCCTAAGATCGGTTTTAGTCGCCCAGCAGGGGGAAAAGAATCATCTGTAATCAGCTGACCTGTGAGACTGCTGCTGCTGCTCTGAGGTTTACTGCTCTTTGCGGAGTTACGCAACAAAATTCAACAAGATGTTACGCAACATTTCATGAGTTATACTGGCTGATTTCCATCACCCTAAACTGACAGTATACTTTTTTCTTTTACCGTCTTTCTACCAGTCAGTATAAAGTTAGTATAAATGTGGAATTCAATGAATAAATTTATCATTAACTTTGTTCAAACTGATCTCTGCTACAGTTGATATAACCAAACTCTGACCGTGCTGCTCTGCACCAGTGTAACACAGTTATTGACTGTAAATTCACTACAGTGTGATCAGCTTTGTGTCGCACTAAACCCTTAAGTACTTTCATAGAACCTTTTAATAAGACAAACTTAGTAAATCTCAGTTTGTCTTGCAGGATGTTTCAGAATATGAAAAAAACATAAAACTTAATATCATACTATATATTACATATTCGATATCTTGTCCAAATATAAGATGTGAGCTTTAATTTTCTAGATCATTAAATGCCCATCAGCAGTCCTTACCTTTAAATATAACCTCTCTTCTTCATCATCTCCTGTCCTGTCTTTCTTACATCTTTTCTCTTCCTGGGAAATCCAGGAGCTGTACCTTTAGCTAGCAACACACTGTGCAGCAAACTGCAACCGAAAGGTTTACGTGTTTGCTGATAGTTGTTGAGCTGATAGAAACATTGCACTTGAAATTACCTGACACTCAAAATTGTTACTCTTTTTCCACTCACTCCTCTTCTGTAGCGCTAGCTAGATACTGAAGTACCGTGACCGGAACATCTGCACCAAAAACACTGTTCCAGATTATTCCGGCCCACTTTAAACCCCAGTATACTGCTATTAATGACACATACAACAATATATTGTTGCCTCTTTCTTCTCTTTGAATGTACCCGCTGATGGATCCATCTCATTGGATGTTGCACGCATCAGTTGTGACATAACCACAGCCTCATTACTGTCGAGACAAGAAGCAGCGTAGCAGATTTTTCCAAATTCCTTCCAAAGTGTAACTTTTCAGGCCGTGACAGCGTCTTCCTGTCTGTATGACCTGGGGATATCTGAGCTCCTACGCTTACCTGGCATCGATTGTACACTTTTTGCTTCAGCCTTGCTACACCTCTTGTGCAGAGTTACAAAAATTGGGAGGTCGAGAAGCAGCAAAGCGTGGTGCATGTTTGCACTTTTTGTACTCCCCTCTTTTTGTGAGGGCAACCATGGGAAGTATGAACAAGGTATAAGTGCAAACAGCTACTGGACAGGTGAGTCAGTGTAGTACTATAAACAGCACGTGCTAGAGTTACTACTCTAATGGGCTTTTTATTTGTGTCACCAATGCCCTATGGAGCGTTTATCAGCAGCACATTAAATCTAATTAAAGGTTTATTTCACTTTAACAGCTTTTTATTTTTTCAAACCTCTATTTTAAAGTTCTTAAAGTGACATCTTGGTGTCACAATTTGAAAGTTGCATTAGAGAGACCTATAGTGGAAAAGAAATGTCAGGGGCATGAGATCATGTGAGTACTTCAGGTCACGCATGCAAATTGTCTGCAGTTCGCTTCTTGTCAGAGCAGAGTGCTTTAAATCAGACAGGAAGTTGTATTGACAGATGCCGCTGATAAGAAACGAGAGATTCGCCGATTTTAGCATATTCGACAATGACATCACAGGGCTTCCTGATTCAATAACATGCGCACCCACACCAACCCGTGCACTTTCATTAAATTGGGCACGTTCACTTGACTCATGGAGACAAAGAGATAGCAGCAGATATCTCCGCACAGAGATCTGAAGAGCCTTTGAGACCTTGTGATGTTAGAGCGAGAAAACAGTTCCTGCTCTCTCTGACACATGCAGAAACCACGAGTGGATCAAAGCTTGTAATTTTCGGCATCTCCCTTCTAATATAGCGCCTGCTGTTTTTGTGCGTGAGTATAGCTCTGGAGAGGCAGCATAGAATCATGTGTGTCCACAAATGACAGTCCAGCTCCAGAAAAAGCTGAGATCACTGAGTGCATCTCCACGGCGGCTGAAATTAATCCACCGTTTCTCTGTTTACTATCAAGTGATCAGACGCAAAGGGAAAAAGAAAAGGTCACCGAGGGAGAACATTTGATGATTCAACAGACAGTGATGACTCTGGGGGAATAACGCCATTGACCTCATGAAGAAGCTTTTATTATTGAAACTGAATAAATCAATTATCGTCTTTGTGCGCAGTCACGGCCGCAAGACGAAATGTCCCTTTTATACGCCACCACGTTCATAAATGGTCTGATTAGGACGGCCATGGGCGTGAGGATCATGTGCTGCAGTGTGACGGACAGTGAATGGGTTGCTGTGTTAGCTCACGGAGGAGGAGACTCGTGGATGGTGTGTACATGAAGGGCCCTCTGTATCTCTGCCGTGCACACAAGTATGCATGTCATTACTAACTTTCGACCGAAATAGCTCCATCGTGCAGGGTTTTGGGCTTAAGGCCACCTCAGCTGAGCCCTGACCCGTGCTCGCAACAAACGTGACCCACCACGTCATTCGTGGAGCTTTTCCAGTGAGTACAAGCCTCTCCTCTAGAGCCTTTTATGAAGTGACCGTAAATATTTGTTAAGTGACTGGAGACCCAAAATGATCTGCAGTATGAGATGGACAAACAAAAGAGAGAAAAGAACTTCACAAATATCTACCAAAAGATGCACAGCTATTAAAGAAATATACAAAATAAAGAGAAATAAGTACACAGACATAAAGAAAACAAGTGCAATAAGTTGCAAAACTACGACAGAGACATCAAACCGCCACGTGTGGCGACATATGCTTACATATTGCACAACATTCACACAAAATTCTAAAGAAAATAGCAATTTTACCAATAAAGCTAGATTATGTAACAATAGATTGTTAATATTGTGTCTGTGTGTGTAAAGTCAACAAGTATAAGCTCTAAATTTCTGGATACTCCGAAAGCTGCAACAACACCTGACAAAAAATATATTCATTGATTAAAAAAAAAGTGGATCACCACACTTTGAGTTTGTTCATTCAGTTTTTTTCTTTTATTCACTTTGTAGCAAATAAACCATAGATCACAGAGTCACCCTGACTTCTAAGGTTTTACATATGAGGACATAAAAAACTGTAGTGAAATACAACCTCAGGTAAACAGCACAATGTGATTTTTTACACTTTTTTACACTGTGTCTTTATTTATTTAACAACAATTAAGACAAAATGCAGAATCAGGGTATGTCCACACGTACACGGGTATTTTTGAAAATGGAGATTTTCCGTTTTCGTTTTAAAAAATAATCCCGTCCACACGTAAACGCAAAAATGAAGGAAAACGCTGCTATGAACATGCCAAAGCAACAGGTGGCGATATATTCCTAACCGTGTAGAAATGTTGGCCAATCAGAAGTCTAGAAGCCTCGGTGGGAAATAGTAAACAAGGATGGGGCATAGAAGCAGAACCGAGTCGTATGTGTGGACGGACAGTAACTGTGTGTGTATGTAAGCATTTAAACACTGCACAGAGTACAATTAACAGTAACAGTATTGTAGAAATTCATTTCACCGAAACAATAACGTGGCGCACAGTGTGACGTCAAAAAAGGCGCACACCTTTGACGCTGCGTTTTTCTCGTCCACACGTAAATGCAAAAACTGAGTTTTCAAAAATATCCACCCTGGCCGGAGTTTTTAAAAATCTCTGTTTTCAGTGACCGAAAACGCCGTTTACGTGTTGACGAAAGGTGCAAACGCATAGAAAAATCTGCGTTTTCAAAAATACCCGGGTACGTGTGGACGTAGCCTCAGTCTTGTGAAAAACTTACTACTTCTATATGAGTTAAGAGGGTAAGTAGCAGCCAGGTGCTTCTAATCAAATGCACCTGATTAACTGATAGTCAGCAAGCATGAGCACCTCTATAAAAGCAGACGTTTTTGGGAGTTTGCTGGTCTGGAAGGTTCAGGAGAGTGTTAACATGATCTTCCCATGTGCGGACTTCAAATTCGTCCCAAGCGCAAATGCTGAAAGAAAGATGCTCAGAGAAACTGAAAAAGAAACCCCACAAGCCACATCTCAGACTCTACAGGTCTCAGCATGTTAAAGTTCATGACAGTACAACTAGAAAACGACTGAACAAGTATGGTTTGCGTGGAAGGGTTTGCAGAAGAATCTGGCGGCATCGCTTATGTTTGCATCTGAACAAACTACAGGACTTCTGGAACACTGATAATAAACGAAACCAAAGTGGAAATGTTTTGCCATAATGCACTGCAGCACCTTTGGAGAAAACAGCATATCAGCACAAAACACTCATACCAAATGTTAAGCACAGTGGTGGAGGGGCGATGATATGATCTTGTTTTGCAGCCACAGGACCTGGCCACCTTGCAGTCGGAGAGCCGACCACGAGCTCCTCTGTATATAAAAGTACTCGAGAGTCAAATGTGAGGCACCTATCTGATAGCTGAAGCTTGGCTGAAACTGGGTCATGCAATCGGACAATTATCTGAAGCACAACAGCAAAGCTACAACAGAACAGCTGAATAAGAAACGTCTCAAGGTGCTGCAATGGTGCTGTCAAGGTCCAGACCTCAACCCCACTGAAATGCTGTGGCAGAATCGTGCATCATTAAACAAATGTAGATAAAAGTCTCACAAAAAACAATTGCTTCAAGTTATTACTGCTAAATGTAGTTCTTCAAGATATGAAATCTTTTTTTTTCTCACCCTACTTCTGCATTTTGGCTTTTACTTTTTTTCTTAATAAATAAACAACACATATGTTACGTTTTGTTGTTCTTCTGCGGTTGTGTTTGGATACTTTTAGCATGCAAGGGCAAGATAATATTTTATAATGTCCCCATAAATAAATCCTTAGAACTGAAAGCAGTTGCACATGACTGTGTTGTAAATACACAGTCGGCAGTTACCTTGCAGACCTTGCAGACCTTTACAAACTCTTGTACCTGGCTGATCGAAAGGAAGCCCCAACAAGAGTCCGTTGAAAGTAAGGTTATTATAGTTAACTAAAACTAGCTAAAAGCACTTTAGCTAACTAAATTAAAAATGAGACTTTTAGAAAAAATATCAACTAAATGAAACAATTTTATGAACTTGGTAAATGAAATAAATTTAGAGGTGGGCAGATCCAAATATCGATAGTATCGATACCAACGCTGATATTGGTGTCAGATCGATACTAGCTCCACAGGGTTTCTGTCCACTCACGATCTAGCCCACTGAACTTTTTTTTGAGAAATGAAAAAATGATTCAAAGTGCTTTCAAGACAGATCTCCAACAAACCCAGTTTCAAAATACACGAAAAGCTGAAAAATCACAGTGATTTAGTAGTCATTAAATGATTTTCCCAAATCCTCCCTCTTGCACATGCCGTCCATTCAATAATAAGTAAAAAGACCAAAACTGACACTGAAACTAATAAAAAAAACTAAACTGAAACAATAAAACCGCTCTGGAAATTAACTGAAACTAAACTGAAATAAAAAGTCAAAATGAAATACAAATAAAAACTGAGAAAAAGGGAAATCCAGCTCTTGTTGTAATAACAGCAGAAGTGGGTATGCAGCTCATTCAGGAAAAAAATGGCAAAAGATGTTGGCTGTGCCCAGTTAGCTGTGTCTGAAATTTAGAGGAAGTATTAACTACATGGAATGGCTATAAAAACAAAACATGCACATAGACAGACAATCGTGATAATGATGATGATAATTCTGGTATCATCAAGAGGAATCAAAACTTAATTAACATGAGTCCAGAAAATTGCCAGGCCTTTGATGTCCCATGGTATTTGGGGGAAAATCGGATGTTCGATTTTTTTTACAGTTATCCTTTCTCACATGTACCTCACAGCAGTCCACAGAGGTTCAGACCACTGGAAACACTCCCCGTGATTTAGAGCGTGCAGGAAGGAGCACTGCTATGGACGCCCCCTCAATATGGTGTATTAGTGAGCTCTTTTCACACATTGCTGAATTCAGCATCACACAGACCTAAGCGGTTAAAGATCATTTATCTTGCCTTAGCTAGTCATTTGCATCAGATGTTTTTCTGGTAATGTCTTGAAGAGAAAGGCCTTCAGTGCATTTGTGGAAAATGACGATAGAAACACAATCTTCAGTTCTAATTCTAATTCAGTTCTATCTATATAGCACCAAATTGCAACAGCAGTCACCTCAAGGTGCTTTATAGTGTAAAAACCCTACAATAATAGAAACCACAACAATCAGACAAGCCCATATGAGCAAGCACTTGGTGACAGTGGGAAAGAAAAACTCCCTTTTAACAGGAAGAACCAGGCTCAGGTAGGGGAGGGAAATATGACAAAAGATACGCTGCAGAAGAGAGTCAGAGATTAATAATAAGTAATGATTAAATGCAGAGTGGTGAATAAATACATGTTGCGTGGGGGGAAAAAGATGAGTGAAGAAGAAACACTCAGTGCATCATGGGAAGTCCCCAGCAGCCTTGATCTATTGCAGCGTAACAAAGGGAGAATTCTGGGTCACCTGATCCAGAAATAAATATATTCTTTAACAAAGAGGAAAGTTTAAAGGCTAATCTTAAAAGTAAAGAGGGTGTCTGTCTCCTGAATCCAAACTGGGAGCTGGTTCCACTGAAGAGGGGCCTGAAAGCTGAAGGCTCTTCCTCCCATTCTACTTTTAAATACTCCAAGAACCACAAGACTTGTAAAGAAACTCATTAGACATGCATGCATATATTCACCAATCATCTTTGCCCTACCAAAGGCAAACATGCTGGAAAATAAAGTTTATAACATTTAAATCACATGTACGCAGATCTTTAAAGCAGAGTATTTTTAGGCCAACAGTTTTAATAAGTTCAACCATAGCTGACATTGAGATTCGTCCACACCCAAGCTTCCGGCTCCCCGGAGCATCCTGCTTTAAGGTTCATTTGCTGGGTCATAAATCTGTCCAGGCGCCCAGAGGGGAGCTGGTTGAGCTGCTTCCATGAGAAGGCTGCTACACCGGAGCATCACCCAATGAACTCTGTTACCTCTGATTCCTGCCCTGTGACAGAGACCCACAGCTGTTGCACGAACGTTGCAATCCTTCACTGTCAAAACATGGCACCCACCCAAAGTCCTGTTCAGTAGTAGCTGCTTACTACTCGGGAGGACTGCCAAGGATCCGCAAAAAGATACTCTATGTATGACAGTTGTAGCATATGACACTAATCCCTTCTCAGCTGTATTATGAGTGTGTGCGTACTGTAAGTGTGTGTGGCTTTTCCTACTTATGTGGCTTGAAATAAAACGTGAATTTAACAGGCCTGAATTAGATTTCCAATTGGCTCATAAAGTAAAAAGGCCTGAAAGACTGCTAGGAAAGAGGAAGGCACACAATGGAGAACAAAGTGGTTGGAAGGAGCGTGCAGGACTTGGTTTGAGTATGGAGTGAGTGGCCTGAGTGGTGAGGGTTTACTCAGACCATGGCTCAGATTGATGCAGTGAGTGGGCAGGGGTGGGGTGTGGGGTGGGCAGTGTTTTTTAACAGTCTGAATGACCCAGGGGAAGAAGCTGTTGTGGGACCTAACTGACCTGAGGCGTCAAACAGGCGGTGGGGTGGGTGCAAGGGGTCATCTGTGATGGTCCTGGTGTTTTGGAGACAGGAGGATCTGGGGATGGCCTCCAGGGGTGGCAGAGGGCAGCCAATGGTTTTTTTGGACAGTGTTAGTTACACTCTGCGCAAACACCCAGGCTGTAGGAGAGCACCCTCTCCACTGAGGAGCAGTAGGCCAGCAGCAGCTTCTGGTCCAGGTTATTCTTTCTCAGGGCTTTTGTGTTGTGGATCCAAGTGAGATCAGCAGAGATGGTGCACTGCAGGGACCAGAGGCATCTCAGTGCAAAGATCACGTATTTATGGTCGCTAATCTGGTTCATTTATCTTTGGGCACACTCATTTGCAGGCTGCTGACACAGTTCCTAGATATGTGAGGCACCCATTTGGGGTTATTTACCGTGACTGATGAAGACAAACCTCTGCAGGCAGGTGTTGAAATATCACCTGGAGAGTAGCCGTCTACTCTTGCAAAATATATCTGCGGCTGATTATTCTTGAACATATTTCTATATATGAGTCATTCCTACTATTCGGTGCCATTTCAGTGTGATCACTCTTCATCAAAAAATACAAAATTTTGAATTATTTTAACATTTCATCTAAAAGAGGGATTTTCAACCTATAAGAAAAATGTATTGGTCCAGCTAAGGATATTATATTATAATATTTTTTAAAATCAAAGTCTTTACCCATGACGTGCCAAATGTCCACCCTGTTACAGGACATTCAATTTTCTATTAATAACTGTTTTGAATACACAGTTATAGTAATATTTACATTTTCTAAAAGCTACAATGTCCCTTTTTAAAATCTGCAAGGAAATTTCAAGGAAGTATTTTAAACAAGCATTATATTGAAAGAAGACAGGTTCAGTTTTAAGACACAGTGTAATTTCAAAAGATTGTTTTTAGATTCAAAGGGAATATAAAAAAAAATTGGCTCCATTTTTAAGTAACTTAATTTTGCTGATTCATTCCCTCCCAATAACCAAAGAGACCAAAGAGACCTGTTACAGTGCATAGCAATAACAGGGGTGACGGTAACAGGGGGGAGATTTTATGCTAAACTTAGCCATTACTACTAGTATGATGAACAACAAGCTAGTACATGGTGACCACTAAGAACCATTTTTAACATGTTTATTAGCCATATTATAAAAATGACAAAAAAAAAAATTGTTTCCACTATTAATAAGCGTAACAGGTTGGACGTGTTATGCTTTGCCACATTACAAAATCTTGCTAAAACATTGAAAAAAGGGTTGATTAAAGAGTGGTACTTACTCGTCTTCTTCTTGAAAGTTTTCCCTCCAAAATATGTTACATCTGGGAGTGTCATGTGACTAAAAGAATAATCAGGTGATGTGTTCTATGGAATTCTTATCAGAGTAACAGGGGTGACAGTTGATTCAGGGACACAACATTTTTTAAAGATTTTAAGTATTAAACATGCATTAATAATAAAAAAGAACATTTGATGAGGAACATTAGAAATAAGCCAATCCAGAAATTATGAAAAATCTAGATTTATTTATTTATTTTTAAGTTATATTTGTAACTGAAGTCGAGCAAGCATGACTGGGGACATAGTACTTTAGTGACTTGTGCTAAAATAAAAGTAATTTACTTTTAATGTATTTATCCTGTGTATATATCAATGTGTTCTATGGTAGAGGGGGGTTAAACATACAAGAAAATGGTTTAGAAATAAGCATTAGACAAGTTTTACACTAAATATACCATATTATGTCACTAGGACTCAAATGGCACCGAATAGTAAGAATGACCCATATCTGTTTATCACCTCCTTCCTGCTCCAGGTGTAAGTGGACCTAATCATCAGAAGGTTTCCCAGTGTGTGTGTGTGTGTGTGTGTGTGTGTGTGTGTGTGTGTGTGTGTGTGTGTGTGTGTGATGCTGGAGGCACTTGGCAGGGCACTGGGGCCAGAAAAAAGGGATGACCCGCGGCTTCACGTGTAATCGCTCCATGTGATGTACTTGTTATTGACACTGAGCATTCAACAGGGCTCCTGCGGGACCCTTGAACTTGAGGAGCAGTCCCTGGGAGCAGCACTGGAGGGCTGAAGAGTTCAGAGCAGTTAATGTTCAACCCTTTTGATCTCTGCCGAGAAGTTGCATTCCCTGAATTCCTCGCCAGCGTTTCCAGCGGTAGAGAGACTATGAATGGCTCTACTGAAGACATTTAACACTCTCCCATGCACTGCCTCATTTGGGAAGCAGGGTAAAGCAAAGCTCACAGGTTACTAAACTTTGCAGCTCACTGTCAGCTTCTGTTTTTTGTTTTTTTCTTTACTCCTGAAAAAATTAAATTCTTCTGAAATTACTATCTTTACCATTTATTGCAGATGCACTGAATGTGACAAAAGTGAGCAAATGATGAAAGAGACGTGCATGGTGACTATGTCATAATATCAGGGGAACCTTGCTTAATCATTGGCAAATCAATGAGCTCATGCTGTTTATGTGTTTTTCTTTTTCATTTTTTTTAGGAATTCATTTACCCTTCCTGTAATGTGGGTGTCCACCAGATGTGGTCAGAGTGACCCGGTGCTTTGGGTTCTGGGTAAATTATGCAATGAATGAAACAGGGCTGTTATCTAAGAACTTTCATCCAGAACTACGCAATCATGTTCCCACCGCGTCTGGACGTTTGCCACCCACTGAGAGTTACAGCCTCACACATCAAAGCAGTAAAACCTCTTTAATGACAATAAAGTGATCATGCCGGTAAAGGGGGAATGCATTTAGTAATTTACTTAAAATGCCTACACGTGGATGCCAGACTTCCCT
Source organism: Astatotilapia calliptera (assembly GCF_964374335.1). NCBI lineage: Eukaryota > Metazoa > Chordata > Actinopteri > Cichliformes > Cichlidae > Astatotilapia > Astatotilapia calliptera. Next base: position 22,886,889 of record NC_137430.1, read on the forward strand.
TTAAGAGATAAAGCTCAGCAGATGTGACACCAGAAACGACCAATTTATGGCCAATATGAATAATATGTGGCCCGGCAAAGAATCTCTCCGAGCGCTGCCGTAAAAAGCTGATTGATTGTGTGAGATGTGTTCTATTGTTCGAGCGCTGGGTTTAGGAGGTTTAGCGCGTGGGTGATTAACTAATGGAGGGATATAATCCCAGGTAAGAGTCACACACTGGGGCCCAAAGCACAATGAACAGCCTTCACTTAACCTCAATCAAAATGCTGAGATTGCAAACATGGGGCCTCAGTCACCTGGCAGATGTCATTTTTGAGGGCCATCTGCGCTTTAGAGGACTGAGCTGGATGAGAGACTGCTTACAAGCCAAGGTGAGCCAGCGCAGCTTAATACAGAGATCCTCATTGTCTTTGACACTGACGGCAACAGAGAGCTGCAGGCCATTTGGCCAACCTTTGTTTCCAGTCGGCAGTTTGCTGCTTTATTAACCCTTGAAAAATTACAAATAAATCCTCTTCAGTCAGCTTTATATGGGGCTTATGTTTGAGAGTTTCTACAGACTCTGTATCCCTTATTTTGGTCATTTTTTGGTGTTTGTTGAGACATTAAAGATCAGAGGCTGTGTTGAGGTTGTGCTGACTTCTTGACATTTACATTTAACATTAATGTTTACTTCCCAATGAGCAAACAGGTCTCTGCAACATAGGGGTTACCACCACCCACTCAGCACATATAGGCTGTGATGGCAATGCATTGCTGTGTTGTGCTGGACAGCGTGCAGTTTAATGACTGCTTCTCTGTATAATGCCAAATTCGCTGTGACAGACGAATGGGAAAGCCCCAGTCACACAAGCCTACACAGGTCAGCGACCCTTGTGTATTTTAAAATGTGGATTCCCCAACGGACTGACAAAAAAAACCTCCTTGTGATTGCTTTGGTCACTAGCACGTTGCTGCAGTCACCTGTAGTTTACATGTGATGGACTTGTCCACAAACACTGTGTGCTACTCGCTGAGCTCTGGAGAAACTGAAAAGTGAAATATAAACCAGAAACAGCGACCATTTGCCTTATGAAACATGATGGTTGTAGCTCTAATCTGCAAACAAACATGAAAAACTACAGGCAACCATGGGAACCTGCTACTAACTAAATCAATCACTGGGAGGTTTTTAGTGTAGCAGCTTATTTTCAACTGCTTTCACCTGGTGAGAGGCAGCAACCTCCAGCAACCACTGCCAACTAGTCTGGGAGTACATATGTTTCCCTAGCAACCAAAACCTCAATGTGTACATGACGATATGTTAGAAATATGTGAGACAAATGTCGTTACTGTGACAACACCTAATGTTTTGAAGGCATTTTTGGATGTTTGGTGTTGGTGGGAAAGGACTATATTGAACAGATCACAGTGCTCAGCTTTTAGCTAACATTAGCTAGCAAGATGTATACATAGCATTAGCAGATACCTGATAATTACCTGAAATGACTGCTTGGATAAGTTGTTAGCACAATTAACACGACAGCAAGCCATTTTATTTGGTAGATGAATCAATTAAAACAGGCACCAACACAGCAAACAGTCTTTGCGTTACTGTCGCTAACTCAGATTAGCGGCGGTAACTAAAGTCTAGTCTGCACCTAAATGTCACTCAAAGCAGTCCAGTGTCTAATATTGCATAACTTTAAGTTTTAATACAATTCAAAAAGGGGAAATTAGCTACAGAAACCACATCAGTTTCTGTACCAGGCTGTCAATATGTTAAAAGCTCACCATTTTATAAAAGGAGTTTATGGAGCCATTTAAGGAACTGGAATGTGCCAGAACATGACCTTGAGCACCCATTGGAGTGTTTCTTGCAGCAGAGTGTGAAATGCTGGGATAAGAGTCAGCGCTTCCAAGTCTGAGGCCATGGTGAGTATGGTGGATCTAAGGCTACGTTCACACTGCAGGTCTTAATGCTCAATTCCGATTTTTTGATCAAATCCGAATTTTTTGTCTGCTCGTTCACACTACAAATAAAATGCGACAGCAAACGAGCTCTAGTGTGAACGCTCAAAGCGGCCCGCATGTGCAAAAGAAGATGTCACACAACGCGCTCTGTTTAGACACAGAGCAAACAATATTGTTTGACTGATGGCCCTTAATATAAAGACTTCGGACTTCACGTTTCCCAATTTTTGCTTTAAGTTATTTTGTTATTTACATAATAATGTGGATAACCTAATAATTATCCTTATTGCTGTTTTAGAGAGGAGCGGTGCTTCAAAGGATAGTTGCAGATTTCTGTCAGAATCTGCAGATTATGCAGTACAAATAAAATGTTCACGTTTCTCCAACGTTGTCTTCCCAGCAGTTTCACCGGGTGGCCAGGAAGCGTTCGCGATGTCTTATCGGGCGCTTCTCCGGTGCTGATAATTGGCGTCTGTCTTGTGTCAGTGACGTAAAAGACGGATTTAATGCGACTTGACCGTTCACACAGCAGTCGCTTTCTGAAACATCGGATATGTATCGGATTCAGGACCACATACGAAAGTGACCCAGATCGGATTTGAAAATATCGGATTTGTGCCGTTCACACTGTCATACCATGATCGGATATGGGTCGCATAGGGTCAAAAAAATCCGATTTGATGCGCTTTTGCCTGCAGTGTGAACGTAGCCTAAGAGTCCCTCTGGGTTGGGTTTGGACCGGGCTATTGCTGTGGCGTCAGCAGAAATGCAGGTGTTATAATGGACTGCTGTGGTTAAGAGAGAGCTGAGTCAAAAGGCAAACTTTTTAATTTAACGGTCCGACTACGTTGCAGCGTAGGATGTGGGGTCAGGATACTGATTGAAAGAGTCAGAAAAAGGTTGCGGCCAAGTTCAGTTTCGGTAGAGAAAGGATCGAGGGCTCAGACATCCAAAGGGAGCTCAGAGCAGAGCCATTGCTCCCTTGTGTTAAAAGTAGTTTGCTGAGACGGTTCAGGCATCTGGTTTTCTGGGTGCCCCCATTTGGAGGTTTTCCATTAATGCCAACTGTTTGGAAAGGTCACATTGAGCCGGGGAGAAGGACATCTGGAAAATCCTACTTAGTTTGGATAAGTTTAAGATAATGGACAGAAGAATTTTTGGTACTACTGTGGTGGCTTCATTTTTTATCCTCAAACTGCCACTTGATAAAAAATAAAATTACAGCAATCATCTTGTGTTGGTTTCCAAATAGTTTCAATAGAAAGTGATCCTTCATTTTATTTGAATGACTTTCAGAGGATTGAATGGGTGAAATGCTGCCTGTAATTCTCTAGTAAAGAAGCAGGGATTAGTGAAAAAGACTTCCATCCACTGGAAACATGTTTTTCCCTATTAAATTTAAAAGTGGGAAATCTCACGCTCACAAATCTGATGCAGTTGTTTGTCTACACAGTGACAGGAAAGTTCTTGCAGAAGCATCAGCTTTCAGATGTTGAAAGCAGGAGTGCTGAGTTCTGAGTGTGCAGGTTTAACTTTCAGTCTTTGATCTCTGCCTGGGAGCTAGGAGCTCACAAGAGTTGATGTATCCTCTCTCCTTTAGTTCCTCCTTTCCCCCCCTTCCTTGTAAATCACCTCATGACCTCATAAGCCGTTTTCATACACGCACCGCAGCCCTGAACTTTTCTAGAGAATTACCCGAGGGGGTGGTGCAGGTAACAAAAGCAAATGCTCGACACAATGGAATCAGACATCAAACAGCAGATACCGCTTTAGATCCCTATACAAATGTATAGGGATGTCTGATGTCTGATTGATAATTGTCCACTGAATTCACAGCAAGCACGCTCTATCCAGACACCTTCTTCACCCAAACTCCTGTCGTGTTCTGCATGTAAGAAAAGGACAACTGTGGATGATGTCGTGAGGTTCTTCTCCCCACTTTTTCTCCTGACTGTGGGATAATTCTGTGACCTTTTGAGTGGGATTAAACTCCAGGTTGTAAAAACATGTTTTAACAGACTGAAATGGCTTTTGCTTCTTTTTTAGGGGGGTGGAAAAGTTGGCCAACAAGCCCCAGACATGTGACCCTATAATGATGGAAAAGCTTTACTGTTTTTACGGTGTAAGGGCATCCTATTAGCAGGAGTATCTCTGTGTCAAGGGGCAAATGGTTTGATGGCTTTATGTTGCACCACCATATGGTCTTTTAGTTTCTGTGGCCTCAACATTGGTTGTTCTGCCACTCAAACACTCGAAGAATGAAACAAGCATCTGAGCATGTGCGTCCTGTCTCCTGAGGCCAAAATGTTTTAAAACCTGAGAACCGGTTGCAGGATCGAGATCTGCAGCACCATTCAGGCTGACAGGAGAGGGCGTGGAGGGCTCGGAGGTTTTTTTTTTACTGCGACTGAGGCCCCTGTGGCTTTATACAACGTCAGATGATTGGTGATATAGTCATCTTACTGTCTACTTTAAACAAAACTGTTTGTATTGAGAGAAGCAGCTTCAAATTTACACATCAAACACACTGAGACACTTTGGTCTTTATTTTTATGAATCTATGGTAGCATCTAGGAACTTTATGACCCCCTGCAACACACACTGGTGTAGCAGTCGGGGACCATGTTGACGGTGAGTTACGCTCCGTAAAATGTGGCCCTCATCACATGCACATGCATTTTTAAAAGCTGCAGTTTGTGACACTCTGGTTTGGGTTTAAAAAATGCTTTAATTTTTCCCTTCAGTGGCCTTGGGAGGAGGCGAAACAGAGTTTATCTTATAACTGCAGTGCAATAGTGATGGGATTTCCGGCTCTTTTTAGAGATCCGGCTCTTTAGGTTCGGCTCACTAAAAAGAGCCGGCTCTTTCGGCTCCGAACCGGCTCTTCAGGTTGTTTTGTTGCTTTAATTAATTTATTATTAACAATAATATAAAATTATGCACAAAAGGAATTACTAACGTAAAAACAAGTGGTTTTATTTATATATGTTTATATATAAATATATGCGGTGGCCCCTAGAGACAAAACACGTACAAACTCCAAAACACATTTCTAGCATGAACTGAACTTCCAAAGCAGAGCTACTAGATCACTTAAATTACACAATTGAAAGCATGTGTGTATTGTTTGTGTATTTATACACAGGCACTCATATATATATTCAAATAATTTTAAAAAAAAGTTCATTTACCTGTTATTACCACACACCAAATCCGGTCGTTGGTACTTGCTGGCTTGTGTAGCCACAAGATAACAAAGGCTCAACACTGCGCCCAGCATCCTGGAGCACTTCTGTTGTCTTTTGTACGTGTTTTGAGTTTTTATGTGCTTCTGAGTTTTTAAATGCTTCTGAGTTTTTACGTGCTTCGGAGTTTGTACGTGTTTTTACGTGTTTTGGAGTTTGTACGTGTTTTTACGTGTTTTGGAGTTTGTACATGCTTCAGAGTTCGTACGTGATTTGAAGTTTGTATGTGCTTTGTCTCTAGGGGCCACCGTAAATATACTTTTATTTATTCACTCCACATAAAATGTAATAAATAAATCATATAATACAAAAATCAACTATTCACATTTCAAGTTTTAACTATTTAAATTTTCAGCTTTTTCCTTTCACAAATTTAAAGTGAAAAGAACACAAAACACTGCAAACCACAACACAATTAAATATAAATTATAATATGAAAACTAAAAGAACATGCACATTCTCTGTCATATGGACCTGCATGAATAAACTTTCTCAATCCTTTATCATCTGCAACCGAAAATAGTTGTGGATGATTACTATACCTTTCTAATGTTGTTGTCCCTGCCTCTCTTTCTCTCTCTCTGGCTCTGTTCCTGTGCTACTGAGTGTAACTACCGCCCCTCCCCCCTCTGCCCAGCGTAAAGCACAAGGCTCGCGTGCAGAGTGAAGCGGAAAAAAAGTGCGAGAGAGAGGCTGAGAGAAAAAAAAAAAAAAAAAACCCACGTGACGGCTCGCGATAAGGAGCCGGCTCGCGTCGTTCACGTCAAAGAGCCGGCTCTAAGAGCCATTTCGTTCGCGAACGACCCATCACTACAGTGCAATCATGTTTTATGAGTGCATGTGACAGTTTTATGAACACCTGACTCCCGGAGCTGTGTCGTGCTGCTTGTGCTACTAACCTTTATGTTTGTCAACGTTTTCTATAATTCACACAGTGCCTGAGGAGCTTTTCTTTTTCTGTCATGACACCCTGAAAGAAATAAGGACCAGCTGGCTTATAATGGATTAATTTACTCGATTTACTAACTAATCAAATAAGCTGATTTGATTTGTGCAAAGAGTACAGTGAGATTTATGCAACTGTCTTAAATCTTTTTCAAAACTCAGAAATATAACTAAAAGTCACCTCAGCGGAGACCGCAACAACCCTGACTGGTCAACCCTGATCATTAATTATACTTCTGCGTCAGCTCTGTGTTGTAATTTACACCATAACTGGATCTCAATTTTAACCGGATGCTGCAACTTTCTACGTAACCTGATGTGCACCTCTGGAGAAACGTAACTACACGTCAGGTCGACTTGAAAGGCGTGAAAGGCTGCAGTGTAGGGATGAAAGGAGTTTCCAGTTACTGCATAAGTTAGGACATAGATTTCCTGCAAAAGTCTAAATCAAGCTTTACAGAAGCGCATGGAACGCAAGTGAAAATACAGGCAGTGTCAGCCACTTACAAAGGCTTAATATAAAATAGTTGCAAAGAGAGAGCAGTGACAAAATTGCATGTAACATGTGGAAACTCAGAGTTGTTGCAAAGTTTTATTGAATTGAATTGAATTAAATTGAATTGAATAAGTATTTCTAGGAGTTTGTTTCTGAAAGTGCAAAGCATAGGGGGAGATTATTTAATTTCCATTTCAGTTAAGTTTAATTGCATTTTATTTATACAGCACAAAACAACACAACAACAGTTCCCTAAGTAAGGAAGAGACCCTACAATAATACGGAGAATAAAGAGAAAACCCCAACAGTCATATGACCCCCTTTGAGCAAGCGCTTTGGTGATAGCGGGAAGGAAAAACTCTCTTTAAACAGGAAGAAGTTTCACTTTCTAATTTTGTTCTGTTTAAAATAATAAGAACAAAAGTATGCTAATTCCCAGTTAGCTTTAGCTTTGCTATTATCAAATAAAACGGATGTGAGAGCAGTGGCAGTCTTCTCACCTACCTCTTAGCACAAAGCAAATAAATATTTTTCAATGACGACGAGGATGATGAAGATCTGCCAGATGGGATGAAAAGAGGAAGACCTCAGAGCAGGTTCATGGATGTAGTTAAGGAAGACATGCAGAGGGTTGGTGTGACAGAGGAGGGTGTGAGGACAGAGTGAGATGGAGGCAGATGAGCCGTTGTGGTGACACTTAAGGTTCGGTCATACTAAAGAAAATATTGGTCGGAGAGCGTGGCACAGGGAACAGTTCTGTCATGGTCTCAGAGTTTTTAGCTTTAATGGTTTTTTGTATTGTTGATTTTGAGATTCTGCTGCCTTTAGCACTTTGCTGTGACTAGAGCAGGGCGATATGGCCAAAAATATTTATCACGATATATATTTGAAAATTTGCGATAACGATATAACCGACGATATAATTGATGCGAGACAAAATACAACTCCACAACATTACTAGCGCAAAAAGACAACCTTCCATTTATTTTCACTTAAACAAGAAGCTGGTTTTTATGTACATTAAAGCTTTATAAAAATGTAACAGTGCAAATGCAAATTCCTTGCTGAAAGTTTAACCAAAAGGCATTTCCAGTAGAAATGGGCTGACATATCCTGAGCATAACCATGTATAATATCCACTGAAGTTAAAAAGAGGTGCTTTGCAACATTAAACTGCAGTGTGCAGTACGCATTTTTCGGACCATAAGGTGCACGGGATTATAAGGAATATTAAGCGAAACAAAGCAGTCAGATAAATCAAACTTTATTAAACTCATTCTTCTTGCTTCCTCCACTTCTGTACCATTGATTCATTAATGTTGAATTCTCTGGCAGCTGCTCTATTCCCATGTTGTTGCAGTATATTAATGACTAACCTCGTATTGTGGATGGATTATCTCAGTTGTTCTCCTGACTGAAGTTTGGTCCGTTTACAGCATCCTGCCATGCGATTGCATTTGTTTCTAACCATGAAGAACCTTCACGTTAACTTTTATAAGTGGAAAAGTGTTAGTGTTCGTCCTCCAGCTTCACTGTTTATGTTATGCTAACATAGCTGTGTCGCTAGCGATCACGTAGCACATCATTATATACCAGCTAGCCCAACTTCAGTAACCCTACAAACGTCACTGCTGTTTAGTTTCCTGTCTTCATTTATGTTGGAAGTGATAGCAGAGCTGTACGTTTGATTTTTTTCAGAAATCTCTCAGTCAGAACATGCTATATCATGCTTAGGTAACTAGCGAAACTAGCGAGCTAACTTCCGCTAGCTTCCTGCTAACTTCTAACTCCGTTAAATGTAATAACTTTTGTTTTCATGGATGCCTGGAAGTTAAACTTTATAGTTACACCTGGTAAAGCAGCAATGCTGATCGTTTTATTAAAGATGAAAGAATTTAGACAGTTTTTAACTCTAAGTGATGCTGCAGTGTTGTTTGACCTGAAGTATACGGAGTTTAGGACCCAGATTACTCCCAGATTTAAGAGCATCTTAGTCCGACAAATACGACAATAACGACGGCCGCTTGCATGTTCTGCAAAAAAATGTGCTTTGTTGTGTATCTGACGGACAAACACCAAACCAGTTCCACATCACGGAAGTTGCACCATTTTTACAAACCAATTCTGGTTCATCTGTTTCACTCAACAATCGGCCATGTGCGTATGAAAACAAAGGCACTGCGCGTTTTACTCCCATTCTATCGCGATATTTCATTTTCCTATCGTTGCCTAACATTATACCGGTATTACCGTGAACGGTATAATATGGCCCAGCCCTAGCTGTGACCACATACACCAACATCATACCTGCTGCTGTAGCTGTACATCTCTGGAGTGTCCTTTATCTTTTATTAATCCTACTTTTATGCTAAAGTGAGAGAGAAACAGCATTTTAATTATCCTGTATGTTTATTTGTAGCAAATTGACAATAAAAAAAAATATTTGAATCGTTCTTGTTTAAACTTTGTAGTCTTCCCATCAGGCTTGTGTGTTTAACATTTGTATTTGCTAGTTACTTCCTGTTTTATTTTAGTAACAGTTGTCTCCTTATCTCACACCTCCGTCTGATTGTATGATTCTGTGCACCTGTGTTTTCCCTAGCTGTGTCCACCTCCCCTAATTTGCCCTGTAAATATTTACAGCACTGTCTTCCTTTTGTTTCTTCAGAGCATCTGTTAACCTCCATGTTACTGTCTGTGAGTGCTTCCTTGCTGGTGTCTTAGGCTTTATTTATTGGACATTGCATTTTGGACTTGGTTCATCAGTTCATGCACTTGTTATTTTGCATCCAGGTCTACAGTCTAAATAAAGGTCTGTTTTTTGTTCTGTATGCCTGCCTAATGAGTCTGCATGAGTCCTTATTTACCAATTCATGACAAGGTCTGCAACTGTTTACAGTCAGCTGTTGTCATCAGTGAGACTTGGGTGCGACAAGATGGCGATAAATTTGCTGTCAGATGGAATCAGTTTGCAAATGGGTTCAAGTTGGCAATCTGTTCAATACCGTGATCTTATGTATGATAAGCTGGTAAATCAGAAGTTGGCTGTTTGTATAGGAATAAAAGCAGTTGAGTTGAGTTACACTAATCAGGGCACATCTGTCTGTGACAAAAATCTGCACCAATCTGAAAGAGATCGCAGTCGACTGAGCTGGACAGTGATTGTTTGGAGACAGGTTGCCTCCCACCAGGCTTAAACTAAACTTCAATCTAAAGTTGGTTGACGCGTCTACTTGTAATCAAATAGGAAACCACCAATTTTATCTTGTTAGAAGGTGGCTGTCATTCTGTTTTTACTGCATAATGAATGAGACATAAACAATCAAAAGAAGATTTTTGAGTCTTGGCGAAAGTAAAACGCCACACTGAAGTCGCCCAACTTTACAGAAAAAAAACTATTTAATTAATAACTAATATGAATATACGATGCACAGATATCTGTCGTTGTGCCGCAGTGGTCAAAGAGTAAACTTGAAAGTAAATTTAATAATCCAAAGATCTCTGCAGCAATGCACCAGATGTTCCAGAAACAGTTTCCTGGTAGTTTGTAAACCTAGAACCTTCAAGCTGCTGATTTTTTAAAATCATTTTATGCTTTTAATGGGCAGTGGACCGTGGTTCAGGGGGTTGGGAAGCTCATCTGTAACCAGAAGCTTGCTGGTTCAATCCCCCAGATCTCTCTGTCCTGGTTGTTGTGTCCTTGGGCAAGACACTTTACCCTACCGCCTACTGGTGTTGGTCAGAGGGGCAATGGTGCGATATGGCAGCCTCGTCTCCTCCAGGGCAGCTGTGGCTACAACTGTGATTTGCCTGCACCAGCGTGTGAATGAATAGTGGAGTTGTAAAGCTCTTTGGGTGCCTAGAAAAGCGCTATATAAATGCAATCCATTATTATTAATATGAAAAATCAAAGAAAAAAAAGATGGGCTCTGACACACAGCAGAGATTCCTGGCGGTTTACCAGCCGTTAGCATTCACGGCTGGCCACGCGAAAGCAACCAGGGTGCTCCTCAGATGTCACTTCTTAATGTTCGGAGAACTGGAGGAGAAAATCTAGCAGCAGGGTTTCCTGGTAGCAAAAAAAAAAAGCTTAAAAAAAAACCTAACTCCAGAGATGAAAGCAAAACGAGCTCCACGGCATGATGCAGCTGAGGGTGAAAAAATATTTGGTGTTTTGGGCAAACCAACTCTCGAACACTTTCACAGGATTACAGTTTCACATTGAGAGGCATCAGTCTGTGAAATATGTCATCCGTTCACCACAAAGACTCAAATATTTTTAGGAGCTGCAAATTTCACAAAAAGAACCCAAAGCATTGCATTCACACCCCCAACGGCTTCAGCCGTGCTTCAGAGAAATGTGGGAGTGGTGCTGGTGGTGTGGGTGTTGTGGGTGTAGGAGGGGGAGGGGAGGGGGGGGGGCTCTTTGAGTGCTGTGAGTGCTGCTGTTGCAGCTGCTGAATTTCTCACAGTAGCAATTTCAAGGACGCCAAAATGAATTACACATAGGGAGACCACGCAGGGTAAAATCTCTAATCCACACAATCCCGGCCTCCTCAGCTAATTCCATATCTGCAGCAACCCCCCCCAAAAAAGTGCAACACACCCGTGCATGCCGCTCGCCTGCATTCCCTTATCCTCTCGCCCTCTCAAAATATCTGTTGAGCCCCTGATCTGCGATTTGCATGAGCAGTAATTAGGAGGTTTGGGATTAAAGGCACTACATTATGCTTGACTGAGAAGGCAGCACAGTGGGAGGCGTTATTTAGTCAACAAGTGCCATTCAGATAATAAAGCAATGAATAACAATTGCTCCACTACGCATTTTCCTGACACTTCGGAGAGGATATTTTACAAGCCAATAAAGGTGGGAACCACAAGACAAAAGGGGACGAGGCTTCTGCAGTTATCGGGGAGCCGGTTGGCACTGCGGCGGGATTTTTGATGTGTGTGAGGAGGCTGATACCAGAGCTCGACTGTTACATGTGTGTGAACCAGCAGCCTGTCTGTATTTGCTCCATCCTTCACCCTCGCTCCTATCCCACAAGGCCTCGGCGCCTTTACCTCGCGCTGGCGTCTTATCAGGGGACAGCTCGTCAGGGACACACGTGTCATCGTTCTGACACTGACCGTGGGTCATTGAAATGCAAACAGAGAACACAGTAAACCAAATGGGGTCGAAGAGCAGCAAATATTTGGCCAAGACTTTTTTTTTTCTTTCGCTGATGGAGCCGGTCTGTTTATGGTCGATGAAACAAGGTTAGAGCAGATGGCCATTCGGTGCGCCGAGCCTTCATTTGAACTGTCCGCAAATCAAATAAAAGCCGGCAGCGATACCTGTGGAAAGAAGAAAGGAAGGGCTGAGGCTGACTGTTCAATCTCCTCTCATTAAAAAAGTGAACAAAGGGAAGGCCAGAAGAAGAACGAGCACATGATTACTCATCTTCAAACCAATACAGTGAGAAATGAGTGAGTTTACAGGATAGCTTTCCACCGGTGAAGCCACATATTACTCAGTGAAACTCAGTGATGAGTGGAAGTGTGAGTGTGACTGACCCACTGAGAGTCGCTCAAGCTGAGCCAGGTTAACTACAGGGGAGTAGCTCCATCTACCTACCAAAACCAAAAGAGAAGCAGGAGTTCTCAGATTTATGTATTTATTCATTTGTTTCTGTTTAGACACGTTTCTCTGATGCAGCAAAGGCCACTTACTCGAGCTGCTAGTAGAGATTTTACAGTTCCTGTATCCAGCGATCTCAGTACAGTCTCAAATAACCTCTAAACAAATATTTGAATATGCCGATCTGTAGACGTGGGAAGCGCTCCGGCTTACGTTTGAATCCGAGCTCAGGTGACCAGTTGTGTCTAAGTACGGTTTGATGACATGCAGGTAAACAGTCTGTGTGGCGAGGAAAAGAGGGAACACGCTTGTCGAAACACAATCTCAGAACCATGGGCAGATATCTGCCAGCCGCACCAGAAAGCCGAAAATGCTGGCAGTTGTGGGCGCAGGTTAAATCAGCAGACGTAGAGGCAGAGCTCCAGGATCAGTCAGCAAATAATTATGTCACCCGCGTTACACAAGCTGTACAATTATCTGCACATTTCACAGAAAACATCAAACAAACATTTTCAGGCATGCTTTCACAACACAGATCACCTGATCTTACTTCACACAGGATATAAAAATAGAGCAGCAGCTTTTGTAGGGTGGAGACAGTGTGCACATTATCCTTTGAAGTTGTAGCGCAAAAGGTGCAAAAGGCCTTTGTGCTGATACGTGGGGATACTGTATGTAAGCTAACCCAATCTCACTGTTAGCCTTCAGCTACGTGGCTGTAGCGCTGCTGAGGAACAAAAAGTAATCTGAGTACTGGTCACAATTCACTTTTTACATGCAGCACAGAAACGTACCGTCACAACTAACAACCTCTATGTTCCAGCTTCTGCAGAGTGAGAGAAAAATGAAAGAAGAACATGAACAATATAGCTCACTGGCCACTTTATTAGGTACACCTCTTTAACTCAAAAAACTAGTCAATCTCATAATGGAAATTCATTAAAGTGCATTAAAGTATGTAGTCAAACCGAGCATCAGAACAGGGAAGAAAGTTGATTAAAGTGACTTTGAATGTCGCATAGTATTTCAGAAACTGCTTATCTGCATGGATTTTCCCACACAAGAAACATATATACTAGGGGTGCAACGATACACAAAATTCACGGTTCGGTTCGGTTCGATACTTTGGTGTCACTGTTCGATATTTTTTCAATACAAAAAAAATGTTCATGCCTTTTTAATTTGTCATTTATTAAAATTCTAAATATATATTTTAACTCAAAAGTACAGTTTTTAAATTTTAAATCTATCTGATCGAGAAATCACTCATCTTTGGAAAAGAGAGTTTATTACAGAGAAATGGCTCTTTCCAAAATAAAAGCTATACTATACGCTTCTTCTGGGGTATACTCCAGCCTGTTCTCACTCCCGAGGCGTAACATGTCGACGTTTTGTCACGTCCCGCGGCGTTCCTGAGGAACGCGAAAGGAGACCTTCGGCGTTCTTATGGTACGCGGCGGGTTATGGCTGGAATCCAGTGCAATGACGCTCCCGCGGTAATAGACGTTCCAGCCCTGTATTCCAGCCCTAAACCTAACCTTATCCCTAGCCCTAACCATAACCTTATTCCTGATGTTAACCAGGACTATAATGATGTTAAATAGCGTGTTTCTAAGCGATTTGAAGAAAAAGAGCGAACATGTGTAGATGGAGTCCAGGCGGTTCTCATATTTCCTCTTTTTTCCGAGGTCGTCATTTAGGAACGTGGTGGGTAGCCGAAAACGTAATATGTTGACGATTTGTCACCTAGCGTAAAATGTTACGCTTTGGGAGTGAGAACGTGTTGCATACTCTCAGCAGCATATTAAACCCCATAAGGAGAATCATGTGCTAACGGCTGCGGGTAAAGTTTGTAGCATGCGTGCTTGTTTGTCTGCTTCCACTGGTCTTTGCACTAGGATGATGTCCGGGTAAATGTGCAGTCATATTCATTGTGTTCCCACTAGTGCTGTCAGCGTTAATCTGAAATGATGTTAACGCCACAACACGGCAAATCTCCGTTAACGAGCTACCGCGGATCGCCCCGTGCGTGGGGCTGGACGGCCAACACGTTAACGAGCTAACTGCGCTAACGCACTAGTTCCCACCCATGTAATTGAGCATTGCGTGGCACATCCAACATACTGTTTTACTTTTGTCCATGACGCGCTTACCTTCAGGGTCATACTTCACATGAAAACCAAAATAGTTCCAAAGGCCAGATCTGAATGAGGGTGGGGGAGGTTCAGTTTGCCATGTTGCAACAAGAGCTTAACTTCTGTCTGGCTAGCTTGCCCTGCGCTCAGTGAATCTGCGTTCGACTACTCCGCCTAGGCTGCACTGTCAAGCGCAGATCCACTGAGCGCTCAACACAGACAGCATCGTCAGAAGGAAAGTTGATAAAATAAATAAAAAAATTTGTATTGTTCGATACATATGCGTACCGAACCGAAAGCACTGTATCGAACGGTTCAATATCGATACGAATATCGTTGCACCCCTAATATATACATATATAAATAAATCCTGTGATATTCTTGAGCTAATGTTTGAGAAGCAGGATTAGATTTCAGGGTGAAATAGGGGGGATTTGTCCCTTTCCAAGTATTTAGAACACACGTGTTTAAGCGATGGCCTTTCTAACTCTCAAAACATGTACTGAAATTATGACTTCATACAAATCTCTGCACCTTTTGTAGTTAATATAAAATTCCCTTCCACACACAAGCACAGCAGCACAGCGTCTTCTCCTCACTGGAGCCAAAAGAAAAAGAGAGGATGAGAAGAGGATTAGGGCCAAAAATAAATATTTTGTGTTTTTATTTGTTTGTTTGTTTTATTCTGAATTTTGATTTGAAGAAAAAAAAACCTCCCCCCCCTTTTTTTTTTTAGTGGTCCTAATCCTCTTCTGTACAATAGGACAAAACTAAGCGAGTTACTCCCTGTCTAACAAATCCACATGATTCCTGAAAATCATGCCCAAACAAGGGTATAACTGTGTGACATCTCCTGACAGTAAGGCTAGTTATTTTTATTTTTTTTTATTTAAATGGCTGATAAATTAAAATGTTTCATCCTGAAACAGCTGAACAGGTAACAGATTCACATTTGAGCAGGTTACCTCCTCGACTCTCTCATCTGGATCCAGGCAAACATTAGAGGACAGAAGGGTAAATTAGTTTTATATATGTGAGCTGACTCAACTGGGATAAAAAATAAATGAAGACAAGTTAATAATTATGTGAAAGAAGTTCAGAATTCCTTACTGATCCCTACTAAATAAAGACGTCTGTCTTAAACTGTTGCAGAAAAGGTAAAAATGGTACTTTTAATTCTCTAGAATGCAGGATATTGTCCTTATATAACACATTCATATTCTAATGAAGTCAGGGATCAAACCTCCAATCTTCCCATTAGTAGGTGACCTGACCCAGCCAAGCCTGTGACTGCCCCCAGTGGATGAGACTGAATGGTCTACAAGTCATAGTAAGTAAGCTTTAGTTATAACATTAAAGTCAGCTGGAGTACTTAACAGTGAATCAAACAGGCAGCTCATGCAAAGGAAGCACAAACAGCCCTTCTTCCTCCACTCACGTGTTTCCTTTGATTTAAACAACAAAGACTGTTTATATTTGTCTTATGATGCTTTTTACATACATCATTCTTGAAATTTCCCACATAAATAAATCACCGAGTATCATCATGGGGATTTTTTTTCTCTCTCTCTCTTTACGCCCACTGACTCCATCCTCCCACTGACTGATGCTACGTCGCTGTTTTCAGGAGAGACTGAATTCAGCTCCATTAACCGCGGAGATTTCTCTGCTATAGAAACTCACGGTTGAAGCGTGACTGCGGGCTGCTGTGGGGGGAAGAAAATGACATGAATGAACACAGGGTTTAAGATCGTTTCAGCGACGCTTCAACATCCACGTTTAAAAAACAGTACTTCAGATGAGGATCAAGGTGTGTTTTATGTAGTGCTGACAAAATGTAAGGTTATTCTGTTGATGTTTATTATTTTTTAAGCAGATGTTCAGGAAAACAAAAACAAAATCATCTGTGTAACACTTTTTAGATCAAACAAAATGCTCTTCCTAAGAATAAAAAATGCATAAACGCACGAAACACAGGCTACAGAAATAAAGAAAAAATATTAAACCTGTTCTTTTATTTCATTGAATCTTTAAATTATAGCATCTACATCACTGGCAGTGCATCTCAGCCCCCTCTGTAGACCTGTAATCAGCCGGTGTGCACAATTCCCCGGGCTGAGTTATTATGCTTTCTCTTATTTTCTATTCAAACAACACACACTGCTACAACGGTTGATGCTTCAACTCAGGGTCTCCTGTAGTGGTGGTGGTGGTGGTGGTGGTGGTGGGGGGGGGCTGGAATCTATCCCAGCTGTCAATAATCCCCGTGAGCCAAAGGCTCAGGCTTCAGACTGCTTTACATCACTGACAGTGAGAGGTTTTTTTTGTTTTTTCCCCTCATGGCTCTATGTGATGTCAGAGAGCTGGGATGTGGTCATCTCAAGAGAAGTTTATGGCTCAGTGATGGTAGCATGCTGGCAGTCTGTGCAGAGAGTGTCTGTGATTAGATCAGGGCATTGTCAAAAATATGCCAGCTTCTCTTGTTCTGTTGTTGGACGGGTGATGTGAAACCGAGAGTTAAAAACAATGAAAAGTAAACGTTTGAATGTTTTCACCCGTTTCGGACTCATTTGTGAGCCAATCAGCATTCAACTGCCACGCAGTGTCAAGCAATGTGTACGAGAGCACATTTGTGTAGGTTGACAACCTCTCTACACAATGAGCTCGGAAGCCCCGCCCAGCTGCTGTTGAAGTCTTCTGCTTGTGAGGGGCAGCCAATCAGAACTTGCCACAAAGGTAAAGGGGTTGAATTGGTGAATTGAGCTGCTGCACAGGAAAAGTTGAGTGTAATATAAAAAAAGGAGTATTCTGAACTGTGAGTCATGCAAAGTCCAAGAATAAATTCTGAAGCTGGAAATGAGGGGAACGGGTTCTCTTTAAATTGCTCAGGAAACACTTTTCCATAAACAGTGGTCAAACTTCACCTGCTGAGGCGGGCAGTGTTTTGAATGAAAGCTCTGGGGCAGCTACTGAATGGACCTTATGCTTAGGTTTCCCATTAACTGTAACTTTCACCCCATAAACCTTTCTGTTTGTGGGCTATGCACATACAAACTGAAACCAGCCTGTTTTGTTTGTTTTAGGCAGGGAAAATGACCATGAGGTCATCGGGCTGTAACATATTCTCTGTCATAACATCCCGCCTGGAGAGATCTGCTGTGATTTGACTCCGCTCTCCTCGGGAAATGATGCTTTTGACATTTATAGCTGTGGCACATCCGTCCCTGACGCACTTGTTGTTTGCTCTTTGTTTTATTGAGCGTGATGAGTCAGTCTTTCCCATGTGCTGTCCGGCATGGCAGACTCTGTTACCACGGCGATTTATCCTCCAGACAGCACCCGCAGCACGATTGATCAAGCGGTCGATGTGACCTGACGGGGGCACAGACAACGGCACAGATTTTACAATTATTTTTTTATTTCACAGATCTGGATGAGGCGCTGCAGCAGAGTGAACGAGATGTGCAGAGACAAACGTTAGCGCTGCTTTTGACAGCGGCGCATCACCTGTGTCACGTTTTGTAAAGTGATGTCTCGACAAAGATCAGCATGGCTAAAAAGCGCATGACCTTTTCATACTTTAGACCGCAACAAATACAGGAAGTTAAAAGGCTTCCTCTTGACCTGACCTTTTAAATTCAGTAGAAACATTTACACTTAACCTCGATTGACCTCCACTTCTTTCCTTTCTGCGCCCAGTCAAACTTCTTGCTGTAATTTTCTTGAACAAACACATCTGCATCACTAAGGAAATTTTCAGCCACTTGATTTCTGATTAGAAATCCAGCAAGTGCCTTCGTTGACGTGAAATCGTGACTAAGCCAAGCATGTAGGAGCTGCGACACTGATGTTAAATCACCGTAAGGTCATTTGTGATCCGCGCTCTGCTTCTTTCGAAGGTGCAAATCACTTCATAAATCTATCAGTTTGGTTTTTACATCAAAGCTGTTGTGAAATGTTATTTAACGCAGTTGCAAAGAAACTCAGTTCAGAGGGACAACCACGCTGTGTGGTGTCTTTCACACTACATGCCTGACTCTCCTCACATCACAGAGATTTGTACTCTCTGCTAATGCTGCCTCTGCCAGCCCTTGAGCAGCTTCCACCTGCACGCTGCAGTCCGATACCCCTTCATCACTCAGTTTCTTCATGTTTGTTTCTTCATGGAACATATTTGTGAGGCGTGACGAGCTCAGAGCCTAGCTGCCAAAGTCTAACTGTAGTCTGCTAATGAAGGAAATCATTTCAAATCTCAGGTGTCCTGCCGAGCTCACACGGTGATCGGAGTCCTGCTAAAAGTCACAAGGGGGAATCTCAGGAGTCCGGAGATGATTGATAGGAACAGAAAAGGGAAAACCGGTGCTTGTGCACATGTGTGTCTTATGACATTGCAGATATTTTAATGCATCAAGCCTCTAAAACTTAAGTAGTGAAACAATGAATCATGGCTACTAAGAACATCCGTTATGCTCAGCATGTGTTTGTTTTCCAGAATATGATTCATTAGCTGAACTGAGGTTTACTACGCAAACCTTAACCTTTACATGTCAGTTTGTAACTGTTTTGAAAGGCATTGCTTTTGCAAAATATTACAAAAAACCTCCAAAAAAGACAAACTTGCTGTTGTGCTGCCAGTAGAGGTGCATGAAGAAGTGGTAAATTTTCATTTTGCAGCGCAGTGCCAGAGTTTGGCAGGCATGTTTGTGGCAGCAGACAGCACTTCATTTTAAACCTGAGTTTTTGGCCACTTTGGAGGCGAATCTGCTGCGAACGTTACACTTGACTTTGCCGTTACTTTATAAAGTTGACGTCTGGTAGATATGGAGCAGCCCTGGTTTCCATTTGGATTCGTTTATCCTTTTATCCCTGCCCTCGGTTTGGACCACATGCAGAGGGAAATATCTGGCTTTTTGGCTGCTAAATGCACCATTTGGTTCACCATTTACTGTGTCTGTCTGGTAATTGCTGCTGAGCCTGCAGTGTACAGCTGTTTTTTAGAGCTTTTCGGCTGGAAACAGCTGTCTGGTGCAGGCATTACTTTGAAAGAAACAGTAAAGTAACAGGATGTGAAATCAAAACAACCACAGTGTGTATAAGATCGACATGGCCACCATGATTCATCTCTTACTCAGTTACGGACTACGGTTTTGAAGCCTGAAATTGGAATTTTGGTTTTTGAACTAAAACTGGGATATTTGCACAAGAGGGTCGAGCTGGGAGATCCATCATTCACTGTAATAATGAATGGCTCCCAAACTATCGGTCACAAAAAAAGGTTTAAAATAAAATGTCATGAACACTATAGTCAAAAGAAGATTGTTATTTCCATCTGTGGTTATTTTTATATGGTGGTGTGGCTCTATTCTGGGACCTCCCTACCCTTTCATACACATAACTGTAAAGCATGAGGCAGGGAAAGCATCAGCAAGGCCTGCTGAGGGTATCAGTCACAACCTGTGTTGGGTAAGTTACTTTAAATTAGTACTTAGTTACATTACTAGTTACTAGTAACTCAGTTACTTCAAGTTACTCGTTACTTTCAAAGTAACTAGTTACTAGGGAAATTTACTTTGGTTTTACTCAGAATTAACTGGACACCCAGCAAGATTGCCAGTCTTCTAGCTTGCTTACTTGCCACAAGTGCACTGTGCCACCTACCAGTAGAAAGGAAAAAATAATCTGCATATTTCCACGAGAGAAATCCAACGCCTAGACCGTCATTGACCGCCGCCATGATTCTAGCCTACGTCACAGCGTCGTGTGCGCTTTTTACATCCAACACAAAAACTGCGGTCATGGTGCTTTTGATTGTACTCAGAACTCGGAAATTCTGCCTTCTGAATAGGAAGATGTAGGTAACACCAGACTGCAGATGAGCTGCATACAGAGCTGGACTGGGACAAAAAATCGGCCCAGGCATTTTGACTGACCGGCCCACCATTATAGGAAAAATCATAAAGCCTTTGAATGAAAACATGTGATGTACACAGTCTTGATGGTATATATGCATCAATCTATCAATTATTTGTTGTAAGATTCAGATAATTATTTTTTAAAAGCTAGATATTTTAAATGAGAATAAGAAAGAAAAGTAAAAGTAAGTTACTTTGTGCCCCCCTCTCCCTGTTAATGCCCTACCTGGCCCCCTGGCAACACTTTGCTAGATCCGCCCCTGCACAGTTACCAGCTGTCAGCTACCTAAAAAAGGATCCTGGTGTTATTTGTCTCTCAGAAACAGTTCATAACTTCCCTTCAACTCATTCATGTCACCTAAAAGGTAAACCTGTTTCTCCATCACCTGTTCAGCTCTGATGATTCAGTAAGGACATCTCCTGGTTTCATCTTCATGTTTCCCTCTCACCAGATAACCAAATCATATCATGACCAGCAGATTTTACGGCTGTGGCTCCAGCAAACATCAGCTGATATTAGAAATTAATATTAAATAAATTCTAACAACAGTTTATCATTCTTAAACGTGCTGCTGTTGTTTAACGCGACATCCGGCGGTTTCTTCTTTCTGGCGCAAAGTGGGCGATAAACAAACAAGAGGGAAAAGCCGATCAGCTGATCATTGATCAGTTTTATGATTGAAATAGCAACAGGAGAGGGAGGGGAGAGAATGAGAGGAGAAGAGGCAGCTGTGCAGCTCCAGCTTGGTGTCTTTTTCATTGTACCTGAAATACGGGACAAACTGAGAAAATATTACGAAACCATAATATTTTCTCTGAATACGAGACGATTCTGTTTTTTATGGGATGGTTGGCAACTCTAATAATTAACCTTATGAACAAAATAAAGTTCAACATCAGTAACATCATAGCACCCACCCAGCTGTATAGAAACTCTGTAATGCTAGCTAGTACGCAGTACGGAAAAAGTCAGCATAACGAAATTAAACTCCACCTAAACTTGGTTTATATCTGACCCAGAGAGACTGCAGGTTATAACTTCTTACCTGAAGTTCAATTCACACTTGGACCGGCGGCCGCCTCAGCTCTCTCTTCCTCTTGCGTCCCTTTTCCCTCATCCACCTGCTGTGGAAGCTCCGCGATAGCCACCACACGAAGTAACGAATAACGAGCCTATCTAAACCCCAGTAACGACTAACGCGTTCCTGATTTTGGCATAATAACTAGTTACTGTGCTCGTGCTTATCACAATAATAATGTAGTTACTGTAACGCGTTACTTAATAGCGCGTTAGTCCCAACACTGGTCACAACAGACGTGACACTGAGTAAGTCCCTGCATGAGAAAAGGAGCTGCGGTGGAGCTGGGTTGCAAAGCAGCTTGCAAATGTAAAAGAAATGCTGCTTAGTTATATCAGATTTGCCAACTGGTCGTGTAGAAGGGTACCAACACAGGCATCAGCTGATGTGGGGTGGCACTAAGATCAGGCGATCTGCCAGGATTGTGGCATTGTCCATTTGCACCTGCTGTTGTCGCCCTCATAAAAATGTCATGCATGCTGGCGCGAGCCAACGGATCATGCACCTTTCAATTTTTGTGCACATGAGGTAGCCGACACAGCCAGGTAGAAGACACCGGAGTTTAGAGAGCACTGATGTGAAGGTTTTATCTGAGTGGTGACACCTCAGGAGAGTTCAGTAAAGTCTGTAAAGTCTGGCCTTTTAAAATCAGACTGTGGGCATAGATTTGCTTTTGGATCCGGGATACAGGAGCGGCAATAATGGGGATAAACTGCCTGTCAAGCGTCCAGCTGAGGAGCTGTTCTTGGTATTTCTGTGATGATCTCATGTGTAACCTGTTGAGGATGCTGCTTGACTCTGATGCTGCCTGTTTGCCTAGCTATCAAATACACACTGAAAAGCATTGATTTTTGATCCTGATTTAAGTAATTAAGTAATTAAAGCTTATTATTATTTCAAAAAACAAAAGTCACAAAGTGCTGTACAATAGAACATGAGACACAGGCTCCTACTGTACGCTATCCTCCAATAAACCAGCTGTGGCTTTTGCTTGGCAATGATTCTGTGTGTAGGTCAAATGCTGATTGGTTGAAGAGAAAGAAGTGAGAACAAAGAAGGGAGCAAAAAATAAAACAGTATGCCACGATGGAGGACCAACAACAGCACAAACACAATCAACAGTAGCAGATGATAGATGAGAATGCAGCAGGTGTTTTTTCCTGAATTTTCTGGATTCATCAGTAGTCTGTATGTAAAAACAATAACTAGTGGAACTTCAAAGTATTTATTTTGATGATCCAGCTGTAATTTCCCAAGCTCTAATTATAGTTTCTTTTTATACCGCCCAAAACAAGAGGGTCCTTTTCTTCCTGTCGTTCTTTGCTGTCTGTCTCCCTTTTTCTTTTTCTTTTTTGGCTGAAACATAGCGGTCTGAACTGACAAAAAGGAATCTGGCCTTTGTTTGGTTATCATCTGTAGCTTTAATGAGGATACCACACACGGGCAGCATTTTAACAGGCTGTTTTAAGGCCTAATGAAGGGAATGGTGGGTCAGACTGAACTTTAATGAGGCAGGCTGCTTAGGGACGCTGCCTTCGATCGCCCATTAATCAGCACATTCCTCTCAGCTTTCTATTTTGTCCCTATCTCGAGCTGTCTCTCTCATTTTCTCTCCTCTGTAATTACACAGCAAATTCTCCCCACAGGCAGCTGAGCTGTGGATGTTCGCCGGTTGCACACTCCCACACACATGCACGCTAACCGCACGTTTATGCACTTTCCCTCATCCTGTCAAGGTACATCAGGAAGAGGCCATTTCCTCATCAGTCTTTAAGTAGCGGTGCTGAGTGAGACGAGAAGGCAGCAGAGGCGGAGACGTTCAGAGAGACAGAAAAGGGAGCAGAGGTTGCCATTAGTGAAACATCTCAGGAGTAAGAGTGTCTCCACAAAGCAGAGGGGTGGTGGTGGTGTTTGAGTTTCCGTTTCACTCTAATCTCGCTTGTGGTTTGAGCGAGTGCCGGATGATAAGTGGCATCCATCCCTCCTGCACGGATGAAATTGTTATTTGTGCTTTGGTCATTTCACAGTTTATCCTGCACAAACAGAGCAACCGCTGAAACGACTGAAACAAAAGCGGGTGCATTTTGTGGTTGCAGAGCGATGAAAACTTGTGGCTCTGTTGTTAATAAGAAGTGAGGACATAACGTATAAGGAAAGAAGGAGAGATGTTTGCAGCTTGTAATGGAGTTATCTTATTATAGTGAAATTATTGCATATTTTAATCTGTTACAATTACAATTAGACATCAGTCTAACTACGTCTGTCTTTATGAAGGTCAAAGAAGATTCATAATGCATTCATTATTTTACATTTAAAAAAATCTCCTTCGCCCACATGAAGGGGTGGTTTCTGTGTGTTCCTCAAGTTCAGGTCCTCTATCTGTCTATCTATCCTTCCATCCATCCATCCTTCATGTGCCTGGGTGGGGTCTCTCTTGGTGCTCTGGCCCCTCCCACAGGTAAAGGCACACCTATTTGTGGCAGATGCATGTGCGTTATATTCAGCTAGTTTCCCTAGACAAAAAAAGTTAAACAGCTTCTCTAAGATGGCAATATTTGCCGTCTTCCTCTGGGAGACACTGATGTCCCAGATGAAGCTGAAACCATAAGACCAGGAGCCATCGCAGTTCTGTCAGATGATGAGAAATAAGTGATTCATTCCCTCTTTTATTAACCACTTTGCTCATAAGGAGTCTTAAAACTCTTCCCTTTCAACAACTTCACAAACTGAGGCAATAGACAGATTTCTCTGAAGGGTTTTAAATATTTTTATGTAATGTTTTTATTCAATGCACTAAATTAGTTGGGTGCTTTGTAATGTTTTAGTGTTGTTCTACGTTTGCTTGTACCAGCCGACAGCAGTTCTTCAGTCTGATGGAAACAAACACAGATGTCTGATGCTAAACGAACATGTTCTCTTCCATAATAAAGATCTTCTAATTCAAAGAAAGAAAACTGCGTGAATCTTCTGCGTGCTACATGTGATGCAGAAACATGCTGGGCGAGTCAATAACAAGACACAGCACCCCAGCGAGATTCATCCAAACCACAGCAATTTGATATTCACGGCTAGAAAATTTAGCAGGTAACACAGCAACATTACATGCATATGTGACAACCAGCCAGCCAATCAGAAGCGTGCATTTTTCAGTTAAGACTTCATAGGGTGCAATTTTTAAACCAAAGCCATCTGTAACATGATGCAATAGTAAATAACACATCAATAAAGGCTGACAGCACACATGCCGCAGAGAGACGCCTGCAGCACAAATCAATCGAACACACCGAGCTGTTAACAGCAAGCAGGTAGCACTCTTCTTACACCCCGATCTGACAGATGCACTACATAAAATTCAAACTTTAGACCCCCCTCCACCATCCTCGGCCCTTAAACCTGTCACAGCGGCCAGTTACGCAGCCATTCAGCTCCAGCACATAATTAGCCTGGACATCAAATCAATACCCCTCTGCTCAATTACCCCGTAACTAATGCTCAGACATGTATGGAGAAAATAATAAAGTCATGTTGGTAGCGACATCTGACCCCGCAGTTGATACTGTCTCGTTTTCTTCTTTCTTTGAGCCCGGCTGCTGCTTCTTCCGCGCGTGATAAAATGAAGATGAGCGGTGACAGCTTCCGAAGATCCGACTCTAATTTGACATTGTTCTCCCCATGGTGAGCCTTAGCAGTTTAATTGATTCTTTTCTGTGTGTCTTTTGCAGATAATAGGCGACTTTCTTGCCTGTTTAACCCACCGAGACTAAAGGGTTTTCTTTCAATGCCTTTATTACACTGAAAAAAAAGAGGACGGAAGATAATTTCACTTCATTTCATAGTTTAGGCTTTGAATTTTTCTATTTTGTGCTCCATTTATCTTTCTTTAAGTCAAAGAAAAGTAATCTGCCAAGGTTATTCTACATGTTATCGCAACACTTTTTTTTCCCCACATTGTTTTAGCTACGTGGTGTCGACAAAGCACACTTGAAGAATTTCACACATTATTCAACATAAAGCTGAAAAAGGAAACTGAAATGCAAAACGTGCTGGAAGCAATATGTTATTTTCACCATGACATCATGTTATTAAAGCCTTAATTTAAAAGGATAAATTACAATAAACAGGGGGACCACAACACATGGCCACTGAGGCCACTACACTTTACTCTTTAAGTTTAAAATTGTGCTGTATGAAGTCCACAGACACACATGGTGACCATTTACACCAGTAAAACAAGACGACTTTTTATGTTTTCTGAATTTCTTTAATTCAGAAATAAAAACCAAACCAGCTGAAAAGGGTTGAAAATATTAAGTTGTATAGGAGTATTATATAGAATTTATATCAATTTCATACACTCCCCTGCTGTTTCTACATCTGTAAATGCCTTCCTGCCCTGCGGGTTTGTTCTTGTTCCTGTGCCCCACCCTCCATCACTCTTTCTTGGTTCTCGCCTCCCCTTGGATGTTTCAGTGGATCTTCCAGGCCTGGGAGTCTTCGCTCTTCCTCAGTTTTCCTCACTGACTGCAGTTTGAGTTCTTCCACAGGCCGCAGTCTCCGCCTAGATCTGTGCTCTCTCCATACAGTAAACATCATCTAATCATATTTGAGGTGTGGTCTCTGTGTTCACATATCTCCTGCCTCCATAAAACCTCCATTAGTTAATGCGGCTGCCATGTAACAATATGGGGCAACACTGATGGTCGTTAAACTGGGAGGTAAAAGAGCTAATAAAATGCATCGTGATCACAACCACAGACAGTATAAAAGATAAACGTAGTTTCCAGATCCTAAAAGTAAAGCTAGCAAACATGTACATTAAACATGCAATCTTTTTGTGCAGTATCCCTGAATTTAGAAATCCCGTCTCAGAATGATGCTGAAAAACGAGTTTATGTATTTCTTACTTCTAGGCCGAACTATTGTAATTCATTATTATCAGGACATCCAAAAAACTCGCTGTAAAGTTGTTAATCCAAAATGCTGCAGCAAAAGTACTGAAAGGGACTAGAAAGAGAGACTATATTTTCCCATACTGCTTTCTCTTCATTGGTTTCCTGTTAAACCCAGGATCAAATTTAAAACCCTTCTCCTCATATACAAAGTTGTGAATAATCAGATCCCATCTTAAAGATCTTAAAGGCCTCACAATACCGTATCACTTATAACAGAGCAGCTCTCAGGCTGCCAGCTTATTTGTGGTTCCTAAAGTATTTAAAGGTAAAATGGGAGGTAGAGCCTTTCAGCCTTCAGGCCCCTCTTCTGTGGAACCAGCTCCCAGTTTGGATTTGGGAGACAGACACCATCTCTATTTTTAAGATTAGGCTCAAAACTTTCCTTTCTGACAAAGCGTATAGTTAGGGCTGGATCAGGTGAGCCTGAAACCCCAATAGGTTTAGGCTGCTGGGGGCTTCCCATGGTGCAATGCGTGTTTCTTTTTCACTCACCTCTTTTTACTGTTTATACACCACTCTGAATTTATTTATTTATTATTATTATGGAGACAGGGCTGCATCAGAAAGGGCATCCAGCATAGATGATCTGCCAAATCAAACATGTGAAGCTATCTGCTACAGTGACCCCTTGTGAATAAGGGAGCAACTGAAAACAGTTTCTGTCTTCTGCTATTGGATGAAGTCAAGAACAATTTCTCACTGATCCATTTTTATAAGCTTAGATGGTGAGACAATGATGTGTGATGTGTGGAGTTATAGCAAAAAGATTTAATAGAAAATAAGCTTTAATAAATAGCTGGCAACTCCAAAAACTCACTTAAGTCCAAAAATCAGAAGGAGAACTGAAGATCACTGAGAAACAATGAAGGAATATAAGGGACGAGGTTATATAGGCAAAAGACTGGACTAGTTATACACTTAGGGCTAAAAGGGGATTTGGAATAGGAGGGGTGGAGGATATGACAGGAAACATGGTGCAAAACAAAATAAGAAATAAATAAAAGTACTAATGTAACTGTAACTAATGTAGATATAAATGCTAACTCATAACTAAACATCAAATCTGGGAACATGGGAAAACCACCAGCTGTTAATATTGAAATAAGAGAGAGGGAGGAACAGACAGGGACAAACACAGGACTAAAACCAATAGATTAACACTTAAGGAAACAAACTCAAGTTAAAAACAAAACAAAACAAACAAAAAACAAACAAAAAAAACCCCAAATCAGAAGGTGAACTAAAGCTCACAGTAGGTTACACACAAGGAACAGCAAAGAAACATTGGATACAAAGCTATCAAGACAGGTGCAGGACTATCTATACACAATAAATGTAGATAAATGGGGATAGGAGAGATGGGGGATGAAAAGAAAGTTGTTACAAAACCAAAACAGGAAGAAACTACAACTGGAAACTAATACAGACATAAATATTAACATATAACAAGATGCACAGGAAATGTAACCGTTAATATGAATTGGATATAAGGAATGGAAGATAGTAAGGAACAGGTGAGGAAAAACGTGACAAAAAACAGGAATCAAAGATTCAGTGATAACATCGGCAAAAATAAAAGTCACAATAGAAACTGAAAGCAAAACAAGAATTGAAAAGTTCAACAAACACAAAAAACAAACACCCTCCAAAAAAACAGTAAGTCCAGATATATTCAAATATATTCACTATCACAATATTTCAAAATAAAAGGGACAGTTGAATTTGAGAGGTTAGCTAGTTTGCCAGCACAGAAAAAAGTTCTGAATCACTCCCAAAACATCCAAATCTGTGTTCGGATTTTTGTTCCCTGCATGCTGAACGTACTATTTTTGACCCAGGTGCCTTTTCAGATAAAACATGAAATGCAAACTTATTTTCCTCATGCTTAAAGCTGTCTGACTCCTCATCAGTTATTCCCAATGAGAAGTTTGTCGCCAGCCATCATTCTACCGGTGACTGATGCTCAGTAACTGAGCTGAAGACAGTGGAGCAATTATTGGAGAATCCCTTGTTAGTGCCTCTCAATTATTAAGCCAATTTCCTCCAGTTATGAATTTTTCCTGCTTCAAATTAACCACGATAAAAGCTCTTAGTGAGGCTGTAAATCATTCCTAACAAGCCTGCTGTCCTTCCTCCATGCAATACAACTTAATCGAGCTTTAGAGGGATATCATGCCAATGTAAAAGGGTAACCAATCATGAGACAATTGGCCGTGCTAAAGAAACATAATTATGTCTTCATTAGTCATTTTTACTAATAGTTTATTGCTGTGTCTGTGGTCAGAGTTTAGCAGGAGCTGCGACAGGTGTGACCGTTGGTATTGATTCATCCATAGAGCTGAATGAATAGCCAATAGCTGATGCTGGAGCTCAGAAACACCCTCCGGACTGACTGCTGGGAAGCAGGTGGGCGTCAGCTGCCCTCATACATCACAGCACTAACAGCCTCTTCTGCAGACAGCGGGGGGAGAAAGAGCTCGAGGCGAGAGCTGGAAAAAAATGTCAATAGAAATGAGACAAAAAGAAAGAAAGAGAAAAAACAGAAAGAGAGGGAAGAGCGAGGCCTGAAAAACAGATCAAACTTAGAGGAGGGGGGAGAAAGAAAGGTGATGTAAGAAGAAAAAGCCGGCTGTAAGTAAAACAAAGGAGTCAGCTGCTGGAGTCGTGCATGAACAGCTGGTGCCAAAAACAGAGCTGAGGACAAAGTGGGTTCTGTTTAGACTGGAGTCGTGCCAGAGCTGGGCCAGGCTAGCAGGCAGGGAGCGCCGCCAACACCAGAAGAGGCCTACGGGAAGATCATTATATAACAGAGAGGGGAAACCTCACAGGCGCAACAGAGATGCTCTTGACTCCCTAATGATATGGCTTGGTTTAAACCCATGTCAGAGGGGAAGGCAGGGAGACGTGAAAAAGAAAGAAAGGCGTCTATAAAAAGACAAGGAAGAAGGAAAAGAGAGGGGAGAATGCAGCCTATTGTTTATCCATCAACTGCTGGTGGCTGCACTACTTCACTCTTCCCTGACATGTAGGGTTTCACATGAGCTACATGGAAAATCTGGCTCCAACAACATAGGTAGCTGGGATAAAGCTTTGAATCCCATCTTCAGCAGCATGTGTGCAAAGAATCACTTCACAGAAATGTGGCTTTGATTTCCTCCTCTCAAACAACAATTTTGTTTTGAACAAAGAGTGATAATACCCATTTTTTCCACCCAAGTGTCAGTAGGGGCTCAACATGTGCTGTTAACTGATGAAATGTGACTTTCAGATAAAATGAAAACAGCACCCCCCCCCCCCCCCCCCCCCCCCATCTCACCACCACCACTACGGGTTGTTTTTATGATTTAAGGACGGCCCTGAACTCCCGGTAAACTCTAGGAGAAGCTGTGTGCAGCTATGGCGTTTCCTTTTTTAGCAGATATTTGACCGAGTGCAAGTCTTCTTCATATCTTATCTCTCTTTATCGTCTTATCCATCACTGATATTCTCTCTTTGCATTTAAAATCAAAGCCATTGTTCCTGCTCCTCTGAGCTCCTCTGAAAGTTCAGAGGCCCTAATGTGCAGAACTGGCATATTTTTACATCAGGACCAAACTTGGCTGTAAGCTCTTTCGTTAGGTTTCAGGGCACCCGGATAATTTACAAGCTACAGAATTACGCAGGAGAGGCTTTTTTAAGAGACACTGGCTCCGTCTGCCAGAGTGTTTCCATGCCGTAAAAGTTTGATTTTACAGTTGTGTTTGATACATGAGCAGTGCTGTGCAGCGGAGTGTTGAAGCTTATGACATGAATGTCTTCATTGTCCACCCTGTCACGGGTGAATTACGAGATAATAGACACAGACCCCTGTGTCATGTTTGCGCCCCAGGGAAACTCCGACACAGGAGACGGACAGCCAAGAGATTCGAGGAGATGCAACATGTCGTCTTGGGGTCTTTCTTAATGTCACACAACAAACTGAGATCTGATGTGGGAAGAAGAAGAAGATCTTTTACTTAGGAAGGTTCCTAACTGACTCACATGATCCACATGATCTGCACAGCAGTGAGAGCAAACTCTATAAGTGCAAGGAAAGGTGCTTCCATCTCTGCTATCTATTACAGACCTGACCATCCTTTATGGAAGGAAAGATGATACTACATAATGACAGACTGTCAGATCCTTCAACAAAACAAACATGATTGACAAGTGGTGCTGATCTTGTTATTTAATTAGTGTGTTTTTCCTTTCATGCCATAATCTGCTTGAACCTCAAAAGACAGGCTGTCTAAACCTCCGAACTCTGAATGTTCTGCTTCTGTATTTAAATCTTATGGAGTTGTTTCCTTGCTTGAAGAACACAAGTGTATAGATTAAAAAGCTCTTAAAATCAAGATTATGAGCTATTGAAATGATCAAAGTGAGATTAGTCTTTAGGATTATCATTAATTAATTTCACTACAGGTCAACCAGGACCGGGTCCAAGAAAAGGCGACTAGGAAAAGGGAGGTGTTTGATTTGTACACACACACACACACACACACACACACACACACACACACACACACACACACATGCGTACGTAACGCACCCAGACATTAGAAGTCCACATGGTAACTTTTCAAAATAACACAGGAAATAACTGAACTGTCAGAACAGTCATCTGTCTGGGTTCTACTTCTGTCTGTGGAGCGTGCATGCTCTCCCAGTGTCTGCGTGGGTTCTCCCATACTCCAAAGACATGTGTGGGGTTAGGGGCCCGTAGGCATGAATGTTAGTCCTGTGACTGACTGACGATCTTCCAAAGCAGGAATGGGTTTCTCGAATGAGCAGCAGCAATAAATACAGATTCTTAGACACAACTTTACATGTTTATTTATATTTTGGATGCAAACAATTTTACAACAGGTTTGTTGTTCTGTACACATTGATATAAAATCTGGGACACTCATTTGTACTCACATGTAGGTTAAACTTTAAATTCTATTTTTGTATTTATTCTGTACTTGCTCTCAGACCATGAAACACCATCTGGGCTGCAGCTAAAATAATAATAATAAGCTAAACTGTCTAATGCAAATATTGAACAGCAATTTAGTGGAATACTCCGTTATAGCCTATCAGATCATCCCATGTCTAAATAAAGCTGTGATATTGATGAGCGAGGCAGTTAGCATCTTTGCCAGCCTTCCTTCCTGCCTTCAAATCAGACTTCTAGTCTGACTAAGCAGAATGTTTAAAGCGCACACACAGTCATACAGTGCTTTAACACTAAAATATTGATCAGCGCATCTCACACGGCTGATTTATCTGCAGCAGCTGTGTTACTTTCACTCAGCGTTATGTGTAACCTCATCATATTTTTCTAACATTATAGTTTTATCTAAATTAGCTTCGTTACTGCTGATACACTCACATGTGCTGCCAAGCCACCCCTTTCAGCAGAAACCCCAGAATAACACTGCTTAAGTGGATTGAAATAGCAGATCAATATCAAGGCTGGTATTGGTATCGGATTGATACTAACGCGATATGATCAACACCTCAAACATTTTGACTGTCATTTCTATTTTATTTATAGCCTCCAGCACATTTACACAACAGAAGCTGAGTCAGACAAATTTACATTCCAGATCTCATATATCAGTATCGGTGTTGATATCGCCAACACTGGCCCTATATTTTGCTTGTATCGATTTGATACCAAGATTTGCAGTATCCCTTGCTCAGCTCCAGGATAGGCTCCAGCCCCCAGCGACCCTGAACTGGATAAGTGAAAGAAAATGGATGGATGAACAAAGAACACAAGGAAAGCACAGAAGATACAGGAAGGAAGCACTAAAAACAAACGGCTACCAAAGGGACTGCGCCAGCGTGACTGTTTCTCGAACTCATTTTTTTTAAAAAGAGTTACCATTATGTCATTAAAAGGCATGTCTGTGGCATGTAGCGCAGTATGTTTCCAGCCACTAGGTTTTTAATGAATAAAGAATAAGCGCCACAGGTCTCTTTTTTTTCACCTGTTCTGATTTCGTGGTGAGTTTTGACCAGTTCTGCTGCATCTTTCACAAGCTGCATCCCTGGACAGCTGTGCAGGGCAGCTGCTGCTCTGCAGAAAGACTGCAATCTCCCAACAATCTGCGGATTCATGTCGCACTTGATGCTCAGCCACTGATGTGATGGCAGAGGGGCGCTCACCAGGACATGCCTCGGCTTGTCCCTGATTGTTCATTTGGAAGCTGAAATCCTGCATAATGTATTATTCTTCCTGTGTGTGTGTGTGTGTGTGTGTGATTATCTTTGATAAGCTGACACAAGGTCACGTTGCCATGTTGACACCAAGATATTGGGAGTAATAAAAAGTCCAGAATTTAAATACAGACTTAAATTGCACCCTAATCACTGGTTTAGTTGTTTGGTTATGCTCCCCTTTATCTGTTCAGTGAAGTGTTAACTTGATGAGCTCTGCAAAAAAGGGGGAGGCTTGTTAGCGAGGACTGATATTCCTGAGTCAGACTGGATTGGGAATAGTGCAGCAAGTCAAACTGAACTGAAAAAAGTGCAATCACCAATGGCACCCTGGGTCGTGATGGATGCTTTATGTTGCAGGGTTTTAAAATGAATACCAATCAAATTCAGTGTAATTTTGTCATAAAATAGGCTCTAATCATTCTTATGTGTGTTTGTTTTCATAAAATAAAGGGGCGAGAACAGCAGCACTCAAAATGATGTCTCTGCTGCTCATACGCTATCATTTTTTTGTCAGGGTGCAATAAAAGTCAGTAAATTGAAACAACAACAACAACAGGCATAAAACACTCTAATGGACACCGACTCTTGTGAAACAGACTGACGTTAAATTTAAATCACTTGATGCCAGATTGAGGAATGTGATTGGGCATTTTCTTAAAAGTCATAAAAGCACGTGCATATGCAAAAAGGATATGAAACCAGAAGGGTGTGGACAGCTTACTGCTGCATTATAACATGTTAAAGCGTTGGCATTAATTAACTCAGCATATAAAACAGGTTTCGTTGCTTGAGGATGCAGCTGCAGTGGTTGAACTCATCACAAAGGTGACGAAGCAGTGCGTGAAGTATCTGTCTGTCGCATTATGTTCACATTTGACCTGAAAATATGCTGAACGCTGAAATAGACTCAATCACAGAGACTCTTCGATTTCCACTTGTTCCCTTTTTTAAAACGTGGACAGAAATGTGATGTACGAACCAGCTTATTTTAATGCTATGTCTCTTCAGCTGTTTTGTTAATGCAAACATCTAATCAGCCAGTCATGATTGGCATCAATTATGCATCTTTGCATGTAGAAATGGTGAAGACGACCTGCTAAAAACTGAACATCAGAGAGAGGAAGAAAGGTGATACAAGTGACTTTGTTAAGGTTGCTGGTGTTAGACAGGCTGATCTGAGTATTTCAGAAACTGCTGATCTGCTGGGACTTTCCCCAAACAGCCATCTCTAGAGTTTACAGAAAATTGTCAGAAAAAGAGAAATTTTCCAGTGAACAACAGAAAATGCCTTCTTGATGCCAGAGATCAGAGGAGAATGACCAGAGCGCTTAAAGGTGATAAGAAGGCAAGAGTGAGTCAAATAACAATTTGCTACAACCAAGGTATGGCGAAGAGAGCATCTCTAAACACTCGACACAGTGAACCTGAAGCAGATGAGCTGTCAGATACAGACAGGAAACTGGGGTTAGAGATCAACATGGGCAAACCAAAAATTGGACATTAGAAGATTGAAGAAATATTGTCTGTATTGTTCTGATAATTTCTGCTTTGAGCTTTAGATGGTAGGGTCAAAAATGTGGAGTAAAAAACATGAAAGCATGGATCCATCATGTTTTGTATTTACAATTCAGGCTGCTGGTTGTGTAATGGTGTGGGGGATATTTTCTTGGCACACTTTGGACTCCGTTGTACCAACTGAGCATCATTTAAACACCACAGCCTAAAAGAGTGGTGTTGCTGACCATTTCCATCCCTTTATCACAGTGTACACATCTTCTGATGCTGCTTCCAGCAGGACAACCCATCATATCACAAAACTCAAATCATCTTAAACTGGTTTCTTGAACATGACGGTGAGTTCACTGTACTCAAATGGCCTCCACCGTCAGATTGGCAGTGGTGGAATGGGAGAACAGGGGATTCACATCATGGATGTGCAGCCAACAATTTGCAGCAACTGTGTGATGCTATCATGTCACAAAGGGCCAAAATCTCTGACGAATGTTTCCAGCATCTGTTTGAACTTGTGCCATGAAGAATGAAAACATTTCTGAAGGCAAAAAGGTTTCCAACAAAGTAGCAAAGTGTACCTAATAGAGTGTCCAGTCGGCGTGTATTTCATAATGTGCAGACCTGCAGATACTGTGATCATGGCTTGATACTTATAACTGAAGCTGAGGCTCACAGAAGCGTTGATTTAGCAGCTGTTTAACGAGGCTCTGATATGTGTATCCTTAACCTCTGTATCAGAGAGAGGAACACAGGAGCTCCACCCACCAGCTGTTCAAACCTTCTGTTTACGAGGGCCAGCCAATAAGCAGAAAGTTAGCTGAAATGGAGAGGAGCAAAAACTGCTTCTTTCAGAGTGTGAATGAACAGAGCTGCATGTATGAGACAAATAAGGATTATTTTGAACAGTAAATTATTCAAAGCTGCTCTACTAGAGCTCAAGAATAAGAATATAGAGGTGGAAATCAACACAACAGGATCTGAGGAACTTTCAGTAACTTTGTCCATTTCCCATAGAATTCAGAACACTTTTATCTGAGGATTTCCGGTTCATGCAGGTTCCGATGCAGGTGGATGCTTCTCTGGTGTCCTGGATTGTTGATTACCTGACAGGAAGACCACAATATGTACGTCTCCCACAGTGTGTGTCTGACAAGGTGATTAGCAACACAGGGGCACCACAGGGGACTGTCCTCTCCCCCTTCCTCTTCACCCTCTACACCACAGACTTCAGCCACTGCACAGAGACCTGCCATCTTCAGAAGTTTTCTGATGACTCTGCGGTGGTTGGATGCATCAGCAGGGATGATGAGACAGAGTACCGGGCTGTGGTCGACTCCTTTGTCACGTGGTGTGAGCAGAATCATCTGCAGCTCAACGTGGCAAAGACCAAGGAACTGATCGTGGACTTCAGGAAGACCAGGAAACACTTGACCCCTGTTTCAATCCAGGGGGTCAGTGTTGACATTGTGGAGGACTATAAATACCTTGGAGTACACATTGACAATAAACTGGACTGGGCTAAAAACACCACAGCACTTTACAGGAAGGGCCAGAGTCGTCTCTATTTTTTGAGGCGACTGAGGTCCTTCAACATCTGCCAGAAAATGCTGAGGATTTTCTATGAGTCTGTTGTGGCCAGTGCGATCCTCTATGCTGTTGCATGCTGGGGGAGCAGGCTGAGGGTCGCAGATGCCAACAGACTTAATAAACTAATCCGTAAGGCCAGCAATGTTGTGGGGATGGAGCTGGACTCCCTCAAGGTGGTGTCGGAGAGGCGGATGCTGTCCAAGATAAAGACAATGTTGGATAACACCTCCCACCCACTCCATGACATGCTGGTCAGTCACAGGAGCTCGTTCAGTGAGAGACTGAGATTACCGAAAAGCACCACTGAACGACACAGGAAATCATTCCTGCCTGTGGCCATCTCCCTGTACAACGCATCCACTTAACACACTGTTTGCTGCTACAACTACACATGTTTCTTTTCCAAATATTTATTTATAAGTGACTTATGTATGTATGTATATATATGTATATATTGTACTATTCTTAGTTAGCGTATTGTCTGTCTTGTCTTAATGTTGGTTTAAAATGGAGCACTGTAACAAAAAATAATTTCCCCCAGGGATCAATAAAGTATTCTGATTCTGATTCTGATTCTGATGTCGGCTCGGATTTAGCTTTTGTTTATGACCATGAAACAGCAAGTAAGAAATGGTTGATATGGAAACCTTTCTGCAGCTTTTTCCATCCATCGCCTTGATCCTTCAAATAAACACAACAAATGTACAGATAACCGCGCTGGAGATGTGTAGAAGATTCAGAAAATGGGTAATTAACACCCCATGAGCTCCTCAGGCAGTAATTATGTGAAAAAAATGGAAGATCTCTTTTTCTGCTTTTAAACTACTAAAATGTGTTTTTAACAGCTTTGCATTGTTTTCTTTGTTCTTCTGTGTGCAGAAGGCAAATGCTATTAAATATACCACCAAATTGGCGCAAATTAAAACCCCAGAAAATCAAATAAACATGCCTGAGAGACTCTAGTAAATTAGAAATAAATCAACAGAGAGTAATAAATTGGTCTGAAATTCATTCCTCTCTGTATCAGATCTCACTTACTGAGTCTCAGCAGGGGGCATGCACACAGCCATGTATAATTTTCTCAGAAAGCCGGGGCTTCTTTTTGATCATTCGCTCCGAGCCACAAGCTCTTCACTTGCACTCAGCACCTCCAGTGTGCTGGCAGATCAGCTAGGAAAAGGTTTCTCCTCCTCTCAGTCAGTGGACTCACTCAGTCGCACTACAATCCCTCCTTTGTTTTGCTTCACTCTAATGGCTTCTTTATAATTTCTTCCTCTGTTCAAAGGGCATCCAGTACTTGACTGGCTGTAAATCTGTTCAGAGACTAATCTGCCACTACCTACCAGCTGCTCTCTTGGCACCCGCCAGGGCCAACATTCCCGTTGCCATGGAGATAACCAGCCATGCCAGTTACCCATAAGGCCTGGCGTTGCGCCGATCAGGCCGAGTGTAGTGAGCACGTGTGTGTGTGTTCGTGTGCGTGCACGAAGAGCGTGCCTGGATAATGCACATTTGTATTATTAGAAGTCAAACCGTGCCGTGTGTCGACCGCCAAGGAAAGAAAAAGGTTCTTGATTAACTGCCATCGCCAGCTGTTTGTCAGTCTGAGCCAGTTAAGTGGCTTAGCACAGTACTGTATTTCATTTTGTACACAATGTGGACGAGAGACTTGGCCAAAGGCAGCTGAACGTTGGCTTTTGTCTGACTGCAGAGGGTCCGTGCAGCACTGATTTGAGACAGGACATGGCTAAATACTCTGCAATGAGAAAGTCACCTGTAGCATTATGTCCTGGGAAACTTGGAAACAATAAGAAGAGTTTGACATTTGGAAAACCGGCAGATTCAAAGTCTAAAAAGTATATGAGAAGACTGATATCCTCAAATGTGCTGTTTGAAACCTGGTAAGATGCTGGTTGTGTAACATACAGCATGACTGCATGGCGGTTCATTTTACCTTTTTTTTATTTCACAAAACTGTGCACGCCTGCATGACTTTTTCTCACCATAAGCTATTGTTCAGAGGCACAAGCCAATAAAACAATCAGTGAGGCTGTTCTCCCAGGTGTCTCCAGGCATCCATGATAAACAGGATTTAAACGGTTTAGTGGAATTAGAAGTTAGCAGAGAGTAAGCAAGCAAGTGAACATCCAAAGATGACATGTTCTGAGCGATGTGTTACTAAAATGTTTTAAAGTTTACAGCATAATTAAAACTATAAAGACAGTTGAAAAACTAAAAATCTGAGACTTTAGAAAGGTTAGGGAAGTTGGGCAAGTATTGAGGTTTCTCACGTGATGTGCACGTTGCTCATGAGTTGCCCACCATACTGGATGCGATACCACCACCAGTCGCTTAGGAAATGTCTATTCCCTGACTGGTTGGCAGGGCTTTGGAGCGTGATGTCACGGGAGGGGGCGTGACCAGGATTTTTGGTTGAGGCGCCATATTTCTGGGCCAAACAAAGCGCTAGCAAAAGAGGAGCGAAAGCACACAGATAACACCAGCTAAGGTTCGTACTTCCTGTGTGGTTTGTTATAATGTTAGATCGCACAACCGGCAAGGGAATAAGCTTGAAAATGGTTTATCTTTTCATTCTTTCCTGCTGGCTTTCACTCTGAAGAAGGTGGTGCACCAAAGGCTTCCAAATGATTGCTTTGGTTCCAAGCAGATTACTGTGGTTTTCTTTAGTTTTGCAAACACTAGCTACTAGCCAAAGAGTAGTGCAACTCTATCAAATGTGAAACAAACCAGAAATGGAGAAGATTCGCTTGTGTGCAACCTTTTCTTTATTGGGAAATAGCATTCATCTGATTTGTATATTTTTGTATATTTTTTCAGTTCAGTTCAGAGAGTAGCTGGACAGTGTTTGTAGTCCAAGCTATCACTTCTATTAAAACTATGACTGCTATTCACCAGATCAATTACAAAGGGGTTTTTGTAAGTTTTTCAGAAATACACATTATTCCCTAGTGACAGTCGGTTGCTAGGGGGGCTCACTGACCAGCCTGTCGGCCTGTGTAACTGCCATCAACCTTCAGAAACCGCTCCGAGTCTGGGGTATAGAAATTTTTCTTTCACGACCAGTGATTGCCAGATGGTTATGAACCGGTGTCTAAGCCTGTGTGACCGAGGCCTTATTCACACAATCCTACAATGTTATACGTCCAAAATGGTGCAGACGTTAACGGTCACAGTTCTGCAAAACCTCAATAATGATGTGCTACCTAGTGACCAGCTAAAGAGCTATTGTTAGGCTGATATGAGTACATTATTAGCACAGGGAAGATGTAGGATGAGGGTTAAACTGTAGGTTAAATTAATATGAAACTGACAAGAAGAAGAAGACAATGAAAACTACAGCCAGGAGAATTTTTGACATGATCCCTTCCAGTTAGTCATCAATATCCTGATACGGGGTCTGACATTACCTGTTGAGACTAATGTAGACTTTTCCCTTCAAACAGCTCCTAAAATGAACTTGTTATAGTCAATCCATTGTTCCATTTTCTTCTACTTATCCAGTTTCAGGGTTGTGGAGTGACTTGAGCCTATACCAGCTGCCATAAGAGGAGATTCAGGGTACACTGTGGACAGGTCAGCAGTCTGTTGCAGGGTTTAAAAAGGTATCTTGTGTCTGCCACACATTAGGGACTTGTTGGATAAGCCTTTAGTGATTTGCAACACTTTTTTATGAAAAAGTCCTGATTCAAACTTTGTTTCCACTGAAAAAATTCTGTATCTGTTTGCATGTGTGTTAGCCCACACAAAGGAGTTTGCGACCCATGCAAACATGCTGTCATCTGTTCCACTTGGATGACGCTGCATGTAGGTCAGAAGTGCAGCGATACAGATTTTCAGGAGTTGAGATATAAACATAAATTTTTATTGTACAAAATCAAAAGAGCACAACTGTAAAACGCAAACTGCACCCAGGACAGAAGCAACCACATTATACTGCAAACAGAACTTCGACTCCTTGCAAACATCTGCACAGACAGCATGCTAACTCAAAGCAAGCCAAGAACCAAGAGTGATTTCAAAGCTGAGTGTATGCAGACCCAAGCACAGCAGCCAGAGCTTGAACTTCAACAGGTAACAAAGGGAGTGATGAGCAATCAGGCTGTAGCCTCCATTTCTACTTGTTCGTGTTTCTACAGCGATTGGTATGAGGTCGCATTATGTTAAAAGTAAAAGAAAGATCACGTGTGTGTTGGGATTTGTGGTGGTGTGTGGGACCCTAACCTATAGCTTGATATTGTTGTGGCTGGTCGTTATGTGACTTTATTTACATTATGGTGCCTTTATGTGAATGTATTTCATGTTATTTTACAAAGTAACAAGTAGTGTAACAAATGACTTTCTTCAGTGAGTAATTAAATAATTTACTGCATAGTGTACTACATTACTTATAAACATCTGGTAATGACAGCTGCTCTGACCAAATGGGGAATAAAGAAATAAACTTACCTCTCACGCAACAAAGCTCAAATATATTCAGAGTTTTGTTCACTGCCTGAATGCGTTTTTAGGTTTGTCTAAATATAAATCAGTGGTCACTGTCATTAACCTGAGTGGCACAATTTTGGATATATTTTGATCACGCTGGAAACTTCAGCTGTTTCTTTGCTGCTGGTATGCTCTGAGGGGGTTGAAAGTGAAAGATAAAGCTCATCAGGATGTAAAATTGACTGCCAAGTCCTGGTTTTTGAGTTTGCAGCCGCAGCCAAAAAAGTGTGACACAAACTGAGCCTTTGATGTGCTGAGAAGCTGTTGGTGAAAGGTGCTGAATCTTAAGCCTCAGAACATTTAACTTTAGCTGCTGTGAGTCACACAGGCAGAAACAGGACTCGTTGGTTTGAGACAAAAAAAAGATAAAACCGAAGAAGAAGCTATTGTTGTCCATCGCAGCCCGGATGACACATGCAAACCTCCACAGCGCTTTTTGATTCTCCTGTGTTTTCTAGGTATGCTGGGGGCCTTTCAGTGAACACATCTTGCGACATGAGTGGGAGGAAACTGCTGTGGTTTGGTTGCTGTGGAAACCAGGTGAGAGCATGTGCTGTGTGTGCGCTCAGGGGATGACATCATACATTCCATGACGTTGACAGCAGCGAATAGCAGCGAGATGAGGGAGGAGGAAATGAGACGCCTCAGGGCTCAGAAGCCCCTGTTAGGGAAAGAAAGCTTTTGTTTTCAGATGGTTCTCCACCGTCTGAAAGGATCACGTGATATCTATCAGAGGTTTTTAATCACCAATGCATAATTTTCACAGCTGCTCCTTTATATGAATGCAGGTTCTCCTTATTTTATAGCATTACAAATATAGTCACACTGTTGGTAGTATCTTGCAAGTAGACCTAATGCAATCATTCCAACTTAAAACTGCACTTGAAAAACCTTTTAATAAGAAAGATGTTATAGGAAACTGTACTTTAAATGAAAGTGTGCTATAATTAAATAGATAAATAACATTTATAAATATGTTGCTGCTTGCTGTATGATGTACATATTTAATGGAGTATATATAAACGGATCCATAAAGTTTTTTGGGTGAGTGTTTTGTTGGGTTAGCAACATTGCTATGGCCATGAAACACCAAGCGTACTGCAAAAAAGCGACCCGAAATTCAGAATTTTTCTGATCCAAACTTGTTGTATAACATATATACACACCAAACATGTTTTTTCTTTTTGTGGATAATTTATCCTCCACATATTCTGAACAAGAAAAGGAAGAAACGGAGAGTCTGCGATCATCCAATTCTGATGAGAAGACAGAAGCAGGAAGAATTTCATGGTTTGATCCGGGAGTTGAAGCTGGATCACGGCCGCTTTCGTACATATTTCAGGATGTCCGTGGGGCAGTTTGAGCTCTTGTTGTGCAGAGTTCGAACCACATCTAAGGAGGCAGAGAAATAATTTCAGAGAGCCGATTGATCCCGTGCAGCATCAAACTGTGTGTCTGAGGTAAAAAAGTATTATTTTATGATTTCCATATCGTTCTATATTCAGTAGCAATGCGTGTTTTGAGCAACAAGCGTACATGTTGACAAAAAGCAGTGGTCAGATCTGTTTATTCGGATCAAAAAAATTGGAAACAATTGAGCTTGATTCACATGGATTTTACACGTCTGGTGTGTAAAAACGTTTAATATGTCAGTTCAGGAGTTTTCAGTCCCATTGCCACATGTATATGATATCAAGCATCTAACCATGCATTTGAGTATGGTACTATAACAGGATACCATCGCTGCAACAAGTCAGTTTTGAAGTTTCCTTCTCAACACTCCACAATCAACTGTCAGCAGTATTATTGCAAACTGGAAACATTTAGGAACCACCGTGTCTCAACCATGTAAAGCCACAGAGCAGAATCGCCAAGTGCTGAGGTGCATGGGGCGTAGAAGTCACCAGCATTCTGTAGGTGTAACATTCAGGTGGCCCAGTACTTATGTCCATATAATGTATGCACAAGATATCCGTTGGTGCTTGATTAAGCAGGCGTGCCAATCAATACAATACAAGACACTCAGAACAAAAGGCTCTCTTTGAAATAGCAGAGATGAGAAGGTGCCATGAATCCTCAGTCATAATGTCTCCGTCAGCAGACCTTATTTTTGTGTCTTGTTTGAGAGCTCTGTGCATTTAGTTTTTCAGGTTAAAAGACCCACTAGAACAACAGAAAACACTTAATAATAAGCATGAATGCAAAAGCCCTCAAAACCCTGATACCAAAACCAACGACCACGAGCTTCGCTTTACTTTGCTTATTAGTTTCATTTTCACTCTGTTTGGTAAGGTTTCAGCACCAAATCTCCAAGGATAAGTGCAGTAAAAATCATACTTTGGATGCCCACTGGATCCAATTCTTCGGACTTGTCCAGAGTTGATTTGTGAAAATGGCTCTAAAGCACGAGCGTGCCTTATTTCAACTTGTATGTGTTCCCATTACTGTTGCTGCTGTGTGACTGTGGCTCATGCTAACTTTGCAGATGTGGAAAAACGAGATTCTGCACAAAAGAAAAATAACATCACGTCAAAGAGAAAAATAATAATTTGTACAGTTATTCATGTCTAACAGACATTTTTCTATCTGCATTAGGCATTTTTATCCAGGGATACCTCTTGGCTTACCCAATCAGCAGCACATTTATCCACACATGCTGCTTTGGCTCTGGATTGTGTGCATTTGTGCTGCAGAGGTAGCAACAAACAAGCATTCCAGCACATTAAATCACCGAGCGTTCGCTCCAGGCTGGCTCAGTCTTTTCTTCCTGTTGATTCTGGGAAGTGTAACACCATCTCCAGGACAGCAGCTGAGCAGCGAGAGCAGAAACACCAGCACAGGACATCCTGTTGTTTCCCTGCCTTCCATTGAATTAAGCTCTCCTCTTCGGTGCACTAGATATAGCCAACTATTCAACAGAAGTGCCCAGAGAGTAATCCAATGCTGGGTTTCCAAGAAGTTGGACTCATACGTGAAAGCAGACCAACATGCATGGATAAATATATCTTTGATTAGCTGAGCTGCCAAGCATCTCAAAGAAAAGAGTAGCCACCTAATGTCTGTGTTTAATTTTTGTCAGACTCAAATCTAAAAGTTAAAAATAATTCCTGTTAAATTTGGGTTTTAAAGTTGATGGAAGCTCTCTGGAGTTGTGTTGCAACAGTATTGGATTATTTTCCAAAAACCATAACATGTTGGAACATTATGGCCATTTTTACACCTGCACTGCAGCACTGAGCTGTCACAAACATGAAAACATTGAGCTGCATGCGAGAACACAAAGTTCAGATGCAGTTCAGAATGTACGATTTTATGTAGGCAGCTAATCCACACCAATATTTCCAATAGTTTGAATATATCCAAGGCAATTTAAGTCTGCTTATGTATAAAACTACCTCAGACTTAACAAATGATGCATGCTGATCGATATAGATTTATTCGTAATTTTGAAGTTGCAGTGCCAGTTGCACAGATGCACATCAAGCTGCCTGAAAAAGAGCCAATCATCACTTACCTGGCGCTCAGATGTGGACTGTCAGCTTCCTGGTCTGTGGATGTGATTAGTCTTAGATTGGAAAGACTGAAAAGACTATTAGAGACCGTCCCATTCAGGTTCACACTCCCAGCAGGTTTTTGCTGAGGATGAACCCCTTAAGATGCTTTTCACAGGCCTAACAAAACAGCAATATGTCCTGTGATGAGGTGTTGAATGGGTGGTCAGTGGATCTACGGGAGGCTTTGGTGCTCTAATCTCACTACATTATCACTGGAGAAAAGATGAGAAAATGAGTTATAAGAAGCTGTGTCAGACAGGCGAATACGCTGCTGCGATGGGCTGTGAAAAGAGCCGACTGAGTCAAATTAGTGTGCACATATTCGGAACATGCAGCATATTTTAAAGTGTGCAAAGCCTACCAAATGAATCTGTAATTTAATGAGCAAATGTGAGTTCAGTCACAGTCCTCTAAATGAATCCTTTCACCCTGATTTGCATGCATTCGAATGCACACTTTCATCAGAAAGGTGATTATATAAAATGTATGGAAATCATAGACTGTCTGTGACTTAAGTCCCCTCTTTAGTCTGCATTAATCCCCATTTCCTGGCCTCGGGCCATGGCGGGAATA
Source organism: Astatotilapia calliptera (assembly GCF_964374335.1). NCBI lineage: Eukaryota > Metazoa > Chordata > Actinopteri > Cichliformes > Cichlidae > Astatotilapia > Astatotilapia calliptera. The sequence continues at coordinate 22,931,189 of NC_137430.1, forward strand.
TGTATTGGAGGACGGCCACGTGCCCTCTCTCAGCTGCCCCCTAATCACACCCCCAGCCCCAGGCTTGCTCCGACCCCACGGCCCTGCCTGTGCGGTCCAGCCAGTCTTTTCTTCTGGTTCTCTCCTGCCCCCTAAAGCACAGAAAGCAGAATAAGCACAGTGTGGCAGGTCCTGGTGGATCAAAAACTAATTTCCTGAGGCATTTGTTTGAGCGAAGCAGGTGAGAACATTGCAGGGTATAGCTTCATATGGACATCTTCCTAATGCATTAAGGTCCTCTGCATATAAAAGTTTACATTACAATAAACTGTGTGAGTGTAATCTTCCTCATTGTTGCATAAAAGCCATCAGATGATAAAAGAGGCAGGAACAGCGCTTGGCAATCAAATATTCCCATGTCTTTGGTTCGCTGGCGTGCTTCTTTGAACCTTCTTGATTCACAGGCATTCCTCACGCAATAGGAGCTGTCACTTTGTGTGGACATTGTCCTGTCAGTGTGTGTGGCTATAGGGAGCGTCTGATGTACACTCCGGGCCACTTGATGTGAATGGGAAGACAATGAGACCCCCAGTGGCTCCCTCTCTCCGTGACCCGTTTGGGGTCTGATTTGCCTTGGCAAGGGGGACAGAGGCCCAAAACAAAGCTGAAGGAGTCTCCAGTGGAGGGGTTCAGAGGTCAGCCCCAACGCCCAGCTAACAGGCTCGTCTTCAAGTTTGCGCTTCTAAATGGGGAAGGGACACAGAGGTGCAGAGACAATGGGATAAAAGGAACCTCCAAAACCATTAAATTCTGAGGAAGTGATGGCCGTGAATGATGACAGAGACTGAATAGGGACTCTTGAGTTGGGAGGTACGCTCCATTAATGACCATGGATGCTCCATTATGGCAGCCCGAGGAGGTGGTGATGGGGTGGTACATTTTTTCCCATTAGGCCTCTCTTCTCCGAAAGAAGAGACAATTCCAGATTGATGCAGAAATCCTGGTCGGGGTTGTATAGATCCCCACTGGGAATCTAAACCCAGGGGGGGACAGCGTGACACACCCGTTAGAGGCAGGACGAGTCAAATTACTGTTTGCGTAACGTCAACCACCCCAAAGGACACTTTGATTGATGGACTTTCCCTTTTATACCAAGCGTACGAGAGGATGTGGTTGTGCAGTTCATGACTTCAAAGCATGAACGGTAACGGATCGGCTTCTGATCGGTAGCAGCTCAATACTGTCGAACTTTTCTGGAAACTAAAAAGGGATCTGTGATGTAAATGACGATTGATTAGTTGCGCTCTGTCATCACTAATTCAAAAGGACCTAAAAGTGCATGTAAATGACAAGACAGCTGAACATGCTGCTGACAATATTTTAAAAACAACTCCATAAACCAATCCCTGATGAATCAGATTTATTTAGGTGTCTACATTAAGAATATATCACCACCATATGTCGGTCGTTTATCCTGCGCATTAAGTGTACTTACTCTTCCCTCAGGGGTCTGCGTTCAATCCTTCTTATAGGGACAGATTTATCATTACCCCATTCATGCACCATTAAATGTACCCTTATGTCTTTGATAGATGCAATATATGCGCCATAAGCCTTAAATTGACATGTAAGCTCTTATGAAGTGTTTTACATGACTCTGAAATAACAGGATCTTTTATTTGTCTAGGAAATGTGTGTGAACGCGGTTCTGTTTTCGTAAGTATGTGGAAGAAATCTCGTAACACTTCTTTCCTTATCTGTGAAATACAATAATCTTCTCCCTGAAACACTTCCCCGTACACCTCCTACATCCATCACTTGGACCTGATCTTGGATCTGTGAGGCCAAAAATGCAACTTTTTTTTTACCCTGATGTTTTTCTCCTACATCAAGACTGTTTTAAAGATTTTGTAACACTTAATCTTAGTTTTATATGTATATAAATGTATAGTTATTTGGTGGATTGAATAGTTATGACTGGCAAGGTATTTTTAACTAATTACTGTGTACAGTAAAAATGACAACACTGTTGTTTGGTGTTCATTAAATGTGTTATATCTATATAGCACATATAGAATTTAGCAGCTCACAGACCCTGACACACTGCCCTCCACTACATAAGCTCCCTTTATAGGTTAAAAGTATCTGTATTGGTATCAGCAATACTTCCCCTAATTTGCTTGGTATTGGATCGATACACAGCCATAGTTTTTCAGTTTTCAAGGTTTTATTATTATTTTAAAGTTGCTGACTTTTTTCCCTGCTCCGTCCTGATTAGTATCCCGTTCATACAATTATCTAATGAGTCCATTCAGTGTCTATACACTCACCGGCCACTTCATTAGTTATAAATGGCTGCTTTTCGGTTGCATTCCCTTTTGACTTCAGGAGTGTGTTCAAGAAAAGCCAAAATCTAAATACCACAGCAGATATCAGACTGGGTAATGTTTTTCCAGTCTTCTATGGTCTGATTTTGGTGAGGCCAGGTGAACCACGGCCTCGGTTACCCTGTTTTTAGCTGACAGGAGTCAGCGTAGCTCATCTGCTACAAAAGTTGACATAAAGATGTTCTTCTGCAAACTTTGGTTGAAATAAGCTTGATTTTTCTGGGATCCGAAAAAACAGATCTGACCAATCAGACCACTGCATCTGGCAACAAGTGCACCTGTAGCACAAAAAGGTGCACTGATACTGAATATACATAAAGTTAAATAGTACCGTTTTACCTCTGACAAACAGCTAGACGCTGCTCCGGATCGATCGGCTCTCTGAAATTATTTCTCTCCCTCATCAGATGTGTTACCAACTGCCCCACTGACATCCTGAAATATGTAGGAAAGTGACTACTATACAGCTTCAAACCATTAAATTATTGGATGAACACAGAATCTCCCTTTTTCTCTTTTCTTGTCAGAAACTACAATAAAAGTGAAGAGCTCAAATAAATGTTACAATAAAAGGGTTAAATGTAGAAATGAACATGCAGTTTATATGTTCTCCTCCAAGATTTCAATGAAAACTTAAAAAAACAAGAAACCTTCAAAAGTGAATTACTTCAGTGAGCTTTCTGCTCTGTTACACGACCCGAGTCAGTCATAACAAACAGCTGCTGATGTCGTACTGAGCACTTTACATTTGTTTCGTTTTCCCCTAATCTGACTGACAAGGCAGCAGACTCCATGTTTTTATTCCACCACGTCTGTGTATGAAATCTGTAGATTCGCATGTAAAGTAACTCCAGGTTCATGTTAAGGAAAAGACAGCGTGTCTAGACTGTAATTATATAGCTGCAAATAGCTTGATTTAAGGAATCCAGACAGATGTTTTACACTAAGAGTCTTTAAAAGCAACACTTCACAGCTGGCTGTGACTGCTCAGCAGTGCTGTCAAGAGTGTTTGACTCTTTTTTTTTTCTCTCATGCACAAAAATGCACCAGTCTGGCCAAAAATAGGCATTCCACAATGTGAGGAATTGCTTTCAGGATGATATTCTATAGCAGGTCTCCAGACCCACACGTGGCTCAAATCTTGGGAGGCAAACTCAGAGCAGAGATAAGGAATGTGGCCTAGTGGTCGCTAACGCAACACATTTAGCGCTAACTTGGGCATATCCAAAGATCGGGGTAAAAAGGAGCAACCAGGCACAAACTCCATGCATGTCAAAGCCACTTCTGCACACTCCTCCTTCTGATGGCACTTTCAACAGAAAGTGCACTCCAGTCTGTAGTGCACTTACGACATCTTTGAGGTTAAGTGCTTTGCATGTTGTTGCCTCTTCTGCACAGAAATTAGATGCTCTGATGCCGGAGCATTTCTAGATTTAAAGCCCAGGTTACCAAGAGTACATACGAATGGCTTTGTCTTCCAGCATTTGTTCAATAAGGAGCAGAAACAAAAGAAGGTGCAGCGCATCCATTGGCATGAGGATTTATCTGATCAAAGCAGGAGCGCTAAACCTTTCACCAAGGGAGCATTTGCTGTCTGCAGATGGAGATCCCGGCTGCTGACAAAGCTGAACAGGCTGCAGTGGGACTGACAGGAGGAATCAGCTAGACTGCTAACTAGCTGTAAGCATGCTAATACGGTGGTGTTGATATGCTAATCACAATCCACACTGGCGCAGGGATTCAAGTAATGAGCAATTGAACAAGGGTCAGGTTCCACCTTTGGGAAAGGCTTGAATGATAAATGTAACATTCATAGATTTAAAAACTACCAGGCATATTCACATGAAAACGTTACAATATATTTTGTAGAGTTACATTTACAGTACAGCAATTGTACCGCAAAACTCACAGGAATAAAAAGAGGCAAAAAAAAAATCTGGGGATAACTAAGAAGGATACCAGATGGACATCAACCATTTGTTTTTGGACTTTTTGAAGCCACGAGATCAGCGTTTTGGGCACCATCACCAGAAGTTATGGACGAATACATGCTTGGTTAGCAAGCTGCATTCATAAACTGTACAGGTGCAATGAACATGTATTGGTTAGTTAGTGCTAATAACGGACTAAAGAAAAATTTGAATTTCACTTCCCAAAGCTTACACATAAACATCCTGGACGACACATAATCTTTGTCAGATAATCCAATAAAAATGCTCAAAGATGCACAAACAGCAGCAGATGAAGCCTAGCAGACGCCAGTCAGCCTGTTGGGACACGAGCCACGCCCATAACTCAAATATCCAGGTGAATTCAAAACAAAAGAAATACTATATGTATTACTATATTATTTGTATCATAATTTATTCATGTTTGTACATCCTAGAGTTAAATGAAAAAGCTGCATAGCATAAGATTTGAAATACAGTGAAACAGGAAGGTCAAAGTCCATCTACCAGAAGGCAGACTCATTCACATGCTTTAGTTCCCGTTTGCATCCCTCGGGTATATTGATTTTTCTCTCTCTGTCTTGGGGAAAAGAGCAAACCTATTTCTCATAATTTAAAATTATAGGCTTCCTGTAAATACACTTTGGAGTTAGAGTGATCCATTTTTATTGTTCATTGGTAAGATTTTTCTACTTTATTTTATTTTTTTTAAGAAAAATCTGTTTCAAAACATTGCAGCCCACTATAGCGGATGCTTCATGTTTGAGGGCCTTTGTTTGTTAATTAAATTGGGAATTTGCTTTTGTGTCCAGTGCACCGCAGCATGCATAATCTAATTTTCCTTCCATACTAACCCCCATCCATGACTGGTGTCACGGGCCTGGAACGGGTTAACTAGACTCTCCTTTGATTCGGCTGTAATTAAAATGGACTTATGGACAATTACTTTGGTGTAATTTCCACGACAGAGCTGGTCTTACATTCACCTTTGAACCTCAAGGCTTGACACCAGTCTGACCTGCTCGGCTCAATCCATAGACGGACGTGTCGGGGTCAGCAGGGTGGAGAGGTCGTCCATACTTTCATAGGTCTTTGATTCCTGGAAGATTTGTTTGCAATGATTTGACAGACAGGCATTCACTGATTTTTTGCTGTCACATTAAATATGTAACGTCGCATCAGTGACACATCACAACCTTTAACCCTCCAGTGAATCATAAAGCTGACCTTCTGTAAGTTAACATTGAATTGTGTGTCACTGTCTTTAATCGCCCCTGCCTGCTAAAAAAAAAAAAAAATACATAAATTAAAGGAACGTTTAAGCAGAAATTATCCTTAAATTGCTCAATATTCATTTTCTTTTTAATTATGCAAAGACCCCGATTAGATCCTTTGCCTGTCTGCGGTATTAACCTCCAGCCTACAGATGTTAAACTCCTGAGTAGAGACTCCAGAGCGGGAAGCTTTTCTCAGTGTGAGCAGTGAATTATTTAAGACACTTCCTTTATTTTAAAAGCACCAAGTTTACATGTGAGACCAGCGTTTATTTCAACTCTGCAGTCAGTAATCCTCAGCTACAATCCTTGAGACTGCTTTGAAAGGCATACTACTGTATATAAGTGAAATGTAAACAGGTTAAGCCAAATATCCACTGATGCACTGAAACTGCTCTGGCTCATAAAGGCGGTGCTTTGTCTTCTTTAACCTGACCTATTTGTGTTACCATTGTTTAAGATCGTCATGTCGGTAAGAGTCAGGCTTAAAGCTTTTCCTTTTTTAAATAATTTAATCTGGGATGGAGTAGGTACATACGGCATGTTTGCAACATAAAGCTATACATTACTGAAATATGTAGACTAATGTGCTCGTTAGAGGGGCTTTCCTTTCGTTTCCTTCTTCGTGCATAAAGGAGATCACCTCATGTTATGCAAAAGGTTCTCAAGTCTGTACGATAATGTATGCACTTGTCATCAGATGCTCAGCATTTAAGGTCAGAGCACACAAACACAAAGCGAGTCGCCTGGATACAAATGAGCATTGAACAGCAATTGAGCCAATCAGCCTCCACCTTCACGCTGATTGTTAGAGGCGCTCGTTTAAAACTCTTTTGAGGTAGAAAATTTCAATTAAAAACAGCCCTGGGGAGGTTCGGGAACATGAGGCTTCTGCGCTTTATCTTGTATGTTTAAAAACAGGGGAGGAAAGAAAATGCTAATATCTTTTTGACAAGAATATCTGATAACAGTGTATTTTGAATCCTTTTACACCACTGTGCTCTTTTTCAGTTTTCGGCCAGACTTCAAGGCTTTCACACGGTGCTGTTTCTGTATTTCATCTGCTCTTGAATGTTGCACCACCCTCTTGCTCCGTGACTCTGTGAAGTCGAAGCTGGCAAACTTGAAATGTCACTCGATGGAGACAACATGAGCTTTAACGTGACGACCCGTCCTCGCAGCAGTTAGCTGAGAAAATGACTTCGCCAGAGCAAAGCTAAAAGCAGCTGCACAAACGCAAAACCTGACATAAGCTGTGAGTTACTGACATGTGCTGTTATATATAGAACGCAAAACTATTTACATTGATGTGCCTTTGTTGTTTTTTTGAGTTATGTCGTGTTCTGAGAAAATGCTGAGATACTATAGTACCACATCTGGACAACAGCAGCAAGAACAGATAGTCATCTGTTTCTGCAGATTAGCACAAGGTTTAAGTGTACGAGTACAGGGAAGAAATGTCTTTGAAATTAAAGACAATGAAGGATCCCACTTCATGGCCTTGATTTACGTGTACTCAGCAGCTCTCTAGGGTGCGGTGATGTAACAGGATGGATATTCACCTAAAGCAGCCCATGAGAACATAAAGCCAGTACAAACATGGCAGATACTTCAAACCACAACTGAAGAACATCAGAGAGGACAATAGACAAGTTTCTTTTTCTTTCTTTAATTTATTATGTAATAAATGCTGATTTCACGACGTAGCCGTGATAAAATCCTGACACTGTGTTTGGACCGATTGCCTGTTAGTCCTGGAGTTTTTGTTATCACAGGTAGAACATCTGAGAAAACCTGCTTCTTTAATGATAACATGCCCAACTTTACAACAGAAATAAACCGGATAAATCAGCTGCTTTTTATAGCTAATAAACCACTGATGTCATGCTTTGGGATATGAAAGGTTAGGATCGGGATAATGAGGCAGAGTTCAAAGCAGAAGGTGAGACAACAGCAGTCACTTTAAGGTGCTTTATACTGTAAGGTAATCAGCCTTTAGGGGCAATCAGATGACCCCGAAGGGCAAGCACTTGGCAACAGTGGGAAGAAAAAACGTTGTTTTAACAGGAAGAAACATCTGGCAGGAAGAGGTTTAGGGAGGGGCAGCCATCTGCTGCAACTGGTTGGGGGTGAGAAGGGATGGCAGGTTAAAAAACACATTGTGGAAGAGAGCAAGAGATTAATAATAACTAATGATTAAATGCAGAGTGGTGAAAAAAAACACATGGTGAGTGAAAAGAGGTAAGGAGGGGTGAGAAATGCTTGGTGCATCATGGGAATCCCCCAGCAGCCTTGACATTTTGCAGCTTGACTGATGGAGGATTCAGGGTCACCTGATCCAACCCTAATTAAATGCTTTATCAAAAATGAAAGTTTTAAGTCTAATTTTAAAAGTAGAGAGGGTGACTGTCTCCCAAATCAAACTGGGAGCTGGTTCCACAGAAGAGTGGACTGAAAGCTGAAGGCTCCCATTCTATTTTTAAATACCGTAAGAACCACAGGTAAGCCTGTGATATGGTAGTATGAAGTCTTAAGAAAAGATGGGGCCTGGTCATTTAAGACCTTGTATGTGAGGAGCAGGATTTTAAATTTGATTCTGGGAGAGAGAGATGAGAAGCCAATATGGAAAAACATGCTGCTGCAATATGTTTCTAATTTTAGAGATATTGCACAAATGCAAGAAAGTATTCCTATATATTTGTTTAACATGCAGTTTGAGGACATATCCTGGTCATAAACAACTCCAAGATTCCTCCTTTTACTGGACGCCAAGCTAATTCATCCAGATCCAATCCATCCACAGTAAACATTTGGTTAGATTTTGAGGCCTTGGTAGAATAACCTTAGGCTTATCTGAATTTAGAAGCAGGAAATTAGAGGTCATCCAGATCTTTAAATGTTATTCTTGTAGTTTATGGATAGATGGAACTGGGTATCATCTCCATATCAACTGAAATGTATGTTTTGCCTTTGAATGATTCACCCTGATGCAGGATACACAGAGACAGACAAAAGGTGAGCTGTTGTTGGGCTGGTTAGCCCAAAACCCAGTGCCAGAAATCCAGGAAGCCCAGAGAAACATTTAGGTGTGACGTTCACAGCATTTACACACACTGAGGGGGAGTGAACACAGCTGGATGATGAGGGACTAGTGAACACAATCAGACAGTCAAGAGAGGAGGAAGTAAGACTAAAGCTCACTGTCAGAGTCAAAAGTAAACAACCGAGGTAAAACTCTGAGAGTTTAAATACTAAACTAATACTAGAAAGAAAAAAAAGAACTAAATAGTTACTTTAGACACAAAAGGAAACAATTCCAGCAACTTCCAGGAATCACTGCTAACTGGTCGGGAATACACACGTTTCCCTAGCAACCAGCGGTTGTATCACATCCAGTATGACGGATGACTCTCGAGCAATGTGCACATGAGCTCCACGTTTAACTCTTTGACTTTTATAAGCACACCATCTGGATACTCGTCATGCATTTCATGTAGCTGTACTTGTCAGTGTAAACTTAACTTAAGCACTCAAAATAGCAGGAGTAAGTATGGAAGTACTCCACTGGAGACGCAGATTAAAACCAAGCTAACCTGTTGTTATATCCGACTAGATTAGCAGACTATAAATTCATGTTTGACTTCATGTTAATATGTTTTCTTTAATTAAATAGATTTAGTTGATTGGATTTGAAATGGATATTTAGACAGCTGCAAAAGACTCGGTTCTCAAAATAGTTTAATGATAGTTTGAATGGAAATGTGAGAAAAAACATGTCTGTAGGCTCTCGGTCTAAAGTGGCAGAGCATGAATGCCAGTCTGAAAGCATTTTTTCCCCAGTTACACTTCTTCTGTGAACTCTCTGGCTTTGTATAGCTGCATATCCTTCCACTCGTCCCACTTTAGATGTGGTTTTTGCATGTAGAGTTTGAACAGCAGGGCTTAGATGCTGTGTGAGTTCTGAGAAGCAGCTAGTGTGTGCGGACTGACAGCTGATTGCGCTATGGTTTAATCTTGTTAGGGATTTTCAAAAGTGCTGCGTCCACTCAGATGAGCAGATAGGAGCGCCACGCAGCCTTTGTGTGCAAAATTTCAACGCTCCCAAAAGGGGGGACAAAGGGCCCCCCTGGTGATGTCATTCCGCTGTCAGCAAGCAGGCCCTCGCCGGAGGAGAGGGGCCAGGACAGGATACGCTGTGACCACCATGGCCCTGACCCCCTCTGAACTAACGTAGCAACCCCTGCTGTGAAGTTCAAAACTGAAATGTGAGTTGGCTTTACGTAAATGCAAAACATCTTTGACCTTAAAAGGCCTGGATCTGCCCACAGATTGCCCACAATCCCCACAAATGATGCATATATGTCATGTTTCTTATGAAGTGTGTCACTCCACCAAACTTCCAGTCATATTCGATTACCATCAGTGTCACGAAAGCACAGCTGCCCGTTTGGATGCAATCCCGGAACTCCTATATTTATCAGAGCAGTGTCGTATCTGCACATGACTGACTGCCTATACACGTGTGACACATGCTGCAGGACGCTTGTTTAGCAGCGCCTACATCAGCATGTCAGCTGCACATCATACACAGCTTGTTGATGCATGAGTCATCGGTGCAGTATAGCTTTTAATTTCCATTCATATCAAACTTGTTATAGGTGCAATACTGAACTAAATGTTTATAGAAGCACTCACATGACCAGTAATTCATGTGACTGGTACCACTTACCCTTTTTATGACCTTTGACTCGACTTCTGACACAATCTGAGTTTGGGCGCTTTTTAGTCTTTTTTAACTTAACGTAATATGGGTTCTTTGAGGAATTGTTGAAGCAGCTTTACCTTCCACAAAAACAGCTTCATAAATCTCTTTATGTGCACATGTGAAAACAGACAGATGTGCCCTTACTTAGAAAGCAACGCTGCATGGCAGCTCTGTGTTTCCAAGAAACCGGGGCGCAGATCTCCCCATTTTTAGCGACGATCTGGAGATACACTGATAGCTTATGTTACAACCTACATGCAGACATCTTACACCGGGTTTCAGATTTACAGCAACATCCACATACACGTGATTTGGGTTATTTATGTGCATGAGTCATGTATGTGTGTATAAGAAGAGCCATTGATTCCCCACCGATCTGGCGTGCATACAAATGTCCCCTGAAACGTATCGTGCCCCGTGGCGTCCCGTTTAAGTGCAACTCTTCTCTTGCTGCTGTAAATCATATTCTGCTACAACATCAGCTGCTCCCACTGAGCAAAGACACTTACAGAGCAAAGGAAAAGCAGACAGTACTGTGAAAATACACCGTTTGACGGATGAAAGACAAACATCCTCTGGGGCCGAAGGGCTCGAGTTGTGAATGGAACTGGTGTGCTCAACAGGCAGCTTCTTCTGATGCAGGGGAAGTTTTCACTCACATGTTGACCTCCAGGCTGCCAGATATATTGGTTTTTAATAATTTAGCATATTCGTTTTCTTAAGTAGCTGATCTCTCATATTATATTGACCCATTAGTTTTATTTGGCCTAGTTTTCATTACTAGAACATTCAGTTCTTTATATTTTGCTTCCAAGGAGCCAGAATCTGTTTTTAAAGTGTTGTTGAGCAATAGTTGCCAGCTTTCTGAAGATACCTACGAATTATTCAAGCATGAAAACACCAAACTCAAGATGTGAAAAGTACTACAAAATTATATTGCAGCATCAACAAACATTTTTCGGAAAAGTAAGCAGTGTGTCCTTAAAAGTAATTGTGGAAATTGGAGGGTAAAAGCAGAAGAGTCAGGCCTAAAAACGATCTACAGCAGATGAACAGCATCTTAAAGTCACGTCTTTAAGAAACAGGGCCTGAGAAATGTATCTGACCCTTTAGTCAATCCATCTACTGTTCACTGAAGCCTCATCAGAAATGGTCTCAGTGGAACGGTGGCTATTAAGAAGTCATTTTTAAGGAAGGGAAACAGGGAGAAAAGGCTGAGGTCTGCCAAATTACACAAGAACCGGAGTGGAAATCAGTGGCTACAGGTCTGATGGAGTGATAAATCCAAATGCCTGTCAGTATGTACAGAAGAGGTCTGGACAGAGATGCAACAGGGATCATCTACGGTCATTGTGAAACAATATTTCAACCAGTGGTGTTGAAAGTTTATGGAAAAATGTATGAAATTATGAACATACAATCAGATTTTGCTTTTTAATTTTGAGTCTTCGATTCTAAAAGCATCTGATTGCATTTACTTTTAACCATGACAGTGATCCCAGTCACACTGCCAATGCAGTAAAAGCATACCTGAATTGAAAAACACACAATGGAGCACACTGAGGACTCTCCTCCCCAGAGCCCAGACCTCAACATTACTGAAGCAGTGTGAGATCATCTTGACAGAAAAGGAACAAAAGCAAGGAGGAGCTCTAAATGTCCTTCAAGAAGTCCGGAGAACTATTCCTGAAGACTATTTGACTAAATGACAAGAACACTCAGGCTGTGCTGAAGAATAAAGGTTCTCGTACCAAATATCGACTTTCAAGCTTGTTAGAATTGTGCAAATTCTGTTTTGGCCTTATACACTGTATTCCTTGCAAAATACAAAGAAATGAAGAGCGGCTCCAAACCTTTGCACAGTGCTGTAGATCTCTGCAGATCTTCCACCTGTCATGAAAGTGTGACACTCATCTTCACACCTCTTAACAACATTAACCAATATTTGCAGTGACATTAAAGCGCCCTTAACCCAAACTACGTCAAAAAAATGAAACAAAGGCAGCCTGGTTATCTGTTAATCTGCTGCTACGTGAAGCTAATACATCAGCCCACATTACATAATGTTTCTGCGCTCGGCTTAAATACGGTTAACCAGTAAGGATGAGACTTCACAGCTGAGACATCCTCCACGTGGAAACTTCCCCCTGCTTGAGCTAAAAAGCTGTATGAAGACGGGGGCGGACAAACAGACACTTTGACCACCTGAAGCCACGTGTTGGCGGATGACTTCATGGCAGCTCTTCAAGTAAAGTCCATCGAGGGCTGGAAAACACTCCTTCAAACTTAGGCATAACATAGGAGTGTGGGAGAGAGCGTGGTGTTGAAACGCGTCATTCTGATCATTGGCGAAGAAGCAGGGAGGAAGCATCGTCTCAGGTTCAGCATAACAGGGAAGTGGTGGGTCTGTGGTGGGTGTTTGCATGCACTACCAGTCTGCAAGGTATGCTTTACTCCTTTCAAAATGAGAGTGATTTTTCATTAAGAAGCAGCTCTCTTGGACGTCTGGGCTAAATGGCTAAAGGACGCTGTAGTTGTGACTGATGTATTGAGACGAACATAACGCAGAAGCTTCTGTTTGCAATAAATGCCCTTCATTTATTTGAGAAATGAGCGGCTTTTGAAGTGGAGAAAAACATTTCCAGCCTTCATTAAAAAAAAAAAGTTATTAAACTTGTTCCCTGAAGTTCATCATCGGGGCACTGAGTCACTTCAGTTTTAAGCCAGACCCCTGCGCTGCCTGCTTACCCTCTACAAAGAGCTCCGATATTTTTCCATAAATACCTGAATTTGGCCACTTAATGATCCCTGCACAAATGGTCTCCAAACCAAACTATACGGCCTCGATTGCTGGTTAATTTACTGGAGACGAGTACCATACCGAGATCAAACGAGTCGGTCTCACTTGTAGCACCTTCACTGCAATGAATTTGCTGACCCCTCAACCTCGTGCGTTTTCCTATAAGGGGCATGAGAGGCTGAAAAAAGCTCACATGAGGTTTGGGTTTGCGCAACGCTCTTGTAGCCCACTAAATCAGCTTGTTAGGAAGTTTTCTCTACGCACACACAGTAGCTGAGAAAACATCAGCGTGAAAGCCAGATATCCTGAATGCAAAGTAGCTGCAGGGAGCAGAAACACACGTGAGCGACAGATGTGTGTGGACGACTGCTGCTGCATTAGAACGACGCCATCCTGAAATATTTCTACCTGAGGTGAAAATGCTGCACGCGTGCACGAGCGTCCGTTCTGACACTTCCTTAGCGTGTCCGGCTTGGCTTTGTTTTTTCAAGGTGAAGTTTGAGTTTCATTAAGAGGCAGCTTTAATGACCACACTAAGGGCTTGAAATTCCCACAACCTGAACATATGAGGAGGATTTAGTTTGGCTTTTTTGTTCCTGACATGAAACAGCACATTGTTAACCATGGCCTGGAGGCACAGTGGGCCAGAGTGCACTACAGAAAGTTAGGCTCAGCAGCAGCAGCAGCAGAGGCAGCTCCTATTTGTGTAGTATTTCTTTTATTAGTATCCCTATTTTAACAATTTATTCTTTTTCTAGTTGGACATAACACAAAATGTTGAGGACACGTGCTGTGGTGTGAGGATCACAGAGAAGAGGACACAAATGCAAGATACGCAAGAGGGATACGAAGAAGAAAATCCCAAATCAAAATCTAACTGGAAACAGGCAGCAGTCATACACGTGAAGGCCGGCAGCGAACCAGAAGGCAGAAGACAAAATCCCCAAAAAACACTCCAAAAGGTCACACAGGAGGAAAAGTACAAAGAAAACACAAGGAAGCTACTTTTTTATATGCCATACATTTACATCTCCTCCTCATTTTTATGGATTCTTGTTTTAAACATGCCCATATATGTTGCTGAGTTTATAAGAATCATAAGGAGCATGACAAAGAAGCCGGGGATGTTTTCTTTGTATTTGATCTTGTATTTAAGTGTGTATGGCTTCGCCACGAGATCTGATCTCAGTGGGACTTCCTGGTTAAATAAAGGTAACAACAACAATCTGGGAAGTGTTAGGCGAACAGCTTGAGGTACATATACTTAGGACAATGACAGGAAAACTGAATCCATGTGTGAAGGACAACATAGGTGAGAAAAATCAGGGCGGGGCTTAAAAACTCAAGAAATGAAGCTTCACCTGTTTCAACACCACAGTGAAAAATTACCTCTATGGTAAGTTTTAAATCTCATTAAATACCACACAACGTGTATTTTAAATTATGATTCAATTTAGAGTAAAACAGACGTTAAAACACTTTGACAAACTTAAATTCATCCATTTATTTGATTGGTTATAGATTTTAAGATTACGTCTTTTCTAGATTGCTATAAAATGTTAAAGTTTTTTTTCTCTAAGGGACAAGAGTCCGAACATCAGACAAAATGCCGTGACAGAATATTTGTCACCTGATTTATGGCCCCTCATAATTTACCAGTGTGGTATTTTGAGCTAACAGATCTGTGTCAGGCGTTGCCAAGTAAACACCGCAGAACGAAGCAGCATCCTTTGTTTGACCTCTGCCTGGTTTTAAAAAGAAGAAGACTCCATGGCCTGCGGTCTTTTCTCAGTGTCAATAAAGACAAACACTCTAAAACACACACACACACACACGCACAAAAAGCGTCACGCGCATAACAACGGCAGTGTGTTTGTCTGCAGTTTGATTTGATGTGGGTGAATGTGTCAGGGTCACAGTCAGGAGGTCTCCACCCCGCTGGCGATGGAGCCCATTTTCTTGGAGGACCCCCTTCTGTGTTATTGAGACATGCTAGTCATCTCCATTATGAAGTGTAATTAGGTTGTTGTGCTTATTAACTCCCATTATCAGAGGAGCCCTGAGATGTCTACATGTGGCTGGTGCTACCGACGGGTTTGCAGATGGCTGTAAATTCGTGTTAGCATCTTCTTCCAGGATTCCTAGAGAGATGCAGATCAATGCGCAATCATCTCTTCTTGTGAAGCACCAGATCAGTGATTTTACTTGTTCTTTACTTATTGTGTTAAGAAACCAAACCACATTTTTTTAAAAACACTGGGTTAACTTTATCTGTGCATAGAATTTATTTTTCCCCGAGGCAATTTGAATTATTTCTTCAAGGATTTTAATGGGCTGAGTGGGTTTGTATTAGAAGATGCAAACCAGAAAACAGCAGATAAACTAAAGTCTGTGAGACATCCATTGCCAGATTGAGGAATTTAAGAGGGTGCTTAACTAATTCAGTGGTCCACCTCACAAAAAACAATAGATAAAAATCTATTTATAAGCATAAGAGGCGAAGTTTGGGTTAAGGATCAGGATTAATTTAAATCAGAGTTTAAATGTTTGCAGTGTTGGGTGAAAATTTATCCACTGATGCCTCTGAGCCATTAAATGCTCATGTAGCAGTTAGATGGAAACACTTGATTTAATTAAAAGAAGCAAACATTAACAACTTGACTTTGGCTGATTTACTAAATGAGACTTTTTAATTAGCTAACTAACAGCTAATGAATCCAACTGCTCAATTAATGTACCGATTCAAGCGCGCGTTTTCTGAGGTACGCTCACACGCTGCCTCACTTGCATTATCACTGCACTGTCACTGGGCCGCCAAGATTGACATCAGATACGGTATAAAATCGAAACACATGTTCAATGGAAATTTTCTTCTTGCTTGGTCAAAGGTCACGGTCAGCTATAGCAGTGTAGGTGGGGAACAGGTGGAAATTTGAATGGCTGCCTCCCTCCTTGATGTGGGTACGCAGTGACACTGGGCAAAGGTCATGAGCCACATTCAGACCTGAAAGATACGATGTGCTCCAGATTACTCTCAGATGCAGGTTGTTCTTTTTGACTTTGTGTGGGGAGACCTCCACCGGATCCGCACACTGACCTCAGTGGAAGCTGAGGAATGAGGAGCTGGTTGGCAGGCGATGCGGGGAACATACTACATGGTGGCTCAGCCCGTCCTCTCTGGCTCCGAGCCCAAACCTCCGAGGAGGGTAGTAACCTGAACCGTCCGCCTTATAGAAAACCATTGATTTATTTTTCCTGGAAACACTTTTTCAGATCTGATTCAGGACATTATATTTATTTTGTTTTGTTTCTTTATTTAACCTGAAAATGTGTTACAGGATTATATTGCACACAATATTTCACAACCTGGCTGCTGATGGACAAAATGTGAAACAAATATGAAAAATAATGATTTAGATATTAATGACAACTGCAAGCGCTCTAGTTTCTCACATCGAAGGTTGTCTGAGTGAAACGACTGTCTAGGACCTTTGTGGGATTGTATAATGGATTGCATTTATACAGCGCTTTTCAGGACCCCCAAAGCGCTTTACAATACCACTATTCATTCACTCTCACATTCATACACTGGTGTATGTACTAGGGGTGCAACGATATTCGTATCGATATTGAACCGTTCGATACAGTGCTTTCGGTTCGGTACGCGTATGTATCGAACAATACAACATTTGTAATTTATTTTATCAACTTTCCTTCTGACGATGCTGTCTGTGTTGAGCGCTCAGTGAATCTGCGTTCGACTACTCCGCCTAGGCTGCACTGTCGAGCGCAGATCCACTGAGCGCTCAACACAGACAGCATAGTCAGAAGGAAGAGCGCAGGGCAAGCTAGCGAGACAGAAGTTGCAACATGGACCTCCCCCACCCTCATTCAGATCTGGCGTTTGGAATTATTTTGGTTTTCATGTGACGTATGACCCTGAAGGTAAGCGAGTCATGGACTAAAGTAAAACAGTATGTTGGATGTGCCATGCAATGCTCAATTACATGGGTGGGAACTAGTGTGTTAGCGCAGTTAGCTCGTTAACGTGTTGGCCGTCTAGCCCCATGCACGGGGCGATCGGCGGTAGCTCGTTAACAGAGATTTGCCGTGTTGTGGCGTTAAGGTCATTTCAACGAGATTAACCTGAAAGCACTAGTGGGAACACAACGAATATGACTGCACATTTACGCCGACATCATCCTAGTGCAAAGACAAGTGGAAGCAGACAAAAAAAAGCAAGCATGCTACTAACTTTAGCCGAGTCATTTAGACAGCTGTTAGCACATGATTCTCCTTATGCTGCTGAGAATATAGCCCAGAAGAAGCGGATAGTATAGCTTTTATTTTGGAAAGAGACATTTCTCTGTAATAAACTCTCTTTTCCAAAGATGAGTGATTCCTCAATCAGATACAGGGCTTGCAATATCGCTAGCCCGACGTCCTGGGGCTAGCGATTTTTTTCAGACGGGCTACTCTGCCCGTCGGGCTATTGTAGGAAGGAAAAATATATGTCAATGCTTTTGCATTCTTTCGGGAAATGTAGCTGGGTAATTATGTCATTGGCATCGGTGAGCCACTGTCAATATGTGACATATTGAAATCGCGTTTGAATTTGCGCTTGTTTTTTTGCTTTCACTTTGCAATCTTGCGAACTGTGTATAGAGAGCGACAGCACTGATCTGTGAGTGATGATAATTTGTGCACCAATTCCTCTGACATCGTCTTATTAATCGTTAGCTTACTATGCAAACATGACGCAGCAAGCTTAAACATGTGAGAGGTTGATCGTGCAGAGAATCGCTGAGCTTATGTGAGTGCGTGTGTAAAAGCAGCAGAATATATATTTCAGTTCTGCTGAGCCAAATAAGACAGGTCAGGGTGAAGAAGTGACAGCCAAAGAAAAGCTTACCACAAAACGGAAAAGTTATGACAAATCAGACTATAAGGCAAAAAGAAAGTGCAGCTTTATGGTTTCATGGACAAAATAATTTCTGTGGCTGCAATATGACGAGCTAAATAACCAGGGCTGCACATAAGTGGTCCGCAGGTGCGCATTTGCTGTCAAAATAAAAAACGCGCACAAGGGTTAGGGTTAAATTTAAAAACTGTACTTTTGATTTAAAATATATATTTATAATTTTAATAAATGACAAATTAAAAAGGCATGAACATTTTTTTTGTATCGAAAAAATATCGAACCGTGACACCAAAGTATCGAACCGAACCGAACCGTGAATTTTGTGTATCGTTGCACCCCTAGTATGTACATGTATGTTTTCTTACACTGAGGATTTGTATAATAACAACAAGCTGACTTAAACATAGAGAAGCCAGCAATATCAGATACTAGTAGTATAGTTAGAAGTTACAAATATTAAGCTAATGGTTCAGGGCTGGTCAGGGTGTTTTCTCTCTGTAGCCTCTCCTCCTTGTCCTCAGTTAGTTTGTGCTATGTGGAGCGATTAAATCAAAGTGGTATAAACAAAACAACCTGTATTTATGCGATTGACAGCGTGGGAAAGTAGCAGCCGAACACCCAGGAAAGCAGGCAGATGAGCGATTATAGATCTTCCTTTTTGAAATTATGCATAAGCTTTATTTTACGCCGCTTATCTGGCTAAGGTGAGACCTCCGGTCAGTTGAAACAGACTTTTAGGTCACTACAGATTTGCAAACCACCGTCAGCTAATTTCCAACTTGTTTTTATCTAAGAGGAATTTAAATCAGACAATATGAGCCGATTATAAACACCAGATTAAGACTGTCTGGGAACGGATCCAAGCTAGATCAGGAGAAGATGGTAGCCAAAAGAAAAATGAAGGTAGACCTTCACATCCACACAGAAGACCATCTCTAGAAATGACATACATACTCAGTGATTACAGGGTTTGGTATTCACATAAAATTCCAACATTAAAGCCAACACCAAGTAGCCGTATGTGTGCTGTAACTAGGAGCATGAAGGTTGGTGGGTCTGATTTTCATTTCCAATTAACCTTTTCCTTTTTTTCTGCATAATCGCAATCATTGCTGCCGTTCTGAAGTTATAAACATATACATAGCCAGCTTTGGACATCATATAATTAATCCATAATTAAGGTAAGGTCATGAGGTCAAATAAGAAAAGCTGATTGCTTAATGAGGTGTGAATTTGAAATGTTTAATCAGGTGTAAAATGGGCAATAAAGGATGTCTGTGTCAAGGCTTCTTTTTTTGTAGTTTTTCTTCTCTTTTTTTCTCCCTCAAACCTCAAGTTCACCATTTGTAAAGCACTGAGAAAAACGTATTGTGCATCTCTGATTTAAGTTGAACCAACGTTCTTCGGGAGGGATTTATTAGGTTTTTCTGCAGGAAAACAAAACAAACATCCAGGATTGGTGAATACCAAGTGGGATGTTCAAACTGATTCAGGCTCTCAACACTTTGGGATCTTAGGTAGCTTTCTGATCTCCATGTGCTAACCGGCGAAAGCTCCCACTTGACTGGCAGAAGGCGATTGATTGCAACATCAATGCAAACCACTGAGGTATTTTGATGGAAATACTGTTTAGTGTGGAAGGAGTGGAGGTTAAAAGAGCCGCGCCACAGTGGGAGCAGAGGATGTGGGAGCGGTGCTTGTCGACGAGCCGTCTCCGTGTCTCTCAGACAGCAGATGACATCGCTTATCAGCGATTACCCCAGAGGTTCAAACCATGAATAGAAATATTAGGTACAAAGTTGGTGTGGACATGTTGGTGCTTTTGCTGAAGCTTTTATTCTCCTGATATTACTTCACAGCAAACACAACAGAATTTTAATGTGCCTGCAGGTTGACAGCGCCGTGATCCCGGTTGTATTCTTTCGTTTTCCCTGCTGTTATTTTCTTCCCAGTCCACCAGGAAGATCACCCTAATCCACCCCAATCCCTGTCATCACATTTAGACTAAAGGCCTTTACACAGCGGACAGGTAAAATCCGTACAAATATTTTGTGTTTTAAAAATATTTTTTAGACTCGTCTATTCCTGATGCAGCCATTCACACTGACTGTCTAATGTTTGCTGGACAAATCTGCTACATTTATTTTTTTCCAAACCAAGCTCAATTTTTTCCAAGTAAAAAGATCTGACCAATCAGATCAGTGCATTTGGCAGCAAGTGCACTCGTAGCTCAAAACAGGCACCAGCTCTGAATATACAAAAAGTCGAATCATACTATTCTGTCTGAGACGCTGCTCAACCGGTCAACCGGTTCTCAGTTTCCTCAGATGTGGTCACAACTCTGCTAACAAGAGCTCAAACTGCCCGACTGACATCCTGAAATATCGAGATCCAGCATCAACTCCTGGATCAATCCATGAAATTCTCTCTGCTGCTGCCTTCTCGTGATAATTGCATGAACCCAAAATCGCAGTTTACTCCATTTTTTTCAGGACCAGCTCATCACTTGATGCTGCATTTTGTGACAATGAATTTCCTGCAAAAACACATTCGGTGTGTAAATCGGTGTGTGTACGTTACACAACAAGTTCAGAGCCAGAAAATTCAGAATTTTCGTGTCACTTTTTTGCAACACGCTTGGTGTGTAATGGCCTTTAGTCTTCCTGTTTCACTAATGTCTTTTGATTACTTCCTGTTTTACTTCAATTTCTTGCTTCCCACCTTTGTCTTCTCCTCCATTGCGACTGTCTTAAGTGATGAAAGCCCAGCAACGCAGGTAGACGAGCAAATACAGATGTTTCTCTTTGCACTTACGGATGATCTTTGTTGTTATTTAAAGAAGAAATATTATGCTCATATCCAGCTCTAGGTTTTTGTCCTATACCTGAAACATGCCCTGCTTCTCTTCTGATTGGCTGAAGGTTTAAGCAGTAGGTGGGTGGGGCTAGAGGTGACCATTCACACTGACATCATACAGAGCCAAGAGTAGAAAAACTGTCTGAAGCGTATCGTTTAGAGCAGCTTTTGGGTCACAGGGATTATTTGTATAACTTCAGTGTGAACATCCAATAATGTGTCAGTATATATATGAAAGATATACACTGAAAAAAGTCTAATAGGGCCTGTTTAAGGTTCCTTAAAGTTATGGCCAGATAATAGGACCCATTTCTGACTAAAAACAATGATCTTCAGTGGTTTCGCAGCATGTTCTGCCAAGTATTTTTGAGAAATGAACTCGTAAATTCTGCTTTTGATCATAGATTCAGGATCTTTTTCAACCTCTTGCTTCTGTCGCCCTTTGCACTATGGCAGAATGATTTTAGCAAAAACATCCTAGACTCTGAGCCAAAGATTTTCCTTTGTTAGAACACTGTGAAGAAGAACCAACTCCAGCAGGTAAAGTTGAACTATCACACTGTATTGGAAACTCAGTGCATCAGAAACAAAATGCATGTAGAAGATGTGAGAAATCGGTTTTACGGAAGCATCAGACCTGCATGGAGCTATGAGGAGGGTGTAATGTTCTTGAAATACTTCAATCAAACAGGAATACCATAAATCTGTCTGCTTTTCTGTATTGTTTCTATTCACTAAAGCTTGGCTGGCGCTCGCTGAAACCTCTCCTTCTCTTGTGGTTTAAAGGCACCAGACTGGAGAGTTAGCAGTACCAGCTGGTTATCTTTTGAAGATCCAACTCTGAATGTTGGCACATAAATAGTGGGGGGGTTTTGGAAAATTTGGTTAAAATTGGCAGTCCCCGGAATGAGAACCTGGCTTCAGTCATTCTGCAAGTGTATATTTTTTCTCTTTCTGCTCTTTCTGATTAAAAATTGTACATACATTTTTGAAAAGATGATTAAAAACAAAGTTATAAGCACAATGCATTTTACCACCTTGCACAATCACCACCAGCAGAGCATTAGAGAAGCCCTAGATTGTGGTTGATAGAGTAAAATAGATCTAAAGCTTCAGGCTTTTCTCCATCTTTTACTTTAATACTCGTCCACTCCTGTAGCCCCACTGAGCAAATAGGCATTAACCAAAAACACACAAAAACAACAGAGCACCTAAAAACAGGAAAAATAAACCACCAGCGGGCTCTACCACCCATCAACCACACCATATCATCTACGTCGGCCCAGTCAGCCACATCAAATGAGTGGAGTGGATGATTCCTGCCCTCTCCAGAGTCGTAGTCTTTCCCGGTCTGCCTCACTGAGCATCGTAAATGGAGCTGCCCATTGACCTGAGTAAGCCTGTAAATAACTGTGATGGCTTCCAGAGGTGGGTCCTCCAAAAGATAAAAGGGTCATAAAGCTCACCTCTTCCTCTATTTGGGGGAAAAAAGTTTTGGGACATTTAAAAACACAAATGAAAAGGTCTGGTGTTGCTGAGGCCTCGGTCACACAGGCCTAGAAAACAGTTGGTGTCGTCCTGTCAGGCTTTGGCTGCTAAGAAAAAACATGCATTTCCCGACTGGATGGCGACCGGTTGCTGGAGGTTGCTGCAAAGAGGTTGTTGCAACAAAAACCTCCTTATGATTGCTTTGGTCATTAGCAGATTGCCGTGGTCGCCTGTGGTTTTCGTGAAAGCTGCCGACTTGCCTGCAAACACCCCTGACTTCCTCTCTTTGTGACGCAGACCAGAGTCTGAGAATATTTGCTTTCAAAGTAAAAATTTGTGCCTTTCTGCTGCAACCAACACATTTCAAAAGGCGCAACTTTTACTTTGAAAGCGAGTGGTCTGCGGTTCCAGTTTGTGCTGCACTTTTCACAGTTTCACTATTACTTGGTGAAACTGGTGGTTGGCAAGTGTTGTAGACGAGTTGGCGTCTTCCCTGCAAGTTAAGGCTTGATTTAGATTACTGCCGGGAATTTTTGCAGAGCCTACGACGCAACCTACGTAAGTGGACCAAGCCGTCACCGGCATTTATGCTTGCGCTGGTGCGTTATGTGTTGATTGTATTGTGTGCAGTGCTAGCCGACAGAAAAAAAATGTAATGTAGTTACATTTCTCAGGAGATTGTACATCAGATTACGACGTTGTCACGGCGGGGTGCGCCGGTGTGTGTGGAAACAGGACCCAAAAGCAGATGACGATGAGGAGTAGTAAGGTTTAACAGAAAGGTGAGGCTTTATTTAAATGACGGCAGGGTTAAACCAGGAAACCAAAACAAACTGGCAAAACACTAAGAAACAAAACACTAAAGGTACTAAGACCAAAAACTATAACTATAACTGAGGTGGAAAATAACAGGCAAAGACTAAGACTATAACTGTAACTCTGGTGAGATAAACAGACTAAGACTAACGTGGAATTAACAGACGAAAACTAGAACTATGGCTGAGGTAAACAGACGAACCGACAATGGCATGAAGAAATACAGACATGAGGTGATCAGGGGAAGTGGGGACACATGGGGGAACAGCTGACAGACATAAACCTAATGACAGGACCAGGAGAGGAAAGCTAAATACAATGAACAAAGAACACATGACATTGTCAAAATAAAACAGGAAATACTAAAACTAAACATGACAACACAACTTAACAGACCTAATACGTGATGAATAAATACAAAACCCCAAAACATAGAAAACCCAGGAACAATAACTGCCTAAACTAAAGGCAGATAGGAAATAACACAAACTAAATCACATAACAAAATGAGACAAATACAAACATGAACTCAGAGCGCTGGGTCAGAGACCCAGCCTGTGACAGACGTAGATTATAACGTCAGGTTTAGAGGGGTTTGCAGTCAAGTCGTAGGTTGCGACATAGATTTCCCGTTGGGCATGCGAGTGACCGCAGCAATCTAGCAGCTAAAAGAATCACAAGGAAGTCATTTATGTAGCACGTTATAGCTCTTTGAGACCTTTTTTTTTTTTGTTAGCAACTGCCAGCAACCTCCAGCAACCACTCCCCAACTGGCTGTTAAAATACTCTGGTTTCCATAGCAACTGCTGGTTGCCAAGGGATCACTGACCGGTCTTTAGCCATGACTGAGACCCTAACAGTTATCATTAAAGCTAAATTACTAAAATCTATATCACTTTGATCATTTTGATGTTGTCGTAGATGGTGAGGTGCATGTGTCGCACTCTCCACTCAAAACAAAGACAAAACCCAAAAAACAAATAACTTATGAGCAAAAACAAAATGATTTTGCACCAGCTCATTAGAGAGTGAGAGCAGTGAATAGCATCTGTCTCCTCGATTATGTCTAACAAAGGTCACGGAGGAGCAAAGCGATGAGATTGCATCTCAGCGTCTGTCACCCTCCAAGCCGCATGCAGACACTACATCGAGAAACATCGAGTTAAGAATACAGATGAACTGCAGATTCTGGTTTACAGATGGGCGAGTTGATGTGCTTGTCAGAAAGGTGCTGAAATGTTCCTGCAAATGTGTTTTGCTGCTCTTCGGGTGAATTATAGTCGGCAAAAGTACGCCTGCCAACTGCAGATGGAACAAACTGTTCACATGACTGAGCTTCTCTTCCGTTTGTCAGTCGCTTAGCTTCATTACCGAGTGCCTAAGGTGAACTGCGACAGGTGCTTCTAAACCGCTCTCGTCTGGATTGGTTCATTATAATTTGGGTAAGAGGAAGGAATCATTTTCATTTTATTCTGATAAAAGCTGAGATTCAAACCCACTTCAGTTGTGTTACTTTTAATTGATTGCTTTAAAGTGTTTTTCTACCTGAATTTAGCTGTCGTGTTTGAAAAGTACTCTCCAGTATTCTTGTTTTTTGGGGGTTTTTTGGACTACATTAAACTAGTGATCCGAGAACAACTACAGCAGATTAAGGCTAACAGGGCTCACGTCCTGAGAAATAATAACTATTCCCATTGTTATAGTGATTTTTATGCTTTGAAGAGAGCCTCTCTTCCAGCTTCATCTGAGCGTAGCCTCAAGCCTCAATTGTCCTTTTGTCATATTTGCAAGATTCAAGGGACTTAAACGCTAAATCCAGGTGATCAATGCTAATTTTAACTCAAGCAAAAATGAACTTAGGACTCAGGTGTGTTTCACTTGGGCGAGCAGGGATGAACTGCCAGTGAGAGAGGGAGAGAGAGGGTTAATGCTGTGGAATCAAGGCTATTCTTTCAGATTTGATTTGATTCGTTACTTACAAGTGAGCGAGGCAGGCCAGGTTTCCAGGTAACAGTGACAGAGGAGGGTGGACAGTGGACGGACTGGGAATTGACATGTACTTCATATAGCACTTTTTGACTCACATACATTCATCCAAGACCTTTATAATATACATTTAAATGCTTTCTATCTAAAATTCATACTCAGATGAACAGATCAGGAGCAATTCAGGCTTTAGTATCTTGCCCAAGGATACTTTAGCATGCATTTTTTAATTGATGAGTGATTTTTCTATGTGATACAGCCGTCCATGAGATTAGTGCTTCGGTTATGGTGAGTAAACTTTTAGTATTTTAATAATCTGTTGGGTTTTTTTGGCTCAAATTAGACTGCTTGCCTGTCTGTGCATTTCACTCATAGTCTTTAGGCAGGCAGCTTACTAACCAAGCTACCACCTCATTCAAATTTTGTGTATTCTGGCTCCTTCACCATTTATCACCAAGTATCATACAGGCTGCTTGGGCTTATTATGTAATATTAGCTGTAAAATTCTAAATAAAATTATTCTCATAAATCAGGAACTATTTGAATTTTCTCTGTAGCCTGAAATTGTTGAGTTATGGTAATGTGAAGGACCCATGGTAAAATGTTTTTTTGTGTCCATGTTCATACAACAGTACCTCGTCAATGCTTTTTGCTGCCACGATGCACCGAATGTCCTTGTAAAGCTCATCTTCTCTTCTTTCCGAAACTGTTTGAATGTTATCTCTCGCATAAATGATAATGGAGTTACGGTCATTTAAAGAGTGCTTGAAAAAAATAGGTCTGCTGCTGGCCAGTGGTTACAAAAACAAGGTTATTACTAACGGGGCGGTGGCCAGAAAGGTAAAGCTGAAGCTTCAAGGTGAGTCTCAAACCTGTAGGTAACTTTATAATGTCTATGTCTATGTTTTATGCAGTCTTTGGCTACAATAAACAAAGTTCAACATCTGTCTGCCTTACCGAATTTATGGATAAGTTTTATTTTAATTGTGCTTTTTTTCCAGCTCCATATTCTTACATCCTTTGGATTGTGCTAGGGTAGTTTTTCACAGTTCAGAGTTTAAGATCAACCTTATTTATACAAACCCATCCTCTGTCTTTCTGATTGGCTGCAAACAGAAGGCTTAAAAAGCAGGTGGGTGGGACCAACAAGCCAAAAATAGAGGAAACACCTGAAACTGAGTAATCAGAGCAGACCTGAAGCTGGAGGCTCTGGGTTGTAGGGATTCCTTAGAACCATGTTTTTGGAAATATTGTTTGATATGAGTATCACAGAAAATAATAAAAAACGAGCAGGACAAAAATAAAATCATACAGAGCAATTTAGACGTCCAACACTATTATAACAATTACTCTAGAAACTATCGCAGCAATATAGTCGGCATGCACTCAGTCTTTCATCAGACAGACACCCCCACCCAACACACAGACATTCCCGTGTTGGTCTCCTGTCTCCATTTATTTTACTAAGAAGGGTTGCAGAGCAGGTGTGCCTCAAGGAGCTGTGGATAGGAAGTCTCACAAAAACCAATTTTCAAAATAAAAGCTTTCAAACAACAAAGTTTACTAATAAAAGTACAAAAAGTACTAAAATTACTACACGACATTTGCAAATTTTGTCACTTCATGAGGTTTTTGTTCTTCTTTTTTCCAAAATAAAGGCTCATCTTTTTTAGGAATATATAATGTGTTTATATACGTGTTTATATTTATATCTGGTCTTACTGACCACTTAAACCACTTTAGACTAGTGGTTTGATCACATTTCTAACCATATGTTAATGCAGCACTTTGTTCTATGCACTTCAAGCACTTTAACTTCCTCATATCCATGGCTGATTTAGGACCTAAACAGCTAATCTAACATCGATGGACTATCTGAAGAAGTCTAAGTACCTGAAGAAAAACCACAGAGAGCTGAGGAAAACATTCAGACTTCCCCCAGAAAAGCCCCAGCTAGGCTTACACCCAGGAACTTTCTTGGTGTGAGGCATAGGTGCTAACGACCTCGCTACTCTTATTGTATACCAGTTATTATCATTATTATTTTACAGATCACTAGTTGGATCACTAACAATAGCAAACAGATGCTGATGTTCTTGCAGCCTCTAGAAACAGAGAGAAAATCAAACTTATTACAGAAGTTTATGGAGCATATGTCTGATAACACGGCCACTAGGTCAGTTACCCTCATCATTATTAATGACGAAAGTGATAATTTTAGCTTGGGCTCACACCAGGCAGTTTGATGCTGGCGCCCACATACTGTACTACCCAGAGAGCCCAGCAGAAGGTCAAAGCCTGCTAAGAGGCCAGGTCTGAAATATGCCTGTGTTCAGCCTAATGACCCGCAGCACAATTAACACTCTGCAGCTCAGCAGGTCAGCGTGAGGATACGGAGGTGTTTATTGGCTGCTGGCCTTGGTTTCCTGGCAAACCCCGCCGCGCCCAGCTGATCATCTTCCAGACTGGGAGCTGGAGGCGCTCCAGTCTGACACATGCACAGTACAGTGGAGTCCAGCAGCCACATGGAAGGAAGGAGGCTGACACACATAGCAGCACAGGGGGACCAATGAGACTCCAGGAAAGGGATGTCGCCGAGCTATTTTCATCCTCAAGGTGAATAGATTTTTCTTCTTCGCTTCTCCTGGCTTTGTGTTTGTAAAGAAAGTGAATGAAACCTGAATAAATTAAAGGGTGTGAGGATGTTAGAGTCACAGCTCTCCCATGTGATGGTGTGTACAGTAGATCCTCATCGTCACCAAATCTGAACCTCTAGTTTTATACTTTTATGACCCACACAAGAAGTCAGTCCCTTCTAATATGACTGACCTATTTTCATACTAAAAAGTTCTGTCTTTTGCCTCCTTATACACCAAACAGATGAGCTGGTAACCGGGTGTGACAGCTTTAGCAGCGGATGCTCCACTCTGCTTCAAAGTCACAGAAGCTGTGTGATTTTTAAATCCTTTTGTCCTTTATTGACTGAAGCTCATGGCGTGTTTACTGAGTCGCAAAAGGCATAGGAAGGACATTCTGCAGTTTTGGAAAAGCTGTTTAGGAACTATGTACAGTAGAGAGAGGGCACATGATGAGAAAACACCTGCGCCGCACGCACATCTGTCCCTGAAGATTTTACCCAGCTCATCTCGGTTATCTAATCACGAGATGCCGGACGGAGGGGGAAGCTCTCCTCAGATTAGCATGGCTCAGTTCAGTTTTTTTTCTCCCATGTGTTGATTGTGCAGACTCTGAATGTGGCAGACCCCGAGAAGCAGGTGCACCTCATCGAAGCCAGATTTCAGACCCACCGTCTCCTAGCAACAACACCAGAAGACGAGAGCACCACCAGCTCCACCAGGGCTACTGCTATTTACCAAAATGTCGTCTGGCTTTGTTTGGCTGTTTTGTCATTTTTTTTAAAAAATGACAAAGAAAGGGGGGGGAAAGTAGGCCACCAGTTCTTGTTAAACTGTTAAAAGCTAAACTGAACTGGTTTAAACACAGAAGACAAACTGGATTAAGCATATATATAAAATATGTTTTGCAGTGTCTGTGAAGTGCGATTGAGGGATGTTCCTCAGGTCACCCCTCAGAACTGTTAATGCAACAGGCCGCTGTAGGATTCATCACTACAGCACAGTATATTTATATTAATACCAAGGCTTCCACCTATGTCAGAGTCTTTTATTTGATTAAAGACGACCAACAGTGCAACAGCATGTCATTAATTATGAAGACAGATCTCCACAGATCTTTTATAGTTGATATTTGGCCTCAGGGAGGTATTTCTTTTCAAACAAACCGCTCTATGATTGGTTAATTGAACACTGTATTTCTATGTAGTAAAATGCAAAAACATTTCGTGGTGTTGATCTGTTTCTTCCTGATTAATTTTCTCAAAGTCAACAATACAACTTGGAAATACTTAAAGGGAATAAACAGGCCGTGTCTAATTAGTACAGCTTAAATCTATTAATCACAATAGCAGGATTTGCCGGCATAACCAGCAGCTGAATGTGCAAAATGCAAATGAAATTTGTTCACAGGAAGTAAATGAAGAATGGGTGTATACTTTAGTGTAAATGAAGCAGTTCCTTCAGTGTAAAGCCAATTTTTCTTGTAA
Source organism: Astatotilapia calliptera (assembly GCF_964374335.1). Lineage (NCBI taxonomy): Eukaryota > Metazoa > Chordata > Actinopteri > Cichliformes > Cichlidae > Astatotilapia > Astatotilapia calliptera. The sequence continues at coordinate 22,960,533 of NC_137430.1, forward strand.
TTAATACCAAAATACACTATACCTCAAAACTTGGTGGGAAGTTGTGAAATTACTGACCTTTATGGCTTGTGAAAACTCACGTATTCTTCAACCAACAGAACTCTTATGAAATCCCTCTTAATGCGAGAATGCACATTTTCTCAAGGCTTAAAACAGAAGTTTTTCTTACCTCATGAGGCCTTGGAGAATCAGTGGTCACAGGTTGGTCAACTTATGCTGTCCCTTTAAATGTTAAGTATTAGTCAGATGCCAAAAGTCCTGGAGACACTGCACGCGAAAGGGAGAATTTCACAGAGGTGTTTGTTAAAGAAGCGGTGCAGTGTGGTTGAAAAATGAAGCAAAAGTGATGTGCTGTGAATTGCATCTCCTCAAAGAGCCTCTTGCTGAATCAGTCCTTCTAGATCCCCCCATGTTAACAGCAGAAATAAACATGTTGACACACTGTTACAAAACAGTAACTTTATGCTCTCTCGCATAGTTTTCTGTTTCATCCCATTTGTTCTCGGTGGTCTCGTTATGTTCCTCTTTTGTATCTTCTCTTTCCCCACACCCACAACCTGGTTCTGCCAAAAATCTCTTCCTGTTAAAAGGGAGTTCTTCATCCCCACTGTCAATTAATTTTTTATATAGTCAAAAAATAACACCAGTCGGCTCAAGTTGTTTTATATGGTGAGGTAAAGAGTGTAAAATAATAGAGGCAAAACAATGAGAGACAAAACCCCAACAAATCAGATGACCTCCTATGAGCAAACACATGGCGATAGTGGGAAGAAAAATGTCCTTCTAACAGGAAGCAGCATCACTCCTCTCAGGAAGGGGCAAGAGGTGCTTGCCCATAGAGGATCACAAGATCACTGGGGCATGTTGTGCAATCAGAGATACTATTCTGTACACCTTGTTTATGTAAGCAGATTTTTATGACTTTCTGTTCCTTTTCTATTGCCCGAAGCAGTCTGGCCATTCTACTTTGACCTCTGACGTGACATCTGGATGTTTTGCCTTCTTTGGACCAACCTCTGTAAACCCTCAGATGGCTATGTGGGGAATCCCAGTAGATCAGAAGTTTCTGAAATACTCAGACCAGCTTACCTGGCACCAACAATCATGCCACATCCAAAATGACTTAAATCTCCTTTCTTCCTCATTTGTGTAGTTTCACACCAACCTGTCTGTGAACACTCACCAACTGCTAGTTTCACATAACTGGAGATTAAGTATCTGAATTTCAGGAGCGGGACCACGCCTCCAAACCCGCTCCTTCCGGTTCTCATCTATATAGGTTCCCCCAGTTCTACAAGTTGTTCATTCTCGTTTACGTTTATGTAACTACATCCATTGTTTCTGCATGGTGTGTTATGGATACACTGTTTGTTGTAGCTTTGCAGTAATCCATCCATCCATCCATTTTCTGCTGCTTGTCTGGGTCTGGGTCACTGGGGCATCAGTCTAAGCGAGATACAAGACACCAAGGTGTTCCCAATCCAGCCAGCGTGTCGTCGGTCTGCCTCATGGCCTCCTCCTCCTCGAAACATCTCCCCTTGGAATCATCTTAACCAGATTTTTGAACTGCCTAAATTGGCTCCTTTTGATGTGGAGGAATAGCAGTCCCAAATACCCATAGACAGGGAGACAGCTCAACTGTGCCACTTCTATCAGGATTTCATTCTGTCGCTCTCCACTCAGAGCTCATGACCATATGTGGTCTTGGCTTTAAATATTGACCTAGCTGCGTTAATGAAGATCATATTGAGCGTAAAGGTGAAAAACAATATGCTAGCTGACTCATTGTTGATGTTTTGGAGGTGACGATCATGTGTGTTTTGTCCATGACCACACACACTTGAGCAGTAATATTATGGAAATAGCATCATATACGGGCAAAGCAAGCCCTTCTGTATATTGTGTTTATTAAGCGGTAACACAAATGGTTATCATAAACTAGACTGCCAAAAATGACACACAAGGTCATTAACATGATGTGGTTTGAAAACATCCTGGCTATTTGAAGCGTGTTAAGTTTCCAACAGCACACCCAGACGAAGCAGTCCACGTTAGGGCATGAAGTGTTATCCATTGTCATCATCGCAGATTCCAGTGCTTGATGTGAGTGCCAGCCTTTCTTTCTCATTGTGGGCCGTCCTAGCAGAGATTAGGGGCCCGGGCAGCTGAATGGAGGGGAGAGGCAGCTCTTCTGGGGGGGAGTTTTCCCCCTATGGATGACTCATTATGAATGAGTGTAATTCTGGGAAATGTGCCCCGTGAACAGATGAGGAAACCCCTAAACCCAGCAGAGCTCCTGAGGGGATCTGTCTTTGACAAACGACTTCCCCCATGGAGCGCGAGTCTGCGAGTGCTTCTAATAAAACGGGTGAAGGCGCGATCTTGTCTGCAGACATCATGAAGTTCTGTTTTTGGTTTCCAGTGTTCACTGGGAAGTAGTTTATCTGCTCCTGTGCTCTCATATGTGATATATAGTTCCTCATTAAGTCTTCTATTGTACACAAAAGGCTACTTAAAGCCACGTTAAGCTGTTAAAGCACCTGAACAGCGGAGAATAATGACGATAAAACGCCGTGTTTATAGTTCTAGCACGTTCCCAACCTAAAAGGTCAAACATCAAAAAGCTGCTGAATGAATGACACTGACAGATGCTGTCAATCCTGAAGGGGCAGCCTGTGGTGAGCAGAGCAGTGGGAGGGGGTTAGGACGGGAACAGGCAGCTGAGTGGGCTCGATGCTCTCCAGAGCCCGAACAGCTGAGACCACGAGGGCCGAGGCAGGCAGCACACGGCCGCTTCTGGGACTCGGCTTTTTGATGAGCAAAGCCTGTTGAGGAAAGGAGATGAAGTCTGTCTGCACACTGAGAGCTGTTCCTTATGCCATTACCCAAAACCTCCAAAGAATCGACAAAATGCAGAGAGCAAAAAAAAAAACTGGCTTGCAGGCACTCAGCTAAGAGACAGCTGTGCTCAAAATAGAAAAGACATGATGGCAGACTCACTACTGCATCTGGAGAAAACAATGCACAACTGTTATCACAAGCGAGCGGCTCCTGCATCCATTTTACCAGTTATGTTCAAGAACGGTTGCCCGACAGGCATCCAGCAGTTAGCCTATCTGCAGCAACAAGCATGCAGAGATTAAGCAGACTTCACATTTCAGTTCAACAGTCGAACGACATGCTTTCAATTCAGGGAAACCGTTCACCGTGAGGACCTCCTGCTCCCCGAGCCTTAAAAAAAGGGGGAAAAAAGAAAAAACACATCTCTCCGAGTCAGGAATGCTAAAAGCCCTAAGACATACTTCATGGTTGGGCATCAAAGGATCTTGGGAGTACTCGAATGATCAGGCTTTCATCTCCACTCTGCTGGTTAAGTAAGCCTTGAGTGAATGATGGGAACACTTTGAACAGGGAGAAAGCGAAGAGCTCGTGTACGGCGGTGCCGGTTTTCATGAATTCGGCAGGAGGAAAGCTATCTGACCTCGGCTCGGCAGAGGCGAAAAGCTTTCTCTGCCTCCATAACGTTATTAACACTTAAAGATGTTTCACCTACAAACAATAACGACCCTCTCAGGACAGTTTCTAGCACCACAGCGTGGGATGAAAGTGATCCAAGTGGGGCCTCCCTGCAGAGCAGACCACCTCTACACAATAACTCACCGAGGGTCAAGCTGAGCACTCAATGATGTGCTCAGTTACTCTCCCACCTCTGAACATGACCTCTGTCGGGCAGAATCGCTCCACTGGGCCTACTGTCCTTCCTCCTCTTAGCAGCGACATCTGTTTTCAGGCTGTATTTACTAAACTTGGACAGCAGCAGATTCAGACAATCCCAGGAGGCTCCTTGTTGAGTCTAAAGGGCATTTCAGCATCCACAAGCCATAAAATGAGGCATGTGAGCCATAAATGAGGGATTTAAATAGCCTCCTTTAAACCCCTGTCCCATTACTTCATATACAATGAGGAAGTATGCAATCTGTTTAAAAAGTCATATTTGTGTGACGCATTTAATAAAGATGCTCAAATGTCTGTGTGCCATAACGATGAGGATTTTTCTGCTTGTTTTGACATTTTTCTCTCTCGTCCATAGTTCTCGTCTGGTATTTAGTTTTAGTTTTCATTGTCTTTGATTTTTGGTTTTGGTTTGGTTTTTTGGTTTTCTTCTCGACTTTGAGCATTACTTTACTCGTGTATCTTGTTTTGGGGTTTTTGTTGACTGTCCGACCCGCCCTCATTGTTTTTCACCTCTGGCTGGCTGCCCCCTCCTTTGGCTCACTCTCACCTTTGTCATGTTTCATGAAAAACTCCTTCATGTATATCAACCTGGTCTCATGTAAAAACATTAAGTACTTACAACAGGTCTGTTTGCTTCTGCTTTTTCAGGTTTCTCTGGGTTAGTCAGCACAATTTTGAAACTGAAGTGGTTCAAAAACCTGTCTGGGCTCCAAACAAAAAAGTTGTAAGACTTGGCACCAAATTTATTTATTTCCTAACATAACCCAGCAGTTTTCAATGATACGAATGTATTAAAATGATTTTTTTTTAAAATTAAAATTGCACAAATGACGTCTAAAAATAGTCTAATTGCGGTTTCTAATGTGGTGCACAGATTCCTTGTGGGAAGCAACTTGTCTCCAAACAGTCATTGTCCATTTCAGATTGGCTGCCAAAGTTTTGCAAATAATTGTCTAATTTATGAACACGTTGCAATCGATCTGAGTCCTTCTGCAGTGATGAACGTAACTAGTCTGAATGCTTCTCTTTGCAATAGATGACTCGACTGAACTGGTTTCTATTTATATTCCTGTACAGAAGCAAGGTTGGCAGGCGCCTTTGTCATTTTCAGTTAAATTGCAACACTTTATGTGCTGGGATTTCTGAATTCTTTTTTCAGATCTATGAAGTTCTGAACTCTGAATGCAAGAAGTTCATGTAGATTTTTGTGTATGTAGAAAACAGACCTCCTGTTTATCTGGTATTATCATAAACAGGATGGCGTGTAATTGCCAACCTGACTGGTCGCAGACTGATAGCAGACTGACTCCGTCTTGTTGCCGTTTTATCGCCGTCTGGATGCACCAGAGTTGCTTTGAACACAGCAGCTGATAGCAAGAGGCTGCAGATGTGGTCCTCGTTTCTAAAGCAACCATTAGAAAGGCGCGCACATCCTCAATAACTTTAATTGTGTCGTCTCCGATCACTCTTTTCACTAGTGTGACTGTAGCTGCTTCAAGTCTCTAAATCTGAACTTTTTCACCTTTAACAAAAGAAAAACACATCTGAGAACGGAGAGACGAAAAATGAAGATAAGTGGGGGAAATTTGTGTTGATGGTGGATTAGAGGTTGTGACTATTTCTATTTCTACTACTGTGAATTGTCTGTTTTCCCTCCTGTGACCTGTCTTGTTTCCTGGTTTGTGCGTTTCACATTTTCTTCTTTAGTTTTGGACTCAGTAAATCTGCCTTTTTGTGGTTTTTGTTGCATTTGTTCCACCTGGTACAAAACCTTAGTAACGACAGCATGCGTCTGCTCAGGGTGTTTCATCCTCCAACAGCAGAGTTATTTTTTTAAACCAAGCTTAACACACTGACAGCATATTTACACCCATGATTTTGGGCAGTGTTTTTAAAAAAAAAAAGGATAAAAGGTACCAAAATAAAATGTTTAACTTTAAATATTGACATTGTTGACCTGTTGGAGAAGCTAATAATGCAGATAACCCTATTAAATAACTAATCAAAAGACCTAAATAGATTTCACACACCAGTTTAATAGTGAGTATAACTGTGACATTAGTACTTGTTATAAATGTCCAATTGTGTGGCAGTCTTAAAAGCCAGGAGCAAAAATAACAAATGTGTCACAGCACTGCTTTAGGAAATCATGACCAGAGGTACTGCTTGCCACCAGGCAAGCCAGGATACGGCTTCCCCGAGGACTGAATCCTTAAACTGCAAAGTGCAACGCTTGCTATGACATAAAAGTGAGCAGAGCCTCTACTGTATCCAATCACTCCTGCTGCAAGCAGAGAGTATGATTCTGTTTAAACAAAACTAAAAGCCACTCAGTGAAAATTAAGAGGAGTGAAAGAGGAGGGGAAAAAACAAGACAGTGGTGAGTGGAGCAGATAGGAGCGATTAATCTGAAAACTTTAAACCTCGCCTTAACGTCCACCATCAATCACATTGTATCTTTTTACTCTGACATTTAAGGTTAGTTAACTTGAGCAGCTTTAAGTGTCCATTCAGACTTCTTAGAGCTTATTTCTCAGGCTTTGTAAACTAACATCGTTTCACATAACCATTGTTGGTTTCAGTTATACGAAATGGTGCAGCTATAGAATCATGGCAGTATTCTCAGTAACAAAAGAGAGCTGAGTGGCATCAATCCTGAATAAGATGGAAGCCAGAGTTCAGAGTCCAAATTTAAATCTGGAATGCCCCCTCAAATCGGATTTACTCGGCAAGCCGAAGCTGCCCCACCAACCCGGGTATAACAACCCAAGATGGTGGCAGTAAATGAAACAGTAATCCAATCTTGCATAATTGTGACTCAGTAAATAAGCGATTCACAGCAACATGTTGACAACAGACCAAAGAAAGTCGGTCACATCCAGCATTTTAGATCAACTCTAAACTTTTCTCACCTTCAACGCGAGCGACTGAAGAAACTACCAATGAGATCAAAGAAGGTTACAAGGTGGTGAATACATTAGAGCAGGGGTAGGGAACGTTAGTCCTCGAGAGCTGGTGTCCTGCAGGTTTTAGATCTCGCCCTGGGTCACCACACCTGACTCAAATGATTAGGTCATTACCAGGAGAACTTCAAGACACATTGAGGAGCTAATTTAGCCATTTGAATCAGCTGTGTTGGATCAAGGACACATCTAAAACCTGCAGGACACCAGCTCTCGAGGACTAACGTTCCCTACCCCTGCATTAGAGGCTTACCATCAGTAACAAAGCGACGCATGAATCACTTTCTGTGTCGATGCCCCTTTAGGGTTGTGAGGAAGCATCACCACAGTATAGAACTTGGCAGTGTCATTTTCTTTTATTCATGAAGGGGGCAAAAGACATAAATTACTAAATTAAAACGCAGACTTTTGAAAACAATGATGCATAACTTCCTGCTGTGACAAAACAAATTTCCCACGTGTGGGACTAATAAAGGTTATCTTATCTTATCTTATCTTATCTTATTTTAGTCATGTGATGCAGTCATGTGACCAATTAAAAAAGATAGCGGAGGGCATTATACAGCAGTTGTTTTGTTTGCTCTCAATTTTGACAGCCCTATTAAAGATTAATATCAGTTTGCACATGCTCCAGATAGCTTTTCTTCAAATTGTTTAATTCTCACTCACTTTGGCAACTTTGTACTTTTGTGTTACTCGCAGCAACAACTCCACCTCATTGTTAGTCCATTTAAAAAACTCGGTGCTTTTCTTCGCCATTTTGCCAGAAAGTAAATAAAGGGCAGACAGAATGAGGCAGGCCGAATCTTCTTGCGCTTCATGCATGCACAGTACTGGAATGTAAGCATTTTCGGGCGTTTCAATGTGGACGCACAACTCTGTGAAAACGACTGAAAACGCTAGTGTGGACGCGGAGCGTTCTCAGACGAAAACGCCATTTTCAAATCTATCCGGGCTAGTGTGGACGTAGTCTTAGAGTGGGACATTTCCAGTAACAGAGGCTTCCTCCTCTGTTACATGAAGGTGTTGTTTAGCCTTTGACCTGTTTCTGAGTTTGGAGTCATCCTGTTATCAGGTGCGACTCATATCGTACTTGCACAGTGGACCTTTGTTGCACAACAAAACAAAGTGTAATCTGCATGCGGGTCGGGTAGTTGTCTTCATAACATGGGTTCAAATGAGGAGACTTTAGGGAAAAGGAAGCTATTCCGTAAACACATCAGAAATAATGCCAAGGTTTCCTTTTTTGTGAAAAAGCATGTGTGCTATTTGCAGTATGTTATTTGTTAACGACACCTCCGAGGATGAAGAGGCTGTCGTGGCAGGCCATCTGGACTCTGGACGCTTCACCACTCGGAGGTGAGGGATCATATTTCAGGGGAAGCATAGTAAGGAGACAAGATGATGCAAGAGATTGTTTTTGGTGAAAACAAAAACAGGCCGAGAGCTGGGTTTCGGCTTTAACACCCCCCAGCTGCTTGTCGTTTACCTTCACCTGTGGAGGGGCTAAAATAGCTGTATATGCTGAAACCACCTCCAAGTCCATGAAGATTAATGTTTGCAGACAGCAGGAGGAACCTGCGCTCAAGGCCTTGAACCTGGTACCTTCTTCCTAATGTGCTCAGCCCTCACGAGAGCACAAATGAATAATCAATCAAGCATTTCAGACGGGGGCAAAGGAATGAGTCTCGAAGGGTAACAAATGACTCGTCAGAGCGCTGTCATCCCCACCGGCGTGGCCATGGAGAGTCAGTGAGGCGTGGTGATCGGGCCATCAGATAAGGGTGAAAAACTCTGATTTCGCAACAGCTTCTGTTAAAGCAAGGCAGGCGTGTTGTTTTCAAAACACGAGCGGAGGAGGTTACTCTCGGCTGCGTGAGTGTTCAAGTGATACACAGGACAGGTGCAACGTCTCACCTTCAGGACAACGGTCCAGGTAAACATTTCCTACAGATGGACCCCAAACACTGTCTGAAGCTCCTCAGCTCCAAAGACAAAACAACACAGCACTCAGATTGACACCAGCTATGACGTCACATCTTTTGGTCGTCATAAGAAGATTTTAGCTTTAAATTTGACAGTTATATATAACACCTAACCTGTTCCACTAGTTTAGGTGTTTTAAGTGCCAGCAAGATTAAACAAAAAAAATAAAATAAAATAAAAAGGCAGATTTTAAGTTTAATTTAGAGGTGGAGCAAGGACAAAGGATTATATTTATCTTTAAAATAAATAAAAAAGATAAGATAAAATCTTTTATTTGCCATTTGCACACATACATATGGGTGTGGTCACACAGGAAGCTTTGTGCTTAGCTCAGAGCCAAAGCCAAATAAATACAAATATATATACAAATATAAAACAGCGTGCACACCGAGGTAAAGTATGACAAGTTATTAAATGTAAAACATGGGGTACTGTCTTTTAGGTGTTCATTGGTCAATTATAAGCCAATTATATGAGGTTATGTGTTTTTTCTAATGCCGTTAATCCGTTAATTAACATGTGAAAATTTAATTTCAGTTTTGAGGTCAGAGGTCATGTAGTTCAATTAGTCAAAGGAATCCGGCTGCTCGTCACCCACTCATGTGACGTGCAAAAATGGAGACGTTTATAATGGAAAAATCGCAACTCCTCGTTTGAAGGATACCTTCTTGTGTTTGGGTTGTGTCTAGAAGGCAATCAAACCACAAGCATCGCTCTGACGTAACCAGGTGGGTGTAAAGATTGTAAAAGAGACCCATAAACCATAAGCGAGTGATTTAAGGTTATAGTTAAGAAACAGGGCACTGGTGTATCAGAGCATCCCAAGTGATAGCAGCAGACTCGCTGATAAAAGAGGATCATCTCTGAAAAAGCCACCTTCATCAACAAAAGGAAAAGAAAAGAAAGGGAGTTATAATGGGATAGAAAAGGACTGGACCGAATCAGGAGCATTTATGTTCAGCAGGGTGTGACAGGGCTTCAGGAATTAAATGCAAATATTTACTTCCAAGAAAAACCGGGGTCGCTCTCCTGCAGGGACGCAGGGGTCAAGGAGACCTTGCGAGCAGACACAGCGAGCTGTCGCTGATGTCTTTGAGGCCGGTGGCTGCTCACAGATCTGGTCAGCGATGAGGGGGTGGTGGCGGTGATAGTGGGGTGGGGGATCTGCCTGAGTTTAGCGTGAATAAAACATGCCGTGGCATGTTGGTAGCAACGATCGAGGAGGGCCCCTGCATTATTCATGTGGAGTAGCAGGCGAGGGGGCTGAGGAGGGGTGTAGTAAAAGAGGAAGGAGAGGAAAAGGAGGAGGTTAAGGGGGGGTAGATATGGTCTGCAGGGGTATGTGAAGCTGTAAGGGTGTTGCCAGGCTCTAACCAGAGAAGGTCGTCCACCCAGCCGCTGGGCTCCGTCTGTTATCGTCACCCTGAGGCCGCTCTCTCTCACACACACTCGCAGCACTTTATGTTTTTTGACACATTAGTTGAGCAAGAGCATGAAGACAGTTAGAAGGAAGTTAAAAGAAAAGGAGCACAAAATATATCTCATCCCAGCTCATCACCAGAAGCCAACTCTCGTTTGAACAGTAAATCAATAGCTGCAGATTAAAAACCTTCACAGGCGCTCCCGGCGTGTCAGAGAGTGATGAGGACGGGATGTCTTTAGCGTCGGTGGTGTTATCCCAACCTCAATAACCCCAGAGACGGGGGCTCTCCCATAAGAGCTGAATCAGTGTTTTCCCTGTGCGGCGGGCAAATGTGTTCCAGTCAGCAGCTCTTCTCTCCCAGTCGGGGAGAGGCCGGCGCACAGAGCTGCGAGCCAAAGCTGATGCTACTGCACCACCTGCAGGCTCACCATCAGATCAAGCGTGCACAGTTACGCAGTGGGTGTGAGCAGGTCAAAAGCTGCCTTGATATTAGGAAGTTCTCTGCCAAGTTCATCTCACCATTCAAGAGGATTTTGGGACGATCTGCGTTTAAAATTTAAAAGAAGGTGTCTTCTAGCTTATGATAAACATAAAGCAGCCAATTATTTGAGTCTTTGAATGTTTTCAAAATGCTGGATTCATGTGCGGCGTTATTTCTCAAAAGCAGCTCTCAAAGCTCCCCCTGACAAGAGTCTTTTTTAAGCTTACAGTGTTTCACCGTTCCCTTTCTAGTAACGTAAGATAACGCTGTAGCACAGAGGAGGCGGCGAAGAACAGCTAACCAGTGCCAGCAGGGCTTGATTACAGTAATGTGAATGCTCAGTAGCAGCTGGAACATCTCGGCTAAAGTCAGCAGCGCAGCGCACCGGCTGACACTCCCTTCCCTTTATGCCCTTCGCAGAGTACAGCATGCACACACGCTGCCTGGTTTCTAATTCAATATAAAAACACTCTATCAGCCTTTAAAGACACTGTGTATGTGTTATTTTTTTCTTTTTTACACTAGTCTAAATGGATTAAAGAGATTATGAGTGGCATAATCGGACATAATCAGAGATATTCTCCAATCAATACTTCTTTTTTTTCTTTACTCTGCAGCTCCACAGGCCTGTCATAGTGATATGCATCGATTTTCTTTTTTTCAAAGCACAGCAAAGCAATTTAATATCATAAATTTCATCAGAATTGATGCAAATATATAATTTATATTGATTTGGTAGGCTTTCTGCACCACAACCTCTTCCGCCGAAGCCGTGGCGAGGACACAGCGATGATGGCTCGATTTCATCTGATAAAACTATGACAATGACATCAAAATGTAACAGAACATGTGAGAGGAGTAAAACCTGTGACAAATAAACTCGTTTGTTTAAATGCAGACTATCACACACACTGCGAGGGTTTGTAAGGGAATAGTTTACAGTTTAGGGAAAATGTTGATCCGTTTGCTTGGTTAGAGTGCGATAAGAGGACTGATAGGATGTCCCAGCAAAAGTGGTTGGAGCAACACCGTTATCAGCCAAAACTGACGGTCAAAGCTTCACCGCAGATACCAGTGGTCCAACCGAAGGTCCAGATGTATCACTCTCAGGTCCTGTGTCATTTCTTTAATGAATTTTTTCTTTCGTATTGCTTAAGAAGATGAGTTTCAATGTACGAGGGTCTCCATCATTTCCACACCGTCATGTGAAATACTTGCGAGAATAAAAAAAAAACAGAACTATTTCACCATACACCATCACAATAACTTAGTGAGACCACACGGCCGGGCTTCTCACATGAACGTGTGCTGTTCTGTCGGATATTACTCAGTGACAGGATGGCTGGAAGCACAACCTGATGGTGGAAACCGTGACCACAGTTGCATCGTCATCAGGACTCAGGGTCATGATTTATGGACCGATGGAAAGACAGAAAACGGTCGACTCCCTTCAGGACCTCCATCGGAGGAAATTGCATTAGGCAGAGTGAATGAAAACTGCAAGTGGAAGTGAATGTGACAGTTTTGTATATACAGACAAAAAAATAAAGAAGTCCAAGGCAGGCAGCTTTGAGGTCAATCTTGGTTTTAAGTTGGAATTTATGTGTTGTGACTGGCATGTCACAAACACCTGAAAAACTTCTCTCAAAAGTGTCAAACTTAAACATACTTAAGGGAAGTTGATCAGTTGGAAATAATGCGCTTTAGCCTGGATGAAACAAGAGAAAAAAACCTACTGACCATTATTATTCATGTTAGTCTTTGGGTTGCCAGATTGGAAAACTCTATTTAGTTAGTTGTTTTCTAACATAACATGCCATTTCTTTCTGACTCTGAAAAATGTGAATAATAAATACTTTACAGTTAAAGTACGTTGAATCAGATGTTTTAGTCCTTTATACTGAAGATTAAGCTGTGTTTTAGTGATTAAACAAAACAGGTAAAGCTGGGGGAGAAAAAAAGAAAAAAAGCATGGCCTTTTGTGCTCCAGTAACGACACTGTTAGTAAGTAACTCTGAGTCTCATAACACACATACAAATTCATGCAAGCCCTTTTTCTCTAAGCCTATGCACCTTTACCCCAACACACTCCAATAGATGAATCAGGGTAAACTCAGGGTTCATTATCTTCAACATGTAGGAACCAGGGATTGAACCACCAACTTCCAATTAGTAGATGATTCTCTCCAGCAGTGGTTCATCACAGATTGCAGTTAAAATAAGATTTTATTGATTACTTTAATCTCACAAACAAGCCCCTGTTAGCTTAGCTTGGCAGTATTATATACACTGCTCAAACAAAAATGAAAGGAACACTTTGAAAAGACATCACATCTAAACATTCACACCAGTGGCCTGCTGGAGGTCACTTTGTAGTGCTCTGGCTGTGCTCATCCTAGTTGTCCTTGCACAAAGGAGCAGATACTGGTCGTGCTGATGGGTTAAGGGCGTTTTGCAGCCCCGTCCAGCTCTCCCAGAGTAAATGCCTGTTTCCTCAATCTTCTCCATGCTCTTAAAACTGTGATTTCTTTCCTTGGGTAACAATGGCACCACCCTGGAGGAGCTGGACTACCTGTGCAACCTCTGTAGGGTCCAGATATTGCCTCATGCTACCAGCAGGGACACTGACACTACAAAACTAGTGAAATAAAAGCATATTTGTGAGCGGCCTCCAGCTGTAAAATCAGACCTGTTTGGGGTAGTCTCATTGTTGTTAATTTCATCAGTAATATCGAAGCAGATAAAATGTATTAACTATCCCCTTTAAATGTGCTATATGTTGTCATATTACTTAAATATGTCAAAAATTCAATGAAATTAACATTTAAGTGCTTCTTCCCCCACGTCACTACTTCAATAACTTTTTTTAGACTTGTACATAAAAGTGAAGATAAGTAGAAGTCTTTGCACATAACAGCTTATAAAGTAAAATTCTGTGGAAAGTGAAACTTAAGTGAAATTTCAGTGGCACGCTGCAGCAACCTGACATGCTGCTGTTTGCAGCTTGCGTGAATGGTTGGAGCCTGCTGCTGGAGGTCAGCGAGGTTTGGCGCGCTCTGCATAATTTCTATACATTTCTGTTTCTTAGTAAGGAAGTGACAGCCGCTGAGGGAGACTCTCACACTCCTCTGGTGTCTTTTCACACCAATGTGTGAAGTAAAAAAAGTGTGAGCACGTGTAAAAAAATTTAACTGGACGACAGGATTACCACACAGGAGGGAGGGTATAAAAACAAAGTTCCCTCACTGAAATCCTTAACTAGATCTAATTATTAATGCAGTTAGCCATACATGTGTGAGCTCTTTGAAGCCAGACAGTAATTGTTGAGAGGTCTCAGTTCAGTGGATAGCCTAACAGACCGTCACTGCCCCCTCTGAAGTCTCATCAGTGGCACGCATGAAAAAAAGAGAATCGGGTTATCAGCTGCTACGTGGACATTTAGGTTTCATCACGTTATGTTTCCGAGCTCTTTAAGCCAACACGGACGAGGTCTATGAAGAAAACTGCTGTAACCATCAATTAAGTGGCATCTGTGCTGACAGGATAATAGATGATTCACATGTAAAAGGTCTGACACCAAACGGCACAAGAGCGTTAGAAAGACTACCAAAAAAAAAGCGTCAGTATTCTGGAGACCTCTTTAAGTTTGTTTGTTTTTTTAATTAGGCAAATTAAAGATTGATTTTGGATGTTCAACAACTCCACAATCCAAATCATGACAGTTTCTCTACACTCCTGATAAGAAGAGACCGTTAGGTTAATTAGGTGTGTTTCCTCTTTACAACCCCAATAATTCCTCACACCGTCCGGATACCGAAGCTTTTCTTGCTAAAATAGACGAGTGCTCTGCTCTTACGTCACAGCTTTTTAGATTCTCAGTAGGGAGTTTTGGTAAGGAGACAAACAAACACATATCACATACATAATATCCTTATGGATCTTAAAGTATTCTGATTCTGATATCCTATGTGCTATTGTAGGGAACTCTCCAGCTTAAAATATAACAAGTAACTGTGTTTCTGCACGTTAGACTGAAGGCTTGTTTGGATTAGTTTGTGTCATGTCCCAAGAACATGGAAATTTTATTTTCTGTTGATTAAATGTTGAAAAAAGTTCAACTAAAGTTAATGTTTTTTGCCACATTGAATATTCATAATTTTGTTTTTCTTTTTGGACATGTAATTGTCACTAATATAAATTTTACATTCACGATTCTGCTTTGAAATATTGTTAATATTAATCGAAGATTTACGCCTTCTTCAGTTATTGAACTAAGAAGCTAAATGAAAGTTTTTATCTTCTTAAAGTTGGACTTAGGGCATTTTCTTTTATTATTATTACTCCAGATGTGGACTATGCTTCCCTCTCTAAAAAACAGGCTTCTTGGTATAAAACGTCCACTTTCTTTGAGAGTGTTTAAGAGGAACTTGGCCTGTGCCTTCTTACTGAAGTGTAGCAATACTTTCACTGACTCTTAGTTCCTGATAAAGCGTTGAAGCTTTGCCCAAGCAAATAGTCCTATCTGCTCAACGGACCGAGATTACGGCACCCTTGGTTCAGTCTGGCTGGCATGAAACGTGATCCTCAATGAGCCGTTAATGTTTTGACACGACTGATTAACTAAGACTCCCCCGATTAAAGCAACGTACAGGAGGAAGTGGGATTTTTGAGCAGGGGCGGGGGGGTCTCTGCATCTGTGAGTGTGTTTGTGTGTGAAAGGGGTGGTTGTGAGGGTGGCAGGGTGGTCTCAGAGGATAGCCGTTGTCTTTCTGAGAAAAGTGAACTTGTCTCACCCAAGAGACAGATGAGCAATGTGTTAGGGCCTTGTGGTTTATGGACAGAGCACGGCTCTCAGGCTGCTGGGGTTTTCACTGGAATAAAAGAAGAAACTCTTTACTCGGAAACAAACTGACAGTTGTGCCCGTTCTCTGTGACACACGGGAGTGGAAATGTCAAACTGTAGAGCATCACTTACACGTGTCTTCAGAAAAAAATAATTATAACTTGAGCAGAAAGGAGGAAAGGAGGCGGCTTTGCCCTCCACGAAGCCAAAAAGTCGAGTGTTTTGTAATAAAGCGAATCTCCTTTTCACTTTTCTCTAAAACACTAAACCGCATGGTGAGATGTTCTCTGTGAGGTGTGACCAACAACATAATTCACTTCCTCTGGACGCCGCTGTATAGCTCCATGTTCCCCTGCGAGGGGCCAAATGTTAGCTCATCTTCCAAGGCCTACTGTGTAAATAACACAAAGTTCCCTGACACAGGAAGATTTCACCCTCGGGCGTTTATGGGAAGCCTCACAGGATCACTGAGGATGAAAGGCCGCCCGTGTTTGGCTGGTTTTTCTGGTGTGTTTTAGACAGAAGACATAACGGATAAAATCCAGCAAGTATCATCCCAAACAAACACAAATGAGGGGATACAGTGGGGGAAATGATGATTTGATCCCCTGCTGAATTTGTGAGTTTGTTTATTTTGTAGTTTTGGATCAAATCATTACTTCTTCTACTGTATCTGTTTTACTTTTAATTCATTCTTCAGCTGCTCGCGTTAAAGGAAAACTAACTGCCCCGTATCAGTAAACTAACATCTTCTAACAAAAGCTAAACAAATCTGCATGGAAACAGCGCGTGAGGCTTTTCAAATTCCAGGGAAAATTCTTTCTGTTTTTAACCTAGCATGCGTGCACGATTTTTGCAGAAATGCAGGTGCAAAGAGGGGAAAGGTGCATAACACAACAGATCAGAAATGCACCTACAGTGATCAGAAGTGCAACATATTTCATTTCTGGCAGTCTGCCTCTTGTTGTCTGCAACTGAACACACAAAAAAAATTCACTTCTTGGCACTGAATTTTTCCTTTCTTGTTTTCCAGGGGAAAAAAACACAGAAAATATAATAAATTTTATTTTAAGAAGAATAAGCTGTCAGGCTACATCTTAATTACTGCCACAGAAACAATCCCAACGTGGTCGTGAACGAGCGTGGAGATTTTTATCATGAGGAATTCCTGCTGAACGAGCAGGACTCAAACGAATTCAGTCGGTCACATCAAGAAAACATTTTGAAGGCTATAAACTTCAAGGACAAAGGAGCAGCAATCCAAACATTCGAGGCCAAGATCCCCGTCAGGAAATATGTGTGATGTGATATAATATTTGCTTGACAAATACTTTAAAATTTAATGTGGCAACACTTGACCTTCAAACAGCTTCGGGATTATCTCTTTTTTTCCCCTTTGTGTGCCTTCTCTCCCTCAAATCATCCACAGCATCAGTGCACACAGACATAACTCATCAAGTATGAATAGTGTGCAAATTGAATAAATTTAGCACTGTTCAAAACAAAAGTTCAAAGTGCTTTACAAAGTTTAATCCTATAATAAAACATTTGTAGACTGCAGCCAAGCGAATAAAAATCACCCATGAACATAATAATGAAATACAGGCTACAACAATGACATAAAACAACAACTATAAACCAGTAATAAATAGATGGATGAGATTTGCTGGTGAGTGCTAACATAAAATAAACAGCTACAAAGCTACTGTGCAAAAGTCTTGAACAAGCCGCCTTTTTTTCTTGTCCTTTTTTTAAGGTGAATTCAAGAATATTTCTGTGCAGGTTCTCAGTCGTCCAGGTCATGGTAATCTGTGTTTGGAGAGAAAAGCAACTAGGCTTCTTTAAGTTTCTTGAAGATGTTTCACCGCTCATCTGAGAAGCTTCTTCAGTTCAAAGAGGAAAGCAAACAGGGAGAAAAGGCACTGAAATTCTGTGAAAACAGGTCTTATGGAGTGATTAACCCAAATTTGACATTCTTGTCTTACATCATTGACAGTACATTCAAATGAGGTCAGGAGAGAGGTACAACAGTGAGAATCTACAGCCATCTGTAAAACAGGGTGGAGGTGCCGTCATGGTTTAAGCTGCATTTTAGCCAGCGTTGTTAAAGTACAGTAAAACCTGCAATAACATGTGAAAAGCATCGGATTTGCAGTGGTTTCATTTTTAGCATGATCCCAAACACACTGACAATGCAGCAAAAGCACACCTGGATAGAAAAACACACAATGTAAAACTATCAGTTATGCACTGGCCTCCCCAGAGTCCAGACTTCAACGTAATGAAGCAGTGTGTCATCATCTCGACAGAGAACAGAACAAAATGCAGCAAACATCCAAAGAAGAGTTTTGAATGTTTCTTTCAAGAAACATGGAGAACTCTTCCTGTAGCCCCGACAGTCTCGGTCGTTGTGTCCTCGGGCGAGACACTTCACCCGTTGCCTACTGGTGGTGGTCAGAGGGCCCGGTGGCGCCAGTGTCCGGCAGCCTCGCCTCTGTCAGTGCGTGTGTGTGAACGGGTGGATGACTGAATGTAGTGTAAAGTGCTTTGGGGTCCATAGAGACTAAGTAAAGCGCTATACAAATACAGACCATTTTACATTTTATGCCTTTTAATATATTTTAAACTTAACCTGAATTATCAAGCTTCTCCAGGTCAACTGATGGGGAATTTTTGTGACTAAAAATCGTACGTTTCATTTTGCATTATTATGAAATACAGTTATAAATGATTTAGAAGTTGTCTCCAGCTGCTCTTTGCCATGTTACAGTTTTTTCAGGCTGTTAATTAAAACACTGAGAAAATAACTTCAGCAGAAAGAAAAAAGAAATTTGGAGTTAATAAGTGGAAATTTTGAGATAATGACAAAATTATTTAAAAGATCTGGCAGTGGTGTAGCTCAATAGGTAGAACAGGTCATCTACTAATTGGTGGGTCAGTGGTTTGATCCTTGGCTGTTCTAGCTTTCATCCCAAGATACCAAACTCCAAGTTGCTCTACGATGCATCCATCGGAGTGTGAATATCAGAAAGGCTTGGGTGAACGAGCCAAGTTGTATAAAGTGCTATAGAAGAACCATTTAGGACTTTATGGATGTCCTATAACACACCAGCACATTCACTGCATATACATATCATGGAGGAGCGTGTTGAATCAAACCCCTCACCGAGTAAGACTGCCACACCTGATGCGTGGCCTTTTGTTACCTAAGCACCTCCCACTATTCTCAGCACTGCTGATTCTCCTTGGGACCCCGGGGTTTCCAATCAGCTGCATGTAGAAGAGAAGCTCAGATTTCAAAGCAATCATTTTAATGGTCAAACAAAAACATTTTCAGGCAGATCAAAGGTAGGTGAGAAGAAAGTTCTCATAATTTGATGATATAGATTGAATCTGGGAACTCCAGTTATAGCGGGTGAGATTCTGTGTGTTGCACTAATTAGCTGATATCTGTGTTTGCAGGATTTAATCTGCGTGAAGGTCATTTTCCCAAGCTTGCTGCTCTTATCTGATACCATAGACATGGTCCTTCCCTTTTTTCCTTCTTTTATTAAGTCTGTGGCTCTAGTGACAGAGCAGGGATGCTGTGGGTGTAATCAGCATTTGCCGATATTCACACATGATCTGATCCTGTAGCTTCAAGCATCAATCTGTAATAACATTTGGAGGTTTAATACACTTTAAAAACATCATTAATTCAGTCTTTTTCTTCTTTTTTTGGCTTCCACGCCTCCACGCTGCTCCGTTATGATCATTCTCAGGTGAGAGGAAAGGTTGACTTTGATATTAGATTGAATACAGCTCAGAAAGGCTTCATTCGTCTGGACAGCAGGGCCGCCGTCTCCGCCTGCAGCCCCGATGATGCAGTGAAAGCTTCTGCATGGAGGGTCACGGTGGGTGGGAAACAAGGTCAACGCTCCCCAATGAGAAGGAGTCACGGTGACAAAAAGGCAGCTATTCTGTGCGCGTCGCATGCCCTGCAACCACGTTTGAGCTGCATTTAAAAAATGCAACAGAAGCTATACACCCCCACCCCCACCGTGCTTTTCTATAACTCTCCCTCAAGGATTTTAAACCCACCCAAGATTAAACCGCTCCGCTTGCCTCCCATCTCCTCCTTCACTCCCTCTCGTTTCCTTCCCTTTTTTCCCCCCAGTCTGTTAGTGCAGCGATGCTGCAGAGGACACACCCATGCACGCTCTGCTGTCTGTCTGCCTTTGACCCTGAGAAGTTTTGCTGCAGTGGCCACACGAGAGTGGCCCCCTTCTTTTTGCTCCCTCTCTCTGTGTGTCACGACTGAAAAGAGGAGGAAAAATAAAAAGGTTAGGAGAGTGAGAATGATTAGAAAGGATCTTTCTTTTTTACCGGAGCATGGATGGAACAGGAGAAAACCTTTAATGTGGAGGAAAGGAATAATGGATCCTGAAAAGCTTTTTTTTTGGTTTTAGATAAAGAGAGATGACCACTTGTCACTGACATCGTGTAATTATGTTTCTTAGTGAGCCATTAAGTATAGCAGACTTTGAGTGGTCGTAAAAGGCGAAAAGAGGAGAAATGAAAAGCTCATTTAACAAAGGTGTCACTGGGGGAAATGGATGCTTTTCATTAGCAGACAAACAAAACAGTACTTTTTGTCTTGTTACTATTATTTTCATATTGCATAGGAGAGAGGAGAGGATTATTCTACTGCTTGTTTATGTGTACACTAAATATGACTCTACAGACTACAGCCGTTTAGTTTAGCTCGGCATGAAGGTGGAAACTGTGCACAACAGCAGGCCTGTTTGTATCTCTAGTGCTCGGTAATTAACCCTCTGTGCAGATGTGAAGTTTACGTGCACTCATATTGGGCACGAATGTCATGGTAATTTGGGGATTTTAATGATTTATTTATCGGTTGTACAGCATACATGTTTAATAACTTTAAAAACAAGAATTGGGTTTGTAGGTTTTCATTTCACAGGCTCAAATATATATACATACGTCTTCACTGATATTTCGTTAAATGTCCCTTAGGAAGTTGTACCTTTTTGGTACCAATCAACAGGCTGGTGGCATAATTCTGGCTGGATTTGTGACTGCTCTTCTGGACAGAATTGGTCAAATTTTTACAAATAGTCCACAAATTTTCCAAAGTGTTGAGTTTGGGGCTTTGTGAAGGTTTTTCCAGGAGCTTAATGTCATAATAATGCCTGCTTTATCCATCCCAAACCACTTTTTATATGTCTGGGATCATTGTCCTGCAGGAACATCCAACTGTGTCCAAGTTTCAAGTTAATGAATTTGGAGGTAGTCCTCCTTTTTATATTATTCCATCCACTATGTGTAATGTAGCATTACCATTCGCACCAAAACAGCCCCGGAGCATGATGCTACCACCACCATGCCTGATAGTTGGTACAGTCTTGGATTTGAAAGCTGAATAATTTGTACTTATGTTCAGTTGTTTGAAGTAATGAGTATTGGTCAGTTCAATGAGAGCTGTCAAACAAATCCTCTTTATGCTGCCAAAGAGAAACTACCAGCTGTAGTAAGTCATGAGCACTAACCAGAGGTTAATGGGCCTTGGCCTTCTCAAATTAAAAGACCTTGTAGAACCTTCAGCACAGCTTACTAAAAGTTTTACTTGATTGTATGTATATATTTGAGCCTGTGTGTACACTTTGGACACTGTGTGGATTATAATATCTAAAATAGATTAAAACTTGTGCACCCAGTCCTTGTTTTTAAAGTCATTAAAGATCATTCCACCCTGGAAAAGGAACAGTTGAAAGAAAACATTAAAAGACAAAAATCACCACAAACATTAATGCCCATGATGAGTGATGAGACCACAACTGTAAAGTGTAAATGTAGACAAATCAGGAAAAGAAAGCAGGGCAAAGGACACACAGGAAGTGGATAGAAAGTACTGCCTGCTCAACCTCGTACTAGCTCTTAATGCTTTTGTACCTCTATCAGACTTCCGGCGGTCTGAAGAGGACAGACAATAATCACGGGCAGAAAGAGGAAACTGAATGAATGTCAAGGAACTGAACTGTGGACATGTGGTTACATTGGGGTACTATTATTAAACCCCCAAATGTATAGCTCACAGAGCCCATTTGAAATGGGATGCTCCAACCTGCTGCAGTTTAATAATGCAAAAACAATTACCTGCAAAACCCAACACAAGATTCTAGGCCAAACTGAATCAGCTGAAACAAACAAACAGGCACCTAAAAGAAAACAGGTGTAGGTTTGGTGCTGTTGGAGGAGAGTGCCACACCTCCCTCTATATGTGCAGGTTAGCCTAACACATTAAATGAACCTTAAAGAGGGGGCCCTTCTCAGTTTGTGCCTGTACTGTAAATCAGAGACTGACTAGTGAACACAGTGCAACATTTAGCAGCTAAAGAGAAAAATACATCCCTCAACAGGTGGTGGAGACCAACAACATAACTATAAGAGACTCACGTTCATCAGGTGGCCCAAAAATGGTTGCTCTGTTGCACCTGCTGACAGATTAAACTGCCAACAGGTTCCTTTAATCAGCTGTTACATCCACAGTTCACTCATTTTTTCTGTCATCCTTATTAACCTGCTCTGTCGTCATTCATCCTTAGTGTTGACTGGCTGTGGAAGCCCGGGTTGTGATTCATCTACTTAGCCTCCAACAACATCAGCGTTGATCATCAGGTGCTTTTGCAGTTTGTTTTGAGCCATCACTTTAGGGACTGTTAAAAGCCGATTTCCATGGGAACTCACAGTGTCACAAATATAAAGTATCACAATGAAGGATGCTCATATTAAATGGTGCTTAGGCACCAGACTCTTTTTTTCTACTGTTGACCAGCTGTTACATCCACAGTTCACTGATTACTTTTTTCAAGTAACGAGTAAAGTAAGGGATTACTATTGCAAAAACGGTAATTAGATTACCGTTACTTTCCCGTAGGAACGCTGCGTTACTGCGTTACTAAAACCGTGATTTTTTGCTAGAATGTCTCATGACAGTGACGTAAGCGAGTGCGCCATTAGTGACACCAGCTGTGTGCAGATCAACAATGGATCACATATCGATTGTGGGAGAGAGTATGAGCGTGCAGCGTTTAAAGCGTGGAAGCACTGACTTTACTTTGAGTTTGATTCCATAAAAAGTGACAAAAACATTAGCGTCCATCATGCGTGGGAAGAAAACTTTTTTACAGCGAAAAAACCCCCTAAACTTCCGAGCAAGCACCGAGTGCGCAACAACATAATGGGAAACTCACAGAGAAACTCGCGGATTCTTCCACTGACCGCGGCACACCTGCACCAGGGTAAACCTCCGCCTACTCCACTCCTGCTTTACAGGTGAAAATAGAGCAACAGGACCGCTGAGTCTTTGACTTTATTTATTTTCTGCTGCGTTTTACTTGCATCTATTTGAAAGACTGAGTGTAAACACAAAAAATATTTTATTTTATGTTCTGGAATGTGCAGAAAATAAGTTTAAATGTTAAACTAATTTATTCAAGTCAGAGAATGTTGCATATAATTTAATTTTTGCTTGATGCATAAAGTTAAAAGATTAAAACTGATAAAACAAGTTAAAAAAGAGACTTTTCCATTTGATTACATTTTGTATGATAGATTATGCAGAAAAAGTAGAATTGGGCTGAAAGATCTATCGCTTTATCACCTCTTCAGGTTGTAAATCGTGTTTCTAAAAAGTAACTAAGTAATTAATTACTTTTGAAAATAAGTAATCAGTAAAGTAACGGGATTACTTTTTTGGGGAAGTAATCAGTAATTAGTTACTGATTACTTTTTTCAAGTAACTTGACCAACACTGCTGTTGACTCTGAGTGATGTCAGCAAGAGTGGATATACCTAATATGGTCATCTAGGGCTGCGAGCACAGAAGCTCCACCCTCCTTCCTAAAAGCAGGCATAGGGGTGCAAAAATGTCCTGTTTCAGTCAGACTGAACTGAGGGGCTTTGTCAAGACCCACCATCAGTAAATAAATCAAATCATGCTTAAATTACATTCGAAATACAGGAAAAAAGGGTTTTCTGCGCTGTAATTATCAATGCATTAATGTTAAGTCAGTCCTGCAGGTAGTGAAGGTGGATTTCACTTAATCCATTTTATTAATATTCTGCTGCGCTCGGCTGGTTTCAGTTATTTGTAACTACCATTACTTAACATCAACCCTGAGAGCGTTATTGACCTTCACATGAAGGTGAACAGACATAATTTGGCAATTAGATTAAGAGGACTGCTTTGAAGTGTTAAAGTTGCTTATTTTGGTTTTAAGTTTAAAAAACTGTGTGTCACTGAGTTCTCAATCTTCCCCTCCGGCCGCCCGGAGACGGCGAGAAGAGATCAAACCTGACGAGTCGGGGTCGTAGAAAACAAGAGTTCTCCTTTTAATTTCTCCAGCCACAACATACTGTGCATGTACAGTACACACTCCCAGTTTTAATTTGATTTTGAACGTATCACAGTTTAAAGTTTTCAACTAAAAAATACAACACAACTAAAAAAAAAACAAAAAAAAGACATATGCACAAATTAAAACCTATAAAAAATATAAAAACAGTACTCTTAATCTCAATTCAACAAGTACCATTTCAATAACAAAACATTTAATTATGAAAGCACAAAAGAGCAGACAAATTAAGAGGAACCATTGCTTTTGTTTTGTTTTACTTTAAATACAAGGAAAAGACTATTTTGTTTCGTAATCATGCAGAAGATGGAATTAAATAACAAATCAACCAAAAATAATATATACGTCTCTATATATCTCTCTGTATTAAATTTTCAAGTCAGAACTCCCGTCCCCTTACACAGGGAAAAAAAAGAAGACATGTTTAAAATAAAAACCGGAGCATCCACAATGCTTTCATTAGCTGCCATAGCGGCATGGGCTTTTATCGAAAACATTACATATCAGCGACATCTTTTTGGCACCAAAAAAGACGTTTACAATGGCAGTAGCATTTTGCAGTATAAAAGAGGGCGGAGCAGTAGCTCTTTTCCATTTAAAAAAGCAAACAAAGGAAGAAAAAAAAAAAAGACAACATTCTGTGCAGCGACATTCGAGAGAGCGGCGTCTCCCTTCAGCAGTCCTAGCAGCTCAGTCCTACTGCAGCATGCTCTTGATAGTCTTGTTGGTTGATTCATCGTTTAAATGCTTGGTTGTGTACCTGCAGGCGAGAGAGAGAGAAAAAGCAAATGTGCACTTCAGTAGAAGAACAAAGAGTGAAAATACTGAAGTATTATGAACAAAATATGCTCGAGCTCTCAAAGTGAAAGTCCTCGTTTAGCTGAAAACGTCCTCTTCAACGGGGTAAATGTTAATACTGAAGCATTTCCTTTCGTCCACACTGGTTCCTGATCTGGTGTCAATCTCCTCCAAACAGTAGAAGGCAGCTTTCTTCTCCTTTAACCTTTTGATCCGACTTAAGCCTCTTTGGATTATATGTAAAGATTTAAACTGTTACTAAAAACAAAACGTCCGATGGGAAATCACACTTGTGAATGCTCTGGTTTCTGCTTCTCGAGTTGTAACATGTTCAAGGTTTGTTCTGCTAAAAATGAAGTTTGAAGCAGTTTTTTAATATAGACTTTATAGACTACACAGAAACAAGAACTATTGCTCTGCCAGGAACTCTTATTACAAAGTAAGGAGTTATTGTTTCTGCAGTATTTGTACCTTTAAAAGATTCACACTCTTTAAATCTGAAGGCTGTGTGTTTTCACGTGAAGCTTAATTTGAGTGAGAATGAGTCGACACTGTTAACAAAAGGAAGCATTTCCACGTCTTATCGATCAAAAGAAGCGCTCCGAGGCTGCGTACCAACGCCAAAGCCACCACATGATGCATTCATTGAATTCTTGCCTCAGTTTGTGATATTTTCTTTAACTCCAGTTCCTACTAATTTTTCTCATCATGATCAGCAGCAGCAGCAGCAGCAGCAGCTTCCTTTAAAGACTCCAAAAGTGTTGTGTCTGCAGCTCACGTGGGAGAGCAGGCGCCCCGTATACTGAAACCTGCTCTGAGGCCATATTTTTAAAAACGCTACAATTAAATAAAAAAGAAGAATCATCCAGATCTGGATCAATTCCAAGTTGGGCCATGCTGGTGGTAAAATTTTCATGTAAATCTGCCCGCAAGATTTTGAGAACTCCTGCAACAACCTGACACACCGGCCCGATCTGCAGTTTAAATATTGATGAAAATAACAGGAAGCTGCAGTCCTGCTTTGATGCGGCTGCTAATGAAGCTGAAACATGGCAAAGAGCCCCAGTGTTTGTATTACTGTATTTATTTATTATACATTGATAGCAAAAAATGAAAGTACACCCTCTGTCAATTCTAAGGTTTGCACTATCGGGGCATAAAAGTTATCTGGTCATTAGCAGGTTTTAAAACGAGGTCAATACAGCCTGAGATCTGAGTTCTGGTTTTTTTTGCAGTTTCTCTGAGCGCTGCTTGATCTGATCCTGGAGTGAATTAGCTGGGATGTCCACTCCTGTTAAGACTGACATTGCACTTATCTGAATGCTTCAGACCAGCAAACTGTCAAAACCTCTGTTCTTATAGAGCTGCTCACACTTGCTGATGATCGTTAGTCTATTGCATTTGATTAGCAGCAGCTGGCTGCTACTTGCCCTCTTAATTCCTGAGGAAGCAGTAAGGATGTACTGACTGCAAATAACGACACAGTGTAATGTGCCATGATGTTGTTCGTCTAAGCCCATCTTAGAAATGAAAGAGTTTGTACTTTCCTTTTACCTTGGCTGTGTTGTTTGTTTTGATACAAACAAAACGGTAAATTAGAAAATCTTCCAGTAAATGTCAGATAAATAGTGCAGTAAAGTGAGCTTGAACTTTGACTTCATTACTGTCCAGCACTGCATGTGTCTAACATACACTATCATCCTCCGTCACATCAGTGTGGCAATCACTGAGAGAAAATCTGTCAGCTTTCGCATGAAAATAACCTCGTGTGGCCCGGTAGAGCCGGCCCGCCTCGGGCTCCCCACACACACAAACACACAGATGTAAGGTCGACTCAAAGCTGTCAGCAGCTGCGAGAGCGAGGTGAGGTGGGTGAAATTTGTGAGGGCGCGAGGGGACCTGGTGTCACATGTAATCGGCCTTTGTGGAGAGGCTTTGACACCCAACCCGGATCAGGCTCACAGCTGACCGAATCCCCCGCTGGACGGCGTGGAGGATGAGTCACTGCGCTGAAGGGGATGAGGTCTGTCTGCTGCTTGTGAACAGGAACCAACTCATCCAACTCACAGCGTGAGCAGCCTGCTCCTGTTCAGTTTAAAAGCCTGCTCACGGGCTGCAATCACATTTCACGCTGGGCAGCAGGGATTTTTATTTTTTATTTTTTTTAATAATCGGAACAAGAACTGACCTGAGAGCGTTGAGAAGGCCTTCTACGCTGTTTGGCGGCTGATCTTTGAGGACTTTGATGCAGCCTTTCATCTGTGGCACAGAAAGAGACCGTTAGCTGTAGAAGAAGCTGCGAGTGAGAAGTTTGGCGTGAACGTGTCTACACTCACGTCGATTTTGGACGACTTGGCGAACGCTCCTACGGGATGGACGTAGTCGTACAAGATGATCACCCCGACCATCACCCTGAGGCAGAAGGACACCGTGTCCTCGCTTGTGAAACGGCTGCGATACTCCCTGACAGCAGGAGGAGGAAGAGGAGGGATAAGACGCAAAGCCGTGAATGGCGTATTTAACACGCGGAGGAGGTCACTTACGGTGTTTCCAGCATGACTTTGCACACGCTCGCCATCGTGCTTAAGCAGTCCGTCGTGTTCTCGATGGGCAGGTTCTTGTTCTGTAAGGAGGGAGGAATGACTTGAGTGGATACACACACACACACACACACACACACACACACACACTAAAAGAAAATAAAGTATCCAATATTTTTGTTTCTGAGTCTCACCTCAGAAACAAACTTCGTTGTGCCGTCACTTAACGTCTTCAGCATGGGCGTGGCATCGGCGTAGAAGAGAGATATCCGATTGGCCAATTCATTGTTGACTTCATTCTCACCTTCTGCCTGCAAACAAAAAAAACAAAGCTTGAATCCACTGACTGCATGTTTAGTGTTCTGGACCTCTGATCTTAAAATAATCAAACTCAAACGTGGTTATCTCTGTTATTAGAAGAGCTGCCAGTTAAAGCTACTTTACAAGGAGACTGAGAAAAGAAAGCGACCACGAAGGTGGCCGTGTAGCTGACACGCTTGGAGGGACATTAAAGCCACTTTGCGCTCTACACTGTGGCGATGCTGTGAAATTTTATTTAAAAAACTCTGAATGAAAAGGTGCGAGAGAACATCAGGATGTATTATTAGTTTATTTGATGCGAAGCAGCTTTAACAGACTGTTTGTGCAGATGAAAAGCTGCTTCGTTAAATAAAACACCGACAGGAAAACACTGATATAAACCCTGTGACACAGCCCTCCTGCTCCTCCCTCCCCCGGTTTCCCAGCTGACTGCCGCTTTGCCGTTTCAGATGAGACGCTGAAAACACCTGGCGGACAACAAAAGAATAAGGCGTCTCTTGAACAGCCTGTTCTAAATTTGTCTGCGTATTTAAATAACAACAACACTTCCTGCCTTCATGAGAGCACTGACGGAATATGAATAATCGCCCCAAACTTTCAAACCACTTTGGGTTTTTTAACAAACGATGATGACACATGAGCTCAAAGAATGTTTGAGCCGGGACAGTTGCGTTTCATCTCGGATGTCTGAATGATTCAGTCGTCTGAGCGCTGACTAAACCAAGTGCGACGGAGCTGCGAGGAGGGACGGCGGCCCGAGCGTCTTTCAGCGTTGACAGGTCCTAACGACAACTTGTCTGGGCCCATTTGTCTAATGACATGTTCTGCTTTAAGAAATAAAAGCTCCTGTCAGGCGGGTCTGAACTGAGTGCAGTTTTGGTTTATTTTTCCTCATATGCAGCTAAAAATGACCAATTTTACTACCCCACGTTTCCCTCAACCTCTGGCAGACCCAGGCTCAGGGAGGTGCAGCCATCTGCCATGACCGGTTGGGGCTGAAGGGAGGACGACAAGACAAAAAACACATCTATGGTATCAATTTGAAAACCGTACATCACCTCATTCTCGAGTTATGTTCACAAAGTTGGGTGTCCACACAGCAAGGTGCATATGTGCAAAAGTGCACAGAGTAAACTAAAGCCTAAAGGTGCATCCACATAGGACATCTCTTTGTAGCTGATGGTCACTCTATTGGAGATTTCAGGCTCCAGTTGCCTGGGTAACTCTGTAATGCATTTACCACCCCTTTATGTGTCGGTCAAGGTTATCTTAATTCACTTCAAAGTGCTGAATGACATTGACTTTCTCTGGTCTCCTTACACATGGACAGCATGGGAAGTCCTTGCATGTAAGTAAGAGGCACACATAGACCTACATGAAGAGATCTCATTTCTTCATAAACTGAATTTGCACCTGGACCTCACTCATCACAGTGATGAACAGGTAGAAAGAAAACATGACATTTTGACCGTTTTACCGGGAAACGCACAAGCGAAACAAAGTCCATTAAAGCGGCTCTGCTGCTTTAATGGACAGTCAGTCATTACAGCGAGGTAGCAAGCACAATGCGCAGCACTGACACTGGCATTGGCCTTCATTATCAAAGTGAAGAAAAGGTAAATTACAGGAGAAATGATTATACACGTGTTTAATACCAGGTATAAATACTACTCCACTTTCCAAGAAGAAAGTATTTAACCAATAAATGCTGAGCTAAAATTCATGCCACAGTCGTTTCCAATGCTTCGATATTTCCTGTGTTCTATTGTAAATAAAATCTGGTTCATAAAAATCTGTAAATCATTGCATTCTGTTTTTTAAATTTACATTTTAAACAACATCAGCTTTTTTTGGTACGCCGTTTGTATTATGCCAGTTTAAAAATAAATAAATTACTGTCAGTTTAACTTTAATCTGTATTTAAAGTAATTTGGGGGCTTATCCGGGATTTATGCTTCTGCGTTAACAACAAACCCTCCACCACAACTTATGCCAGAAGCTGCCGTGCACTTCCCTAGAAAAATAACTGTGCTGAAGGCATCACTGTGACTGGTCCATTCAATACTGTTGTTTCCTTCAACTTTTTACTCTGCCACCATTTATGAAAGATACTGGAAGATAATGGCTTAACTTGAAGAGGGAAACCACAATAACAACAACCAGTATTTCAGCAGCAAAACTGCAGAGCTACACATGCAAACCATAAAGGCGACTTATGTCATACATTGATTCAATGCAAGAATAGCAAATAAGCTATAAGCTGCCACAGATGTCTCCCTCTGATGAGGAACGGAAGTCATCAAAGCCACCAGTTTGTGCTGACAAAAACAGAAATCTTACAGTTGGTTAACCACTGCATCAGCCGGTTAGTCTGTTTGGGTGCTTTTGGTATTTCAAAATATAATTCTGAATCATAATAAAAGTGTTAACACCAAAATCAGGAACATTAAGACCCAAACCACTCCTTTCGAAACCACCACTGACACAAACAGTGAGTTTTACCTGACAGAACATGGGAGTTGTTAGTTTAATTAGCGTGACTTTTTTCAATTCACACCCAAACTGCTTTAATAACCATAAATGCACAACAGCACAGACAAACCATCTGGTCAAGCCAGCAATAGATGAACCATTCCCATGTTTTGCAAAGAAAAAATACTCGTTTTGCCAATGGAGTCTGGTGGAGTGAAACAGCTTCCCTTCTTCATCAGAGAGAGCCATCTGTCGGCAGCAAAAGCAGTGATAATGTTCTAAATATAACACACATTCAAACCGACACCGATTCTCAAGTAAGGCCAACGCTGATGGTCAGTTGATGCTGACCATGTCCACAGCACCACGTGTGTTGAGTTTCTGCAGCAGTTAAAAGCTGAAGTGAAAACCGTTTAGTCAGTAAAGTCAGTGTGGTCCGTGTAAAATAAAAGAAAATATAATTTGTGGGTCATATTTTGATTTAAATAAAAAGTTCTTGCAACATCACACACCAGTCATTTTAGTCATAGTTTTCATCGTTCTTTTTTTCTCATGGAAAAGAAGACGATGAAATGCACTGACACTTTAGTCAGTGAATAAAAATATTTAAAAAACCTAAATATTCTGGAGAAGCGAGACACAATCAGAACCAACCGAGTGGTGCAGAGAGGTGGGACAAGTTTAAAAGTGATCCAATCGGAAGTAATGTCCTTGCACAGTAAGGTTAAATATGAACAATTTTATGTGCCCACGGGAAAGGGTACAATCTGCCATGCTCCCCGTTTCTCATAAAAGTGCGACAAAATGTCAACGCCTAAGAGGAAGAGAAGAGGAGACATATGGATGCATTTCACAAAGAAAATAAGGCACTCACCAGTAAAACCATGAGAAACTTTCACACTTTATATTTAAGTCAACTGAATCAAGTTTAGTCTGCTATAATCTTTCGATTTTTAGTCGACTAAAACTAAAAGAATTATAAGATTATTACAGACTAAATTATGACAAAAATTAAATAAAATTTTACTCAAAAATAACACCATCTGCTACGCTCTAATAGCAGATAAATGGGCTGTTAAACCAAAACAAAGAGCTAACAGATGCTAAAAAAGATAAAGGAGAAGTTGTATGTCAGAGATGGGCGCAACATGCTCACCGGTACATTGTTGATCCGCATTCGACTCAGTGTTCTCCTATAGTAACTGAAGTCATTCTGAATGGCTGGATTTGTCATCTGCAAAACAGAAATATAAATATTATATATACAGATATATGTAAGCTTGGAGGCAATCTAATACAGAGAGAGGGGAGAGAGACAGCCTGCAGCCGGACATTCAGCTCTGGATCAAACACACCATCGTCATGACAGAAAGCTTTAGCCAACAAGGCAGAAATGTAGCTTTGGGGGGGAAATGACATAAAAAGAGCACTGATACAATTACTATTTTATGTGCTGAACTGGATTTGAATGTCTGACACTCATTCTGCCCCCTTTTACGTCCACATCCCTGCTCGCCCTGTCAGCAAATATTTGGTTTTTTTCCTGCTGCCGTGAGCTTTGGCTGTGGGTCTCATTAAGGAGAGGCGAGGTTAGAGTGAGCACAGGATATACGCAGGCTTATTCTCTGACATTATGCACCCTCAAAGCCTCAGATAAAAGCCACAAGGCTCCATTAGCTCCTTTGACATGACTCCCTACAATATATGAATCATCTGGTTTGCAGTGTGGAGCCAAACTGACCACTTTTTTTTTTTTTTTAAAGGGAAGCTGGCCAACCAGAGAGCTTCTTTTCAAAAGTCACCACAAGCGAGTGCTCGTCATGTGGCTAATTATCCTCATTCCTGCACGAGCTTGTCACAGTCAAAGCTGCGCTGACAGCATGCTAATCCTGCTACAATAGACTGGTACTCAGTCTGCGTCCACCGCGTCCACCAGGAGAGACAGGCTTCTTCGCCAGGGAGGGGCTGCACAGCACTCAGACACTTTAACTAGGTCAGAAGCCCGTGCATGGGTGTGAAAGATTGATGAATGGGCCTGGCATGCCACCTTGCACCCCCTACCTTCATGTTTTTCATCCTGCCAGCCTGGGTAGTGGGCATTAATTGGGACGTCGCTGCAAACCGCCTCAGGGAGTCGGGGAGCCTTTTTTTTTTTTTTTTACGTTTTTGTGTCAAAGGAGCAGGGATGTGGGCCCAGTGTCTTACAAGATGAGTGCTCACACAATTATGTTTCTGACAATGGGCATTTGAGCGACAAACATGCTTCAATCGCGGCTTCGTTTCAGCAGTTTGTGTCCGAATTCAAACCAGATCAGACTTTTAAAGTTCCCTCTGCCTGTCGTTTATATAAAACCTGCCACGCTGTGAAAAACTTGGCTCGGGCAACAACAATTTGCAGACCTTTTTCCCCTTGCAATAACCCTTATTGGCCATTTCACTGACATCCACAGTATCATAAACAGCAGAGCAGTATCAGGGCTCTAATTAAATGCTAATCATGCGCTCACTGGCGGCAGCTTAAAACTGCACAGAGCTGAGAAAAAAGAAAAAAAAAAAAATCAATCCAGGGGCATCAGTAGCTTGTTGGACGATTGAGAGCAAAGCCTACAGAAGCAGCTAAAATTTGACACTTAAAGAAATAAAGAGCCATACTTTAAGCTCGTCGAAGCGCAGCGTGAAGTGGAGGATCTCTGCGAACTGCTTGGCCAGCGCCTGCTCCCGCTCCAGGTGTTGAGTCGGGTCGCTGTAAGTCTCGCTGGTCAGAGCACCCAGGAGGCTGTGCAACGCTGCCTCTGTTAAAAAAAAGACAGACATCTGTGGTGAACCTGCATCGCTGTCAGAGGACCTCGATTGGGCTTTTACTCGTTTAATGAAGAGCCTGACAAAAGCCTTGAACAGAGACAGTTTAGCTGATGTGTGTAGTCTTCCAGGTCATCAGTCAGAGCCACTGAGTAGTTTTACATTCAGGTTTTTGCCATTCAAGCGCCAGGTTAACAGCTCAGGCAGCACTATATGCAAAAATGCAAAGGTCAGGGGAAAGAAGAAGTGCTGCATGTAGCATGGCAGAGTGATCAATATTCAGGTTTGAAAAGGAGAGCAGGGCAAGAACAATGGAGGAAAACATGCAGCTGCAGCTAATAGTTATATTCACTGTATAGTAATGGTTAATAGCTCAGTTACACTAAAGTAAAAAGAGGATGCCACAGTAATTTTATTGGCAAGATACATTTAATTGCATGTAAACTCAATGTGCTTAACATTTTAAAAAAAATAATAACTGTGGTTGCCCAGAGATTTTTCACATCTGTCAACCTCTGGGGAACCACATACAGTCACACAGGCTGATAATAATTGGTGAAGATTTGCAAATATCTGCAGACAGGGTCAACATAGAGAGACAGACAACCATTCACACCTATGGGCAATTTACCAGTTAACCTGACACCACTAATTACATGTATTTGGACTGTGAGAGAAAGTCGGAGTACCAAAGTATAGAATGGTTTATAAAGCAAACCATTCTATATTGTGAGAGGTTTCTGCTCTGCTGATTCCGTTATATGTGTTATATCACTGTAAACTGAATAGCCTCACATTTTTAGAGAACTTGAAAAAAAACAAACATTGAATTTCCTGCAGTTCTGGGAAAATGACAAGCTTCTGTGACTCTTTAATTTTAAAAAAAGCTAATACGTGGAAAAACATTTTTCCAATTAAATGATAGAAAAAATACTTAAAGAGTCCTAAAGTAATACAATTACATAATTACATGAGTTAAGTCATGTATAAGTGGAAAAAAGAAAGAAAACTCGAGTCTTTCTTTGTCTCTTTATTGTTGGGCCTTGTAGGAGGTCAAGGAGCAGCCTGATACGTGACCAGTGCAGGGTGTCGGCAGGCTGTAGCATCCTGATTAAGACATAGACAAATAATGAGGCAGCGGTGGTGCCCAAACTGCCCAGGGCCCAGTGCCAGTCTCAAAGGGGGGGGAAGGGTGGGGAGGCCTTTGAGAAAGGAGAAAGGGGGGGGGCTTTCCTGCTCACATGCAAATGAGACATGGGACTAATTATCTCATTGGCATGAAATGGGTGGGGGCAAGATTTCATTCAAGCAGGATTACACTCATTGTTTTGACACTAAGTAAATACAAAGCCTGTGCCATGCCGTGACATAGCATACCCACGGACCAATGATTAAGCATGCAAGAAGAGCACCGGCAGGGAACCAGGGAGAGGGAAATGTGGCGAACAACTTCCAAGCAAGTCAAGTTATCAGACAAACAACAATTCAGACACATAGTTCTGAAGAAGAAAAACTAAAAGAGCTTTGAAGCCCAGAGGGAATTTTATTTATAGATGCAGACAGTGCTTAGAATTCAGTCTAGAAGCCGAAGGGAGCCTTTAGTAATGATATAACCCAGACAAGCTGAACATCTGATGCAATAAGCTACCAAATGGGCACTTTAAATAGACTTGTGTATTTTACAGTTACTGTTGATTACAAATGACGATGCGCATGTCAGCGTAACCCAGGATCAGTGTGATTCAGACAGCGGTCTACTTAAAATAATCTGAAGATGACTTTTCGAAGGACACAGAGCTGGCAGTGCAGTGCGGTAAATTGAGCACGTCTGCCATTCAGTAATGACTCCCATCTGCTTGGGCTAGCGTTCGCAGCGAAGCAGCTGATTAAAAATGGCCTCAGCACTGCAGCCCCCCCCCCCCCCCCCCACACACACACACACCCCCAATCCTAGTCAAAACAGAAGTTAAGATGGAGCTGCTTAAAGGCCCCCAGAAATGAGCCACTCTAGTATGTTGGGAAGTCGTGCGAGGGCGGGGCGCTGGGAGATGTCTGATCTCGTCAGGTCACGGCGGAGCAGGCGAGCAGAATGCAGGCATGTAGACTGTACTCGCTGAGAGGGGCGGGGCCAGATGACAGCGGGACTCAAGGACTTTTCTAGATCCTACTTTTTCCTAGGGGACAGACTCGAGAAGTTTTCACCGTTGTTAAAAGGAGCAGATCTAAATTTAGGTATCGACAAAAGTTCTGTGAAGATCAGTATCTCAAAGCTGTGACTGTTATGAAAGAACAAGCTGGAAGGGGATAAATGTTCATCTATGCCATATGCAGAGCCTGCTACCCAAACAAGGTCTTCAGCTCTACAAAAGAAAACATCAGCTATTGACATAACTGAACAATTAAGCGATTAATCAAATTAAAGTGTATTAAACAGCCGGGTGCAGCTTCTGGGGACTACCTGAGGGTCTGGGGAAGTCCCCAGGTTCCTCCCAGTCCTGTTCTTGTGTTTGCATTTGCAAACAGGAACTCCTGAGTGAAGTAACAGCCAGCAGTTGGTAAAGCAACAACACCTCTTTTTGTGGTCTTTCATTTTCTTGTAATCCTCCTGTAATTCTCTCTATACTGCTTTTTCTGTGGTGGATGCTATCAGCAGGTTTTCTCCTTCTGTCCTTCAAGATAAACTTTTTTTTTTGTTTCTGTTTTCTTCCATTTTTAAAGGCTAAAATTTACGTGTTTTGTCTGATGTTTTATCCATGTTTACACTTTCCCCTTTTTTTTTTTTTTTTAAATCGCATTTGCAGGTGCCATATTCATGTCTTCAAACTATCCAGGCCCCCTAAGTGTGGACCAAACATTCCATCATCGTTACTCTCATGCTGGAAAAGGCTTAAAAACACACTCAAAATAAATGGAGTGCTACTTTTCACAATTACTGGATCCATAAAAAAGCATGTCCATAAACATAGGAAGCTTTTTTCAGTCTTTAATAATGCATAATCTGTGGTCTATGACATGGTTTTCTTTCTATGGTAATATTAAGATGTCACCTTGGAGCTTAGGTAAGCTAATTACCTGTTAAGTTTCAGCATTATAATAAAAATTAATCCAACTATGCACAGTCCAACTTTTGCCACTCCTAAATTTTTGACTTCTGGTCAAAATCTGTATAAAGATATGAGCTTTGAGTCTAAAGGTTTGTTCTAAGAAATGTACATTTTTATACTGAAGCCAACTTTAGTGTTGGTGTAGCAGGATATTACTGTCCCCGATATACAAAATTTGTGATTTTTTTTTAATGTTATTATCTATTCTTGTGACAAATTTTAGGATTTCCCATGTATACGTCTGGATTTCAGTGCAGTAAAACGTGTCCGCTCATTCCAAATGCATAGGTTCTCCTCTTTCAGGGAGTCCTGTTTGGATATCACCATCCTGGCGCCTGAAGCCTAAAATCCAGGCAGGGAAATAGAGCAGCGCTCGAGACTGAGATTTGACCTACTTTGTTACATAACAGCCATCACCAGGCTGCCGCCGCCACTGTCGCCCACTGACTGCCTTCTCCACCGCCACTGGGATTATGGGGTCAAAGGGGTTGAGGGCACTGACGCATGCCGGGTCCCCTCCCCTCAAGCCTCAGGGTCATAAGAAGATCAGGGAGCAGTGAGCTTACACCCCCACCTTGAATCCATGCTAATAAGACCCTACAGAGGTCGATGCACAGTGCAACGCAAGCAGCATGTTGAGACGGTAGCATGTAGGCGGGGTTCAAAGCACGCGTGTATAAGTATGTGTCGCACGTCTTGTGCAGCTCAGCAGCAAATCCTGCCGATGCAGAAGCGGACAATTAATGTCGCGCTTACATCGGTATGAGGTCGCTATAAAATGCCTTGCACATGAAGGACACCGGCTCTCCCCGTTAGTCATTAAGACAACAAAACTGCACAGACATTTCAGCAGCTCACACTAATCTACAATTCCAAGCACGGTGTCGCACACAAGATCGTTTTAGCGCTGAAAGAAATCTCAGAGGACACCTGAGTTCGCTCCACTTGAAACGGTGCGTGTCTGAGGCTCAGTGATGAAGATCTCAGAAGCAGTGATGTAATTTTTCCTGGCCTACATAACACGGTTACTGTAGAGACGGCGCAGACAGACGCATACCTAATCTCTGCGAGAACTCGTAGAACTTCTTCAGCTTTCCCACCAAGGGGACCACGGCCGCCCACGCCTTCTCCTGCAACGCCTCATCGTTTGGATTCTGGATCGCCTGGAAAGAAATACATCACGGGTGTCAAACTCATTTATGCTCATGGGGCACATACAGCCCAGTTTTATCTCTGGGCTGGAGCAGAAAAACCACTGGATTATAATGTAAAAAAGAAAAGAAGGGGGGGGGGGGACCCTCTTTCTTTTACCGTAACGAAATGTTAAAAGAAAATGAGTCACATATTTACAAATTACTTGATGCCTCTTAAGAAAAATAAGAGCAATCTCAACGAGTCTGTGTTTTTCATATTTTCCATTTTCTGTCATTACATAGAAACAAAACAGGTCCTTGACAGACCACTTTGGTGTGGTACAGCAGGCCAGAGGTAAAGTCTTCATCAGTAAGGAGACAATTAAACTGATCAGGGCTCTGGCTTGGATGAAATCAGCAGTTACAGATGCTGAACACCAAAATGAGATACGAGAAGCTGAAATTAAATAAATTTTAACGGTTCATTTGTAGGTCGAGTCTTTAAAAACAGACTGAGGCTAAAAGACAGAACTGATTTAATGGCCCATGAAGGTCATTCCTTTGATCTTTGAATCCAAAATTGATCATCTGCTTTATTCTGCTCATTTGTGTTAGAAAAAATGATACAAATTCCTAAAGCAACACCTGATAAAGGACAAGCGACACCTCCACCACCTCATAAATGCACGTCTCCTTGTAATTCTGCATGAGTGTGTCCTGCGATGAAGGGGTGGATGAACGTACCTCTCGGATGTCCGGCCCCGCTCCCTTGTAGGCCTGCAACTCGTCCAGGATCGCCTTCGCGTCCTTCAGCACCACATCCACCTCTTCCCAAATCTCTCGCTCTGCTTCTGTGGGCTGGGCATCTGCAGAGGACACGCACCAAAAAAAAAAAAAAAAAAAAAAAAAAAAAAAAAGGACCAACAACAAAGTCAGCTGGGCAAATCTGATTGGGATCTCATCCATATTCACACTGACTCAACATAAAGTAAAATACAGCTCTAGGACATCTACCACACCCTCAATATCACAGAAAGTTTAATGAGCAACTTTCAATTATGCAAATGAAAGTTCAGTCAAATAATCGTCTCTTCCCACTGCTTCCCATTAAGTTTTAACACCACCCACTTTTCCCGGCCGAGAGCAGGGAAACAGAGGAAGATAAGAGAAGACGAACAGAATGAGTCATCTCAAAATTTGTAAAAGCTCCAGCCATACAGTTTCAGGGTTTTTATTTTGGCTAACATTATTACCAAATGTAACAGCATGGCATGGAGTGTGTGTCTGTATTAGTGTGGGAAAATGCAGTCCTGGAGACACAGCCTGCAGTGGGAACTACCACAAAAAGCAGTTTTAAGCAGGTGCTGGCAGGTGTTTGTCTGCCGGCAGACAGTTTTGTTTTATTTTTTCCCCACCAACACAAAAGTGCTGCAACCACACAAGATCCAGCCACAAGACTTCACAGGTGTGTAGCTGACATCAAAGTCATGGTAGAGTTCGTAGGTGGGTGCAGTCCGACTGAGTTAAAGGTGTCAGAAGTAGGCAGACTTACAGGCCAGTGCCATGTTCTTTTATCATTTAGAGAAGGAGCTACACCCGTTTTATCTTCAAACCTGCTTTAATTCTTCACAGCACCGATTCAACAAGATGCTGGAAACATTCCTCCGAGCATTTGCTCCATATTGATGTGACAACATCACGTCAATGGTTCCGGCAGATTTGTAAGCTGCACATTTGAGGACATAACTCTGTCATGTTCAAGAAACCAGTTTGAGATGATTTGATCTTTGGGAGATGGTTCGTTTTCCTGATAGAAGCAGACATTGCACAAAAGATAATGAGAGACAATGGGGTCATAATGGACATGGTCAGCAACAACACTCAGGGAGGCTGTCGTGTTTAAATGATGGTACTAAGGGGTCCAAAGTGTGCCGACAACATATCCCCTCACCATTACACCACCGGCCCAGACTGAACTGTTGATACAAGGCAGGCTGGATCCATGATTTCATGTTGTTCATGTCAAATTCTGACCCTACCATCAACATCTAATGACAATTTTTTTTTAAAAACTTATCAGTCCAGGAAACATTTTTCCAGCCTGTATGATCTCTAACTTCATTTTAAACCCAGATGTTGTAGCTTGCTGCTTCAGGGTGCGTTCAGAGATGCTGTTCTGATCCTCGGTTTGAACTTTAGGTTGTCTTGACTACTTGTCCAAGAGCCCTGAGCTGCTGTCATGTGATTGGCTCATTAGACATTTGTGTTAATATGCAGCTATTTTATTTTTAAACATGAAACTAGTTAAAAAATAGTTTTTATTCATTTTATTTTAAAGTAGTTATTTCTATTTGCTCTTCAGAAATAAAATTTCAGCCTCTAACAGCATTATTAAAGAAAAACTTCATACAGCATTGCTCAGTATTGTAAAGCATTAGTTGTATATAAAACGGTGGTATTCTTTCAGTATAAAAACCACCTCCAAACACTCTGAGCTCTATGAGAAGCCGTTTCCTCTGAAGGTATGACTGACTCTCTGGGTTTGCCAAGTGTGAGAATAGCACTGCACAGGTTCAAGCCACGCTGAGGGCCCTTAGGCTACACCACAGCCCGACTTCAGTGCTTTATATTTGGGGAGGGGGCACTGCTGCACCTCTGCCCTGATTGATATTCTGCACACATTCCAGCATGGAAAAGGCAGGTTGATGGAAAAGAGCAGCAGCCCTAGTGGTAGATTTGATTCCTTTTGCCGCTGGGAGGAACAGTGTAAAAGATAAGTGGTGGTGAAAAGATTTAAGTTTTGGAGCTGGTAATGTTATGGTAAAATATCCATGTGATCCATATTGGGAGAGATGTGAAGAATTTACTTAAAAAGAAAACTCACTTTCAAAATCGAGGAAAAAATTGGGCTCCTGTTCCAGATCTGTGCATGTCAAAACTTTCAGTAGGTTCCCCATGTTATGATACCTGTTGAGAGAGAAAAAAAGAAGAAGAGAGAAATCAATAAAAAGAGAAGAAGAAGAAGAGTGCAGCAGTGAAGTGAGCAGGTGGTGATGCATTGTTGTATCCATGCACCTCACTCCCGCTCTGCTTCACTGCTCTGGTGCCTGTATGAACTCAGTGATACCCCAGATGTGCCCACCGTTCACATACACCAGCACTCCCCTCGGACACTCCCCAGTGTGTGTTTCCTGCACCCAGGCTCTCACCAACCAGATGTCAAACCAAAAAAAGGCCCCAAAAATAAAAAACAGTTTGACTTCTGCTTTGCTAAACTTCTTCCCAGCATTGGCAAACCTTTACGGGCAGCCGCATGCAAACTAATCCATTTTACCATCGTCCGCAGGGATATCGCTCATAATTTATGTTATGCATGAAGTATGTAACTGTTTGCTGCACAGTGCATCCAATCAAACATTCATAAAGGCCTTCTCTGTTTACTGTAAGTGAATCAGACTTAGAGCAGTACTAAGAAATTCACTTAATAGTCTCTGCACAATCAGATAATGCAGCTGCCCAAACATCACATTAATATTAAACATGCCTTGGCAATGCAAACATGTACGATGAATGTGGTACAGTAAACAAAACACTTGCACTGTGCTACAGCAGTAAATATAAGGCCAGAGTTACAGTTTTGCAATCCATAAATTTGCAAGTTGAGTGAATTTCCTCATCAGACGATGACTGCGAGGCTCCGTGTCTACCAGGTTTGGACCACCTGGATTTGTCCACAAGATGCTATGCTACAAGGCACCAACCACAGCCTCGAGAAAACTACAATAGGATCGAGTACTTGTCTGTGGTGTCTGTAGAGAGTGTAGCTATAATCCCAGCCTAAGACAGCAGCATGATACAGAAACCTAAAGCATATATTTTTTTAATATTTATTAACCAGTGACCATTGCACCTTTTTAGAGCATAAGGCAGGGGTGTCCAGCTCCAGGCCTCAAGGGCCAGTGTACTGCAGGTCAGGTTAGATGTGTCCTTGATCCGACACAGCTGATTTAAATGGCTAAATTACCTCCTCAACATGTCTTGAAGTTCTCCAGAGGCCTGGTAATGAACTACTTATTTGATTCAGGTATGTTGACCCAGGGTGAGATCTAAAACCTGCAGGACACCCCTGGCATAGGGTATCAAAGTGGACCTCTTAAGCTCATTTCTAGCTTCACGTTTGGACTCCACTGGAGTAGCTTTGCATGATTCGTGGTTCAAAATAATCCTTGGGTCAGTCTGAAACGAGCTGGTTTAGCTTTCCTCCCTTTAAGTTTCTTCTGATTCGCTGCTCCCCATTAAGGTTTGAACAGCAGCTGTTTAATATGATCCATATAATCCATCCTTCCATCAAACAAAGCACAACAGGTCATTTGTACATCTTCTTCATGGTTTCTAAGACTAATAAACTGTACAGGACAGGCACCAGTTTAGCTCACAAGGTGAGCAGGCGACCATACGCCCCAAGGCTGAAATGCAGCAGACCAACCAGAAGCTCGTGCATTTTCACCTCAGTTGCTCTCTCTGCTTTCCTGACCCACTCTCTACTAAACTGTCTACTAAAGCAAAAAGCTTCAAAAACCTCTACAGAACAGAAAGTGAACCAGACAGGATCACAATCGTGGTCCAGCTAAGAACGGGAACCAAATCCAAACAGCATCCCTCCAAGTTTGTCTCTTCCTGTGATCAATGCTGCTTAGCAGTGTTTCTGACAGTCACATTACACAACAATGAGCTCAAATTCATTTCAGTGGAGCTTCTGCACACCTGAGCCACGTGCAAGCTTCTTTTTTTTTTTTTTTAAATGTACTCTGATAATAAAACAAACGAGTTCCTGCTTAACTCATTCACTGCCAGCCATTGGCAGTGAATGAGTTAAACCCATTGACTCATTCACTGCAATTGACGGCTATAGACGTCAATGGCAGTGAATGAGTTAAAACCTAGGTGTGCCAATTTCTTGCTGTACAGAAAGCTGATCAGTGAGAGTCAAAGAATTTGGCCTGTAAGCAGAAATAATAACATCATTGATATCATTAAAACTGATCAATGGTCAGCGTGGTCAGTGTTGAGCTTTTTGTTTTAAGTGCCTTAAACTATTAAGATTAACTGGGTAAACAGATGTTAAATGGAGTACAGATAGAGCAGCACCAAAACCAAAGCAAAGCCTGAGCACAGAATCTGTATTTGCAGGGACATAAAGACACCGCAGTCCAATTATCCAGAATTGAGATCAGCTGGAGATTTCTGCACCAGCAAGGATGGTGGTTAACTTCCAGGAGATAAATCTCATTTAGAGACAAACTTTTTAAGCTAGCTAACCAGATTTTACTGGTTATTCTATTAACTTAAAGTTTCAAAGGAAAATGTTAATTCTGCTCAAAAAATGAATATGCCCAAAATAGGTGACCAGACGCATTTGAAGACAGGAGCTAAGATTTGTTTAGAGACTTGCTACCAGAAGTGAGTCATACTTTTATACAACTACAGCACCAGGGTTTCTGATCCTTGGAGGAAGATGTTTTTGCCACACCCGTAGGAAAACCGGAGCACTGCAATACAATTATATGTTTAAGTTTTGTTTGCCTATAATGGGCAAAAAAAAAAAAAAAAAAGGAGAGCAGGACAATGAAAAGATTTCTGTCAAGTGTGTTTCTGGAAACAAACTCCTAACTTTACTGCAGGTAGGCCAATCAAAGTCACACAAATTTACCAGTGTGCCCTCACTCACTGTTAACTGGAATTTGTTACCACCCAGTATGATTTATGGTTATTTATGTAGGGCCTGTGAAAACGACCCAGTTTTTGTGGCTATGATGATCTTCAAGTGCTTTGCAGGTATGAGGAGGCGACGAAGACCCACACATACAGTATATATACTGTATATGTACACACACACACATTCTCACAAGTCAGCTGCGAGTTGTGCAATGAAAAGCGACACCCTTGCGCCGCTCTCTGCTGTCAATCCTCCGACTCCTCGAAAGCGCAGAGCTACAGAGGCTGACAGACATTTGATAAGTCAGAGATCTGCTACAGTTTGTAGAGAGAGAAACGGTGGCAGCCTTAGCCCTCGGTGACGGGGTGGAGATGGACGGGCTTTGCGAGAGAGGGGTCGGGGCAGAACAGTGACGCAATTCAATTTTGGCAGGCAGATGTCACCCGAGATGAGTGGCAGGTGAAGAGCCAAAACGTTCGAGCGAGGGTCTGCAGAGACGGGGGCAAATCACGCCAGCGCAGGTGATTCTGGAAGACAGGGAGGTGCTGCGACAGAGCAAAGTACGCACTCAGCAGTCAGGAGCAGAGGTTGAGACGGGGCGCTTTTAAAATGCATGAGATGCATCGTGTAGGGAGGATTCTTGAATGTTGAAAACCGAGCACTGGGTCATGTCCCTTTTTTTTTTTTTTTTTTGTTTTCGAAGTGCGATGAGCAGACAGTTTTTAAATGACTGAATGACGAGTTGAAGCTGAATTTGTCCAAGTCGTCATTTGCCCTGTTTTGTTTTTATTTAGTTGTTTTGTTACAAGTAATAGATTATATCAAAAAATAAATATTTGGTAGTAGGAATCCTAAATTTAACTTGAATATATTCTAATAAATATTTGGTGTGCATTTAAAATGAGCTTCTCTCTGATTTCCTGTGCATCAGCATGAAATCAGTGGATGAACAGTGATATTTTTTTAACTTTTATTTACTTCAAAAGCGCCTCTACAAACTGTGTCACCAGCCAAATCCACAGACCACCTGCAAAGCCCCACCTGCCTTGTCCGGTCTCATCAAACTACCCTCTTCTAATGTGACCTGAATGTCTGACCGTGCCAACGCCAGCACCTCACTGGCTGTCGGAAAGCGGCACCTGATGCAGCCTCGGAAAGCGATGAGAGCTGTCACCGACTTCACCCTGCTGGATGATGTGGGCACTACCCCAACACCATCTCCATCATCATTATCTTCTACTGCCACCTTTCAGCTGCTCGCTGACTGGGCAGAGCAGCCTGGGCTTGCAGCGCTTCAACGAGGGCACTGGCAGCCTTGCAGGCCCGGCGCTGCTCCCCTGTGCCGTTTAAAATGAGGTCATTTAAAGGACGGGGATTTGCGTGGCTGCGTTTCAAAGTCCACTAGAGAATCTTAAAGTCCAGAGAAAAGAAAAAAAGAGCAAATTAAATCTGTCCATTATGCAAATTTCTTCCACCAAAATTCATCAAAAGAACCACTTACAGATAACTGACTTTGCTGTTTATTTGGACTTTTTCTTTAAAGATGTATTTCCAACAATTTGTGTAACTAAGTGTAACTGGTTGCTTAGTGATAGCGTAGTGAAGAAAGTGCAGACACTATATTAAAGAGAGTTTGAGCAGTACCCAGCAGTCCTGGCATGTCCTGGGCACCACAGAGAAGCCGACGACAATCTTGGTGTTGTTTTGAACCCCCCCGCTGAGACATCGCGTGCTCTCAATGAGGGTGGGAAGGGAGGG
The DNA here is from genome assembly GCF_964374335.1 of Astatotilapia calliptera. Lineage (NCBI taxonomy): Eukaryota > Metazoa > Chordata > Actinopteri > Cichliformes > Cichlidae > Astatotilapia > Astatotilapia calliptera. Next base: position 23,005,022 of record NC_137430.1, read on the forward strand.
GAGGGCTGCCTCCAAGGCCAGGGGGCAGAATCTGACAAGCTGGAGCCCGCGCAGCTCTCCCATTGGCTGAGCCGGCCTAACCAACAGCTCGCTGTATCCATGGAGTCGAAAAAAATTTGGTGCCATTGAAAAGAATGCAGCAGCCAATCAGGTTCGAGCTCCCGGTGAAGAGCGAGTACAGTAGTAGTAAGACTTGAAAGCGCACGAATATATTAATACAGATGAGGTAATGCGCCAAAAACAGCGGATTAGCAGGATAGTAAAATCAACTACAGATGATGGAGAAGTGTCTGAACCCATCTGTTAGTGACTGGATTGGATGTGATTTCATTTTTCTGTGTAGCTCAGCAAATTCTCTAATTTTTATTAAAGATGAAAATCTAGTTTTACTGCTGAACACGTGCAGATCGTTGCAATAAAAACACGATAAAGGCGGACTTTCACACTGACACCCTGCCATTATTCCAGGAAAATGTCATCCGACTGAAGCTACAATCCAAAACAAATATGTGCAGATTACAGACGGTGGAGGGAGGTTCAAGCCCATTCGGTGAAGAGACCAAAACAGTGCCACGCCCATGCAGCAGCCTGACCTCAGAATGGCACTGCCTTTTTTTAAAAACATCTCCCAGCTCTGTGCCTCTCCATTTAATAAAAAGCGGGACAGGGCTGAAACCGAGCACTGCCGCGGCCATCCTTGCAGAAACGGCTCGGGGCAACTGGAAAGCTGGCTGATGCGAGGGAGGGATAGTGCTGACATTCCACTACTCGGCTGCAGCATGAGAATCCACGTGTCCCGCTGCTTTACTATGGAGGGAAAAACAACGCCCTCCCTTCCCCAGCCTCCGTGCGGAGCGTCACGTGGGCTCTGCCGTGGACGGGCTGAGAGCTTGCCTGGGGTGTCTGTCTGTGTTTGTGTGTGTGGATAGGGGTAGGAGTGGGGGTGGGATGGGGCAAGGCATGTGTGTGAGAGATGAGTGTGTTTATGTTTGCAATAAACACAGCCTGTAACAGGAAATGCAGAGCTCATTTTGATCAGGGTGAAATGATTAAAATATAAAACAAATGCAAAATAAAAGTGCAGGTATGGACGCGTGCTGAATATTATTGCGTGCGTGGAAGGGGAGGGATTTGAAGCGTCACACTGCAGCAGAGGCGGGCAGAACTAGGCAGCTTTAAACTTGACCTAGATTCCCCGGGTGACACGCCACATCGCATTAGCCCACTCGGCCAGACCTGGACCCGCCGGAGCTCGCTGACACTGGCCTGACTCGACAGGCAGAAAATGGGGGAGCACTTCCCAAATGGGACTGGCATGCGTCCCCATTTCCCCCTAACCCCCCCCCCCCCCCTCATCTCCTCCTCACCCCCCACCCACCCCAACTATCTCCTACCGATCTCACCCAGCTGACTAAAAATTGCTTGGGGGGGTGCAAGGTGACGAGAAAAAGGGAGGAGCAGCGGGGGCAGGCTACGATTTGTTTGTTTATGTGGGTGAACTCTCTGAACTCGTAGCCACGCCTCTGTATTGTTGCACCCGCGTAAACATCGGCTAATACCCCACTCACCCAGATTCGGGGCAAATCAAAACAAACCTACAGGAAGACAGACGGCGTCACTTGAGGTGACATCCGGTATCGGCCGTCTCGTCTTTCTCCAGCTAAAAACATCCCCTGTCGCCAACAGCTGTAACGAACTCAGTTATGAAAACTGCCGTTCTGTCCAGAGAAGCAGATCAGAGAGGAAGGATGAAAGCGGGAGCGCCTCATCCTCTGCTAAGCGCTGCTTCCTGGACGGCACCTGATGAAAGATGGAAACCATGGCAACAGGCAGATGCACCAGAGTCAGCTAAAACGCGGGCTTCATTGAGCTCTGTGGAGAGGCTCTTAGTGCCGCTCTTCAGTCACACCAACAGACAGGGAAGAGAGAGAGAGAACAGGGCTCACAGGCTGGATGATGTTAATTTCAGATCAATCCTCCTTATTTTAAAAATATTCAAATCAGGAGGCTCAGTGACATTTGCATCATCTTTCATATAAATTTACTTTTTCATTTTCTGCTCCATCCACCTCAGAGCCAGGCCCTTCACACCCTCCCACTCTGCCCTTGAGAGTCCTCTGACTTCTTCCTGGTATGTGTGAGGAGATCATTAACAGGGAGTGGGGTTAGCATTGACTCGCTGTCCTGTTCTAAGTGCCACCTCCCTCGGGGCATCTGCCTCCTAAATCCATTCACATACATTCTCCCTCGTTCCTCTGCAGAAACAACGCCCCCACCCCACCCTAAACCATCATTACTTGCCTGACCTTTGACTGACTCACCAACATCAGCAGCATCTTTTAATCTTACTTACAAAAGCATTCGGGAAGAGATGAATTTCCAATTTAAGCCTAATTTCAATTTTAGAATCAAACATAATCCTTGCATGTTTTTTCCTCCTGCAGAATATTACCCCAACAGGATTTTGGGTGGGGCACAGAGGAGGTTTGGGAGTGATGATGAGTGTCAGATTGTAGAGAACTGACATTTATATTGAGTAGGAGGCGAGTGCCATCTGGAGGAGGAAAGCAGCTGTGCAGAGAAGGCAGGAAGGATGAGAGCCACTCCCAAAGCTTGTACCGGCACATTTATGCATCTTTTTGTTTACTTTTACAAATGCAAACAGGAAGTGGGAATATTTACAATAAACTGATTTTACTGTAAACTGTCTCTTGATGGAAACCCTGCAGAATACTTCTGCAAGGCTTGCAAATTTCATTTTACTAAGTTGGAGAGAAGGTCTGATGCCAGATCCAACAGCGCCATCCGGTGTTAACAACTATTTAAGGCTAAACGCTCCCATATCTCTTGAGGAAAAATGACACTATTTCCATTGACAAGAAATAGAAATAATATATGTCAGTTCCAAGTTTAAAACTAGCTTTCCACATGTTCGGTTTTTCTGGCGCATATGGCCGCAGTCTGCGAGCTTCCTGACGGAAAACCTGGGCAGGAAGTTACACGGCGTCAAGCCTCCAGCGGCATAAATAATAGATAACCTAGGAGAAGCTGGGGGCTTTTAACTGACATAACGAGCCACTCTACATATTACACCCTTTCAGACGCATCATCTCAAATGACCTAGTCAGAGGGTGGGGTTGGCTGAGAGCAGGAGGCCAGAACAGCTTCCATATGCTGAGTCAGGAGTGGAGAAACTGATATTCATTTAGTATGTAATAAATAAATAAATAAATAAATAAATAAATAATAATAATAACAGCTTACCAGCTGAATCACTTAAACTGGTCTAAAAACAGCTTCTATCTGTAATTTAGTGCAAGTTTAGAGCTATATATAGAAGACAATTACACATATTTTGCATTCATGTCCATAACAATAACACTTCAAGGCTTCACCAGCTGGGGGCAGTATTGATCCAATTATAAGAGCCAAGAACAGCTTCATCTATGGCTGCCACCTTCCCCCTGGTTTAAGCAGGGTTAATCCGCCCTTCCACACAGACCTCAGGCTGCTGCATTAACTCATTCCCTTTCTTCACGTATAGTCCATCACATGTTTGTTCCCCTGCACCGCTGCAGGGTCGTATACTGCACAGCAACCAAAACAGCAACCGTTCAGGCCGATTTAAGTGAATAGATTTGAGTCTCAATAAGGCACTGCAGAAGCATTAGCCTATACACACGCATACACACTACAAGCCTCACATGGGGACACACACTGACTTAGCAATCCTATATATGAACCACCTGAGGCTTAGCTGTCAAAGCAGCCTAGCATTCCAGCTCCACAGCTGAGCCAATCAAATGATAGCTGTGTGGCATGGTAACAATCTCCAAGGAGACACAGAGGAAAATACAACAGGGATGGGCACGCATACAAGCAGGGAGAGATGAACGACACAGCACTAAAATATTAGTCTAAAATCACCAGGAGTGAGTTTGAGTCCACAATTGACCAACTACTAAACACCGTCCACCACCAGAGCTGCCAGCTCATCACGAGAGCCGTGACCCCGTGCCCTGTGGTTATATAAACACTCTGGCCTTGATGGGGGGGACAGGAAGCCGGGAGCACCTACATTACTCAACTCCTTTTTATGGCCCACAATGCATTTCATTTCCTGTGCCAGCATTACACATACACCCACAGCACTGCACATTAGGACTATAACAGGCATAGGTGCACCACAGGCGGTCTTACATAATGACATGTCTGTATTTGTGCACAGAGAGCTACTAATGCTTAAACGTCAATGAGATGAGGTGATGGTTGTCAGAAAAGTAGGCTGAAATTTTATGAACGCGGGCCATTACAGCAGTAGCTCTTCCACCAACGACAAGAAGATAAATGGTGAAGATTTTCTAATTATTTTTACGAGTGAATGCACTTTTATGCTCAGAGATTTGTTAAATTGGGATAGTCTGAGGTGAAAAGACACAGAAACTCAAGCACCTAGTGACCTGGCCTCAAGTTTCCCTTAAAAATGTGCTTTATAACCAATTTTCCCTGAGATCTGGCCTGAGAATGCAAAGTATGCCACTTCTGTTTGTGATTGAAGCCAAACTTTGTAATAGAAACAGCAGCTAACTGAATTTTCTCCCACCTATACTGATCCCACATTAGCATGGGAAAAAAAAAAAAAACACTAGCAGTGGAAAGAAAGCAAAATGAACTGACTCAGCCTCTATTTAGGGAAATGCTTCCATTCAATTCAACGCGCTTCAGTATGTGCCAATGACCTAAACAACTGGAAAAATATAGTTACACAAATGAATGACGGCAGTATTTATGATGATCTCAAAAGCCTTTAAGCACCTGCAGTGAATGCAAATAAGGAAACATATCAGTTGTGAATATGTGCAGGTATAAATAGACATGCAAACAAAATAACAGCAGATAAGCAGATGGTAATCAGGGGTGGGAAAAGAAAGATGCTGAGGATAAAAATAGCTTCAATTTTTGCATTGATGAAAATGATGCACGTGTGCAACTTGCGGACTTTGAGTGGGAATTTTATACTGTTTCAATGGAAATAACCACAGACTAGCGTGCAGTATGAGGTTCAAAGCTAATATAATCATTGAGCAGTCTGACTTAGTGAGCACTGTCCGGACATGCATTTGCTTTGCAGAGTGAATTTCCTGCTTTGTGTTTACATGTTGCCACAACACGGCACAAAGATTTGTCATTGAAAGTTTAAATTATTATGAACCGTTCCAGTTTTTTCCCTATTTGATTAGCACATCAACAGAAAAGCATCTTTTAGGACTTACCAGCAGTGGAGCTGTGTGTCTGGCAGGAGCAGGGAGGCCCGGCCTGGCAGGTGGCCCCGGGGTCACAGTCCTCCAGCAGAGGTCAGCCTCTGAAACAAAGATCAACAGCAACAAAACATAAAACTTTACAATCTAGAGCTTGAAAAAAATCCTAAAAAACATCCGCAACTAGAGATAACAAGACGTGGCATCACTGCTCCTCCTGCAGACAAAGTTCAACTAAATTATTTGAAATGCACCAAAAAAAACAAAACAAAAACAACAAAAAAAACTCCACAGCTAAGCAACTATTTTGTGCATTTTGACTTTACCAAAATTGGACAACACTACTGTTGCACACTTCACACATACTGGTTACACCCTTTAGAAATGACTGCCTGTCTTTGGGTTCCCTTTTAAAATGAGCTGTAGCACACAAAAAAGGAAACACAGCACTATGAGAGAAAATGCAAACACAAACAATAGGCAATAACTGGCCTGTTCTATCCTAATGCGACTACCTTGAGAAATATGGGCCAGAGTAAGTGAATTTTTAGAAAGGAGAAAAAAAGAAGCATGGAACAAACAGAATCGCATGAAAAAAAGCACACCACTTCCTATTGTGTAACACTTCCTCTGATTCACTTCAGGTTTTCTACAAGACTCCACGCTTCCTCCTGTAAGAGGACTACAGCACAACTCACTCACCCCACTCATGTTTGAGTCCTTTTATTGAGATGTGGAAACACCTAAACCCGCCACATTAATAAGAAATCGAAGCGACTGAAACGTTTAGCACACGTTTTGTGCATCTGGTTGGTTCTTAGGTCTAAATAAGAAGAGAATAACCTCACGACTCTCAGTTTCAAGATTCAACAGTCTCTGCAAGCCACAAGCTCGTTTCACAAGTCATGCAGCCCTGATTGAGAGTGCACGCTCAGTAGACTGTGAGACCATTAGGACCGAGGCAGCTCTCTTCTCGCCAGCCTGCATACAAATGCACAGCGGTGGCATCAGTGCTGGTCATGCATGAATGTGATCAGACTTCAAACCCCAGAACCACAAGAACAGTGAAGCCTGAGAGAGACTTGTTGAGCAGAGGGCAAACGTGATGAAATAAGACACTGTCAAAGGGCTAAGCTACACACGAGAAACCAGAGAAGAAGAAAATAAGACTAAACAAGGAAGATACATTCTTGTGAACCTGAAAAAAGGGGGTGTAACAGCCTCTCCTATTTTACTTTTCTCCCCGTTAATGTAATGTGACTTGCTCTTAATCCAACAGAGCTGACATGCCATAGGAAACATTTGTAGCAGGGCATCATGGGAGTCCGCTATGCATCTCAAACACAGCTGGGGTCACAACATACAGCCAAATCATCGCTTGAATATCGCTTGAGGTTACATTTAAGCCTACATCATGCAGAGCAGTATGTCAGCTGTGGTGCTACAGTTAAGGTTTGGTTCTGTAATATCAAACAGTGCAAGTCAGCTGCTGAAGACACAGCATGGCAGGATATTTACATTACAGCAGAGAGGCGTGGCAGTAAAAAAAAGACAGCATTTTGATATACTGTTAATAATAATCAAAGTGTTTTTATTGAGTTTTCAGAAAGCATACCATTCATACTTGATATACTGTTAGACTTGTGATTCTGCACAAGTCCCACAGACTATTAAAATTAAAGTTCCATTAGTCTTGCCATTGTAGATAGACTTTCATGCAAAATGTAATTAAAAATATTAAAACAATACTTGAGGAATAAGAAAATCCAACTACTCAGAAGTCTACTGTGCATAAACTGCTTCCTTTAAAGTCTGTGTATGCCAACTGTTCTGACTTAATACTAAATCAAGCCACGTCCTCCAGGGCTGGAAAATGAAGACAAATCTGTAGTGCCTGAAACTGCAGTTCCTCTAACAGCCACATGTGGCCGGCCCCATAAGTGAGTTTAGTGATCCCCATAGACCAGGGGTGGGCAACTCCAGGCCTTGAAGGCTGGTGTCCTGCAGGTTTTAGATCTCACCCTGGGTCAACACACCTGAATCACATGATTAGTAGGGGTGCAACAATACACAAAATTCAGGGTTGGTTCATACTTTGGTGTCAGGGTTCAATATTTTTTCGATACAAAAAAAATGTTCATGCCATTTTAATTTATTGAAATTATAAATATATATTTTAACTCAAAAGTACAGTTTTTAAATTGAATGTTGCTGAAATAAAGTAATAAAAAAAACAAATTTGATCGAGAAATCACTCATCTTTGGAAAAGAGTTTATTACAGAGAAATGGCTCGTTCCAATGATGATGTCAGTGTAAATGTGCAGTCATATTCCCACTAGTGCTGTCAGCGTTAATCTCGTTAAAATGACATTAACGTGGCCATAACGCAGCAAATCTCCGTTAACGAGTTACCACGGATCGCCCTGTGCGTGGGGCTGGACGGCGTCAGCACGTTAACGAGCTAACTGCGCTAACGCACTAGTTGCCACCCATGTAATTGAGCATTGCGTGGCACATCAGACATACTGTTTTAAATTTGTCCATGACGCGTTTACCATCAGGGTCATACTTCACATGAAAACCAAAATAGTTCCAAAGGCCAGATCTGAATGAGGGTGGGGGAGGTTGTTGAGGCAGTTGCCATGTTGCAACTGCGCTGCGCTCAGTGGATCTGCGCTCGACAGTGCAGCCTAGGCGGAGTAGTCGAACGCAGATCCACTTAGCTCTCAACACAGACAGCATCGTCAGAAGAAAAGTTGATAAAATAAATTAAAAAAAATTTTATTGTTCGATACCAGTATTGTTGCACCCCATAATGATTAGTTCATTAGCAGGCCTCTGGAGAACTTCAGGACATTTTGAGGAGGTCATTTAGCCATTTAAATCAGCTGTGTTGGCTCAAGGATGCCCTCGAGGCCTGGAGTTTCCCTCCCCTGCCATAGACTCATGTTATAATCGCCACTCTCTTCATAACAATTCTAGTGAAGTGATTTTTTTTTTTTTTTTAATCACTTCACAACCTTGATACTGGAGTTGCCACATGTTGATGATAAATCAGTGGGTCACGTAGTTGTTAAGTCCATGTACTAAACACAAAGTGCAGAGGGGCTTAACCCAACACAGATTGTATTGTCTGATCGTGCTAGTGGATGGAAATTCATTTCCATTTTAAGGTAGACATTGTACAATAATACAGAGAAAATCCCAGCAATCACATGATGCTCTTTGAGCAAGCGCTTGGTGACAATGAGAAGGAAAAACTCCCTTTTAATAGGAAGAAACCTCCAGTAGAACCAGGCATCATCCAACATATCACTGTGGTTGTGTTAGAGCCAGAGTTGTGACTGTACAAAACTTCATCAGAATCCATTCAACTGATGAGACATTTACATGTGAAGAAAGCACTGGAGTGCAGGCGAGCTGCTAGCTTGGCTAAAAAGTCAAGCACATAGGTTAGATGCTACTTCATAGTGCTTTGTTACAGCTAATACAATAAATACGAGGCTGCCCAAGCTCGCTCTCTCTCTCTCTCGCCTGTAAATTAAATCAGATTATCCTGGGGCAAATGACTAAGATCAGTTCTTCTAACCACCACCATGCTTTTGAGGTGCATGGCTCAACCTGTGAGTGCAGAAGTACACAGTCATTCACTTGAGTGCTGCTGCAGGAAAAGACCCACACGATGAGCTCATTCAGCGCACTCAGGCTGTGTGTGAGCATGTGTGCGAGCGGTGATTCAACTTTGCTCACTCCTCCAAGCAGCGTTTAAAAAAAAAAAAAAAAAAAAAAAAAATCAAAGCAATCAGAGACAAAACAGTTAACCGATGTGGGCGTTTCACAGTTTGGGGTTTTAGTCACCTCAGAGGCAGCTACGCTTTTCCCAACAGGTACTTCATCCGAACATGGTCAATCTAAATAAAACCAAGACAGAAGGAGCGGCTAAATGCAATTTTCATTACACTCCAGTTACAAACATAAACAAAAACTCCAGCGAACTACATGCTGGAGTGGCATGGCAACGAGCTTTCTCCTAACCATGTGCTCACTTCCTGCTCCTTCATTTATTTCCTTGTTTTGATTATGAAAAAACAAAAAAGGGGGGCAGGGTCGCTGCATACCAGAGCTGGATTGGTCTGTTCTGCACAGTGTATAAAATATTACAGTTTTGCTGTTGGATCACAAAAGCTCCAACAATAAGTGCTTGTGTAGCAAACTCATATTGGACTGTGCTCTCTCGGATTGCAGGAGCAATAAGCTAACACACCGTGTACACTTGTTTGGCTTTAATTCTACTCAGCCACATGAAGGACTCAATAAATGTGGGACAGCGTGTGTGGCCCTGATGCTGTGTGCACTACAAACACTAAAACATGTGCTGCATAAGGTAATCAGTGAGATTTGGAGCACATCGGGTTGTCATCCACATGGATAAAACCAATTTTGAGCTTCAGATGTTTCAGTTGTAAAAGAATATTTGAACTGCCTAAGCCATCGGAGGCCTTTGTGTGGAGCTTGCATGTATGGCTCTGCCATATCATACCATTCACGGTAATACCGGTATAATGTTGGGCAACGATAAGAAAATGAAATATCGCGATAGAATATGGGTAAAACGCACATGCGCAGTATCTTTGTTTTCATACGCACATGGCGGAAAAAGCATGGCGGAGAATGAGAAGGGCGAAAGCGGATCGTTGAATGAAACGGATGAACCAGAATTGGTTTGTAAAAATGCTCCAACTTCAGTGATGTGGAACTGGTTTAGCTTTCGTCCATCAGATACACAACAAAGCACTATTTTTGGTAGAGCATGCTAGCGGGCCGTCGTTATTACCATGTTTTTTGGAAAATACGGCACACTTAAAATCAATCCTTTGATTTTTCTGAAAATCGACAGTGCCCCTTATAACCCCGTGTGCCTTATGTATGAATTCTGGTTGTGTTTACTGACCTCGAAACGATTTTATGTACACGGCGCTCGAAAATCTGTCAAATGTTTTAGTACGACTTTGCTAAGCTACGAAGCCGCACCGCTTGATGGATTGTCGGAGCATTACGGCTGTCGTAGGCAGGAGCTTCGGAGTGATACGTACTGTGCTTCAATATAGTATTACAGTATTGTGTGTGTATAACCTCTTTTTAAGTTTTGTGGATATTACACATGGTTATGCTGAGGATATGTCGGCCAATTTCCACTGAAAATGCCTTTTGGTTGAACTGTCAGCGAGGAATTTGCATTTTCACTCTTAAATTTTTATATAACTTTAATGCACATAAAAAAAACAGCTGCTTGTTGAAGTGAAAATACATTGATGGGGTTTTTTTTGGGGGGGGGGGGGGGGTGCACTAATAAAGTTGTGGAGTTGCAAAGTATTTTTTCTAGTGTCAATTATATCGTAAGTTATATCGTTATCACAAATTTTCAAATGTCTATCGTGATAAATATTTTTGGTCATATCGCCCTGCTCTACTTGCATGTTCTCCTCATGCCTTCATGGGCTCCATGAGGGTACTCCAGCTTCCTCCCACAGACCAAAGAAATGCATGTTAGGTTAAATGGTTAAGTCGGTTGTAGGTGCAAATGTGAGTGTGTTGGCCCTGTGATTGCCTGTTGACCTGTACTGGGTAACCCCACCTCACACCCAACAACATACGGGGATAAGCCCCAGTACTCCTGCAACCCTTAACTGAATAAGTGCTTAAGAAGTTGGATGGAAAGTTAACAAGGTGTAGATGGATTTTTAAATACTTACAGCTGTTTGAAGGACTTAAATGGGGATTTTTTTTTTTTTTAATACAGAGTGATTAAAAAAAAAACACAAAAACAAAACAAAACACACAACTTGTGATGTGCTTAGAAACCTAGAGATTTTAAACATTTACACTCAACATGACATTTGGGTCACCGACATTATGTGATCATAAGCTCCAACTTTCTTTCCAAAACTGACAACACCTCCAATCTCACCTGTGTAGTGTGTTTTACAATACTGCAGCTGTATGAATGAAACTTCAAAGGCGGATGTTTTCTTGTGATGATGGAGCCTAGATGGAAAATGCTGGCTGTGCAGTAGAGGAGAGAGAGAGAGAGCGGCAAAAGACTTGTGAGCATCTCCAGAACCAAAATGAAGAAAGTGACACTGGGACTTAAAACTGTCCCTCACGCTGTTAGCTTCGACACCTCTGAATAAATCTTCCATAAAAACTTGGGTTGTCATGACAACTTGTATTCCCCTTTCCCCTCTGGCGAGCGAGAGCTGAGGACTGACGAGGGATATCGGCTGTGTGACTGAAATTACTGAAGCCCGCAGAGCACAGCGGAGCCTCTGTGGAAAATCATTTCATTAAGCAATCTCCCACAGATCGCTTACACGGGCCGGAGATGCTTGAACTGAAATGACACAACAAATGCTTGTTTAGGGCTCGTTCCTCTCTGCTGGACAGGAATATTTACACCGTGCCAGGGATCTACAGTCAATCACGCAACCAGACGCTGGCACACAGATCCATTATAAATGTCTTTGATACTAAGAAGATACTTAGATTGTGATTTTTTTTTTAAATAACATAGATTTGATTTGAAAGAGTTAACAAGGGAACTGTTAAACATAATACTTGAAAGCCAGAATTTTAATTTTAAAAAAGCTGGTGGTACAAGATGGTATAAAAAATAAAAAAATAAAAAATTTTTTAAAAAGTTGCTGTCATCATCTGCACATCCTGGAGGAGAATCTTCTGTCTCATCACATCACAGAGATGTTCTATTGGACTGCGTACATCCCAACCAGCACCAGCCTGAACTTTTGATCAAAGGCAGCATGCTTTCATGTCCTTTGCACCATTTCTGGTGAGCCTGTGAAAACTGTAGCCACAGTTTCCTGTTAGTTGACATGAGGGTCACCCAGTGTGGTCTTCTGCTGCTATAAGTTCGATGTGCTGTGTGTTCAGAGGTGCTCATCTGCATACCTTGGTTTAAACATTATGTTACAACTGAGTTCAAACCAGTCTGGCCTTTCTCCTCTGCCCTCTGGCATCAGCAAGCCACTTTCACCCAGAGAACTGCTGCTCACTGGATATTTCTCAGTAAATCCGAGAGATTGTCGAGTGGGAAAATCCCAGGCGATTACCAGTTTCTGAAAAAACTCAGACCAGCCCATCTGTCACCAACAACCATGCCAATTGATGCTCAGTTTAAATCTGCTGCCATGTGACCGGCCGATTAGATATTTGCATTAATAAGCAGTTAAACAGGTATACCTAACAAAATATACTTCTAAGCGTACTTCTAAGTACCAGGGTTTAATGCCAAATCCCATTAAACCCTGGTTATTATCAATAAAGTGTCATAAAATTTCTAAAATGTCCATTACAGTTTACCCAGAATCCAAGGGGACATCTTCCAATTACTCCTTTTAAGCCCCACACCACAAATATTCAATTTAAAATGCCATAAAACTGAGAAAATCATTTTTGTTGACTAATGGACTAAATAGAGTATTTTGGCTGAACAAAATATTAAGCACCATTACATTATTTCACATAAGGATGTATATTCAGATGTACTACATCAGGTTGAAGCAAGCAGGAAATTCTAGACCTGACTACACAATGTACAGGCAATTGGGGTGAAAGTGGGAGCGACTCGTTTTTATATAACAGCTTTAATACTATGTGAAATGGGAGGTTTGGTGCGGGGGCAGCACACCAACACTTTCATGCAAAAACTGGATTTGTACCATGCTGATTTGCCATCTGTGGTAGCACGTCTGCTCTGAGCGTCTGCTGAAAATGTAGGCAGCCGCATGAGAATCTCATGCCTGTTGAATCTGACATGTTATCACAAAAAAATAAAATAAAATAAAAATCCCCACTGTGGCTTTTGTCATGAGTGAATATTTCTCTCAATGCAGCAGGATGAAGTGAAAGTAGATTTTCTCTAGTGTGAGCCTCAAGGGGTTTTCAGTGCATGAGTGTGGGGGTAGGAGCACAGTGTTTTTTCCTTCTCATTGAGTGAGCAGTGATATTTATTGTCTTAATGTGGTATACTACAGCCCAGTCTCATGGCAAGATGTCAATTAGGAAACTAATGTATTGTAAGGGGAAGTCTATCGCTTCTGCACCATGTAAGACACCAGACTCCTCAGAGAGGTCCTGTCACCATGGCAACCGATGAAACTAGCTTTGAAAAAGTGAGAACCACGGTAGTCTCACCCAAACCACGAGCTCTTTACAAACTTAATCAGCTAGTTTCATTTTTATTGCTAAAACCTAACAGTAGTTTTTCATACCTAATCCTAACCAAATAATTTAATACCTGAACCTAACTGACTTTTAGTTTTTGCTAAACCCAACAGAGTGCCTATACTTAAAGTCGTTTTCAATACCTTAACTTAAACAAGTCTATTTTAATGCCTAAACCAACATGAATAATTTAATGCCTTAATCTAACTTAATAGTTTTCCTTTCCTAAATGCCTTACCCTAGCTGAGTAGTATAAAACCTAAACCTAACTGAGCAATTTAAGTCTAAGTCTAGAACAACCATTTAATGCCTAAGCCTAGCCGAGCTGTTTTGTGCCTAAACCTAACGAGTAGTTTTTCCTTCCTAAACCTGAGTCGATTTTAGTCCCTAAACTTAACCGACTCCTTTCCAGTGACAATAACACTTAAAATAACACAAATCTAAGAGTAAAAATCGTTTCCTTGTATGACTCAAACTGTGGTTTCTGGTTTGAGCACTGAAAGCTATCACACACCACCGTCCCCCTCAGGCCTCAAATGTGACCTTTTTGCCCTTTAACAGTGGAAAATTTTACTTGGAAACAAATCATACATCTGAAAGTCTGTGTCCAAAAACACAACTAAGAATACTGAGAAGACTTGACCACTTAAACAGCAGTTTCTCATGGCAAAGTCCACCTCGCTTCATATTTCCATTGGAGATGCTGCTGCTGGTGCATACACCAAGCAGGAAATAGTGAGCATCCCATTAAAGGCCGTCAGATGCCTGCTTACAAGAGCAAAAAGAAAAAGAAAAGAAACAAGATTGCTTTCTTTTCTCATTATGTGCACGCTTTGGGCTTCAGATGAAGCAGGATCACAGATGGAAGTGAGAAAGTTGAGAGGAATGCTCAAGTCTACCAGCACAGCCAGCCCTGCAGATTAGAAACTGGCACACACACACTGACTCATAAACATCAGAGCCACATATCAAAAGCATATTACTCGTCCCCGCCAAAAGCTACAAACACAAACCAGAGTGAGGACCACCGCAGCCTCAGACCACCTTTCTGTGCTCATTTAATGCGAAATACAGTCAGCGTGTGTTAATCAGTAAACTATTAAATATATCCGTTTGCAGACTGAACAGCAGGGAGCATGCAGTGCCCTTTAACATCATTTGTAATAGTTTATTTAGGCAGGAGAAGTCCCTCGCCGAGGTCGTCTTGGCCAACACAGCAGCAGGAAGTGCATAAGAAACAAAGAGGTTTCAAAAGAACAGACCACAAAACAGTAGAGATAAAGTTCCAAACAACTGCAAGAAAAATAGATTTAGATCTTGCTCTGAATGAGGGGGCATTACAGTTAGGATTTACAACTAAATGACTCAAAATAAGTCGACAGTTCAAATCTAAGGACATGAGCCGGCATGCAAAGGGAGGAATACAATCACGTGTGATCAGAGGGTATATTAGACAACCGCTATCACAAAAGTCCTTTCTTTGTTAATTCCCAAATTGAAAAAAAATCCTTTAAACCTATGTTATTGTAAAAAAACAAACAAACAAAATACATATATATATATATATATATATATATATATATATATATATATAAAAAGAATAATCAGAACGGTGTGAGATTTGGAAAAACCTTTACACTTTTTAGAGAATGAATACCAGTCAGCTAAGTCAGAATTCTCTACCAAATTTGATGCAGAAGCATGAAGGACCACAAGGTTTCACCCATTTTAGTCATAACAGTCTGGGTTTTTCCTGGCTCCATGTGGCCTGCGTGAGGAGGTGCCTGTGCACACAACCACAATTGGCCCCACATGTAATTAATGCAAAAGGTGCTAGTTACTGCAGTTAAAAGACGTTGATGTCTTTTTCTGATATTCCTTTGAACATTTGATAAACAAAGATGTATTGTAAGCTTGAGTAAATGTAAGTAAATGCATATTCAAAAATATATTGTTAATGGCAGTCCTGACTATTTTCCCTCAGTGAAAGAGCAAAAACTCTTTAGAGGGTGTCAGGTTTTTCTAGCTGCATGGAGGAAAACACTGAGTGTAATGGGGTCAATACAGTGCGTGGCGATATTGTATTGATAAAGGGACACAAAATATTGATATTTTATTAAATAAATGAAAATACCCTGGGAATAAGATGAAGAAAAAGGGCCCATCTCATGCACCGCCATCCTGAGATCATGTTAGCCAAGCAAACGTACATTAAGTCAGCGCAACCGGAAAACCATCCAACACTGGACACACTCAACTCAACAAAGCTACCTCCTAATTCAGAGCAAGCTAACAGCTCAGTCACACAAATAAAAATAGGACAGCAACCTTGCCTCTGATTGGTGTTTCTACTGAATCTTTTCACATTCTGAAAGACTGTGGTAACTAAATGCTCGCCCAGAGCTTGAGGGTGCTGCGCACTGACAACCACTTTTATCGCAAGGTGGCTGCACAGGTCACCTGGGCGGCAACCTTTCTGCAAACAGTCACAGTCTGACTTGGACCGACTGCAGTCGCTCTGAGCGATTATAGAAGGTTTGCGAATACATGCGTTCTAATTTATAAATGCAGACGGATTGCCAACATGTTATGAGTCTTTGCGAACAAGCACAACTCGACTAAACCAGTTGCCAGCTGGTTGCGTTCTGGTTAGGTTCCTGAAGAACAGGAAGTTTACTGAGTGCAAATTTAATATTTACATGTGAACTTCTGTCCATGAAGACAGCAACAGATACGTGATATTTGATGATTTATGATTTATTATTAGAAACACATTGCATGTAATTGCTAACTAAGCCTATCCAATTGCAAACTGACTCGTATTAAGGCAACAGTAACACTGTGTTGGTGTGCTTGACAGTCTTATTTTGTAGCAAAAAAATAACTCAAGCAAATAACTTTAGCTTATTGGACTAAAAATACTGACAAAGTTTAAATTTGAGGAGAATTTGCATTTGCAAAAATTTGATAAATTACAACATATTACTGCAATACTCAGCTTTTTTTAAGATGTCAAAAACTGCGATAATATTGTATGTTAGGCAGGTTACCAACCTACGCAGTGATCCGAGCAACTTTTAAACAAAGTGCATGGTGTAAGAATGTTGGATTTATAATTTAAGTGTCTTTAAACACATATGTGGGGGGGGGAAACAATCTTAAAATTGAAATGCTGAAGTCTGTGGCTCCTCTGGATTAAGGCCATGTCATGATAATGGTGTTAGAGCTGAATGCTGAACATGCCAGATGAGTTCGAGGAAGTTAATCCCAAAAACTGCACAGACAGCTTAATGCCAGAGAAATGGATCAATACAACGCTTTTCTGCCAACCGTGCTCGCTGCGCTATTTTAAAAACGAGTGCTGGACACAATAAGACGAACAGCACGGCAAACAGGCAAATACTCGTGAATCTTTTCTGTGGGGACTGTTTTTGGCGGTTATTTGAGGGGACTGCGTTGGGTTGTGTGGTGTTGCACAAGTGCTTGGGTTATTGCCTCCTTTAAGCTTAAATTACGTTACCAAACCAGAAAATAATCTTGCGCCGCTTGGCTACGTGGCCACAGCAAACATGAAAAATGCTCGGACCAAGTTGTCACTGTGTAGTAAATAAACATGTGTTGGGCTGCCTGTAATGTCACAACACTGCTGCAAAAACCACACAATGGTACATGAGCTGGACGTGTTACAACAATGACTCAAAGATGAGGAGATGTTCAGTGTGTTCAGCGTGAGACGATCCACTCACCATCAGAGACACTCTATATAATACAGACCGAGTGTCAGCATACTGAGAATAACTGCAGTAACCCAAGCTGAAGCCAACAGGTGTGTTTGAGGGAGTGGGTCCTGTGAGCTCTACAATGTGGGGAAATGTAAAGCTATCAGAACAGTAAATATAAAATATATAATATTGCCCTGGCTTTGAGTGCAGGTCGGTCTGTGTGATGACTGAAAAGCTCGGGAAGACTCCTGGAAACATTATAAATAATTAAAACTGACCACCATTACATTCTCTCTACCAGCTGTACCGTGTACAACTATCCGAACAACATTTGCCGGAGAAAACGTGGAAAATCTCTCCTCACGGGAGAAACGTGCACTTCTTTTATGCAGGCTTTGTTTATCTTTGTCTTATTATATTCTAAGGCTATCTGCTGCTGTTGACTACAAAACTACATTATTTTCCAAATGCCTATTGTTCCATTAACACAAGATTAAACCCGCGAAAGTCACCCCCAGGGCTCCTAACATTTGTTCGATTTGCTGCTGACACGTCACAGTATCCAGCCCACATTTGATTTCTAAGAAAAGGTCATGCCTAAGCGCACCTGCACGCCCGTACCTGCAGGATTTATGAGGGAAAACACGCGGCCAAGTCAACCATATTTTCTCATTCAAGACTGTGAGCATTTAAAAAAAAATTAAAAAGCTCACATAAACAACTTCCTCCACACAACATTTCACTTTGTTATCGCAAGCAGTCTTTTCTCCCAGCTTTTACACTTTTTGTGACAGCAGAAAGATCAAGACAATAAATAAATAAATAAAAATAAGGAGGAACTGGCGATGATCCCAGCTGTTCACACAAGAGCAGCAAGGGAAGGAGACAGGGCGCAACAAGTTTCACCTCGTCTAACATCTCACAACTGACTGTGGCAACACTTGGGTACTGTTGCGTCCTCCAGTCAATCTTTAGAGGTCTAAAACATAAAAAGAGGCGATACTTGATTCAGTTTCCATCCCTTCTCGACCTCATATACTTGTTTTTAAGCCACATCTGAGGTGCTTTTGACACAAGGGGAAAAG
The DNA here is from genome assembly GCF_964374335.1 of Astatotilapia calliptera. Classification (NCBI taxonomy): domain Eukaryota; kingdom Metazoa; phylum Chordata; class Actinopteri; order Cichliformes; family Cichlidae; genus Astatotilapia; species Astatotilapia calliptera. Next base: position 23,023,329 of record NC_137430.1, read on the forward strand.
TCACAGTAAACATCTGTGAATTGAAGTATGAGTCTGCAATATCCGGTTGGTATGCATGACTGGTGCCATCTGAAAAGATAGTGGAGCAACGTTTTACATGTCTAACTAAACTTGGAGGTTTCTAATGTGCAGCAGGAGTGAGACCTTTGAGATAAATTTAAAATGCACTAATCAACAAATCCATCCGTCTGCACACGTTTCACTTCCACTTTCGGTAGACTTTGAGCGGAAAGGAAATTGTACATTTATCAGTGCCTTTTCTATATGCGGCGGCATTGAAAAATGGATGCAAATATTTTACTTCTCAGCTAAATGGGCTGAAGGGCTTTTTCTGTCTCAAAATGTGCCTGTAGGAAAACGTTACTATACAGAAGTCTGTGCAGGTTACTCCTTCCTTTGTCATTTAAAATAAATAAATAAATAAATCACATTGAAGGCCTAAATTTTTAATACACACTGGAAAAAGCCTTATTGAGAAAGCCCTAACACTCCCATCTCCACTCCCTTTTAGAGCCACACATGGAGGGGAAAGTGATACTAAGCAATTGTGAAATAAAGTATGAGTCTGCAATATCCGGGTGACGCACTGAAGTGACTTGAGCCATCTTTAAAGATGGTGGAGTAACTTTGTGCATGTCTGACTACACTCAGGGGTTCCTAAATTGCAGCAGGAGCGAGCCTGAGACCTTTGAGACGAATCTGAAGTAGGACATTGCACTTTCCAAACACTGTCAACAAATCGTCTGGATGTTTCATTTCCACTTCTGGGCAGACAGGAAATTATATACTGTGGTTATACTGAAACACTGATGCAAAGATTAAGCATGCAGTCTACAGAAATCCCAGTGCTGGACTGCAAAAAAAGGGTCCTCATTTTCAGGTACTTGATATTACTTGGCAACTGTAGTAACTATTCATGTAAGAAACCTCTATAAAGAGCATATAAAGCATGCGGTGACTTCAATTAACCAACAGCAGGTCTAATTTCGGACTTTTGCAGGTATGTGTATACTCTGCGGCTGCTACTGCTGACACTTTATATGAACTCCCAGCGCTTTGAAATCAAGCCACAGCTTTTAAAATAAAAATATGACCGAAGACAAACCCAGCCCTGAACCTGCTGCCCCATCTGTCACTGTGTGTGCATTTCCTTTAATGAAGCTTCATTTGCTGCCTGCAAGCGCGCAGTCCTAATCCACAGCCATACGGTCCGTTTAAAACTGTGCACACACGCCAAACACAGCTGATAGCCTGGTCATCGGTGAAGTGCTGTGGGTCAGGCATGTATCGCTCAGCGTCTGTGGATAAATTAAGGGAAATCCTGCTAAGCATCGGAGCCTAATGCCTCCTGTCTGAGAACCAGTCCGTTGTTCTGAAAGGGGAAGTTAACGGTACACCGAGGATGTAACACCGTCATGCTCGCATTTACCCCTCCTTTTACTTTAACGCCAACTTAACCCTACCTAGGTTTGATTTTACCTGATTTTTTTTTTTAATTCAACAGTTTTGCCTTCGAGGAGCAAAGTCTAACACTCAGAGCAAGCTTCAATGAATGGCATACGGCGGACAGCGAAGGTGACTAACAGAAAGGAAAGAAAGAGTGCGAATAAAGTAGTATTTTCTTTGTGTTTTACCTTGATGCTCGCGGAGAAACACGGCAACCGTCGGCTGGACACCACGCTACAAGCAGCGGTACGGGCTCAAAGAAAGGGAACAGCGATTTGCTGCCGCTGTTTCCGGGTTAGCTATCCAGCGTCAAACGATAGGGGAGTTCGGTTTGTCCCACCTCTGAGCGCGGATGGGGGTGAGTTGCACACCTTCCTCCCCCTCCAGAACTGAAAATAGATGCGCCCGGTCAGCGGACACGCGCGATGCTGTGTCAACGGTCACCTCCACTTATCACTACTAAAATAGATTTAATGGAACCCACCGCCGCGTAAGTTAGGTCTTATTAGACAGTAGACAGTGTTTGCACTTAGTTCTTCAATCGGACATCAAAGCTGAAGCCTTTCTACCGACGTGCCCTTGGGCAATAAACTAGCATAGCGCCTCTAGGTGACGCTGTTCTGTTATTTCGCCCCAGAATCTATCAGCGAGTTTTAATCCTCGATTTCCATGCATGTCATTGAAATTATTCGTGCTAATAATGACGCTGACTACTTTAATTCACAAAATATGGTGAATATTGTCTGTGGTCTTTTCCTTCTGTCTGGCAGTTTCGTCTTCAACATCCTTTTCCCGGTATATCCACCGTCCCTCCTCTGCACGTCTCTCTAACTTTGTCTCCAAGCTCAGCCTGAGCTGTCCCTCTGACAGGGGCGCGTCCAGATTTTGTTTTATAGGGGTGGCCATATGCTGGCCACTAAGAATATTGGGGTGGCACACCAAAAACAGATTTTCCAGTTTTATTATGCTGTTGCCAAATATAGGTTACTTAAAAAAAGTTTATATCACTGAAAATGGGTACATATGAAAACCAAATAAGATTTTCAAATCTATAATAATCTGTTTTAAGTAGGAATAAACAAGTTAATGTTTTAACTCATTGTAGGGTGTCTTCTTCTCTCTTATGGTCCCGTTTATTAGTATTATTACCAACACAGGACAGTCCTGAAGATGCTAAGTGAAAATCATCTTCAGTTCTTCCTTCTGCCACCCTCTCCAAACCATACAGCACAGGAGGTCTGCTATCCTTCTCTCCTAAACCACTCTGATAACTCATCTCCACCCACTGAAGATGCAAATCTTTTAAAAGGCTATACATACACAGATCAGGCGTAACAGTACGACCACAAAAAAACAGCCCTGACCCATCAAGGCGTGAACTCCACTAGACCCTTTAAGGTGTGCTGTGGTATCTGGTGCCAAGATCTTAGCAACAGATCCTTCACGTCTTGTAAATTGTCTTGTAAGCATCCCACAAATGCTTGATTGGATTGAGATATGGGGAAAGTCAAAATCTCAAACCATTCCTGAACCATTTCTTTGCTTTGTGCGTTATCCTGGTGAAAGACCCGACTGGTCTGCAGTAGGTCATCTGTTGGATTGAACCACTTCACTCCCCACATGGATCAGAGAAGGCTCTCTGATCCATGTGGGGAGTGAAGTGGTTGCCCATAAACCTGTTGTTGGTTCACCACTGTTCCTTCCTTGGACCGCTTTTGATCGATACTAACCACTGCAGACCAGTAACACCCCACAAGAGCTGCAGTACAGCTGCAGTAATTTGGTATATACTATTGGTATAGTTTTTTCCATAATCACAGTAATATATATTATTTTGATTTTTATTCTCTGTCATCATTCACCTGCTGAATTCTCACTGGGTTGTGTTGACATTTAAATGGTCCGTTGACCCACTTTCAGGCATTTTTTTTTTCTCATTGTGGAAGGAAAATAGCCTGAAAGTGGGTTGACACGCCTTTATGCAAAAATAGATATCTGAAAGGTATTTAGTATGTGAAGTTAAAATGAACTGAAATCGTTCAATTCTGTACCCTCAAACTTTGGACCATAAAATGTTTTTTATGGAAACTGAATCTGGTTGATTGATGATGAACTCGGGTCTTGAAAATTAAAACAAAATGCACATATTAACAAAAATATTTTCTGATTTATAATTAGAGTACCATCTGTAAATTGACTTTCTGCTGATATTTTTGTTTCTGTGGTACAAATTGTCATATTTGCTCAACCCAGAATGAAAGTTGAATTTTTCTGACTAAGAAATTCTTATTAAAAAGGCTTCCACGTGCTTTATTTTGTAGTGTTGTGAAATTCATCTATATATCATTTAGAAATTGTCACTAATTATCTTTTGTAATTTGAAGGTTTTATTAGTGTGTGTTCAAATATGGGACTTTGCTGGAGTGCTGGAACTTCTTTTTCATATTTTAACTAACCAATACTCAGATAAATCTTAATGTATTTGTCCCAAATTACAGATGCTGATTCATTTGGATGATAATAAAGTCCAGTGAAAAGTTCATGTTTTTATTTCTAGTAGTTTTTAAGATATTCACGTTCAAACACTGGAGCAGGTTTCACTGAGCAACAAAACATTAGTTTGATTTGAAATTAAGTGAGCCTCCTGCTAAAATGTTTAATGATTTATAGTTATTAAAACAGCTACAAACATGGCCTATGAATGGTTGGATCAGCATTATCCCTCATTGTGATTAAGCTCAATACATTCAAAACATCAGCTGTGCTTTTCCCACTACACTTCAAACCAGCAGACTCTCAGTATGATGGATTTGATCTGTTTTGTCATTATATTTTTGACACAGATACTAAACGTGCCCGTTATCTGTTCAGTTCACTCTTCAGCAATCAGTAAGTGAGACAAGTGTTGAGCGCGCTCCAGAGAAAGACTCACCTGGCTGTAATTTGAGCTCATCAGAGGATCCATGATGAGGCCCTAAGAGAGAAGCGAGTGTAACGGTCTGTTTCTGCACACTGATCAAAAGATTGCGCTGAAACATTGGGACTTTAAACAAAAATACAGATTACAGTCACAAAGCAGATCAATATATTCTTTAAACTTCAAGCTTTAAAGCCACTTTGCCTTTAAGCAGCATTTATTTGTCATCAAAGTGTGACTGATCCCAATTAAGCTTGATTAAGCAGCACACCTGTCTTCAGTTATGCATCCTCTGGGGGCTATAAAGGCTCTCCAAAGAGGATGGCCAGATCCATTTGCTAGAAAACAACAGTTTCTGAAGCTCTGCAGCGCTCTTGATTACGTTTTGCAACGCCATCTCCAACCATGGGAAAAGAGAAGACTCATGTTAACGTGGTGATTATCGGCCACGTTGACAGTGGGAAATCCACCACCACCGGACACCTGGTCTACAAGTGTGGAGGAATTGATCAAAGGAGGCTGGAGAAATTTGAGAAGGCTGCGAATGAAGTGAGTAAAAACAAAAACAATTTCTGCAAAACTTCCAACTTTTCAAGTGTTAAACTCATTCTGCTTGACTTCCAGATGGGGAAGAGCTCCTTTAAATTTGCCTGGGTGCTGGACAAGCTGAAAGCTGAGCGGGAGCGAGGAATCACCATCGACATCACACTGCTGAAGTTCAACACCCAGAAATACATCATGACTGTAATTGATGCTCCGGGCCACCGTGACTTCATCAAAAACATGATAACTGGGACGTCACAGGTAGGAAGTACACGCGTGCTTGAATATCTGTTGCTATGAATGCTGCCTTTTCCTAAAGCTCATATCATTTCAGGCTGACGTTGCCCTCCTGGTGGTCTCTGCAGCCAAAGGAGAGTATGAGGCCGGCGTGTCTCGGAGTGGTCAGACCAGAGAACATGCCTTGCTGGCTTATACTCTAGGTGTGAAGCAAATCATAGTCTGTGTGAACAAGATGGACCTGACTGAGCCACCTTACAGCCAGAGCCGCTTCGAGGAAGTGATGCGAGGGGTGAGCGGCTTCCTCAGGAAGATTGGCTACGACACCACGGCTGTGCCCTTCGTTCCAGTTTCAGGCTGGACTGGGGAGAACATGATCACCGCATCTCAAAGGGTAATGATGTTTTCAGGCTTTTTTTTTCCCCCTTTAAACCCCAGAAGTTGGCTTGCAATGCTGTAAAAGTGACGTCTGCACAGATGCCGTGGTTTCAAGGCTGGAAGGTGAGACGAAGGGAAGGGAATAAAAGTGGGAAGACGCTGCTTGAAGTCCTGGACTCTATTCAGCCACCTGTGCGCACAGTCAACAAGCCACTACGATTACCTCTGCAGGATGTCTACAAAATTGGAGGTGATGTCAATCGCTGCTTTTGATCCCATTTTCTCGATTTCTTGGTCTGAGCTCAATTACGGCTTCATTTATGAAAAATGCAGTAGAGGAAGTACAGTATTGTTTTTGGAGTAGAAAATGTCTGTAAACATGCTAAAATTGAAGTGTTTCTTACTCCTCCAGGAGTTGGGACGGTGCCAGTGGGTAAAATTGAAACTGGTGTCCTGAAGCCTGGCATGATGCTGACGTTCTCCCCTGCCAAGCTCACTGCAGAGGTCAAGTCTATTGAGATGCACCACCAGGGGCTGGAGACGGCTCTGCCCGGCCACAATGTTGGCTTTAACATCAAGAACGTGTCCGTGAAGAACCTGCGGCGTGGGGACGTGGCTGGGAACGCTCAGCAGGATCCTCCTTCAGATGTTAAAAGCTTTGACGCTCAGGTTGGTTCACTGCAGGAAGAAATTGCCTCACTTTTTTGGTTTGTTTCCACTAAACCTTGCTTTTGTCTTAGGTGATAATCCTGAACCATCCAGGGAAGATCAAAGCAGGCTACTCCCCAGTTCTGGACTGCCACACAGCCCACGTCACCTGCCGTTTCGCTGAGCTGAAGGAGAAGCTCGACCGCCGCACTGGCAAGAAGCTGGAGGACCACCCGCAGATCCTCATGTCTGGAGATGCAGCCACAGTCAAACTGGTCCCCATCAAGCCCATGTGTGTGGAGAGCTTCTTCACATACCCTCCTTTAGGTAAGCACAGATCTCTTCATGCACACAACTCTGCGTGTATGAATCCTCCTGGTTGTGCCCTCGTTTGACTGGCTCTTCTTCACAGGTCGCTTCGCGGCGAGAGACCTGAAGCAGACGGTCGCTGTAGGAGTCATCAAGTCAGTGGAAAAGAACCACGGCTCAAAACTTCACAAAGCTCAAGTTTGTAAATAAGTTTTTGGTTTACCAGAGGTCTGGTAATGCTGCTTCATGGGAAGAGTTTTATTTGATGAAATGTATTTGTGTTGTGACACAAAAAGCTTATGTTGTCTTTAAAGTGTATAGTATTCCTGTGTTGATAAACCCAGAAGTAGAGTTTGGTTGTTTTTTGGTTTAAAATTGAATGTCTCAAAATAAAATGGTGTGGAGAACTGGTTTAAGTGTCTTTACTGTTGAACCGTCAACTGCATCTTAATGTACATCTGAAAGAACTTAAACTAAACTCTCCTCAGGGATAGTCTTAAATATTAAAGCTGAATAAGACTCCTCAGCATCTCATGGTGCACAACATCTCCAGTTTGTAATAAAGTCATGCTTTAAATTGTAAAGCACCAAATGCAGAGTTTATTGGTTCTAATGAGTATGGTCTGGATTTTCAAGTTCGTTTACAACAGCCGGCATCTGAAATCTAAACTTTTAATGTTTTGAGTGGCACATGGAGTCACTTTAGCGTCCTGTACTGGTAGTTTGTGCCTTGCTTTGGCAAAAGAATGCTAGTGTGAAACTTCAATGTGCTAAATGGGGGTGTAAAGTTTTTAGTTTCTCTCCCTACAACTTGAGCCTCTACTCTAGATTTAAGGCTACTTGAAATGTTTTTGGTTTGGTGTGAATTTTGAACAGAAAACCTCGTAAGTAGTTTAAGCCTGAATCGAATATACACCACTGTATTGCAATTGTGCTTTATACTGCATGCTGAAATACACTTTGAGAACTCAAATCAGTTCAATGCTATGCTAGTAAAACGCCAGCTTCTAAGCAACAGCATATTTAACATTAGCAGTGAAAGTTTAATATAGAAACGATAGATGGCGTTTACACAAGTTGCCAATTTTTATCTGAGTAACCCCAAAACTAAAATTCCAGAGAAATCCCAAATTTCTCCAGCTTAACATCAACAGCAACTTTAAAAATAAATGCTTGGCTTAAAGCCGTAAAGACCTCAAAACTACATGGCGACCAAATAAAAGACCAGGCTTAAGGTTTAAATACAGCACTTTTAATGATACAACGGGTTGATGGGTTTGTTCCTTAACATGGGAAGAACTGCAGGTTGGTGTGGACCAGGTGAAAATACATCGGCTCTCTAAAGTCCACCTCGTCTAAAAAGACATCTCTGGTTCACAGGTAAACCTGGAAATGTACTAAATCCAAGGGGCAACTGCTGGAGCTGAAACTAAGCCAGCAGGGAAACTGCAGTTCCTCTGGTGGCCACTTGAGGCTGGCTCCAGAAGGGAGTAGACTCCCATGTTAAAATAACTTGACAGCATTAAGAAGCATGTTTACAGCCTGGTAGAAAAACAAAAACATTTTTGGTCTCGGGGGTAGTTTCTTTCAAAAACTCATCCATCTAGGTATATAAGTAAGGGGTGTGACCACATAGATTGAAAGGCATCCCAATTGTCTGCTAGGCCTCGTCCACTTTGTGCCGTTGGTGCCTTTCAGAGCATTTTTAATAGATCTCAATATCAGTTTGCTGTGTGGTAGAGACCATCCAAGAAGCTTCTCCTTCAATTTTGCCGAGTTAAATTCTAGTATTATTATCGTTAGTGTGTTACTCAGCACACCCATACTGTTTATGAACGCAGTGTGCCATATAAGGTAACTTCTGGCTTTGAGAAGCCAACATGGCACTGACTAAAACAGCGCCGAAGCTTGAAAAATACAGTCCAAAACCGGCGGCCATCTTCGTCCGTCTTTTATACTGCCTACGACTGAATCCAGTAACAGAATGATATCACATGACTCAAACTAAAAAGAAAAAAATTCAAGCTCATGAGGTTTTACAAGACACTGAACTGTGAACACAGGTTGTTGTGAGACTTCTAGCCTGTCAGAAAAATCAAGTTATTGCTAAGATGTCCTCTGGAGTTTCCCGTACTTGTCATTAATAGTGGCTTTTAACAACAGGATACATTTTGCGCAGTCCTGCTTTATATTAATAGTGGCTCTTCAAACCCTGAGGTGAGCGTCGTCGAACGCAGCACTCCACTCATTTCCAGTCATTGTTACACCATGCACAGAAAAAAGGTCAAAGGACTGTGGAGATGGCGTTGAGTTCACACACAGAGCATACATACAGTGAACAGTGTAACAAGGAGTAAATTAGTGACCTACAGTGAACCACAGGCGTTGATATTCCACCACACAGTAGCAGCAGGTAAACTGTAAAACAACCATAATACGAGTACACACAAAGCAAGCAAGAACAAAGAGTACATTAAATGACTTTTTTTTTTCTCTTTCTTCCATCTCGGGAAGAGTCAGTGGGAGACTTCCTGCCTCTTCAGTCAATTGTGGTGGTAAACAGGGATGCAAGACAAACAATGACATGACCTATTTCACATTCCATTTCATATTTGTCCTTTTCCCAGAAATATGAGCAGATAGTTATTTGAGGGCCGGTAAAATCAATACAGATAAAATTCAAACTCTACCACCCTGATGCTTAATCTGACAGGCAGAGAGCAATGGTACATGTTTTGTACAATAAAACATGTATGTACACTCACACACAAATATATATATTTACATACATATATACACAGTAACAGCATAAACATAGACTTTAAGGTAAGTGCTAGGGTTTTGAGAGTGGCTTCGTCACAGCCGTGCTATAGGGTTAAGATAATACTGGTAGAGGAAGAATACACACATTCTTTGTACAGCATGGATGAGGCATCCATGGCTAGATGAGCCTTCGTGGGGTTTCTTCTTGGTGTGTTGTTGTTTTTTTTCTTCTTTAGGACACTTGTCTTGTGACAAGAGGTGTTATGAGAGCTATTTACAGGACCTCCCAATTTAGGGACAGAGGTGTAGTGCAAGTCTTTCTGGCTGTCAGTCACTCAGGATGTGCACAAAAGACATGGGGAATACTCCTTTTCTTTCCGGATCTCCTTCAATGTGCCCGATCTGGAGGCAAAGCAAAGGAATATTGTGTGATTTTGTTTTTTTCTATTAGTTTAAACTGCGAGATGTTCAAAAGGTACAAGATACGCTTAGGCCACACTCACCCACCACTCCTGGTCCTCTTCCCCTGTTACTATAATCACCTCTCCTTCAACAAATGTCAGTTCGTCATCATTGTCAGCCTGGCAGTCGTAGATCGTCTTCACCCGCCGGGCTTTGTTCTTCCCCTGGACAGAAACAAACAGCAAAACCAGTTCAGTCCGACCACTCTGGCTTTGTGCGATTCATAACAGCACCATTACGCATTTAGAGTTTGCCATCTAGGCTTCGACATCATCACTCCCCACAAATATGTTACACCGAAAAAATGGGGAGTGATGATGAAATAAAAAGTCTGTCTGCGAAGTTCGTATCTGGGATGCTATATTTAAATTTACTTTAACTTTAATGGTGTCGGGGACAGCGCTGACCCAAGGTGACCGCTCTCCACATATTGGGATGGCGTCTCTGGAATATGACGAGTAGTAGTGAGGCGTGTTAATTAACTAGCCTGCAGGGTTTACTCCATTTATTAATAATAACGGAGATGTATTTAAATTTAGTATAACACAATGTGTCCAGACACATTTAACACAATAAAACAGATATTTTTTAAGAGTAACCATGTTTTTGTTGTAAGACTGAAATGTCCCCCGAGCATCTGGTGAGATCTGAACAAACCTTTGAAGACAGGAACAGTTTACAAAGACATGTCGCATAGGTGTCAAGTGGCGCTTCTTTTATATCCGATAGTCATGTACTGGCATAGAGCAATCCAGCTGATTTAGTGGAAAACACACCACAGCTGTACATTTTATCTCATGTTCATGCAAACTCTAATAGTTATCTTTGCATATGTAAATGCAGGCGTTGTAAATTAAGTCCATGCCATATCTGGCACATTGTATCAAACGCCTACACGCCTAACCTCAAATATGCTGTTTATCAACAAGTTTCGCACCAAACAAGAGGAAGTGACAGAGCAAATGTATATTCTGGGGTTTTACCAACAGATAAAAAGATCTGTAGGAGTGTTTTCACTGAGTTTATTAAATAAAAGCAGCTTCACTCAGAGGCAGAGTCAATGAGAGTCTCCACTGGGAACGAATTCAACCCAATTATACTCTAAAACTACAAATTATCTCAGACACAGAGGACAAAACATCCAGGATCTTAAGGTAGGTTTGTAACTTTTGTACTTTTCAATCTGAAAAAAAGACACAAGGTCCAGTCTGGATTATACGGTGACAAAAACAATGGCAAGTTTACCTGATATACTGTGAAGTGGCAGGCATTTAGGAATGCAGGAGTTTGTAGTGTGTTGATGTTAACAAATTTTGCATTGCGTTAACATTATTTGCATTAAGAAAGTCTATGCTGGAGGGACTTTTTGCAATGATTAACATCTATATACGTGATAGCTGAAATATTATATATGAGTAAATATACAAAGACGTAAAAATGTGTATGTTTACACTGTTATTTCTTTTTTAAAAAGGAACCCTTAGAAATAATGTGCGAGTCCATACCGTTGTGATCTTCCTTGGGAGGGGCACAGGTGTCTCTTGGGTGCCTGCAGGGGTCCCGTTGGTGTCTTCAGCAGACTGTTGAAATGGGGTCCCTATATTTGCCTGCTGATTAGGTGACGGCGAGTCTTGAGGCTGTGGGTGCGGTTGAGGTTGTGGTTGAGGATGAGTTTGAGGCGGAGGTGGAGGCTGTATTTGGGGCCTTGGCGTTGGCTCTCCGTGGAGCGGCCTGGGAGCAGACTCGACTGACCCAGGTTTTGGGGGGATGTCTGCAAGATGAGGCTTGGGAGGGAGGTCTTTGAGCTGGGGTTTAGGTGGTAGGTCACCCAGCTGAGGTTTGGGAGGGAGGTCGGAGAGCTGCGGCTTCGGAGGAAGGTCTCCAGGTTTAGGGGGGAGTTCCGACACCTGCGGTTTTGGGGGAAGGTCTCCCGGCTGAGGCCTCTCCACCAGAGGAATCTTCTGCGGGGTTTCAGCTGGCGGCGGAGACTTCTGGAAGACCTCTGGAGGAAGGCTAGGCTTATCCACAGACGGATGGTGTATGGTGTCAATCTTACGCAATGCCACTGGAGAGGTAACCGCATAGTGGCTCATTAATACCTTTTTAATTCAACTCCTTGCACTAAAAACACAAAATATCCAAACGTCTGTACCTTTCTGAGGTAGTTTGGGAAGAACCCTTGGACCAAGTGTAGACTTTGTGTTGCTTGAAGTAGAGCTAGAAAAAAAAAGTGAAATAACTATATTTGAAAAAAACAAAAACAAAACTATTTCACAAAGAAGAGGCTTCAACATCCACACAGTTTCTGTCTGATACCTTTGCTGTTGAGGAATGCCTTCAAACTTGTTGGAAACAGGAGACATCTTAGTCACCGGAGGAGGGGTGGAGTCGCTTCCTAAAAATTAACATCGATGATGGCAATACGAGATTATTTAACACCATATTGGAGCGCTGGCCAAGAGATTAATTTAATATAAATATGGAAATAAATCAACATGCTGTGATGGTTAAAAACAACAAAAAAAAACAATGAGGGAGGCGTCATCTGGCTGAGCTTTCCATGAGCCCCTCGTTATTTGGAAACAGGGGTTGTTGTGCAACTAAATACCATCTTTTTATTAGTGGTTGGGTTTAGAGTGTGCGTGTGTGAGAGACATGGGAACGTAGCCCCAATAACAGTAAAAATTTCCCTAAAGATATGACCACATGTAAAATGTGATTGTTTTTTAAATCAAATCCACAGTTGTATAAGCATATTTGTCTCAATATGCACTTTAAAGCTATTCTGAATGGTGATTTGAGGATGTTCACAAAGTTGTGAATTAGATGGTTTATAATGCAACCATATGGAAGTTCTCTGTATATATTTAAACATACAGACTGTAGATAAAGGAACAGATTTTTGGTACCATTTGTAGTCAATTTGTAGTCCAAATGCTGTTGGCCAATCAGGATCTAGCGATCTTTGGTTGAACATATTTGCTGGAATACAATTTCAGAATCATCGATTAAACTCCACCAAAATCTGTCTTTTGTTAGCTTTTTAAAATTTAGCTGCTACTGTAAACAACAGCTCGGCCCGGGTAACATCTGGCTAAACCAGAAAACTGAAAAACTTCCCGCCAGAGGCTAACGACACGATTATACTTTGATGTGGACTCGAACAGCTGGAGACATCGAGTCTAAATAGTCTAAGTGGTTGAAGCATCGTTGCTACACTGTAATGCTAAGTTTTTGTGGATTAATGCTTTCAGCGACAAAACATTTGGTTCTCCCATCTCCCCCAGTCTGTTGGGGCAGATGGCCTCTCTGAGGCTGTTTCTGCTGGAGGTTTCTTCCTGTTAAAAGGGAGTTTTTCCTCCCCACTATCGCCAAGTGTTTGCTTAAAGGGGGTCATCGGATTATGGAGTTGTTGGGGTCTTTGCTATAATATTTATACTATAAAGAGCCTTGACGTCACTGCTGTTGTGATTTAGAGCTATAAAATAAAACTTACTTGAATTATTTTATTTCTGTTATTTTCATGTTTTACTGGTTTTTACTTTCCTTTAAAAAACAAAAACAACAAACAAACAAGTGTTTTATATTCTATTGGTGTCTTTTAAATTGAAAGCACTATGTTGTTTTTTAAAAAGTGCTTACTAAATAAAGTTGGATTGGACTGGACATCCAGTAGATATTAACTACAAATTACTCGACAAATGCAGCTCTACAGAAATGCATAGGATGTGTAGAGGGACTGTTTATGGCTCTTCAGACTGCATAAGAGACAAAAATGGAAGAAACAGTTTGTGGAACTTAATAAACAAAATTCAAAATACTAAAAAAAATCAGCTAAAATAAAAAAAATCTAAACTATGTCCACTTATTAGCTTTAAAAACACATTTTAAGGTGGTAATTATTCAATGGAGTCTACCTCCGGTGGGATACATGACCTATGAATCTCTGGGTAAGAGCGTATGAACTCAAAACGCTCTGGAAAAACCTAGAAGTGGACGCAGAGTTAACATTCGGTTTTTCCTCTCCTAAGTGAAATTAACTTAAAAAATGAACAAAACTTCTCTGCAGAATCGTGATCTTCTATCTTCAGACTGGAACCACACGCCTGAGTGAAACCAGCCCTACTGTTACAGAACGTGTGCTTGCATCTCACCCCCGGTTACGCCCCCTTTACTGTGTGGACTGTGAGAGAGTGGGCTGGGTGGGTCGGACAGGGTGCGTTTGTGTCCAGGAGGGGGGGGCGGCGGTCTCTTCTTGGACAGGGTGGAGCTGCCTCCTGGTGTGAGTGAAGAGGGAGGGCCGGATGGGGGAGGAGCTGGAGGAGCGATACATAAGACACATGAGGTGATGAAGCCCACCAAAAAGATAAACAAATAAAAAAAAAAGACAGGTAAAGGAGATAAAGGAGAGGATAATGAGGAGGAGACAAGTTAATGCAAGTAAAACAATATTGTTTGAACATATAAATACACACAGGAGTGTCTGGACGGGGACTTTTATTTTTTAAATACGCCTGCCTTTATCTACTGGGACTCCAAAGCAGTCACTGGTCACCAGTACAGAGAAGAGTAGGGTGAAAGCAGCTAATAGAGAGCTCAGCCAGAGAGGAATCAGCTGTGGTTAGGAGTTTACAGCCCATGGATGGTGGGAAAATAGAATTTAAAAAAATCACATAGGCAATAAATAATTAAAAGCTTGCCTATGTGGTGCCGTTATTCACTTAAATAAATGCCACCACCCCGTAAAAGTGAGCTGTAAAAGGAAGAAACAACTGAGGGACAACTGTATGTGGGGCACACAGCCGAGTAAGGAGGGAGAACATAAAACCAGGATATTCACTGATGTATGGTCGAGTGCCAGCCAGTGTGGCGTAGTGCGAATGAGAGCCAAGGAATGCCAAGTGTGGAGCTGAAAGAATAGAGAAACAAAAAAGAGAAAGAAAACAGAGCGAGATGAGGAGTGTGGGAGAGAATCTACAGTATGTCAGTCTTATAAAAGAGCTGCTCCCACACGCTGTAAAATAACAAGATGAAATCTTATCAGTGGCAAGCAAAGCAAAAAAAAGAAGAAAAAAAAAAAGAGGAGAAACGGTGTGAAGCCGCCCCCCGGGGAGCCAGCTCTTCAGCACCCACTGAGAGAGAGGGAGAAAGAGAGAGCGCCGCTAATGAAGGGTTAGCGTGATATTCTCAATGCATCTATGATGTTTTCCCTCTTAATCTTATTTTTGCATAAAATGACTTGTTTCCAGTGCCGTTCTGGTTATTTACGGGTAGCTGAACCTGTGAGAAATATTAATGCTCATTCTTCAGGGACATTTAGGAGGACAGGAACTAAAAAGATCAAAGCACAGTTCACATGAGAAGACGTCTCTGACACAGCCGCAGGCGTTGTCCCTTAAGCATCATAAACACTGGACCGACTGACCAATCATATTGTGACGATCAAGGATAAAAACACTACAACGTGGCTGAAGCGATAAAGGCTAATTATAGATAAGGTTATGGTGGACTTTCACCCGTGACACTGGGATTTGTGACCAACAGGAAACCAAAAGTAAATGTGGAATTATTAATCTTCTGTTTGTTAGACATAATGGGCAAAGTTCAGCCGGGTTTAAGCAAAGATTATGGTTTCAAAAACAACATTTCCCCGTGCGCAGGAATTTTTTCTCAGGCGTAAAGCTCTGACATTACAAAAGCACGACCGGTCAGTTCTGATTATGATGTTTTGGGGACAACACTGACAGAAATATCAGATCGCAGAGGGGAAGAGGAAGAGAGGAAGATACTTGGCACCTACGAGCATTTGTCATCGCTTTTCCAAAGATAAAAATGTGAGAAAAAAAATGCTAAAATTAATATGAATGGAAAAATTGTGTTTGTATAGCTTAGTACGCTCATCTGTACTCTTAAGCAAAGGGAGCAAACATACCTAATATAAAGCTGCATTAGCTATTAGCTACTATCCCCAGCTACTAAACCAATAACAAGCACTGCTTGAACTTCTGTGATATGCTCATAGTTATGTATAACAGCCAAAGACTGTGGCTGCTGTACGGGAGAGAGGCGTTACATCACATCCTCTAACTGAGCTGTGTGGGTGAATGACTTTTGAGGACTTCAAAAAGTCATATTGTGAAAATGAGAGAGAACTCTAGTTTCCATCTCTGCTGTCAGAGATCAGACGTCCAAACATTTTAGGGAATTCATCCATCACTCTGTGTTAACGTGAGCTTTTTTTTTTGAGCCACCGTAGAGATATCTAAAAAAATAAAAATAAAAATAAAATAAAATTAAGGTCTTAGTTCAAGTAGTTTTCCAGATGACGGGGTTTTTAAATTGCCCTTTAAAACTGATGCTAGAAGATAAAACTCCCTTTTCCTTTAATTCATTTCATTTTTAAGGAAACTAATGAGTTCAGGGGCCTGAAAATTTGCATAATTCCTGTTAAGATGTGTTGGCTGGAGAAGCAAACACATCTTTGCTGGAGAAGCAAACACAGAAGTAGATTAATACTGTAATCTACTTCTGTGTGAAATTTAGTATCCATAGTATTAAAAAAAATTCATATTTTGATTCAACGTCTCACATTTTTATGTAATAATTTCTCTCCTTTTTACACACTGGGTGCTTGTTGTGCTACTGTGGAAAGCAGGCTTAGCCAAGGGTCACCAGAAAGAGGTTAATTTGAACTGGAAACAAGTGAAATTTCACACCCCTTTGCTTTAGGAAAAATAAGATTTGAATGCTATGCGATGGATTAAATGACTGTTAAGATGGATGCTGGCAGAGTTAAGCTTATGCAGTGTTTTCAGAGAAAGCTAGTACAGGTCCACAGGGGGAGGAGTGTTATTTTTAATTCCAATATTGCAGAGACAGCACGCCCACAGTACACTCTGTGGATACTTTGCCCGGGCTAACGATTAAGTAAGTGTGTATCCTCCTTTGCCACCTTGCCCTCTGCTACCGCCGTGTTTTCCTGAACATTTACAGTGTAAGCAATCTTAATGACACCCGCTTCCCGCCCTCTGATCTGTGTGCTGACAAATTGCATACCACTGCAGGGTGTGGAAACTGACTGACAGCACAAAGAAGGAACTTTCCATTAAAGTCATTTACAAAGCATTCCCACAAACCTTATCCTGACTGCAAATAATCAAACATTAACAGACATAATAAAGTCATTTCCACAGGCCATCTTTCCTCCACAGTTATCAGCCACAGCAGAGCATGCATACAACCTTTAGACCATTTGCATCACAGGCTGACATTTGCAAAAGGAGATATTAGCAGAATGTGACCTCCTGAATTTATTCGAGCTAGAGCCTGATAAAACTGAATGCGGTCGGAAAACCGATGCAGGCTCAAAGCCGCTCGGAGCAGCTAGGTCTGACCTTTGCCCTGGTTCCTGGGTGGCAGCGGCGGCCCGTCGGCCACCGGGGAGGAGCTGAGGTCGGTGGAGGCGCTGTACATCTGGTTAGTAAAGGCGCTGTAGGAGAGACGCTGCTGCTTGTCCCTCTGGCTGATGAAGCCCGGCAGGGAGAGCTTGTCGTGGGGTGAGAGGCTGGAGGAGTGGCAGAAGCTCTGAGGCCTCGGGGAGCGGTCCTTCTTGATGGGACTGGGCTGCAGAAGGACACATGACAGATGAGACCAAGCTGACATCAGTCACTGTAACCTGAGCATAGACGCGATAAAAGATCGATGCAGCTTTCACCCAATGCAGAAATGCCCCAAACCTGCATTCTTTACAGTGGCCAGCAGGTGGAGACTCCTCTGTTTACAAGCAGACGTCTAGATTTTTGGTAAAAAGCCCCTCAGCTTGTTTCCAAACATTTCCATGATGATTTTATGAGCTAACCTGCTAGTTTCAGGTCATAATTATTAAAATATGTTTTTTGTCAACTGTAAATAATTCTAAGAGTCATAAAGGAGGATTATACAGAATATACTCACTGGCTAACCACTTACCAATCACAAAATTCCTCTGTAATACTACAGAACTGATGCTGCGACAAAAAAATTACACATTTGTGCTTTAAGATGACTAAAATATACATGCCATCAGTAATGCTGAACCTCTAGTATTATTTTTGGTGATGTTCAAGGGAGCTTTTACACTTTATTTTGAAATGCTTTTAAGACAGAGATGACAAATAACTGTTGCTTTGAGAAGGTTTTTAGTCACTATGAACTACTTCAGTCACTTTTCTATGCAGGCTTGCAAACTGAAGTGTTAAAATAATGCCTCAAGTCTACAACATTTGGTATCCTTAGCAGAGCCTGACAGATGATGTTGCTCAGCCAGAACTATGAGCTGATATCAGCTTACCACCGACACAAACGTAGCTTTTATGTAGAGCATAGGGCTGTGCGATATGACCAAAATCTCATATCCCGATATAAGAATTCTATCGTCCCATAACGATATAGATCACAAAAATGTAACATTTTCTGTAAATTATGTGAATCTCGGGCAGCTCGACTTGCGGGAAGTGTTTCCAGCTGCGCGTCATGTAGCTGGAGTCGAGTGTTTTAACCGATGCATGAAACGATACATTTTCAGACATAAGTTGTAACAGCCACCGTTTTCTTTTTGGGTATTTATTACACAGCGTGCTGCGGGGAAAAGCCTGTTCTAACGTTTGAGTCTAAGGTTTATTTTTTAGCACCTGGCGGCTCTTTTTTACTTCTCATCCGTAAATAATCTGCTTTTTCACGTGATTCAGTTTATTTTTAAAAGTCTCAACAGGATCTTGAGCTTTATTGTGAAAGGTTTATGTGGAACATAAACAAGCGGACACGCGATGCTGTTACCGTCGTTGTTGCTAACGACAACGCATAAAAACAGGCGCCTGTCCGTCCGTAGTGTGGTTATATAAAATATAAGAGAAAGAGAGAACTTTAAGAAATGAATATAGCCACTACAGTGACCATCAAAACGATGAAAAAATATTACCGTAAACAGTTTATTTTGCAACACCACGAAACAAACGATAGCGTAAAATGAAACGATAGATGTTTTTATATCGTCATCCGATATATATCGAACAGCCCTAGTAGAGCAGTTTGATGAGTATGGTTCTGGAGTAGTTTGCAGCTTACATCTAACCTGCTGTTGCTTAAAGCGTAAAAGCCTGTCGAAGAAAGCCCGACATCTGCTTGTTCTGACCTACAAATGACACAGCATCACTACACTCCGTCTCATTTCCTTAAGCTCGCCTTATTTCTCCATTTTTATAGTCTTACAAATCTTCAGTTATCTTTTTTTTTTCTACAACATTAAACCGTTTTCCTGACTCATGCCGCATTACGCCACGGTGCATTTAACCTACTCTAAAGGGAAGACGCATCTGCATCCACCGTTAACTTCAGCCTCTACATCAGAGTGTCAAACCAGATTTATTCTAATAGTGTATTTTCTAAGTAGTTTTTATTGCGTGGAAATGATTAGTTTTAGTTTTGTTTGAATGAGTTTCTGTGTTCAGCACAACAAAAACGCAGAACCTTTTCAAATCTTGTTGACATCCAGAGTCTCAAACACGTCTATCAAACCTCATCAGGCAAATTATATTACAGTTTTTTAACAAAAATAACAAATAATAAAAATTTTATTTTCCCGGTTTCACAAAGCCATTTCGTTTAGCTTTTATTTTTTTCTAAAATTCTGCTTTTTATTTTTATTAAGTTAGCTAAACTGTTTTTCACATCTATTTGTAGTTTTTTGTTTAGTTTTAGCTAATTATATTAACCTTGTGTCAAACATAGGGCCCGGGGACCAGAACCGGGTCATTAAAGAGTCTGATCTGAACCGGTGAATGCTTTTTTAAACTACACAAAGATAAATACTAGAAACCATCAAAAACACACAAATTTAGGTGGGTTTTCAACATAAATTAATCAGTGGACAATTTCATATTTTATTCAACAGGAAAAATGGAACATTTTCTTCGAATTAACAGAAAATTGCAGTTTTTTTATATTAGGAAAGTTTACAGATTAATTTCTTAGGCTGAACGGTACCCAGCCATGCTGATTTACTAGAATGACATATCTGTGTAATGACCTTAGGTTGGCCAAATACTGAAATCCAGAAATGTGGACATTTTCAGAACGTACTTAGACTTCTTAACCCCAAAAAAATGTTTTCTTTATAGATTATCATCAGTCTGGCTCATTTAAGGTCAAATTTATCTGCATGTGATCCACGTATGTACTAAAATGAGCTTCACAGCCGTGCTCTACATATATGAATCTATGGGGAAGTTCTTTTTTTGGTGATGTGGAGGCGACAACAACAACAATAAAGCACAAAGCCAGACAGCCAGTGGGCTGCAGAGGAAATCTGAACAGTCATATCTGACCTTCAGCCTCACTCATAACCAGATTCCTTGTTAAATTCGGCATCGTGCTCAGACCTTATCGTCGAGGTCGTCGTCGCTCTCGTCCATCTCCTCCAGTCGGAGGCTCCACTCGTACTCCACGTGGATGTGCGGGTTGAACTTCCCCTCTGCGGCCTGCACGAGCTGACACACACAAACAAATCCGTTAACTCAAACTGCAGCTCTACACAAACAGATCATTACGGCTACGAGACAGAGAAGGTGGATCAAAACTGGCTGCTAATTAAAGCCCCCAAAAAACTATGAATGGGAAGAAGAAGCAGCGCAATAAGAAATAATGAGGCAGCGTAAAGAGACTAATGTCACAGGTTAGACTGAGTCAGAGCCACAGTGAGTGCTGAGCATCAGTCATCATTCTTTTCTAGACGGCAGTAATTATCCAGTTTGTGATCACAAAAAACAACAGCAGTTTTTAAAAAAATGTATTATTATTATTATTATTTCTTTTTCTTCTCAAACAGTAAGATTTTAAAGATGTTATTTACTTTTCCCCACACGTGTACCTTCAATAATAATAATCCACAGCTTTGCCCACCCAGTCAATAACACCCATTATCCTAACAGTCACTGATTTGGCTTTATTATTTACTTCTTTTCTCTTGTCTGGCACATCGTTAAACTAAAAAAAACCCTGAGACTTGGAGATTTAACTGCTCTCTGCAGCCACTGATGATGCACAGGACACAAACATGAACATCTGGAGGTTGTATAGAGATGGAGATTTTACAGATATATGGTATTAACTCAGGGGAAGAAGGTATGTTAAAAAAGGAGGGGGCAGGAAAAATATTGAATTAAATTTATTTGTAAAAGGGGCAAATGTGAGGAATAGATATGAGGGATTTTGAAAATTGTTTAAATATAAAATAAGGCACAGAAATATGAAACTGCAACACAACTGCTAAACAAATTTATCAAACAGAGGAAAAAAACGTAGCTAAAGTAACAGTTCAACATGATTTTTTTTAGATAATAGTTTCTATTTATTTAATTTTTATTTATGTTTCAGTCTTTCATTTATTTTTACAAATAACTGGAATTAAAATTATCTTCTTTATTGAGGCACCAGACCTGAAATTCTACCATAACACAGAAAATTTGTTTGCTTGTAAATTCCTGCTACATGATTGCAACTAAAACTGGCACACAGATATATTTTAGGCCCCTGCAGGTTCTCATGATGTCATCATTTTGCCTAGCAACCACCTAGCAACAGGCAAAAATGACCCATTTGTAATGTTTAAGCACCTGCAACACCTCATAAAAGCATCGCATCAGATTAATTTCACAACAAAACATTTTATTTAGAGAAAAATATTATTTTTCATTACTGCAAACTGTGACATTTACACTATCAATACTCAGCCTATGAAGTGAAGTTCACTGTATTTACAAGTTTAATGTCAAATCAACAGCTGACTATAAATGCGCTGTGAAGGTGTGGAGATGAGATTTCAAATCAGCTTTTTTCCAGGATGTTACAGACTTTTAAAAATGTGCAAGCACATTTGTAAAGAAAGCTAACGTACGAAATCCCTTTCTACTGCATGGGTGCATATTCAGACAAAGTGTTGCATGCCAGTTTGTCATTATATACTTCATATGGCGGTGGGCAGTGTCTGGATGATAAGTGGTCGTGGTCCCTTAATCATACGAAGAGGTAAATACACTTTGTTGTGTATGATCACACAGCGAGTCCAATATTTATCTTTATTCATATAAACAAGATAACTCCATACTTTTTTTTTACTTTTCTCAGTGTGATTAAAAATATCAGCTTACCAAATCCACAAATAGACCAAATAACACTGCAGCATGGGCACGCACTAGTAAAATACACACATGCTGCACACTATCTGGCTCTAAATTAATGATTTGATGTCAGTACAGAGGATGATTTCACCTTTTATACTGTCTACCTGTCGGGAAAGGTGCGGGTGAAATAGACTGAAGTCCCCTCGGCTTACCACTAATTACATCTGAGGACATAAGGACTTATGTGTGACACAAAGATCAATAACTTAGATCGTCTATATGTGCTCGAGCTAATAGCCAATAATCTTAATCACAGATATAATTCAAGTACAAATCTAGTTAATATGTAAATAAAATGTTGTTATAGGCACATTTTCCTGTAACAATAAAAGATTTGTCCAACTGTGTTTATTTTTCAGAGATTCCAAACAGCATTTAAAGTGTTTTTCTGTCTTCTTTGCTCATATGACTGTTAATAACAAACATATATCAACCATTACTTCCACTCTGCTGCTGCTACCGCCCGCGGCTGGAGAGACCTCTGACTGCCATCTAGTGTTCTCACTAAACTGCCCGGTAACTGATGAACACCCTTTATGTGGCTGTGTGTATGTTTGGGGGAGGACGGGGGGTTTGTGTAATGTTTCTGGGCCTTTAATGATCTACTAAGATGTCCAGCTGGTCGGTCCTATACTTACTGCCTCCTCACACTGAGTGTTCCTCAGTCGCCTGGCAACGTCCAGCGCCGTCTCTCCATTCTGATTGGCTGAAAGGGCGAGGACGGACAATCAACAGTTAGGAGTCTGATAGGTGATGGCATTAACTGGAGGACGAAGCTCGGCGTGTGACTCACTGATGTCGGTGGCAGGCTTGCCCCTCAGGAGTAACTTGAGGCACTCTGGCTTTTCGTACATGCAGCAGTAATGCAGGGCGGTGTTCCCCCACTCCGTCTGCTTATCCAGGTTACCGCTGAGTTAGGAAAAAAACAAAAACAAGACTCGCGCAGTGAGGTCACATGCCTGAGGGTGTTTTCCACAGTCGTGCAGCTTTAGGTTAATATGTTATTGCTCAGGATTTTGAGGTTTAGCATGAAAGAAGAGGATTGGAAACAGCACATTAGACGTCTTGAGTAGAGGTGAGACATTAAATCATTCAAGAAAAACTACAAACTACAGCTAATGGCACAGTAGCAATCTTTAGATCTTCTGCAATTCCCATGAAGGCAACAAAAAAAAATATTAAAAGACAAGTCCTAGACATGGGTTTAATTAATGAGGGGGTCTCAGTTCAGCAGTGGAGACTGTGTGCAGTTGGAGCAGTGGTGGGTAAACAATTGAAAGGAGAGGAATAAATTAAGGCAGAGAACAAGTGCTTGACCCATTTCTGTTTGCCTTGTGGGAATCTGAGCTGAGCTGAGCCGTGTGAAGCTTTTCCTCTGCACTGCTTTATTAGACTAGAGCACAGAAAGTGACTCGCAGCAGACAGACGGATCAAATTTAATACAGGGTGTTTACACCAAGCTGTGCTGTTTTATACACAATTTTACTCCAAAGTACTCGCGCGTGTTTTTATGAAAGTTGAACAGCTCTTTGCACTCCTCCTGAGCCAAGCTGAATGCACGCAGCTGCATTTTCTAAAAGGTTTAGCAGCTCTTTAAAAAACAAAATGTACCTGTTCTGCACGAGGAAGTCCACCAAGTGCAGGGAGGTCTGGTCAGCAGTCCGTACAGAGTAATGCAGTGCAGTCTCTCCAGCTTCCTGCAGGGGGCCATCAAACACAGCAAAGACTCAGTGGGGCGATCTTGGGGAGCATCCATTCTGTATTCTCTCTCTGTCTGCGACTCTTTCAGCATTTAAACAAGCTGCAGTAAACAAAATGGCTCCTAAAAATAATACTTCTGCAGGCCTGATGCCGGCTTTTGTCCATTCCTGGGAGTCTCTTGCTTTTATTTCATCTGCCTTGCAGCACCAAAGCTGGATCTAGGTGGTGGTGTTTTAGATTCAGCATTAAAGATGGAGGTAAAGGCGAAACATATGGAGCTAACGCTTAAATTTAGTGGATCTGTTGGCATCTGAGAGGGGGTCGGATTTAATCACGCACTGCTGTCACGCTGTCTGTGTTTTGAGTTGGGGGTGGGAAGTCACGGTGCAGCCCTTTGGATGCACTGACAGCAGCAGATCAGATATCGGTGAGTCAGACTTCACAGCGCGTTCAGCAGCACCACCCCCCCACTCTCCGTCACCAGACGATATCCTCTTTTATTCCTCTGCAGCATTGTGCACTTAATTTTTCATTAGGGAACGACCGTGTTCGGGTTATAAAACCTTGACCCATTTACGTCAGATTAAGTCTTATCACGCATGTTGTTCACGGTACTGTATCCTCACCAGACACTGCTTGTTATTCAACTTTCATTTTTGCCTAAAAACAGCAAAAAGGCAAGAGAACAAAAGCGAGAGGGGGAAAAAAACCCAAAACAAGCTGAACCACAAAATAAAAAACAGACGCATGAACTGAGCCGCTACAGATGTCGCCATCTAAATATATGTGGACCCAAAACACATGATGCCCTGCAATGTGGTGGAGGTTTGCTGGCTATCACCACCTGCTGGAGAAGTTAACCCGGATGACTCAGAATTTTCCAACTGTTACACCCATTTCTAACTGCCAAATAATTCACCAGCTGGCAAGAACGTGTCAGCAGCGGTGGTGTTGCTGGGAAGAAACCACACATGAGGATGAAACCACTGCAGGAACACGCACAGAGCACTGACCAGGCGGCTTCTGAGCGTCGCAGTCTGCACGTGTTATGATTCCAGGCATGTTTTTGCATAGTCCTGTCAGGAGAAGCGGACAGCTCTGGCTTCAAGTGTTCATGTTTGAATTCATTTGAGCTCCTCAAGCCATTTAATGGTTTAATTACTGCCCATTTCCATACAGGGTTCATTCATGTGCTTTTTTTCTTGATTATTTGTGATTTCTGCTCGCTGTATGACCCTCTACTGGCCTTTTAAACTTTTAACCCTGTGGCTGATTTTGGCTTAGAGTTACCTGACAGTGTGATCTGTAGCTGGCTACAGAGAAGCGAGGTGTCGTCAGAGTTGGATATAATGTTTTGCTTTACTGGCATAAATGGTCCCCATCTGTAAAGATGCACTTTTTAAGGCACAATTTTATGATCTTCAGCAAATTGTTTTAGGCGTGCAATTTTATGTGTAGTGCTATTACAAAGCAGATGTGGTGTTTTACTCTCTTATAATCACAAGATTACGCTTCTCCATTTTCTTTCCGCATTGCATCACTTTGGGGAGATGTCCTAGGCAGCAAGTTGAAGGGAAATATGACTGAAAATTATTCTATTTCTTTTTTTTTCTTCCATAACATATAGTTAATAAAGCCTGGACTTCATTGTTGATCCATTTTCTGGGCTACGTTCCACTTTTAGAGCCTTTTCTTTAACAGTACGTTGTGTACACCAGAGCTTTTGTTGCCAATAAAAAGTTTCTCTTCTGCCCTGTAGGACCTATAAAAAGTCCTATAATTTAGGCTTCTGCAAACTTTGATAGTCTACAGTTCCTAAACTGTGGACACACAATAAAAGAGAGATTTCCTTCAAGTTAAACAAATAACTAAAAAGTTTCAAAAAACATGACTTATTATAGAATTTCCCAGAGGTACCTACCCAAGGGATTAATAAAGTTCTATCTATCTATAAGACTAAGAAAACTGTTGGACAAATCTAACACCGTCAGTCTTTAAAAGCACTAATGTTTATTTTTCGATTCACCTCTACTGACATTGATTTCGACACCATAAAAAAAAAATGTTTGAAACAAAATTATCTTATCGTGTTTTTAACTTTGGATAAATCAGACCTTTAGATGTCTCTTTGACTCACCGGTCCTGCCTCTGGAAGCGGCTCCATAAGCTCCACCCCCTCCGCATAGACCTGAATAAGTGCCAGCAGGTCCCTGGACTGAACCGCCTCAAACAACTCGATCATTTTAGCTGCCGCAGACGTGCACGTCTTCCTCGCGTACTTGTGGTCCACATACTTGGCGTTGATGAACTCCTTCCTCACTGTCCTGTGGACAAAATGTCAAAAAAAAAAAGTTAGAGAGTTGAGTTGAGAGATAAAGATTTGTTTATATATAAAACTTACATGTCACTGGAGGGAGTGGGCTTTGGTGATGGGGAGGGGAGGTTTCCCTCCATGATCTCATTGAAGCTACTGTTCCCTACATTCTTGGCCAGCTGTGGGAGAAAGAAGGGAAACATCAGCAACCAAAGAAAGACACATGATGTATCCCTGCAGCTTTACAGATTAAAATTGGCTCCATCCTGTCTTCACAATACTCTTTCATGATTCCTCATATTTCAGGTGAAAACAGTGAAGGGTGTGCCTCGAAAATAAGATCAGTTCCCTCGACAGGCCGTTTGTCTGACTCACCAAGAGTTCTGAGGTTCCTAACTTGTCGAGCTCCATGGACTGGATGCGGGAAATGTGGACTCCCATCTCTCGGTGGATGCCAGAGCACTCGATGCAGGTGAGGATCCCCAGGTTGGTGGACAGCCACTTTGGGTCTATAGACAACAGTGTAACACAAGTTATTACGGCTACAGGAGGCTGATATATAAACAGGTGGTGATTTGACCTCCTACAGTGGGGATGTCAAACTCATTTTACATTGTGGGCCACATATACAGCCCGCTTTGATCTTAAGTTGACCAAATCAAAGAAACTCTCCTTTCTTCCAGTCTAAATTTTAAGTATGTATTTATTTCCTGAGACATTTTAATACAAAAAGTGCAATTTTAACAATAAATCTCAGTTTTTCTAAATGATAAAGAAATGCTGCTTTAAAAACAATGTTTTCACTGTGGACATACTGTGTAAAAAAAAACAAAAAAAACAACAACCCCCAAACAAACAGAAACCTTTAGATGACTTTTATTTATTACTTAATTACTTCTGTATAGTATGAATAGCAATGAGGTAGGTCTTCAGCCATCAGTAAAAATTTTGTAAAATGTATGAAAATACAGTTTGAAGTCCAAACTTTATGCGCTCATTCACATTTTCCAGTACCATCTAGTGGTTTGGATTAGAGTCTTTGCCGGGACAATTCTGGGCGCCGGGCCTTATGTTTGACAACCCTATCCGACAGCATCGAGGGCTCAGCTGATAAACCTCCCCACATGTAGCAAATCTTACATGCAGCATGCAGTTTTATTTCCTTTTTAAATTGCTGCTGCCCTGCAATCTGCTTTGCAACCCACCTCCGCTACAGATGCCTCTTTTCAAGCTCTTCCTGACTTCTTATATAACTGATGCCTGTTCTGTATTGCGTTATGCTTGCCGCACTAGTCACCGGCCGCAAGCACTGTGACTTTAAAACCGCCACAAAAGCATTTATAGTGATGCTTGAGGCGTGCTTGACTCTGATGACACAAAAGAAGAAGTTGAAACAGGAAACAAAGCGATTGCTTAGGTTTTTTTCTTCCTCCACAGAATGTCTCATCTTTTCTAACTGATGCAACACTCTCTCCCTCAGTTTTCTGGAAATATCTGTGGTCCTGCATTAACACTGAAATGCATGTAAAGCCAGACCATTCGTAAGGGTAACAGCACTAAGCATAAACTGCCAGTTAGGCTTTGCATGTCCACATGTACCATATCCTCAAATCACTGCAACAGAAAACAACCATCTTGTGAATAAACTAGCCCTGATTGAGCTGCTAAACCACAGCTTATTTTTCCACTATATTCATTGACTTTATTTATTAATGCATCACCACTGCAAAGCACAAAGGCGCACGCGCACAGAGATGTGGCAGATCCTCGAAACCTCCAGAGACTGAGCGACTTTGCTGACTGATGTTCTGATGCAATCCGGGGGAATTAAGGAAGCTTTAAACTGTGACCTCAGTGATGCTGATGCTGTGAGGCGAGGGGTGCTGCTCTGTCTGAAGCTGACAAGTTAACACCAGAGGAGGCTGGTGGAAATGATAGAGACAGCCCAATAACCCGGTGAGTCATGCACACAAACACAGACTGCAGGAAGGCACGTGCACACATTTACACAACACAATTAACAGATGCATTGTGAATTTATGGGTCCTCTATAGCTGATTAATGCTATCTTACAGATGAATTTCCAGTCAGAGCATCGAATGAGCAGCAGAGGGAACAACGAGGTGACCTTTGAAAGTCATAAAAAGGTCCTTCAACCACCAAATTAATTTTATGTGTTGAGGAAAGGGAAGCATGGGCGTCACCTTCTCGGTCAGATAAAGGAAAACAACAGGAATCAGATGCTTAAATCCACATCTGGAACATGTGTTATGCCAAAGCCATGTATATGAACGGATGCAGCAACAAGAGAGCAGACATGACAAATTACCTCCGCTCTCTGAGGACCGCAGGGGTCGACGAAGCGTGTGTGACTTATGTAACATCGTGATGTAATGATGTTGTTTCTCAAAGCCCAGAAATGTTTTTTTTTTCTCCCCCAAGAGATAAAGTCCACCGCCCCAGTACTCTGCAAGCTGCTGTGTATGTTTATATAGACAGAGTGGAGTGTGTGGATGCAAGCCTGTGTGTGCTGAGAGTCAGAGGGTCTGAGTGTCCACGGCACTCCTGAGTGCTGACTCTTTGCTTTCTAATGTGAGGGGGAGTATCGGGATAGAGCTGCGCCCTGAATGCTAACAACACCAGCATGCGCGCACACACACTGCAGTGTAGCTCGCTCAGCAACCATCTAACTGAAGGACACGGAGTTCAAGGCAGCGGTGACATTGTAAAGCTACCGAGACAGGAGAGCGGCTTTAAATAAAACATGGTCCACATTTAAATGGACTCACGCAGCTCCACAAACACACCTGCAGCTCCACAGTCGCAGCAGACTTCATTGCCCGGCATGCGCAGCACGTCTTCTATGATGGCTTTGGTGAGGTCCTCTAATCCGTCCTCCCCTCCGCTGCTCTGCTCGCCACGAAACGCCATGTTTAATGCCTCCTCCTTGCTGTTGGTCAGCACCGAGATCCAACTGCAAGAGGGAACATTGTTAGAGACATTACAAACAATAAAATAAAGTTTTACTTTATTGAGATAAAAACAGCTAGGGGTAAAGTTAAGGAGAGCAATTCAGCATAGCATCATTTTGTGATAAAATGTCAGGAAAGCGCCCATCACAGGTTCTTAAAGCCTTCGGTGACCTTTTATCTTGTCTAAATGCATCAAAATCACAAAAATACACAGAAAAGCAGCAACAGGGACGCTAAAAGGAGGGATTATGTTGCATTTTTGCTTTACAAAGATGCTAAAACACACAAATATTTGCCCATTCTTTGGTTTCTTCGAAAAGGTTAAAGAGGAACCAGTGCACCCACGCAGGCCTGTGGCCGTTACAACGAGGCGGGCGTACAAACACGACCTCCTGCATTTCACTACACAAAGCACAATCTGCACACACGCAGCCGATCACAGCCCTTCCTCTGTCACTGCCACTCAATCCCCTCTCAGAGCAGACAGACAGTGGGCACACAAACCGATGCATTCGATTGTCTGTTTATTTCCATGTGTGGAAAAACAAGATATTTTAATCCACTAATGCGTAGGTGTGCAGATGCCAGGCCAAAAGTGTTTGCGTGTTTGCTTACAATATGCATTATAATATGCTGCCGGCCTAATTGCGGAAGAGCGTGATTACGTGAAGCGAGCGCCCTATGAAACTCTAAATATTTGAAGGGAACTACAAAGAAGACGACGCCATCGCCGACACCACTGCAGTTGGAATTGCGTGACGGAAGGAGCAGAGCAGAGCCGCGAGTGGCATCCCAAAGGACTACAAGCAACATGAAGTGTTCAAGCAGGACTGAGCGAAGAGGCAAAGCCACAGCGAGGCTGGAAGATCGACAGTATTCAGACTCGGGTTTGTTTTCACTCCTCTGTGTTTATGAGTGATTCGGCTCCGGGGGAATCACATCTTATGTCCAACAACGCCATCACAACACTGCATTCAACTGTTTTTGTTTATCTGTACGCAACTGCTGATCTCATCCCAGCTCCTGTTTGTTGGGCAAGCTATTAAAAAGCCTGTAAAGCATGAAAACAAAAATCACCAAAATATAATTTTTTTTAAATGGAGTTTTAATTGAACCTTGTGACAATTTTTTTTAAAAAAATAATTAAATATTAAACAAATATCTGGCTTTTAAAAGAATACTTTATTGCTTAAACGTGTATTATATTAACAGGGTTAATAGTTTCATTAAAAATCACATACGTACGTTGACAATCGATTAATCCCAGTTTCTCAGTTCTATTCTTTCATTGTTATTTGTGTTTTATTTTATTATTTTAGTGTTGTGGCCTTTGTTTTAAGTTAAAGTAGGGTTGCTTTGAGCTTCGAGAAGTGAAGGCCTTTAAACACTGGTCGTGTAAAATCTGGGTGAATTTTTCATGCTTTAAAAATATTTTTCTGACTCATTCTTAAGTCCGCCGCTCACACTGACCGCGTACTTTCACTGGATGAATCTGTGATATTTATTCTTTCAGTAGACACTCGGTCTTTCAGATTTTCACATGAGTATAAACAGATCTGACCAATCAGACCAGCGCATTTGGCAACAAGTGCGCTTGTAGATCAAAACACATACCAGTACTTTTCTAAACATATTTATTTACTTAAATCAAAATCTGATCCATAATCCGTCAAGCAAACAGGAAAACTCGTGCATTCATCATCCTGTGACTTATTCTCACAAACTGACAAAGCTAGTTTCACTTGAAATTTCTGGAAAATTGAGGCGGCCGGTTTCCACAACACGATGACAAATTAGCGACGTTACATGGTTACCGCAGACACCAAAAAACGACTGTTGCACAGTTTAACGTGCCTGCAGCTGCTTTACTCTGACCAACCAGCCTTAATTTACAAATTTAACTTTCTGTTCGTCCTCCCACATGGTAAAAGCAAAGCCGTGTCTTTGTGACATATTAATTATTCAAATTTCACATGAATGCAGACGGCATACTCTGCACTGCAGAACTGCTCCTGTAACTCAAAAAACACAACGTACAGGCTTTTATATAGTTCCCAAAAATTATCTAACGCTTGTTTTTTTAGCCACAATGACGACTAAATTTGTCCTCATGGAGTCTGACTACACAGACAACTCGCCAATTAACAATATGACTTCTTGTGTCATAAATACGATTCGACTTCAACAGAAACGGCAAAAGTGAACAACGCTAAGGCACTTTTTTATATCACACCTCCTTATTTTTCATGTGCAGTCACTATAACACTGCTGTAAAACGAATTTAAACACGTTAAGTGTGTGAAAGGATCTCTTAAATAGGTAGCACAACCGTGGTTATTCCTGTGTATGTGTGTCTGCTCGTGCGTGAGGGTATGGGGAAGCAACAGTATGAAGTTACAGCGACCTGAATTACTCCAGACCACCAATCCCACTGCCATCCTCGCTGCCACAGAGTCGCAGCCTCACTGCTCTCTACAAAGTGAAAAACACTTCCTGTGCTCAAGAGTGACAATGAAGCGACACACCAGCGACTAACCGGCGTCCAATTAATGAAAAACCTTTAGCTGACAGCTAAAGACACCTTTAGCGAGATCACACATAGAAGAATAAATGGGTGTGTAGACTGAGGCGAAGTGGTGTCAGACTGATTCAAACAGCGATAACAAGCAGAACGAGGATCATGTGTCTGTCGTTACCCTGAAGTACTCACATGACAAACTCCTGCTCATCCTCGGCCTGGAAATGATACGTCCGGTTATCTGCAAACAATAAACGGTGGAGTTAAAAAATGCAAATGTCTACTTTTGCATTTATGATAGCCAGCATGCAGCAAACGATTCTAACGCTTATCTGTGTTCTTAATACACTATTATACAAAGAAAACTGCATGTGGAGTTTCCACAGGTCCTTTTACAAGAGGCAACTCTCATCATATTACAAGTGTTTGTCACAGAGCCATTCAGGCATGCGTTAAAGTGCGTGACCGTGTGTGTGTGTGTGTGTGTGTGTGTGTGTGTGTGTGTGTGTGTGTGTGTGTGTGTGTGTGTGTGTGTAACTTACGAGAAATGAGATCAAAGCATTTCCGGTCCTCAGTACTTGGTTTCACCTGGCAGGTGAGCAGGTTGAGTTTGACTGGCTGCCTGTTGGACTGTAAGAACAAACACAAAGATCACACACTGGACCACAGTGGAAATATTACACACAAGCACAACACCGTCCTCACATCAGGGACATAAATATTTCGTTGCTTTGGGGATTTAAGTTCAGTCAAACATCTCAAAATGAGAAGCAGTCGACATGTGTATGCATGTAAGCTGGTGTTCCTTGGATGAACTGCAGTGACTGTGTGGATCACTTTTCATCGTTCAGTGACATCATCGTCGTATTACCCACAGAAACAGTAATATCTGTGGGTAATATCATCACCTGGATGAGCTGGCGACCCGTCAGCCTCTCCTACCTCATTGAATAATTCACTGCCATTAATAACTGGATGTCTTCAAATTCCCTTCATCTTAATCCCGGCAAAACTGAGGCTCTAATTTTCAGTTCTTACGATCCCCACCAGGAATTTTGCTATCAATATTATTCCCCTGCATTTGAATTTTGAATCTAAGAATCCTTGCAAAACTCAAACCTCTACTGCCACCCAATAATTTAGAACTTTTAGCAGTCGCCTTAATTTTCTCCCGTCTGATTCCCTCTTTCTCTTCAGCCAGTCTTTAACTGGTCCAGAACGCAGCAGCTAGGCTAAGCCTCCTGGCAGTAGCGTCTTAAGGTGGCACAAATTGCCTGGAAGTGCAAGTTCAAGAACACCCACCTGGCCAGGTCACCACTGAAACGCCTACATCACCAAATTCAGCCTTAATGTATGCATGCTCCCTTAATCACAACGTATTAGTACCGGCATTGTCATGACACGAGCGATTATACATCATAGCCTGTTATTTTTGTCAAAGGTCTATTTGAACACTTGGGTTCACAAGAACTCGTGCAGGATGTTTCATAGATGCATCTATGGTTTCATTCAAACAGTTGGGTGTCCACGCCGCCCACCCGCTCGGCCCTTAAGCCTTCAGTCTGAGTGGTAACTAGCCACAGCTCACATATCACCCCTGTTCTTGCTTCCCTTCACTGGCATCCAGTGAAACTCAGAATCCATTTAAAAAGAAAATTATTGAGAACACATGAAGCCCTACATGGCCAAGCTTCAGCACATGCAGCAGCCCTTAAACTGTTCCACACTTTTTAGGGCTGTAATAACAGAAATGCACAGTGATAACAGAAATGCACAGAAACCTTCTTTGATGTTTGGCAGTAGAGCCCATCTTGTTTGACTGAGGGGTCTTCATATTGTTCATTTTGTCAGAAACAACAAAAAGAAATTATATAGAAAAGGAGAGAAAAATGCTCATGTTTGAGTAGCTGGAGCCACCAGATGGTGGGTATATTTTCATTTTAAAAGGATTTGCATAATTCTCGTAGATAATTGTATCAAGTCATGTTTTTATTATTCAACAAAGCTTCTGCGGTCCGAACTACAAGCTGAACTCAAGGTGCCCCCATTAAGACAGTGGACTGAGCTGGCTGTGCTGTGTACTGTAATAATTGGGTCCAGTTGGCACGTACATACTGAGCATTGTCTCCTGCCAGTGCCCGGGCAGAGGGGGGACGAGGGCACGTGCTAATGAAATGCTAACAGGCTGTTATGAGCCTTGGAGTTGGTGTTAGCCTGCTGGCAAGATGCCACATCCAACTAAAGCCACCTAAAGTTCATCTGCACTGAGGCCTGAAAAAAAGGGAAAAACCTGAAGCGGCGGTAAACTGCTCTCGGACAGAGAAAAACGATTACAAGCTCAGTATGATAACCGCTCAGTGGGCTAAATTAGAAACTGAGGTCAAAGATTCAGTTCCTCCATCACAAAACGCAACAAGAGAAAACATTTTCCTCTCATATCACAGGCGACCACTTCCTCAGAGCTTTGCAGCAGCAGCGTGAAAGTTCAAAACAACAAAGCTCACGTTCACGTCAGTCGCGACCATCCTGATCCTCCCCGCTGTGTTACAGCTGGAGCAACTGCTGTGTCTGCTGGGAAATAAGCCGCCAGAGTGCCAACTCCACCAAGCTCATCCCACACGCCCGACTCGCTGCCAATCCTCACCGGTTAGAAGTAAATAAGGCTGAATTCAAACATTTGCATGTATGCTTAAAGCCGTCAGGGATGATTTATCTGATTTAATCCACAGGCTGTTACTACACAGACATGCTTGCGGATTTGTAAGGCTGTGCTAACACCGGCACGCTCACAGAGACAATATGCTAGTGTTTAGCAGATATGGTGTTGACCATTAGCCATCATCTGCTACTTAGCTCTAAACACAAAGTACAGCTGAGGCTGAAGGGAGCGCCATTAGTTTATTTGTTGAGGTATTTCAGTCTGACCGCAGCGATGACTGACCCAGAGTCCCCGGAGTCAAATTGTTAGCATAACGACAAATAAAACACATCTAAAGTTTCCTGGTGATGTAAACACTTTATGAGAGGATAACATCTGCTCTGTTCGGTATTTCAGCTACAAACAACAGAATATATGTATAAACTCTGCTTCTCACCCCCGTGTGTGGTTTGTGGTAAGTGTGTCTTCCTCAAGCTCAATTCTGGAAGTTTGGGGGTTTCTGCAGCATATAAGCCGTCCTACTTTTAATCTGCACGCACAAACCACACAGTTAACTTGCAAATTGGAACCAGTCCCAATCAGTGGGTTGATATAATCTGCCAATACAAAGATGCATTTGTGTTATTGGCTATTTTCTTTCTGCTATGCACAGTTAGGGAAGGTACTGTCTGTCCAGCAAAGAAGCTCTGATTTCCTACCAGCAGACGAGCGTCACAACTAACAGCTTGTCGCCAACTAGTTTGTGAAAACTGGACAATAAAAACAAAAACGTGGGAACCTTATCATGTATACGTTTGACGTTTTATCTCTGCACTACAGCTGTTATAGTATTTGTATTTTTTTTTCTATTTTTACTAAAAAGCAGTATAGTTTACATGTGAGTGTTAGTGCAATATTGCTTCCTTGTGTGCTATACTGAGGGGGGTCTGAGTCTAAGAATTTCACTGTCAGCAGTGATGTGCCATTGTTACCTCTCTTACAAAAAAAAATCCCACAAAATCAAAATCTACAGTTCTCAGGGGCTCGCCAAAGCTGGGCAGCAGAAGTCTGGACTGCTGGGAGATGATGGTTCACTGTACTGTACAGTGGAACAAGAGATTCATATCATGGATGCGCAGCCAACAAATCTGCAGCAAGATTGTGAAGCTGCGACGTCAATATGAACCAAACTCTGAGGAATGATTCCAGCGCCTTGTTGAATCTATGCCATGAAAAATTAAGGCAGCTCTGAAGGAAAAGACTGAACTAAACTGAACTGAATACAGGTATGGGAATATTGGTAAAGACATATATCCAGTACCTGCTGTGCTCTATAACAAAAGGCAAGGCTGAAAGAATTTAATTAAAAATAATAAGTGCATATATTAAAATAAGCCACAGCTGGTAGCTCTGCAGATTTGATTTGGCAGATTTCTGTGCAGGATGCCCTTCTCGACACCCCAACCTTCCCCCAAAGGATTAATAAAACAACATTTCAATAGTTGTCTCGCGCCGACTTGTCAAAGCTGTATGAATTAATAAATCACATACAAATGATACTAATTGCTAAATCGATTCTCCTGGATACATTTAAATAATATTAAAAGTCAAGTTAATGTTGAAGCTCAGTTTATTTGTTGGTTATGTTATCAGGTTGTTTGTTTGTTTGTTTGTTTGTTTGTTTTGGAGGGGGGGGGGGTCACTTTAATCTGAATTGTATTTATAAGCTGTAAGAGGAATTTCAATCAGAAAGTCTTGCTTTTAATATTGACAAGGTTCAAATGTTTTTGATGACCACACTGACGTAAGTAAGATTCAAGAGAAGAAAAAAACCTTTAGGAGCTTTCAGCAAACACTAAAAGCACCAAAAACATAATAAATTCCTGAACAATGCATCGTTTCCTGTTAACAGACGGACTGTCCGAGCGTGATGAGACACCTGCCACTGCTCTGCCACAATTAGCTAAGAGCTACTGATTGCGCTAAGCCCCCCCCGACAGTCCAGCTGGTCCCGTGGGAGTTTCGAGGCTCTGTAGGTTACACCTCAGTGGCCGGCGGTTGACAGAATTAACCCAGATATACGAGCCCCGCGTTAGATTCCCGAGGTCCGGAGCGGGAAAGAAAACATCACACTGAAACTTGCCTGCTGCACAAGAGCGGCAGCGGTGGCGGTACCCTCACACTCGCTCTGAGATGAGTCACCGAGGCGCAGCAGGCAGCAAGGGGGGGGTAAGAGGGTGAGGCAAGGTTGCCATGACAACCCATTTATGTCAATTCCACTCTGCCAGCCTCCAGATTGTGACGAGAGAGAGAGAAAAAAAAACAACAACAACCTCCCCACATGATGTTCTCCTTTTGATCCGCACAGTCAGTGCTGAGGGTCACGGGGTTCATATGAGCAGCTGTGCCTGTGTGTGTGTGTGTGTGTGTGTGTGTGTGTGTGTGTGTGTGTGTGTGTGTGTGTGTGTACTCACTGTGGCATGAGAGATGGTGAGGATGCCCCCCTTCACTGAGCACTGCCTCCTCTGCCACACCTTCCTCAGCCTGTGAGAGGCGAAGGGGCGGGGTCAATCATTAGAGATATTTCCTGCCTGCTTTACATTTTAATGCGTCGTGAACGCACACTACAGCGTTTTTTTATTTATTCGCTGTGTTAGCAGCTTACCCATCACTCTTCTTCAGCAGGTAGCCTTTCTTCTCACTCCCAAACTCCTTGTTTCCCTGCAGCTGGTGCATGCTGTAGCCACCCTGCTTGCTCTGCGAGTCCTGCGCAAACCCACACCATAACACAAAATAAACACTTTGTGTGCACAGAACAGAGAGGCTTAATAAAGACATGCAACACATAGACAACACACACACAAAAAGGATTCTCTGACATCAAAGTGCTTCTGAAAAACAAACCAAGAGTGAAGACTTAAAAATAAAAGGAGGTAAAAGGCATGCTCTGCAACATCTCTACAGGGATAAAGCACTCTACTGTCAAGCTGAAGAACACAGACGCCAGCATGCTCAACATGCACCAACACTTACTCTTCTAGACTTGATTCCAGACAAGCAGAAGGCAGAGAGGAGGGGGAGATAGAGGGGAGAGGCGTGAAAGATCCGGCTCAGGTGCGAGAAAGTGTGCTACCTGCCCGTGTGTTAACCAAACCTACAATCCTCTGTGCTTATTGTCTAAAAGTGGTGCTACAGACAGAATAACTGAAATGTGAAAAACTGTATATATTGTTTCATGCAGACAGGCACACCGAGAGTGTGAACGTGTGAACCGAGAGGGTGTGAGCTAACGCACAGCCGAAGCAGCCTGTGCTGATAAGTAAAACGAGCCGGCAGTGCTGGCATACATGCCAACCCTCCCGATTTTTCCGGGAGAATCCCGAATTTCAGTGCCCCTCCAGAAAATCTCCCGGAGCCACCATTCTCCTGAATTTCTCCCGATTTTCCACCCGGACAACAAAATTGAAAAACCATATCGCAGAATTCATAGCGCGGCCAGCCAATTCCAGTTTCCAACAATGGCAGCAGCTATTTAGTTTTAATATTGCTCTTATTTCCCTTTCTGGGTTGCAAAAAAACTTTTAAAATATTTTCTGGTGAGATTGTAGCTGTGTAAACTTCAAATATCTGAGCCGGCGAGAACACCAAACTCCTGACACATCGTCTTCAAACCCCCGCGGTCTTTCGCTACTCGGGTTAAACGTGATATATAAGTCACTTTGATAACTTAAAAACGTTATTGTTTGGCTTTTTCAGTGTTTTATTTGTTCGTGAGTAAATTGGTTTGGCTGAGATTAAAGTTATTCGATTAGATTAGATTAATTTAACTTTATTAATCCCTCGGGAGGGTTCCTCCGGGGTTTTCACACAGCCTCTGAATTTGGACACCCCAGCCAATAATAACGGTGACATTTAACGTATTTTATCCGATAAATAAACACTGTAAAATGTATTTATCACCCCCCCCCCCAACAGCCCTTTTCAATGTCTCCCTAATTCTGAGGTCTCAAGGTTGGCAAGTATGAGTGCTGGAAAGTGTGTGAGAGTCGGGCAGCGAGTGGCTCTCCACTGAGCAGCCAGTGAGGCACAACGCTGGTCACCAGCAAAGCCTACCACACACTGGCTACCAGCATGGTACAGCACTGGGCACTCGCTCGGTGCTGCTGGAGACAAGCTCCAAAAGTTGGTGGTGGCCAGAGTGAGAGGACGTGAAAAAAAAGGAGGTTTCAGAATGACTGGGATGACTGAGTCAGGCCTGTTTTCAGCCCAGTACAGCTTAGTTTGTGCTGGGCTGGCAAGTTGTGAGTTTAAATTTGGCTTTGTGTGGTAGGGTGTGACCTGCTTACCTCCTTCTGGTCCAACTGGAGGGAGGACTTGATCAGATCTCGCAGGGCAGTCAGCTGCTTCTTCTCCTCATCCTGAGTTTGTTTGATCTGCAGATAGTGAAGTAAAGATATAAGAGGAAAGCTAAGAGGGCTAATAATGCACTTTTACAGAACTTTAGTTTCCCTTCTTTATTATTTATGCAATGTTCATTTAACCAGGAAAGTGTGACTTTTGAGATTAAAAATCTCTTTTACAAGAGTGTCCTGGCCAAGAAAGACAGCAGTATAATTAGCTGATAAAAATAAAAAACAAAAAGTATGTATAAACTTTAAAGGCAATAAATGAAACATCAATAAAAGACAGTGTTTTATACCAGAAACAAGGGCAGTAATATTCAGGCAAAACATCTACAGCCCAAATGATCCAATCACTTAAATCGCAGAGTTTACTTTTGATTTGTGAAGATACACTTAGGCGCAGTGAATGTACCAAACTATTAACTGCACTGCTCTCACGTCAGCACAACCAAACATCGTAATAAGGAGCTGAAAGACTGAATAATGTCTGATCCAAACGTGGCCCAAGTCAGGAAAATTTCAGGGCTTGAAAACAACAGTTTACAGGTGCTGAGAAAAAAGTTATAGTGAATGGACTGGTTCTGTCATAGCTCCACTTTCTTCTTTACTTAGGCACTCAAAGCACTTACATTTACACCATCTTACATTTACACTCCGCTGAACGCATTAGGAGGATCTCGGGGTTCACTGTCTTGCCCGAGGATACTTTGCTTTACAGACTGATGTGGTCAGGGATTGGCAGATTGGTAGACTAGCAGATGACCAGCCTATACCTCCCTCGCCCAACAAGTTATGTGAGGTCTAGTATTTTCCTGTATCATGACAGTGGGTGCAGGATTGCCCAACTTTTCTTGCTTTAAAAAGTGCAAGAGCATGATATTCTGAGAAAACTGCTGCTTCAGGAGAAAGCACAGCAGTGCTGTAAATAAGAAGTGGTGGTCAGCATTTGGTGAAGGATTATCCTCGCCTGTGTCAGAATGCTACATTTGCTTTATTTATATATATATATATATATATATATATATATATATATATATATATATATATATATATATATATATATATATATATATATATATATAATGTGTAATTAAAGTGAAGTGAAAATAATTCGG
The DNA here is from genome assembly GCF_964374335.1 of Astatotilapia calliptera. NCBI lineage: Eukaryota > Metazoa > Chordata > Actinopteri > Cichliformes > Cichlidae > Astatotilapia > Astatotilapia calliptera. The sequence continues at coordinate 23,062,908 of NC_137430.1, forward strand.
TTTGCTCATTCTAACGATGCTTCTTAGTTTTGTCCAGGAAAGCAGGTGACCGACTCTTGGGATAGCTCAGAAGTTGTTTTCTATGAAAAATGAAACCCTATAATGAGCAGGAGATGAAACCAGAGCGAAGAGGAGTTTTACATTGTAGAGATCAGCTGCCAGCTTCTCGATGTACTGCTTCAGCTTATCTGCTGTCTTCAAGCCATCTTGGAAGAAACTGGGGGGGGGAGAACAGAGATAACACGTGAACTTCACTGGCATTAAAAGTCATCCAGATGCGTGACATGTGATCAAATCTCATGTGTTACAGTGAGCTTGGTTTGGCCTTTACGAAGGTCACAGAAAGAGAGAGAGAGGGATAGGGCGATGGAGGCAGTTTAATGTATAGCCGGGCTCGTTCTGGCACAGGAGTGCTGGGCAGATTTGCAGAGGTGCTTAGCACATCCTGAAATCCATTACAGATGTGTCAGCGGTACACACCTCGATGCAGCTCCACGGCCGCAAATCACCACTAATGATCTCCATCTCCATCGCCATCCCTCTCTCTCTCCGTCGATGCTTTTTTCTTCTCGAAACATACATCTCCCTTCCTCTTTTCATTATTTTCGCTGCCACCGCTTTCCCTCTGCTTGTTTTCTTTCAGCCTCTGCACCGACAATCCCACATCTCTCCTCCCACTCCAGCGTGCTCTCCGTGTCAAGTACTGTTGACTTTGCAGAGTGTCAGAATGCACAGTTTAAGTGTTTATACTGCAGTTTTAGAAAAGGATTCACCTCCCTTGACTTGACCTCCCTTGGCACATTTTGCTGTGCTGCATAGTTAGCGATGGATTCATTCTACTTGGCGTTTTTTGGGTAATTTAATAACTGACACCCATTACGACTACAGTTTCTAACAACCTTTTATTTGCCACTTTTAGTGCAGAATTGAGGGAAACATTAATCTAACACTGCGGTAGTGTTAGATTGTAACTTTCTTAATTTTAGAAGTCGATTAAAGCTGAAGTGAACACAAAATTGCCTCCTGCACTTTCCTCAGCTCGCCATCCGGCGTCCTTATGCCTCTAATCCATCACCACTGCAGTTTTTCTCTCCATCAAGGCCCAGGTTGGACAGATTAAAGGGGAAGTGTATTGTTTTCTCCTGGTATTATGACAGGAACTAGAACGCTGAGAGATGATCTGTCATTCTGTCATGGGCCACAGTTCTGGCGTGGAGAGCACCAACTTTATTTACCCGCCAAACCCTGGAGCTGTCAGAACGCATCTTTGTGAGGACCTGTGCATATTTATGAGAGCTATATATGTGTTCCTGTGCACCCTGCAGAGCTGTGATTCATGCAGGAGCAAGAAAATTGACATCAAGAGCTGCACGGCAAGACGGAGAGTGAGGCAGCAACCTACTTCTTTTGAAAGAGTTTCGTTGGTGGGTGTGATGGACATGCCAGGAGAGCGTTACATATGGGTTAGGGGGATTAAGGTGGTACTTACTTGCACTGTGCGTGGTAATACTTAATTAGATTCTGAAGGAGGTCCACTCCTTTCTTGGTCTTGATCTCGTTTACTTTGATCAGGTACTGCAAGAAGGGGAGAAGCAGAGTTCAGCCATGAGTTGAAATGTAGGGTACGTTTAAAGGATTTCTGGGTTTAATGAGGTATAACATGCCAGCACTGTTACACAGACAGTAAAAGCTTCTGCTTTTGCCTTAGATACTTATAACATGAGCACTTTGCATTATGATAATCTCATCTGAGTGCACATATGTTCATGAGACCTTTGATGTGCGAGCCAAGCCTGCCTCAACACTGTGGGAGCGGAGACCAGACAAACACTGTGAAATTCCCTTGTAGAGCAGGAGAATACCATCCGTCTGCCTTGATCTAAATAAAGTTTCAAAGGGTTGATGGGAAATATTTAACATTAGCATTATTTAAAAAAAAAAGAAGAAGAAAAAAAAAAAGGAACAGCCTCTAGAGAAAGTGCTTTGTAGGCTGTGTGCTCAGTCTGGGTGCCTTCAGACGACGCTCCGACCAAACAAACAAATAAAAGAGGATCTTAATCTGAAACTAATCCTTCAGTGTGCCAATCCAGAGATTTACAAAGAGTCACAGCTAAAGACCACTTTTAGCACTACGGGAAATTTTACTCTATTACACAATACCGCTCTGGAGCCTGTGACGCCAACATACAGTTTCAATTTGCTCCTAGTATTGTGTTCAGATGCTTGGGTGCATTAGCACACGCCTGAGCGCGTGTGGATGCGTGCATATGCGTGTGTGCATGCACGCAACCCCCGCTTTGTCTGCCTCAGACAGCCTGTTGGACGGGAGATTATCCACATTTTGTGCCAGGCTTGTGCAGGTTCAGTGTTTCGCAGCGAGCTGCCGAATGTGCGAGTTTGGACTCTTTTGTGTTAATGAGCAGCGACGTTCGCACTGCTGCCGCGTCTGGGCAGAGCAGAGCACAGCCTGCTGAGCCCGGCCTTTCCGCGCTCGTTCACCGGCAACGTGGGATGAAAAGGGTGAGAGAGTGACAGCGTCCTGTAATCTGGTGATTGAGTAACGGCGAGAGAGCGAGCGCACGAGCGAGTGTGAGAGAAATGAGGTTAAGTGGGATGAACAGATTGTACCACTGACTGCAGCAAACGCCCTGCACACAACAGCAGCACCACTGATATCTCCAGCCTCTGTGGCTGTTGATTAAGAGATTTTTGATCCCAATGATTACTGTAGCTCCTCTTTCTTTTTTTTGGTACAACACCTTGTACACTTACAAAATGCTTCAAAACATAGACAACATTTTTTAAAATTACAGAACAGCATCATCTAATTCCCATCAGTAGAATTTAACTCTAATCTATATATTATTTTAGCTGCAAATCCGAACTTTTATAACACCGATGCATGTTATAACTCAGAGACACCAACCATTGTATACATTAGGTAATAGAGCTGGGCGATATATCGAGTTTTTAAAACATATCGATATATTTTTATACGAGATATAAGATGTGACAATATCCTTTATATCGATATAGTCTATGTTACGTTATAATTATAGTTGTGGAGCCGCAAGTTTGCCTCTCTTTCGTCCACTTTTGTCTCTACGCAACGTTACTCCGCCTCGCCTTCACTGAAGACAACTCCCCCTCCTACCCCATCGCTTCACGTGCAGGCAGCGACAAGACGGACACGGCAAATCTCCGTTAACGAGTTACTGCGCATCGCCCCATGCGTGGGGCTGGACGGCGTCAACGTGCTAACGAGCTAAACATGCTAACCCTAAAATCCTTTCATTCTCTCAAAAGTTGATAGCGCGCCTTATGTATGAATTCTGGTTGTGCTTGGTGGCCGCGAACCGATTTTATGTGGTACACGGCGTTCAGCAATCTGTCAAAAATGTTTTAGTACGACTTTGGTAAGCTACGGAGCTGCACCGCTTGATAGATTGTCGGCGCATTACGGCTACCGAGGAGCTTCGCGGAGTGATACGTACTGTGCATCAACGTAATATTACCGTATTGTGTGTGTATAAGGACCATAAATGGCACCTGTAAGAGAGGTGGTTATGAAGCGGATTTCAAACTCCAGGCTGTCAGTCACACAGTACAAGTTGGGAACAGAGCAGCTGTAAAATCTGTCTGTCTTTGTTATTATGCTCAGCGTCTTTTAGTTTACATTTTGACTGCACAATTGTGAGCTCTTTGTTTAGCACAAAAACAACCTTGTTTTCTTTTATTTATGGAGCATTATTATTTAATGAATGCTCATAATTTAATTTTGAGTAATTTTTCATGTACATCTGTGCTGTATGTTAATAAAAGTGCCTGTGTGACATCTGGGACACAGCTTTGACTAAGAACTCTTTTTGTTCTTACTTTATGGCTTAAAAAAAATATCGAGATATATATCTTATATCGCCATCCAGCTAAAAAATATCGAGATATGAATTTTGGGTCATATCGCCCAGCCCTATTAGGTAACGTCCCTGAACGCAGCTCATCTCATCTTACAGCAAATCTGCACGACCATGTGAAACAATGATAAAAACATAAACATCCATGGCCCTGCCAGCTCATGCTCATACATTATCTGAAGTGGTTTGACATCTCTGAATATAAATATTAATGAGTCCACAGGCACACCAGCGCCTGGTGGGTCATGGAGTTTTTAAAACTCCGTGTTCAGCCTCTACACTGAGCTATATTTGTCCCGAATACACAGAACCAAGCAGTTATGTTCTCATTATAGTGCGTTAACATGTTGTTTTTTAAGATAAATATATTCTTGAAACCACAAAGTCATCAAACTGGCGTTTTCAGTGAGGCCGTTTAAAAAAAAACAACAAAAAAAACAAAACACAAGTGGTCAAAACCACAAAGATGTTTTTATCCTGCTCAGAGGACTCCTGTCGGTCTGGGAGGACAAAGCAAATCAGCACGGATGTGCAACGCTCTCAAGAATTTTAAAATCAAATCTGGGACTGAGGAAGCCAGCGAAAGAGGAAGTTGGAGCTAATGTAATGTAGGAGCTACAACTCGTCTTTGGCATTCAGCATCAGCTGGAGGCGGACTGCTAAATTGGATAATGTGATGGTCTTCTGGAATCATGCGAAGATAAATCTCCCTCAAGTGCCGGTTCAAACATTTCTGCAGCAGCGTATGAAACACAACGTGAAAGGAGGCGCCGTGTTGAGCCTGCAGATGATCATCATAAACAATATGAAGCTTCTCTGTAGGCTTAAATGAATGAAAGGCTTCTCCTCTTTCTTACGGTGCTTTAGAGTGATTGGCTGTAAAACCACTTTCCTGTTTGTTTTTTTTAAATACTTGACATTTTAAAAGGATAAAAAGGGAAAAAGGGGGGAAAAACATCATTTATATATAAAAACAAACATGCCATCTGAATGGGGGGGCAGGGATAGGATAGGAGTACATTATATGTATCCAAATACATCCACATGTTTTTACATGCCGCCTTACAAGAAAGAAAAAGGATGTTTATAATTTCCAGCCATATCTCAATAGCTCAAACGCTTCCTCCTTAATTTTGGGGACATTCTTCCTGTAAACTTAACTTTCTGTATCATATTTTTCTATTTAATTAATTCAGGAGGTTTTAATGTTTTTCCAACCTTCTGCTTCGGTGCCATCCCTCTAATAAATAGATCTCATCTTGATTTTGGGAGATTTGACAGTGCGCAACAAATTTAAATGATCAAAACGGGAAAACACAAATATTTTATAAATATGCCAAAAGTTTATTTATAACTAAAAATTATGTTGTTAAATATTCACATTTTTAAACCCAAATTTGAGCCGGACTTCTCTACAATTAATTAATTAATCAAGCAACAACGTTCAACCACTAAAACCACTTTTACCTTCAGGAGTAACTCGAATCAATAACCAAAGAATTAAAGGCCACATTTCATGTGTTTGGCTGACAATCTGAACTGTAGCTGTAATTATTTATCTTACAAGCTGTTTTATTTCTGCAAAATATTCTTGAACACAATTCGAGCACTAATTATTTTCCATTCATTTCCATTTTGGATTTACTTTTTTCACTCGTCCACATCATTAAAATTTTCTGTTACTAAAAATCTGTAAATCTGATGTTTTAATAATTTGACTTTTTCACATTTTTTACTCATGTTTTTCTTCTTTTACTGTTTCACTTCATTTTTCAGCCCTTTTGTAGCAGCATTTGCAGATCAAGTTGTCTGCAGCTCTTAACAGTGGCTGCTCAGCAGGAAACGGTTGTGACTAGCTGATAAACATAGTGTGAAGTCAGAAGAGACTAAAAGCAGAACAAAAAGAAATAAGTACATAAAGTGACCTTTGTATTTAAGTGGCCATAAACAACTTCAAATTCACGATAATGAAGCTCTTTAAATGCTAAACGTGTGAATACTACGCTTGATAAAAACTTAAAGAGTGAGGGAATCTCACATAGACACTTATAGCTAAAGATTAGGAGCTCCAGTTTCCTCAAAGTCCCAGAATGTATTTATTTTAAAACTTGTGTGCCCAATATAATTTATTATGAATTCAAATGAGTCTCAAACAACTTCAGATGCACAAAGCCGCTGCATAATAATGACAGCTCAGCTAATCAAGGTTTATTTTTACCTTGGCTTGTCTTACAGAGGTTCTGTTGCATGCAAACATCATTTGCTTTGCAAAGGCGTAAATGATTCCCGCTGATAACAATCCCATGTCTATCTGTAAGAGCAGCACGATTTTAATTGTAAGACATTCAGAGGCGAAAATAAACTTGATTAGCTGAGCTCACGCCATTAGGCGCCAAGTATGTGCATCAGGGACACAAGATTAAAAAAAAAAACCATCTTAATAAACCTTAAGGGGACCTATAAAAGCTGAGATTCAAATAAAGTTTCCATGATACCAGAAAAAAAATGCAAGTAAGGGTCATGTGGAAGTGAGCTAAAATGCACACTAGCATCTCCAAACACTGAACAGAGCAGCCAAGCGGATTAGCAGCTGGTATTACCACATTAAAAGCCGTTACTAGGAGAGCTAAAACTATTATGAGATAAGGGCTTTGGTTTTAGAGCCACAATCCTATAACACCGCTAACACACCATATGCTGGCATCCTGACAGAGTTGGTGAGAATACCTGTCAGAAGGTTAGCATATTAGCATCTACAGTAGTGCAAAAAAAGTACACCTTCTTCACTTTTACATAACAGGACATAATGAAATATAATTTGGTACCTTACCAGATTACCGAAATAAAATAAAAAAAACCTCAGGTGATCAACAACATGACAGATTACACTATTTTATTATTTATTCAACAAAAACTCAAAGTCCAGAAGCAGTGAAAAACTAAGTACACCCTGTGGCTAAACATTTTGTAGAACCACGTTTAGCAGCAATAACGGGAAGTAATCATTTTCTGTATGGCTTTATCGGTCTCTCACATCGTTTTGAAGGAGTTAATGGCCGACAGCAAGGTGCTCAGGTCTTGTGGATGCAAAATCCCAACCGACACTTCTCCATCACCTTGCTTAACAGTTGGTATGAGGCATTTGTGCAGATATTCTGTGCATTAGAGATTTGAGAGGTAGGTAATACTTTCAAACAAGCTATACTTGTTGTGTCTTTTTCTAAATGTACTCTCATGAACTTTAACTTTTAACATGCTAACTGAGGCCTGTAGAGTCCGAGATGTGGCTAATTCTTCTAAGCATGGAAACACTACAAGAGCTTAAATGGTTTCCACTTGTAAATACTCTTTCTCACTGTACAGTGACAGACTTCATATTGTTTGGTAATGATTTTAAAACCCTTCTCAGATTGATGGGCAGCAGCAGTCTTTGCAGATATCGGTCCTCCTCTGCAGGGTGTGAACACATCTTACTGCTTCAGACCATCAAACTGCCAAAATCTCACTTTTATGGAGGTGCTCTACTTGCTGATAATCAGCTAATCAAGTGCATTTGAATTGGAAGCTCCTGGCTGCTACTCATCCTTTTAATTCCTGTAGATGTAATCAGTGTTTTTTTTACACACTACTTCTAGATTTTTTCCTAATTTTTCTAAATTAAAACAGTGAAATATATCAAGTGTTGCTATTCATCTGAAGTTTTATTTATCTAATTTTAAAACCTGCCAAGGACCAGATTGTTTTTATTATGTCCTGATACATAAAACCTTAGAACTGACAGAGGGTGTACTTTCCTTTTCTAATGTGAAGCTGAGCTGTTAGCGATTAGCTCAGAGATTCTTAATATTCTCATGTTGGCTCATGTTTAGCTTTAGAAGTCGTTGGAAAACATCAGTGGTAATCAAGTATGACTTGATCAGCCATTCAGTACGTGCTCTGTAACAGAGTAAGGAGAAGTTGGAAGACAGGTGGAAAATGTGGGCAAGGAAATACTTGAGAACCACAGTGAGAAGGGGGCAGATCAGCATGGCAGGGCACAAAAGAAGTGCAGCGAGTTTTGTAGTGAATAATTCATACAGCCAACAGCAGTGCAGCAGCCATTGGTCCATTATGTAAAAAATCCTACCAGGATAAAACAGTGAACGAGGCGTAGGCGTCACCACCCACCACTAGAGACGTTTTTGGCAGAGCAGAGTGAGCTCTAACAGTTTGTTCTGATTCTCATGGGCGTATAAGGAGCTCGCAATTGTTTTACACTTAATTCTCGCTGTCAGATTTCTTTAAGTTTGCTCTTTGTGCGCTAATATCAAACAGAGTTACAACATGTTTAACAGCAAACACGTTCACGGCACCAGATGAACATCTGAAAGCACTTAAAGACAAACGTTTGATTGTTTAGCTCAAATATCTAACTTATGTCATCGACTCTTTTTCTTCTTATTCTTATCCTCTGACATGCAATCACTGCAACAACCAGTTCAGCTCCAGTGCTGACAAACAAAGACTGAAAATACACGCCTTGCATTACTGTAGCAGAGGTGTATGTTGAAACCCTACACATGGTGCTGCACATTACAGTTTTGACAAATCACTAATTTAACAAAAAGAAATTACTAATTCATATTTTGCTAAACTACAACATTAATTAGAAGAAACTCGTGGATTCTCACTGTCATGTATTCTTGAGCCACCCCTCATTTCTTTATATATTTACAGGAAAATGGGAAATAGGTGGACAAATTTTGCGAATATATACATAGACATATAGTATAAAAGGCAAAAAGAGAGTTTGTCATTATTTGGACGACCACCTTTGTTTTTCAACACAGTCTGAACTCTCTTAGGCCGATCCATGACATAGGCTACGTTCACACTGCAGGCGAAAGCGCATCAAATCCGACTTTTTTGACCCTATGTGACCCATATCCGATCATGGTTTGACAGTGTGAACAGCACAAATCCGATATTTTCAAATCCGACCTCACTTTCGTATGTGGTACTGAATCCGATACATATCTGAAGTTTTAGAAAGCGACTGCTGTTTGAACGGTCATGTCGCATTAAATCCGTCTTTTACGTCACTGACACAAGACACATGCCAATTATCAGCGCCGGAGAAAACATCGCGAACGCTTCCTGGCCATCCAGTGTAGATGTCAGTGAAACTGTTGGGAAGACAACGTTGGAGAAACGTGAACACTTTATTTGTACTGTATAATCTGCAGATTCTGACAGAAATCTGCAACTATCCTTTGAAGCACCGCTCCTCTCTAAAACAGCAATACGGATAATTATTAGGCCATATGTAAATAACAAAATAACTTTATAACTTAAAGCAAAATTGGGAAACGTAAAGTCCGAAGCAGTCAAACAGTACTGTTTGCTCTGGGTCTAAACAGAGCGCGTTGTGTGTGACGTCTTCTTTTGCGCATGCGGGCCGCTTTGAGCGTTCACACTAGAGCGCGTTTGCTGTCGCATTTTATTTGTAGTGTGAACGAGCAGACAAAAAAATCGGATTTGATCCAAAAAATTGGAATTGAGCATTAAGACCTGCAGTGTGAACGTAGTCTTAGTGTTACATTGCGTTTGGGAGCATTGTCATGCTAAAAGGTGAAACCATTACCGATCAGACACGTTTCAGCTGGTGTTGGATGGAGGATCAAAATCTGATTGCACTTTTCTGTGTTGATACTTTCATCAAATTTGACAACACCAACACCTCTGACTGAAAAACAGCCCAAACCATGACAATTGTACCTCTCTCCTGACCTCCTCTGCACAAGTTGATGATGATAATTTATCCGTAAATTTCAATTAACCAATTCCTCTCACCTGTTGCTACTGGTTTTCAGTTTGGCAGAGCTTAACCTTTGGCCTGCTTTTCATAAATGTTTACTTTTATACAGTCTATTAATAAACTTTGCTCTTCATGTGTGTGTGTGTGTGTGTGTGTGTGTGTGTGTGTGTGTGTGTGTGTGTGTAGTGGTGGTTTTGTCTTAATATTTCAAGCTAACAGGAAGCAGGAGCCATTAGGTGACAGTATCAGTATCAAAAACATATTTCTATATTTATACCTTCTTGAATTTCCTGCATTTCGTTTCAGTCTTTGCCTGAATCACCTTTTCTTTTTTTGTATGACAAACTTTTGAGCCTCGATATCCTGAAATATATCGGAGTTTTAATAGAAAAGAGTCAAAGGGAAAGGCCATGCAGTGATTAAAATACTTGAAAAATCCTGAAATAAAGATATTTGAGGAAAAAAATGCTACGTCACGAAAGCCAATCAGCTGGGATTCTCCCCACAGGCTGTGGATTCGCCTGACGCCACTGATGTTCAGAAATAGAGAACAAGCTTACCAACTGTGGTTACATTTTGCTTTTACAGAGTCGGAGGAAAAAAATGAAAGGCATCATGGTCAAGTTTTGAAAATCTGTTTCTATAACTTGATTTCAGCTCTCTTGGTCGTGCTCCTCTTGCCCCGTTGGCTGTTGGAGCGACTTTTTGTGGGTTTGATGAAAACACACCAACTGTGGACAGCTACCCTGACAGGATCTTGAGGACCAGGGGAAAAATATGAACTGAATGAAATTAAGCGAGTGATCTTTTTTAATATCAATAAATAATAGTTTGTAGATCCTTTACTGACCCTTATTTCAATCAGCTTAGATCCTTTTCTTTTTTAAAGTAAAAGACAGAAGTGACAGGAGCAGGCTAGTGGGTATGCTGCTGTATGTTTTAACACTTATCCCACTAAGATAAAGTCTTACCTCTGTGATTTATTTATTTATTTTTTACAATTTTGGGCAAAATTGTTGCTTTTGTATCTGTTTTTCTCTAAACTGAATCTTAATCATTGACTCTCAAGCGAGCCTCCTGCAAATATAGAGCTGTTAGACGTAAACAAAGGCCTACCTCGCACATCTGGAGCTGAAAGAGACGCCGTTCCTTCTCCATCTCCTCTGCGATTTCGGCCCCGGTGATCTCGGTGCGGATCATCCCATGCTGCTTGGCGTGCTCTCGCTTCTCCTTCTCTATCTTTGTACTGACAAAAAAAACCACAGGACTAATCATTACAAGGGCTACATTTCTAAATGTGACCTTTATTTGTTTTTCGCATTGGGTTTGTGTGCTGTAAATTCTGTGATACTCTTTAAGGGCCCCTGCAGAACTGCTGTAATATCAATAAAGCTTGACTCATAATGACAAACAGCGCAGATACAACAGCACACTTAAGTTATCCACTTACAACTTGGCTTCGTAGTCCTTCCACGCTTTGTCAAAGGGCTTCTTTATGTCCTGCAGAAACACAGAAGAACAAGAATCAGCAAACTACAAAGGAGGTCACAGGAGGGACGGAGTTATTTGAAGAGTTGGATCGCTGCTTGAGGCCCAGCAAATGCTTCACTACACTCTCGATTTATGGCCTCAATGCCCAACGAGCACCCACGCCCCTCCTTGTACCTCAAACATCAAGAGTTCATGGCCCAGTTATTCGCCTTAAACAACACAAAAGCAGTGTTTACTTCAGCCAGATTTACAGTGTGATCTTTAGTTTCTTCTCTAAACTCCCCCGTCTATCCTCCAAGTCTCTTAATCACAGGCACACAACTTGAAATTGATAGAGAGATGGGCTGACCGGCCATCTATCCCCCTGCCCCACTGAGATGTACTATTAGGGGCCCCGGAAGAGTCGAGAGAGAGAAAAAAGGAGGAAGAAGAGAAATTGTTTTTAAAGTAAATCTTACCCCTTTCACGCCTTTCAGATCACCCTTCAGCAGCGAGTCCAGGGTGAAGATCACATTGTGGCTGAGGCTTTGGAGCTGAAAGAGACAAGAGGAGGAGGAGGGAGAGGATTTATAATGAGGAGAGAAAACTTAGTTCGTATATCAAACCATAGCATCAGAGGCAGACGTTAAAGGGACTGCCAAGTAAAACCACAAAAAGAACCAACAATGAAATTCTATTACAAACAAGTATTGTCTGTGCAGCCAGAGCTCGATATAACTCACTCCGCTGTGCCACAGATCTGTCCAAAAGTATTAAAACACCGGGTTAAATGTTCCTTACTCATGAGCATAGCAAGTCTAACCATAAATACACTGTAGGTTACAATCCTGCTACTAAACCTTCAGCCACCAGAGGACCAAATGTTTATTTACTGCAATCCACAGCTGAAAATAGACCTTGCTAAATTCTTGGGTAACACTAAAAACTGCAGCCCCCAGGTACATTTAGGACGACTCATACTATTACACCACAACTCATGCATTGTTTATAGTAGTGCAAATGGGGCTGCACGATTAATCGTTAGAAAATCGCGATCTCAATTCATACTTATGTGCGATCTCATTTCCAAATGACAACGATTTTTAAAAAAAAGAAAAAAAGAAAAAAAAAGAAAAAGACGACGACGATTGTACCGCATTTTGATCCGGGATGTAATCTGCATGAAAACAAGCGCTCACTCTTCCTGCTCAACAAATGACAAGGGCGGAGCCTTATACCACGTGATACAGAAGCTGTGCCGTGTGATGCTAAAATTAGCAGGGAAAAAACAACGGACAGCACGTCAGGGATGACGAGCAAGTGACAGGAGAAAATCCGTCCAGGTCAACCACCCAAACATCAATAACGGGAACCTTATACAGCGCTTCCCTATACACGTCGAACTCCCGCAGGCACAAAGAAATTACGGAGGCTATCACTTATCACCTGACCAAAGATATGGCTCCCATCAACACTGTGCAAAACGAGGGATTTAGGAAAATGATCAACACCCTAGACAAACGCTACACAGTGCCGTCCCGCAACTATTTTTCTATTGTTGCACTACCTGCTCTATACACGCAGTGTCGAGCAACGGTGGAGACGGAATTTCAAGCAGTACAACATTTTGCGCCAAAGACAAAATGTGAGACATTTAACCAGTGTATTTATGTTTATTTATTGTTTTTATGTTCAGTCTCAACTGTTACTGAACAACAGTTGAGACTGAACAGTTGTTCAGTCTCAACTGTTACGAAGTTGATGTGCAGTTAATAAGTGCAATAAATATTTATACTGGAAAAGAAAATCGTGAGAGAATCGTGATCTCAATTCTAAGCCAAAAAATCGTGATTCTCATTTTATGCAAAATCGTGCAGCCCTAAGTGCAAGGGTAATTTTATCCCATTGCCAGGTTATTGCTAGGCAACGTGATGACGTCATAATATAGTTAAGGACCTTCAGGGTCCTAAGATGTACCTGTGTGCCAAGTTGGGCTGTTGAACACGTGATTGAGTAGGGCGGGTTGCAAACAAAGACAAAGTCACACACATATGATAGAAAAATATTGCAACAGACATGTCGGTTTTAGCTAATATGATGTCCAACAAGTGCCGACAGCATACTCAACGTTACACACAGGAAGAAACTTGGGGTAAACACTGCTGAATGGTGTCAGCACATTGTTGACAAGCAGAGCAGTTTCATTGTTTCAAATGCTCTCAGCAGAATAGAATCACAGCTGTGCAGATACATTAAAAAAAAATGGGATCACCATCAGTCGCACTTAAAAAAAAACAACGCAGTAATAGTCTGGCTGTACACATCACACAACACCAACAGTAAGGCTTAGACACATTTCAGGCTGCCTGGTGAGTGTTACTGTGTCCACAGGATCTCTCGCTTCTGTGTTTCTCGTTCATTGTCTACTGCCTGTGCAACGCATCCAGAGATGGGACATCTGCATAAACTCTAGATTATTTTATGCAAATGCAATGCATCTGACATGATCCAATGCATCTAGAACAGGAATGTGAAACTCATTTTAAGTCGTGCATAGACGGTCCTGGAACTCCAAATTTAGCATATAAAGTTCTCATTTATTAGAACTAGTTTTCATAAATTGACAGTAAATGTTTAGCATTTGAAAAACTGTCAGTGGGCCGGATCAGAGTCAATTCTGGGCCTTATGTTTGGCACTCCTGTTCTAGGACCTCATGACAAACTCTGAATGTAGTCGTACTCAGGCTCTAAAAAATAACCAACATCTGCGTGACTTCTTCATCACCTCAAACAAACTCAGAAACAAGTTTCACTGAAAGTTTGCAAGCAGTCTCTGATGTTGGTTTCAGTATGGAATCCAGAAGTAGAGATCCTGCAAGAGGTGATCGTCTAATCAGTTTCAGCTCAGTGTTTGCATGAAGCTGCAGACGTGAGAGCACCTGTCCAACATCTATCATGACTGTCTAGTGTAATATTTACTCTTAGCAGTAGGAGTTCATAAAGATGACATGAAATTATTGCAGCCCACCACAACACTGCCAGTTTCTCCTGTTGGGAAAGGAGCTCTCCCATCGAATGTCCAGTGCCGGGAAGTCGAGTCATCTCTTGTGTGCCCCACTTTTTGTTTCCACTATTCCAGTTAGCACTGCGTGGTTTAATTGCTAAAGGCTGTGGCAGCAAATCACCAGCTTTGTCTGCTACTGGGTCATGGAGTGTTGAATACAACTTTTACTGGGGGCTAGACTATAATGGGAATTGGCAACCAGCTCCAATTTGTTCAATAAATCAGGATTAGTAACATCAAACATGTCGGTGGAGTTTTTGCACAGCTGATTCACATACAAGCTTTCAACATTATGTTAAAAAAAAAAAGCTAAACACATAAGTAGGACCATTTTTTAACAAACAAATAAAATCAGGGATCAATAAGAAAACTGATAAACAATGAATCCTGAGTCAGATTAAAGTAATGAGCATGAATCAAAACCAAAGCGGGGGATGTGAAACTAAAACAATGAGTTGAAAAATGCTAAAACGGTCCGCAGTTAAGTAATAAGTACAAACCATTCCTTCCACTTTACACACAGGCCTTTGATCCCATTAAAATGAAATGAAAAAGCACAGTTTTAAAGCAGTGCATCTTCAGTGCATCTTTGGATTTGAGAGAAAAACAAAACAGCACCAGCCTTGTTTTTTTAACCTTCACTGCACTTTATCAACACATTCCTGCTGCAGCTGGCTGAAGCAACGAGCAAACGCCACAGGAAAATGGCGCACATGCAAGTGAGTCCGTCAAAGAACGATGTCTGCAGCAGCTCGGGTTGCCGCAGCTAGGCTCAGCAGCTCTAACCATTAGGATCAGCAAGGTCACTCACAACACCACTAAGCATTTAAGTCCCGTTGTTGCTGTTAGCCAAGTCCACAGCGCCTCACTGCAGCGTTCGAGGAAGTAAACAATGCTTAATGGGCGCTAATGTGCTTCTTAAGTGCCTGTCTTGCATATGCTATTGTCAGAATCAATCTTTCATTGGCCGGCTGCCGATGTGCTCTAACAGCCATCCTGGAAACTGTCACTGTCTTCTCAGAAGGAAAACAGAGAAGAAGACACAGAAAAGCTGCTTCTATCTGTTTGCGAAATCCTTAAATTTCAGCTGATGACACATGTAGGACATCTAGGGCAAGCGCCGCTCATCGATACTCATTTGTAGTACACGCACACACCAGCTGCCCTCAGGGCGCCGTTATTGAAGTCTGAAAAATGCACTCGATGAAATACTCAAAATGAAAAAGTCAAGAGATGTTTGCTTCAATATGCAGGCAGCTCAGACAGGTGAGTGATTTAAGGTGGTTTCCACACAGACACGCATGCACACAAACACGCATGCAGTTGTTCCTGGTGCTGCCAAGTTTATTTATGGAGTCTAATCTCCCCGTGAGCCACACAGGATGAGAGAGAGAGCAAAAGAAAGAGAAAGCGCGTGGTCTGGCTCTTCCAACAACAATCATTCAGAGGATTCAAACAGGACACATTATTCAACAGAAACGTCAGGGGAAATCCACACCAGGCAGATAAGAGCCTGTCTGGTAAGGAAAAAGGTGGATAAAGTCAGCTATACTGTCCAGTCGCCATGATGGTTTTGACTGCGTAGGCGAGAGCAGAGATTGATGAACATGTATTATTCAGCTGGAACCTGTACAAACGCATAACTCAGGTGTTAGCTGCTTCATCCAACCTTTCAATCTTCACCTTTAAACTAAAGTAATCCTAATCTATCCCACTGATCCAAGTGAAGACAGCGAACGTAAGCTGTGTATGGAAAGGATTCCTCTTTCTACCCTTGCATAGACCAGGCCAGCAGTAAAGGCTCTCCAAGCCATTTATTTTAATGACACTTTGAGTGCTGACAGGCTGGACTCACCAGGTTCTTCAGGAGTGCCGACAGTTCCTTGGTGAGGGAAGAGAACTTGACGAAGGCTGTTCCCAGGTCGTGGTTGTCCCGGCTGATGAAGTTGCTGCCAAACTTATCCAGAGCCTGGGCGTAATTGTCTTCATTCTGGACGTGGTCTGTTTAAAGAAGGGGATGGGGCAGTGGTCAGTTTAAATGCTATAACTTTTAATGACATCCTGAGGGGAAAAAACATCAGTGTCCTTCTTCAGGTGCACAAACAGCGACCAGGTAGTGAATTATATGTTTTTTTGAATCAGTTTTAGGCTTTAAGTTCCTTAAAAGCTCTTTCTGCTTAGACATTTAATATTTAAGAAGTATAAGCTTATTTAAAAAAAAAAAAAAAAAAAAAGGAAGTGAAACCTCTTATGTCCTGTTTTGAAACTGTTAAAAAACATCGAGAACAGAAACAAAGCCAGAAACTTTGCTTCTTGGGGCATTTTTCTCCACATCATATCAGAAAATCTTGAGATCCTTTTACATGTTTCTAAGAAAGAAGAATGAGCTTTAATGACCTCTAAAACCCACTCAGAGGAGAGCGCTCGGCTTGCATTATGAGTTCAGAAAAAGAAAAGAAAAGAAAAGACAACACCTCTGATATACCGTAGTTATTGCTACAGTCGCTGACCCACTCTGTATCTAGCTGCAATCAAAAAGAGGTGTCGCACACACCATGTACCACACATTGGCTGTCAGGTATAGGAAGATGAGCCTAAGTGGATGGCAAACGACTCCGAGTGAAATCATCAACCCAGATTCCCAGTCTCCGTCCCAGAGATTTGGGCCAACTCACGCACTTGATCTCAAGTCGCAGCTCTTCACTCGACGAACAGTTCAGAATTCAATTGACGAGACATAAAAAAATAATAACACTTTATTGATAATAATAATAATAATATTATTATTATCTTCCAAATAGCAAGAGCGGAAACTTGCCCTGTCATTTCATTGAGGACATTTAACACCTGGAGGCCCTTCACCCAAACCCTTCACATCCCAGTGGCCAAATCCTTGAGTGGGCAGTACTGCGACATTTTTTTTTTTAAAAGCGGACCCGTTATGCCTTTACTTATTTTCTGTCCGTTTCTGATACATGCTCCGGCCCACTCATCATCACAGTGGACTGTATGTGGCCCATGATGTAAAATGAGTTTGACATCTCTGCTTTAGACTAAACAAAACGCTTGATCAGTGATTACATCGAGTCTTTTCTTATTTAACGACCAATTGCAAATTGCAACCAAATAGTTCCCAGAAGTTGAGACTGCATCACCCACAATCTTTGATTTGACTTGGACTGACTACAGTCACTCTCAGACAACTGCAAACCTTCACCAGTCTAAGCATCATCTAATTTAAAAGCACAGACAGATTCTCAACACGTTGCAGTAAATATGACTCTGTCTGCACCGATGATCATCTGCAACTCATCTCATACTCTGCAACTGGTTCCCAGCTAGGGCTGCCACAAACGATTATTCTGATAGTCGACTAGTCACCGATTATTTTTGCGATTAGTCGACTAATCAGATCATCACCCATTGGACGTAAAACCTACAAGCTGTAGGTTGCACCAGCAGCATCTGCTCTTATATAACTATCATTAGCTTACAGCTTTAAGTGTTTAAGGTCTGTGCTAACTAAAAATAAAGACAAGATGGTAGTTTATTAAATTTTAATTAAACTTGCAGATTGTTTCGGTGAAGTTTAATAAACTCCTTGCTATCTAAAATATAACAGGACACCGGAGTAAATTCTGGAGCAGACCCGATCCCCGTCTTTGAAGGAACTGTTTCAAAGGCAGTGACATCACAGGTTCAGTGAACATAATGCAATAATTTGTGGTCATGCGATCAGTCTCAAATGTTTGAGATCATGTGACTGGAGCATGGAGGGAGAGGAGCTGAATAAACTGAGGGGCTGCACCAGAATAAGATAAATAAGCATTATTTTGATCTGAAAAGTATGCAAAGCTACTCTAATAGAGACCAAAAGAAGAATATGCAGCCTCTTGCAAACCCGGTCTCTAACATGGACTAACAAAGTTAATCAAAGCGAATGAGGTTTGTCAGAGGACCATAAAGTTCACTTTATAGAATCAAGTTCAGCTGCTTTCAGCTTTGCACATATTTATTTCTGATGATCTGGATGTGAGTTGGAGAGCTTTGTAAATTTATAACCAAGAATGTTCTAAAGCCAAGATTTTACAGCTCAAGTTAAAGAAAGTGAGAAACAAAAAGGCTGTGGATAGAGAAAGTATTTCAGTCCAGCTTTTTTTTTTTGTTCTCAAAGGCAACACAGACACACACCTGAAACAAACAGAAGTGTAAATCTTTCCTAGGGATGTTTCCAATAAGACAAATGTGGCAGAAATACTCAGCAGATTCTGCAGTGGAAAGTTCCTTCAGCAGAGCAGCAACACAAGCAATAAAATAAGACACATGACCTTCACTCCTGAGAAACTTTGTTTTATACATTTTGACAACAGCAAGTCCTCTTTATATACAGTTACTGTCAATGGAACAAGACACGTTGTTCTCAGGGTCTGCGAGACTCCCCGAGAGCCGTCAGTCAAAGAGCAGCATCCATCTGTCACTGTCGTTAAGCTGGAGAGGAGGTGGAGGGGGACGTGTTTAGACTGTTGCCAAATCTAGAGAGGAGACCTGGCAGGGAGGTCAGGTGAGACTAGAAACCCGCAGAGCTTAGTCCCCACAGCAGCCAATTTGGACGCGCGTCACAGTGGAAACTCAAAGTTCAAACAGTCCTGAAGTTACTATTGAGGGCGTTTTGTATTTTCTGTATTTTCTACAGATTTTCTGGGTATTTAAGGGGTTTAGGAGCCCAGCAGGAAAGAAGTGGGTTACAGTGGAGGGGTAGCATGAGAGGTCTTTAGATTCACCAAGCTTAGAAGTTCAAGTTCTTAATATCCTTCCACTTTCATTGTTACATTACATCGTCTGTTGAGTTTCAGGCCAAAGAGGAGTCACACAAAAGGGTCAAATTGGGAGGAGTGCAAGCTCTCTGTTGTTTTCCATACAAATGTGATTTCTACATGAATGAAATTGAAAATTTAAGTACACAGAAACAAGCCACCTGGAAGACGGCCATTATGCAGACTACACTTGGCGTCTCCGTCTGAGGCGACGTGACCTCGTCGTGCCTCGTATAAAACCTGAGCACCTGCTGCTGCTAGCTGTTGGAGTTGTAGAGGAAAAATTACAAAACAGCTCACAGAAAAATTGAAACGACCTCGAGGATTTAAATAAAATCCTAGCAAAACCAAAGATAAGACAGAACACAAAATATTATATGTATCTTCATTAATTTTGGTAATTTTATACTAAGCACTGTTGCTTCTGATTGGTAAAGAGCGTCTTTGGAGGTGTTTTGATGCACGCTCAAAAATCCAGGTTCGTTTGGTCGTTGCATTTTCAGAGGGAGAAATATTTCATCACTCATCTACCTGCCTGCAGGTTCCTCTAACCTCATACTGTTGCTTAATGACCAGAAGTAGCTGTCTAACAATGGGCTACAAACTCAGACTTTTATGACCAAGATTGAAGAAGTTACTTGGATGACGTGACAAAAAGTTTCTACCACGGAAAACACTGAATCCAGATGAGCTACATCAACTTTCTGGGATGTGTCTTTAAAGCCAGCATCATTTAAAAAAAATCTTTTAATACATTAATATATTGTTGCTGTAGCTTCATAGTGTGCACCCATCTTCATGCCTGAACCTCCATTTGCGTGTATGCACCCATTTCACATTCTTATGGCAAAATATTAAGAAATGAGGCGTGGCTCAAGACTTTTGCACAGTCCTGTATAAACAATTTTCATATCAATTTAATCCAGGCCAAGCAAGACTGAAACACAAAGTCAAAATAAGATAAATAGCAAAAAAATAAAACAACCTTAACATTTTTAAATGGGTTAGATTAAAGATATAAACAACAGGAAAACATTTATAAGGACGAAGGTATATCGCATTTATTTAAAATAAGATCGGGACAAAGTGAGATGGAGTTTCTCGCTCAGGCTTAGGGGCCCTGACAGTCGACGTTTGGTCATCTTTTGGTTTTGTTTTGATATTTTTTTTAAAATCCTCATATCACAGTAGCAGGACTGTTAGATCTGTAAGATCTATGACACATATTCTAAAATAATACAAGTTTTCGATCATCGTTTTCAATCATTTTTATGCAAAAAAAGAAAGAAAAAAAGGGGAAGGTTAGGATTAGTCTCAAGGCTTCTGCTGTAAATCTTGCTACTCCAACTTTGTTGCCAGGGTTCAATGCCAAACATGACAACACAGTGATAAGATGTAGGAAATCCCAGATGATGTTTAAAACATACATTTCTATATACAACTTTGCATTATTCTCACTACACCAGTGATTCAGCTACTGCAAAAATGATGAAAAGCTTTTGGAGAAGTTGACTTCGGTTAAAGAAAAATCTCAGTTTGTGTGGCCTCGGGGTAAACTGATCAAACAGTTGCCACCACAGCACTGCTGGCACACTGCTGGGACTGATATCACAATTTTTAAATATATTTTAACTGAGCAAACCATCAGAGCGACGTCCAAGTCTCTGTTTTGCAATCACTTTAACCCTTTAAAGCCTCAATTATGAAATTATTGGCATTTCTGTGCATTATCTGATAGTATACATCAGCTTTCTCATGGGAAAATAGATAAATAAATCACACCAATGATGCAGAGGTCTCAAAAACTCGTGTATCACATATGAAACACTAACAGGATTAAGGCCTTTATCTTACTTTAACTCGGAGGAAACTAAAAACTTGCGTAACAGCTGGCTTCAAGTTAACCCAGCTGTTTCTCCAAAAGAGCCACAATGAGACAAAGGTAAACAGACTCTTTTCTGAGGAGAAAAAATAAACTTTTTTTGTGGGTCAAGCATCACAAACTGTCATTTTACAGGGAGGAGGCTCTCGCAAGCGTTCAGTGGAAAATTACTGAGGATCCATGTCACAGCAACACACTAAACAAACTCAGGTGTTGGTTTCTGGGACGGCCCGATACATGCAACAAACACCATCTGTCCAACACAAGGCTGCATTCCAGACACGCACACACACAAAAAAGCAGCAACCCTCATTCTTATTAAAGATATTTAACAAATCCTGGGCTCTGGGGATTTGACTTTCAGGAAAGGGCTACAAGGCTGTATCCAAACATTAATCAAAGCACAGCAAAGCCTGACAGATTTAGAAACAGACTCTCACCTTGACCTGAATTGTAGATGGCCTTCACTGACTTCTTCACCTTCTGCAGGGAGGTTCGGTCCTGGTCCAGCGCCTGAGGAAGAGATGATGCTTTTTAACACCTTTGAAGTGGTTTCATGCCTTTAAAGGTGACTGTGAACATTCATATCAGAAAACAGCAAAGACACTTTGCAACCTTTAAATATTTGTTTTAATGGTAGACCAAACCTGAAGAGGTTACGGCATAAGAACAACAAATATTTGCTCAATAATAGAGCTGAAGTGCTCATTCATAATGAACGAGGCATCAATCATCATTTCAAGCAGAACTTTTGTGCAATTACTGGTTGTTTATTATTACAAATTATTCACACGAAAATGAGGCTGACCTGCAGTTACTGCACGCTATACATCTCACTTTCTTGCAGTTTCACAGATTAATGTTTAGCGCTTTGCAAACAAAGCACCAGGGATTTAAAATAATGACCAGTATTAATAATAAAAACACATGCATCTTCCACCGGTGGTTACATGTACAGAAGTACTACAAAAGCCATTCAATGCAAAATCCACAAGCGTGACCCCTGAGCTGATTTACCGTCACCCCCCCCCCCCCCCCAAAAAATATGGCTTCACACAAGGAAAATTCATCATCATAAACATCATCCACATGCAAGAAAATCTCACCATGAGGCCGTATCGCTCAGCTCATTCCCTGCCAGAGAAAACAACAACTACATCTGAAGTCACATCACATTCGAACACACCCCATAACTCACATTTCCCCGTTAGAAATCCCAGCACTGACTGACATAATCCTGTGCACCGCTTAAAGATAAAGACTAAAGTCAATTACATCAGTGAATAAGTGAAATGTTAGATTTTGACGCCCTCTTAGCTCAGAATTTAATTATAAACGTTCACATTTTTATTGCTTTTTTCCCCATCCTATCTTGTTAAATCTTTTCTCAGTTGGTTAAAAAAACAAAACAAAAAAACAAAACACCCACGAACATCTGGATTTTGCCTTCAGTGGGAAAGGGTAAAATCAGCATTTATTCACTCACAGGTCAACTGACTCTGCAAAGCTTGGCAACCCAGCCTTCATAATGTGTGGTCACTGTTGTTTGAAGCAGGCGGGGATACAGAAATCCCAGCTTTTCCAAATTCTTATACCAGTACCGTTAGAGATGGCACAATACGACTTTTTTATGTCCGATACCGACACCAATATCATAAATTTGGATATCGGCCGATACCGATATGTAGAGCTGGGCGATATGAGATTTTTTCATATCACGATATGTTTTTTTCATTTCAGGCGATAACGATATCTATCACGATATAAGCCAAATAACTATATTTGTAAGATTTAAATGTGCCGTTGCTCACAAGTAAAATGTGAAATAATCAGCAGCTTGTTTTTATTTAAATATTTATTTCCCATAATAAGTTCAACAGGGTAGATGTACTTAAGGAACATGAGACTTTTTCAGATAAATAAAGGCAAATATTGCAAACTACACAAAAGGCAGCCACTAAAGCGTTTAAGTTTCAAAATAGAACAAACGAAACAGACTACTAAATTGTCAATTCCACTTAGAAACAAAATATTAATTCTAAAAATAAATCTTAGTTTGTTTTACAGAAGAACAGACAAAACTGACTAACTTTTGTCAATATCAAATAAACTGAGAACTAAAAGGAAATTCTCAATCTCTCCTTGTTGTATAGCTGAGCTTTTCAAACAGTTTTAACAGTTACTTTAGTCTGACAAAAGCCGAATGACGAATTAGCGCTTCCAGTCAGAGACTGAGGCTACGTCCACACGTACACGGGTATTTTTGAAAACGGAGATTTTCCGTTTTCGTTTTAAAAAAGAATCCCGTCCACACATAAAGGCAGAAATGAAGGAAAACGCTGCTATGAACATGCCAAAGCAGCAGGTGGCGCTAGATTCCTAACCGTGCAGAAATGTTGGCCAATCAGAAGTCTAGAAGCCTCGGTGGGAAAAAGTAAACAAAGCTGGGGCACAGAAGCAGAACCGAGTCGTATGTGTGGAGGGACAGTAACTGTGTGTATATGTAAGCATTTAAACACTGCAGAGAGTAGAATTAACAGTATTGTAGAAATTCATTTCACCGAAACAATAACGTGGCGCACAGTGTGACGCATGCACCAGTTTATTGTATTTCCAGACTTGCTTTCGGCACAATTTACAGTGCACGCTACTCTGTTTTTTGTCAGACTTGAAATAGCCGAAATACCTTCACCCTACGGAACTTCTATGGCTCTTCCGTTCGACAATCTCTCCGGCATTGGAACCATCATCTGTTTTCTCTTCGGTCACGCTCGGTTGATTTTTCTAGTCGGCACACTCATTTCCTCCATTATGCGCTGGCTCCATTACCCGCTGGCTGCTTCCCAAACAAACACACGTGCGGCTTGGCACTTGTGCTGTAAGTAACAAGTCACGCGACGTGACGCTGCGGCTGTGATTGGTTCGGCTCTGCGCTACTTAATTTGGATTGGCTGACCTTTTTTTTTTTTTTTTAAGAGGACAAGAGCGGCGAGGTCTATCGCGATAGCTTAATTTCTCTATCGAGTAAAAGTTATATCGCGATACATATCGTTATCGTTCTATCGCCCAGCTCTACCGATATGAATCCGATATAGTGTGTTTTTAATAAATAAAACTGTTTTTTTAATATCTTGCTGCATTTTGTATAAGTTCAAACTCAAGTTTAAAAAACAAACAAACACTAAAGCTATTCTGTTATACCTGTATGCAAAAAATACACTGCACCCAAAATATTTCATAGTTCAGCAACACTGATCAGTCGGGCGACCGTGGCTCAGGGGGTTGGGAATCGCATCTGTAACCGGAAGGTCGCCGGTTCGATCCCCGGGCTCTCTGTCCTGGTCGTTGTGTCCCTGGGCAAGACACTTTACCCTACTTGCCTACTGGTGTTGGCCAGAGGGGCCGATGGCGCGATATGGCAGCCTCGCTTCTGTCAGTCTGCCCCAGGGCAGCTGTGGCTACAACTGTAGCTTGCCTCCACCAGTGTATGAATGTGAGAGTGAATGAATAGTGGCATTGTAAAGCGCTTTGGGTGCCTTGAAAAGCGCTATATAAATCCAATCCATTATTATTATTAATAAACTTAGACCTACTCCATCCTCCCTATTCTGGTATTTTAAAGAGTAAGCAACCTAACTAATAGGGTTGCAAACTTCCAGCAAAAATAAATAAATAAATAAGGAACCCCCCCACCACCTCATGATGCTTAATCGACGTAATCAACTTTAATTTGATGCAGTGTGAAAAAAAATGCACAGAAATAAATTATTTTTCAAGAATAATTAAATAGATTCAACATCTTTCTTCAACAGAACTGCAGACTGCACAGATGGTATCTTCCCAAAGGAAAAAGTAGTATAGCTTACTAGGGTATATCAGACTTAATAGTTACTATATACAGTAATGGACTTCTATGCATTTTACATCAGATTAAAACTTTGGGTGTAAGATTCGGATAATTATTTATTAAAAGCTCGACATTTTAAATTAGAATAAGAAAGAAAAGTATGTCATTGTGCCCCCTTTTCCATGTTCATGCCCTATCGGCCCCCCTGGCTAAACTTTGCTAGACCCGGCCCTGCACAGTTACCAGCCGATATTACGTATCGATACCGATATGTAATATCTGATCGGTCCATCTCTAGTACCGATCAGATTGTTGCTACTTCGGCTGCTCTGTTATTCACACTGGGTCGCCACAGCAGGTAGCAGGTGTTTGATTTGGCTGATTTTTTTAATGCTAGATTGCCTTCCTGACGTAACCCTGAAGAGGTTTGTCTCTTCTCCCAGGATCGAACCAGGAATCTCTCTTTCCTTTCAGTGTGTTAACCACTACAATGTCCAATACCCACGGGAAGTCATTTCTTTACATTCAGAACAACTTGAACACAACTTAAAGATTGATTTTTCAAGTCTTGTCCAGATGCGCAGTGATCGCCTCACAGTTTTATGTTTTATTTTAGGAGACCGTACTGTTTAAATCAGGCCTCATGTTACACAAGCCTAGAGACTGGCCGGCTACCGCCTGGTAACCATTTGTCACTAGGAAAAAACATCCCCCCAACCAGTTAGGTTTTGTTTACTGGAGGGTACAGGCTGAGGCTAAGTTTAAAAAAATAAATAAAATAAATAATAATAATAATAATAATAATAATAATAATAACAAATCACCTAGTGCAGCTTTTATTTTGAAGGTGAACAGTTTTTCTCCAGTTTCTTTTGCACTTGGCACTTCATCATGTTTGCAGACAAGTCTGCATTGTTCATGCGAACTGGGGGAGACCACTTGCAATCTGCTAGGAACCAAAGCAATCACAAGTTTTTTTACTGCCTTTGCTAACAATGCGCCAACTGGTCAGGGAATACAGGTTTTACCCTAGCAACCAGTGGTTTCTAAGGGGTTGCCAGCCAATCTCTAGGCCTGAGGTCTTACATGTAAAACAATGCACTCATAGTCTCTCTTTCAGAGTGACCATTACAGCGTATTAATTTAACACTGGTATCAGATTGGTAGTCCGTATCCAAAAAAGTTGGTGCTGTTTACCAACTTTCTTCCCCTGCATGACATTATGACACACCAGAAAAACAATCATAAATCTGCTGTTTGCCTTTATTACATAACTTCAGAATGGCAATGCTGCAGCATGAAGTAGATCAATATAATAACTAAATGCATGAGGAAAACAGCTACGCAAGACCATTTCCAACCTGCCACACCTACTCAAAATGATCTAACCAAGAATAAAAAGGGAGTGAATGAACAATGATGACCTCACACCCAATAAAAACAGTGAATTCTCATTAAAGTGTTTTTTGTTTTGTTTTTTATTTGACAGTAGGGCTGCCACGATTTGTCGACTAGTCACGATTACGTCGACTATCAAAATCGTCGACGACTGATTTAATAGTCGACGTGTCGTTTGAAGCTTTGTAAGATCGCAAAAGACGCAGGAATAATAGCAGGATTTAAGAGTGTAATAACGGACTGAAACAGAAGATGGCAGCACTGCATGTACAAGGATGCCAGCTGCCGTTAAACCCCGAAGAAGAAGAAGAAGCAGCTGTGTCCCAGAATTCATAGCGCGGCCCAGCGCAGTTTCCAACAATGGCGGTAGCTAGTTAGTTTTAATATTACTCTTATTATTCTTTCTGGGTCACAAAATAAACGTTTAACATATTTTCAGGCGAGAATGTAGCTGTGTAAACCTCAAATATCGGCTCAGTTTATCAGGACACCACATATTTTCAAAAGCGCTCCGACGTTTTCGGAGACGTCTGTTACCCACTAGCTCGATAGCTAGCCGGGGGCTAGGTCACTAGCGCCGTGAGAACACCGGACTCCCGGCAAATTGTTTTCAAACCCACCGCCGTCTTTCGCGACTCAGGTTAAATATATATGAGTCACTTAGATAAATTAAAAATGTTGTTGTTTGGCTTTTTTTTTTTTTAGTATTTTATTTGTTCCTGAGTAAATCGGTTTGGCTGAGATTAAAGTTATAGTTTTTACACAGCTGAATAAACGTCAAGCAGACAGCTGATTATCAGAAGTGTGAGATGCTGGAGAATATACTCCGGTGTCCTGTTATATTTTAGATAGCAAGGAGTTTATTAAACTTTACCAAAACAATCTGCAAATTTCATTAAAATTGAATAAACTATCATCTTGTCTTTATTTTTAGTTAGCACCTTAAAAGCTTAAAGCTGTAAGCTAATGATAGTTATATAAGAGCAGATGCTGCTGGTGCAATAAGCTGTAGTTTTACGTCCAGTGGATGATGATCTGATTAGTCGACTAATCGCATAAATAATCGGTGACTAGTCGACTATCAAAATAATCGCTTGTGGCAGCCCTATTTGACAGCATATCTCATTCTGGACAACGTGTTTAATCGAGTGATAATTCCCTGGAATATTCTAACATAGCACCTTCTCTGTAATTGTTGTTTACCTGTCGTATTTCCCGGGTGACTAATTAGAAGATAGCTTAATAAAAAGGAAAGGTAGATGTTTACTTTTAATACAAGAGATTAGTGCTGCACACGTGGAAAGAGCAGGCACAACAACGCTGAGGTCAAGCATTTATCCCTCTAGTGAGCTAAACAAACTGGATGTGTTGCAAAAACAGCAGCATGAAAATCACCTGTGACACCCTGAAAACCATCTGCCTGTGTGACATCTATTATCGGCTCATTTGCTGCAGGAGAAGCAGAGATAACTGGAAAAACATGCGACGTTCAGGAAAAGTGGACACGCGAGGAACACAAATGCACGTCTGTGCTACCTGCCTCTGCTGAATGATTTAAATTGTAAGCCTGCATTGATCGCTTTTAGAATAATGCATTCTGACGGCACAAGCATTTCCCATCCACCCATTTTAACCGCGGGGAATAAAACCATAAATCTGCCACGTTTTCTCAAAATAGACAATAAAACCCAAGCAAAAAGCTCTATTGCATCAAGGTCACTCAGTTAAAAGCAGAAGCACGTGCACATACACGTATAAACACACACACACCAGTTGGCTAATTAAATTTCACAACATAATTAAGCTGTCCTTGGCCTCCCTTGGACAGTTTTACATGGCTTTTCCCCAATTATGGCAGCAGTAGCTTGTTGCCGCAGGGCCCTTTTTGCCAGGGCTGAGCCCTTTGAACCCTCTGCACATGGGAACAGTCTCTGCAGCCACATACCTCCCCACACAGCCTCATTACTTAGCCCCGTGTCTGTTTGGCTAAACAGCGGTCCAAACAGGCCAGTACAAAATTTAATAAACCTCTAATCTCTCCAACAATGCCTTCGTATATGATATTATCCTGATAATTACTATGATAAAAGTCTTCAAAGAGTATGAAGACATACTTCAATGATGACACAAACATTAGGTTACATATCTTGTAACCCCTGTTCTCTGATAACAACATGTGTGCTGAGTGACTGCCTAGCCTCAAAAAGCACAGTGGGGCTGTCTTATTCAAGTTACAGCTGAGTGATTGCAGAACTGCAGATTGTATCATATTATCATGCAAATCTGTGTGCATGCATGTGTGCAGCTTCATGGTTAAATCTCCCAGAGACCGTAGCAGGAACTACCACAAAAGTGGTTTTGAGGACTTTGTCAAGTGTTTATACATCTACCTATAGAGCGTATTATCAGAGAAAAGGTTGCATTATACAATGTTTGCTGTCAGGGTACTCGCTGCATAAGCTACTTTCACTTGTGCTCATTTCCTTTCTTTCTTCACACCATCAAACACCACCTGTCACCTATTTGTTCTGGTTAAACAACTGAGAGCTTCATCTAAGAAGGTGTTTATTAGTATATAGGCACAGATTTCTGACATTTCATTTTGCAGGAACATACAAGTATAACGGTTTTCGGGACAGTTTTATTAACAGAAAGAAGTAAGCTGTTGATAAACCTGATCGCTGGTCATGGATAAGCGGATAATTTATTACAGAAGTCATTATAAGTGTCTCACAGTCATAACCTCCTCCCCTACTTAGCATTTTTAAATTGTGTCAATAAGTACTCATGGATCCAGCCTTTGATGTTTTAGTTTATCGTGTTCTGTTCACCAAAGTAAACAGAAGAAATACAGCAATCATGCCATACAGTAAAACTCCAGGAATGGGCTCCTGCATGTATCCGAGAGTCATGCAGGCAAACTGCTTGATGCTACAAAGAGTTCTCCATGAAACCACCCTAAGAGGTACTTTCAGCTGCTGGCTTTTGACTCAAACATGTCTCTGCAGTGACCGACACACAACCAGTTAACACCTTTGCACACCATCCTTTACATGTTACTCTGCTGTTAGTCCTTGGCAACCATCCGAGTTGATCAAAGTTATAACACAGAGCTGCAGTGAAACAGTTTCTCATGCTAGTTCTTTATCTTTGATGCTGTTTTACACTGTTACGCCCATCCCTGTTCCGGCGCACTTTTCCGGCGTTTGCATTGGTCACATAGGCTCTGTGCAAGCAAATAGACATAAACGCTGTAACCAAAGAATGAGTATTAGCTTAAGAATCCGTAAGAGTCAGGCTCATCTCCTCTCCTGCTCTCCAACAGCTGATCTTTCACATGTTGGGTGAATGTGCTAACCACTACACCGTGGAGCCCCTTGTCCATGCAGCCACCAACATAGAGTAGTGTGATAGGTTAGCAAAACACTTGTTTTTTGTCTTGACTGGGTTTAAAAATCAAACATCATTACTCCATTTTCTGTTCACTGAGTCTACAGATAGCAGCAAAGCAGTTTAGCATAGCAGAAAAACTCAAAAGACCAGGATATAACCATTTACCTCTCTTCAGATAAGAGAGGTATCAAATATTTTAATCAAACCACAGATAAGAACAAGTGAAGTTTCATTAACCGGAAATGCTATAAGTTTGCAACATCAACCTTTCTTAGAGAATCACTTTGTGTCTTTTTCTCCTCTTTAACAGCCAAAACTTTACATTCACCACATTCAGCTTTCATTATTGTGCATTTACCATTTTTCTGCTGACATCTCCTCCTTTAATTTGTATAAAAGTTTACCTCTATTTCAATAAAATGTAAACAGAATCTAGTCTATTCCAATATGAAAACATATGAATCTGAATTCGAGTTATCAAACAGATCTTTCAAAATTAGAGCAGAACTATTGCTTTGTGTCTTATACATGCTGTAAAGGGGAATTATTCATTTTTTTTCTAACTGTGCCGACTCCATGTAAGCGATTAGACAACAGATTAGGTCCCCGTAACAGCTGACACGTTCGCTAACAAGCCGCGTTTCCTCTCAAATCGCCTCTCTGCAACATGCCAAACCCCACCCTCGTCGCTCGGATTCGGTCAGTAGATCTGTGATTACTCAGAGGCTATGGTGCAGTGTGCGCTGATTAGGATGAAGACACTAAACAGAGGCTGATAAGGCGGATGACCTATGTGGTGCTCATGTTGAGAGCAGCTGGCACCGCCACCTAAAGGGTCACCCATAATCTATTCAGTGTGTTTTCTTAATTAAATGTTCAGTTTAAACATGAGGAAGAAAAAAAAAACACAACGGTTCTTCAAGTATGACGATGCCAAAACATCTGCAGCTGCTCATCTCTCCACCCATACACAAAGTGATGCATGTTGATGAAGTGTTTAATGAGAAAATGAAGCACAGAAAAGAGATGATCCATCCTGGAGATTCCAGCAGGAGTGTCGGGACGTTTTTATGGGAGGTTTGTGAGATATGGAGTCAAATAAGTCAAGAGTTTACTTAAGAGAGATGAAGAAGGGAGATAACACTTGAAAGGAGATTTTTTTTAACCAGCAGCAACACAGAGTTTAAAAGTTCATAAAATGCCCAATTAAAGAAATTCAGACACTTCAGTGACAATTTCAGTCTTTTACGTTTCAACCCTTTGTTGGCCAGTAAACTCAAACTCCTGCAGCATCTCTATGAAAGAGTCACGTACTTGCTTTATGTATAAAAAGAAAGAATGAGCCAATCTCACTTGCAAAAATTGTGCAATTGTTTTCTTTCTAAGGACAGAAAAAAAACAAAGATATTTAATTTGATATCAATCATCAAGATCATGACTCAGTAAGCAATCGATTTACTGTTTAGTTGATACTCTGTAAAAATGTTCATACTTGAGAGCTGAAGGTTTGTAACCTTTAGGCATTTTTCCTTAAGCAAAAAAACGACCCAACCATTAGTTAGTGGATATAAAGTTAGTTAGTTAGTTACAGATAAATTCCCCAACTGTAAATATAAAAGATAAATGGGGTAAGTGATGTCATGAATCGTTTAGCCACTTTTAATAGTTATAACTCAAGACAGTTATAACTCTAGACAGTTATAGACTCTATCAATCATATGTGAGTAAAAGACTACCTAGACTACCTTCAGTAACCTGCTTGAAGACATTACTTCTTCAACCAAAAATTTTGAAGCCTCACACTAAAAAACAAGAAGGTACAAGCACAAATCCTCCTATACTGATATATACAAGATGTGATGACGATGTCCTGTAGTTTGGTCATTCTTTGAAACCCACACATATAGATGCTTGAAATGGACTCCTTGGTCACACAATTATTTATAGACACACTTTTCAATTATTTTACCGACACAAAAGGAATCATTTTAGTACATAAAATTAATTAACAAGTGAAAGTGAAACCAAAACTACTCAAAAACAAAAGCAAAACTAAGTCGGAAACACAGTGCCTCCCAAAGGGGCAAGAAACCTATCGGTCACTCGACAATATCCACCACACCTTACAGTGGTGTAGGTTCATATTAAACATGGCCAGAGACCTTGTATATGCAATTCAGCTCCGTTTAGCCTGCTTTACACCTACTTTCGGGCAGTTTCTTCCCCCATTCTTGGCTCTTTTATATCATACAGCTCAGACACACAGCTGCGGTCGTGAATGCAGACGACCCACCCACCTGCTGCCCAAACCTTTTGTTTGCAAGGGGGCAGCCAGTGAGAAGAACACCGAGTTGAAAGGAGCAGGAAGTCCAAAAAAAGGGCTGCCTTCCATTTTGAACTGTGAATCACGCAAAGTTACTCAAGCAGAGTTCAAGAATAAAAGTAGACAGCTGGAACTAATAGGTCCCCTTTAAAGTGGACCATTATCCTGCAGCATCCATTATTGTGCAAGTGCATCAAGGCTCCAACAACAAAGAAAACTGTGTGCACATCTCTGCAAGGAGAGCGGCATCTGACAAAATGGCAGTGTCTGACATACCAACATATAATTTAAGCAAACAGAAATTTTATAACCCAGTGAAAGGCAAAACACAAACTGTGAGGGCATTTTCAACGACTTTTTCCTTTACTGAAAGTATGATATCTAAAATTTTCAAAAATCACATGAAACTTCTTGGTAATTGCAGCCTTTAAATATTACATTAGCAACGTAAGGGTGGGGGTGGAGAGTGACCACCCAAGTGACCAAAAAGGTTAATGGGACCGACTTCCTGGCTCCCAAACACCACATAAAAAACACACAGTCATGCCCAGGAGGTCAAAGCTTTGAGGGGGAACTGGTGGCTCAAGTGACTGGGCATGACTGACTGGAGGCTGTCTCAGCTTCACGCTTCCTGCCCGAGGCCTTATCCTCCCTCAGCAGCCCTGCCGCTTCCCCTGCAGCCGTCCTTTGACAGGAAGCAGGAAGCGTCCAGGCTTGTCAGTGTCCTGTCCTGTGTCCGTCTAATGACACCAACTGCTCTCTGCTGACAGCCGAGGAACAGAAAAAATACCCAACAACACAAAAAAGGCGCTTTCTGGCTGTTCTTCTTCATCCCCTTTTTGAACCGTGCTCCTCTCCTCTGCCATGTTTGGTATCACATTGGCAGCAGGATAGCTATGCGGTTACCATAGAGATGTGATGTGGCCGTCTCGAGCAGCAGCTCTATATTCTCCGCCGTGGAGATTGAGGGACGCTGCTCTGACTAACCTGTTTGTCAGCAGCTGTCTGGGCCTCAGTGTTGCCACTGTGACACGTTTCACTCTCCTCCCAGCAAAGAGCGAACACTAAACCTCTCAGAGCTGCTAAAATGTAAATTATTTCCTAGAAGAAGAAAACAGGAAAAGGGCACAATTATCAAAGGACTTCCTCAGAGTTCAGACATCTGCAGTGGCATTTCTTTTTTTATAACATTATCCACACCAGCTCTGAGTTTTATTTCTGCTTCCTTCCACAGAAATGCTCTTTCATTTCCCTTCTGGACCCAACTGCACACCAATCACTACAAAAACACACACACAAAAAATGAGCACCTGTTCATCATAATGTATATCAGAGCAACGAATCTCGCCTTGCTTGTTTAGTCATAAAGATAAAGTCATATAAAAGATAAGTCTGTTTGTCTGTCAAGTAATTTTGTCTGCCTGCTGGTTGAGTCTATGTGGCATGACTCAAAAAGCAGGAAGGGCGGGGAGCCGTTTTCATTGGCAGGAAACAAATGCACATCCCTTTCTCTGGCCTGCAGCCGGAGAGCCCATCAGCGCTCCAAGAAGAATGGGAAAAATGAGAGGATGCAACATTTCCAAAAGCAGCTGAGGTCAGATGGCCTATTTCTCACACAAAGGAAGAAAGAGAATGATCAACTGCCAGTGGTTTTGGTTTTGGTTACGAGGTGCATCGGGACGACCGCATGACTGATTGGGTGTATCTGACACAGCAACTGGATGAAGTTAGATCTCTTCTACAGCTAACAGAGAACATTTTCTCAATGGATTCCATCAAATCAATATGCTAATAGAAACCTATGGAACCACATCTGATCAGTGGAACAAAATCATTTTATTCAAATCAGCCAAATTAGAGAGAAAATCTATACATCCCTAAATAAGAAGCAGCTACAGTGCAGTCAGTGCCAAAGCTTGGCCTGCACACACACACGGACCCACAGTTTTTAAAACACACAAGCTGATGCATTGCAAGCTACGTTCTGTTTTAACAATATTTCATATATCAGCTTCACTTCAAAACTAAAAGGATCGCAATGTTTTTTCCCTGTTGGAAAGTGAAGCCAATCCATAAAAGGTGCCGTAAACCTGCATTCCTGCTAATGGCCTGCAGGGTCGACTCCTCGAGCTGCAAAAAGAAGTAAAGTAGTGCAGAGGTCTATGAGAAAAATCAACCTTCATATTCCTTCATCGAAGGCCTCAGCTTGCTTTCGCAGATTAGGTTTATGATCTCAGTTGGTAGTTTTAAATTTTAGTCACTTCAATGTGGTTGTCTGTCTCTCTGTTAGCACTGGAATAGACTGGGAACTTATCCCGGATGAACCCCACCTCTTGATGGATGGATGGATACGATGCTGATCTCATAGGGTGGGCCTCCTGTGTGACTCACAAATAGCTACCCTATGAACGTGTCCATGTGTTTCTCAGTCAGAGCTTCCGCTGGCTTCTCATAGCCTATCAATTGAGCCGGCGATACTTGAATTACATTCTGAGTCAAGAAATATTTATTCAAGAATCACAAACAGCGACCAGAGCGCTCGCCACGGCCGCTTCGCTCCTCCTCAATTTTTAAAGTTGTTTTGCATAACAAGCACATTGACCAAAGAATGATTCCAAAGACAGGATCAGCTGTTCTTGAAATATAATTTTAAAGACAGGGTGTTTAAAAATTAAAGTATTAAAAGCTTCAAAACACTAACATGGAGACGCTCAAAGTCCTCATCTTGGGACTTTGTGTCACGCTACTACAGCTACGTTCATCCATATGGACGGATGGGTGGAGCCATCTGTTGCTTGAAGGGAAGTTGTGAAGCATCAAGCTGACATGACTGAAAAACTTTGGGACACTGCACACACATGTGGTAATGACCTGTCAATCACAAAGTAGGCCCACCCTTATCTGTACCCTAGTTTACCTCCTTTTTTTGAGACCTTAAACTCATCACCATGAGCTGTATAGGCTCTCACTCTCTCTCCCTGGCATTATTAAGATCTCCCCAGTACCCTTAATGATGAGTTTTGACACCTCAGCATCTGTCAATAAAGGTGCGGTTTGAGGACAATTTGACAACAGCTTCTGGGGTTTTCCAAGGGTAGCTGCGTATTCAGAGACCACCCTCACTAACGTCTGATGCACACCCAGTCACTGTGTTTTGTGAGCAGGCGTGAAATATGAGACACACTGCTCAGTTCACAAAAGATCTCCAAAATAGGCTTTGAAGAAGTAAACAGTTAATGCACTTCCACACTGCCTTTCTGGTGGCTACACCCATCTTTTAAACACGGTGAAAGCCTGTAACACTGAGCCTTCTCCGTCTTCCTTTCGATTAGATGTTCCAGCAACAAAGCTCATCGATGCGATGCCTTTCAGCCGCCAACTCTCAAATTCCCATTTGAGAAGCAGCAACGTCCCATTAGCAGTCGAACGACCCGCAAGGAAGCCAAAACCACAGTGAAATCTCAACAGTCGCTGCTGTCGGCTGCAACACTACATGAGAATAATGTTCCCTTTAAAAAATAAAACAAACTGTGTTGAATTAGAAATATTAGGGAAAGGAAAGAATAATTGCTTTAGGGAAGTCTGTGGTTATATAAACATGAGCTGTATGCTGTTTATGGGCAACAGCATTCAAAACTATCAGTGTCAGTTTTTTTAATGGCTTACAAGCTTGTATCTCTTACACAAATCTCCACCTGCTAATGATTCTGGTCACTAACATAAATAATAAGGCCCTGATATTACTCCATGACGTATTGCTGTTCGCTCTCTCTCAACACTCAGAGAAAGGAGCTGTTCAGCCGTGTGCTTTTCTGCAGATTTGCGAAGGCCACGCGGAGGATTAAGCCAACTTCCTGAGTTGCAAGGACTCTTTGCTGCAGATCTCCAGAGGCTCACGCACACATGCTTGCGGCCGGTGAAAACTCAAGCGGTGCACGCTGCAGTATCACATTCACACATCATTTGGCGGCTTCCCTCCACTCTGCTTGCTCTCACGCAGCCCACTGCTTGTTTCTCGAGCGATGTTTTCACAATCACACCTACGCGCTGCTGCAATCGACTGCACTTACCTAACATCAGACGAGCAGCATACTTTTATTTGTTTATTGTGCTTCTCAGTCAGGAAGTCATTATTCATGTGAAGCAGCTGTTAGATTACTATAGCGGGAGAAACTCACAGCTGATGATTAAAAAATGGCAGCTAGCATCCTTTTTGTGTAGGATTTGATAAAAGAAAGAAAACAAACAGCAGCAGAGCAGAAAGGTTGTTTGCTTCAGGGCAAAACTGAACCTCAACCGTGGCAAAAGCAAGGCTGCAGCAAACTCTTCCAGCTGATGAAATGCCAAATAAAAACAAACAACACTGAAATCAACAACTATTTTCACCACATACCCATCTGTAGTTCATTTCCTTGGCTAAATTACCGTTCATTTAATCTATACGTGTCCGGGGTGATACCTTCTGTTCGACCAATAGCTCAAAGACAAATGAGCTGCATCAAGGAAATAGTTGACATTTTTTGCTTAAAAATAACAACAACTAATCAAACAATTGTTTTTAGCGCTAACAGCAAACAACAGTCACAACAAGGCGTTGTGTCTGCAAAGAAGGGTTTGCAGAATCCAGCAAAGAGCTTCAAGTCTGCTGCACTGCAGTAGTCAATTCAATTTTATTTATGTAGCTCCAAATCACAAAAACCGTCTGTCTCAAGGCGCTTTACACTAAGGTAAAGACCCAACAATAATACAGAGAAAACAGAAACCCCAACAATCAGATGACCCCCTATGAGTAAGCGCTTCGGTGACAGTGGGAAGGAAAATCTTCCTTTTAACAGGAAGAAACCTCCAGCAGAACCAGGCTCAGGGAGGGGCGGCTATCTGAGACCGGTTGGGGGTGAGGGGAGGAAGACGGGACAAATGCATGCTGTGGAAGAGAGCCAGCAATTAATAATAATTAATAATTGAACCAATGAAGTAAAATTACTTTTTTTAAAAACATCTTTGGTAACAGGGGGCTTTGTTAACCATTTTCCCAACTGCTTATAAAAATTGGAGGTCGTCAGTCCTTTCACAAACACACAGAGATTGGCCGTTTGTTTGGATGCGAGTTTGTCTGTTGGCCTATTTAGAATCACTAATTACAGACAACTTTGAGAAAACTGAGACAATGATCATCTTCATCAATCAACATGTAACGTCTGACTGAAGAGTAAGATCGACTGAAGATCACTGCATGAAATCAAGATTTGTATTTGTCACGAAAGACTTCTTTGACCTTGCAAATATTTTAGTCAAGCGACAAAATGCCCTTAAAGATAAGAAAGAGTCCTAGATGGCATAACACCTATCCTCAGGTACGGAAACAAAGCATGGACGATAAACAAGAAAACTGCGGACAGCATCAATGCAGCAGAGATGTGGGTTCATCAGGAGGGTGATTCATCAATGAAAAGACAGGCTAATTAAGAAGTTTTAAAAGAGCAAACACCAAAAGATCTCTATGCAAGAATAAGAGAGAGAGATGAGGAAGATTCATTAGACATGATGAGGAGGGGATGATGGGAATATGATGTCACATCTGGAAAAATCGAAGGGGAGAGAAGCAAAGGCTGAAGGAGAGAAACCATCATTGATGGAATGAGAGAGTGGAGGAAGAAAACACCCATTGAGCTGCTGCACTGTGTGAGAGACAGCCTATCTTGGACGATCATGGCTGCCAACACCATTTGGCACTTAAGGAGGTGAATTAACCCAACAAGCATGACATCGGACTTTGGGAAGAAACCAGAGCTGTTGGAGGCAACTCCACTGTGAACCAAAGTCCAAACCCTGAAACATCTTCCTCCGAGAAAAACAGGGTTTCATCATTTTGTTTGTCATTAAATAATAAAGGAAAAAAGGCTGATTGATCACATTATCTTGTTAAGACCATCTCCTTTAGGCCCTGGATGCCGTCACTCTCACATTAATACGAGCCTTTGTAAGAGGATGATTTTAGGCCCACAAACCTCAGAGTGAGTTGACTCCACCTGAACTAACCGACGTGAGATGATGATGATAACGATAACAAACCACCGAGGAACAACGCAGAGGCTGTTTTTAGCACTCTGACTCCAGCAACTAACAATCTCTTTCATGTAGAGCATGTAGTTCCTCTGCAGATTATAATCCCCGTCTCTTTAATAACATTTGTCTGAACTGTTGCTTTGGTATTAAAGTCAAGATCTGGCTTCCTCGACTGTGGCAGATAAGCAATCGAAAGCTTGTTTTTTTAAAGCTAAAATGTTGGTTCTTGTAAATATTTGATGTTTTTCTTGGTTTTCTTTGACACTAAACTAAAATAATTTTTGTTTGAGGACTGTTTCATAGACAAAACAGGATACTCTAGTTAATAAATATTTACTATAAAGAATGGGGATGACTGCTCGCAAGCTTAAACTACTGACGGCTGAGATTCTTAAGGTTTTAGCAACAGTAACAAACACATTTTAAATGCATTATCAAGGAGATAAAATCCAGCGTTTTATCTTAAAATTAAATACTCAGGATGTTGATCACTTATAACATTTATCACTCTCAGAGTAGGCAAGAGTCCAAGGCCCATCTCTTTCATAACAGATCAACAGTGCGTGGGTCAACCAAAGAAACATCTAAAATAAACTACTCTAATCTTTGACTTATCATTGATCAGCCGATGAACCTGCCAGCTCTGCTTCCTACCAACCAGCCACCCCTGTTGTAAATCTTCAGGGCATGCAGCCAAAGAGGGTGATGAAAAACACACTGTATTAGAAGTAACATTATTTTTCCTGCCTCTGAATTCTTGCACAGGTTCTGCAGAGCGCTTCATGGCATTCCTTAATGTTTTTCATACAGTTGAGTCTCGAATTTCACACTTTGCGGGACTCCAATGGGTGAGATGTGAGCTACTCCAAAACCCACAGGTGTATCCACTCCCACGGGCCATTTGGATGCAAAGACATTTGAGCAACTTGATGCACAGATGGACAAAAATAAGCCCCACTACCATGATGTCCAACAAAAAGCCCCAACTCCCATCAATGCTCATTTCCACCTCGATTTCCCCTCACAGACCCGAGCTCTGACAGCTGCTGTCATGGTTTTGAAAAGGAAGTGATGTAAGACTTTCCTATAACATTAAAAGACATCAGGGAAAGAGGTAGGCTTGAATGACCTCAGCGGGGACTCGGCTGTTCTGGGAAAGGTAGCATTCAAATTTGACATTGAAAGTGTGTATCAATTGCTTAGCTGCAATACACACACACACACACACACACACACACACACTCACACACACACACACAAAGGAGAGAGAGTCCAGGGCCAAACACCATGAAAGCTCGCAGACAGAGATGCACTGTTTATCCCCGAGGCCACAACAAGACAGCCAGCCGTCACAGGACAACACCGTCTCCTGGTTCTGCAGGCCAGTCTTAGAGGACAACAGTGTTACCACTGAGCTGATGTAATCACTGAAGGAGAAGAAAACCGAAGAGCGAGGAGGAGGAGGAAGAGGGGGAGGATGTTAAGAGGATCTGTGTGAGCTTTGTTACTGTTAAAACACAAGTACAAACCAAAATCAGAGAAAAGAAGGCGAAGGGTCACTACGGAGTACCAGTGTAGCTTATAACTACATGATGGTGTCAGACTGTATTTTTCCCCCTGTGGCTTCAATAAATCAATAAAAGACTAGTTGTATTAATCTAAACCAAAGAGGGTGACCGCACACCACTGAGGCACAGCAGGGCTTTGTGACAAATGCTCAGACTGTCTATTAGGAATGCTCCAGTTAAGAAAGCCGTTAATGTTAAGTTGCTTTTGCTTTTATTCATCTCTCTTTTCACTGAGACATTCTTTAAACATTTAGCAAAAACAGGTTGATGTAACACAACAGATTAAGATTGGCTACTGCCAGACACTGTGATATAAGCCGATACCAATGTGCATCCAATGTACTGATGCCTTTCATATGACAGTGCAATTTAATGTGCTTATGGAAGCTGTCAGACTCAAATACAAGAGATAGACACAACTGCTGCAAACCAGTGTCACCAATAACCAAAGAACAACAAAGTGCAAGTTAAATGCACCTAAAACAAACCAGGTTTGTTTAACAGATCTATGGCACCAACTGCCTCCGTCCTGATTATGATAACTTTGTTCCACCATGAATACGTCATTTATTATATATCACTGAGGGCTGTGGCAAGTAATATATCCAGTATGATTTGCTAAGTTAGCATTGAATACAAAGATTAGCTGAGAGTCCACTCTGGGGTCTATGTGATGTCACTAAGAGCAGCTATCCCCTAATATGGTCGTCCCAAGCACACAGCTTTGGCACAGAAGCCCCACCCACCTCCTCTTTAAACCTTCATTTTGTGAGGGTCAGCCAATCAGAAGAAAGTTGACGTAAAGGAATGGAAGTTTCACTCTCTTGCTTCACATGTTGGTTGAATCAATTGGCTCCACCAAGGTCTGAGAGTAGCAATGTGTTACAGTAAATAAGCAAAATACGTTACCTTAATATACTTAATTATGAATAAGAATTAACATAGTTAACGTTATTGGAAACAACCACTGCTGAAGCCTAAATTGGGATAATTCCCGAGATAATTCCTGTGTATTTGTCCTGTCTCACAACAGATGGCTGCCCCTCACTTAGCCTAGTTTTTTCCTGCTAAAAGGGAGTTTTTCCTTCCCGCTGTTGCCAAATACTCAAAGTTGATCATCTGATTGTTGGGGTTTTTCTGTTTCACTCTAGGATCTTTACCTTACAATATAAAGAGACTTGAGGCAACTTTTGTTGTGATTTGTTGTGATAGAAATAACGTAGAAGTTAATAATCATGTAAATCATCATTTCATGCACTTGTATTGCAGCTAGCTAGCTCCCTTCATCGCATGCCATTCCTCATCTGAGATTAAAATGGCTGTCGATGGAGGGGAACTTTAACACCATCCATCCGTGTGAGGAAGGCTGCAGACAGATGTGAACACTGACCCACTCTTCTTTGTCTAAATCAGGGAGAAAAGCTGGGGGGGGGGGGGGGGGGGGGGATCAGAGTGCCAGAGGAGAGTCTGGTCCACAGCTTATCCGCTGCCAGCTAATAGCCCTTGATGATATACGCGGTGCAGCTGCGGCAGGAAGGTAGGCCAACAGCTGTGGCCCACAGACCGATTATCAGATTTCAGCTACAGACGCAAACAAGCCAACAAACAGGCAACACAACACAGTCTCACCTCCCGCTGTGACAGAGGCAGAACAAATTAAAAAATGGCTTCAAGGTTTACAGAGGGAGATTTAAAGGCACATCCCCCGTCTTTAAATGCTCTTTTTTTCTTTTCTTTTTTTATTCACCATCACCATTCTGTGAATTCCTGGAGCCTAAAACACTACACATCTTCAAAAAATACAAACAGCAGTTCTACAAATGCTAACACTGTAACTCTAGGGTTTGCATGTTCTCCCCATGTCTGTGTGAGTTCTCTCCATGTACTGCAGCTTCCTCTCACATGCAAAAGACATGGATGAGTGCAAACTGCTCATAAGTGTACATGTGAGGGAGATGGGCCATCTTAGCCCTGCCACAGACTAGTGGTCTGTCCATAGTGCTCTAAGACAGCTGGGACTCTTGATTGGATAGGTGGTTAAGAAAATGGATGGTTATAATAGGTCATAAGATTGTGCAGACCTAAGCAGTGGCTCTATAGTGTAGTGCAAGCTCTTTGGGGTTACATCAGGAAGGGCATCCAGTTTAAAACTCGAATTAAATGGTAGATGGACGCCCTTCCCTGAGTCTGGTTCTGTCAGGGGGGGGAGGGTCATCTGATTGTTACGATTTTCTCTGTTTTCGCTGTATTATTGTTTGATCTCTACATTACAATGTAAAGCACCTTGACACAACTGTTATTGTGATTTTGCGGTTTATAAATAACATTGAATAGAACTGAAATATAAGAGAATCCATGTGAGTTCAAATATTGCAACTTTGGAAAAAAATGCACTTTATCACTGAAGCCCATCAGCTGGGACTCTCTGCTTGAGGCCAGCTGGAGCTGAATGATCCAACCTCACTTTTAGATGGAGAGGGGAAAAAGTGAGCGAAATCGTAGGACTTCTTGCTAAGCTCTGGTAACACATCACTGTAACTTGATTCCAGCTCTTAAGACTGGCAGAGCCAGATAATCATGGGTTCCCAATGCAACTGCATGCATTCACTCGACGTGAGTGCACCATTACGGTTACCGTTAAGTACCAAGCTGTACTTTTTAGGGTACAAACAGAATTACTTTTGTGCTACCGAGTACTAATTCACACCTACAGTCTATGGTGAATTTTAGGACCACCTCACATCACTACTGCGACATGTTGAAGAATGACAAACATGTAGGGCAATGGTGGTGGCGAGCCAAAAGCAAGCTCAGATGTGGTTACACTTTTCAAAACTCGACGCAGACAAAACTCTCTGCAACGTTTGAAGTGCAGACTACAAAACTGGCCAAGGCAACACATCTAATCTGAGAGAAACAAAGGTCTGTAAGCAAAACTCACAGAAGGGAGCAAACGTTAGAACATCCACCATTAACTGATAAGAAGATGAACACAAGGATGATGATGATGAAGAAACTTTTAGTGAGGCATTTTCTTCAGGTATTAAATCTGATGAGTATTCATTTGACGGACAAACTGTTGTCAGAGAAATGGGTGTTTAAACTTTGGATTTTTACCCTGACTGCACTTGAGTTTTTTAAATCAGCTTGTTATTTACAGTAAACAGACATGTAATGTGAGCTAGTACCTCTAAAACCTTGGTATGCAACCATAACCACTAATAGACTAACACTACAGCTCACTATTCGTTGTCATTAAAGTTTCAACTCAGAAGTAAAGACTTTGCAAGAAAAAAAATAGAATTTATTATTTCAAAATGAGTAAAGTATTAAATAAAGGTACTGTTGGGTGCTGATTTTCAGGTATTGGTACAAATGTTAAAAGGTACCCCTAATTTGAAAACCTCTTGGTGAAAATAGTAATAAAGCTCTCATCAAGTTCAGTTTTACCCAAATAAAATCTACATTTAGCTAATAATCTGACACTGCTGCATTTGGTCCTGGTCTCATCTGTTAGCAAACAAAAATAGCAAAAATAAGCTTAAACAGGGTCCCATTTATTCTGTCGTATATAATCCACCTTCATCTGCTTCACACTCATCAGGAGGGCTGGAGGGTGTTATAGCTGTCATAGAGCGAGAGCCAGCGTACACCCTGGACTGGTCGTCCAATCTGTCACAGGGCTAACACCGATAGAGACAACCATTCATGCTCACATTCACACCTACAGTCAATTGAGGTTCCCAAATTAATCAATTACTCATGCATGTCTTTGACGATTCATGTAATTTTTCTACTTTCACAGAAAAAGCTTCTATTAGCTTGTCAGTTATTACAAAACACCTGGTACAAACACGGCAGCCTTATAAGATACAGGCAGCTCGCAAGCATCTAGTGCTACCCCTCTAAAGGCACCCAGAAATTGACCAATCAGAAGAAAGTAGACTTTAGGGAGGAGTCCTTAATATTTTTTATTTTTTTAAAAAATCATACAAGTGCTCGTTAAATGAACGTAACTCTGCGACCTCTTGCGCTACAAACAAAATTAAAGCAGTTTCGGAAAGAAGAGAAGACGAGCTTCATAGGAATATTGGGTAGCACAAAGCATTAGACAAAGCATAGAATAGAATAGAAAGCTAGAATAGAAAGCTCTAGAATAAATCCAGAGCTTACAGTTTTAAGAGCTGTAATATGACTGTATTTATAACTGTAACTCTGCAATATTTCTACACAAAAACCTGCAAGGTTTGCTTCTTACAGATTACAGATCTTTCTAAACACTTTTATATTACACTCATCTCTGGGAAATGCAGCTGAGGAATACCAGGGCTTTTACTGCGAACTGAGAATCCCGGAAGCATCCACTTTTAAATAGCGCGGTTTAACTGGAACGAGATGTCATGTGAGAAACGGTGCCAAGAGATGAAAAATGCTGCCATTCTCTCAGACCGTGTGATTCATTGGGTTTGGTGACACAGGGGACAAATGATGAATAAAAAGCCATAACTTCAGTAATAACTGAATGTGACACTGCTGTGCTCACTGGCTGTAAATGTTGCAGAAAGCAGCCTTAAACAGCCGGCACTCCGTTTTGTTATGTAAAGCCAAGTAGTAAAAACTTGTCTCCTCCTTTTGAAATATTGAACGCTGAGTAAAAAAGTAAAAGAAGCTGAAGCACACTGAGACAAATA
Source organism: Astatotilapia calliptera (assembly GCF_964374335.1). NCBI lineage: Eukaryota > Metazoa > Chordata > Actinopteri > Cichliformes > Cichlidae > Astatotilapia > Astatotilapia calliptera. The sequence goes on from NC_137430.1 coordinate 23,107,135, forward strand.
AGAGGAGCTTTCAGATAAACTGCTGATCAAAGTCTACTGGGTTGTTTCTGAATGTGGGTGGAAGCTGCCAACTCGCTTTCTAAAGCTAAACGACCAAATATATGAGAATAAATCTTTTATTTGTGGTGTTGCTGAGGCAGCTGATCCCGTGCTGCTGGACTGGATGTCACATGTGACGGGCTCAAGCCTCACATGACGGCGTCTCACCCGGGCTGTATCCTCGGGTGATGTTAACGTTTCAGACAGACAGCTTGAGGATTTTAATCGTTAAACGCTGCATGTTTTACTTCCTGCTCTGCTCTGAACTCAATGACAACGTGATGATTATGTGATTCATTAAAAAACAAACAAACAAACACAGTTGAGTTCTTTAAAACATGTTCTTTAAACATCCACAGATGTTTTATTGGGACCAAGTACACTTTTGTTGTTTACTTAGTGACTTTTACTATGTCAATGTGTGAATCGAGGAGGGGTTGAGATGCTAAATCCATTTCCTACCTCATGTAATGTAGCTGTGACTCAAGGGGACTCCGCCTACTGATTCCTCTTTTTATGTTATTCTTATGTCTTATATGTTATTTTGCTAAATTAAATAATTAACTAATTAAAACACTAACATTTGTCAAGTTGTTAAGTTTACATTTATTTATAATTACCAAACAATAAATAAATTAAATTAATACAAATTGATATCTTTTATCTCAAGAGAAAGCCAAACCAAATTTAATTGTACTTTCATGTATAATAACAATAAAGATGATTCATTCATTCGGTATTGTTGCGTTTTCCATTGTCTACTGGACAATCTGAAGGCATTTTTTTAAAACATGAGATTGTTTAATAAGGTCTTTTTTATTACTCCGATTTTTATAATTCATTAAATCCTGACATTTACTTTAGATTTGCCAAAAATTAGACACTTTTGGAGAGCTGTGTCAGGAAGGAAATTCAACATAAAATATGTGCCAAATCAAATACGTGGATCATCAGCAGAGGCTCGGGTTAACAGTGCGACCGCTGGTACTGTTGACCAGCGGGGTGCCGGTGGAAACTGTGGGACTGTGACTAGTAAGGTTCCTGCAGCTTAAGTCAGATTTTATACTTAAGGTTTTAATAATGCCGCATCAAATTTATTACCAACACAAAAATCAAACAGCATTAATTAGTTACACTTGGAGACACCAGCTGTTTGTTTCTTGTGGTTGTGAGAATCTCAACAAACATTTTTTATTTAGGAATTTACTAGAGTATCTCTATAATTTTGAAAACAATCCTTATTTTTCCGCATACAAGGCCTTTTTTAAGCAGCCTTCTAGTTTATCCACCATCAAAACCAGCTGTTTTAGCTCATCTACCGTTAAGTCCGCCAACGCCTTAAAACTGCTTTCTTCTGCTGCTACAATTATGGATATCCACTTTCTATGACATCATACAGAGCCAAGAATAGAAAAACTGTGCGAAACAGTGTTAAGATAGTCACTCATATTACCTGTACCTATGTTGACTTTGCCATTTGAAACTTTAGCCATATTTAATATAAGAATTTAGCACTGTAGATAGTGTGTGTGTGTATAGTATATATTACCATGGTAAATATATGACTTACAAATTAACAAAGAAAGGCATATCAAGTCTAGTTAGATTAGAATCTGCATTAATCCAATAAACTGGTGAAAGTAGGCTGTCTTATAGGAACATGCAGGCAGTTTCAGCCTGTAACATCGAGGCTCTAATTTGCCTCCATTCCCATCATGGCATCGTGCATAGTTTAAAACACTTCCTGCACAAAACACACCGAGTCTCATGCACTTTTGCATGGTCCCAGTTTCAGGTCAGTTTGCAAGATCCTCACTTTTTCAGATATCGCACCTGCCCTGAGCATTCCGTTTCTCTCTTTTTTTAACTGTATATTGAAAATATAAACGTCAGTGTCAGAAAAACTAAGGTTTTATTTTTAGGCCAATGAATTCGCTGCCTTTTGAGACCATTCAAGGACCTGCACGAACTCTGTCATTATTAGCGTTGATTTATGTCTGAGTAAGTGAATGCAGGAGCTACTGAACAGAAATAGTGACAACTAGGCCTCCTACACTGCGCCAAAAAAATGAAAATAAAAAATGAATACACTCAGTCTGACTGCGCCTGCTTGTAACGCATAAATAATTTAAAAACAGTTTTCAGCTTCAGTTGTCCTTCTCTTCCCTTTTCCCTGGTGTTTTGCAACCTTTTATGACCTCTCACCATCACCCATCGTGGATATTCATAACACACATGTAGCTGAGCATAAAATATATTATTCTGTTGCATCAATAGGTAAAAGAAAAATATATATATACTCCACAGGGAATCGCTGAGAGATCCGAAAACTGAGTCAAGTGTCATATAAAATGTCTTTCTGTAAATAGAGAGAGGAGCTGTAAAGGAATGGCAGGAATGTTAAGTCTGTTTCTAGCAAAAAGAAAACAATATGCGACTCGCACACTGATGAGTGACGACTCCAGGCAATGATTTTCATTCCAATATACATACGCAGTGGTTTGGAATAAAACTCCCCATTCATTTATTTCTTTCTTCCTTCAAACGTTGGATAGCATCAGAACCTGTGTCTTCGAGGTTAAAATGCTGCGCCTGAAAAGGCTGTTATATAAAAGTAAAAGTATAAAAGGCCCCTGCCCATTAGGTCAAGCCCAGCCATGCTTGAATAGAGGGACTGTGAAAAGTCAACATTTTTCTGGTCAAGCCCATGTGATGTGGTGTGAGAGGCATGCTCAAAGGAATGCCTATGCAGTGAGGGTTTCCCTTGTATCGCTGCTGCGGCTCTCTGTGGTTTTAGGAGAGCAAACCCAGTGACGCAAAGTGCCATCTGTGGGGTAGAGACAATACAAGGCCCCTCAAGGGAATAGCAAGTGCCCGCTGCTAATATTAACTTACATCAGAGAGGGTATGACAAAGCAGGAGCAATAAGCTGCCGCATTTTTATATAAGCAAATGTCAGGTTTGCTGCTCTCTGCTGCTGAACAATCTGTGCCGTGGTATTTTTAGGGAGTCGAGTTATTTGGTTTGTTCTTTCATTTTTTTGCTGTGTATGGAGAAAATTTTTAGACACACCCATCCGCACATTATCACAAGGTTTACACTGATTGTTGAGCCGCACTGATGAACACTTTCATTGCTAGTTATTTTCCCTGTTAAGGAGTGTGATTTTTAGTAATCTTACAATTCACAGTGTGAGACTCGAGTCTTACTAAACTAAACTGCACCAAAAAAAAGACTGCATCGTGATACCTACTGACTGAGGGGATGGATTTTGAAGCTCTATTCTTTGTCTCCATGCTACATTCCCATTGGCTGAGTCACGATAAAAGCCGGGGGAAACCTGTTACAACAAACATTTTATTTTCTGTGCTTCACTTTTATGTATTCTGCTTGGGTTTGTTTTAGTTTTACCCCATCTGGTGCCAGTAGATAGCTGCCCTTCACTGAAACTGGTTCTGCCAAAGGTTTCTTCCTTTTAAAAGTGAGTTCTTCCTCCTCACAGTTACCACAGCTACTCTCGCTAGTAGAGGATTCTGATTGCTGGGGTTTTCTCTTTTATATTGTAGGGTCTATGCCTTGAAATATAAAGCATCTTGAGGCAACGCCTGTTGTGAATTGGTGCTATATAAATAACTGGACTGGCAATCTAAGGTTGCACGAGTGTTACAAAGGCCCAACTCTGAACCCGATTTACACAGAATGAGCGTTGACATTGGTCTTCTTTTTTTTTTTTTTAAATCATGGACATCCTAAAAAAATAAAATAAAATAATAATCACAATCATAAGAAAATTAATAAATACAAATAAGCTTTGCTTTGGAAAAGAAACAACAACAAAAAACCACTCAAGAACTTTTTGCTGAGCTGTACTGAAAGTGTGATGCACATCACAAACAGAAACCTTTTTGAAAAGGTCCAAATTTTAATTTGAAGGTGAACAATCTCCACTTTCAGACCATGGGTGACCAAAGATATCACAAGGAGGTTTTTGTTGCAGCACCATATACCATGTACTGCAAGCAATATCACCTGACAACTGCCAGCAACCAATCAAAATCAGCCAGGGAACATTTTTCCCTTGTGACTGGTTGTGGTTCTCGGCTTGTGTCTGGGCTCTGCGCAACTGAGGCTTGACATAGGTTACCTGATCCACAAATTTATGAGCCAACTGTACAAATTCACCTAGGAACCACTCGGCAACCAGTTGGGGAAACTTTTTTCCATACCAACCAGTGGTTGCTAACCTGTCTCTACGTAAATCACGTAAACATTTGAGGACATCCTTCCAAAAAAAAAAAAAAAAAAGGAATCTCAATATTTTGGGGGTTTCTCACTGCTGGTCAGACAAAACAGGATACTGGAAAACATCACAGTGGCCATTTTTCACAATTTCCTGATGTTTTTCCAGCCAAATGATTTGCCCCGACAATATTTCAAGTTAATAGGCAGTTGCAGCTGATAAGAAATTGAAATGAGTGATCAAACTTAAACAGCCAAAAAGAAGAAAGAAAAAAAAACTCATCCCCACACTGTTCGACTGCCAAATGCTTTCTGGGAAACACTGCTCACACAACAAAAACAACACAGCAATAACTGCTTTGCACCAACAATGACCGCAAAATAAAAGCCAGACACATCAGCCTGTTTCCGGTCTGCCACCCACACACCAAATGCACACAATGCCCCCCCATCCTCTGTGTCTCAAGCAGCTGAGACAGCGAGCCAGGAAGGTTATTTTTAAAACTTTATCTCAACATCTGACTTCCCATTGTTTTCCACATTTCTGCACTGATCCAAATGTAAACAGTAAACATCTACGAGTGATCTGCTGCGGCCACAGGGTGAGAAAATTTCTGGGGTGGAGGTCCATGAGTCACGAATACTTGTGTGTCACTACGCACTGATCAATTATTGACATGTGGTGTTGAATTAAGACGATATGATGCTGCGGCAACCCCCCCTTCTTCTTTGCACCTCCAGATGACTCAACGGAAGCACACAGAGAGTGACAACTCTCCTGCGGGGTCAACTCACCCCCTCAGGTTACAATATTAAATATTCACGCCGTACCTTTGCATAATTCACCATGTCAACATACCAAGGAAATGACTTGGAGAAAAAGAGGGCTGAATGCTTTGAATTGAGGACAAAAGCTCCAGAGCATTTTAAACAAACTCCTCTTCAGGCACAGTGAAGCTGAAGGCGGTTTTCTGTGCATGATGCAAGTGAGTCCCTGCAAGACTCTGCAGGGATCAAACAGGGTTGCTAATTCAATAAAACAGACATGAATCTAGAAGTATTCAGGGCTTTAAGCTGGCTGTCTGCTCCCTGTGTCTGCCACAGCCTGATGGGTGTATCCCAATCTGAGTGACCCGCCAGGCTCGTTTTCTCTGCCAGGAATGTTTCAGGCGCATCTCGCCATTGTTTAAAACACTGAAAAGCATGTCGCTCGCTCTTTGGTGCCAGTTTAACGGTTCTTCCTCTGTCACATGATCTCGATGCAAAAGAAAAGAAAAAAAATTCCAGAGCGGCTACTGAAGCCCAGCGCACATGGCGGCCCTCTCTAACAGATGTTTTTCGTTTGTGCTGCTGCAGTCTCTCAGTTCAGAGGCACAGAGCCAGAGAGGTGATTCATGATGCGAGCCTTCTTGTTACAGTCAGCAGACTGAGAGACGGCTCCAGGTTGAGAATAAACACGAGCCCGGCTCTGTTTTGGTAGATTTCCTATTGTTACGATATGATAAAGCTGTAGAAGAAGACATGACAGATGGCACAGATTGTGTGCTTTTATATGTGATTTTGTATATTGGAGCAAGGGGACTGGGCCTGTGCTTTCTCCTCCACACTCACCAGCCGGCTCATTTTCATCCTAAATGGAAAGCTGGTATCACACCGAACGCTCCTGCAAGCCTGGAGTCATTCACGTCTGCAGCTAAATGTGCTTCAAAGCGGGAAATGAGGTCACATTTTAGCATTAATGGACGGCGGTGAAGGTGTTCGCTCCCCTGGTTTGATGCTCCATTTAATCATGGCAGGAAGAAGGGAGGCAAACACTTCACAGCTCACCTGCCTGACCTGATTACACCTCTTCCTGCATGATCAGAGGTGACACAGCATCACAGCGTGTGACTTTGGGTGTGTTTCCCCTGCAAACGTTTTCTGCTTTTTTTTTTTTTTTGGAGATACAAATCAGTGTGCTGGGCCTGTGTGACAGCAAGGAATGAGGAATAACACAGAATCCAGATCTGAATACTAGGAAAAGGGTTTTCTCTGCTACAGCCTGGCAGCATGCTCTAAAGCCTTGAGTTATGTAATAGTGAACACAGTGAGCTGCAGGCCTGAATGCACATCTTTATATTCCAGCAAAGCCATCCACCCCGTCTATTCTTACTCTTCATATCAAGCGAGATAACACACTATTTTGCATCAGGTCTTAGGCTGAAATAGGTGCACTTTAGGGGCAACAGGTGCAATTATTTTCCCCTTTCCTCTGCGCATATTAATGCATCTGGAGGTCTGAAGGGATTTTAAAAGCTTTCAAACATTACCAGCGGAATTTAAGGTGGATTGCATGCAGCCTTGGCTCTATAAAAAATGCATCCCCGTTCAGAGATGGTGCATTTCGCCTCATTAGTATCATTCTTTATTAAATAACAACAACAATAATATTACAGTCTGTGTGGCTGTAATTATCCATCCATCCTCAACAGGCTCACACCGTGGCCTTACCTCCTCCAGCACATTCACTGTATTCCTGCAGCTCTGCATTCGGGTGGTGAAGCTGGATGTTGTCGGGGAATTGTAATCCTCTGTTGTCTCCGAGAGAAACTCGGACACCGATATTTGATCCGGCATCCTTTAACTGTGAGGGGGTAAATGCCCACAGGAGGGTTGGCGATGAATGCTCAGAAAGACAAAACCATGTAAGATTTAAAAATAGATAGAAAGCACGATGGGGGGACTGTACGGCCGATGGAAAGGCTAAGCCGATTTTTCCCCCTGCAAAACTGCGTTAAACTATCGAGATGATTAAGACGTGTCTTCTTCTCCTGTGACTTCTCAAATGACTTCACTGTTCCCCAAGGGCCCACGGCAGGAGGGAATTTACCAAATATTTGCAGGCTGGGTCCCCCTCTCGATGTGTATTTAAAGCGAGAAGATGTCTAAAAGCGACACATTTATAAATAGTGTCACTCTGCGTCTAACTAAACCACGGAGGGAAAAGCGGCGTAAAGAATAGCGGATGCCCTCATTATGCTCTACAGATGTGCAAAAAGCCGCTTGTCGTCAAAACCGCGCGACGTTACCAGGCTCGGTTTAAATTTTATCATAGTCCACGGTCTGCCGAGTTCGTCTGGTACTTTGGTCCCGTTTTCTTCTGTCGTAGTTTAAGGGTTTTTTAAAAGCTAAACGCTGCCGCAGACACATTCACTGCCACTCTCTCCTGCGCTCGGAGCTGCTCAGAAGCGCTGTCAAGCTTGCGCTGAGACAAAGCGCGACTTCCTGGCAGTAATTTCAATATAAAACACCAGCTAACGCTTTTACATTACGTAAATGCATTTTTAATGAATGGAAAAGACTATATATATATATATATATATATATATAAAAGGCGGTAAGCTTAAAACGTCTAAATATGTGTTTAAGAGACAAAAATAACATTTATCATCCATTTTTCATCCAAAAATAACATTTATCATCCATTTTTGTTCAGATTGTTGTCAGTAGAGCTGACGATAGCTTGATTTTTCTATCGTGAATTTTCAGTGTACTAATATAAAACGTATCATAGCGGCTAGTAAGCATTTATAAGGGGAAATGTGTTCGTGTCACATGATTTTTTATACTTTTATTTTGAAATTATATTCTACAATATCCGTTTTTTCTGTCCATAAACTGAATGTTTTACAAATATCTCTCCCGCCCACCTCGCCTGGTTGACTAGGACGGGGGGCTGCTGTACGCATGCGTGATCTGGACTTAGTAACTGCAGAATGGTCAATCGGTGTAGCTGTAGGCCTGAAAGGGAAAAGAAATATGTCCACAAACACACGAGTAATTTTTATTTTATGGGATGTTTTTATTCTTGGGTAATATTTTGTAGACTAGAAACCCATCTAAGCACTGTAGGTTCACTTAGCTGCCATCAAAGGTGGAAAAATCGCCAGTTGACTTAATGTCCTTTGGGTTTCCAGTACAGTATTTTCCAGTTTAATTTCAGGATTTGCTCAGTAGCAGCTTTTTAAGTTCACTTACGATTTAGTACCAGCAAATATGTCATTGCATTATTTCCCTAATGCTAGTATTGCTCTGTGGTCCTTGTTCTCGGTTTTTCTTGTAGTTTAGCTTGTTAACTGTCACCTGGGGAAAATGACTAGTGTTACAATGGTTTTTTCAGGGAAATGTGTGTCAGTTTGAAGGTCATCTGTTTGAATATAAAGGTAGGATTAATGTAATAGAGCCTGGTAGACATTTTGCTATTATTTTTATCTGCATAATGTTTGAGGCAATGACACTGATTCCCAGCCATCCCAGGATGACTAAATAGGCCCACTAGGTACAGGTCCACGGGGCCATGATCGGGGGGTTCTGGTCCAGAGGACTGCACTGGTTACAAAACACATCTGCAAATTATTCCTCTATCACTTTTCAGGTCATAATGACAAGGGCAAAGTATAGTCTATTAACTCCATCTAGTTTTTAGTTAGTAATATTGACTTTCACTTCCTTTTTAAAACTGCATAAATCTACTCCATGAAAGTACCTCTGTATGCAGCACAGGGCATATTAAAGCATAAGCAGAAGTACAGATTACATTGATATTGTTTTTTCCCCAAAGTTTCAATCGGGAAAGCCCTCCTTAGTCTCTGGTATACAAACCCAAACACGAAGCGCCACCTTGTGGGCATGATTTTGAGTTTTTATATATATATATATATAACTTCCATTTGCAGCCACAAAGGTGGGTGTACTTAGCTTTTGCCCCACTGTTTCTTCATTTTGGCTTTTTGTGTAACTGTGACACGATGTATTGTGTGTAGTATGTCACGTCTTGCTGTTCATCTGAGGTTATACTAAAAAGTGTTATTTTTATATTATGTCATAATGTGTAAAGTCTTAGAAATGAAATACTTCATTCCTTATGTATTTTTATCACGACTGTCTTATTTTTTACTTTGTTGTAATCCCTCCGTTTATTTCTTGGTGTGTGCTCCATGCAGTAGTAATATCAACTTAAACTGAAAGTTTACTGAAAACGTTTTATTTTGGTTTTATTTTTTTAACCGCTGACCGGAAGTTCTGTTTGTGACATCTGCGGAAAACGTTAGCTAACTAGCTAGCTCATAATAATAAGGTGCGAGGCAGGCAAGGGAAGATTACTGTCGCTTTTAAGGGGTTTCGGATCATTTTTAAGAACCAGAAGACAGGAAACAGGGTGGATACGGTCCCGGAGGGCGTGGACACGCGTGTCATTTCTCTTAAAGCTGCCCTTTACGTGCTGCGGAACAAGCAACAAGCTGTGCTCAGACTGAATGGCCGAGGGCTTCTCAGGTAACTAATGTGCAGTTTTAATAACAGTGACTCACAGGAACCTGAAGCAGCCTAAACCGACTCTTAAATCACTCTGAAGTACTGACTTTAGCAGCTTCGCTAACAGTTACACACTCTCTTGCTAGTTGTGTTAGCTGGACAACCTTAAGCAGCCTAAACATAAACTTTTAGCTGACGCAGTTTTCTGTTCACTTGCTCTGGGTTGCTAATGTTAGCTTAGCATCTCCGAGTGATCGTGCAGTTCGTGAATGAGGTAACGACACGTGACAGCCGGGGAACTTTGAAAGGCAATAGCACGCCAGATGATGGTACGCGTTGCTATCCATAAAATCGAGAGCTGTCATGCTAATTTCAAACGCCATAGTTTCATTACTTGTACATATACTGACCTTAAGGTTTTAAATTAAACACAAGAACAGATCGTCCCCATATAGTTAAGGCATAGAGTCTGGGTTTACTCTACTCAACAGAACTCTTGATTTTGGCCATTTGACATACCGAAATGTATTTTAGGGTTTCGTAAACAAAACGGTATTGCAAACCACAAAAAATGGTCATGATAATTTTACACCGGCGGGTGCAAACATTTTTCCACATGCAGGAAAAAAAAATCTGTCTATAACATTATTTGCTCATGGCAAAATGTTATTGCACTCTTTATTTGTCCTATGCAATTTAAAATGTCATCTCATAAGTAAATAGATCACAACGATCCCCGAAATTCTTGCAAAATGACAATAAATGATGTTGTCCTGCCTAGTTTAAAGTTTTAAGTGTTTTTGCTCTAAATATATTTGATGTTGCTCATAACTTGGTTCTGTTTTCTTGTTGCAGACCCACCTGACCTCAATCCAGATCTGACGCAACATCAAACGTCACATCAGCACAAACCCAGAAGAGGCCGACCCAGACACAGCAATGACAGACACCTCAGTAACAACAGTAATGAGACCTGTCATCAGTATGGACCCTTTAATCAGGGCACTAATCCCCCTTTTAGCCATAGATCAAATTATGAAGATCATCATCGTCCTCCTTACCAAGGAGGAGATGAAGGCAGAAGGCGAGGCAGAGGAAGAGGATGGAGAGAAGGGAACAGAGGAGGTTCTGTGCCATGGCGGCAAAGACCTGGAGGTGATCCATACGGTGGCAGCAACAGATACATGAGTGGTGTCCATGCTTTTGCACATCCCATGGGTGGTGCTGATGGACCCAACTGGCGGCGAGGAAGTGCAAACAGGGATACGGAACAAACTAATGAGGACCAGGATGCCCAGGCTAAAAAACCAAGGAAGTTTAGTCAGGAGCAGCGAAAGGGAGAACATAATGGCAGTTGGAAGGAGAACAACACCACAGTGGAGGATCAAAGGAAGAGAGAAGACTCAGAGTCCCAACATGACAATAATCAGAGGAAACACACTGACCCAAAGCGACGGCAAGGACCAATCAAACCACCCAAACAACCATCACAAGAGGAGCCAGGCTCAGAGAAGGGAGCCAGTGGCCAAGATGACTCTGATCAGGGGCGAGCATCTCAGGATTCTGCAGGCAAAGGTGGAAGAGGCTCAGGAGGGAATGCTCCCCTTCAGGCCAGAGGGGGGAGAAGAGCAAACTATCAAAACTACAAACCTGGTCAGAGGAGCTGGAACAAGATGCCAAAGAGCAAAGAGACGCAGACAGGTTTGACTCTTACTTCTGTAAAATGTTGTCTGGCGATCAAATTCCCCAACTTATTTTACATTTCTATCAACGTTTTACATTTTTATATTGTTACAGTTTTGTCAGACACAAAATGTTTAATCAGAATTTATTGATTTTTTTTTTTTTTAGGAAACCTGGTTTCCTAACAAACTAACATAAGTTAGTTCAAATTTCCCCGTATTTTGCTGTTAAGTATTTCATATTCACTATATTTGCAGAAAACATTCCTTTTTGGTTGTTTTTGGAGGATTTTTTTTGTCCCTTTTTAGTAACTCTAGTTCAGTTAGTTTTAATATTGGGCCTGAAACCAATGTTTAATGTTATGTTTTATTGATTATTTTGTTTGTAAAAAGGCCAGAAAATAATTAAAAATGCAAATCAAGCTAAAAAAAAAGCCCAAGCCCATGTTTTATAGTGCTTACTTAGTGTAAAAATCTTAGGATGTTTGGTTGGAAGCAACCTGAATTATTGATGAGTCTGTCAGTGAACTAAAGGACATACGAGCAGAAAGTTTTGGATAAAGCTCTGTGGGTGGAAACGAAGTATTTGTTGCCATCTTCTGAACCTCTGATCTCTTCCTCCGCAGGGTGTCTGATTGAACAGCTGTCGGAGGAGAAATACGAGTGCATGGTGTGCTGTGACGTGATCCGGGTCATGGCGCCGGTGTGGAGCTGTCAGAGCTGCTTCCACGTCTTCCACCTCAACTGCATCAAGAAATGGGCTCGATCGCCAGCCTCACAGGCAGACGGTGCGGCGTGTGAACACAGTGTTTACTCTGTGTGGGAGCATTTTAGTGTAGTCTGTGTACTCAGCATAGCGAGCTCCTAACAGTGGCTGGTACTCGGTGTTCAGGGATGGTCACTGTGACGGTAACTCGTGCAGTGAAATTCCTGCTGCTTCTGCAGTGCATTGTGTTACATTGAAAACGGAGAGGCCAAGTGGATTTCTGTTATTGTTCCCATTATGAATCTGCGCTATACAATACAACACGTCACCTTCTGTCCTTCATCATAGGAAAAAAATATAGAAAAAATGTTTTAAGCTACATTTAAGGCTAAGTGATTTTTACTTTACTGCCACAGATGAAAACAGGATCTGAAAATGTGTGTACTGGGAAAGCACATCCTTCCCAGAGGGTGACCCTTTCATTCAGCGTTATGCAGAAAGGAAAAATGGATGCATGTATGTTAAAGTTCAGCTTTTTTGTATCAGATTCAGCTGAAGGTTGGCGCTGTCCAGCCTGCCAGAATGTTTCAATGAAACACCCGACCTCCTACACTTGCTTCTGTGGTGAGTATTTGTTTAATTCAAGCATAGATATACACCACTGCTGAGAAATGGTGATGAACTTGCTCTCGGGTTAGACGATTTAATGAAATTGTTATCATATCCCACTGACTCCTTCCCAAAGCTTCGTTACGTTAAGTTTGCCACAGAGAGTGATGGGAAGAGTTGTTCCGTTTGTTTCATTGGCAGGTAAAGTGACAAACCCTGAGTGGCAGCGTACTGAGATTCCCCACAGCTGCGGTGACATGTGTGGGAAGAAGAGAAGTGGAGTGGACTGCAACCACCCCTGCAATATGTGAGCCTTAAAAACACAAGAAAGCTGCTTCTAGCTTCAAATTACGTTATTAAAAGACGGTAGGGCTTCAGAAGTTCATCGATAACTTTTAAGAATGTATTTCTTTGTGAGGTTTGCTGTGAAACTGTTTTTATTTGATGCAATTTTTAGGTCTACTTGATGGTACACTGTGGGAGCATAAGCTGTTATATTTTAAGAGACAGATTGCATGTATGGGAGATATTTTATTTAAAGTTCACCCCAAACACTCCCTTTGTGGTCATATTTCTAAAAATACTCTTACTCGCCCCACAGACTCGTGAAGCCTTTGACAGACTGTAGTTTCTGACTGAGCTTGTTATTTCATTGCCAATAAATGTATTTTATCTGCATTTGGGGTTGGGGTCCTTGGTAGCAGATGTAAAATAAAATGGAATTCAATTGCAGACAGATTTTATAGATGACTTCAGTGGCTTCATAAACTAGTAACTCTCACTTTGCAGCCATGTTGTTAATGCTTGTGGACATTTATTTTATTTTTATATATATATATATATATATATATATATATATATATATATATATATATATATATATATATATATATATATATATATATATATAATCTAAATTAATGGGGACTGAGCCATATTTTAAATATGATTCATTACTTGGACTTATTAATGTATTACAAGGCTGGTAAGAATCCTGTCTTACCAGGTTTGGTTAGAGTAACTCGCACACCTGCTGTTCACATTTATACTTCAAACCCGTACGTTAATATGTTCTTTGTCTTCTCAGCTTATGCCACCCTGGACCTTGTCCTCAGTGTCCTGCCTTTGCAACGAAATCCTGCATCTGCGGGAAGACGAGGTACTCGACCTCTGATCACATGTGAATCTGTCTTTTTATCCTTTTGGATTTTACTTTAAATATTTCTTAATTCTAATTAAATTATGTCTCTCAAGTCAACCAGTGCGCTGCGGTCAGGCCACTGTGCTCCAATGTGACAAAGTGTGTGGTGCTGTACTCAACTGTGCTGAACACACCTGTGTGCAGGTGTGCCACAGCGGGACCTGTCAGCCATGCCAGCTGCAAGTTCAGCAGGGTGAGTCTCACTTTGGTGCAGATGAATAGCTGAATTTAGCTTATGGAACATTTTAAATGTAATGAACTCTTTTGCTGTTTTTATGGGCAGTTTGCTTTTGTGGCGTGACCGCACGGGAAGTCTCGTGTGGCACAGATAAAGCAGGATTTGATGGTTCGGGACATTTCTCCTGTGGAAAAATATGTGGGAAGTAAGTCCAACTCTTCAGCACTAATTCTGCCCATCTAAAGCTTTTATTTTGCTCCTATCACAGCCGCGTGTATTTAACTGCTCTTTTCAGGATGCTAAACTGTGAAGCCCACCGGTGTCAGCAGGCATGCCATCGTGGCCCGTGCAAGTCGTGCCCGCGCTCACCAAGCCTGGTGAATACGTGTCCCTGCGGTCAGACGCCGCTGACAAAACTCCTGGAGCTGGGTTACTCTGAGCGACGGAGCTGCTCCGATCCCATCCCCTCCTGCGGGAAGACCTGCAACAAACCCCTGGCCTGCGGCTCGAGTGGTGAGAAGAAGTGCTGTTCTGTCATGTCGAAATACTCATAGCATCAGTTAGAATTAGGAAATGATTCGAGCCTCATTAAGATTGCAAAAACAGGATCTGAAAATGTGTGACAGGTGACGCTTTTCAACAATATGTGCTGTGGCAGGAGAAAACAGGTTCTTTTCTGTCATCTGTTTTAAAGTAATATTGATAAAATGGCGATGAAGCTTTTAAAATCCAGAAGAAAGCCAGAGGAAGTTCAATGAGAAAACGGCAAACATCATGTCACTAAAGCTGAATGAATTCCTTGATCTTTCCCCTGTAAAACATCCTGTTTTTTTTCTTTTTATTCTCAATCTTCAACTGACTTTTGTTTCTAAAAGAAAGCAACTGCTTTCTTCTCTGTGGCCTGTTGTGGTTGTGCAAACAGGATGTACATCATGTTAGGGCTGTTTTTGTTCTTGCAGCCTGACGTGAGATAATGAACTTGTGTTATTTCAGACATCATCCATCTGTGCGAGAAGCTGTGCCACGAGGGCAGCTGTGGGCCCTGCTCTCTGACCTCAACTATCAGGTGCAGATGTGGCTCCAAGACTAAGGTTTGCAGAAATATCAGCAGCTGTGTTTTTTCTCAGTTCCATATTTTTTTTATTTTATTTTGAAGACACTGAAGATTTGAAAGATTTCTCCTTTACTTTCCAGGAGGTCCCATGTGAGAAAATCCAAAAAGAAGGTGAGGTTTTAATAAATATGAGTATAGCCCACCCTGAGCTGCCGTCCTGTGTTTAAATCCTGACTTTTGTCTCTCCAGAGGAGCTCGTCTTCACTTGCGAGAAGCGCTGCAACAAGAAGCGCTCCTGTGGCCGACACAAGTGTGGGGAGCTTTGTTGTGTGGTGAGTGTTCATTGAATCTGGGTCAGTGTTTTCGACTTTATGCTCTCTGTTCTCACACACACATATACATTTATTTTTCTCATTCCCTGACTGGTTCTGACCCCAATATTTTTGTCTCACCCGAACCAACTAACCATTGTTATTGTCCAGAAGAAAGTGTGTGTTAAACATAATAGCTGTTATCTCAATGAAATGCAACCATGTGACACACATGGCTGGTTTAAGTGAGATGGTCAGTGAATTCCCCATCTCGTCCTAAGTCAGAGCTGCACCCATTCAGCTCTCCTTACACACAGAGGTGTGTATGTGACACAGAATCATTGTAAACCAGCAGGATTATGTGACAGGTGCAGCAGGGATGTTACGGATGTTAGTCTGACTTTGTGCCATCTGTAGAAACAAGGTTTGTCTCAGCGGTGGGCAAACCATACCACCAGAAGAGTTATTTTTAAATAGCTCTAGACCCAAAGAGACCTGCATGGAGCATATTTTGCTTTAAAGTGAGTACTTACTTAACCAACGTATTTGTAATGTTTGGTCTGTTCAACTTAATGGTTTTACCTGCTATAACAACCAGCCCAACCCAACTTTGGGATAAAGAGTATGTCTTCTCTTATCTTCTATATTGTTATTGCTGTGTTGCCTTAATTAAGTATAAATTAGCCAATCAACATTATTAGTAATTGTAATGTTTTTTTGTTTTGTTTTTTTACCACATGTGAACAGCGGTGTGGCCCCACTTATATCTTAAGTGGGCTGCACCAGTGAAACCTCCTTTTTGTCAGTGTAAAGAACTTTAACGACAAATTTAATCCCTGAGATATTTTTAATATCAGAAAAAGAAGCCAATTTCAAAACTGCAAATGGTGCCAAGCGGGCCATGTTTTAATCTTAGGCGGGCAGATTCTGACTCCCGGGTCCTAATGTTTGACACTCGTGCCCTAGGGAGTCATTAAATGCATATTAATTTCACACTGACTGCAATCGTCAGCTGATAGCAGCCAGTCTGTATTTGATTTATGCATAATTTAGCTTTTTAGTTAACAATTCTTAATTAGATTGAGGGTCTGGCAAATGCAAAGCCGGCAGGAAACATCTCGACACACTCGCTGCCTTTATACAGTCACGGCAAGCACTACAGGAATGACTTGCTGTGTAATTGTCCAACAACATCCAGCTGACAGACGAGCAGTGAGGAGAAACAGCCAGAATAAACAGTAATAAAGGAAATGGGTGGACATTAGTAAGAAGGAAAGAATAGTGAGGATATGTTACTGGGTTGGGATATGACTGAATTTGAAAGCTGACTTGCTTTGTAGCTCTTAATTACTTTGCATCATGCGGGGGTGACTCTACATTTAAATTTCAGCTTGCAGCAGCCTTCTGATAAGAGTGTTTTTTGAAGCGCGTGAGGTGATGTTAATGTTTTTGTCCGTGTGTTTTCAGAGCGTGGAGCACAAGTGCTCCATGATCTGCGGCTACAAGCTCAACTGTGGCCTCCACCGCTGCCAGGAGCCTTGTCACCGTGGAAACTGTGAACCCTGCTGGCAGTCCAGTGAGTATCGAGTTCACGAGCCAAGTCTCTGAAGTACCACAGATTTATTCTGTCTCACTAATTTGAAGCTTTAGCTGTATTTTGCTTGGCGTTAAGATGCCACGAGTGTGTCACGAGTCCCACTGGGTTTTTAGGTTTTGATGAGCTGACGTGTCACTGCGGGTCCACGGTGCTGTATCCACCCATCCCCTGTGGAACGAAGCCACCCGAGTGCAAAAACGTGTGCACGAGAAGACACGAGTGTGACCACCCAGGTGGGATTTAGCTGTAGCTCCTTACATCAGGATTATTGTAGTTTGTGTGCTTCCCAGTTAGATTTGAAAATGTTCAGTTTTAGTTCAGTTTTCTTTAGTTTCAGTGACTCAGTCTCAGTAAACATGGCCATCAAAGACTCATTTGTATGTTTTAGATAGTTTTAGTTTAGATAACCTCGGTTCACACAGCAGCTGTATCGAATAACTGTTAATATGCTCCTGACATTTGCCTCTGATTTAGTGTTTCACAACTGCCACAGTGAGGAGAAATGTCCTCCCTGCACTTACCTCACGCAGAAATGGTGCATGGGAAAGCACGAGGTAATGTTCCCCGAGCCCACTGATGGCACGACTTGTTTCCTGTTTTTGTTCTTGCAACTGAAGCGACACCCTTTTCTCTGACTCACAGCAACGCAGCAACATCCCGTGTCATCTCCAAGACATTTCTTGTGGCCTAATGTGTAATAAAACGTTGCCCTGCGAGACGCACCGCTGCAAACGCATCTGTCACCGGGGAGAGTGCCTGCCAGAAGGCGGCTGCCAGCAGCCCTGCACGCTGCCTCGTCCAGACTGCGGCCACCCGTGCGCTGCTCCCTGTCATAAAGGCAGCAGCTGTCCACGCACCACCTGCACTGCCAAGGTACAGAGCAGTGCCACTGAGAACAGCTGGACTTCCAGTGGCTCAAAAACAGGTTACAGAGTTTGTACAGATGTTCTCTGTCACATCAGGGCTTGGGTTTTTCAGCACATTTTCCCACCATCAAAAGTCCCTCCTCTCTCTAATAACTTATTTCCCTCATGCAAATGTTTAGTGAATAAATTCAGTGTCACATCTGCTCAATAGTCCAGCTGTGAACCCGCTGTTTTTGCATGAAGGCTGAGGACATGTGGCGCGGTGCTGTGTAACTGTCATAAATGGTTAACTTGGAACAAATAATAACACATCAGTGGCAGGCTTCAGACTCCAGAGGGAGGCCATTCACAGCTGCACGAATTCTTCGTGTGAACTGACCTGACCTTTTTTAATTTGCGTATTTGTGCTCTTACAGAAACACTTCTTCTCCAGGGAGGAGAAATCTAATCCTTTGTGTCGTTCGCAGGTTGCGGTACAGTGTGAGTGCGGTCGTAGAAAGGAAACCGTGGCCTGTGCAGAAGCAGCCAATTCATACCAGAGGTCAGCTCTGCTCCCATGTGTTCAGCTTTTTTTTTGTGTTTTATTCTAGACCTCGTTTGGCATTTCTCTTTTTGGCGACATATATATTCTGTTATAGCTGTGAAAAAACCCCTCAGTCTTCAGGCTCCTGTAAAAGCTCAGATTCAAGGAGTTCAGTGTTTTTTGAGGAGCAGCCAATCAGAAGAAAGCTGGCTTAAAGTCAGAGGAGTGTTAAAGAGCTCGTTTCAGACAGTGGATGAGCTGAAGGGCACCACCATGGCCCAGTTTAATAATAAGTAAAGATTATATTAGACTGTGAATGATGCAAAGCTACTAATGTAGCATCTAGGAATAAAATTAGAATTTGAAACGAGCAACATTTATCCGATATTTTTGGTTTTGTTGTGCAGGTATGCTGCCATTGCCATGGCCAGTAAGCTTTCGGACATGCAGCTCGGTGACTCCATGGATATCGGCCCGCTGATCTCTAAGAAAGAGCTGAAACAGACGAGGTAGAGTGGTGCAGGGAATTAATGATTTAAAGCTCGAACCAGAGGTGTCAAACTCAAGATGTGAAACATTTGCTGAACAGGATGTTCGAGCTTAATTATTTCAAGATTATTTGAACAACAGGCGAGTCCTTATGTGTGATGGCCAAGATGCAGCTCTTGTTTGAAAGTAATTATGTAAATAATTTCCTGGAGAGGGCCAGATTTCGTTCTTTAATCCATTCAGTGGATTACTTTGAACTGCAGCTGAGGTGTGAAAAGCAGTCATCCTAGAAATGCGATGCTTTCTCAGGCTCGAGTGCGATCAAGAGTGCGCCACTTTGGAGAGGAACAGGCGCTTGGCGGAGGCGTTGCAGATCGACTCGTCTTCTGACCCCTTCAACGTTCGCTCCACCTCTGCGTACAGCGACAGCCTCAAAGACGACGCCAGGTCTGATATCTGTTTTACTCCACGGTGACGGTTATGTGACGCCATGTTTGGGTTAATATTCAAAGTCAGAGGGAGCGCTGCACTGAAACTGCAACTCTGCTCTGCTTGCGTTTCAGAAAAGACCTGAAGTTTGTCACAGAGGTGGAAGAGGAGATCAACAATCTTGTAGAGCTTGCTAATAAGGTACGATCTGTATTTGAGTCTCCTTTTCCTGTTTAGGGGTGAGGTGTTATTTAAGAGCTCTAATGTGATGTAATGCTCCATCTGGTGGAGAATCTGGGAGACTGCTGTAGTCCCAAGTTTTTAGTGGTGAAGCATTTTACTGAGTCACTCGCATTAGTCAGTATATTTGCATTCAAGTCAGTGCAGCATTTGTACATAATTACCCCATAAAATATTTTGTTTTAAACTGAACTTTAACCCTAAGTTTTTAAATTTTTGAAACTTTAATGATCATTAATATAACATGTATATCATGTTCTTTCTAGTTAGTTAATGTCATTTGCTCCGTTTAGCCACGATTTCTTTATATTTTTGTTGTTTACTGCTAAGGGATATAATTAGTAAAACAGCTGGGCTTTAAGCTTAATGTGAGAAATACCTTATTTATCCCAAACTTTGGTAAAAAGCTGTTAGAGCAGCCAAAACATTAAACACAGACTCTAGCTTAAATAAAGTGGAGTAGACGAATAAAATAAAATGGCATGATGTAACAAAATACCTCAATGTACAAACTACAGAGAAGAGAGGAGATAAATTTAAGAAAAGGGAAAAGATAATATGAAATTTAAAAATAGAAGTTTTAATTTGATAAGGTAAAATGTATAAAATAGAGTAAAACACTGTATAATGCATATGGAGCACTTAATAAGTAAACCTTTAATGAAGGTTAAACATAAAAACATAATAATAATAAAAGAAATCAATAAATGGATTAAGTACAATAAGTCTAAAAATAATATATGATGATTTAAAATAAACATGTAAATAAAATGCAAGAAAAGGTCAAAATTAGGAAGAATCTCAATAAAATTCAGTGACATGCTATATAAAAAGTTTCGTAAAATACAGTAGGGGGCTTAGTATTAAAAAATTAAAAGAAAATGAAGGTTTAAAAAGTAAAACTATTAAAATACAAAAATATGTTATGTTTAAAGTGGCTCTGTTGAGCACACGAGCTCAGTATTGTTGCTTGCCATTTGAAGCGGAAAGTCTGGATTTTTATGGAATGGCTCCTCAAGTCGGATTTCCAACTCAGGAAGTTGGAGAACCCCCACCAACCCCGACTTCACAATCCAAGATGGCAGCAGTGTGTAAATATCAGTAAAAGTGTAAAACCTAGGAGGCAGTAGTAGGTAATGTGTACTATCACAGTGTTTGTGTATTTGTGACTTGCTAAATAAGCTGAGCACTGAGCGCGCGCGCTCCATCCAGAGCTGCAGCCGGTGTTTAAACGGCTTTATCACGAGTGATGGATGAATGGCTCTGGTTTGTTACGGAGCAAAACAAAAAACTTTTCTTTTATTTATTACAAATGATTGATTATTACTTTTATTACTATCATTTCTGATCCGCATGGAGTCATTAAACTTGGTGTCAGCCCGAGGTGGAGACAGTGGCCCCTTACGGCTGTGTCACTAACAGCTTATTTAGCTTCATTATTTTGTGCCCCAGTTGTTGTATTTTCAGCTCTTTTGTCACAGTTTCCAAGCTCAAATAAGCGAGTAGGAGACTTCTCGGGCAGATGGAAACGTCTCCACGTATTTATTTATTTCTTCCAGTCCTCTGTGATTCACCGAGGCTCTCTGAGAGACCGACATTACTGCTTTGATTTCTTTTCCAAAGGACTTGTTTATTACTTAGCTGAGCCTCTTTTTGGAACGACGGGTCATGAATGAAACCTTTTTCTTCCCGGGAGTCAGCTTAGTGAAATGTTTTATCTTATTTTCTCAAGGCATGTTGTGCTGACTTCACTGATTTCATTTTTTGGGCTCTTTCTTCCCTAAAAAAACGAGTTATTAAATCTACTCCTCTGCTTAAATTTTGCTAAAATCCCCTCCAACAGCCCTCTGGCAAAGAAAGCGATTCAGTTTTGTACCAGCTGTTGTTCTCTTTTACTCTGAAAAGTCAGGTCAAATGTGCCTACTGACCCGTCTATATAAAATAGGCCACGCGTGCACTACAAGCTCAAAAGTACATGGACGCTTCAACTCGTATGTATAGACATTAAGCTGCTGCTGTAACAGCCTCCACTCTTCTCCCTAAACCTTTCACATGATTTTTTTGGGACCTGCCTGCAGGGATTTGCTCCCATTCAGCCACAGAAACATCAGATAGGGCAGCACAGATGTTGACAGACATGAACTGGATCACAGGCCAGTTCATCCCAAAGGTTTTGGATCTAAGCCCCCCACCAAATTTAAAAGAAAACAAACACATTTCTTTATGGACGTGACTTTTGGGCGTGAAACAGTCACGTTGAACCAGGAGGATCCCAAACAGTGAGGACAAGGCTGAAAGTATTTATGAAAGTGATAGATTTGTATCACTTCATACCAGAGGTCAGCTCACAAAACGTGATTTGTACTCACGTTTGTAGTTTGGAGCAAAGTTATTATAGTAAAGTTATATTAAAACAAAATAAAAAGTTTGTTGTCCTCAAATAAGCAAATAAAATAAAAAGTAGTGTTTGCTAAAAAAAATAAAATAACAATGAGATAATACTTGAAAAAGTGATTTTAAAAAAAGCAAAACAAGTATTTTTATTTTGTGATTTTATTTATTTATACAAAAACAGACATTAAAAGTTAGCATTGTTTTTAAGATGCATTATATCAACACAAATATAAAAAACAGAAATAAAACAGAAAACGGCATGTACAGTAAAATGGAAACATTGAAGGATGATGATAGTAATAAGACCCATTCCAATGATCAGATGTGTTTTTATTCCCGGTGGCAAAGTGTTTCAAATTTGTGGACCTTTAATTTTAAAAGAGGACCGACCAAATGTTCTTTTACATTTGGTAACATACAATCTCATTAAATGCTCCCCTTGTGGTTGCAGCTTTACCTGCTAGAGTGACTGAATTGGGGCCATTTAAAAGCCAAGAAAACATGAAAAATCCAAGCGCAGGATGTTTCGCAGCTGGACAGATGTGTTAATGATGTGCTACCCTGTTAGCGAAGCTGCTCCACTGCCTGTCCGGTAAGCGGTGCAGAGAGTAGTCGGGGTTATCGATGATAGATGACGGTTTGTTCAGCGACATCCTCGCCACCTCTGATTCAACAGCTTGCAGCCAATCGCAGAGCCAGCCTTCCCGATCAGTTAATTCAGTCTGCTCGTGATATCAGCAGACCACAGCAAAGTACGCTGAGCTCCCCACAATCGTTATGAAATGGAGCCTGTTAATCCCCTTCTTGTGTACAGCCTGTGCAGGAAATGTCCTTAACTAAACACAACCAGCCCGAGGAGACTGTGGTGCATGTGAACATCATGTTTGTTGAGACTAGTGTGTCTGTGGGACTGTGAGTCAGCTGCCTTCACTGTGTCTGGACTCTTATACCTGAAGCACTTGCATTTTGCTCCTGAAACACAGACTCCCTGCTTATTAATTCTCAGTTTTGTACATGTAGTACACTGAAACATGCAGGCATCTCTCTGTTCATAAATGCATACTTTCATAGCAGCGTTTGGTTATGCACTATAGATGAAAATATTGGGGGGGAATTTTCCACAGTCGTTAAAAAACAGATTGAGCCGACCGGATGAGCCTGAGAGAGCCTGCTCCAAAAGCACCGTCACCCCTGGATTTCAAAGAAGAGTGTGGAGCATTTAAAAGACCCTGATCACATGATCAGACCAGGCTATTATAGACTGCTATTATAAGGTCACAGCGGGTCCATTATGTAGCTAGTTGTGTAGGGCTTTATATGCAATTAATAAAATCACATGATTAGAGAGGCTGACTGCTGTGGTAAGGTCTCAGCAGGTCATCAGCTGGCACTGAGGTTAGAAGAGGCAGGAAATGGAGGGTGGAGAAAAGCGGTGGAGGTGGTGGAAACGCACTTGAGACAAAAGGCACTGGTGGTCACCGTGGTGATGGGTACACAAGGTCTGGGCTTGTTCCCAAAGAGCCAGGTCTGGTCAGAAAGGTCCAATGCAACAGAGCCATGAAATAAAGTCCAAGCAGGTGTAGAGGTGGAGAACGTGAGCAGTGGTGGAGCTCTGATAGCAAGGAGCATGGACAAGATGGGAGGGGACCCTCCAGCGCAGGGTCACCTGGGCACACTTCCTGTCCAACTTGGCTCTGGACAAGTTTCCGTCTTCTCTGCAGCTGCCCAAAGGCTCTGACAGACAGCCGCTATCTGTGGCATTACGACCAGGTGCTGAAGGCGGTGGCTAAGAGTTTTAGCTTCAGCCATCAGCACCAGCAAACACCATCATGCTTTAAAGAAGACTATATCCTTTGTGAAACCTGCTGTTTTCCTGTTTCTTTACTCTTTGCCGCTTAACTACTCACACTCGCTCTCTCTATTTTCTCGGCCGTCTTCAGCAGACAGTTCAACTTTTTCACCTGTTTTCAACTCATGATTTCCACTACACGGCATTTTCCCAGGAAATGTAACTTTTTCTAGTCTCACAATAAATGTTTGATTTTTGCAGTGAATGAAAGAAGCTTCGAAATGTGAGATTTTAAAAATTCAAATGCTACCAAGGTTCTTAGCAGGAGATATATTTCTTTAATTAACAGGGATAGCGCCTGTTAATGGACATCAGAAACTATAAGATGTGAACGGGCTAGACTGAAGCAAAACTGCTCCCAGCCCAGGTCAGATCAGACTTCAGTGAACAAATATGTACAGGAACACAACAAAAACGTCACACAGAAGTGAGTTATAAGTGGTCGCAGACCTGCTCTTTACTGCTATTGGTAATAATGACGGTGAGGGGGTCGATATAAGGACTAACATACACAGACATACCACTAAAAATAAACCCCAAAACTAAATTAAGCGCCAGATTAGACTTTTCTTTGTTTGCCTCGTTTCTGTCTTGTGACACTTAAAACAAAGCAGTGTTATTTAAGGCCTGAAGAAGAGATAAGAAACCAAAACAACAATCAAAGAAAGTCTGGTAAAATAAAAAAAATCTGTATTTGTGATTCTTCCCTGTCATCTTGTGACTGCAGACTTGAGCTGCGACCTTTTAGAGGTGCCCGACATCACCACGAATGCGGCTTTGTAGCTGAAATGCAACTAAACATGCGAAAAGCGAGCATGACCGTAGCCTTATGAAGCATCCGTTTCTGCAGGGAAAGCAGTCGAAGAGGAGCCACTGTTTCCCGCCGATGAACCGAGAGCATCGGAAGATCATCCACGAGCTGGCCGAGGTCTACGGCGTGGAGAGCGTGAGCTACGATAACGAGCCCAAACGCAACGTGGTCATCACGGCTCACAAGTGAGAGCGCGACTAAATATACGAGCGCCGTTATCATAGATGAGAAATGCGGTAATCGTGGAGTCGAGGATGTGCCTGTGTATCTTGTTTTGTTTTGTTTTTCTCGCCCAGGGGGAAGTCGGCCTGCCCGAACTCAACCCTGACTTCACTGATAGAGCGAGAGACAGCTGCACGGGCTCCTCCTCCCATCGCTCATATCAAACAGCACAGCAGCAAGTAAGTGTTAATCTGTGGTTAGAGAGACTCTTCTATACGACTCCAAAAATGTCCTTAAACAACACTCGGAGACGGACTGTCTTACTTTCATGCTGCTGTTTGTTAGTGTCTTTCGCTGCCTGCTTGTGATTCTTCTTTTTGTGTTTTCTCATCAATTAATCTCCTGCCAGGTCTGCCGGTGGAAGCACCTGGTCGAAGATGGTTAAAGAAGAGCCCGCGATCGATTATTTTGACGTCCAGGACTGAAAGTAAAAACAAATCTTCTGCCAAAAAGTCCAAAACTCGTTTCATTTGCATTCATCTGAGACCAATAATCATAATTTCTCTGGCTTCTTGTTGATAAAAAATAAATGTTTGGAAATATTTCAAAGCTGCAATGGTCTCTGGGGAACTCTCACTCTTGTTATATGTGGGAGGATGAATTGAGCCCTTGAATTTTGACATTAAAGTCCATGAAGACTTTCCCTGTTTGAAAAGCTCCTGCGTGTTTTCTTTGCCTCCCTGGTATGCGTTTTAATAAAAAGCGAATTCTTCCCTATTTAATGGGTGCAGATGTTGATATGAAATTTAATACATCGGCTCCAGAATATCTCCGATGTCCACATTAGGTGCTCTATCGCTTACTCAGGGTTAAGTCTGTATGGCAGGGATGTGTTGTTGTTCTTTCTGCAAGGCTTCAGGAGGGCGGGTGGGTAAGAGTCAGTGGGCTGCATTGCATAAAGAAAGCTTTGCTCCAAACACAACTATGACCCAGATGTGGCGCTGCACTTTGTGAAAACTCTTCCTGGGTAAAACGTGAAGGCACTCGGAGGTCGAGCTGATGCAGCAGGATGTGTGTCGTAGATGAGATGAGAGCGTCGATCCTGTTCTCCAGCTAATGGACTGTTTCACCCACTGCTGCGGCCTGTGAGGTTAGGATGCTGAGTCAGGCAGACTCCAGCACTGAGTGGACACTACAGGATGGACAGCTACTCGCACACTCTGTGTTTGCCGACTTAAAGGTTCTCATTGATTAAGGCCTCTCCTCTCTATAGGTACATGCTAATGGATTTCAGGATACTAACCAGCTTTCTGTACAGATGTTCTCATTTTATTTTATCACCTTTATTTAAGCAGGAAATCCCACTGAGGTCAAATCTCTTCCACAGTGGAGACCTGGCAGCCGCATAAATAAACACAACATGATGGATAACATGACAACTCACATTTTCTCCATAACTATATTTGTTTAAATTCAATAATATCTTTTTTTCTTGTAAGGGCTTTTCAAGATTTTTTTGCATCAATGACATTTGGAAAATACACATTTAGGTGTTTACTTCTACACATGTTGTCAAATTGGTGCATAAACAATGACTTTTAACACATTTAGAAATGAAGGAAGCTCACGAGATGAATAAATGTTCCTTTAATGTTAGTAAGCAAGTGGGAGAAGATTTGTTGCTGTTGTTTATAATTTATACTCTAGTTTTTTGTAAATTTATGCTTATCCAACAAAATCTTTAAATCAAAATCTCAGATTATTAACTGAAAGTTGTTTTTGTCCTTTTTTTGTTGTTGTCAGTTTCAAGTTATCTTCTCAGCGTTTTAAATTTGTCTCAGACCAACCACGAGTTAGCGTTATTAAGTTTTGTGAAAATGACCTGAAATTTTGAGTTGCACATGTCAAAATAAATAAATAACCCCAGTGCGTAATATTAATGTACAATGGTATATTTACTGATGAGAGATTTTTAATGAAGTGGTCAGAGCAAGACTGTCCTGGGTTTGAATCCACCGCCTGGCTCTGTGCAGTCCAGCTTCCTCCCACAGTCCAGAAACATCCATGTTTCATTAACTGGACCTAACTGGTTCGAAATTGGCCAATGGGTGATAACGGGTAATTTATGTGTTAACTTTACTACTCTTGAGTCAAATTAGTACTCGTTCACTGACAAAATTCAACATTTAGATATTTGAACAAGTGGAGTCTGGTTTCATGATGTTGCTCTTTACATTTTTCACTTGTCCACTTCAGCAGCACCTGCATACACCAAACTATTCAATTATTTTTTCAAGTTTCAAGGTTATTCATTTATATTGCACTTTTAAAAACAACAGTTGTTGACCAAAGTGATTCCTTTCAATCCTGAAGGTTTCTTTTTTTTCTTTTCCCCATCCTGAGTTCCAGAGTAGAAACACAGCAGGAATAGACTTTTTCTGGCAGTTGTCTGTATTTCGTGATTCATGAAGTGATAAAAAGATATTCCTAATATGTCAGCAAATACCCCTTTTCCACATAAGTGCCAGTGTTCAATCTAGAACTGGTTCCATGCATCCTTAGCCTTAAAAGGACCATTACCAGTGCCAGAAACCTGGCACCAGCAGACTGCTGGGCCACATAGTTAAAACCACTGACACCAGTAGCTATGGGAGAGGCTGCGGATTCAGGTCACAGATGATTTTCTTTACCCTGCTCCATAATAACCAGGACTCAGGCAGAACTGCTGCTAAATATAAAACTATATTATTTATGCTGGCTTTATCCACTTTATGCAAACGAGTGCATATTTACACAGACAGTCCCCAATCTGCAGACACAATTCAGATTTTTGCACGCATTTCTAGTTTTGTTTAAATCATTTTTCATGAATATTTTACAGCTCAAATGAAGCTAGTAGAACAAAACGTTTGGTAATAATTACACAGAAAGTCCAATATTATAAAGAATCAAGTTCAAAAGTCAGAGGTAAGAGCCGGACAATGAGCTGCCACAGTATATCCACCACGTGTTATAAATCTGGCTCATTTCATTCATAAATCTTCACTCTGGCACTAAAAAAAAATGTGTGAAGTGATAACTTGTAACTGCCGCGTGAAGCATTAGTAAATTATCCATTAAAACAGCAATTAGCCACAACTTAACAGCCTCTTTATCGACGGCTCCTCATTAGAAAGTGGAACAGATCTCTCGGTTAGGGAGCTGGTGGTGCTGCTGCTCCTTTGTTGCTGTAGTGCACCGGGTTTATCCCCCCCCCTCATCCCGCCTCCCTCCCTTTTGTTCCTGCACTGCATTTACATGTACAGCATGTGTTTGGAGCAGGATAACCTGAAATCATTTCACTGTGCGCTTTGGGTTAAATAAAAATCTTCCCTTCCTCCCTTAAAATAAAAAATGAAAAAAGAGAGAGAGCGAGAGATGAGGATAATTTGATGACACTCCCTGCCACTGGTAATTTTTCATTATATCGACTCTCCAGCAGAGACCGCGCCTGCGCTCCTGCTCCCTTCCGAACAAGGCTTCACCAATCCTGGCTCTGGCTCCATCCCCGGCTCGGCGTCCCACAGGCCAACGCTAATAAGTCGCCTAGCTGTCCAGTAATGGGGGAGTGATCGAGGGGGGAGACGCTTGCTGCTGTGTGAAAGCCCGTGAGGAAGTTGAGGGGAGAAAAGCAGCTCCACGCCGCGCCGGACCGGACAGCTCCACAGAAACACATCCTACAGTTGCCGTTGTTGAGTAGCCCTTAAAAAAAGAGAAAAGAAAAGAAAAAAGGGAAGAGAAAAAAAGCGCACAGTGATGGAGAGAAAGGTATGGATGACGCTTATGCTACCTCGCGATACGTTAGCGCGGTTTGTTTTATTCCCACAGTGAGTCTCCGCTGCTCTGCCAGCCGCATCCACCATTAAAACTACTCTTTATGCGTTTAGGCTTCATCCTGTAGGCGCAGTCGGATTAGTGCGCACCGGAGTTTTTTACCTCGTCTCGCTTCAATTTATTGTGAGCCTCAAAAAACAGAGAGAAGAGAAAAAAACAGGGGAAACTGCAATTTCCACCTCGTGGTGATTTTAGCCTCGGTGTACAAATGTAGCGTGATGTGGTTGGCAATATTTAAGGGGGGCACTGTAGGCTCTCTCTCAGCCTGTCTGCATCATCACAAGGCACAGTGTGTAGTTGCAGCACCTCACCCACCTCCACCTCCCACCCCCTCCCTTGTTTTTTTTTTTCGTTTTTTTTGCAGCACACGCAGACACCAGGCAGCTCGGCTTGTTAACCTTGACTGGTGTGAGAAACAGACACTTGAGGAGTAATAGATGGGATGCACGGCGAAGCCCCTGCCATCCTCTCGCCTTCTTCTTCTTTTTTACGCATGCCTTTAATCCATTACCCCTCCCTCCTCCGTCCCCCCCGTCACCCAGTTTTGAAACAACAATATAATGTGCTGTTGCTTCTCTAAGTGTGTCCGGTGCAGGGGGGAGAAAGAAGAAAGTTTCAGTTTCACTGTGTTAATCTGCTGGCAGTCTGCGGTGCACTCAGGAGCAGGGGGGGATTTGGGGGTGTACAGCTGCTGAAGCCAGATCTGCTTCTGCTGATCCCAAGGAAAATCTAATTTTTATATTAAAGCTGCAGTCAGCAACATTTCATCTGGAGGAAAAATAAATTCTCTATTTTTTGAGGAGAGTCTGCCAACATAGTTAAGGCATTCACCTCTATGCAGCTTAGAGTGAAATAATTGATGCTATCTGGCTTAGGACAGTTACCACTCCCATGTTTGTCTCTTAAATGTGATTCAAGTTACCTGAAGGTGGTTTATATTGCAAAGTAAAGATAAAAACCCAAACTGTCAGATGATTCTTTATGAGCAAGCACTTGGTGACTGTGGGGAGGAAAAACTCCCATTTAACAGGAAGCCTGTTGGCCTGTCTTAATATGGATGCTGGAAATGTCCTAAAATATCGAACTGTTCCTGAATCTTCTGACCGCTTTTCTTTGAGAAGTTTGCACATTCTCGCTGTGCCTTTGTTTATCTCAGTGGTTCTCAAACTGTGGGGCGGGCCCCAAGGCACTGCAGGTAGACGTGGATGGCCAGGTGATATATATTGCAGGGTGAACCTATATAAAGAAAGAGTTTGTCCTCTGTATCACTAAAATTTATCTGGGATCTTTATTTTAATAATTGATAAAAATGTTGCATGCTCTGTTATTTTTAGCCTCAGTAGCAGCTGGCCTGTCAGAATTAGTTTGAAAATACTGGGGTAATTGGTGATTCTACATTGGCTGTAGGTGTGGTCAGTGTAGCACACGTTACAAAGGTTAATGTGGTGGGTAGTGTAGATTAATTGGAGGGATCAATGAGAGAGCAAAAATGGGTGTAAATGCCACTTTATTCTATTCCAAAAAGATTTTACATACATGTTATTTTTTTCTTTTTAAGCTGTACAGATTTCAAGGTGCATGCTGCTGTTTCCACCTGCCCTCAGGCTTCAAGCTAATCTTAGCCAGAGACATTATATAAGGAGGAGACAGGGTACACAAAGTATAACATCCAAGAGGAAAACGCTTGGAAAAACATATTTTGGGGCCAAAGTTTGCATGTTTTTCTGGCTGCGACTTGCTTCTAAAAGGTCTGTCACTACCTGATTTGTTTTACACATGTGCAAAACTTTATGTACTTCCTGTCATCACAGCAGATTGCAACACATTAGAAAGACTGGTTTTCTTGAAGGTGTTGGGTTAAAATTAGTCTCCTGCTGTTGCCAGATGTCTGTGTTCTCATCTATATCAATGCTGTAACGCTCTATACTTCATATTTTTGCTTTTTTCGCGTATCTTTTTAAGTAGATTTTTCTCTGTTAGTATGTTTTATTTATTTAGTTGTTTTTTTTTTACAGTTTGATGAATACTTACACAGATGTAATTAATTTTTCATACTTTGTGTTTTTTTTTTTTTTTTAAAGCCAACATTCTTGTTCATGGAGCACAAAACCAGCTTCATAGAAATTCTTTATTTGCTTAATTAGATCCATATATTAACCAAAACCAGAAAACAATGTGCCTTTTTTATACAGAAAAAAGCTCATCTTCTATGTAATAACTAGTTAAATTAAATATATATTTAAATATAAATTTCTTTGAAACACTTCTACAAACCCTTTTATCTGCAGCAGTTATGCAGTGTATTTGTCAAGACTTTTATTGTGAAAGGAAGCAGCGTAGTCCTTTTTGCATGTGCTTAGAGAAAATTGAGTACGTATTAGAGATGGCACGATACCACTTTTTTATGTCCGATACCGATATCATAAATTTGGATATCTGCCGATACCGATATGAATCCGATATAGTGTTTTTTAATCAACAAAACTGTTTTTTTTTAAATATCTTGCTGCATTTTGTATAAGTTCATACTCAAGTTTAAAACAACAACTACACTAAAGCTATTCTGTTATACCTATATGCAAAAAAAAAAAATTTCATAGTTCAGCAATACTGATCAATCTAATAAACTCAAACCTGCACCATCCTCCCTATTCTGGTATTTTAAAGAGTACTTAGCGTAAATATTAAGCAACCTAACTAATAGGGTTCCAACTCCCAGCAACAACAAAAATAAATAAATAAAAAATAGGGAACCACCCCTCACACTCCACCTCATGATGCTTAATCAACGTAATCAACCTTAATTTGATGCAGTGTGAAAAAAAATGCACAGAAATCAATTATTTTTCAAGAAATATTAAATAGATTCAACATCTTTCTTCAACAAAATTGCAGACTGCACAGATGGTACCTTCCCAAAGGAAAAAGTACTATAGCTTACTAGGGTATATATATTAGACTTAATAGTCACTATATACAGTAATGGACTTCTATTCATTTTACATCAAATTAAAACTTTGGGTGTAAGATTTGGATAATTATTTATTAAAAGCTCGACATTTTAAATGAGAATAAGAAAGAAAAGTATGTCTTTGTGCCCCCTTTTCCCTGTTCATGCCCTATCGGCCCCCCTGGCTAAACTTTGCTAGATCCGCCCCTGCACAGTTACCAGCCGTCAGCTACGTAGAAAAAGATCCTCGAGTAGAAAGTAATATTAAATACATTCTAACAACAGCTGATCAAGCTTAAACGTGCTGCTGTTGTTCAGCCGCTGGTTTCCTCTTTCTGGTGCAAAGTGGACCAAAAACAAACAAGAGAGACGGACTTGCGACAGAAAAGCCGATCAGCTGATCGTTAAGCAGTTTCATGACTGAAGTAGCAGCCAGAAGAAGCAGTCGCTCCATATATGTTTGGTAAGCTTAACGCAGGAATGCTTTACAAACATTCAGAGATGGACTTACACACTTGCTTTACTTCTCTCGGGGATAACTTTGTCGGAGATGAAATGCCGGGTTGCTAGCGAAGCTCCAAATGCTATCCAGACCACCGACAGGTCCCGCATGCCACAGCCGCTCTATCACGTGATGCATACTGCTCCGCTAACGTTCTGAGGCGAGTTACGGCGTGTTGCAAGTTTTGTGAGGTGCTTTCGTGATATTTAATGGATCGGATTAAATTTTTTATTTTTCTCCGATATCCGATCCAGTAATTTAGGTCAGTATCGGACCGATACCGATACGTAATATCGGATCGGTCCATCTCTAGTAAGTATCGAGCAGCAATGCGGCATCAGTTTTGGCTGAAGTTGTAGTTTTATGGATTAATAGCCAAGCATACAGTCACTGGCAAAATCTTTGGATAAACGTGTTGAGCTGCTTGTTAACGCAGAGATTTAATTAGCCAATCACATGGCAGCCACAGTCAAGAGGAAGTTCACACTGAGCATGAGGGAGAAAGGTGGTTTATGTTTATGGCAGAAGAGCATCTCTGAACCTTGAAGCAGATGGGCTATAGCAGCAGAAGACCGCTCTGAGTGCCCCCCACTGTTAGCTATGAACAGCTGGTCGTGGCACACAGCTGCCCCTCCCTTAACCTGGTTCTGCTGGAGGCTTCGTCCTGTTAAAAGGGAGTTTATTCTTCCCAGCTGTCGCCAAAGCGCTTGCTCATAAAGAGTCATGCGATTGCTGGGGTTTCCTCTGTATTATTGTAGTGTCTTTACCTTAACATATAAAGCGCCTTGAGGCAGCTGTTGTTGTGATTTGGTGCTATATAAATACAATAAAATTTAAATTGAGCTCTCCAAAAATAGACAATAGAAAACTGGGAAAATATTGACTGGTCTGATGAGTTTTGATTCCAGCTGTGATATTCGGATGGGAGGGTCTCAATTTGGATTCATTAGCATGGAAGACTGGATCCATCCCGCCTTGAACCACTGGTTCGGGTTGATGGCGGTGGTGTTTTGGAGTTGGGGATATTTTCTTAGCACATTTTGGGCCTTTTAGTACCAACTGAGTGTTTTTGCTGACCACGTCCATCCCTTTATGACCACAGTGTATCAGTCTACTAAATGGATTTATCTTTGGATAGATCCTAGGTAGCCATTTTCTAATGTTTCCCTGTTTATGCTAAGCTAAGCTGTAGCTTTATTTTTACCAGAGAAATGTAGAAGATGAATTGAACTTCTGTCCTTCTGTGAAATGTCTTTTAAAAATGGGCTGACTGTCTAGTCACCACATTTTAATTCCAACCTTATGAATTGCACATGGGCTGTTTACTACGCTGCTCTTTTTGCGTATCATTTCGTTTCAGTTTCTCGAGGTCTCGCAACCCTTAATTGAAAAAGCAAACTAAGCCATTTGATCAGTTTCCCTATCACATCATCGCCCTCGCCATTCTTCCTTCGACTGGATGCTTTGGGAGGCAATAAAGCGAAAAAGCTCAGAAGAGCCTTAAAACTTGGTTTTAAGCGGTTTGCATAATAGCTGTAAATGTGTTGATTTATGCCGCTCCACTCTGATTTCACATACACTCTCTGGAGTTATGAAGGACTTGGTGACTCAGCTGCTTGCTGATATCAGATGCTCTTGATTTTGATGCTCTGTATGAAAAAAACCACACAGACGCAGGCATTTGGGTGCAATTAGACAACAAAGAATATTGCATAACGGCTGTTATTTAGGAAAGCGGCTGCCTGCGTGTTCATTTTCCATAGGTTTAGTCTCTTGGAAGTGATCCCATTCATATTTCCAGCAGACTTTTTCCATATGGCATATACATTAGGTTTCCATGTGGCTGAGGAAGAATGTCCTACCCATTCGTTCTTATTCGAGATGGTATAGGAAGCTTTTGAGCTACTCTCTCTCGAAACGGCTGGTCCTTGTCAGCGCCCGGTATATGAAAAAACGGACTAAAATAGCTCAGTTTCAAACTGCAGTCTTCCCTGACCCAGCTGCTGGCACAGATATTCCCTTCAGTATAAAGAACGGAGAACAGTCCTATTAGTATGCAAGGTGCCGTCACAGCTTCTGAGGTCTGATAGGGGATCAGAGGATCGGCTCCTTTTACAGTCTGCTGAATGCTTCACGTGGCTTTTTAAGGAAAGTTGCACGGGAGGACTCCCCCTCTCCTCCACCCCCACCTCGGACACGCGCACGTTTACACCCCAGTCACTTTGTTCAGCGATGTTTGAAATTTAGTTTGGGACGCTCATCGAGGTCAATCAATGTTTCGCTGAGTGGATTCACCTCCAGAGTTTCTCAATCTTATTTATCACGCTGTTTTTCCACCAGCCGTGAGATTGATTAGGCAGACTGGAAGCCACACACATTTGGCTTTGTTTCTCAAATAGTAGGTCACCCAATTAAATGTTCCCTGGCTTTGTGTTTTGTGTTGTTTGTAGGGATAAATTAACAATAGAGCACTTCCTTTTTTTTCTTTCTGTTTTTTTGGGCTGGAGAGGAATGTGCTGGTTCAATGGGTGTTTGTTGCCCTGGACTCAAGTCCGCTTAAACTAAAACCTAGAAATGTGATTGATTTCATTCAATAGTACTTTTGTAATGATTATTCGATCAGGTTTTCAAAGAAAAATGTAACAAAAAAACAAAGATTCAGATGAAATATGAAGATTTGCTTCTTTTAATGGTTTTATCTGATAACAATTTGAATATCTTTGCTTCTGGAAAACAACTCTTTTGTGTATTCCAGCAGTTTAAAGGCGTCGTGTCATCCTCAGCTCCATATTTTTCTTCTCTGACTCTACGATAATAGCTTTGCATGATTTATAGTTCAAAACAACCCTATTAATCCCATACAGGATCTTGGTGTAGCCCCTTAATGCATCCTTTGTCTGAAACAAGCTGTTCACTTCCTCTCATTTCAGTAAGCTTTCCTCTGATTGGCTGCTCCTCGCAGACAGCCATAGCAATGAAGGCTAGATGTGCATGTTAGGCATATCGGCTCTGCTTGAAACACAGCATTTACATCGATTTAAAGGACTTTGGGTTCAGAGTGATTACTTGTGCACATGCTGCGTTCATTATATAAAACACGGCCATTTACTTATGCTTGCTTGGCATTTCATTACGTACCCCTTGCCGATACTCAATTGGACCCCTTTTACATTCAGAACTGCCATAATGCTTCGAGGGACAGATTCAACAACGTGCTGAAAGTTTTCCTCAGAGATTTTGGTTCATATAGATGTAGATTTGTCAGCTGCACATACATAATTAGAATCTTCTGTTCCACTTCATCCCAAAGGTGCAATATTGGATTGAGATCTCTTGACTGTCGAGGTCATTTGCGTACAGTGAACTCGTTGTCATGATCAAAAAAACAGTTTGAGAGTCTTTGAGCTGTGTGACATAGCTGAAGGCAGCAATCGGAAAATGGGTACACTGTCGTCATGACAGGGACTGACATGATCAGCAACAACAGTCGGGCAGGACATGGTGGTTAAATTATGGTCATTTGGTTCTAAGGGGCCCAAAGTGTGCCAGGGAAGTAACCCACACACCGTTACACCACCAGTAGCATGAACTGCTGATACAAAACAGGATGGATCCATGCTTCATGTCAGTGACGCCACCTTCTGTTCCTACCTGGTGTGGTCTTCTGCTGCTGTAGTCCATCTGCTTTAAGGTTCTACATGTTGTTCATTCAGAGATGCTCTTCTGCATACCTCGATTGGAACAAGTGGTTATCTGAGCTACTGTTCCCTTCCTATCAGCTTGAACCAGTATGGTCATTCGCCTTTGATCTCTGATCTCCCAGACAGCTGCTGGATATTTTCCCTTTTTCAGATCATTCTCTGTAAACCCTGGAGATCATCACTTTTCTTTGATCTTCAGCAGGTCATCTTGACTGTGTCTACATGTTTAATGCGTTGATTAGATTTTTGCATTAATGAGCAGTTGAGTGGATGCACCTACCAAAGTGACCGTAACTATATATTAATGATGGAAAATAAGAGCTCAATAGGTCAATTTTAAGTTGAGAAAACAAACTTAAGCATATAAAATCATGTGTGTTAATATTTGCATAGATTTGATAAAAATGTAGCACTTTTTTGCCACTAGTACTGTGATAATATCTGCAGTACTGCACTGTAGCAGACACACAAACACGCAGTATGTCTGCAGCCACAACACTGAACCCATAAACACCATTTTCAAATAATCCTGTAAACCTCCACTGTGTCATTTTCACAGATTATAGATTTTTGCGTTTTAAGTAGAGCGCTTTGTAACCTGATTTCACATTGCACTTCCATACCAACCAACAGATTATAACAGTGTTATTTAATCATAGTCATCTTACCTAAAGCCATAGCTTGGTTTCGTACTGTGTTTTTTCAGTTGTATATTACTTTTTCGGTTGTATATTAAACCCATTTATAATGCAGATAATGAGATTGTGCACTCGGCTGTGAGACAAACTGTCTTGGTCCTAATGGTGCTACAGTTCGCCGAGCGCTTGGTTGACCCATTTAGATGTTAACGCTCAATACTGCAGCACTCTTTGTTGTAGAGTTTGGTTTAAAAGTAGCTGCAATACGTGTGCATCTTCACAATGAAGCTGCAAAAGCTTTTAATTCTTATAAAAGGTGCATGAGCAATTATTTTATAAAAATAAATAAGAAAAACTTGTATTTGTTTTACGCAGACAGACTGAGCTTGTTATTGTCTTTGTAATCATTTAGTCTGTTGATTATTTTCTCAATCAATTGATGCTTTTTCTACTCCCACAGTTAGAAAATAGCAGAACTGCACTTCAGCCTCTAGCAATGTTCCTAACAAAAGGGTGTTATCTGACCAAAGCCAAACATATTCAGTCACTAGCATAATTGAATAATTTTACTTGCATTTGGAAGGCTAAACCTTGGGAATTTTGGCATTTTTACTTAGATAAATGATGATTCGTTTGGTGTCTAGCAGGCATGCAGTGCTTGTGAAAATTTAATAGAAATGTCACTATTAAAAATAATTAGATCAACACAGTTTGGGTTTGCGCCTGATGGTATTTTGTGCCAGGCAAAAGGCAATCTTCATCATAATGTTATAATATTTGCTGATGAGCTGATGTCAGTCAACAATGTTAAGATGACAATAATAATAATACATGTTATTTATTTTTAGGTGTTTTTGGGAACACCACCTTCTCGAGATTCTCAAAAATCTCAATAAAATGAACAAAACAGTTACGATACAATTTACAATTTAAATTACAATATATATTACAGTATATAATAGTTACCTGATGATGGTCAGTTGGGAGGAAACCAGTTAAATAAATGTATTAACCTCCTAGGACCTGGCGTCCGTATATGTGGACATCACATTTTGGGTTATTTAGACCAGCGGTCCCCAACCCCCGGGCCTCGGACCGGTACCGGTCCGTGAGTCGTTTGGTACCGGGCTGCGAGAGTTGAGGCTCAGGTGTGAAATGTATGGTTTTCAGGGTTTTTATCGGTTTTCAGCGTTATTTTGTTATCGTTTTTATCGTTAACTCGGTTTTCCTGTGTCTTTTCACGTGTGTTATGAATAAATATTCTTTTTTTCGGTACCGGTACTAGTTTTATTTTGTTGTATTTATCCGCGACACCTTAAAGGCCGGTCCGTGAAAATATTGTTGAGCATAAACCGGTCCGTGGCGCAAAAAAGGGTGGGGACCGCTGATTTAGACTAAAATACTCAATTCTGCTCTACAAGGGCCTGATATCCACTTACGAGGACATTATACTGCTACTATTCTATCAAAATTTTAAACGAATATCCTCATATGTGGCTCTTGTTTTTCTTAAAAACGAAAATAACGTAAAAAAAAAAAAATCTGGTAATTCTTTGTTTTTACATTCATCGGGCCCCAATATGCCCAAATATCAAAGAGAAATTAAAAATGCATGCCGTGGAAGAGTTTGGGTCTTAGGAGGTTAATGGTAAATGAGACAATGTGCAGGAGAATGTTATGAAATTTAGTGTAAATTTGGATCAAAGAAGAGGAGAATTGTTAAAGGTGTAGTTGTAAAGCTGGTGGAAACCAGACTGGAATTCTTTGTAGCGATTATTGTCAGACAAAAGTGAGCGTGAACTGTTCTCTTGTGCGTCTCATCAGTATCTGGGATCAAGTTTCATCGTTTTTCATCGACTGTATATTTTCTCAGTCGAAATCCTTGCTGATGCTCATGTTTTTCATGTTCAAGCTTCAAGTCATTAGCACTAAATTACCGTAATTGTCGGGCTATAAGCCGCTACTTTTTGCACAAGCTTTGAACCCTGCGGCTTTTAGTCAGGTGCGGCTTTTCTATGGATTTTCCATGATTTTTGTGATATCGTAAGACGATTTGTTTTGTGTGCTCCGCTGTTGTACGGCACTACGTTGCCTGGTGGAAGGATCGGGGTTCAAGAGTGGTATGTTAGTCACATGTCCGTCCGCCAGGCAACGTAGTGCCGTACGAAGTAGCGCGAAAAACAAACTTCAAAGTAGCGCTACGCGTTCAGCGGGAGGCGTGGATGATGAGCGGCGATAAACTTGCGAAAAGCAAGTTATGCTCAACTCCACCGGTGGAATCTGACAGCGTGGAAAAGTGTGAAAGCATCCACGATCACCAACGGATTTTGAAGGGCTGGACTGCTGCATGATGGAGAGGAGGACACCGCCACGGCCCTTCTGAGGGTGTTCGACTCTGACACTGACAACGAGGATTTCTTTGGTTTTGAAAGTGACAACGAAGGAGAGAAGAAGAGTGGATGACGAAGCCATCCTGAGCCTGTTTGTATCCGACACTGGAGGAGAGGACTTTGGTGGTTTTAGTGCGCAGGAAGAAGAGAAAGATGGTGGTGAATGACTGACTTTTCTTCTTGTTAAAGCCGTGTCACTGCACCTGAGCCTAAAAGGTAGGCCGAATCTATTTTCTGGTGTGCTGTAGGTTATTGTTATGTACTACATTTGCAAGTATGTACCCATAACTTGTTTTTCAAAATATTAATAAAAGTGATGTCTCCAAACAGCCATCTCTTTCCTGACAATTCCCTTTGTGCATATTCTCTTACATATGATAAGTCAACATTGAAACACCTGCGGCTTTTGGTCAGGTGCGGCTAATGTATGTACAAAACAGGATTTTCCCCTGATTTTAGCTTGTGCGGCTAATATTCAGGTGCGCTTTGTAGTCCGGGAAATACGGTATATCATTTCAGGTGCTCAAACTAAAGCAGACACATTTTTCTCAGAGATGCTTTCTTCCATTCTAAGTAGGTCTTATCACACTGATTTGGGTTTAAGGGGTCATCTTTCTGCTGATTTTAATTACTAACGTAAAGCTGTAACAGTGCGGTGTAATGTCGCAATGACAGCTGTGATTGGCAATGCCAGTCGCAGAGAAACGTGTGTATCTCTGTTTGGGAATTGCATTTAAAGTAGGATTGCTGAGAGGAGATCCAGACTGTGACTGACCTTTTATATAGCCATTGGCATGGACCATCGCTTCCTCCCAGTTTGCTGATAGGTTGATGGTGCAAGTTTTGGTATTTTGGAAATTGCAGTGAGGAACATTTGTGATGCTGGTGAAACTAAAGCGATTTTTAAAAATATTTTATAAGTTTATGCTCAAACCAGCCTGAGAGGGGAAAGGCAACTGGATACAAGTTTACCCAGGGTGTCTTTTTTCTTGTCTGGCTTCACTTATCCTGACATCAACATCAATCAGACTAAGGTGGTTATCAGCTGGATGAGTCAACTCAAGGTTTACCGATCTAGCTATGAGCACATGCAAAAACCGGTGATGGATACGCCCGCCTGCAGCAGAGTGGCTGATTTTAAAAACTTAGATCACAAAGTATGAGCTGAGAGCAACATTTTTTTAGCTGCTGTAATTAATGAAATTAAGCTCATTTAAGTTAACAAGATTTTTTTTCTCCCCCCCTTTCTCACTGTCCCTCTCCCCTTCTGTTTTTCTTTTCCTTCCTCTTTCTTTCTCCCTTTCCTACCCCTCACTCATGTCTGTCCCGTCTGTGACATCTGAAAATAAAATATAATAAATAATAAAAACAAAGGTCGATCAAATGGACCAATACAGCAATGCCACGATGATCCATTTGGCAAAGTAAATCCATTGGGTATCCTTGTTGGTCTTCAGACAACAATTCTGATAGGTAAAGAACCAAATGGGACAGGCAAAAAAAAAAAAAAAGGTTAACAGGTGTATCAGTGTCACAGCTCTGCCACTAAGACATGAGATTCTGATGGATTACAATTGAAATTGCATTTAATTCATGTGTAGACATGCATATGACAGTTTATTTTTTAAAAGCCTGAGAAAAAGTGAAGAATAAATATAAAAACATGATTCAAACATAGATTTTGTGCAAGGTTCATGTAATGTAAGGTCACAAAGTAAAAATCAAATAAGCTCTCTTTGTTTGTATCATATTTTAATGCTTATGGAGGAAAAACCTAAACCTAAAGAATGCTAAAGAAAGTATATAAAAGTACATATTTATATTATTACTGCTTTTTTGTGTTTGTATTGAGGAGAGAACACCTGAGCCAGGCTACCAGTAAGCTCCTAGTTCGGCTTCATAGTCCAGAGAGGTATGCTATAAAGCCAGATTAATGGTTTAGCCAGCTGTGTCGAGCTTAAAGTAAGTTTTTCATGACATGAAAGCGGCTTTCTTTTTACCTGGCAAAATCACCATGGTAACTTATGATGAACACATAACCTCAGGGTACGTTTCAAGTTTCAGGTAAAATCATCTGGAAGCGATTCATTTATTTCCAGCATGTTTGAAGCACAATATAATTTATTTGCTGGGCAAATATGTTTTACATCCGCAAGCCTTTTAACTGCTACAACACAGAACACACACCAAGAATACCTGTTCAGTAGGGCTGCACGATTAATCGTTAGAAAATCGCGATCTCGATTCATACTTATGCGCGATCTCATTTCCAAATGACAACGATTTTTTAAAAAAAAAGAAAAAAGACGACGACGACGATTGTACCGCATTTTGATCCGGGATGTACTCTGCATGAAAACAAGCGCTCACTCTTCCTGCTCAACAAATGACAAGGGCGGAGCCTTATACCACGTGATACAGAAGCTGTGCCGTGTGATGCTAATATTAGCAGGGAAAAAACAACGGAGAGCACGTCAGGGATGACGAGAAAGTGACAGGAGGAAATCCGTTCCGGTCAACCACCCAAACACCAATAATGGGAACCTTATACAGC
This sequence comes from Astatotilapia calliptera, assembly GCF_964374335.1. NCBI lineage: Eukaryota > Metazoa > Chordata > Actinopteri > Cichliformes > Cichlidae > Astatotilapia > Astatotilapia calliptera. The sequence goes on from NC_137430.1 coordinate 23,148,414, forward strand.
GCTTCCCTATACACGTCGAACTCAAAGAAATTACGGAGGCTATCACTTATCACCTGACCAAAGATATGGCTCCCATCAACACTGTGCAAAACGAGGGATTTAGGAAAATGATCAACACCCTAGACAAACGCTACACAGTGCCGTCCCACAACTATTTTTCTATTGTTGCACTACCTGCTCTATACACGCAGCGTCGAGCAACGGTGGAGACGGAATTTCAAGCAGTACAACATTTTGCGCCAAAGACAAAATGTGAGACATTTGTTGTTTTTATGTTTATTTATTGTTTTTATGTTCAGTCTCAACTGTTACGAAGTTGATGTGCAGTTAATAAGTGCAATAAATATTTATACTGGAAAAGAAAATCGTGAGAGAATCGTGATCTCAATTCTAAGCCAAAAAAATCGTGATTCTCATTTTATGCAAAATCGTGCAGCCCTACTGTTCAGTCAATAAAATAATTTCCCTTTGATCTGCTGACAAACTAACATATCATATCCCCGTCTTCTCTATCAGGCTATGGAACTGTAAGCTTTAATGTTTAAATGTATCCAGTTTAAAGTTTCAAAGCTTTAACGTGCAGCCATCATGTTAGAAACAAACAGCAGCGTTGGGAGCGCACGCAGCCTTAAAATAATTAACTCAGATTTAAAATATTAATTGTTCTGTAGGCTAAATGGCCAGATAGATTATTTTCTGCAGCATTAATGTCTTATTTGCAACAGTTTTGCTTTTAACTTTTACATGTTTTATGCTGTTATATTCACCATTTTATCGTCATCATCTGATAGGACCTCTAAATGGAGGGGGTGGCACTCACGGGGATCATTTTGTGGGGCAGAAAGATATGGATAATGCCTGAAATGCTCCATTTTTATGCGAGCACCCAAAAAACAGAGAGCCTGGCTTAACAGAGAACGTTGCTAACCACCGTCATACTGTCCTACTGTTAGCCATCTAACACAAAGAAAGCCTGGCTGTGTTGAACTTGTGTTTTTCTTAAGGCGTATTTTGATTATCCTGCATCACCTGGAAACTGTCACAGTGACATGAGCCACAGTAAGCCATGTGGATTTGAAGGCACCAAAACACTGATTTAATCCTCCGAGAGGAACGTGCAAGTTTTTGTAAAATATGACCCAGACTTCATCTTCACTCACACCACAACAGTAAATCACCTGACCTCCGAGGAGCTGTTTCTATGGATGACAAGGCCCAAAGTAACACAACTGTGTTAGCTGCTTTTTATGTAACCGTACAGCACATCAACTCCAGTGTGCGTCGTCTCGTGTGTCACCACTGCACTCGAGTCACAGAGCTAAACATTGATTTTTTTACTTCTAAAAATAAAAACCTGTCAATCTTTTAAAACCCAGAAGGTCACTTACCACAAACTCCTAACCGTCCGAGTGAAAATAACTGATTATAATGTATTTCATTTTGATTTCTTATTCTATTATTCTTATTATTCTATTTATTTTCAATATTCTGCTTCAGTTTATACAAGCTGAACCGAAATATTAAATAGATTTATCAGTTTTTTACTTTGGTTATTACTGAGATTGTGATTATTAAACATATCTACTCACTGTCTGTAGGGAAAAAGAGAATTTCCTTGAACTTTTTTATTATCATTCAACTATGAAAAAAATAATTACTAAAAGCTTAGGTTATGATTAAAGTTTGAATTATTTTCAGGCCTTGGAAATGACCTAAGAACAGCTTTAAGGTTTAAACAAATGTGTTGGTTTTTCAGAGATACAGTTCTATGAAAAAAGCATTTTCTGCTTCCTGATTTGGTTCAGGACTTGACTTGGTTTTTTGCATATTTGTCACGCTTACATGTTTTAGATCATCAAAGAAATTTTAATATTAGACAAAGATTACCTGAGCACAATGCAGTTTCCAAATGATGATTGAATTTATGAATGGAAAAAAGCTATGCAGCCCTACCTGGACCTATGTGAACAGGTAATTATTAAATCATAGATTAACTGTGAACGATCAAGTTGTTTGGAAGGCTGATTTCAGTTTATCAGGCCTGATTACTGCCGGCACAGCTGAATCAAAAAATCACTTAAATATAACCTGTCTGACAAAGTGAAGCAGCTATTAGTCTGGATGTAAACCATCCAGTGAACCACAGTGAGAACCATTAAACACAAATGGAGTAATTTGGAACAGCAAGAAACCTTTCCAAAGGTGGCCAGCCTATCAAAATTCCTTCAATTACTGGAAGAGCTGTCAATATTAAGGGAACCATGAGTTCGTATCTCTGCCCGAAGTCCTGAAGGAGAATATCTGAACATCAGTTTGTGCCTCGAAGCTCAAGAGCACTCAAAGCACCCCAGTAAGTCCACCTCTGATCGCTCAACAAACAAAACAAACTGAAGGTTTTGGAGTGGCCTGGTCAAAGTACAGCCTTAAATCTGACTTAGATGCTTTGGCACGACTTTAAACGGGCTGCTCGTGCTGGAAAAGCTTCTAATGTGGCTGAATTAAAACAGTACTGCAAAGACAAGTGGAACTAAATTCCTCCACAGCGATGTGAAAGACTCATTAACAGTTATCACAAATGCTTGACTGCAGTTCTCACTGCCAAGGGTGGAACAACCGGTTATTAGGGTTTAGCAGGCAATTGCCTTTTCACAAATCATACTTTTTTTTGCACTGTATTCACATTAGATAATACTTTTTATTGAAGCTGGCTTAGAAATTCGAGCTGTATTTCTGCATATTGGAGGTACAAACTACCACTGAAGGAGTGCGTCCAGTTTTAAAGATGTGGCTCTGCTCTTCATCCATGATTTTTAACTCTGCCCTGCACGTAACGATCCTGCCCTCGTTCTGTCGTCTCCGTGTCCCGTCCGGCACGGGCGGAGTGGTGTTGAAAGATCAGGGCTAACACTTAGCTTGGATGCAGAGAAGGAAAGAAGAGGAAGGGGAGCAGTGAGAGAGGGAGAGTTTGGAGTAGGGGGGGAATTATCCTGCCAGCTTTATTTTTCATCCTGTAGAATTTTATATGGGAGCTGGCGAGGTTTATTCATACTGAGCGGCTGTTTTTCACTGTATGCTTGTGTCAGAGCTGATCGTGCTGACCTCGCCGCTGACTAACACGAGCCGAAGTCTTCCCTCTCTCTCTAAAACTCGGCTTTCTTTTCAGTTTCACAGCTTAAGATCTGAAATGGTTCCTCTCGCGCTTCACCAGCTGCTGCTCCACTTTTGAAGTCAGCGAAGTCTCTTTCACCGGATTGGCTGTTAGCTCTGAACACAAGGCAGATTATCCCGTTGTCATGGCTACAGCAAACAGGAAATACCCCGAGGCAGGTAACGCCGCAGGCTCGTCCCAGTGTGGAGCTTGTCGCTTGCGGGGCAACTTGGCTCATTACTGTTGCGTCCTCTTCCCATCTGCTCCCACGGCGTCTCTTCAGCAGCCGAAGCATAAACGCTGTCTGGATAAAGATGCTTTGTCCCAAACAACCCCCGAAAGCCAAGGTCGACCCTAAACTTCTTATCTGCGGCTTCTAAGGTTCGGTGCTTAACATGCCTTAGTGGCAAAAAATATCCATGGGAACGCTGCTGCTTTGTGCCGACGTTTTTTTACCTCACAGTGTATTGTGCCGATCTACTTTGATCACAAAAATATCAGCAGATGCTCCATTATTTTCAGCCGTCATGGGAGACTTTTCTCTCTTTCTCTGCAGGTTCCTGTTCATTACATATGCCGAGCTGCAAGGACTCGGTACCAAAACGTACTTCCCTTCTCTCTAATCCCCCCTTCAGCGAAGGTGCAGCGCTGCGAGCTTTTGTACAGTCCCTTTGATGGCGGCTGATGACTGTTGAGTGGCTTTCCGAGAGCTCTGGCCTTTAAGCGGCTTGAGCTGGGTTTTGTCTGCAGCTATTAAACTGAAGAAAGAGAGGAGAGGGGCCCAGTGGTGGGAGGGAGTGAGACTTTTCTTCGTGCCCGGTCCATATTCCCCCTAGTGCGCCCCATCTGTCTGTGGCAATAATGTTGACGAGGGCAGGTTCGTGGCTTCTGGTATGTAAACCTTGCCACTGGGAGCTGTGCGTTATACCTCAGTGGCGGTGCCAATTTCACTCTTTGCTTTTTCTGCACATAGCAGCAAAATCGCCCCTTTTCTTTTCTGTATTTCTTTCTCTCTGCCTTTTGCTTCACATCATTGGTTAAAAAGCGCAAAGAAATCAAGTATATGTAGCTTCGGCAAGCTTTTCTTACCCGTTATGAACTTCACGAAAGACAAAGAAAGAAAAATGTGACTACATTCATATCTAATCCACTTGTTCTGCGTTCAAACTTTTGTAGCCTTGATCATAAGCACCCACAGCTGCCAGCCTTTTCACACTGAGAGCCTTAAAAGCCCTGACACGGTTTCCTGAATCACTCTGAGCGATGCTGTCCTGTATTTACATAAAACTATAAGCCATGTTAGTTCAGATATAGTTCAGGGAGATCCTTCTCTCTGTGTTTCTTTTCTGTATTCTCTCGTCTCATTGGTTTAAAGTGGGTGAGACTGAGTTGAGAAAAGGTGGCGTCACATGCTACACGTTTTAGCCGTCGGTGTAGCGAGAAAAAGCCAATGTTTCAGTATTTTATTATTTTTCTCTTACTAAAGGTGACCTGTTGTAGTTTTCATCTACTCTAATGGTGATGGATGCCTATAATAAGCTTATCCTGCATGACATACTGAGGTCAGGGTGTGAGGAAGTGATAGGCCGCTCCTTAAGAAAGCTTGTTTCCACCACTGTAAATATACTTGTGAAAATTAAATCGTTCTCAGACGTCAGAATTAGCAAGACAGAATTTTATGTTAATACCTGAATTTTTGACTATAGATAGTTTTAGATTTTTCTTTTGAACGGGTGAAAACATAATAACAAAAACATGGCTCTGAACGCTCCATTTAAGACATTTTTTTCTGCTCTTTGATCTGCGTGATGTCAGCTAGAGTGGATATTCCTAACATGCTGTGACTGTAAGAGAAGAAGCCCCGCCCACTTGCTGTTTGCAAGGGTCAGCTAATCAGAAGGCATTTGGCTTAAAGAGGGGGAGGAGCTAAAGAAGCTTGTTTTTATATAGAGGACAAACTGGGGGCCTTAATCAAGACCCAGTATTCAATTCAGTTCAGTTTTCGTCTATAGCATTTGAATCACAACAAGAGTCGCCTCAAGGCACTTTTTCTGTAAGTTAAAGACAGAGAAACCCCAACAATCAGACGACCCCTTATGAACAAGCACTTTGGCAACAGTGGGAAGGAAAAACTCCCTTTTAACAGGAAGACACCTCTAGCAGAACCAGGCTCAGGGCTATAAGATAACTCTTTTAATTCTGAATCATGGAAACTGCTCTAGTAGAGTCAAAAAATACATTTATAAAGCTGGAAATTCCATCAATACACTAATGACAACCCTTTTTTTTTTTTTTTATCATCACTAAGATGCTGTACAGTCATGTCACAAAGGAAGGTTTCACAGACCTATTAAAGTTTTTCTGGGCCACTCTTCTTTAAAACCCTCATTGTTTATTGAGTTTGGGGACATTCATTTATGTTCCGCTCTCTTCAGGTCCCGTCGGCACTTTTCAATCAGGTTGAGGTCTGGGCTTTGACTGGGTCGTTGCAGCACCTTGATTCTTTTCTGACTGTAGATTTGCTGCTGTGCTTGGGATCACTGTCCTGTTGTATGATCAAATTTGGGCTTTAGCTGTGGCAGAGATGGCCTCACATTTGACTCTCTTGGAAGTTTTCTAATTGTGCTGTTTTTGCACTTACTCTGAGTATTGCGCAGTTTGACATATGGGTGAATTTGCTGGGAAGATTGTGTCATTTTATTAACACACCTGAATGCACCAGACTAACAAGCTGCCACAACCTTAGCTTTTAAAGAGGCGCTCACACTTACTGATGAGAGTTTAAAGAGTTTATAAAGAGAAAGATGGGTAAATCGAACAACTTGGAAAGTTTTGTAAAAGCTTGCAGAATCAGAATCAGAATCAGAAAGGGGGTTTATTGCCAAATGTTGAGCAGGTTTACAACATTAGGAAATTGCTGCGGTGCTTCAGTGCAAACATAGTGTCATAAATAGCACTTAAATAGACATGAAAAAATAAAAGTAGGGATAAGAATTAAGAGTGCTACGTAGAAAGATATATACAGGGTTAAACGGGTTGCAGGGTTAAACGCATCCTGTTTTATACACCGAGATAATTTTCTAATATTTTTCTTCTCCCAGGCCGTCTTTGAGGAGAACGTACTGCAGCACAGGGGTGCAGTTGGCTTTGCAGGAGCAGAAACAGGCCATTGTTGTTGCTTTCTGTTGCACTGTCTATACGGTGAGCTCTTTGATGCCCTCGTGTGGCCGAATGAGGAAGTGAAGAATGATTAAAACCTCTGAAGAGATGCTTTGGGAATGAAATCCTCTTTTGGAAGCTGGCTCCAGACATTACAGATTATCAGAAAAGTTATTTTGCTCTCCCTAATGTCCCTTGATTGCCATCATTGGGTTTTTATCCTCAGTGCAGCCAGACCCTCAATATGGAGCCCTCCTTCCCATTCAAACAGCCAGCTCCTCCCTGCCTGCTTGTTTGCTCCCCCTGTTGGGCATTAATTGCACTACTGTGGCTCCCTTACCCCCTGTAATCCCCCCCCACCCCCGCTACACACTGGGACATTACCATTTGGTGAGACTGACTGGCTTTGGTGAGGGAGCTGATGGGGGGCCAGCAGGGGGTACTCCTGCGCTCGAGGCTTCCTTTCGCATCGCCCGAGCTGCTAGATCTCTTTGTTATCGTTCAACGCCCACGTGTTGTTGCTGGAGAAACGGGAGATTGGCACAATCCCTGGATCTGCACGGATAAGCGGGTTTGAGCTTTTGACCTTGCAGGAAATTGAGACGTACACCTCGTACGCCAGTGCGATTATTATATTTAAAGTCCACACAGGTGATTAAAGGTTAATCTGACGGGATGCAAGAATGCAAGTCGATTGATGCTTCTTTAAAAGGAAAAAATATATAATTCAAGGAAGGTTTTCGCTCCTCTAAACCTTCCCAGACAGAAATAATGGCTGCGGCAGTACACTCATCTCAGCAGCAGGTGTCACCACCAAGCTGTCAGCGGCCGATGCGAGGGCCAACATTTATCTGTCAATAACCCAGTAATCAGAGACTTGAGAAAGTTCGAGGGGTATGTGTTTGAATTTATTTTTATTTCTTTAATGGATTGCTGCTGCTTAACTAACCCTCAGTAACGGTGGCTTTAAGTCACATAAGAGCTAATGCAGATGACTAAAACATGCCTGGGTCCTGAGGCATGGCGCATCCTCGAGAAGGTCACGACCTCTGAGCTCCCGCATTAACCAAAGAGTTTTTGCTCCTTTTTTAAAGAACGAGCTCGTCGCTTTACGGTGATGATTAACCGGCACGTTGCGTGCTAATTGGCTGCTTACATGCCGTTCAGCTCTTTTCAGCAGAACAGAGGAAAAGGAGGGTGACAGTTTGCCGTCCTTTGTCACAAAGCCAAGCCGCCTTTTTGAACATGCCCCACTTTGCCCCCTTTGTCAGTCAGATAACCTCATGAATATTTCACTCCTCTGATCTGACGGCCGGGTGAAGGGGAGTGTGAGAATGAGGGGGGGGGAGCTGAAGCTGACTTGAAAGACTCATAATCTTCAGCGTGGCGTGGTTTGCGTCAGAGTAATGACCTGTGTGGCGTTTTAATGTGTGTGTGTGTGTCAGCATGTCATGTTGAAATCAAAGCAGCCGTCTGTGTGTTACTCTTTCTCTCTGTGACCTTCAGTGGACGAATGCGTTGTCGCCTTCCCCTGCATTTTTTTGCTGAGGAAGCTTCAGAAAGCGACCTGGAAGAAATCACAGCACAACCTTATTACACGTGCGGGGAGACACAGTCACCTTGCTGTGCAGGCCGGCCTTGTTTTGTTTGTTACAGCCTAAGCGTAGCCTCTGGCTACACCACTGGGTAAAAGGTAAACGCTAATGAGGCGAGTTGAAGGAAACACTTGTAACCTGTGAATGCACCCTGACGAGGGCCGGCAGAGGGAGGCAGGAAATGAAGGTGATCTTGACGTGGCCTTTTTCCCCTTTTGTGAAGTGGCTCCAGAGCCCGTTGGCTCGCTCAGAAATACTCAAGTGTGTCTTGAGTGGTCTTGCTTTGAGTTCAGGAAATGGCATCGACCTACTCCTATATTCATCACCAGCACGTCATATATGGCAGTGCGCACATGTGGTAATGATATGCAAGCGTGGCCCCTTTAAGAGCCCAATGTCCTTTTTTGAGAATGAGCCCAGAGTCGGAGCTCTGCGTGTGCTGACCGTGGCCTCTCGGTTGGTCACCGGAGGGGAGGACGGGGGGGGTGCTGCAGCAGAGAAATGGCTAACTGAGTTTACCCCCCACCCCCCAAACGGCAGCCTGGCCACGCCGCATGCCCTTATCTACCATTGGAATGCAACAGCTGTGCGGGGGAGCGGCAGAGTGGGCTGGCTGAAACCCCCCTGCCAGACCCCCACACAGCTTCTCTCTCTCTCTCTCTTTCTCTCTCTCTCTCCCCCCTCCCCTCCACCTCCAAGCGACGCTGGGCTCCTGAAAGGCAGCTCAACTAAAAAGTGAGCTAGACACAGTGAGAGGCTGGCAGGGCTGCTGCACATTCAAAATAGAGGGAGAGGGAGGGAAGAGGGAGAGAGAGAGAGAGCTAGCGAGGCAGTGAGAGAGAGAGAGAGAGAGAGAAGGAGAGTCAGGGACAGGCAGTGCTGAAAAGGAGAGCACAAAGAGAAGGAAAGTGGAGCAGGGGAGGGGAACAGGAGGCTGGGTGAAGGGAGAGGGAAAGACAAAAGAAGGAGAGGGGAGACATAGCAGGGTGAACGGAGGGGACTGAGCAAATGGCTATGGAGGAGACGGCGGGGGGAGCCAGGAAAGCCACCAAGAGCAAACTGTTTGAGTTCCTGGTCCATGGAGTGGTGAGTGGCGCTGTCCGTCATTCCCGTGAAGGGAGCTGGGCTCTGGCATGCATGTGTGTGTGTGTGTGTGTGTGTGTGTGTATATGTGTGTGTCTGTGTGTGTGTATGAGTCGGTGCAGCAGCAGCAGCAGCGGCGGTCTGTGTGTGAGAGATAGCTGGGTAAAGCTGGCCATGTGAAGGTTATTTCCAGCCCCCTGGATCCCAGCCTGTGAGGAGATGGCTTGAGAGAGCGAGAAGTGGAGCAGCGTGGATGGATGGATGGGGCTGTAGCAGGAGGAGGATGTGGAGAAGAGGGTTTCTTACCCCCCTAATAAAAAATAAATAAATAAAAAAAAGGAGAGGGAGCGAGAGAAAAGAAATAGAAGCTCAGCAGCAGCAGTAGAAGCGAAAAGCAGCCAGCTCCCCCTTTGGCTAACAGAGGCGCTCACTGAGCATGCTTCCCTGGGAGTAACAGACAGAAAAAGGGGGGGAAATGACGAGTCCGCTCAAAACAGCGAAGCCGGAGCAGCCTTCCAGGCGGCGTGAAACAATTTGAACCTGTGAGGTCACGAGACAAACCGATGTAGTATCGTAGACGGAGCCGAGGCAGGCGGCCATGCCGGAAATGATGCGGGGGTACAATCAGCCCATTCATGCAAAAGCTAGCATGAAATGTCAAGTGAAGTGTTGCTCATGGTTTAGAGGTTAAGCAACTATTGCCATTAACCACACGCAGCACACAAAGTCTGCTTCAGTAGTGGTTTGTTTTGGTGAGGAGACGAATGCATTTCGAGGGTTGAGAGCGGTGAAAAAACAAATCTGTAAGCGTCACTTTGTAGTTAGAACTTTGATTCGAGTGTGGATACAGTTTGTGCCAGTGACTCGACCTTTTAAATCTACCTGTCATCAATTCTTGTTCCAGTTAAGCAGCTAACACTGATGTATCTGTTGATATCGGCCTTTTAGGGGAATAAGGTGGCTTTTACAGATAGCATTATCTGACCTTTATCTCGTTGTGCCGCATCCACCCTGCGCTGAAGTGTTCAGAAATAGCGCAGTGAAGCGCTCAAAGACTTCCAAACAAAAGATTTCTGTGGTTTACTGACCCATAAGAGAAAAAATAGCAACAATAAAAATGAATGAACCAAGAAAAAATTTGTATCGGTGCAGAATTTCACAGGAAAACGACCGACCATGACTTCCCAAAGCGCGAGGCATCGTTTTCTTATGAATTCGACTCATGTTGTGGTGATTAAAATCAGTAAATCATCAAACCATGTTACAATTGTGCTGTCCGCCTAATAGTATCAGCTTTTGTCATTTTTTCTCATACGGTCAACAGAAGACGACCGGAAACGAGGCGAAAGATTAGCTACAAACATGCAGCCAAACTGTAGCTGTGACATACACAAAAATAAAAATGACAGCAAAGAGAGAAAAAGAATCATTTTTAATCATCTCGCCATCTCTTACATTCCTCTCAGGACGTCACAACCCATAGTTTGCAGAGTGTCTAACTCTGGAGCTGCGTTGTGGTTTTAACTTCCTGAAAAAGATGAATTAAGCTTCACCTTTACTCAGATTCTGAAACGGGGCACAGCTTTTTAAGAAGGTGACAAGACTTTGTGATGAAATGATGCTTGACTTTTAATAGCTGTACAGTTTAATACTTGATAACTAGAGCATGAGTGAGGACCCAGGATTGCTTGAGGTGCATGCATGTGGAAAAGAGGTGACTGGGTCACTGTGATGCTACTCTGCTGCATGTGCTGCTGCTGGACGAACTCTGCATTGGCGCCACTCCTTCCTTTAAACTCTTCACTGTGGAGCACCCTGTGTGCCCTTCACGTGGGTCTAGTGTTACCTGGAGGCCTCTGGTGATTTGTAGTAAATGGGCCGGTTGTCTGTGATTTAAAAGTATTTAGATATTTGAGTCTTTTACTCGAGAAAAGCTTTAAAATGAATGTTTGGATGACAACGTGAGTGCGCTGAGAAACATTTTGAGGCTTTCCAGACAATATTTGTCTTCATGTTTGGGGATTTGAGTAAATAGGGACTTTTTAAGTGTGTGTTCAGTTAGGGTCTGTTCGTGGACCACAAGCAGACTCGAAACTCGTGTCACACCAATGAGTGCTTGTCCACAGACGCAGGCACGTGTGGTGGGAAGCTGGACTGTTCGTCATGTCTGTAGGCAAAGTTGATCAGAAGTGTTTATATGCTCCTTAAAGACGAGCTGGGGTGCCATCGTCCTAAATATCTGCATCATCATCCAGCTGAACTGACTCTCACCTCTTCCAAAGCCTCAAGTACACCGGGAAGGTCAAAATGACTCGATAAAGCATGTTTGTGAAACCCTTTTAAGTCCTGGGTTTTAGACCTGACTCCATTTTAATCAGGGCCGGTGTCAGGCTTAGCGACATGGCGAGATTTATACACGAAACAAGATGAGGTATTGTCTTTTTGACAGGAGCGGTCATTAGAGGGGCTGCGGAGCCGAAGCCCTGCGCCCGGAGACCGACTTTAGGAAACAATGGACCAGGTGATTGATGAGCCAGATGAGTGTGTCCTCTCAACAGACCAATTAACCTTGATGAGGCTCTGGCTGCTCCAAGCCAAATATTTCCCTCTGCTTTTTCCCCCGCCTCCCATACCTCTCCTCTCCTCTGCTCTTTCTCTTCCCCCACATTATGAGATGGAAAAGTCTTGTTGTAATACTTGTGGCAGGTTCCTCGACGTGTGTACTGCAGAATGGAGAAATATTTACACTACCGGATTGGGGGGGTGGATGAGGAGGGGGAGATGATTCGGCACAGTTTGTGAGCTTGTGGCGAGCGGTGACGTTCCCTTTCCTTTCATGGTCGAATAAAGCAAAGACACACGTGCGCAGATGGATTTACATGCAAAAAACACAGACACACACATAAATACTGTGGATGCAGTCATAGCTGCGGTTCCTGAAGGTCGCAGCAGCAGCAGCAGGCTTTGGCCGAGCTTCGGTTCGAGGACTGATGGGTGGGCTGAAGTCCCTTCCTCCTCTCCTCTCATTGTCTCCCTCACCTCCCTTCTGCTGTGCGACTTCTGTTGCTCGTGAAAGTCGGCGAGGAAGCCTTCGAGCCCTCTCTGTGGGAAAACCCCGATAAACCCAAAACATAATATGACACAGTGTAGGCTCGGGCGTCGGTGGATTCACAGCGTGTTTGTGTAACTGAGAGCGAATGTAAACTTCAGTTTCTCTCACAGCTGGGTTGCCTTCATTGTTCCCTTCATAGAAATTTACACAAATAAAATGTTTAAGCTCAGTTACCTCGAGTGGAAGACGAGTGGGGTTCGGGTTAGGCTGTTTGGGGTGTGAGATATCGGCGTGCCTCCACGCTGTGATGCGGCAGAGGTGAAAGTCATTTCCTCTGTGGTGCCACGGTATTGAAAAGCAAAATAAAAACATTTTAAAAAATCTAATTCAACAACTACTTGACTTTCCAAACACAATGTCCAGGTAACCCAAGTAAAAATCTGCAGACCTTGATTTTCACTGAAATTTCTCTCTATCAGGAAGTTTAATGGTTTTCAGCGCGCAGCCTGAAAAGATCTTTTCAATGGGTGGTTATTAATATCTGCAAAATGTCAGCACATAAAGCCATTTGCATGGTTGGAAAACCTCTAAAAGTGAACGAGAGCGTCTTTCGGTGCAGTTTTTGGTGAGCCGACTCTTTAGGCTACGAGAGGTCGAGCATCCTGTTTCACTGTTAACGGGTGAGAAACCAAATAAAACGTCCCGGTTAGCTTTTCTCCTGACAACTGAAAACTGTTGATGGATAAAATAATCAGCTAGTAGGTCTTAACTGATAGAAGCATGTGTAATTAATATTTATTTATTTTTTACACCAGATGGCCTTCAAACCGAGGCTCTTTGACTTGACCACTACACTCCAGAGTTAGTCTATCTTGGCTAATCCAGCTAATTCAAAATCTGACAAATTAGCCTGCCCCTGAAGTGTAATCCTGCTTTATGTAACCAAAATAATGTCCTGAAGATTGTGTTTCAGGAATCAATCAGAGATGATACAATACAGAAGTATCTGTTAACACATTTGCTCAGATGTCCGCTTTTAAGTCTCTGAGGTCTGAAGCTTGGATTATACTCAGTTGCAGACACGGACAGCTGGAGACCCGACACGGTCCAAAAAACAGGCAGGAATAAAAATCCTGATGCGTGTCTTTTGTCCTGTCTCCCTCCCCTCACCTCCACCCGGCCGTGGTAGACAGTTCCCCCTGCCCGTGGTCGAGTCTGGTTCTGCCTGAGGTTTCTTCCTGTAAAAAAGGAGTTTTTCCTCCCCGCCATCACCAAGTGCTTGCTCATAGGGGCTTGTGTGATTGTTGGGGTTATCTCTATAGGTCCTAACCTTGCAAAATAAAGCACCTGGAGGCGACTGCTGTTGTGATTTGGTGCTGTGTAAATCAAATTGAATCGGTTTACACTTCAGTGAATCTCTGTGGGCGACATGTTGAAGGTGACATGTGAACACAAAAAGGAAAAGAGTTCGGATTTGATGTTAATAATCGTGTGTGCGACGATGTTTGCTCGCCCGGTAAAGAGGAGATGGTGTACGTATAAAAATGCATTTAGTACTGCCGTTATAGTAAGATTAATGTGTGCTTATATGCGGTGCAACAACAAAAACTAGTAAAATGCTGTGACTTTCTTTCCCTCCTGGCTCCTGGCTCTTTGTTGTGGTCAGTATTTTACATGGATATTTAGGGTTTGAGTCATCTTAAATGACCTCAGAGGGTTTACACATCTATATTTGTTGCACCAGGGTTCGAACCCAGACCATGCATGTCGTTCCACACCTGCTCACTACCTGCTTACCTGCCTCCTCTCTGCACCGCTCTGTCAAAGAAAGAGTGAAAAATGGCAAGAATTTAAAAAAATATGTTATAGTTGAGCTATTTTTTGCAGAAACATTCAAAATATATATATTTTTTTTTTTTACGTAAAATTGTCAAAATGAAATGCAAAACATTAGAATGCGGTGATTATAAGTGGATAAATTCAATAAATACTCGCCACCCCAACGGGCTAATTTAAAAAGAAAATCATGGTGGGAAACGTTTTTAAAATAGAAAAATGTCACAACAGCACATATAAATGTCTTGCTGCTGTTTGAGTGACGTCTTGAAGGTTAAAAATAATTGCTTAAAAAGCCCAAACGCAATAACAATGCTCCACATAAACACCAAAATCAAAGAACCGCTCAGTGAGAACGATTTAACTTCTTACTCGTCCTGCGCCTGCCCTCCATCTGCCGGGGCCCTCTGAAAGTATTAAAGTACTTACAGTAACTACAGCACAGACGAGATGACTGATAACCCTCCCGCGGGGAGCGAATCAAACACACGACGGAGATGAGATAGTCGGCGAGGAGGACAAATGTGATCAAGTGTGTCGCTTCGTGTAAACACCAGACTGTAAGCAGAGTTTTAGCAGCTGATCTGAAATCTTCAAACTAATGACAATCTGAACGACAGCCGCTCTCACTGCCCTCCACGCCGCTAAACTAAATAAAACAGGAACCTGCAAATGCTCTTTAATTCGGCTCGGAAAGGGTTTGATAAATCCAGTCACATACTCGTTTGAGTACATTTGCAAGCAATAACGTAAAAATGGTCATTTTAGGGTTAGACTTGAGGTTTTTCTGTCCATGCTTTTGGGTTTGTTGCAGACGAAACTAAGCTAAGAGAAATTCAGAAAAATATTCATCAGTTGGATAAAAAAAAATGTGTCCGCAAGGTGACAACATGCTAGATGCTGAAATTAAAGCACAGTTAATAAAAATGACTCAAGCTGTTAATCAGCTATGCCGGAGAATGAATTATCCGCCAATCGATTAATCAGTTCCTGCAGCTTTATTCACCTTTAATCACCTTTTGTAAACACGAACGACATTAAAATAAAAGCACGCTCTGTAAGCGCTTCAAAACATATAGCAGCACATAACATGAAAGATGGGGAATTTGTTCTAAAGCAAGTCTTAAGGAAGCAGCCTCATCCTCAGATTCTAGCAGGTTTCAGAGCTCCAATCGAAGCCTTTCAGGGACTGTGCATGTAACAACCCACAGATTCATATGTTTAGTACGGTGTGGGATAAGTTTGGCCTCTTCAAATCCCTCCAGCCTTCCCAGAGATGCCAACACACTTCTCAGATATCCATCCACATGGCAGATTCGATTGCTGGCTGGCTGGCTGGCAGAGCTCCGGGCAGAGTGCTGGAGTCAGTTCAGCAGGTCAGATTATAGAGCGCAGCTCATTGTGAGTGTGTGTGTACATTATCCAGCGATGGTTTTGTGTATCTGTTATCTGGATGGCTCACATTCTCCAGACGGAGTTGTAGCAGCAGCAGCAGCAGCAGCAGCTCTGTCTGCCTGTCTGGGTGTTGTTTTCCAGCTTAGCTAGGAAGTGGGAGAAGGACCTCTCTCTTAACAGCTTTTGAGCAGGAGGCCTCCGCCATATGTTGTTTTATCCCCAGACCCTTCTCAGTTGCTCTGACCCCCATCCCCTCCCCCCCTCAGTGGCCGGAGTGACAGCAGCGTCTGCTCGGTCGTTCTTATCACAGGATCTCTGCTCGATCACCATTTCAAAGGGCACACAATACGTCAGGAAATAAAAATCCACAGTCAGCGCGGAGTTATTAAACCTCCCTGCTGCTTACTACCTCCGCTCTCTGCTCTTTGTTTGTGTTTGTGAACGGTCTAAAGATCACCTCAGACCTGCGCAAGTGCGAACGCGCTGTAATCTACATGTAGAGATGACAAACTTAAGAAAAATGCGAGCATGCGTGAGGTCATGAACCCCCCCTCGAGCTGTATCCTTCAGCTGTCCTCCTCCTCCAACATTTACCCGCTATGTTACCAAATGTAGCTGCAGTTTCTGTGCTCAGACTTCTTCTTTTTTTCTATTCAGATGGAGAAATTTCACCGCTTTGCGAGGTTTAGATGAACATAATTATCGCAGAGAGATTTCTTTTTAAATAACTGAAAAAATAATAATTTAATTAAGGCACAGAAAGAAAAGGAAACGTCTGCTTCTTGCTCTGTAAATGTGTTGGCGTGTTTGCTGTAATTAAATTCACTCAGTAATGAGGCGCGTATGTAACATTGTATATATGCTTTTTTTTTGAGTAAAAGGAAGGTGGAGAAGAAAAACACTGAAAATATCCTGTGAGTGTTTTCCAAAATAAAAAGTTTCTGGTTCGATTGATGCTCACATTGCGAGTAGATTCATTCAAGGCAAGGCAGCTTTATTTATAGAGCACATTTCACTGCGTGGAAACGCGCTCTGCTTTCATTTAAAGTCAGCAAATACGTGAAGTGTACATTCACGTGTTATTTTATTAGGTACGCCTGCTTGTTAACGACCACATGGGAGCAACTCGGTGTAGACGTGGTCGAGACGACGTGCTGAGGTTCAACCTGAGCGTCGGAGTGAGGAAAGGGGATTTAGGTGACTTTGAAGGTGGCGTGGTTGTTCGTGCCGGTTGGAGAAACTGCCGATCTGCTGTGGATTTTCCCACACAGCCAGTGTGGAAAAGAGAAAACACCCAGCGAGCCTCGGTTCTCTGGGTGAAAATGCTTTGTTGATGTCAGATGAGAATGGACTGAACTGCTTTGACCTGAGAGGAAGGCGACAGTGACTCAAATATCCACTCGTTCTAATCAAGGTACGCAGAAGAGCAGATGAAGCAGAAGACCACACTGGTTAGCTCTCGTGTCAGCTGGGAGGAGAAAACCGAGGCTACATTTTGCAAAGTCTCACCAAAACTGGACTTTTGGGTCAAAATCTGGTGACAATGTAAAAGCAGGGCTCCATCCTGCCTTGTATCAACAGTTTACACTGCTGCTGCTGGTGTGATCGGCGGGAACTATTTTCTTAGCACACTTTGTCACTACCTGAGTATTGTTGTTAATCGTGTCCATCCATGTATGACCACAGTGTACCCAGCAGGATAGCACACCATGTTACAAAGCTCAAACCAATTCAAACTGGTTTCTTGAGCATGACAATGAGGTCACTGCACTCATGACCTCCACAGACACCAGATCTCAGTCCAATAGATCAGCTGTGTGATGCTGTCATGTCAACATGCACCAAAATCTGAGAAATATTTCCAGCACCTCGTTGAAGAAAAGAAAAGAGAGTCCACATGGAGTACTGAATTATTGTTACGAGCACACAGAAGATTGTTTTTAGTAAAAAGGTGAAGTGATGTCCTCAGTTTTCAGCCCAATAATATCATGCAATAAGGAACCCTATTAGATGTTCTGGGAAGGGGGAAAAAAAAGCCGAACTGAACCTTTACCGCTCCTCAAAACTGTTATTTATTTTCCCTAAAATAAAATAAAAGTACAGATTTTTGGCCTCACATTGCTAACCATTGCAGCAAGTGTTTCCCTGATAAACACGACGTTTGACGACCTTCCCTGTACCCTTAATCGCTTATTTTGACACCTCAGAATACATCAATAAAACAATCTTTCATTATAGGAACTCCGTTATGCAAAGATTATTTGACAATTCTGAATCACTTCTCACTCTCTGTGAAACTATTAAGCATTTATTATAAAGGAAGCAATGCGAACAAAGTCATGCAGCTTTTTTGGGACACAGATGCTGTGGCTGATTAGGGAAAAACCTATAATCATGTTTATTTTTGTTATTATTATTTCACATGATTACTCAGAGACTGTGGAAAACATAATGGATTCATTTGAACTTTAACTGTAATTCAACCTAAAATAAAGAATGTTTCACTTCGATGTTTTAATATTGTCCAGTAGAAGTGGCCATGACGCTACGGACAAAATTAAAGAAACAAATAAAAATGGTGACTCTACAAAATGTCATCGGGGCCCCATGTGAAGTCTGAACCATGAAAAAATTGTCAGATAATTAAAACTCTTTGAAACTGCAGACCAAAACTGTTTTTGTTCTTGACCTTCGTCTTCTTCCTGCTTCCTTTAGGGGTCACCACAGCAGGCCATCTGCCTCCATCTCCCCCTATCCCTATCAGGAGTACATTGGCTTGTGCCCCCCACCCTGCGAAAATGCTTTTTAATGCTTTAAAGTTGAGCGTTTTAACATCCCCCATTGGACCAAGCCTCATATGGCCATTAGAGCAGCGGTCCCCAACCCCCGGGCCTCGGACCGGTACCGGGCCGCGAGAGTTGAGGCTCAGGTGTGAAATGTCTGGTTTTCAGGGTTTTTATCGGTTTTCAGCATTATTTTGTTATCATTTTTATCGTTTACTCGGTTTTCCTGGGTCTTTTCACGTGTGTTATGAATAAATTTTCTTTTTTTCAGTACTGGTACTAGTTTTATTTTGTTGTATTTATCCGCAACACCTTAAAGGCCGGTCCATGAAAATATTGTCGGGCATAAACCGGTCCGTGGCGCAAAAAAGGTTGGGGACCGCTGCATTACAGGAACTACTGCTTTTATTTCTATGGTGGCTTTAGTACACGCACATAAAGAAAAGCATCTCCCGGCTATTAAAAATGCTGCTGCTGTGATATTTTCCATTCCAGCATCAGTCTTCCTCTTCCGCTCTTCCTCTCTGATGATTTCAATTAATAGAATTTTTAATTAGAGGACTGGTTATTCTCTGTGGATGTGTTCTGGTGGAGCCCTTCACAGACAGTCGGAGGTCTGGATGAAGTCAGGCGTTTTCTTTTCTCGCTCGCTTTCTTTTGCCCTGTTCGGTTTCAGACAATAAACCGAGGCGGGAGGCAGCTGTTGCCATGGGAGTGACAGGCGCAGGTGAGAGGTGCCCAGTTGTTTGCAGGCGTCAGAACGGGAGTGTGGTCTCCGACACTGCTTGCATTGTTTCGGAGACATACGTGTGTGTGTGTGTGTGTGTGTGTGTGTGTGTGTTAGCGCTCCAGTGTGCATGTCACAGAGTTTGACTGCTGTGAAAAAACCTCTGTGCATTCTCATTTCCAGCTGCCAACCCTGATTTTTGTTTAGAGGAGAAAAGATAAGGCGGAAAGAACAAGATATTGGTGATTCTTCCACTGCAGCTGCTCTCGTTTCTGGTGTTTTCTGGTAATCAGAGTTGTTTTCTTAAAGCGGACTTGTTCTGTTTTTCGTATATGCTGTCATATACGCTCGTGGCCACTTCGTTAGGTACACCTGTTCAACTGCTCGATACATTTAGGCACTTAGATGGGGTCAAGACGGCCTCCTGTTATTATTAATATGGTAATCTCAAGCACACAGCCCCACCTTCAAACCCTTCTGTTTGCAAGGGGCAGCCAATCAGAAGAAAGTTGGCTCATAGAGGATGAACTGATGGGCTGCACCAATGTGCAGTTTAAGATAAAGAAGGATTAGTTTTAGCTTTGAATCATGCAAAGCTACTCTAGCAACGTCCAAGAATCAACATTTGGAAATGAGCATAACAGGTTCCTTTATAAGGTGACTGATCTGTGGCTATCTGACGTTTTCGCTGTTGTATTTGTTGTTGCCGTCTAACAAATCCAATATTAGACGGCGCTGCAGTTAAAGCTTCACAGCTGGGTTTGATCTTCATGTTCGCTGCCCAGGATGGAGACACACACAAACAGAAATGGTGCAAATTGACGTCAATAAATTGCGTAAAAGCCGCTGCTGTTTGATTGTTGAAAGGTTATCAAAGGTTGCCAAAGAGAGGAAGAAAGTCAAAATATTTATTTCTGTGAGCGTGCTGTTTGGGTTTTGGGTCAGGTCTGTGGCGTCTGGATTAGAAGCTGATGTGAAGCTCTTTGTTGGAGCTCTAATTCGTGTTTTTGTCAGGCGTGTTCAAAGAAGAGTCCCCCCTTCACTCCACCTGGAATCAAACACTGCTATGTCTTTGTTGTATTTTTAGAAAGACTCATTTTTGCTTAAAATGAATTACAAAACACGTTCAGAATCTTTTCTATATAATACATGCTCTCTGTCTTTCTTCTTTCCTTCCAGCGTCCCGGCATGCCGTCTGGAGCGAGAATGCCCCACCAGGGAGCTCCCATGGGCCCCCCCGGCCCGCCGTACGGAGGGAGCCCGGCGGTGCGGCCCGGCCTGCCCTCCCCAGTGATGGAGCCCAGCCGTAAGAGGCCTGCCCCCTCCCAGCAGGTCCAGCAGCAGCAGCAGCAGCAACAGCAGCAGCAGCAGCAGCAGGCCGTCCAGAACCGTGCCAGAAAGTGAGTTTGAATCCAAGTGACCTACAACGGCCAAAAACACTGCATGGTGTGCAATGAATGACCCTTTGTGTGTCTGCTTTTATGTGATCGAAGAGCTCAACAGTGGTTACACTTTCATCTGGATGAAGATTTGGGAAAAGCTGATTCTCCTGAGATGTTGATGATAATCAAAGTATGCGTTAACAATGGGAAGGAGAGATTTTTCTACAAAAATCTGAAATATAACTGTATATCTTAAATTAAATGTCTTAGTATTATGTAACATTATGTATATTATACTTGTAACCTATTTTAAATTTATTTTATTTATATTTTAGGACTGACAAAAAAGTTATTGCAACAACATGCAATAAATTTTCAATCTTGTTGCTTTTAAAGTGGTTGCTTTGGAGATGGGGACCAGGTCTGACACCACTCGCAGTCTAGATGCTGCTTTCAAAGCAACTTTGGTGCCGTTAGTACGGCAATAAGAGAGAGTCCGCGTGCTATCAGCTTCCATTTCAATGAGGTCAGGTTAGAAATTACATGGAAAATCACAAACCTGTCACAGTCTGCGTACACAAAAAATCCCATTTAATTTTGCACTGACTTCTTGCATTCAGAGTCCGGTTTGTCCATCTCAGAGATTTGAAAAAGAACTTCAGAAATTCCCACATAAATAGTGACGTAGCTGCTGCAGGACACCAGTGTAACTGTAACGTGAAACTGGCACTCAACAACAGTAGTTTTATAAAGGAATAACCAGAATACAACTGGTTGGCAACCAGTTGAGTCGAGTCCCTTTTTGCAAAACGTATATTGCAGACGAGTTGCAACCAAAGGGTGCAATTAGCAATGATTTGCAAAACTTTGCCAGTCTGTCTGAAAGTAAATGCAGTCAGTCCGAGTCTGACCTGCTTTGAACACAGGTTGCCTCCCACTAGACGACCCTTTCATTCATGTTGTGATTAAAAGTTGTTGCCAACAGGTTGAGGGTGTTGAATGCTCAACCTTTGGGCAAATGTTGGCTACCGTAGCTGCTTAAAGTGATCACGATTCATGACTGCACGAAATTTCATTGCATTCCTTATAAAAACTGTAGAAATGCTCTTGATAAAAAGTGGGGGGACTGAGCCACGCCGCAGACTTGCACTGCTAGTGCAACTAACCAAAAAAACACCACATAACTGCTAGCTCCGCCATCATGAAATGTATCATTTGCTGCTTTTCTCTTTAATTTCATTGTAAATTGAAACTATTTGACTGGAGATCAGACATGAATCATGTGATTTCTTTGTTTAGTTTTTTTTTCTTTACTTTTTTTAACGCCGACATAGTTTAACAGTCGTGAAATCATTTTAAAAAATGTTAGCGAAGTACCTCCAACGTGTACGTCAACATTTGCGCACTGTGATCTCCTAAAATCTTTCAAATCCAGCTTAAAAAATCCCACCGGTGACGAGTGAAACCATGACCTTTGTGCGTGTTTGTCACTTTTCAGCTTCCATTTCATGTCGTTTCCCCTTCTCTTGCTGCTCGCCTCGTTTTGCATCCTTCGCCTCGCTCATTGCTGTATACATCCACTCTCACCATCACAGTCGCTGCCACGACTGAATGTTGGCTCTCGGTTCGACCTCTAGCTGTCTTCAGCGTCTTTGTAGTGTAAATTTTTACCATCGCATAAACGTGGCATCCTCACAGCTGTCTGCAGACGTTCAGGCTCTGGTAGTCTCTTTGGCTTATCCTTACGCTATCTACTGTCAAACCGGGATACGTAACATTGCAGGCTTCATTTGACATTCACACATAGGTCACTTTTACATTAATGTTCCTCGAGGCTTCATGCAGACATACCCACAGTGAAGGAGACGGTGATGAGAGAGAGCCACGTGCAGGAGACTAAGCAGGACGTCAAGTGCTTTGGGAGAATTTATTCGCATATTGTTGCTTTTTCTAATTAGTTGTATGAGAAACATGTATTCTGTGTCTTGTCATGCTTTTAACGCATGTATTCATAAAACAAAGTGATTAGAGTAGGAAAATTTAACTAGCATTAACTATTCTATTCGTTTTCTAAGTCCGCCCTCTGCTAGCTAAGTTGTTCTTGCTCTATTTTTTTGTTTGATGTCAGTTTGCAAATAGCTTCCAGGTGCGTTACCAGCACCCTCCGGGAGTAGTTGTGCATTACTTCCTATGACCTTCTGTTTAAAACCTAAGCAGCATTCTCTCTGCTTCAATTTTAATTTTCTCTCTTTCCCAAAATAGTGACGAGTTACGGTAATTTGACGCGCACATGGTTAAATCTAAACGGAGCTGATCTGTCCATGCAAACGCTTTGTGCTACAGCGATACGCTGAATATCCACGTATGGCTCGTTTTCTCTACTTTCCGAAACAGGTCGAATTTCGTGCTTCCCCCTCTTCCACAACTGTAGTGGAAGTTGCCATCAAATGAAATAGAGGACGGGTTCGTTTTCACACTTTGTTTGTCGTTGCCCTTTTGCACATGTAGCAGACAACAGGAAATTGTTCACACTTACTACTTACTTACTACTGGAAATGCTTTGTTTAGCTTAGTCCTGTTAACCACAGGTCGCACCTGCTTTTAATCCACTTTGTTTTGGGTGCAATTGTAGCACTTTGTATTCTATACTGTTTATTTGAAACCATTACTTACTAATTTGCATAGACGTCGTTTTACTATATAGAAATTCTAATAAATAAACCCACTGCTGCAAATTAAAGTGATATACTTTCAATCTAGATATATTTGGATTAGTGCTGTCAGCGTTAATCTCATTAAAATGACGTTAACGCCATAACCGCATTAACGCGGCAAATCTCCGTTAGTGAGTTAGCACGGATCGCCTCTGGTCCGAATGATTCAGACATTTATGATCTCACATACAGATCCTTCCAGGAAATGTCCAGAAAAGTTCAAGGCTACACAAACACACACACAGAGGCTCACAGAGTAGCTTCATGACTACAAGGAGACGAGTGCGTGCCAGGTTTGGTCATTAGAAAGGGGATCAATATGCACACTCTGTGGACCTCTGTTTCATTCTCCTGCTACGTGCAGCACGATTGATCCACTTATAATTTAGCAGGCTTGTCGAACAGGTCAGGGGAAATGTTGCACTGCATCGAGGCCTCAACCCCCACAGCAGCCCAGCCGGCTGTGGAGGCTCTGATCAATGGTGCAGGGTGACCTGTTCAGGTGTCTTTGTCTTTTTCGCTCCCTGTTGCTCTGTTGGAGTGCGCGTCCTCTGGCAAACGCTTTGATGGTCCGGCGCCTCCATCCAGCTCAGACTCCACGCTGCTGCTGCTGCCAGCCGAGGGCGGGCCACCTGTGTTTGCAGTGTCATTGAGACCTTATGGTCCCAGCTACACGTGCTCTGCAGAGCTTACGCTGTCCTGCTACAAATACTTTGCATTAATTGGTACAAATACTCAACCCTTTGTCCTAGAAAGTCTGTATATATTTTCCTAAAAAGTTTGTGAAGAAGCACCACAGGACAGATTATCTTTATATGTAACTCACACGCATGTCTCAATTCAGGTACTTCAACTAGCATGTAGGTGTAAACTTCTCACTTATATGGTGCATGAAGTTCAAAAGCGTAAATCTGTCTTAAATTAAACATGGTGACTGCACACTAGATGCCATATTTTTGGAAATTCCTGGACCCAGAAAGGAACAATTTAACACACACACACACACACACACACACACCATAAGCTAACGTTGTGACTCTGTTGATGTATTTTTGGTGGGCTCTCCCCCCCAAAATTGGATGTAGGTCTTAAAAAGTCAAGTCAAAGCAGAAGTGCATTAATCCTGGATTTATTCTCCATGCCAGCATTTAAAAAGCCACTTATGTGGTTGCAAAAAGAAATCTTGTTTTATAAAAGTCTATTAGAAAGCTCACTTGAATCTATGACCTAAAAACACACCTTCCTGATGAGTTTATGGACTCATCGCATGTTTAGTGTGGTCTCCAGTCGACTCAAAATGCAGGATGTGGGCGGGCCTACTACGTGATTGACAAGTCACTGCATCATTCACCTACTTGACTCGACTGGTACTTTTTTATAACCTATGCAGCTGGGTTTCTGAGCTGAAAATGTGACGCCAGCAGACTGCATGCCACTGATTGGCCAGGCAGTGACGTCACTTCATGAGTCATGAGTCATAAGACTGACTGCTTCACAAGAGTCAAACCCGCCAATGATGGCGCCACGATGTCCTCCATTGTTGTCTTGTTGTGACCACAGCCACATTGAGGTGGAACTCAGTTATAATGGAAAATGATCAAAACCGAGTCCAGTAGAGTGTAGTTGAGCTGAGTGGGTGCTTGTGGAAAAGAAGTCAGCTCTGCCACTCACTCGTAACATCTGGCTTCAAAACACTCATTTGTCCAGGATGATAGCTCTCGAGTAGAAGTGTCATCCAATGGATGGCTACGTCCATCTTTTATATACAGTCTATGGTCTGTATATTAATGATATAGTGTGAAAAACATACAGAATCCCACGTTTGAGTATTGCGAGTGCGTTTCTGCTCCGTTTCTCTCAGAAAGGGGAAACATTTGTTTTGTTGTACCACAACTGAAAAAAACCTTGTTTGCTCACCACAGACACTTCGCATATTGCAACATGACGTAATGTACGATTGGCTGGCCACTACTTCTTTGACCATTGCCTCAAAAATAGGCTCAAACCTCATTCTGGAATAGATTTTCCACTTTAAAGCAGCACAAAGATGAAGAACTGCATCGTCTCTGTACATCCTCTGAATGAATGACAGCTTCCAGTTGATTTCAGAGTGTTGCACCTCAAACTCCGCCCCAGGAGAGTTGAAACCACTGCCGGCAGCCGTAAAATAGAAGATTTAAAGATTACGTGCCGTGTTCCCTCCTCTAGCTTTGCCTCTTTGTTCTTCAGACCCCAGCTTTATCCACACCCTGCTATATTTTGGTTAGGTTTTTTTTTTTGTCTTCAATTTTATCTCTTATTTCCCCTGAGTGCCACATTACTTATAAACCCCCGAACCTTGGTTTTTGCTATTAATGTTGGTCCTTGAAGTAAAACTTTCCTCACTGCTCATAACGCACGGTTACCTTGGACACTTCATGTTGCTTAGGAGGATTGTGAGGTTTTATGCAGCAGTTAAAAAAAGGCTGAGTTTTGTGGTCAGGAGCTACTTTTCTGGCTGTGGAAATGACAAAAAGCTCTTATTTAGCCATAAATCACCAACCATGTATGCACCATAGGGCCATCCTGAGCTGAACCCAAAGAGGTAAAACCACCACACGCTGCTTGTCTGTTCCCATTGTGTTCATTATCAGTGTATTGTCTGTCTTTGTGTGTGAAGCATGATTGTTTTGGTTCACTGAGAAACTGTTGGATGAGCGTGTCCCTCAGACGAGCAGGACGCCTCCCAGGTCCTCCCCTGCTGCACTTTGTGCATGCATGGACACCGTTACCCATCCCCAGTGCCTGCCCTTGTCTGCACCTACTAACAGACCCTTGAACTTCACACACACATCCAACACACACAGACACACACACACAGAACCACCAGGTGTTTACCCTCGTACTTGCTGCCACTGAGTGTGTGTCTCGCCACAACTCTAATCGGACAACCTTCGAATCCTCACCAATTCTTAGGAAGCCAGTCGGATTCCCCGGAGCCAATGAGATGCCGGCGAGGCAGATGGACATGAGAGAGCCCCAATCAGATCCCACGCTCGGATCAAAGTAGGATTTTATTCTGCTGCATGTCCGTTTTCTTTCGTTTGATGACTCTGGCCTATTTTTTTTTTCCTTCTTGCCTTTTCACCTGAGCCCAGCACTTCCTGAATGAGAAAACAAACGTAGAGGTCGTAGAAGCCGACTCCTGAAATGTAGTGGTGCATGCTTTGGGCTGGAGCATGGCATGATGGGAACGGTTTTGTGCAGCTAGAGCAGAAAAATAAATAGAATAGAAATCCAGTCTCAAACCATTTTAAGAGAGTGTAAAATGGCGGGTTGTTTTGTGTTTCTTTTGTTTTTTCCCCTTTCCAATGCACTCCCGGATCCTTCAATTCTCCTTGCAGCAGGCTTGTTTCAGTAGTTGGCATGCTGATGTAACATACTGCTTCACAGACCGTTGTAGTGCACTGTGACAGAAAAATTCACTACACTGCAAAAAATCTTTTCTAGATACAAAAAGTAATCTAACTAACTAGAGAAATTTCCACCCACAGAGAGAGCTGGGCGAGAACTCAAAACACACTGCAAAGTTCCAGAGATCCTGTAGTGTTTAAACTCTTAAAGTTTCATGTAATTATGGAAAAATCAATCTGTACTTAGATTTGTGTGATCAGTTAATCATTTAATCTGTTAAATTGATTCCTTACTGGACTGTTTCCTTGAAACTCAAATGTCATCACAGTGTAAACTAATCAACCACAACATTAACGCCATGAAACTCAAACCTGACGTGGGCACTCCCCAACGGCAGCGGCCTCCACCCAGTAACTGACAGGACCCGATGGATCCCGGTGCCAAACCCCCACAGGACACCAACTGTGTGTAACCTGGTGGGCCGAACCGGTTTTGGCTGGTGATTTTAATGTTGTGGCTGATCAGTGTAAATAAATTGAATTCATGTCGGCCGCTCCTGCTACCTAATAAAGTATCTAATAAATCTACAATCTAGTAAAATTGATTTAGTTGCTGGTTTTAACTGTTTAAATCCATTTTTCAACATTTCAGGTTGATACCTCCTTTACTTATGAACTTGAGGGGTCATTGAGGGGTCAATAGTGCACTTTAAAGGCCTTTAAATAAACAGAAAACAGCTGATTATGAGAGATAAAACCACAGTGTGGTTAATTAGTGAACCTTTCTTGTTTCTAATCTCAGCCAAAGCCCGGCTGTCTATATTTACCACTCCATCTTCTAATGTAACTCTTAGCAAGGAAGCAAATCAAAATATTCAGCTTTAAAAAAGCTCAGTTTAGCTCTCGATATCCTAAAACAAGATTACAAATTAATCAAATCGCCCCAAGGACGTATCACCCTAAAGGCAAGATTATTTATTATCTTTAATGAGAAAAGTGAGTTGAAATGATCCGTCCTCATGAGACGAGTTTATTTCTTTATTTTTCTTTTTATGCTCTTTTTGCAGTGTAGTGCCGTCTTGTTGTTTTTAGGCAGCGTCCTCCTGCAGGCATCAACGACAGAGCACTTTACACGGGGAGATGATTAAATATTTAAGGAAATCTTGGGGGGGTGTAGGAAGGTGTAGTGATGTTTTTGCAATCAGCGTCACCTGGAAAGAAAGTTCTGACAACTTGGCACAGATGTTCTTGTTGCTCTTAGCCCTTTCTTGGTAAGTAAAATATATGAAGTGTGTTCACGCTGCAAGGAATTAATGAATCTAATGAGCTGCACACACACACACACGCATAAATCCTGAAAAGTCATGGGTACACATCCTGTCACCATCCGAGTCCTGCAGCGGCGGCCTCAGCGATTCTGCAGAAGGTGTGTGTGTGTGTGTGTGTGTGCAGTGAATACATGTCAGGGAAGAGATGTGACACTTTTTTGGCTGTTAGAGGCTCTCGCTCTCCAGGTGTACCGCTCCATCTCAGGGAACACACAAACACATGATACACACACGCACACACACACACAGCTGGGACGCTGGGGTGCTGGATATGGCCCAGCATTTTAGCAGATGGCCTGGGTGCTACGCTATCAGTCACCATAGTAACATGCTCTCTTTTCCCTCTTTCTCCCTGTCTTTCTCTCCCTCTCTCTCTAGTGCTAAGAGAAGGAAAATGGCAGACAAGATTCTTCCGCAAAGGGTGAGGCTGCATATTTTTACCTTTGTTGCTGTGTGTTTTTCTCTGTGTGTGTTTTTTATCCTTTGTGCGCTGCACAGAAAAAATCCCGGTCGTTTTTTTGATGTTTGGGGTTCTTGGGAGGCGCAGAGGGCCAGGTGATTATTTGTTATTTCCAAATGAGATGAGGGAGGATGAGGGGAACAGATCTGAAGGTTTTGGGGCTTTTTTTTTTTTAGGGTTTCATTTTGCTGCTTGGACAGCGGCTCATTGATTTTCTTTTTTGAATCGGCGTAGTCAGCGGGATGTTGAAAAGACGCAACCACAAGTAAAACTGAAGGAGGCAGCAGAAACACCATGCTGCCACAGGTGAGAGTCCGTGCCGGCTGTGGTTTGCATCCCGTGCTCTCGGTTTTCGGCCCCGTGCCACACCACGTCCTGGCCAGCACACAGAGCGCTTTACAGATCTGGAGACTGAGAGGTTAGGTCTTATCCCCTGACATAGCCCAGACGGGGAGATAGCTGCAGGCACAGCTGGGGAGCCACTACACAATAATGAGTCAGGCACGGGGAATGTCTGCCACACTCCTCCGTCAGCTCGGCACCTCGGCCCAGTGAAAGGGAGCGAGATGGAGATAGAGGAGGAATGAGAAGCACAATGAAGGCAGCCTTTTAGAAAGAAACGTGAACGAAGAGGGAGGGAGGAACTGTAGGAGCATGTGTGCCCAGCTTGGTGAGCAGCAGCCCTTGATGCTCCGAGGACTTTCATCAGTATGGTAATGCCTGAGACTCCTGGCTGCTTGGCTGCACGGCCTGCATCTAATTTTGATCCCCTGGTGTCACGAGGCTGGTGTGGACCACCACGATAATGAGAGACTGTGGAGCAGTGGTGGAGTGCATTCAGGATAGTTGTGCTTTGTTTGAATATTTCATTGTCATGCCACTCCTCAATTCAAATTCAGAGGGGATAATGAACTTCAGCTTCAGTTCGTTTGCAAAAGAAACGCTTATAAAACACATTAGGTACTCTAAAAAATGGCAACTTTATGTACAAATACAGTCAGATAATAAAAAATCGTACTTGCTAATTTTCATATAAAAGAGCCCTATAGTGCACAAACCTTTTAAAAATGTAAAATACTTTTTAAATAATTTAGAGGTTCAGACAGTTAGGATGTGTGCTCTGTGTATGTTACATTTGCAAAGCCAAATTTAACATCATCACTCAAGGTGCTGTAAAAGTCAAAGTTCAGACCCCAACTTGCCTAAAATGTCCTGGAGGGATGCTAAGAGAGCTGTGCATAAACAAATGCCCGCAAACCTCATTAAAATGAAGCAACACTGTAAAGAGGAGTGGCCCAAAATTCAACCACAAGGATATGATGGACTGATAACTGTTATATAGAAAACAGTTACTTCAAGTTATCACTGCTAACATTGATTCTACAAGATACTGACTTATGGGATGTACTTAGTTTTTCACACATTGCTTCTCCATTTTGGGTTTTTGTTAAATAAATAATTAAAAGGTATCACAAGTCATGTGTTGGTCATCTAAGGTTGTATTTTTTCAATCTTAAGAACTGATAAAGACCAGATGATTGTCCTGATACTTAAAGCCTTAGAATGACCGTGCATTAGCGTTAGCTGCAAGTGGGCTCACTCGCTTAGCTAACTAGCTTCAGTGCATTATTGCTGTTTTTCATAATCTGGTAACTTTATTTCTTTCCCACCTATTCTTATCTTCATTTGTGTGTGTGTGTGTGTGTGTGTGTGTGTGTGTGTGTGTGTGTGTGTGTGTGTGTGTTTTTTTTATCACCTTATATGATAAGCTGCAGTATTGTTTTACGCTAGCAGTTAGCTGTATTTTCTGGAGGCTTTGTTTAAAGTTCTCATTTTTGTAGTGTTGTTCTATGCTAGCAGTTAGCCATATAGCCATAGTTTCTCCATATTTAAAGTTAGAGTGGAATAATATGGGTTTTTTTCTCTAACCTTAAAGCTTCTTAAAGGTTAAATTACAGGATACTGAATGTAAGGGGCTAAAGTAGACAACAGACCCCCTACCAGCACCCGCACCAGAATAGACAGCTTATCAGCTTAAATTCTTTAGTGCTATTTAGATATGCAAAGAAAATCTTACTTCTTAATCCAGGGTGTGAAACTTTATCTGATTTTAACCTAAGCCTGTCCTCCCTCTGAGCAGATCCGTGAGCTGGTCCCTGAGTCTCAGGCCTACATGGACCTGCTTGCATTTGAGCGCAAACTGGACCAGACCATCATGCGCAAACGTGTGGACATCCAGGAGGCCCTGAAGAGGCCAATGAAGGTATCGAAAAGAAATCAGGACTCGGGACAAACGAGAAAATGCTGTTTAAGGATAGTTTTGCAGTTCAAAGAGAAACAGACAGAGATCTCCCTTTAAACTGTGTTATTGTCATGGCCTTGTCCCAGCAGCAGAAGCGTAAACTGAGGCTTTACATTTCCAACACCTTCAACCCTGCCAGACCTGACGCAGATGACTCTGATGGCAGCATTGCGTCATGGGAACTGCGAGTAGAGGGGAAGTTGCTGGATGATGTGAGTTTGTTTTATTCATAGTCATGCATGGGTTTAGTTTTAATACAGTCCTTTTTTTTTTTTTAAGGAAAATAACTGAATACTGAGCTGTCGCGGCTGGGTGTAGATGAATTCAGCATGAGTCAAATAACTGCTTGTCCTCTAAAATAATAACACATCTAAATCATCCCGGTTGGTATTAAAGTGTGCCGCTCTTTGATCTCGTAGTTGCTCTCGGTCGTCTTCGGCTCGGTAATGATGCGCTCAAACGACTACGGACAGAAAAGTATCGTCTGGCTCAGAATATGAAATGAACGACTGATGTTGAGAAGAGCGTCTTGAGGGACCGCGAGTGTCTTAAAAGCAGAAGGTTTTTGCATTTTTCTTGTGCCGTGAGCTTGACTGCAAAAAGCTCTGATGTTCTCAGAGCAGCGGCACAAAGCATTTAGGTTTCACAGACCACAAATATTTCTGGTTGAGCTCGGAGGAAGTGGACTCTGAGAATGTCTTGCGTCTTTCTTTTTCTTTTTCTTTTTTTCTGATCTCACCCCGCCTCTCGTGGGTTTTTGATGAGTAATGTTGCTATAAGCAAAGACATGGCAACAGTAGTTTGCGTTTGTGAATCTGCTTATGAGTGTTTCATGCATGTGTGTGACTGATTATGGGTCTTAACCGACGTCTTTCTGATTGCTATCTGTTTGCTCTGCAGCCGGGGAAGCAGAAGAAGAAATTCTCTTCGTTTTTCAAGAGCCTGGTGATCGAGCTGGATAAAGACCTGTACGGTCCTGACAACCACCTGGTCGAGGTCAGCTCAAAACACAGAGGAGGAACCACACACTCACCTGCGGAATTTGCATTGATCTCAGAAATCATCCATTTTTCAGATCAATAAATGGATGAACAGCAGCTTTAATTTTACACTTTTACCTGCACAAAACACGAAAGTAAAAACACACTTTTTGCTCTACTGCAGTGGATTTTAAATGTAACAGATGTTCACCTTCAAAAGGGTCCCCAGTGTCTTTCAAGTGCAAAATACTCAACCTTGCAAACCTGAAAGGTGATTTTCTAAAAGTGTGTGGTGTCCGCTTTCGTGTAGAAGTTCACCCTGAAATCACATATACGTGTTTTCCTTTGGCTTGTATCGAAATGTATGGTGTGAGTTTTGTAGTCATATCGAGCTTCACTTGAATATAATGAAACTAGATGGTACTCACCTTGTGGTCATCAAATCACCTAAAAAGTCTATTAGAAAAACTCAGAGTCAGGGCCGGTTTCCAGAAATCACCTGGCAGCGCTCACGGTAACATCGCTGTACCAGTAACATTGTAAAACATATATTAATAATGATAAAATAAACATGGTTACGCCTTTATTATTATTATTATGATTTTTATGTATTTTTTGTAATCACAGGTAGTATTAGTGTCTATTTCAGTGAACTCGAGATCGAAGTCAGAGGTCAAGTCTGCATGTTGAAGTATCCTTGGCTAGGATACTGAACCCTGAGGCCATGTCCACACTAATACGTTTTCGTCCGTCCACACTGAGACGGCGTTTTCGGTCAAGGAAAACGCTGCGTTTTGAAAACGCTCTCCACAGCGGATACATTTGAAAACGCCGTTTTTGTGTCGCGGTGTGGACAGCAAACCCGGAGCTTTTTCGAAAACTATGACACATTTTAGTCATGTGATGCAGTCATGTGACCAATCAAACTAAGATAGCGAAGGGCATTATAAACGGCAGACAGAAATGAGGCAGGTCGAATCGTCTTGCGCAGGACTGGAACGTAGGCGTTTTCGGCCGTTTAAATGTGGACGACTGAAACGATAGTGTGGACGCAGGCGAAAACCCAGAAGTTGTTATATTAATGTGTTACACAATTTAGAAAGTTATGCAAATGGAATATTTGTTACAAAAAGGAGATAAACGTGTAAAAATGTAACAAAGGCTGTGAAGCAGGTCTTTATGTCTCGGTCCTTGTGACCTCAGGGCTGAAACACATGCTGGAGAAAGTGTCTCTGTGCCTGCCTACGAAAGTGTTGCAGAGTTTGTGTGGGAACATTACTGCTGCTGAGTTTTTAAAATACGTTTTTCTGGCACTTTTAAACCACAAGGTAGCAGGCTTTTAGTTCCATTATATTCAAGACAAGGCAGACTTTTCTGCAGCGTAGTGGCTGAACCAAATAATGGACTGGAAACTGGATTTAAAGGTACACAGGATAAAAGTCCACATCTCAGTTTTGTTGATCAGGGTTGCGGTTGCACAGAGGGTCTGAAAAAAATTCAGCAAAGGAGAAAACAGAGGTCAGCGTGCACAACAGAATCACTGAAACTTTAAAGCTTGAGCTGTAAGGTTATGCATACATTCGCTGAGTAATTAGCTGTTGGGACACAGGAAGGAAGGAGCAGCAATAAAACAAGAAAAGGAATTTCAAAATAAAGCAGGAAATTAAATTGGTATATAGGTACTTTATTACTGCATAAAAATTATGCAGTCTAGAATACTTTTTAAACAACATATTTAAAATAAAAGTGCCAGAAGCTCAGTGTGAGGGCCTTATACCGTGAGAGTGCAAAAATGAAAACAGAAAATACAAATGAAGACAAAGATGAATACGTAATATGTGTGTGGAGGTATCTCCAAAGCTATCGAAGCATATTTCCTCAACGGAAAAACACATTTTTGTGCCATCTGTAAGTGTAAATTTGGGGTTAAGTATCTCAAAATTTCAACGTACTAATTCAAACTTGCAGAGAAAGAAGTTGAAAATTTGACCTATAAAGAAGACGCCCGAACATTTTGACTCATAGATGGGGAAAAAGTGTTTTTCAGTGGAGGAAACAAGCTTCCAGACCAATGCTGAGCACCAGAACGGTAAAGACAAACAAACGGCACAAAAAGGCCAGAAGAAAAATGTGCACATATGATTTTGGACTAAAACGGCTCCTTTAAGAAAAGCCACTGTTCTTGCACCCACATCGGCCAGACACAGTTCAGTTTTTCACATCTATCTCTTTGGAAAGTAATTTTCCTAACTTTTAAATTTTAAAAGTATTTGCCATGCAAAGATCTACAAGTTTTGCATGCTTTGCTTGATGTTACCACTACCTGCAGCATTACACACAACCCCCACACTCACAGTCCTTACACTTCGAAACGGTCTGTCCCTGCCGCCTGATTTATGGAGTGCATGTGTGCAGCTTCTCTTTGTGGCAGACCATTCGGATGTTGAACGAATTCGCTTCCTGTCTTAGCTGTTGTTTCTCGCACCCCTTGGCAGACAGCGTGTCACTTAAAACTCACAAAAACGAGCATAAGTGCTTCTCTTCGAATGTGTGTGAAGAGTAATTGCAGTCCTTAAAAACGTATGCACTGTTTCACCGCTGTTACTCGCTGCGTTCAGGTGACCTGCAGCTCACCAAGTAGCTTGTTACCAAAAAGGGGCTTTAAGAAGCCATTTTAGCTTTTTACCCCCAAACAGCACAGCAAGCATCTGTTTATAGCCACAAGGACAAAAATAACAGACATATAATGTACTGACACTTTAAATAAATCCTGCAGATTTTAAACTGATTGACTAATTCAATTTGAGCGATGTAATCTGGATAAATGGCAGCAAATCCAAACCAGAAGATATCTGATAACATCTGCTGTGAAAACGTTCTGTTAACTGAACCTCCTCAGTCTGCCCTAATACACTCCTTTCTGCTGGAGGCTGTTTGACATGTCATAGCAGGGTAAGCACAGGTGTATTTAACGTGTTATTCACACACACTTCGAGTTATAAAAGGCTAACTAAAAATGTCGAGCACTGCTATGATGAATCTACGTCAAATGTGGCAGCTACCAAAAATAAACACCTGACCGTGGTGGGTAACACTAGAGACCACAGTGTGTTGTGTGTCTCTACAAAACTTGTAGTAATAACTCAACCCTGTATAGTTATTACAAATCAATCAGTCAGTCGGTCAATCGGTGTTGCCCACCTGACAATAACATCAATTTAATGATGAAATGCAAAATTTTACCTTTTTATGATGAGATTTTCCAAGTTAAAGGCCCTCGGAGTTCATTTAAAAGTCAGTGCTTTTAATTAGCTTCATTGCTTTCAGCATATTTGAGCCCTCATAATTTCACGAGTACAGACGATACAAAACAAACACAAAAGACATTTACTCACAGTGTCACTATCCAAAAACAACAAAATCTTACTTTCACACAATTTGCACAGTTCTCACAATTTTCCTTCTACAACCAACTTTGTGCATCAGTACGGTGGGATACATCATAATTTCAATGCAAAAACTGCACCGATTTAATGTCTATGATGGAGGAGCAGAATCAAGCATTGGTACCCTTGATGTTTGATCTGTTTTCACTGGAGAAAACTTCAAAATTTGCTTTCTGAGCAAAATTTAAAGGGTCATATGATCATGTGGGATAGGTGTCTGATCAATACGAGTGAAATCAAACTAAAGGATAGCAGGCTTTTCTTATAGCCATGATTCCTTGTGTGTCAAAATAATATTCTAATTCACACTCACAGTGAATTCGCTACACAGTGATTTGTAGCTTGGAGGGTTTTTTATTTTATAGGTTAAAGAGCACCTCTAATAAAAACCTAATGATTTTTTGACTTTCTGTAATATAGTTAAGCTGTTAGTGAACCCAGCTCATTTACGTTCAGTAGCTGAAATGAAAACACACAGAAAAGGATGGTCAGTTTGTACCTATGAGGCAACCAGGAAGTCAAGAAATAGTCCAGTGCACAACCCCTGAAAACCACAGCTCAGAGTTTCTTAGCTGCAGCGCAGTGTGTCGATAAGAAAACAGATTTGTTCAGCGTGCTGTCTGACAAATAAGCGTAAGCTTGGATTATGAACACAAACTTCTTTGGATCCTGTTTTCACGACCGCCTGTAACAATAAATCACTTTTTTTCATGTAAGACTTAATTTTAATTTCCTTATGTGGGAAAAATTCAGGGGTTTTTGTCCCTTAAAATGCAATGAAATGCATTCAAAGGATTCCACTAATTACTCCTTTGAACGTGACGGCATTGGAAAGTCAATAAAATGCAACAAATTAGTTTTTCTTTATTCATTTTTTATTGGTTTTTAAGTTGAAGTTGTCCAAATATGCACGTTCATTAAATTATTCTGGTTTAGTAACAATGCAAATAGATAAATACTCCCTTGTAGCACATTTGTAAATGATGAAACTAGAGCCTGAGGGCACTCTGGTGGGCAAACTATGCAACATCAACACTCAAAACACGGTTGAAGGATGTTTCTCTCGTCTTTTTGGAATTTATGTTATAAATGCTGATACTGATATATCTATCAGCATTTATAACTAATATCGGCCTGCTGATATATCAGTCACAGTGTAGATTCAATTTCCGATGAAACTCCACAAGGACTACAAGAACCCGTTGATTAATAATGATTACACAGTGCTTTTGCTTCGGGCTAAAGATGGAGAAGTTGCCAGCATCATTAAAGCAGCACATTTGATTGGCTGACAGGCCAGGTCACACCCCCAGGCATGTGTGGCTACACTAAGTGGGGGTTTTCTCTTCATAGCCGAGAGGCTTGCTGGACGAGGGTTTACGGTAAAAAGTGAGCAATTGCATCAGACGCTATATTTATAGACAGTGAAGCAAAGATAGCAAACACTGCAAAAATTTGAAATCCAAATTAGAAATGGGCTTGGGTTTTTTGTGGTTGGCATCTTTGACTGACTTTTCATGTGCCGGACCACGTATCATTAGAACGGCTTGTTTTTACCTTTATAAGAGGCTTAATGTGAGAAAAGCATCAGTCTAACTGTTGGCAAGACAGCTAATTCAAAGCTGAGGCAGTTTTCTGAAGTGAACTCTAATGCTGTTTAATCTTCTCAGCCAGTTTGGACAACGTTCACAGCAGAACAAAGGAAGGTCTTTGCTGTCCATTAGTCTTGGAAGCTCCACTGATTTGTGTGAGGCTTTTGTATGCGTAGCAGAAATCATTGAACCTTCCCCGTTCAGCCGTGCAGTCAGGGTCAGTGACGACCTCTTGGTCGTGCAGTCCAGAGATGTTCAGTGAAAATTTTTATCTTGTCACGTCTGGTTAAATCTCGTGGTACAATAAGCCCAGCTGACCTGCTGCTTTTCATATTCCCGTTGGGTGCATTCAAACTAAAACAGAGTGGCAGAGTGGATTGCCCTCTCTCTTCTTCTTTTCTGTAACAGCAGAAAGGAGATGGGTTTTTAAATTTTCCAACACACAAGGTTGTTTAAACATGCGAGAGCCGGAGAAAACAACTGCTTACTTATTAAAAACAACCATTAGCTGCCCTTCACTTTGTGTCCTCACATAACTTAAAAAACGTAAAAAAAAACACTTCAGGACTTTCAAAGTGAAAATTATGACTTCTCAAGGTTCCTCTTTTTAAGAGGGTGTTTTACCCAGGCGCCCAGGTGCTTCTGTTTGAATGACTTTCCATCAAAAGAATTTTGTTTCTACCTTGAGGTACAATAAGCACGTAATGTGTTCTGAATCAGCCAGTGGTTGCAGGAAAACATCACTTTGGATTGCTTGCCAGGGTACTGCAAGACTGAGTGTTAAAGTGTTTTTCTTTTCTGAGTGGTTAAAGTAAAACAGAGATGTAAATACCATCAGAGGTTAGATGCGGAAGAGCTTCTGAAATGCAAAAACGACTTAAAGACAGAATAATATTGGGATAGTTGCATGTGACCAGGTGCTTATGGAATTTTTCTGCTAGCGATAGATGTTACTATGTCTCCAGAGGTTGATAATATTCACCCTTTCTGTCTTGTGCGTGGTTAGTTTGCAGATATTTAAGCTAACCTACTAACCTACTAAGTTAGTGCTTCTGTTAAAAAAAAACAACAACTTGCTGTTAGATGACCTAAACGCTGAAAACATCCTTGTTTTCTGCACATTTGCATTTGGGCCCCAATTGCATGCACCCACACAGGGCCGACAGCAGTTTTGCCCTTGGGGGCCCCGAAATGAGTTTTCTATGGGCAAACCCAGTGTGCACTACCCATAGAAAACTTATATGAGGCCCGTGTATGCTAGCCCATGTTTGACCCACGGCATAGCTTTGCCTTTTTGGACCCCCAAGAGGGAAATCTGTGGCCTGGCCAAAGAAAACCCTCCACTCCACTATCAGCATCGATGAGTTGCAAAAAAAAAAAAAATTCACCTTTACCTTGTTGTGAGGGGGAAACTGTCTGTAGAGGCCAAAACGGTAAACATGGAAACGTGTTTATTTCTACTTTTGTGGCACAAGAAACTTTTGGAGACACCCTCAAGTGGTCACTAGAGGAACTGCAGTTTATGGCTCTTCAGTTTTCAGTTTTCACTACCCCACAAAATCATGCCTGAGGATGTGGCTTACAAGAGCTGTGGCTTAGGTAGAGTATGTCTGCTAATCTGAGGGTTGGTGGTTCGGTCCTCGGCTCCTCTAGTAAAACCATCCGTGGGCAAGATACTGAACCCCAGGTTGCCCCTGACACATTCATCAGTATGTGCGTGTTACAGTAAAAGTGCTTAGGTGTAATTTTCATAACATTTAATTCATTTAAATAGATTTAAAGGTCATCAGGTGATCTCCAGCCTTACTGCAGCACAGCTCGTGTCCTCTCTTAAACCAAAGCCAACGAGAGATTCTTTCCACCGCTTCTCACAGCCATCCTTTAACGATTTTCATGAAATCTGGACCATTAATTGGCATTGCACATGTTAACTTAATTCTTTTTTTTAAACTACATTATTTTCATTTCTTATGCCTACTAAAATCTGCTATTGTTATTTCAACTTCATGATGGCTCTATAGTAGAAGTCGGGGGAATACTTCAGTCGTCTGGTAGTTTGATTTGTTTTGATATACCTTTATTAGTACCACAAGGGGAAATTTCATAAGGCTGCCGATGATTAATAAACCAGCTGAGTTTGGTTTGGTCAAACTGTGGCCTTCTCTTTGCTCTTTCAGTGGCACCGCACGCCCACCACCCAGGAGACGGACGGCTTCCAGGTGAAGCGGCCAGGAGACGTGAGCGTGCGCTGCACTCTGCTGCTGATGCTGGAATACCAGGTGAGGGCGGCACGCCGTCTCGCTTCGATGCCCATAAATAGTCCGTTACTACGCCGTGACTAATCCGTGCCTTGAAATCAGCTGTTGTAGTGACAACCTGCAGGCCTCACATTGCCGATAAACACCGGCCTGCACAAACATTACAGTCCATGTAAGACGCCATTTAAACCTGACATCTGTTTCCAAGCCGGAGAAATACGATAAGGGTGAATGATGTGATGGAGCTGATGTAAAGCCCCTGATGTGGGCGGCTGTAGAAAGTGCTGTAATGTGATTATGTTGTCTCCGCAGCCTCCCCAGTTTAAGCTGGACCCTCGCCTGGCTCGCCTGCTCGGTATTCACACTCAGACTCGCTCCTGCATCATCCAGGCCCTCTGGCAGTACGTGAAGACCAACAAGCTGCAGGACTCGCATGACAAGGAGTACATCAACTGTGACAAGTATTTCCAACAGGTGTGGACTCCTGCTGTTGCTGAAAATATGATCGCACCAGGGCAAGATGAGCAGTATGTATATAAACTCCACCAAAGCAGGAGTCTTATCTTACAGTTTTGCGGAAAGGGATTTGGATCAGCACCATAATTGAACTGCTTCCTCCTCTGTGTGCGCTCTCATAGTTTCATAAAATCTGGCTCAGTAGCTTCTGGGTAGTCAGAAGCGATCACATACCTCCACCTCAGCTCTCGCTTTGGCAGAGGAACAAATGAGCGCTCCATATTTTTATTCTTAGATACTACGAAAGTAGCTTTTCCATGTGTTCCCCTTTCTCTGACATTATGTTTAGTGTTAGCTTTCATGTCTCTGTCATAGGTAGGGTTATTCTGGTTTGCTTTTAAAGCTAGTTTTCCTCATGTGTCTTATGTTGCTTTTACTTCCTGTTCCTGTTTTACTTCTGGTTTTCCTTTTTTCCCTTTTGTGGGATCATGTGTTTTCCAACCATGCATTCCTGCGCTTTGTTTTATGGTTTGGGCTTTTTTTCCAGTTGTTCTGGACTAACTCTAGACTTTGGATTTGTTGGTTCTTTTAATAAGGCTCATATTTAGTCTGTTCCATGTTAGCTCTATGTCTGTCGGTGGAGTATCACGAGCTATGACATCATACAGAGCCAAGAGTAGAAAAAAGTAGTAGCTTTGTTGCAAAGTGGAAAAATTTAGGAACCACAGCATTAACATCAGCACAAGAACTGTGTGCCGAGCGCTTCATGGCATAGGTTTTCCTGCCCTCATCATAATATGTTCTACTTTTTTTTCTGGCAGCCTGATTTCAACTTAGTAACTCAACATTTCAAGTTACTTCCTCAATTTCATGTTATTTTCTTATAGGTTTGTAATAGTAACCCCGAATTTTCCCTTCTGGTTGGCATAAAATTTTCAAAACAAGGTTCCAGACCTCCTGGACACAGCTTTCTGTGTCCGCAACTCCATTGCGGACACAGAAAGCTGGAGACCCAGTAGCCGACTAATAAATCAATTAAGCTCCAGTGAAGGGAAATCTTATTGTTTCACCTCACCTACATATTTTGGACAACTCTGTGCTTCCAGCTTTGTGGGAACAGTTTGAGAAAGGTCCCTGTCTGTTCCAGCATCACTGAGACGGTGCACAAAGTCCGTAAAGGTACGGTTGGATGAGTTTGGTGTAGAAATACTTGACTGGCCTGCACAGAGCCCACCTTTGAGATGAATTAGAATGGAGTCTGGAAGCCAGGCTCTCTGGTCCAACACCACTGTCTGACCTCACAAATGCTCTTCTGGATGAAATTTCCACCGGCTTCCTAAAAGAGTGGACACATGTACTGACAGATATAGCTGCAAAGGGAGCACCAATTTAGAGCGAGATGTCATAAAAGTTCCTGTATGTGTAATGTGTAGGTGGTCCAACGCTTCGGTCTGTCTCGTGTATGTCAGAAAATAAGGAAGAAGCATAACCGGTTCACTTTAAAAGGAAAGTTATTTTTATTTTTAGATTTTTGACTGCCCTCGGCTGAAGTTCTCTGAGATCCCTCAGCGCCTCACCAACCTCCTCCTGCCCCCTGACCCCATCGTCATCAACCACGTTATCAGGTAGATTTTCCCCCTGTATGAAATATGCATCACAGAAGATAAATAACACAACCAAGTACTAACTGAGAAGCATCTTTACACCAGGCTTTGCATATTTATCCTTGCATTAGTACAGGAAAGATGCTATTTAAAGAGATATTAAATTCAAATAGCTTTATAGTATGAAAATGTGTTTACCTTGAAACCTTCTACTGGCTTTTTCATTATAAATAAATTAAGCACGGCATCATTTACCATTTTTTAAAAAAGAATATTTTAAGGCCAAACAATGTTGAACCATTACTGGGTGAGTTCACACCAGAGTAATGGGATGTGTGATGCAAGCTTATTATGGGAGGTTATTGTTTTCTACACAAAAGAAAAATAAGAAAATAAACTCTTAATTTGGGAAATGTGTTGAACGGACTTGAGGACTCCCAAGTGGATTTATTGAAAGCTTCCTCTTTTTAAAGATGTGTCTCACTTCACATTTTCTTTCAGCGTGGATCCCAACGACCAGAAGAAGACGGCCTGCTACGACATTGACGTGGAGGTGGACGACCCCCTGAAGAGCCAGATGAGCAGCTTCCTCCTCTCCACCGCCAACCAGCAGGAAATTGCCTCACTCGACAACAAGGTGAGATCACCATCGTCGCAGAATACTCTTTCTCTGTATAGCACACGTCTTCTTTCGTGTTACACACTGTGGTTGAAGTTTGGGAATAATTCACTTTTAAGCTAACAAAGAGAACGGTTTTATTGTTGCAGTAGTTTGTTTGCTGTGGACTTCTCACCCAGCTGTGATAAGCGCGAAGGCTGTTATTTCTATTTTTCTGACAGATTTTAACTTTATAGCCGACATTGTTGTTGGAGCTGAGCAGGAAGGAAGGGTGGGACAAATAACCAGAAATACACGTGACAGAAAACACACTGAGAACATGTACTGCTGCTCGAGACCCAGTTTTCTTTGTCTTTTACAATATTTTGTCCAGCTTAAAGCCATTTTATATATTACTGTGCAAAAGCCTTGAGTCACCCCTCGTTTCCTTTATTTTGAAAAATGGAAATTTGTGCAGGGATTTATTGAAACGTGCACACACTTTTTTATTCTTACAGCTTCTTCTTTTGTCCTCCACTTGTCCAGTTTCTTAAATTTTCTTTACATTTTCAGCTAATCCTATTTTATGCCTGTCAAGCTGTGGTATCTCTGGCATTTTTGTAGATGCAGCTCAAGAAATGGAAACAAAATATGTCTTTTTATGACAAGCCGCTCATTTAAAATGGACTTTTTGCTCAGTTGTCTGTTATGGGTAGACACAAAATCAGTAAATTTTGGTGCCTTTTTGTGCTTGAATGGTTCATAAGTCGGTGTTAAGTGGCTGAACAAGGGAAAGAAATTCCTATGAAAAAGCTCAGGTACAAGAACTGGACTGAAACTGGGTGAAATGGCAGTAAATGCCTGAAGAAAAACCTTTGAAAGACTTGAAAGCTGGAGAGCTTTTCCTCGAGACTACTTTAAACATTATAAGAAAGTCTGGCTCCTTAGAAGTAAAGTACCAAGAAATTATAGGTGAGTCAAGTCTTTTGCACAGTTGTTGTATCTTAATAATAGCAGAGAACCTATTTCTGAACTTCTGAGAATACTCTTGATACTACATGATGCAAGTCTTGCAAACGGCATTTCCATTAACACAGTTGATTTCTTGTGTTCAAGCTTCCTCCTACAGTCCAAACGCATACTTTAGGTAAAATGATTTTTCTAAACTGGCCGTGTGGATTGGTCACCTGTCCACGGTGTATCTAACTTCCTGCTCAGTGACAGCTGTTACAATACTCTCCCGCTCCTCAGCGACCCTGAAACAGACAAGCTATTAATGAGATGGATGGATGGGTGGATGGATGGATCAATTTCCGTGTTCACCTAATTAAATTCGCCATTTTTCTAATACCAAGTAGAGTGTCAGAAGACATACCAGTGAGAGAATGATCAAATACAGGCCCGAGTCAGCACGAGTCGGTATGTTTTTATGTAAAATAATCAATTAAAGTGACCTGTAAAAGCACTGAAGGATGGATAATCATGAATAATGAGTTAACTCCCTGGTGTCACATGTTTCTGTAGCAGGAAGAAAATATAAATATTTATGACCTTGATATTAAAATTCAACACTTTTATCAACATTTAAAACCTGCTTTGTTTTCAGAGTTATGGTTCTCATTTTACCTTACTTAACATTTTGACCTTTAAAGCGTAAAAATACTCTCACGTTTGTCTGTGATGGCTCGAAAGCTAACCATAGCTCCAAATATAGGCAACAATAAATTTGGGGAAATGAATAGAAAAACCATCCCCACTGACACACATTAAAAACTACTCACGTTTCCCCAAAAAGTCTGAAAAGA
Source organism: Astatotilapia calliptera (assembly GCF_964374335.1). Classification (NCBI taxonomy): domain Eukaryota; kingdom Metazoa; phylum Chordata; class Actinopteri; order Cichliformes; family Cichlidae; genus Astatotilapia; species Astatotilapia calliptera. Next base: position 23,191,509 of record NC_137430.1, read on the forward strand.
TGGATGAAGCTTCTGGGTGTGAAAAGTGAAGGTGCTTAAATCTTCATTCTTCCTAATGAGCAGCAGGGGGCGACTCCTCTGGCTATTGCAGAGAAGTCAGTGTTATTTCCCACTTGATCTGTGGTCTCAGTAAACACCTTCCACACAAGTTTATGGGCTCAATCGCAGGTTGCAGACCAGATTGAACTTGGTGTGGTTTTATTTTGAAAAACTACGGTCCCCGTTAGAGTGAAACGACGACTAACTTGGGACCCTGTGAGTCCAGAGCGTGCAGTGTTCGGAAAGATGGTTAACGCTAGGAACACTCAACTTGAGACTTAACAAATGAACACTACCTCCATCCTTTATATACAGTGTGTATTTTTTCTTACATCACGAGCCACCTTCATACACCAAAGTACCTTTAAACTCACCAGAAATTTGGTTAAAATGGTGAATTTTAAAAAGATAAGAAAATGTGTAAAATCCTTCGCCTTTATCGGGTGTTTAGATTCCCTCGGTTTTATATTTGATCAATAAAATTCAAGAAAACTTGTAATACAAGAGAATACCTGTCAGCATGTCACGAGTCAGTTGAGGCAGATCAGTGAAAATTTACCCTACTCGCTTTTCCAGGTGGGTTAGACTTCGGGATCTTTATATGCAGAGCCTGCCATGACAGAAACAAATGCTGGGATTTTGTTCCCTCCCGCTCTTTGTCATGGTCAGATTTTTTTTTTTCTCAGGCAAACTTATTTGTTCTCAACTTTCCCCCACATTTTATGGTCCTTCACATTTATTCCCAGGACATTGCTGTCATCTGTGAGTTCTTGCAACGAGGAGATGATAAATCACTGAAAAATTCAAAAATTGCGACAAAAAAAGTAGCCAGAAATGCACAGGAGGAATTGACTGAATAAGCCAATCACAGTAGAGTACAGGCTCTATAACATTTCCAGCCTACGGCGTAGATTTGACACAGAGGTTTGCTGTTAGCCTCTGTGCTGCTGAGGTCGGCAGCTTCGGATCAGAAGTCTCCGTCCTCCTCCCACTGTTAGATAAAGTCAGTTTTCCTGAGATATTTTGCTTTTCCTGCTAGATATTGTATCATTTTCACAGGATAATTGCAGCATCAAATGAACAAACAGCAACAGCGCTGTGACGTGTGTGATGTGTGTGTTTCCGTTCAGATCCATGAGACCATCGAGTCCATCAATCAGCTGAAGATCCAGAGGGATTTCATGCTGAGTTTCTCCAGAGATCCCAAGGGCTACATCCAGGACTGGCTCAAATCCCAGAGCCGAGACTTTAAGGTTGCACACTTCTTTTCATATCTATCAAGCCTGCATGTTAGCCGACAGACGTCCTGTGGATGTTGAATGAAAGTGGAAAATAAAAAGCAGAAGAATTCATTAATGAAAATTAAAGAAACTAAAGGGGGCGGGGGGTCATTTAATAGTGATGATTTGTCTTTGGCTGACATTTTAATTGCACTAATGAGTATTCATTTGCTTTATTCAATTAATAACTATAATTACTGTTTAGCAATAAATGCACAAACTAAAAGCCCAAACCCAGCTGGAGTGCCCTCAAGGCTTCAGTTTGGCAGTTTTTGAGATGAACTATCGGGAGAACAAGCGGCTCGATCGCTGCCCGCTGCAGACTTCATAGATTATTTTGTTAATGCTAAAAATAGACCTGCTTGTAACGGCTTCGTCGTCTCTTCGGCCGCAGTTAATGACAGACGTGGTGGGGAACCCTGAAGAGGAGCGGAGGGCGGCGTTCTACCACGAACCCTGGTCCCAAGAGGCCGTCAGCCGCTATTTCTACTGCAAGGTGACTTGCGGACACCTTTACCTGCAAGCTCTGCTTCCATATGTTCGCATGACAGCAGTCAGATTTACCTCCTTCTGCTCTTCCCCGTGACAGATCCAGCAGAGGAGACAGGAGCTGGAACAGGCCTTAGCGGTCCGCAACACCTAAACAAAAGAGGCCCTCCTGGATTCCTGAGTCTGATTTCAGAGAGAGTGTGTGTGTGTGTGTGTGTGTGAGGTCATTGCTGATGTCTGGTGATTCCTTAAACCTCTACAGTCTAAAGGAGGCTTCATCTCAGAGGTGACTAATCAATTTCATAGCTGTGTTTTGAAGTGTAATCAGAGGAGGGGTTCACCAGACAGCAGCAGCGTACTGTGGTCCCCCATCTCCTCCACGTCCCGTGTTAGCGCAGGACTGCGAAGGCATCGCGGTTGAAAGCGTGGATTCATCCCCTCGGAGGACGACGCCAGTTTCCGCTCTGTAAATAAACGTCACTAGAAAAGCTCCTTCTCGACCAGCTGCTCGCGCGCCACTGTGTTTTCGGATTCTCGTCTCAAGACTGTGCAGTGACAAACGCTCATGACGTAACCCGCTGACACAGTCAGAGCCCCGCGGCTGCTCTGGATGAGTCTTTATTTTGTTTTCGTATTCTTTTTGGAGAGAGTGCTTTTCCTTTGTCCTCGTTAGGGGGAGAGCGTGCTCCAATTGTCGATTAATTACACCAGCAAAGTCGCGACGACAGCGTGACGCACCGGGTGGTTGCACAGGATGCTGCACGTAAACCAGAGGTGTGGATAGAAAAAAAAAGAATAGAAAAAAAAAAGACTTCTTTTTACAGTAAATTAACCAAACTGAAGTATTATGACATTATCAGCTCCATCTGTTTATACTGTAGTAAGAATAAGTGTTTCAATGAAGGGAAAAAAAACAAACAGTATTGATCCTGAACATAATAATCATAGAGAAACAGATACGCCTCTAAATGTTCCGTCACTCACTGCCTCTTTGTCGCGTCGTACTTTTTGCCCGTTAGCGTCCCGAAGGTTTTACCAAAGGTTGCAGCGAGAAGAGAGAGCGATCACTGAAACAGACGTTGGCAAAATCCCAGACCTGGGTTTAACAGAAACGACTGAATAAATCCAAACACGCCAGAGTATTTAAAAAAAAAGTGCTCCCAAAAGCTTTCCTTAACTCTTGAACTCTTGCATCAGTGAACTTTTAAGCTCAGCTCTGTGGATTTTTGTCTATTTCTGCATTTTTTTATGTTACAAACACACGCATTTAAAAAAAAAGAGAGAAATGAATTTCTTTTCTACAGATGTGAATGTAAATATGTTTTTTTTTCTTCCCCTTAAGAGGGCCAGCTGTACAGTATACGACAGACTATCTGTGTGTGCGCGTGTGTGTGCGAGCGTGTGTGTGTGTGTTTGTTTTGGAGGATTTCGGGAGGGGGTGTTGCAGTATGGGAGCTCCATGAGTTTTGAGTTAGTAGGGCAGGAATGTTAGTGTTCTTCTGTGTACTATCTTGGGTTCGGGATGATTTATTTTAGGTCTATCCCGTGTGCATCGTGGGAGCTGGAAGCTGCAACAGAGAGAGAGCCCTCCCTTGCGCTGAGTCTCAGTAGCTGTAACTCGTGATATAATCTGCACCGTTCTCATGTTACACCTGTTTTGTTTTGTTATTGTTTTTTTAAATGACACATGAGTTGTATGTATATGTTGTAATGTCAGGATGGAGGATTTTCTTCTCTGCAGTTTCTAGATTGGGTGGGTTGGGGGGGGGGACTTCTTTGCACTGTGCTGTAACTCTTTGTCGGGACTCTCTTCGTCACGGTTGAGACCCCTTTTATCATCCCAGCGTACTCAAAAAGGCAATTGGACGATTTCACGATGACCTATGCATGCTCCATGGACGTTCACTATCACTATCACACCTTGCGAGACGGTCTGTGTAAATATGAAAAGCTGGCATACCAGTGTGTGTGTGTGTGAGAGTGTGTGTGACGAGAGCGAGACCCGTCACATTTGTTGAAATGCCTTCTGAAAACCTTTTTTGCCAAAAAAAAAACTACAAAAAAATCCAACATACCCTACCAGCAACTAACTGTAGGTGTGACTTTTCTGAGCGTGTTTTTGTTACTAGGACTAAATTATATTAACTGCACTCTTTAGAGGAGAAAAAGTAGTCATAGGTAGTATCTCGGTCCTGTGTCTGACCCAGTGATTTTTTTATTTTATTTTATTATTATTATGATTTTGTTTTTCTTTGTATGGATGGCCGAGGCCTTCACGTTGCTGTTCACTAGCACCCTCTTGTGGAGGAATCTACGAGCTGCAGCTCCTCGGCTTCAAGCGGCGTCTGATAAAAGTGTTAACAAACTGCTGTGTCTTCTGTCACTAAACCCTGGTGTGCTGTTGACATGTCTGTCTCGATCCGTGCATGTGTTCCCGAAGAGCGGGAGCTGCTCTTTTTCTCTGTTTACACTGTTGTCAGAGGGTCGCCGACAGGAAGGTTATAGTATACATAATGCTGTATATCTGTAAAGAGCAAATCTTGTTTGGTGATTACATACTACAGAAAAAAAAAGGGAAAACAGCTGTGACACTGCGAGACAGCCTGGATGTAAATAAAGAAGCGCTTGCCAAAGTTTGTAAATGACATGAGATCTAATGTGTCTTTTTTTTAACAACTTCATTCACACTCAGTTGACACTTAACCTAACATGGATGTCTTTGGACTGAAGGAGGAAGACGGAGTACCAGGAGAGCAGGGAAACTCCACACTGAAAGGTGCTGGAAACCTTCCTCAGAGTTTGGTCCATGGTTACATGACAGCATCACACAGGTGCTGCACAGCCATGATCAGAATCTCCTGACCCCACCACATCCTTGATCTGGTGACTAGAGCTCATTTGAGTGCAGTGAAACAAAAGTTACTTAGTGAGATGAGTTTAGCATGTGACTCTGTAAAGCTCTCAGACTTTAGGGTTTTACTTAAACGTTTAATTATAGAAATAGCTTTTTGGAGTTAGAAGAAAAGTCTTCAACTCTGTGGTCCATCTGCAGTTTTTTGGCTCAAAGATAAGTGAAACCGTATCGGTTACACTGCGTAGAAACTCAGACTCATTGGTTTGGAGACAAAGGCTGAGATGTTTTGGGCATGAGGAGAGGGATAGTGGATATATCAGAGAAAGGATGTTGAATATGGAGCTACCAGGTGGGAAGAAAATAGGAAGACCACAGAGAAGGTTCACGGATGTAGTGAAAGGACATGGAGAGAGCTGCGGGCTACAGTGAGATGGAGGCAGAAGATCTGCTGTGGCGACTCCCAGAGGTAAACATCAGGAAGAAGATGATTAGGCAAAGAGTTTGTATAAAAGACAAAACTTGCCTTTTAATCATCTGGACTTTCCTTGAACTTTAATCATTATTATTAACATTTTTAAAAGCTAATGGGTAAATATGAAGCGACGCAAAGCTGCCACAGCCTGGTGAGGAGGGATGTGACTACATGACAAAGATGGGCTGAGAGGCAAAACAAAACATTGCACTGTAGTCATTTTGTTGATGGGTAGAAGACCAAATTTCACCTGAATTCAAAATTTTATTAATTTCCCAGCTTGCAGTTGAAGAAAGTGCCTTCCGCTGGGTTTGTGACTTTTTTTTCCAATGATCAGGTTTTGCTGCTGAGTTATTTAAATGTAATTTTTGGCCCTTTGAGCAACTCAAGCTGAGTGCCATTAAGTTCTATTATATTCAATAGAAGGCTGACATCTCTACAGGTGATACATCCAAAATGGAAAGAACTCTAAACTACAGGGCAGAGGAGAAAGGCATGGATTATATGTTAGGGTTAAGTGTCCTTTTAATACTGGCTTAGTGAACAGCAGAGTGATTCTGTATTGTGTGAACTCCTTTGCTTTTCACCCCTGCAATCAAACACTAGCTAATGCACACGTGATCACAGGGAATCCAGTCTCCGTGAGCTCTGTCATTGTAAAAGCCTTTTGAATTTTTCAGTTTCTTCAATTAGCTGCAGAATAAAGCGGGGTGGGGGGGGGGGAGGAATGCACTGCCCTGCCGTACACTCTGGCTTTGTGCCCTGCCTCATTGGTGGGTTTCGTTTCTTCCATGAGCCAGGCGCTCCTCAGAGGTGGCACACAGGCCTTTTATTGTTCACTGGCCTCACCACGAGGAAGCAGGTGGAGGCGCTTCCAACGGGGAGCTGCAGCAGTGGCTGTAATGCTGACTGCAGCTTTGCTCCCGTCTCAGAAAGAGCTCCTTTAACTCTGCTGCTTCTCTGTTCTCCCGAGCCGACAGGAGAAAGGTGAGTGAAGTAAGCCTTTCAGACCGTTTAACCACCGCCATGTCAAGGTTAACCACCTCAGCCGCTGCAGACCCCGACCCTCCCTCCGGGCACTGAGTTCACCCCCCCCCCCAAAAAAAAAAGATGTGCATGCAGAACGCTTGCCAAAACTCAAGGAGGCCCGGGCAGGGGTGGAGATTCACTGACTTAATGCGACGAGCAGGCAGCTTTGGAACAAACTGTTCACTGCCTCTGGGGCTCTCTGTAACGCAGCTTTTGGGAAAACTGAGAACACTACAAGACACATTATTGTGAATGTGAACACACCATCTTTACTGACCACAGAATCTTTTCTGGCTTTTCTTCAGCTCTGCCAAGCAGACAACAGATACCTCCAGGAATAACTGTCCAAGCACGCTGCGTTTTGACTAATGAGACTGAGCCTTTTACACTGTGAGCTTGAATGAATGAAGCAACAACTCTGAGCAGAAGTATCACTCTTTAATACCTCTTAAAGAGCACAAAGTTTAAAGAAAAGGCAGCTTGTTTCAGTATTACTTAAAAAATCCTCACAAAAGGAAGACTTATGGCTCAAGTTTTTCCCCCTCTTATTCATTTCTAACAATAAAGGCTTGTGTTAATTTATTATTGTCTTTAAAAAAAACAAAAGAAAAAAAAGGGGGGGCTATAAATATTGTTGTTCGACCGGAATACAAGTAACGGCTTCTCAAAGTGACGTTAACATCAGTAATGGTTCAACAGGTCTGGACAAGACAGGTTTAAAGTTACACAGTCATAAGTCAGAGGGTTTATTTGCAGCTGCTGGAGTGTCAAAAACAGTCCTGACTTCTTTCCACCTTGTTCAGGGGTGAGAATTTCAGTGTGTGGATGCAAGAAGTACCACGTTTAAAAAAAGAAAGAAAGAAAGGAAACAAAAATCACATTCAGTGTCCTTCAGTCCAAGCTCTATGTGCTCTATGTGCTGTTGGCCTGCTCTTGCTCAAACAGAGCCATGGCTAGATGCGAGCGTGACCCCAGACCCTCCAGGTTGCTGAGAACACAGCGGTGGTAGATGTCCTCGCTGAAGCGGGGATTGCACGTCCGCCGCACGTATTTCTGAATCAGCGCCGGCTCTACTGCTCTGAACACATGCAGGCCCGAGTAACGGACAAAGATGTCGTACACGTCCATGCTTTCCAGGAGCTCCTCGTTATCCAGGATGTCGGCAGCCATCTTCGTTCGTGCGGTCATGTAGTCGGCGTTGTAAAAGCAGGCCTCGTCGAAGACGTGCCGGTCAAAGTGGCCGTCTCGCAGTGACTCCGAAGCAGCGGAGGAGGAGGCAGCGGAGGGCTGCTGGTCACGGTAGAGGACGGCTGGGTTGTACTCCTGGAAGTGGATGGGGAAGAAGACTTGCCAATTGCTGATGGAATTCATTCTGCAGCGGTTCAGGAAGTCAGCGTTGACCTCTGTCCAAACGCTGGCCAGGAAAAATAGTGTGTCCACCGGGTGCTTCTTGGAGATGATGTCCATTAGCTTGACCTGCGAGGGCACCTCGGTCTTCACACTGATCCAGGGGATCTTCACGTCTCCGTAGCGTTTCTCCACTTCCCCAATCATAGCCTTGACGCCAGCAAACACGTCAGTCTGACTGACTCTCTGCGCATCGAAAGGATCGTAGATGAACAAGAACGTGAGTAAAACATTGTCATGGGTGTCCAGAGTGTTCATCACGTACATGTCCAGGAAGTTCCCAACATAGTCCTGATCCTGGGCGGTGACAGGCAGGATGACCTGCACCCGTGTCGCTTCTGTCACATAAGGCATGGGAATAATCTCAACTGAACTTAGAGGTCGCAGCAGGTTGACTCGTTTGGCAATGACCTGGCTGTGGCCTTTCTGGGTGTAGGCCTCCAGCGCGAGGTCCAGTATATACTCCATACCACGTGTGGGATCAAAGCGACGGTACCCATTAAGCAGACGCCTCTTGCGGAACCGTAGCTGTGGCTGGTAGCGCTCGTTGAGACGCTCGACCGCAATCTCTAGAATTGCATTGACGTCTGCGCGGTTGACACCTCTCAACTCACATTTGGGGGAGCCATCGACGCAGGAGTAAATGTGCTCTTCCGTAAAGTACTCCCAGTTTATGACCTCAAAACGCGTCCTGGGTTTGAAGGGAGGGTTGATTCCTATCGGCCACGTCACTCCAGCCTTGCCCTCTGGTGTCAGGTCACTCAGGTTACTGATCTGCATCTGATGAGTGCACACAAAAATTTGAAATGCATCAGAGGTGTCTAGCAATATGTCACCTACAGCCAAAATGCAGGAGATAAGAGCTTCAAAATTCTCAAAATATAAATGAAACATTCTTCCTTTATTAGCAGAGCATACAGGAAAAGAATTCACAGCAACCCAACTATCACTAAAGATAATCAACATAACTGACAGGTGACACAGATCATGTAAATGTTAATTAAAAGTGTGCTTCATGACATAACCTGATATGTTTAACATCCTCAGTGACAGGCTGTTAAACCCACAGGGGAACGCTGTATTGTTGTGATAAAACCTGCTTCCTATAAAGTTGTTGTCTTGCGTGAGGAATGTAGGGAGTTAGACTGGATCATTTCTCCAGCAAAAGAGAAAACACGAGTTGACAAGATGAGCAACTAACATCTATTTATGTCCTTTGAAAATGCAGCCCCTTTCCCCCGTGGTTCTTTTATATGACCTGCAGAAAAGAAGATGGTAAGAACATGTTGGGCAAAGTATCTAAGATGGGCAGACACTTGTCATCAACATCCATCATGAAATTATTAAATAGCCTTGTCTAAGCCAAGTCTTTTTACGGCCCTTCCCTCACAGTTTTTTCCATCACAGTCGAGCGAAGTTGATTTGGAAAAGGATGTCACAGGTCATTTTTTTGATTATCCATCTGATTAAGGAAGAGAAACAGGGAGGAAATGCCAAATTACACATTAACCGAACTGAAAACAGTTTATGGAGTGATGAATCCAAATTTGACATTTTTGGTTTAAATCATTGTCAATATATATAGACTGCATTTCAGCCAGTGGTGTTGGAGATCTTGTCAAATCATGAACACAAAAAAGTACCATCAGGTTTTGATCCACCATACAGTATCATGTGGAAAATATCTAATTGGCAGCAGTTTGGGTTTTTCAGCATGACCATGATTCCAACCACACTGTAATTGAATTAAAAGCATTAAAAGCCATTAGAATTGTACAAACTCTGTTTTTGCCTTATACTATATTTCCATGTATGTTTGCATGCTGCAGTATTTCCCACTTTTGTAGTAAACTGTAAGTAAATGAATGGTGGCTTAAAACGTTTGCACAGTACTGTACTGTATCAAGTGTTCCTTGCGCTTTAACCAGTATACACAAAAATTAGCTATAACAATAAGTTATGTCTAATAAAGTCATGACTTATTTTATAGCTCTGTGGTGCGGTAAGCTATATTTAACCTTAAGTCAAAACAACTCTAATGAACTGTCATTAGCAGCTACTTTAGTTACATAAGGTTTCTCAGGCAGATCATACTCGGCACAACACCACATCCCTTCTCTTGGTTTTCTGGCATATAAATATTGTTTCAGTCAGGAATTACTGACTCAGGTCCTGAAGAGGGTGTGGTGAAATAAGAACAAACTGTATACTAAATTTTGACTAAGAAGTGATGAGTCAGGCAGAAAAAAATGTTTATAGGAGCGAAAAACAAAACCTGTATTACAAACCTGCAGCTGCTGGATCTGCAGGTAAGTCCATTCTAGCTCAATGTGGCTGAAGCGTTTGTGCAGTCGATACATGAGATTTGGGTCAGACACAGGATGCACTGTGAAGGCATTTTTAAACTCTGGGCTATCTTCACGCTCTGGGTCTGCATTTTTCCCAAGCTCAAAATAACGGTAGGTCATCTCCTGCGAAAAACATGCACATATAAATATTAATATAGCGGACAATCCTCCTACTGATTAAGCTACTTATTTCAAAGTCTGTGTTTTTACCTGGTGCACTTCCACACAACTCATACCCAGGTAGTCGATAATACAGCGGCCCAGCCACTCATCAGGCCTCACGCTGAGGATGTCATTGCGGCAGGTGTCGAGATGGGGCTGCAGACGGGCCAGCAGACTGCGGGACAGCAGGTAGCCATAGCCTCCGTGGCAGTAACGTGCCTTCTCCTCACCACCGATGAACTCCTCTGCCCTGCCCATATACAGGTCCTGACCTGCGCTGAGGTGGCCCACCAGCTCCGACAGCCGATCCGCCTGCATGTACGTGTCATCCTGGGCTAATAGGAACCAGTCGTATTCCGAGCCGTAGTGCTGGTGGAGGTGGCGTACCGTCTCATACATCAGCCACACCGGGCGATCGTCGCCATGGGCAACCACAGTCATCCCGTGAGGCACCTTGGGGCTGCGCAGGCCTGTGAAGAAGAAGGTCCGGTGGAAGTGGTGGGCAACTGTGCGGTTCACCGCTACGGCCAGCGTGTTGAGGGTGGCCCGAGAAGTGAGCACGCCCACCAGGAGTCGCTCTCTGATGCCCAGTTCAGTGTGGATGTATCGTGTTCTGAAGAAAGAGGGCAAAGAGGGAGCAATTACAGCAAACAGCAAGAACACCGATGCATAAAAAGTATCTTCTCATAAGCGTGAACTTGTTTCCATCACAAGATACTAATGTGATGCAGATACTAAGTGGCTGTGAAATAAAAGATAATTGGATAGAAATGTTTGTGTAGGTGGTGTCTTTTTGGATTTAAAGAAGGAATTTGATACCAAGTTATTTTATCTGAATTGGCACTATATATATATATATATATATATATATATATATATATATATATATATAATTTTTCTGCAGAAAATGTTAATCTATGCTATGGATGTTATCAAATCTCCTTTTTTTTGCGTGTTCTACAGGAGTCCCACACTTCTCCGTACCAAGTCCCCTTTTATTATCACTTTATAGCAATAATCTACCTATTGTATCCCAAAATGTTAATATCCAAATGTATGCAGATGATCCCTGGAAAGCATCCTTGACTCCTTCACTTCTAGGAATGGCTTGGTAAATCATACATTTTATTAAGTAGTAAAAATGAGCATGCATGATGTTTTCAAAAGAACCAGTAAATGAGCTGAAATAACACTATATAAAATATATATTTTTGCAATGATGTCAGTGGTATTTTTAAGCCTTTTATGGGCAGTATTTTCTGTGGGGGCATTTACACACAACTATATCTAGAGAACTACTTAAGCTATGTCAGTTAAGTTTTGAGGTCCTGCTACTGTAAGGAGTTTCAAAAGAGTAGCTAAAGTTCCACATAAAATTCTAAAAGTTTGAATTTGCTTGAAATTCATCATCTCTGTAAAAAGAACAAATTCAATGATAGTAGGATTAAATTTGTACACAAAATCCCATCGATGAGGTGTTCTATTATATCTCCCCCCTCCAAAATTGGCAACCCTGCTAAATAATGACAATAATAACTAGAAAGTGCATTTTCTGAAGAAACTGCAGTGTGAATGCTTGAATCTGAATGTATGCACTGAAATGAATTAATTGCTGAATTTTGAGTTAAAAATATTGAATGAGATAAAAAAAACAAAAAAAAAAACGAATTTAACCTGAAAACAAAGGTGCTGAACTGCTAAAAGCTGAAGGTTACACAGAAGGAGGAGTTGGAAAAAAACTGAAAATGTTTTAAATGTAAATTAGAAAACCCTAAGAAATGAGAAAAGAACATTTAGAGTCAGAAAACATCTGAATGAATATTAAAAGTTCATATTCTTTGAATCACTGAATGACTAAAATGTGATCCCTCCACTTTGATCCACACAGTTTAAAAAGTTTAAATGCCTGAGCTTTGAAAGATACGGTGTTGGAAAGAGAACAATAATGGCGACAATTTGAGGGTAAAATGATGGCTGTAACACTGTGGACACAGCAGCAGTTGAAAGAGAAGTGCTTAAGATGAATCTTGGTACAGTGGCAGGCAGAGCTCGTTAAGCAGGCAGGTGTGAGCCTGGTTGCTATAGTGACCGCACCCAATGGCTCCATACACACGTACACAGACATGCACCTCACTTTTGCTGCTTAAAATGAACAGAAAAGTCAGGCCGAAACAAATCGTTCCCAAATGAAAAGTAAAAGTCGTATTGACAAAATTCTTTCACCGTGAGTGACAGCAATGTCTAGTCTACTGAATTCTCAGTTTTCATGTCTGTGGAGCTTATTATATGGACGTGGTGACAGTGGAAAGACACCATGCTCTTCTGATTTTCAAACGAACCTTCTGAGCCATTTTAACATTAGAGTCTATGGAAGAGTTGGAGGGAGGAGGCTGTGCATTGGTGACATTTATGAAAGAACCATAACACCTAGTACAATAGTAAACACATTGGATGAAAGAGGACAGCGATGGCTACGTTTTGAGGGTAAAATCATACCTGTAGAGCAAACGCTGCGGACACAGCAGCAGTTTTAAAAAAGATTTTAAGATTAATTTTTTTGCTCCTCTCACTCTAGCAGTTGAGCTGTCTCACTCTAGCCCCAACATTCCGTCCCATACACACCCATTATAAACTCTGAAACGGGTGAAAAAACATCATGAAACTTAAACTGGAACTGAAGAAAAAGTATAATAGATATTGAAAAGATAAATGCAAGTTGAATAGTTGAATGTCTTGTCTTCGTTTTAAAGTTTGAATGGTGGCTCTATGTCAATGTATGTGGAAGTAGTAAGAGTTTAAAAATGAGTAAGTTGAATGAGGATTTGAAGGGTCTCCCCATTGAAATACATTATAAATTTTTGTTGAATAAAGTTGAATAAAATTAAAAATATAAATGTTAAAAATATGAAAAATGGAAGCAGTGTTGTCCAAAAGAATAGGAATCTAACGGTGTTGGAATGGTTTTTCTAAGTTGAACGGTTTTGAAGGAGTAGGATTACAAAAAACGTACGGAATACAGAATAAAATATAATAATAATAATAATAATAATAAAGATTACAACAACAATACTGTGAATGCTTTTCAAGCATTCACACTAATTACAGTGCTTCACAACAGAAAAAAGGAAAAAAGCAAATGAAACATCAAATTGAACGTAAATATCAATAATTAAAGAGGATTGATAGAAATAAAAAGTGTAAGCACAGGAGAGGCCTGCTTTTAAAAATATGTCTGTAAGAAGCATTTGTAAGACCACAGTGAGCTGGCCAATCAGATCTCATCTGGGAGATTATTCCAAGGAATGGTTGTACTGACAGAGAAAACCTGATCATCCTTATGGGATGACTATCAGAGCCAGTAGAAATAAATAAAAAAGATAAGAAATAAAATTGAAAAAAGAAAATGGATGCAATCTTTTGCATCAGTGAGTTTTCTGAAGGAATTTGTGGCATAATCTGTAATCTACAGGCCACTTATTCTCTGTACCCCCCTCAGTGCAATGAGAGCATTGCAGGGGGGAATTAAATGTAAGAATGTAAAATGGGGAATTAACTAAATGCAAATCCACACTGTGTGGAAAAAGTCTCCAGCTTCTTTCAATTAAAAGTCGAGCAATGCTTCCTGTGATCCTTCTTTAAGCACCTGGAAACAGGGACCATACCTCCCGCACTTACCTGAGGACCTTCTTGTGCGGCTTGTTTGGGTCCTTGTGATAGGGCACTATGCGTGGCTGAAAGTCTGCGTCTCCAGCTCCATCTCTTGAATCTCTGTGGCCCTCTCCCCCACCCAAAAACCGCCTGCCATTGCCCAGCTCATCTCCACAGGAGTCCTCCGTGTCTCCTTGGGTCCAGGACACCATCAAAAGGCTCAGACTGCATCCAAGAGACAGCCCCAGGATAAGGGGTAAAGCAGGCCTGAACAGGGCCAAAAATGAGGAGAGACGCATCCCTGGCAGTTATGAGCTACACTTATTGTGGCTGTGCTGGGAAAATTTTAAAAAAAAAATCCCAACAACAAAAAACTAGAGCACTGATAGTGCCAACACTCCTGCCATATGTTAACACGTCTTTGATAAATCTGAACCGAAATGAGTAAAGGAAATGACAGAAAACTGGCTTAAAATTAAAGTCTGTTCCCAGTCCCTTTCAGCGAGGTAGTGAAGTTTCTACTCAGCCTATAACGAATGATTAAATCTAAACGTTACATGTTACAGCACTTTTTAAATGTTTTTTTTGTTTGACAAATGCAAGAAATGTCGTTTTTAATCCAACGTCACAACGGAAGATGACCAAACTGTAAAGCTACCGGAATGAAGCACTTTGTTCATCTGAAAGATGAAATGCATACAGATATTTTCGCATGATTAACAGTCATTGCGAGTCAAAATTTTAAGATAACAAAAAGGGAAGAAAAACTCAGAAATGTCGTTGTCATAAAAATTGTGTAACGTTACTCTGGTGGTTTTTTAACCGTTACCTTAATTAGCTTAACTAGTTTGGGATGGCGTTAGCTAGAAGCCAAAGTCAGCTAACTAATGCAGCTAGACGATGAACTAGTAAAGTTAACCGTTTATCTGGTTACCAGTAATAAAAGACAACCCGAAGCGAGAATACTCGGAAGTATGAACTCCACAGTATCGTTTTCCACCAGAGGAAAGCATTAGGGAGCCGAGCTAGCGAGCTAGCGTCGAGTCCGTTGTTTCCGTACACAAACGACGATCCATCTCCACGAATGCTGACTCGAAGGAGATCCCATGTAACACAGCTCATACCGGGGGGGAAAGCTACGAAGCACAGCCGTGCACATTGTCGCCCATCTCCGTCAGTTTCCTGACTTCCTCAAAAAATCCGAGTGCCACACAGACAGCGCTGAAACAGCGTCCCTCTTCAACCTCATCACCGACCGCCGAGTGCTGCCGCAGCATCACCCCCCGACTGAGCAGCTACCGGCAGATCTCTTCTTAGTGAAAGCAGTACTTAAAAATAAATTCCTCCTAGAAAATCACATTGAACGCACGAATGTGTTAGATACGTATCAACACAACATCTTAGTGATAAGAGGGCAAAAGAAGCCTTACTAGGATGGCAAAACCTCATAAATACAATATCTACCCATTAGTCAGTGCCAGTTTTCAACTCATAAGCCGTCTCTTTAGTTCTACCTAAAAAATATATAAATTTGGCTTATTTAGTAGTTAATTTAAGGTTCAGTTGATGGGTAAAGGGACATTTTTACTGCAGTCCCACGAGAAGAGGAGGGAACTTACATCTTCACCGCCCTCCTTGACCATATATGGTCCGTCTGGCGGCTTGGCGAGCGGCTACATCCACCCGGCGAAAGTGGACACGAGACTGTCGGTGTGTTCAGGAGAACAGTGGTTCATTATTTAGGTAAGAGAGGGAATAACACTGTATGAGAGCTGCGACGGTTGTATGACATGTAAGCTGTTTTATTTTAAGATAAACACAGATGTGGGGGTGAGCTCTAGTTAGCCGATTTGAGAGTTTTTCGAAGCTACTTGGGGCCCTGCGTCAAGTTAGCTTTAGCTGCTCAGGCCTGGCTACCGTTGTTAGCTTAGCTAAGGGGCTAACGCGCTAAATAGCCGGCTTATAAAAACTATTACGATTTACTTTTTATGTTTGACACTCTGGGCTCCTTAGACCATGATATTTATTATGGTTGGTTAACTGTGAAATGACAAAGTGTGACGTGTAGGCTGCTAACAGCTATGCTATCATGCGTTATACCGCAAAAAGCCCAACGTGCGGGCAGGTGGGACTGAAAGGAAACAAAATGCGGGTTTGGGGAGGGAGCATTATCCCCGCTATTACTGTCATTTAGTTGTCCTTAGACATTTTAGGCCTTTATACTCAAAGTTAGCCTACTTTTTAATGTAATCTGTAAAATGGTGTTATACGGTGAGTTCAATTACCGGCACATTTTTAACATTATGGTAAACAGGCAAGTGTACCGAGGTTGGTCCTGGCGCCTCATTATGTAAGCGATTAGTCATTTTTACCCTTATTTATATTCTGACATTTAACTGGTAGACTAAGACCAATTGGAAAATTGAGAAACCGTTAAACAACCTATGATCACGATTCTCCTGACACACTGCGATTCTATTTTGGTCTTAGTTTCTTCTTCATCCATATCATTTCTGTGTTTTTCTTTTCCTATAATGTAGCACTGCACAACCATGCCGTCTGACCTGGCTAAGAAGAAAGCAGCAAAGAAGAAGGAGGCTGCCAAAGCTCGCCAGCGCACCAAGAAAACTGAAGAAGTAAATGGGGAGAGTGAACAACAAGAGGCCCAGCTTAATGGAGCAGAGAGCAATGGTGAGAAGATGACTGAGGAAAAGCACTGATTGCTCACTGGATTTGTCAGCCTGTGGTAAATTTTCTAACTGAAGCTCTCTTGTTTTCTTTAAATATATTTGATAGGTGTTGAAAATTTGACAAAGGAGCTGGATGAGTTTGAGCTGCGGAAAACGGAGGCCCGGGCAGTGACGGGTGTTCTTGCCTCCCACCCTAACAGCACTGATGTCCATATAAGCAGCCTGTCGCTCACCTTCCATGGTCAAGAGCTGCTTGCAGACACCAGCCTGGAGCTGAACTCAGGCAGACGCTATGGCCTCATTGGTCTTAATGGCACAGGTAACTAATTTATCCTGGAGCAGTATGTTTCTATTAAGACTTTAAACACACAGACATTAGAAACCAAAAGGAAAAACCCCCCCAGCTGTTTCAAAACCTAGTATTTCATTTGGCCATCTGGCCCTTTAGGCCAAAGGGAAAAACCTGAATAACTGATGATATTAAAGGGTTCATATTACAGGAATTATATAAAGTTGACATTAGGCTTCAACCAATGATAGGGAAATGACAACATGAAATGGTTGGAACCCAAATTAAACCTTCCTGAGTTTTAAGGATTTGAAGCAAGTACCAATGAGAGAAAGATGCTGGTGACTGACACCTCAGATGGAAGGGTGTAAAAGCATTAGAAAGTTGAAGCAGAAATCTTGGCAGCTTTATGGCCCACCTGAGGCCCATGGGAGTGGCCAGTAGGGAATCTCTTATCAACACTGGTTCTGCTACACTTCCTTGTGTAGCTTGCATTTGTCAAATGTTCTTATATCACATCCCACAAAACATTTTTCTCTCTATTATTTATTTATTTATTTATTTTCCCGTTTTCTGCCAGGAAAATCCATGCTGTTGTCAGCCATCGGACATCGTGAGATTCCCATTCCAGAGCACATAGATATTTACCACTTGACCCGAGAGATGGCCCCGAGCGAAAAGACTGCTCTGCAGTGTGTCATGGAGGTGGATGAACAGAGGATCATGTTGGAGAAGGAGGCAGAAAGACTTGCCCATGAAGACTGTGAGTGTTCAAATAAACTGCAGGAAGTTGAAAAATCTCTCTAATTTTGCTTTAGCTATATTATAAATGCCTTTTTTTTTTTTTTTTTTTTTGTAAACAGCTGAGTGTGAGAAGCTGATGGAGCTGTATGAGCGTCTGGAGGAGCTGGATGCAGACAAGGCGGAGATGCGAGCCTCTCGGATCCTCCACGGTTTGGGTTTCAGCACTGCGATGCAGCAGAAGAAACTGAAGGACTTCAGTGGAGGGTGGAGGATGCGTGTTGCTCTGGCCAGGTAGACACAGCTCGTATAGTACTGTACCACTGAGTTACGGTCATCCTCGTCTCTCCAGCTTTCGACTGATCCTGTGTCCCTTGTCCAAATGACAGAAAAACGCACACGATAAAAGCAAACTGTAGCATTGTGTCCTGACTTCCCACTTTAGTTTCCTGTATGGTAGATACAGGAAACTAAAGTGGGCATAAGTTATAATTTCCTCTGTGTAGTCACGATAACCAATACAGGGAGGGGGATGAGGTGATAATGTATCCATTAAGGTAGCAGTATGAACCCTTTGTGATGTGTAACGTGTTGCCCTAATACAAGAAACGCAACAGTGGTCTCAGTAGATCTGGTGTGAGTGACACAGACTGGGGACTATCATGTTTCTAGCATCTCCGGTTTGACAATGGAATCATTTGGATGACTAATAGGGTATTGGCATGATAGCCAGAGTGGTATTAAGTCCTAACATTTCAGTCTGTTTTGTGTAAAATATCTCTCCTGTCTCTCGATCTTCATTGTGCCCTGCCTATACAATATTGTGTTATAATGTGGAGAGGAGATAAACTAGTGTGAAATTGATATTCAAATTCACTATAATATTGAACCAAAACAAACAATCCTATTGTTTTGCTCATTTCATAATAAAGGTGCTTCAAGAACACATTTCATATTACTTGTGTGTGCACTCAGACACAGTTGCTGGAGTTGGATATATGTCCTGGTGTAAATCTCAAAGTACAGAAAGACCAATTAAAGATCTTTGATCCTGAAGATCTTCATCCATCGCACACAAAGCACAGGGATTTTTGTAATTTTAAAATGTGAAAGCACAAGCATTCAAGACTAGTTCTGAGCTTTAGATTTGAGGAGTTAATCTAAACAAACTATCAGTATTGCTTTAAATTCAGCTGTTTGACATCTTTGTAGGGCTTTGTTCATCAAGCCCTTCATGCTGCTGCTGGATGAGCCCACTAACCACTTGGACCTGGATGCTTGCGTGTGGTTGGAGGAGGAGCTTAAGTCGTAAGTTTTCCCTCTGCTTCCTTCATTTAAGTCGGATATGGATTAAGACTCATTTTTGATCAACTTGATGGTTTTTGTCAGGTTTAAGCGAATCCTCGTGCTCATCTCACACTCTCAAGACTTCCTGAACGGTGTGTGTACCAATATCATCCACCTGCATCAGAAGAAACTGAAGTACTACACGGTAAGGGCATGCAGCTGAAGTGACTGCCAGAAAAGAAAACACCCTGAGCATGCTTTGTAGGCTTCCAAGTATCATGAATAGATTGCTATACATGTAATCACATAATGCTGAATAAGGAAACCAGAGGCAGGCTATTACTAAATATATGTGTGCCACCCTGTTGGATGACAGTGCAAATCTATTTTCATTATAAGGGTAACTATGACCAGTATGTGAAGACCAGACAGGAACTGGAAGAGAACCAGATGAAGCGCTTTAACTGGGAACAGGACCAGATAGCACACATGAAGGTAAAAAAGGGACATCATGTGGCCACGTGTCACTGCCTGATTGGTACAGAGACTTAGGCATCCTTTTATGAAGCAGTTACTGTTGCTATAGCCACACAGTAACATTTGCACTCAATTATCTTTTTTGTATCCCAATTTTCTAGAACTACATAGCCAGGTTTGGTCACGGCTCTGCAAAACTGGCACGACAAGCACAGAGCAAAGAGAAGACTCTGCAGAAGATGGTTGCATCAGGCTTGACTGAAAGAGTCGTGAATGACAAGGTACAGTAACTGTGGCCTATTAAATTTCATCTCTTTTTTTTTTTTCTCTTTTTTTAACTTAATAGTATCAGTTCACAACAATGGTTGTCACAAGCCAGTTTAAACTGTAAAGAGCCTGAAATATCGGGGAGAGAACCCAGTCAATCAGATTATTCTTGGAGCTCCAATTGGTGACAGTGGGAAGGAAGAAGTTCCCTTTAACAGGAAGAGGGTTTCCTGAATCTAATATGAGAGCTGATTTGACAAGAGGGAATGTTTTGCCTCCTATTCTACAATCTTTGAAACTGTTGCTCAGCTTGCAGCCAGGCAGTTGTTTTTCCAACTTCTGGATCAGTAATGTATGTGTTTTTTAGGGACTGTGGTTAGTGGTGAAACCTACCAACTTAGCAGTAACCCTTCCTGTTTCCCACAGACTCTGTCATTTTATTTTCCTCCCTGTGGGAAGATTCCTCCTCCTGTTATCATGGTTCAGAATGTGAGCTTCAAGTACAGTGAGAATACAGTGAGTATAATGCATTTATATTTTCCCCTCCTTTTAAAATATGGCTTTATTTGGCACACTTAGTGATTTTTGTTTCCTTTAGCCGTACATATATAAAGACCTGGAGTTTGGTATTGACTTGGACACGCGAGTGGCTCTGGTGGGACCCAATGGAGCTGGGAAATCTACACTTCTGAAGCTGCTTATGGGAGAGGTAAGGCATCTTTATCATCAGCTTAGATCTACTCCCAGTTGATTTCAGAGTGATGAGGTTTATTCTCTTGTCTCTGTAGCTCCTACCTACTGATGGTATGATCCGCAAACATTCTCATGTCAAGATTGGCAGATATCACCAGGTAAAACAAATCTTTTGAACATACTGCACAGGCTCCATCTGATTCATGGCGTTAGACACTGGCGGTGGCTGGTACAGTTAAAGATAAACGTGTGGGTTTTTAAACTTTTCTCTATAGCACCTGACTGAGCAGCTTGAGCTGGACTTGTCTCCTTTGGAGTACATGATGAAGTGTTTCCCTGAGATCAAAGAAAAGGAGGAGATGCGGAAGATCATCGGTCGCTATGGTCTAACTGGGAAACAGCAGGTAGGAAGGGGATACTTTCCCAGAACTACTATTAATTTTGTCTCCTCTCTACCATTCTAACATTTGAAACATTTTCCAGGTCAGTCCGATCAGAAATTTGTCAGATGGTCAGAAGTGCAGAGTGTGTTTTGCTTGGCTGGCCTGGCAGAACCCTCATATGCTGTTCCTTGACGAGCCTACTAATCACCTGGATATCGAGACTATTGATGCATTGGCAGAAGCGATCAACGAGTTCGAGGGTGGTATGATGCTAGTCAGCCACGACTTCAGGCTAATTCAGCAGGTATGGACTGATCACTTAAAGCAATCAATTAGACCTTGATTAGAAGTGTCGCTGTACTAATGGTCTCCCTTCCTGCAGGTGGCTCAAGAGATCTGGGTCTGTGAGAAGCAGACCATCACAAAGTGGAACAGAGACATCCTGGCATACAAAGAGCATCTGAAATCAAAGATCGAAAAACAGCAGGCACATGACATCTAGAGGAGCTTCATGCTGAGCCACTCCTTTATCTCATCACAGATTTGACCTGCGAACTCCTGAAGGGATGAGCAGGAAACGTCCAAGCCAGAACTAAAACGGTCTCTTGTACATGTTGTACTGTATTTCCATCGGTTTGACAGTGCTGCACCATGCTGAACATGACCCAAACCCCCTCCGCTGTTCTCTGATTGGCTGATTCACCCGAAGCATCTCGGTGCATTTTGGAATGCATTCCATTGTGCTGTCTTCATAGGAAAGTTTTATTTTTCCACGTTCTGTTTATCCCAACATGTATGCAGCAGCTTTTAGGTCATATTTTATATTTAAAAAATTGACTTCTTTCTCCCCCCATGTAAAATTACAGTTCTGCCTTATTTAACAATGTAATGCAATAAGTTTGTCTGAATAAACGGAACATTAAAAAACAGCAACTTCCTTTGAGAAGACTTTATTGTTAATTGTAACGAATACAGTGTTTGTATCCAAAAAAACCAAAAGCTTTTAAGGAAAATAAACTATTTTACATATGTGTAAACAGGGGGGGAAAAAGCTTGGAAGGGATTAAAGAAGTTGCTTTGGGTCCTGAGTGAGCCCCATGGCTGCATAGATATGTTATATTACAGCCATTACACTGCACTGAATGAGGCTCACTGATGTAGCAGAAAATGGCTAAACTTTCCAAAAAACAAACAAACCCTAAAACATTGGCATAATTGATAATAAGAGGGCTACTTATAAAAGAAAGCGGAGGTCAGTGCATTACCAGGATGCAGCTAAAATAACTAGTTTCAGGTGATGAGAGCTAACATCCATGCAGGCTGAGTTATAAAAACCTTGACTTCAGTGTTTTTACCTTTTTAAATGTGGGTTGTTTTTTTGTTTGTTTTTAGCTTAAAGCTGCGTTCACATCAAATTTAGCCATCCAATTTTTAGGCTAATTCCAGTATTCTACACTGTATGGTGGCTCATTTTTATTAAACTCTTGCCTAATCACAACTAACAATACAAATACTACTTTCAAACGGTCAAGATAAAAAAAAAACTCAATTACTTCTACTGGTACATCCAGTATGACTTGAATACAGCTTCAAAATTAAAGAAAGTTAATTTCAACGCAGATAATCAGTGGAAGACATTTATCTGCCTTCATGTCCCTCTAAAACATTTGAACCGTGTTTGGTTTAACTGGCTATTTGTTGTTTAGATTCTCATTTAATACCTTAGTTAAAGTCTGTTAGTCATCGCATGCTGTTGTACATTCCCAGTATAAAGTATATTTCTGCCACTTGGCTCCAACCTGATGTCTGTAATGCGAAGCTTCAGGGTTACAAAGATGCTTCCTTCTTACTGGGGTGACATGATGCAGGCCTTACCTGACAGAGCTATAATACTAAAAAGTTTAATAACTTACAGCCATTTTTTTCATCCTGGGTTAAGAGGGGCTAAACTACAGTAATATAGTAGTGTTGCTTTGGCTGGAGACGCTGTGTGGTTGTTTTTTTTCCTTCACATTCTTCTAGCATTACATTTTTACCATCTTCATAAAACATGTCACTCTGCTGCCAGGACACCCATCCATATTTCACAGCCACGTGAACGAGCTTATGTCGAGACAGACACATCCTGGGTGGACTTCTCCAGTTAACAACCACCTTCTTGTGATCATTTAGCCTGACTGCTGGCGCAAAGTGAAGCCAGATAAGGAAAAGATCTCCGGGGGTATGTTGAAGCTGCTTCGTAGTACAGGCCCCTGGAGAAACACAGGTTGCTCCAACCTGTAAAGCTGCGCATAAAGCTATAAAGTTTTTCAGGTGGCGTTTGGGGCTGCAGAGTATTAAATAGTGATTAATTCTGTATATGTAAATGTTAGAAAAAACAGCTGTTGAACACAACGCTCCTGTTTAAGGTTTCAACTCAGCGCGCATGATTGACAGATTAGTGGCACTAGCTGCGGTTGAAACAGTGCAAGTAGGAGGAGTGTTTCATCAATTATGCTTTGCCCAGATGATCCTGGAGGCAGCATCTCAGAGCGGCAGCCGAAACTCGTGATGCTCACTGGGCTTCCAACTCCTCGTCTGAGACGTCGTCAGGGGAAAGGATGCGAGTGTTACTGGCCCGAATACTGTTGATGTTGGTGCAGGAGACGAGACTAGCAATTCCCATCAGACTCACCCCGGTCCCGTCCAGGTTCACCTGAGCCAGGTGGATTTGTTTCAGGAACTTTAGACCTGAAAGGAAGAGAAGAACATATACTGGGTCTGTTCATCTGAGCAAACAAAACTATAAAATCAAAGACCACCTTTGCCTTTAGACAACAATTCTGATGGCAAAAGAGCCAAACGGGACAGGCCAAAAAAAAAGAAAAGAAATAAAGAACATGTTAACTTAAAAAAAAAAAAAAAAAAAAAAGACCACCTTAGAGCTGGACGTTACCGTGATCTGTAATCCGCGTGCGGCTGAGATTAAGTTTAACAAGCTGACTGCAGCGGATCAGACCTTTCCTCACCACGTTGTCCCCCACCTGAGTGCTGGCTAACCCCAACACCTGGAAAAAAAAATAGAAAAATAGCAAAATATTAAAACCTCTGCATCAAATATTTTTTATCATAAACTGGTCTTTACATTTTGATTTCGGCCTACTCTGAATGCCCAATGATCGATTTCATTCTGCAAAAGAGTTTAACTGTGATGCTAAAATAATAAATTGAAGCCCAGCTAGTATAAAATAAGCAGGTTATCTGGTCAGACAGCTTGGGTGTCAAACGGTGAAATGAGAATCACATCGATGATCAGACACACAGACTTTACTAACATGGTTTAATTTAATCAAACATGTATGTACCATAGATCGATGTCACATTCAATCATAGACAGTATAAAGACAGATGTAGCTTCTGTGTTTGAAGAGTGAATCCAGTTCAGAAATGCCTGTTTTTTTAATGCCCACCAGATGATCATAATTGTGGTTACAAAAGGAAACAAAACAGCTCTCTGACTTGACCTCAACAATCACCTACCTGGTAAGTTTATGAGATCAGACACTCATTTTAAGTCACACTAAATAAAATATTAAGTCTATTTTGTAAATCCATTCTCTTTATCTAATTCAGAGTCAGTCTATCCTAGTTGTCACAGGCACAAGTCACCAATCTATCACAGGGATACTATTTACACTTGCACTCGCACAAGGATAAAGCAACACCTGGATAGTACTTATTGGGATAGTCACCTGAAGGTGCGGCAGACAGGTTATGAGGTCGGCCACTCCTCGGCTGGTGACTGCAGTCCGATCCAAACAGAGCTCCTGCAGCTCCTGCATGCATCGCAGGGAGGGAAGCCCTGCATCTGTCACCTGAGTGTTGCTAAGTGACAGCTTCTTCAATCTACACAAAGTAAACACAAAACTCCTGTCAGCATTTTAATCGCAAGGAAACACCTGATATGATGGTGTCAGTGAGTGTGGAAAGGACCTGGTCAAGGTGGAGAGGTGGCTGACTCCCTGGTCTGTAACCTGTGTGTAGTCTGTCAGGTCCAGCTCTGAGAGCAGAGTCAGTCCGGAGAGGAATGACAGCCCGCTGTCTGTCACAGAGTGGCGTCCAGGGAGGGTGATGCGAGTCAACTTCAGACCTAGAAGTAAAGTAGACACCTCACAGATTCACCACAGACTTTCATACTGCAAGCTCACTCCATGCCTACCCTCATTCTTTTAATTCTTTTGCTTTATGCTCTACAAACCTGAGATGATCTGAAGGGCATGACTGCCATCTGCTACAGGGATTCCCACCAAAGTGAGGGAAGTCAGGGCAGGGTGGGTAGCAAGGTGCTCCAGAGATGCCTCAGTCACACCTGTCCCATCCAAGTTGAGCGTCTGCAGGCTGGACATCGCTGCTAGAGCCGTCAAATCCTTAACCTGAAAGAAAAACGCACAGCAAGTCGAGTAAATATCACTGAAGATCAGAGCAGTGTCACCAGCTGAATAGACCTTGCTAACAGAGATAAAGTACTTTAGTCTGTTTGATGCTGAGAAGTCGCAGCTGTGGCACAGAGGTGGGGAGCACAGCTAGTGTGGTTTCAGTCACTGCTGTCTGGTTCAGGCTTAGCTGAGAGAGGCAGGACGGCACTGACTGGAGGTACAGTACCATCCCAGCATCTGTCACTTTGGTCTGGTCCAGGGACAGGAAACACAAGTTCTTCAAACCTTAAAGGCATCAGCAGAAGGGAAATATGTATGTTGAATAAAACTACTTAAATAAGAACAGCTTATTCTGAGATCCAGTTTTGTAAATGTTGTCAACAGTGATGTTTGTGTGTGTCCAACCTGTGATATGCTGCAGGCAGGAGTCAGTCAGCTTACTACAGGAGGCCAGATTGAGGTACTGGAGTTTGACCAGGGTGGACAGGATACAGAGGCCAGAGTCTGGGAATAAAAATAAATAAATAAATAAATACAAAGACAGGGACAAACTGAAGAGCAGACTTTGCAGAAATTTGACAACTAAATTGATAAAAAGCCTAAAAACTACCAGATATAAAATGTTTTACCAGTGATGAGAGATGAGTTGACTAAACTCAGGTGCTTCAGGGCAGTGAAGGCCCGCAACTGCCGTAGGAGCTCATTGGTGGAGTACGGGTAGCTGTTTAAGACAAACTTCTGGATCGGGCAGCCGAAGAACAGCTCCAGGGTGCGTGGATGTAGCAGCCTCTCATGAGACATGTGGTTGAGCAGAAGCTCTGCTAGCTCTGGGGTCAGACCTGCTAGACTGCTGCTGTACTGCATGCTGGGAGCTGTGAGACACAGAGTCAAGAGTGAGCAAACAGCAGCGAGCAAACAAAGCTGTGAGGCACAGTTCTGTGAAGTTTTGTGACTCTTACCAGTCATGAGGTGGACCGTTGCGCGGATAGCCAAGGCACATAGTGAGGGCACGCTGGGTGCTCTGAAGGGTCTTTTAGGGGGTGATGGCTGTCCTTGGTTGGCGTGGCGGTCTTCTTGCTGTGCGGCTCGTTGAAGACGCTCAACAGCAGCCTGACCTGCAGCTGCGGGTGCCAGCGGCCCTCCTGCATTCTCAGGGTCTGCCGCTTCCTCTTCTGGGCCCTCTCTGAGACACACAAACACAAGTTGTGTCCACGTGTTGTATTTTAATGTACAGATAAAGCAGATCTCCAGAGCACCCCCTGCTGTATTTCTGTGCAATACAATAAACAGTAAGTGGAAAGGCTCTGATGAGCTGAAATATCCACATTTACTTTTGTATAAGATGCATACAGTCAAATTGATTTAGCTTAACTTAAATTGTTTTTAAAAACCAAAACTAATATTTGGATGGTTAGCTTATTACTGACCATTGCTGCACAATGAGACATAAGCATCCATTTTTCTTGCTGATTCTCACATATTATTTTCTGTATCCACTTTTCTCTCTGGCTCTTTTCTTCCTGCTGTGCAGCTCATACAAACTTTATCTTTTTAAAATGTTGGTAGAAGCTTTAAAGCATCTTTCCCTATCCCCACAACAGTAAAGAGTTTCTTTCAGACTATACCCAGACACAGATTGAGCTGGAGCTCCAAGATAATATTCATCTTTTTTTTTTCTTTTGTTAACAGGGTGTTATTATAAAACGGATCATTCTGGATGCAACAGAAGTTGGAGTGCTGAAGTGTGCATGCACTTTCAAACTAATTAAATGCATCTACTTGCAAAACACTTCAGATTGCATGATTAATGTGTGTAATGTGTGTTAGGGCCACATTAACAAAAACAATATTTTGAAACAGTCATTTGAGAATGGAGTGTAAATTTCAAGAGTAAGGTCATCTCACTCTGTCCACCAAGTAATAGTGAGTTTGTAACTGTATTATTCACACTGGATTTTGGGTCCTAAAAGAAAGATAATGTCTTTCTAGCTTAAAAAGATTCTCAACACAGCATTTCTTTCAAAAAGCAAAATTAAAAAGAAAAAAAATTTTCTCTTAATGTGGCCCCTAACACTATTTTGTATTACAAAGCAGTATGATCGTAGTCCTTGGTCCTATAATACCATTCTAGTGCCATTCTTTTTAAACACTTGCCTGAGTCGATTTCCTTGCCCTGGCCAGCGCTGCCAGGGCTCAAATCCTCCTCGCATCCTGTTCTCTGGAAAGAAAGGCAGCCTGGGCATTCCTGTGAAAGTTACACAAACGAAAACTGTAATCCATCCAAAAATACTCTAATGCCACTGAGCTGAAGCTACAGATGCTGAGAAAAAAACTTTATACCACACACCTCTGATTAACATCTCTGATTCTCCTTGAACTAGCTCTTCTCTGTGTCTGGTTCACATTCAGAATACAATACCACAACCACACACTGATTGGCTGACCCCACCTGTAGGTTCTTAGTAAACTCAGCAGTTCTGACTTGTGTGCTGTACGTTTGGCAGAAAGGGGAATAAACCTACATATTTTCTAATACTAATCTCTCTTACAGCGTGACACACATTAGCAGGCCAATCTGTACACTAGGCCACTATATAGTGTAATAGTAAAAAAAAATCAAGCTCAAAGGAAGAGGCCAGGGTCAGCTGTTTCTGTTCACAGCGGATGAATAATGGAAACATATGGAAACAGTAATAGAGGAACAGGGAGAGGAGGGAAGCAAGAAAAATGTAGATCAAAGGAGGGATGAAGTATCCACACTCTGGAGCAGTACCGTTCGGCATGTGAAGCGGTTCTTCCTCTCCTTCTTGGTCCATATCAACATCTATGGGAGGATCTTCAGCATCACCAGGAACCAATCTCTGGCCTTGACCTGTCGAACCCCCAGAATGTCATCCAATGACTCCATAGCCATTTAAGTAACATTTAACACATTCAGCTGATCAAATAACTGAGCCCAAACAACCATGAAGAGGTGCGATGTTACAGGTGTAAAGAATCCCATTGGCTGATATACAATGTGTCATCTGATCAGGCCACCCAAGTGTATTAAACGTGACCGATTATACTCTTTTTCATACTCCTTACTTTTATTTTTGGACTCTACTTGCACGACGACCTATCCTGGGCCTCGTGCAGCCCCCTCAGTTCACCCACTCTTAAGCAGTTTTAGCTCCTTTAAACCAACTGATTGTCTGCCCCTCCCAGCCAACAGCAGGTGGGTGGGACTTCCGTGTTCACAGTCAAAGCTGTGCATATGAAGTAATACTAAGTATATGCCCTCTCTCAGACATCATACAGCACAATAGAGGTAGAAAAATCTGTCAAACAGAGTAGTTGTAATACAAGTCAAAGGGAGCAGGTGGATTGGCTTAGAGCACAGATAATGGCCATATAAGGAAATCCCCTCTAGCTGACTCAGACCTGATCCAAGAAAATAAATAAATGAACTTTTACCTCATACTTGTACATTTACTGACTTCATTATTTTAAATGTTCAATATGAGCATGTACCTTCGGAACACTATACATGTGGTGGGAAACGGCTGTCAAAGTATATTTGTCAATTATGTGTAATAATTAAAGCTGTCCATGGGACAAGATAAATGTATGGTGGACAATCCCCTCGTTCGACCATTTCGACGGTCCCAGCCAGCTGCTTCCACAGATGGACTCCACTGACTAAGAGCAGAACAATTACGTCACTCCTCTCTGAACGTCCACTACAAACTTTAGGGTCGTTCTAACCACACACCGAGGTTGCAGAGGCGAACAAAGACTCCACCGATCGTGTAGCTGGATGAGAGACTCACTGCTCTGTTATTTATCTGACAAACTAACCTTTGAAACATGATTTGCCAAGTAAAGCGTAAATGTTACTGCAAGTAATGATTGTGACTGTAGTCCTGTAGGATTCTAACATCATCATGAAGAGTCCCAACATTTAGTAAACCGTTCAATAAAAAAAGTTTGGAAAAAAGCAAATCTCTACTTGTTTTATTCCATGTAGTACGTTTATTTTTATTGCTTTTTATATTAAGTTTAAATAAAGTAAATCATACTTACCCCAGTCATGGGATCCACGCCGTAAAGGAGGAACTCCAGGAATCCCTGCATAATTCACTGCCTCTTCCCACAGCTGGTTAGGTAGTGGAGGAGGTATAACAGGGACCTGATCTCCCACCATGTCCTGGCCAGGAGGAGGCTGAGGAGGCGCAACACAAGGAGGCGGCTCAGCACTGTGGCCTGCTGGACTTGTTTCCTGAGGCGTCTCTGGAGGAGTGGTCTGAATACACAGTGCAGCGTTAGGCGTAAGGCCGAGAGAGCGGAGGGAGCAGGCAAGCTCAGCCTCCCCAAAGCGCTTCCGTGGGAAACCCTGAAGGAGAGAAAAGGAGGGTAGGGAGGGGTGACGTCCGGTGATGTGCTCCACAACGCTGCGCAGAGGGGCATCAGCTGGGAAGCGCTCACGCATGGACTCACCAGACGGCAGTCGAATCTGCAGCAAAACACAAATATACATGACAAGGTTATTACAGTCAACTTCATTTCTAAAACTAGAAACGATACTGTGTCCTTAAAAACGGAATCAAAATGAAAATAAAAATTAATTTTATATATATATATATATATATATATATATATATATATATATATATATATATATATATATATATATATATATATATATATATATATATATATATATATATATATATATATATATATATGTATCTATCTATACACACACATATATAAAGAGGAAATATTTTTAGTTTTTGCCAA
This sequence comes from Astatotilapia calliptera, assembly GCF_964374335.1. Lineage (NCBI taxonomy): Eukaryota > Metazoa > Chordata > Actinopteri > Cichliformes > Cichlidae > Astatotilapia > Astatotilapia calliptera. Next base: position 23,221,261 of record NC_137430.1, read on the forward strand.
TATAATGTCACGCTTTCAACACATTAATATATTAGTATTAACTCATACAGCAGGTAAAATAAGTACTGAACACATCACCAGTTTTCTAGGTAAATGTATTTAAAAAGGCACTATTGCCATGAAGTTCTCACCAGATATCGGTTACAACCCATCCAATCCACACATGCAAAGAAATTAAACCATAGATGTCCATAAACTAAGTTATGCGTAATAGAGAAATGACACAGGGAAAAAACACATGACGAAAGGGACGTGCAAAAATCATTAAAGTCATGACGCCACCTGAAATCCGTCAGTATTTAGAAAGCAATCCTGACACTCAGTGCAAATTAATATCAGCTGGTTCAGTTCCAACTGATGGCCTAAAAAAGAACATCTCATGATGGGTAAATGAGCTCTCTCAACAACTTAGCAAACCATACTGAAGGCATTAGTTGCAGCAGAATTTCTAAACTACTGAAGGTTCCAGTGAGCACTGTTGGGGCCATAATCTGGAAGTAGAATGTACATCATTTCACCATAAACCACCCTTGACCATGTGCTCCATGCAAGATTTCAGACAGACAACTGAAAAGAGTTATCAGAAGTGTCGCGTATGAGCCAAGGACCACTTGTGGTGAGCCACAGAAAGTGGTAGAAGAGACAGGTACAGTTGTTTCGAAGAAAAGTAATGCGCTCAACCACCATGGCCTGTATGCACACTCAACAAGCAAGACTCCATTGCTGAAGAAAAAACATGTTGCTGAACAACATTTAGACAAGCCTATTAAACAGGATGCCCTAGTGCACACTAGGGCTGCTCGATTATGGCAAAAATGATAATCACGATTATTTTCACTGAAATTGAGATCACGATTATTTGACGATATTTATTTAACCCTTTAAGACCTACCATAGAACCAAGTCCACCAGAGCTTATATTATTTTTTTACATGCTGTAGTGCCATTTGTGGGAGCATTTCAAGTTGCTATACATCAATACAACTGTTATAGCCCATATTTTAATAATATGTATGCATTAAGTCCATAGTAATTACATAAATTGCAAAAAAGTGCAATAAACTACAAAAAAAATTGAAAATCGCTTTTGTTTTGTTTACATATATTTCTACTTGGAGAAATTTAAGAGGTTTATCCCTCAAAACTTTAAATACAATAAAGTTGCAAAAAAATAGTTTCCCACCACAGGAAATTTATTTTGAGTGTCTTCATAGTTTTACTTTGGAGATACACCAATTTTTATATACTGCAGGAAAAACAAAAAACAATCCTATGATGCAAATTTGCAAAGAAAACAGCATGTGCATCATTTCACTGTGGGAAGTGTTACGAACAGCTGATAGGAACGGCAAAGCGTGTTTCTGGAATATTATGTTTTTGTTCCTGCAAGCGCTTTTTATGCAATTTTTGCAAAGCTATATGTGGAACGAAACCGTGACCGAGGACAAGCTGATGGCATCAGATGTAAGTACAACTCCTCCGGTTTCATATGCAAAACAAATTATTGCGCTAGCTTACACGGTTCAGGTTCTACAGGGATTTAAAAATAGTTACGCAAAACGGAGCGTGCTGCTCTGACCGGCTTTAAAGGGTTAACAATAACTTTAAAAAAATAATATAAAATGGTGTGCAACACCACTGAAGTTTTTTTTTTTTTTTAAACTCTTTTCAACCAACGGCAGTCACTCTCCTCTCCAAATAACTTCTGCTTAGCTTTCCGAGCTTCCCTCGGGTCCTCTTAATCAGCGGTCTCCACCCTTTTTTGCGCCACGGACCGGTTTATGCCTGACAATATTTTCACAGACGGCCTTTAAGGTGTCGCGGATAAATGAGGGAGGGGCTAATAATCGGCTCAGTCATTTTTAATGATCGTTGAAAGCCCAGCAAAAATACAATTAATAATCGTGATTAAAATTCGATTAATTGAGCAGCCCTAGTGCACACCATGTTTGGAGGTCAAAGGCACTGCATATCACCACAAAAACACCATACCAACAGTGAAGTTTGGAGGTGGGTTCATCATGGTGTGGGGCTTTTTTTCAGTATATGGTACTGGGGGGGCTTCATATAATTGGAGGACATATGAATGGAAAAATGTACTGAGACATTCTTGATAAAACTCTGCTGCCATCTACGAAAATGAAACGAGAGTGGACAGCAAGTCAAAGATCCTGAACACAGCCAAGGAAACTCTCAGTTGGTTTGAGAGAAAGAAAATAAAGCTGCTAGAATGACCCAGCCAATCACCTGACCTAAATCCAGTTGAAAATATATGAAAAGAACTTAAGGTCAGAGTTCATAGAAGAGGCCCACAGAACCTTCAGGATTTGACAACTGTTCATTTGGAAGAACGGGCCAAAATCAAACCTCAGCGATGCATCCAACTAGTTTGTGTCTTGAAGCTGTCATCACCAACAAAGGCCTTTGTGCAAAGAATAACTGTCTTCACAAGTGGTTTGTTTGTATTGTAACACCATCTTTGAACTGACACTGAAACTAATAAGTAGTATACTTCAATTAAACATTTTCAAACAATAAAAAGTAAAATAAAAGAATATAATACACTCTGCAAAATGACTGAGACTAAACTGAAAACTAAAATTCTGAATCTATCATGATTAAGGTTCTTCACAGGCCCACCATGAGAATGCAGTTGTTGTCCACATTTGTCTGAATCTTTCCTCCAAGCTTCTGCCCTTCACTGCTGGGAGGAGACGCGTCTGCAGCAGCATTGGTCTGTTTCTTATCCTGCAGGCTCCTCCGATCCTCAGCGATCCGCTTCAGCACCAACTCGCGCTCCTGCGAATGCAGAAGAACACAAAATGTTCTAAGAACAATAAAACAGGAGGTCTATACTCAAATATTAATTTTCAAATGTATTATTCATGTATAAAAAACAACAACAACAAACTCAGCTTGAGCACGTGACACCTCTTTTACTCCCCACAGTGACCATCATGCTTCAGTTCAACCACACTGTAGTACACATCTGTTTTTTTTAAATGTGCACCCAGAGAAAAATGTATGGACGCTCCTATTCTAGCTCATAGAGCAGCATACTTCCCCGTGTAGTGTTCAGCCAGCACCAGCAGTACCCAAACAAAGTTTCTGGACCGCATGTAAAGTGAGATGCAATTGGCCTCATTCACTAATATGTGAAAAGCTCCAAAAAAATAAGTGCACTGGCAAATTTACCATTTTGTGAAATGTGCCCACAGGCCAGTTTTGTTCTTACCACCACGTGTAACGTCAGTGAATGAGACTCATTCTTAATCCACAGGCTTGTATTACTATCTGCTTATTCACATACCTCCACACTCCCTTTTGTCTTTATCTGGAAACACATTAACTTCAAGATGTAAAGGAGGAAGTAGTGATCTTCAAAAAACAGAGGCGGCACATCTAAAGCAAAAGCAGGGGAATTTCCAGCTGAAAAAACTGAAACAACAGTGTTTGAGAAAAGCACCTTTCCAAAGTGTTTCCTCAGGAGTGATGGGAAAAAACAGACGTGCTGCAGTAGGTTAGTAAGGTGGCAAATGCCAACAAGAAATATGGCTCAAGTAAAAAACAGAAAACAACAGAAAAGAGGAAAACAGCAGGAAAAAATATCTAAACGTAGACAAGACGAAAAAAAGGAGGCAGAGGTGGACAATAAAAGGTGCAGATGATCAATTACCGATGTTTGTTTAATCGTACACTCGATGCAAATAAGCATCACATTCTATGTTGGCAGAGCTACAATGTGACAGGTTATACAAATTAAGATATGCACAACTGGCCAAAGCGACACCAGCATGGAGGCACACCCCAGCACATGTGACGTCAAATTTGTCACACGCCGCCATGCGATAGGGTAAGCAGTGAGCATAAAAGTGAAATGAGAGCTACAGGGATTGAGCTAAAGCTTAAGCCATTATTATCGAGAGCCTTATAAATCTGCCGAACACTTGACTTTCTTCCTTGTGTGATAATAAGACAACTGCCAGTCAGATAGATTAAGCACCAGAAGTCTTTTCAGCAATGCTCACCTGTTTCTTCTGCCTTCTCTCTGCTCTGACTTCCTGAGCGACGCGTTGTCTCTCTTTCTCCTCAAAGTCACTTTTGTCTGATTTGATCCGCGACTCGACTGGCGGTGGTGGGTCCTGGGAGCATGATTGCGGTGACCTTAGCACCAATGAAGGATCCGCTGTTAAAGACAGAAAAAGAAAATCTCATGATGCACACTACACTATCCAATTCCTTAAGTTATACTTAAATGAATGATTACAATCATCAATTTTAGGATATTATAATAAAAGAAAACTTTACTCGAAGTCCAACCGATGGATTAAGAGCAGTAACAACAGTAAGAAACAGTTTTTATATAGCTTGGAGTGGGGTATTACCTCTGCTGTCAGTGGGAGATGTGCGAGACTCTGAAGCATGTGCTGCCTCTTTGGGTGGGTTGAATGCAGAAAAAGCTGTCCCAGCTGGCTGTGAAGGCTGCGGGACCAACGTGTGTCGCAGGTATTGACCCTGTACAAGCCTTTCAACATGCAAGAGCGAGACACAGAAGTAAGTGGCTGAAAGAAGTGGTCTATTATACAGAAAGATCATAGCTAGCTAGCTCCACAGATTAAAAAAAAAACAAAAAACAAAACAGAGGGCTGATTACTCACCAATCAGCTGCCTCAGCCACAGAAAAATGCCCCGCCTGCATAGCCGCTTGTATCTGCTCTTCTGTGAATCCCATCTCGCTAAGGACGAGGAATAACTCCCCGATAGTCTGCAAGAAAGGATCAAACAAATGCTGACAAAGCAGCTTTTTTTTTGGCTGTTTTCCCTCCTTATCGGTCACTGCTCAAACAATGGCTACTAAGATACTGTTTATCTGACTCATAATGTCGTCATGTGTGAAAGAACGTGTAAAAAGTGATTTAATATGGTCTCTCTCATTTTATTAGTGTTTTATTGGTATATAATGTGCATGCTATTAGCAATTTGTGATGTATGATTAACCATACACAAATATAGCCATATATTGAACCAGCTGATATCAGGTATGGAAAAAAACATGGCGTTTAGCTGGGTCACATCAGGTTTGGGCAGGGTAAGTGTTCAGAGGAGCTACAAATTACGCTCTTATGTTCTATTTGGCATAAACTGAGAGAACAATAAAGCTAGTTGATGCATTAATTACTTCTAGGTTCAACTTTTGTAATTCATTATTAGAAGTTAGCTCTAAAAGCTCCCTGAAAAGCCTTCAGTTGATCCAAAATGCTGACGCGAGAGTACTAACAGGGACTAGAAAGAGGGAGCGCATTTCTTCCATATTAGCTGTTAAACCTAGACGTGAACTGAAAATCCTTCTCTTCTTATCTTATCTTATCTTAAAGAGCTAATAGTACCTCACTGTCCTAACAGAGAAGTTCATTCTCAGACTGCTGGTTTACTTGTGGTTCCTAGAGTTTCTAAAAGTCAAATGGGAGGCCGAGCCTTCAGTTTTCAGGCCCCTCTTCTGTGGAGCCAGCTCCTAGTTTTGATTCAGGAGACAGACACCCTCTCTACTTTTAAGATTAGGCTTACGACTTCCCTTTTTGATAAAGGTTAGTGTGTGGGCTGTATCAGGTGACCTTGAATCATCCCTTAGTTATGCTGTAATAGGCTCTAGCTGCTTGGGGATTCCCATGGTGCACTGTGCATTTCTTCTTCACTCATCTCCCTGTATTTTTACACACCACTACTGCATTTAATCATTAGTAATTATTAAACTCTACTCTCTCATATAGTTTTGTCCTGTTTCTTATTCCCCTCACCCCCAACTGGTAATGGCAGAAGGCTGCCCCTCCCTGAGCCTAGTTTCAACTGTTTTTTTCCTATTAAATAGGGATTTTCCTTACCACTATTGCCAAGTGCTTACTCAGAGATGGTCATCTGATTGCTGGGTGTCTTTCTAATATCCCTACACTATAAAGCATCTGTTGCTGTGTACTGGTGCTATATAAATAAAACGGAACTGAAAAAAGACGAACATAAATAAAGGCACAATAGCCAGTATTTTTCTTCTTCAGTGGTTTAATAATACTGATTAAGTTAACCAAAGGCGGCTTTAGTGTTTGCAGATCACTGGTAGTTCCCAAATCGTGTGCATTAATGCATGTCGGCCCAAAAACCCTTGAATGAGCGTTAAATTTATTGTATCACTGTAGAATAAAAAGTCTGATTGACAGCAAGGAGGTAAAGTCCAGTGCAACTAAAAAGAACTGATGACACTGCAGAAGACATCAAGAGAACTTCCTGCGTATACGAATGCATGCGTGCCTTAAGGTTTGCCCTTTGGTGTGCTTTGGACACAAAATGTTTGAGGAAAAAAAACAATTACAGTAAATTTGCAGATGAAATATTAACCATTTACTCCATAACAACATCAGCTATGCGAACTAGTAATTACCTGTTATATTGGCATTCCCATAATGCTAAGAAGTGATCATATTTTATTGCCTAATGCAGCCCTTATAAACTGTTTCAATACTAAAATAGAGCTACTCTTCTCATTCGTCTTTGATAGCATAATAAAACCGTAAAAACTTTACCATATGTCCCAAATAAGGGCCCTAGAAGTGGGTGTTATAGTGTTATTAAATTGTTGTCGGTAAACCTAACACGTACAGACATTATACATCAGTACCATTGTCTGTGTTGCAGTGTGGGCTGCAACTCACAAGGGTAATTTCCATAATTATTTATTGTCCGTTTCCCCTTAAAACCCTCCAATTCTGAGTTAAACATTAGTTCGCAAAGTTTACAGTAGGAAATTTTATTCCATGTCCGAGTGAAAGACATCGACTCACAATCGAAACTGCAAATTTAAACTTAAAACAGTAGCTAGCAAGCTTAGCCCAGAGCTAATGCTAAGTATGTTGGTATTTGGAGGTCTGTCAACAACAGCGTTAGCATGAGCTAACCGTTAGCTGAACGGGCTAGCAGGCTGATATTTTGGTGCTACACAGGGTGATGTGTCGGAAGCTAGTAGATAATTTGGAGCTTACCGCAGGGTTAGAGGAACTCATGGCGTTGTTTCAAGGTTCCCGTGCAGAAATCAAAGTGAAAGTGATGCTCATTTGCAACTTTATTGACTTCCTCGGGTGTGTTTGGAGAGCCTCTGTGTATGCTAGCTGCAATGACCTCCCCCACTCACAGCAAGAGCCTATCAGCACATAGGATAGTGGAGGGTTTTCCCCTGCGTGTCCACAATAAACTGATCAATGAACTACAGAGACTGAACCCAATCAGCCTTATCAATAACCCTCATCAACTATTGCCACATGTGTGCAGCTTCTCTGGTCTGTGAACATTTAGGTAGTTTGGCAATAATAACAGCATGACAGATAGGTCACACTTACTTTATGACTTATTATCTAAAATCAAATCAAATCACTTTTATTGTCACGTCACATGTGCAGGTACACTGGTACAGTACATGCGAGTGAAATTCTTGTGTGCGAGCTTCACAAGCAACAGAGTTGTGCAAAAATACAATTACATAAAACAAACAAATTATAAGAATGGCTAAATCTGAGAGTAATAAATATATGTACAATATAAGAGTGTATGCATTACTGGATGTGTATACTAAATATGTTTTTCTACGTGTGTGTGTGTGTGTGTGTGTGTGTGTGTGTGTGTATACATATTTTACAAATTAAATAGAGTAAACAATAAAATAAAATATATAGAATATACAGAGGTTGGTAGTTGGCAAAACAGTGGCATTTATATACAGTGTGGAGTGCATAATGCTGAAGTTCCAGTAGTGAAGGTGAGGTGTCTATGAAGTGTTCAGCAGTCTGATGGCCTGGTGGAAGAAGCTGTCTCTCAGTCTGCTGGTACGGGACCGGATGCTGCAAAACCTCCTTCCTGATGGAAGTAGTCTGAACAGTTAATGGCTGGGGTGACTGGAGTCCTTGATGATCCTCCCCGCTTTCCTCAGGCACTGCTTCCTGTAGATGTCTTGGAGGGAGGGAAGCTCACCTCCAATTATCCGTTCAGAGCACCGCACTACTCTCTGGAGAGCTTTGCGGTTGTAAGCGGTGCTGTTGCCATACCAGGTGGTGATGCATCCAGTGAGGATGCTCTCAATGGCACAGTGATAGAAGGTCCTGAGGATGCGGGGGCTCATGCCAAATCTTTTCAGTCTCCTGAGAAAGAGGAGGCGCTGCTGCGCCTTCTTCACTGTTTTGTTTGTGTGTACTGACCACGTAAGATCCTCAGCCAGATGTACACCAAGGACCCGGAAGCTGCTCACTCTCTCCACAGCAGCGCCGTTGATGGTGATAAGGGTTTGTACTTCTCTGCACCTCCGGAAGTCCACTATCAACTCCTTTGTCTTTGCGATGTTGAGGGTGAGATGGTTGTCTTGACACCAGTGGGTCAGGGCGCTGACCTCCTCCCTGTAGGCCGTCTCATCACCGTTGGTGATAAGACCCACCACTGTAGTGTCGTCCGCAAACTTCACAATGATGTTGGAGTTGTTAGTGGCTGTGCAGTCGTAGGTGTAGAGTGAGTACAGGAGAGGGCTCAGTACACACCCCTGTGGAGCACCAGTGTTCAGTGTGATGGGGGATGAGGTGATGCTGCCCAGTCTGACCACTTGGCGTCTGTCAGGCAGGAAGCTAAGGATCCAGCTGCAGAGGGAGCTGCTCAGTCCTAGATCCTGCAGTTTCCTATCCAGCTTCGAGGGAACGATGGTATTGAATGCTGAGCTGTGATCTACAAACAGCATTCTCACATACGTGTCTCTCTTCTCCAGGTGTGACAGGGCAGTGTGTAGTGTCAGGGCTATGGCATCATCAGTGGACCTGTTGTGGCGGTATGCAAATTGTAGAGGGTCCAGTGAGTCGGGTAGTGAAGAGCAAATGAAGTCCCTGACCAGCTTCTCGAAGCATTTGCTCATGATGGGGGTCAGGGCTACAGGTCGCCAGTCGTTCAATGAGGACATGGTGGAGGATTTGGGTGCTGGGACGATGGTGGCCATTTTGAAGCAGGCTGGGACTACAGACAGAGAGAGGAAAGGTTGAAGATGTGTGTAAACACTCCAGCCAGCTGAGCCGCGCATGACTTGAGGATGCGGCCGGGAATCCCGTCCGGACCAGTAGCTTTGCGCGCGTTCACCTTCCTGAAGCAACTAAAATAATATAATAAAAAAAGAAATTGCAATTTATTAGGTACACTTTATGAGCTGCATCCAGCAGATAATTCTACCCTTTGAAAATCTTAGAAATATTGTTTTCATCTACTGTTTATCTACTGATAGAATAAAAATGCTTATTTTAAAGTAGATTGGTATTAACGTCAAAGGGCTATGATGTGTTATATGCTATTGATGGTATTTGATAATGTAGTCTAGCACAATACCTCGAGTATACAGGCCTAGTAACATTAGTTAATATACACTTATAATAAACCGCATTAAACTGAGATTGTAGGTTTACCTAAGATCTGGTATACATCATTTTACAGGTGTACCAGAAACTTCCTTTGCTCAACACTCTGGGATCTCCGTTGTGGTATTTTGTGCTTCACAATGCACCACACATTTTCAATGGGAGAAAGGTCTGGACTACAGGTAGGTCATTCTAGTACCCGCACTCTTTTACTAAAAAGTCACGCTGTTGTGACACATGCAGAATGTGGCTTAAGCAGGGACGTCCCTGAAAAAGATGTCACTTGGATGGCAGCATATGTTGCTCCAAAACCTCTATGTACTTCTCAGCATTAATGGTGCCTTCACAGATGTGCAAGTTACCAATGTCGTGGGCACTAACACACCCCCATACCATCACAGATTCTGGCTTTTGAACTTTGTGCTGACAACAATCCACATGATCCTTTTCCTTTTTGGCCTAGAGGACACAAAGTTCATGATTTCCAAAAGCAATTTGAAAAAGTGGACTCGTCAGACCACAGCACACTTTTCCACTTGGCGTCAGTCCATCTGAGATGAGCTCAGGCCCAGAGAAGCCGGTGGCATTTCTGGGCTGTATCTGGAGTTGATATACGGCTTTCGTTTTGCATGGTAGAGTTTTAACTTGCACTTGTAGATGTAGGGACAAACTGTGTTAACTAACAATAGTTTTTCTGAAGTATACCTGAGCCCACATGGTAATATCCTTTACATCATTCCTCAACTTTCCCAGTCTTTTGCTGCACCTGTCCCAGCTTTTTTGGAACCTGTTGCAGGCATCAAATTCAAAATGAGTGAAGATTTGCAAAACAACAATAAAGTTTATAATATAATATTTAGTTTATAATGTTTATAATGTAAATATAATAAAGTTTATCATGTAATATTTAGTTTGTATTCACTGGGCTCTTTTATTTATTTTACTTTATTTATTTTTCCTACTTAACTGTCTCCATTTTTGTGCAATCTTGACCTTATTGAACTATTTTGTATTTGTTATGTTCTGTATGTATGTGTTTCATGTTTTGTGTGCTGTGAGATAGTAACAGTGAATCAGGGAGAGGAAGTGGGGCAGCTATGAATAGGATGAAGCGTGGAAAGGCATCTGGTCCAGGTGAGATATCTGTGGAGGTATGGAGATGTCTCATCCTAACATCCTTCTCTGTCACATCAAACCTCTACAGGTCCTTCTTCATTACATCCATGAACGTTTTCTGAGGTCTTCCTGTTTATCTCTTGCCTGACAGCTCCAACATCTAACATATTCCGTCTAATATAGCCACTGTCCCTGCTCTGCACACATCCAAACCATCTCAACCTTGCATCTCCAACTTTATCTCCAAATGTGAGCTGTCCCTCTGATATAGTCATTACTAATCTTGTCCGTTCTGGTCTCTCCCAGTGAGAATCTTAACATCATCTGCTCCCCTAGCTCAACCTCCTGTCTTTTTGTCAGTGCCAGATTTTAATTCATTGAGCTCTTTTATTTTATTTCACTTGTTTTCATGTCTTTATTGAACTTAACTGTGTAATAAAAACTACATTTTGGATTTTTTGTTTGAAAAAACCCCCCTTATTTAATTATTTTGTCCATTCCACTTTATTTTGCTTGCTGTGAGACAATAATTTCCACATTCTGGAACAATTAAACTATGTTTAATCTCTTTTTGTCTCAATGAAGTGGGTATTCATTCACTACATATATTATAATGCTTAAACACAACAGGTGTAACTTCAGAGTTCATTAGCAGTAAGCTGTCAGCAGGGGTCACACTTACTCTATGTGATGTGGCCATAGACTTTATACACTGATTTTCAGATGTCATGCATTATTAGTAGACAAATACAAAATTTGATTGGCATAAACAATTTATTAATCATAAATAAGCCCGATGGTCTGATTATCCAATTATCTGATCAACTGAGAAGATACAAACAATAAAATAAAATAACACCATGCGCTTGTATCATTGTGAGTTCTTCTGATTAAAAAGCACTGTAAAAAAGAAAAGAAAAGGTAGGATTTAATTACTCATATTACTCTACACTTGAAATTAATATAAAGACTCTTTCTTTAATGCTTTTGCAGGACTGCTGTGGACAAGTAATACAGCAACAGTGAGTGACACAGGAACAGATAACAATGTGATTAAGCGAGATAAGATATTCATAAAGTTGCAGCAGACCGTAATGCGACAGGTAGGGTTAATATGTGTGAAAGAAGAAGGAAGACCTTTAGATAAAGTTCATACAGCTTATACAGCCTTCATAATATATTCTTTCTTACTTACTACTTTATTCACATGCATATGGAGACATTTAGATTATTATACAATTCTTAGATATTGGGTAAAGCTAGACATATATTTAAAGTAGACCTGCATGTACACATATATGTGTATATTTCAATAAAATTGCAGAAATTACACTGTCATCAAACAATGTGACTAATAATTAGTATGCAAGGGCATACAAGTGGCTCAGGTGTGCAGTCAGGTGATGGCAGGGAACAGCAAGGTGGGCTGAGGTAGCCCCTGAGGTTCTGCTGGTATACAAAGGAAAGACAAGGCAGTCCACTTCTGCTGCCAGCAATGAGTAATGCGAAATATGAACCCACTGCAGTGTTGTTCAGATATATTTCTTTATAAACGACATGTGATATGAGAGATTTGTTGAAGGTAACTCAGCTTGACAGACATAAAATCATATATTTGCACAAAGAAACTGATGTCTGAAGAAATATAAGCTGAAAACTTACCATGCTCTTGTGAGGAGATATATAATGAAAACTATCTGCAGCAGATGAACAGCATCTGTAAAACACGATGGAGGTTTTGAGAATTTTGTCAAAACTGATGGAATTATGAATGCAGAAAATGCCAATACCATTTGGAAATAGTTTAACTGGCAGCAGCTTAATTTTTCAGCATGAGAATGAGGCCAAACATGGTGGCCATGCAATACAAGTACACCCATATATTAAAAAAAAACACACACACACACAGCAGAAAGCTACCAGTCATGGACTGCTCTCCCCAGAGCCTCAACAACAGCATTACTAAAGTGTCATAACTCAGCTGTGTAACCAGTCAAAGCTGAACCCAAATGCAGGACTCAGGAAAAAGGGTCAAAATCAGCTTTTAATGCTGTAACTCCAAGAAATAAACAACGTCCAGGAAAGATCTACTGAAAGATCTATTGAAATTGAGCCAGGAATTCAAATATTCAAACTCAAAGCTTGCAGCGAGGTAGCACACAGCAATGTGGGACAACACAGCAAAGGATAAGGGGCGAATCAGTACTCAATACACACACACACACACACACACACACACACACACACACACACACACACACACACACACACACACACACACACACAGAAGATAACGAGGGGAAAGGTAACAGGTGGGAACACAGCTGCTGCAGACAGCTAACATAATGAGACAGGAAGAGAAACTCCACACAGACACAGAAGAGAACAACACTTACTATTATAAAACAGGAAGAGAGTCAACTTAACGGGGAGACAAGAAAGGACAAAAAGACAAGTACGGAGACTAAAGGAACAGAATGGGAACAGAAAAGGGAATTATCTAATAAACGTGAAGTCATTGAAAACTAACACTAAGGGCAAAATGACTATAAATTCACATTGTTACAGAATAAAATTATGAAATTATGAGCCTTAAATGATTTTTAGTGATCCTAATAAAGGTTGCCCGTCCTTTCTGGGGGTCAAACTAAGGGTTTTCTGGAAATTTCCTAAGTCAAGATAAGTAAATTGTCGTTATTATTTTAACTTAATGTCATATTGCGCTTTGATCTGCGTAAAATGTGAAATAGAAATATAAGAAACAGAAAACCTTTTATTGTTTTTAATGTTTATTTTCCCACGTACATTTATTTATATTAACGTCATAAGCATCATAACGGAACGACGCCGTCACAGGCCTTCTGAAATGTGATTTATAGTTCACGCAGGCGCAGCAACTTCTGTTTGAAGAAAACGGCGACAGCTGCCAAAAGTTACCTAGATTAAACCGGAATTAGATTGGTGTAACTTCAAAATAAAGGTGCACGATGCAGTATAGAAACAATCAAGTCCTTTGTCTCACTGCAGTGTCACGTTTTTGATTATTTTTCTTGCTTTAAGCTTCAAGATGTCATGCATCTAACGTGACCGTGGCAAATGCACGAATTTGGTGCGAAATTGTTTTAAGTTGAAAGTCTAGCCGGAAGTTGAAATGCTTTTATTTCTGGAGTGTTGACACCGGCTTGAGCACACGTAGAGTTTGGGGTCGAGTACCAGGCACCGGTAAGTAATTAAGCTGTAATCTGTGTGTGAGTGAGCGCTTCACACGACTTTAGCTTTATGAAAAAGCATCTTTTTTTCGCTCAGAGCGGCGTAATTTTGAAGTCAGTTAACGGGTTTCGACCGACGTCTTGTTCTGCTGTGTAGTGAAGAAGCGGAGCTGACAGCCAGTCAACTGCCACACATGCAGTCAAGTGTCCGTTACCTCCGCCGGTGGATGACTTAGCTTTGTTTCCCAGCTTGTTAACCAGGTAATGTGAAAAAACAAAGAGGAAGGGGGGAAAGTGGTAGAAATGTGGTCGGACTGAGAGTTTTTGTTGATGTCGTGGGAGTTCCTCATCCCATAGACTAGTGCTTTTCACCTCCTGACCAAAGCCACGCTGGTGATTTTGTTTTAAGAGCTAGGATGTTGTTTCACGTTGTGTCATCAGGAAGGACAGACTGCTTTAAACACAGCAGTGAAGGGAGTGGACGTGTGGTCGGTCTTATTCATTCATTCATTCATTCATTCATTCATTCACTCATTCACTCACTGGATCAACAGGAGCATTATTGTCTCTCAGGTCATAAGGGGAATAGTTAATCCAGATGTCGTCAGTCTGGTTATCTTCCTGTTAATACATTAATCAGTTATTAAACGAGGCATGCCAGCACTGGTTAGGAGCTGTAACAAGCCGTTTCATCCTATTTTGGTTATTTGTTGTGTTAATCATACACCCAAAAGTTATAAGGTTACAGACTACAACGGTTCTTTCTTTTTTTAAAAAAACATGATTGCAGCTGTAAAATGACTGCTGTGTGAATTTAAAATACCACTGAAGAAGCCAGAGCTTTTTATTCCTTTTTAAAAAAATGATGTTTAATATATGCACACATGTTGTTTTGCTCTCCTCTGATCTCCAGGGGTCTCTCTGTCTGCCCATCTGCCAGCTTATTCATTCTTTTGTAACACTGAACACTAAGTGTCTCTGTTCTGCCTCTTAGAATAATGGTTTTTAGTTAGGGTGGAGGAGAACATTCTGTAATAAAGACAAATTGTCAGTTAGAGTAAAAAGAAAAACACATAGTCAGTTAAAAAAAAAAAGATAATACTGTAAGGACAGTAAGAGGGAGATATATTTAAAAAAAAAAAGATGGAGAGGAGAGGAGATAACAGCAGGTTTAAAAAAACCAAACATTGTTTTTAGAAGTGGTTTGGAGCAAGTTGTAGATTTTGCTTTATCTTCTCAGGAAGGTCACTCCAAAGCTGAGATTCCTGATGACGAAAGCACGGTCAATCGGTTTTATCATTCTGTTACATATGCATATAAATTTATAGATAAAGGTTCAAAAGAAACATCAAGACTTAATGTTTAGGAGGGAAAAAAAGTTTAATATTAAATTTTATTTTATTTTTTTTTTCTTTTTGCCCCCACGTGGCGTGGAGCTTTGGGAACATGACCGTGAACGCACATAGGATAAGACATATTCTCAATACACACTCTGTAGACATTTTATTAGGTACACCTTGCTAATACTGGGTGTGCCCCTTCAGAATCACCTTAATGCTTCATGGCATAGATTCAACGAGGTGCTGGAAACTTTCCTCAGAGATTTTGGTCCATGTTGACTTGGTAGCATTACACAATTGCTGCAGACATGACAATATGAATATCCTGTTCCACCACATTCCGAAGGTGCTCTGTTTGACTGAGATTTGGTCACCGTGGAGCCCATTTCAGTACAGTGAACTTATTGTCATGTTCAGGAAACCAGTTGGGGTGATTTGAGCTTTGTGACCTTGTGTGTTGTCATGCTGGAAGCAGACATCAGAAGATGAACAATCTGTGGTTGGCAACAATACTCAAGAAGGCTGTGGTGTCTAAACAGGCTCAGTTAGTGCTAAGTGACGCAAAGGTGGCCAATAAAAGTATCCCCCCCACACCATTGCACTAGAAGCCTGAAACCTTGATACTTGCCAGGATGGATGCTTGAAATAAATTCAGATTCCACAATCTGAATGAGATCAAGGCAATATGCAAGATCAGTTAAACTTTGCTTTTCTACAGTAAGAGTCTGTTGTGGCCAGTGCCATCCTCCATGCCCCTGCATCCTAGGGCCACAGGTTGAAGGTCACAGAGGCCAACAGACTCAATAAACTGATCCCGAAGGCCAGTAATGTGTGGGGATGAAGCTGGAGTCTCTAAAAGTGGTGTCAGAGAGGCAGATGTTAGCCAAGAGATGGGCAAATGCTAGACGATACCTCCTGGCCAGTCATAGGAGCACGTCCAGTGAGAGCCTGAGATTACCAAAATGCAGCATTGAACGACACCGGAAATTATTCCTGCCTCTGGCTATCTCTCTGTACAGTTCCTCCATCTAAAGTACAAGTACACACTGCAATAGTTGCACTTAAATCTGCACATCCTCTGCAGAGAGAATAACAAAGTACAGTATGATAAGAGTTATCCAGCCTTAGTGAGTCTGTGTGAACTGTGAACTGTAGCCTCAGTTTCCTGTTCTTAGCTGACAGGAGAGGCATTGAGTGGGTGCTGCCAAGGTTTGGCATGTTGTGCATTCAGATATGCTCTTCTGCATCCCTTGGTTGTAACGAGTGCTTGAGTTTGTTGATTTCAGAAGCTCTACTAAGCATTTTTGCTCAGAACTTCCACTTACTGGATAGTTCCTCTTCTGACAAGTCTCTGTAAACTCTAAAGATGGGT
Organism: Astatotilapia calliptera; assembly: GCF_964374335.1. NCBI lineage: Eukaryota > Metazoa > Chordata > Actinopteri > Cichliformes > Cichlidae > Astatotilapia > Astatotilapia calliptera. Next base: position 23,237,720 of record NC_137430.1, read on the forward strand.
GTGTGGGGAAAATCTCAGCCGATCAGCAGTTTCTTGGGTATTCTCTTTAGACACCACAGCAAGAAATTACTGAATGATTTCTGAAGTTATTACACAACATGGCGGCAAATGGCCATGTCCCACTTTTGAAATTTGGCCTGTGCCAATGTTCAATTGAACAGTTTTGTTTAATTTAGCTTGTTAAGCAAGTCTGTTCAAGAAAATGTATATCTTTGTTGTTTTAAAAAAGACAAACTGCTCTAAAAGTTTTACATTGATTTGAGGCAACAGATACCCCGCCCCTGCAGTCAAGTTCTGGCTAGAGCCAAAAGGAAATCAGCAGGTAATAAAATAATTTCTGTAATCAGTTTTGTTAACTGGGATTTAATTTACTTAAGAATAACAGACATCTAGGCTTATCAGATTATGAGAAATGACAGAAAAAGGGCATATTTCTGCCAAATAAGACACAATCTGGTCATTCTTTCATTTGTATTCCCATACCGTGAGATAATTCTGAGGTTTGAGGAAACAGCATAGAAAAGCATTAATGCGTATCATTTGATGCTGCAGCCTGTAAGAAACATCTACCGTTTCTGTAAATGGCTCTCATGCGGTGGTTGCACATGACAAGAAGAGAAATGTTGAATGGCGCTTTGTCATTAGACGTGAGGTTATGTTGCCTTAGACTAATTACTGGAACGTAGCATTATTTATGTTGTAGTGCCACTTGTGAGTTTCCTGCTGCGGCAGAGCATGTGATGCAAAAGAGGTCTGAATCTGATTTTATCTGGGGAAACAAAGACACAGGAGGGCTCGGTTACAAGTAACATAGTTTTGTTTTTTTTGTGGAAAAAACAAAGGAAACAGTGATGCTCATATCCAGTGTTGGTCAAGTTACTTGAAAAAAGTAATCACTAACTAATTACCGATTACTTCCCCAAAAAAGTAATCCTGTTACTTTACTGATTACTTATTTTCAAAAGTAATTAATTACTTAGTTACTGATTACTTTTTAAAAACATGATTTACAACCTGAATAGGTGATAAAGCGATAGATCTTCCAGCCCAATTCTACTTTTTCTGCATAATCTATCATACAAAATGTAATCAAATGGAAAAGTCTCTTTTTAAAACTTGTTTTATTAGTTTTAACCTTTTAACTTTATGCATCAAGCAAAATTTTAATTATATGCAACATTCTCTGACTTGAAGAAATTTGTTTAACATTTAAACTTATTTTCTGCACATTCCAGCACATAAATTTTTTTTTGTGTGTGTTTACACTCAGTCTTTCAAATAGATGCAAGTAAAACACAGCAGAAAATAAATAAAATCAAAGACTCAGCGGTCCTGTTGCTCTATTTTCACCTGTAAAGCAGGAGTAGGGTAGGCGGAGGTTTACCCTGGTGCAGGTGTGCCACAGCGGTCAGTTGAAGAATCTGCGAGTTTCTGAGTTTCCCATTACGTCGTTGCACACTCGGTGCTTGCTTGGAAGTTTAGGGGGGGGGTTTCACTGTAAAAAGAAGTTTTCTTCCCACGCACAACGGACACTAATGTTTTTGTCACTTTTTATGGAATCAAACTCAAAGTAAAGTCAGTACTTCCACGCTTTAAACGCTGCACGCTCATACTCTCTCCCACAATCGATATGTGATCCATTGTTGATCTGCACACAGCTGTTGTCACAAACGTTGCACTCGCTTACGTCACCGTCATGAGACGTACTCGCAAAAAAATCACGGTTTTAGTAACGCAGTAATGCAGCGTTCCTACGGGAAAGTAACGGTAATCTAATTACTGTTTTTGCAATAGTAATCCCTTACTTTACTCGTTACCTGAAAAAAGTAATCGGATTACAGTAACGCATTCTCTGATATCTGAGGTTACGGTAAATACAAACTTAACTTGCTTTTAAAGTGGACCTGTACCTATTACTATGCTCTTCCTTATTTTCTGTCATACATGCAGGGTGTTACAATAGTGCATGCATGTATTAAATATTAAAAACTTTGTGCTTTATGTCTAGTTTAAAACACTTTTGTCTACTTTTGCCTCGTTATGATGTCACAGAGAGTGGATATTCCTTATATGGTCATCTCAAGTACAAGGCTCTGGCTCCAAGCAAAAAAGCCACATCCATCTGCTGTTTAAACCTCAAGTTTGTGAGGGGCAGCCAATCAGAAGAAAGCTAAAATAGCTTGTTTCAGAGAGTGGATGAACAGTGGATTATTGTGGATTGTGACTAATGCAAAACTACTCTAGCAAAGTCTAAGGAGGCAAAAATGGGCAACATCCCTTTTTAAATTCACTGTCAGTAAAGCGTTGCAACAGAAACTAATGAGGAAAAATCCATTTTGGCTTGTTTTGTTTCTGGTTTCCACAGATTATGTTGCAGAAAATAAGATAATTTATGCAAGAAAAAAGAGAAAGAAACCCCATCTTAGTCTATCATCTGTTTGGATTCATAAATGGATAGGTGTAATTTCAAGTGAATTAATAACTCATGATTATTTGCACCATTTGAAATCCCCATCTTGGAAACCAGGACCGTGTATTTTGTCTAATGGATGTAAGGACACATGTCCTCTGGCAGGATGGAGGAAGGATGTCTCTTCTGCTGACTCACCAGTATAATCTCTGTGCACTGCAGGTTATTTGAGGAGATATTTTTATTTTGATGCAAGGCCAATACACTGGCTAAACTGATTATCGTTTCCAATAATTAAGTTTAAGTGATATAAACCACAGTGATGCTTTTTTCCCCCTTATAACTGTTCAAAACCTGAGGGCTAGATGGAGGAATGTGAAATGTTTGTCTTGGTCAATCTGAACTTATTTGATCTTTGAGAAAGAAAAAAATAAATTCCCGAGTCCTTCGATGTCCTTTTGTCCCATAAAGCTCTGCAATGCTTGAACACTTATCAGTGTGATCAGTCTCAGCTTTTATTTGTTTTCCTTTGCTTCTGTGAAATATGTCGAACAGACTTATTGCAAGCTGGTTTGACAACAGCAGCGTGTTGTGCTTTAGAGGAAAGGGGGGAAAAAATGCTGAAGGATAAATATTTGAGCAGAGCGTCTCCACATTCCTTTTGTGAATTGCTTGGTCATGCAGAAGGGGAGGAAGGAAAAGTGGGGGGGATGAGCTGAACGTTTTTATCAGAGCATGGCAGACACTGGATATCTGCTCTGATGCTGATTTGTAAGGAGTGAAAAATGTAGATATTAGTGAATCAGAAGGATGATCTTTTGCAAATTAGTTAATATGAACACACTGTTTTAATTTCCTAGGATCTGGCGTCCAAATATGGGGACATCACATTTGGGGTTGTCTAGACCACAATACTAAATTTTGCTCTTGCAAATTGCTTTCAAATGAGCCATATTGCTCAAAGGCGCACAATTGTTGTTTCTTATTTTGTTTTTGTAAATAAAAAGTTTTGCACATCATTACTCAATTGTGACTTTATAGTGTTCTATCGAACACTATAAAGTCACAATGGGAAAGAGAAATAAAAAAATGCATGCCATAAAGAGTTTGGGTCTTAGGAGGTTAACTAGAGTTGTCAGGTTATGTGTTGAAGTTCTCTAACCCACCACCATCAGTGCTACGCCTGATGATTCAGGATAGTATACCAAATGTTTATAATTAATTTTCTATAAAATCATGATCATAACTAATTTGGTCAGTAACAAGCTTGAGATCATTTAACGCAATTATTTACAGATTCTGGAGAAACTGCGTATTTATTATACATAAACAAGTTATCTTCTCAGTTAAACTGCTTTCCACTGTATGGAGGGCAGTTCAACTGAAAAACCTGAATGAATAAATAAATAGCTTAGTGAACTGAACAGCCACAAATGGATGCCAATGTGAATATGGATTTTCAGACTGCAGCAACGATAAAAGAAAAGGATGTGGCACTGTAATTATTTTATCTTGATTTTCTTGTGTTGGGCATCAGTCACACGGGCCCAGAGACCGGTTGGCGATCCCTTGCACAAACTCAGGTCATTGGTTAAAAAAAAGGGACAATTTGTAATTAAAATAATAGTCATAACAAAAATGATAATTGCACAGTCCCAATCTAATAAGCCAAGTAGGGTAGTGGAGCTTTTCAGCCACTGCACCTCACATGTAAATATTTTGTAGAGTTGATTTAATGGAGGCAGACACCTAAACAAGGTAGATAAAATGACAAAAATCTCACATCTTTGCCTCAAAAAGAAACAAGCTCATTGATGGACTTAGCTTATTTTGGTTTTCATGTGACGTATGACCCTGAAGGTAAGCGCGTCATGGACTAAAGTAAAACAGTATGTTGGATGTGCCACGCAATGCTCAATTACATGGGTGGGAACTAGTGTGTTAGCGCAGTTTGCTCGTTAACGTGTTGGCCGTCCAGCCCCATGCACGGGGCGATCCGCGGTAGCTCGTTAACGGAGATTTGCCGTGTTGTGGCGTTAACGTCATTTCAACGAGATTAACGCTGACAGCACTAGTGGGAACACAACGAATATGACTGCACATTTACTCCGACGCCATCCTAGTGCAAAGACAAGTGGAAGCAGACAAAAACAACAAGCACAGATGCTACAAACTTTACCCGAGTCATTTAGACAGCCGTTAGCATATGATTCTCCTTATGGGGACCTGATATGTTTAATATGCTGCTGAGAGTATAGCCCAGAAGAAGCGTATGGTATAGCTTTTATTTTGGAAAGAGACATTTCTCTGTAATAAACTCTCTTTTCCAAAGATGAGTGATTCCTCAATCAGATTTATGTTTTTATTACTTTGTTGTTTCAGCAACATTAAATTTAAAAACTGTACTTTTGAGTTAAATATATATTTATAATTTTAATAAATGACAAATTAAACGGGCATGAACATTTTTTTTTTTTTTTTGTATCAAAAAAAATCGAACCTTGACACTAGGGCTGCCACAAGCGATTATTTTGATAGTCGACTAGTCACCGATTATTTTTGCGATTAGTCGACTAATCAGATCATCATCCACTGGACGTAAAACGTACAGCTTATTGCACCAGCAGCATCTGCTCTTATATAACTATCATTAGCTTACAGCTTTAAGTGTTTAAGGTCTGTGCTAACTAAAAATAAAGACAAGATGATAGTTTATTAAATTTTAATGAAATTTGCAGATTGGTTCAGTGAAGTTTAATAAACTCCTTGCTATCTAAAATATAAGAGGACACTGGAGTAAATTCTGGAGCATCTCACACTTCTGATAATCAGCTGTCTGCTTGACGTTTATTCAGCTGTGTAAAAACTATACCTTTAATCTCAGCCAAACCGATTTACTCAGGAACAAATAAAATACTAAAAAAAGCCAAACAATAACATTTTAAAGTTATCTAAGTGACTTATATATATTTAACCTGAGTAGCGAAAGACGGCGGTGGGTTTGAAAACGATCTGCCGGGAGTCCGGTGTTCTCACGGCTCTAGTTAGCCTTGCCCCCGGCTAGCTATCGAACTAGTGGGTAACAGACGTCTCCGAAAACGTCGGAGCGCTTTTGAAAATATTTGGTGTCTTGATAAACTGAGCAGATATTTGAGGTTTACACAGTTACATTCTCGCCTGAAAATATGTTAAACGTTTATTTTGTAACCCAGAAAGAATAATAAGAGTAAAATTAAAACTAGCTAGCTGCCGCCATTGTTGGAAACTGAGCTGGGCTGCGCTATGAATTCTGGGACACAGTTTCTTCTTCTTCTTCGGGGTTTAACGGCAGCTGGCATCCTTGTACATGCAGTGCTGCCATCTTCTGTTTCAGTCCGTTATTACACTCTTAAATCCTGCTACTTATTCCTGCGTCTTTTGGGATCTTACAAAGCTTCAAACGACGCGTCGACTATTAAATCAGTCGTCGACGATTTTGATAGTCGACATAATCGTGACTAGTCGACTAATCGTGGCAGCCCTACTTGACACCAAAGTATCGAACCGAACCGTGAATTTTGTGTATCGTTGCACCCCTAACATTCTGCTACATGTTATGCTGAGAGTGCAATAAGCAATAAAAAGAGAAGCTGGACAAACTGAGTATTATATCCTCTCTGCATTATCCCAAACCCATTTTTCTGCATTATGTTTTTTTTGGTAATAATCTATCACGGGTTTGTAGCTCTTCATGTTTGTTTTACCTTCCCCTTGCAGATAAACAAGCATGCTGCTTTTTCCATAAACATATTAATCCTGAAAAATGTATCTGAACCTAAACACTGTTATTTTTGTCTTGTTTATTATCTGGAACCATGACGTTGGCTTGCTTGGCTGTTGCTCAGCTGTTGCTCGGCTCTATCCTGCTATTTTGCATTTAATTATCATTATGTGATTTGGCTGTAGACGTTGGAATGTGCATTGTTAGGCCTGCTGTCCTGTTACATTAAAGCTCATTAAGTTGTCTCCAGATTGTAGTTTATTGGGAGCATCTAAACCAGACTAAATATGATCTGGTTTGACATCCTTTCTGTTCCTCTTGGATCAATCTTTGCCTTCATCATCCTTTCCCAAGCAAACACAAGTTCAAATTTCATTCATTTTCTCAGTCTGGCAAAGGTTTCCCAAGTTGTGTTGCCAGCCACACAAACGTAATCACATTACGTTGTTTCCCAAGAAATGAATAAATGGCTGACTTGTATTTGGCATAGTGTGAGATCTCTTTTAGGGCTTTGTTTTGGGTCTGGGAGTCCAGGGGATATTTTATTCCCGCGCCTTTCTAAGTCTCAGGACAATAAGTGGTTATTCTAAGTGCACCGGGTCACAGCTTCACAATTGCTGTTTTTCTGCAACCTGAGCAGCCCTTGATGCAATTTTGAGAAGGAGAACCACACCCTAAGACTACTGGAGCTGGATAGGACCGGTCTCGGGCGGCTCCAACTCGTCTTTTCTCCATTATTACACTGTGTGCTTCCCCCCCCTTTATATTACTATGTGTAATCCAGCATTGTAATTACATTGCTGCAGACAAGGTGCTTTATCTCAGTATTCACTGAAGTAGAATACGAGAGAACCTTCACTGTGCTAGCTCAGTGGTTTTATTACAATCTGATATGGGTACTTTGAGACCAATACCACAATTGCTGTTGGAGGCTGTTAGAGCTGCAAAAATCAATATCTTTTTAATAACAGAGGATGAAATGGGTGGATAATATGAATACTACCCTTTGGCTCTTTATGGCTTTTTTAACATTTTTATTGTTTTTACTTTTTAAGCTCGTTGTTGTGATTTTCAAGCTTGTGACTGGTTGTTTTGACTCCTTACAAACTAATATCTAGATATAAGATGAAAACATAGACACGTATTTTACTTTGTATGTTTATTAGAGGCTTGCTACTTCCTGTTGACTGTTTTTTTTTTTTTTTTTTAAGGAGGAGGACAAAGAGTGGAAGCTTTTGTTAATACATCTCTTTTATCTCTATAAACGGGGAATAAAGGTCAAACAAGGATAAAAAAAAAAAAAGACCTATTTCATGTTGATTGAATGCATTGTTCAGTTTCCATGCCTCCTATTTATAGCAGACACATTAAGTCTTTGCAGCCTTTTCTAACTTGCTGAGTCTTGGGTTGTTTCGGTTTTGTGGACACTGATATTCTTCAAGTAGAGCGAAGACTTGCGTCTGTTTTAGCCTGCCGCTGTGTCTCGTATACCCTAAGCCTTTCTGAGGTATGTGAATGCTTGAGAGATGATTGCGTTCTCTTTTCTGGAGGTGAGGACGATAGACTGGCTGGGACTCAGCAGTCTCTGAAATCTCTCGTCACTCCAAAGACAGGTGCTGTTTCAGCTGTAAGCACAGCCATTTTCTGCCTGAACCCTCTGATGGGAGTTTGATATAAGATGTGCATAGATTGACTGAGAGCAGCTGTTCGCTGTGTTAGACTGGAGCTCTTCCAGTGACTTTGTGCGCATAACAAGCATAGTCATGCTGAAGTCTCTAGACCGTGCCAAACCCTGAGTGAAGCTGGTGTGGCCACTGGGCTGTGAAGAGATGTCTGCATGTTACAAAACTCAGGAGTTGGCGGGGTCACTTCTAAACTGCTGAGCTATTTTAGGCTAAAACACTCGGAGGCAACTGAGTGAACGCTATCAACACACCAGTGCCAAATCGCCATAGAGATCCACAGGCAGGGCAGCTGTCAGAGGTATACAGCTTCATCGAGGTCAGTCTGCATTAGAAGGCAGCACAAGGGGTCTGACTGCTGTAGTGAACCTCTGTGTTAATGCATAGTCTTTGCAAGTCCAGCCTCAGCTGCATCACTTCAGTGTGTTTGTGTGTTTTTATGACTAAGAATATTGCCTTGTGTTAAACTTGAGTGGAGAAAAGAATTACAGGAAGCTGAGGGGAGTTTTCCGAAATGCGTTAACACTAACACTGCGTTAAGGCAGCTTGTTGTCGTGCAAGAATTCTCGTCAAATGTCATTTTTGTGTTTGCTTTCATGTTTCGACCGAAGTACAGATTTCTTTATTTAGTCCAGCTTTTGGGCCAAATCTGGCTCGGTATATTAACCTAACATTAACTTGACATATTCTGTGCAGGTTGGTGATGTGATGTAAGCTTCTCATTTGGTGGTTGCGGTTAAGAAATGACTACCTGTTGTCAATGTGTGTATGAAGTTGCACCTTTTTAGAGCTGGCCACAGTGGATAATGCTATTATTATTGAGGAAAGCCCCAGACTTTGAAGTGGCTTTAATTTTAGCTTTTTCCCCCCGCAAGATATGCATGTGACTCTGCAGTGAGCTTACATCCCCGGAGACAAACAACTACACCTCTCTCACACACACACACCCTCCGACTTCTGCTGGCGTTTGGTTTTTCTTTAGCCCTTAGGCTGATATAAGCTTTTGTGGAATGCAGTGCTTGATTATTTGGCGAATGGATAAGCAACTTGTTTAGATCACAGGGTTGTTCTTTGCTCGCTGCAAAACACAATTAATGTGGCGGCTTTTGTGACTTTAGGTGGGATTAATTGTGTAATGGTGTTGATTCTTCCATAACATGAGAGGATTTTTTTTTTTTTTTCCATTGCCAACTATGCTGCAAAGCTGCGGCAGGCCAGGGGAAAAAATAAAATAAAATAATACTTGTTTATTAATTTCAGCACCCACTGTTTACATGTTTAGATGAAAGCTATTACCCTTTTAATAATTAAAGAAGAAAAGAAGAGCTGCGTGGCTGATCTGACGGGCGCTCTTTAGTGAAGCAGGTAGATGTTTAAAGAACAACATTTCAACATCTCATTTCTTTCTATTTTGCTTCCAGAGTTTCCTGTAATCATTAAGCTGACTTTAGCAGTAGACTCTGAAGGCTTAAAAAAAAAAAAAAATTCCTTGCTCATTTACTCATTTTCAGTTCAGTCTTTGTAGCTGACTATTTGTATAGGAAGTGTTTTATTTATTTATTTTAGTATTTATTTATCTTTTTCTAAAGCCACTTAACACAGACCTGTGACTCATTCAAGCATATAAAAGGCACCTGACTCAAGGGATGAATCAGTGTTGTGTCTACACACAAAAGTCAATTTAGATACAATTGTTTTGAATTGTATCTAAATTGTATCTTCAGGCACTGTCACAGTTGTTCCCACTTCTTTAGGTGATTCTATGAAAAATGCCAAAGATAACAGTTTTCGAGACATAAAACAGTGTTCACAGTGGAACGGTGCCTGTCAAAAAGCCATTCTTAAGGAAGGGAAGTGGGGAGGTTGAAGTAGTTGGTTAGCCAGCTATACATGAACTGGACTGAAAATGAACTGAACAAAACTGCATCCAATCATTGCACCTTTTTCTCATTTGCCTAGTAAAATCTAAAGAAATGAGGGGTGGCTTAACACATTCTCACAGTTCTGTAATAATTATTGTTATGCAGATATAACCATAGGGAACAACTAAAGCACTCTGTCTTCGCGTAAAACAACGTTTTAAATATATTTTTCAAACAAAATAAAGAAAGAGACAATGTGTTTTCAGCAGGGTCTGAAAACCAGGTGTGGGTGGCGAAGTAGAAACACCTGTAGTAAATAACCTGCAGAGGGAGCTAGAAATAAAAGCAGAAGTTTCATAGCCCAAATGAGAAGATGATAAACGATAACAAGAAAATAATCTGTCCAGTTCATGTCCCTCACAAATCCCCCTGTCATGTTCTTTGCCATCTTTGGTCACCTGTTAAGTTTGTATCACATGACTTTGTTTCACCCTTTTTAGGTTGAGAAAGAGATTTGTCATGGATATTTTGAGAACAAATACATGGGAAGCACTGTGTGCAAACCTCATGTGACTTTGATGCTTGAAAAACTGGAGAACCACAAAATATTCTTGTATGGTTTGACCGTTTACTGGGTCGACCAATTAAGAAACACTTAATTTATTAATTTATGTTTTTATTTATGTTTAATATTTACAGTTTACAGTTACCTACAGTGCATCTGGAGGGTTTACACAGTTTGTCATAAAGTGCATTCAATTCTTTTATCATCTAATTACAATGAGAAGTTTTTCTTTATTTTAAAGGAGACAGTTTGTTGTGAAACTTGGAGCTGAGCTCAGGTGAAACCTACCCTTATGAATGGCCCCTCAGATGCTAGATTAGACATGCAGTCGTTGTCCCCAGCAGTTGACGTCTACTGACTTTAGAAATCCCCTCATGTTTCCTCTCCAACTTTCACGAGTTTGACATTTGTGGTTTTGAAGTAAAGGTCTCTGCAACAATTTTTGGGTGGACTGTATTCAGATTTCCTTTACGATTACCTGTAATTGCTTTGGTGATTCCCCTCATGCTTCATTTAAAACATTAATCGGATATTAAACTGACTGGAAAAACAAACAGTATGTACACAGAGTGTACACCTACATTTGTTTTTCCCACCTTGGTTTGTTTATGCACAAAACATTAGTGTTAGTTAGCCGTAATATTGCCACAATTTCAGTGAATATAGGATAGCAATGGTGTCTCAGCACGCAGCTGGACAACAAGTGAGAAAACATCATTAGTAACTTCCATGGTGCTTATTGGCTCATTGCTGGTCACTAATTACCCATAAGCCTTAGCTGTACTTTGTGTTGCCCATTGTAAACATGCTAGCATCCCCCAAACTGTTCCCCCCCCCCCCCCAGCTTCATGCTAATATCAGTATGCAAACATGCCAGAAATATATTGGCTAATTTTGTTTTTATTAATTTAACCTTTCAGTTTAACATGTTAGGATCATGCACAGTATAAAAGACGAAATTAGCTACTCTTACGTCACCCACTGGTTAGTGAAGTCCCGTTAGGCTTGAGTTGAGCATTTTCGGCATTGCCATCATGAAAAGGACAAGAAGATCTATGACAATGACAGCAGGGACATGAGCATGTTCTGGATAATCCTCCGAGCAACTGAGTCCATAAACCCAGGAGGAAAGTGTTCACTGACATCACAGAGCAAGTGTTTTCCCAGAGACACAACCAAAAATCTTTTTGGCGAGGTCAGGCGTGTGCAGAGAAAGGGACAGTGGATGTTGAATATGGAGCTTTCAGCGTGAAAGAAAAGAAAGCCAGCAGAAGATTCATTGATGTAGTGGATGGGGTTCATGCAGAGGGTTTGTGTGACGGGAAGATGCTGAGGATGGGGCTAGATGGGGACAGATGATCTGCTGCGGTGAATCCTAAAGGGTTAGCATATTTAAGACACTTCTGCACTGTCTGTGAAAAAGCACAAAAACATAACCTGGAGGCTGGAGCCTGAGGATATATCTACAGTAACTCTTAAATAACACTTCAGCTGCTCAAAAGTATGTTTACCCTTCCTAACTTGCGTCTAATCATTGTTTTCTTTTTTTGGTGTTTTTATGGGTTATTTGAAATTTTAAGGTCTCTAAAATAAAAAAAGCATAACTAAATTGCAGAAAATCACTGTTTAGTTTTAGCTGAACTGGTCACAGTTAGTGGTAAGCAAATGCAAGTCTATGTCACAAAGGCAAAAAATTGTCAAAACATCCAACTCCCCTCGTTCGGTTTGTTGTAAAGAATGTAAAGAGAGATATCGATCGCCGCATTTCCACTTTGTGTGTGTGTGTGTGTGTGTGTGTGTGTGTGTGTGTGTGTGTGTGTGTGTGTGTGTGCGTGTGCAGGAGCCTCTGACTCAGTGCTGAATGGGTCCTAGAGTCACATGGCTACATGTCAGCAGGCTGGAGGAGGAAACGTAATCCCGAGGAGGAAGGCTGGCGTTATCAGTCTGTGCATGTTGGTCTGAGAGGGCATTCGGCTCGACGAGACACTCCACATCTCTAACACGCTCTCTCTCCTTCTTTTTTTTTTTGTCTTCCTATCTGTCTCCTCTCCCTCTGTTTGTTTTCTCCCTGCACTCTGATCAGCCCCGGGTCTGTATTCACAGCAGAGTTCAGAATTGCACTACAATGTCTGCGGTGGCTTCTCTGCAGTAAAGCACACAAAGGTATGGTACAATCAATAAGCTTTTTTTTTTTTTTTTTCCTGCTTCTTTAACAGTTGCTAGGTTTTCAACTATTTGCATTTGTCACATTTGTATGTATTTTTTTTTTACAGATTATTGATTTTGCCATTCATTTTTATTTGGTTTATTAATTCATTATTCATATGGGCTAGTGCTTAAAAGAGTAACCTGATCCGTTATTTGTCAAGTCTAATCCTTCCTGATAATGAAACATTTGAGGTGAGATTAGAGCTGACTCAGGGTTCAACCACAGTGATCTGTAGCCAGCTGTAAACAAATCAAAATATGCTCCACAGATTACACAGTTTGAGGAAGGAGGGAAAGTAAGGGGGTAAGAAAACCAAAAAAACAACAAAAAGCCCTTTAAATGATCTTTAAATGAGCTCTCTTGTTGCCCACTTGTGTTTCAGTAGCACAAACATGTTTTTCCAGTGTTGTAAATCCTAAATTGGTGCCTTCAAAGGACACATTTTAGGACTGGATTGCTTTCTAAGTGATGTGGTTAAATCAGAATTTGACCATTTGTGGCTACATCAAAAAACGATGTGATTTTTCTAAAGTGTTTGTCGCTTCACCCACTTTAGTTCTTTTTTATTTTTTTTGTTCTTTTTTTTTTTAAATAAAAGGTTAATGGTATAATAGGTTAGCAACACAGTCGGTGTTTCAGGAAAAAAAATGGTGTTGTCTGTTCAAACCTGCACTGTCAGCTAAAGGAAAAGCTCTGTTCTTTAATGAAACCTCATACTTCTTCTTTCTTCCCTGTCATTGTCCTGCTTTCATAAATACAGGCCAGTGTATTGGTTGAGGTTTGGACATTGTGATCAAGCTTCTATTTCTGTGCACGGGCATTTTTATTGGCAGTGTGCACATTTTATTGAACTGTTCTTTAATTATGCTTTGTTTTTGATAGAATTTGTAGATGTGCAGGGAGACTGCGGTTGGCGCTCACGTGCCAAGCTGCCAACCGAAGCCGGGCCCGGCCGCGGCGTCTTGACAGAACGTTGGTTTAACGCACATGTGGGCTTTTGTCGTGGGTTTTCTTCTGGCTCATAACCTCCGTCCCGTCGTCTGACTGTCTCGTGTATTTATGAGGGCACAACATAGGATATTTTTAACCTTTTGCTTGCGATTAACACAAACGGTCAAATGACATCAAAGTGGAAGATGCACAGGTGCAGAATAAACAGTTTGTAGGTCTGTATAAGACATTTTTGCTATTTTTCTGAGATTTTCTTGCGCCAAACCATCAGTACTTGACTCCTAATCCAGCGCTCTGTTTTCTATAACCTGCTGTCTTCAAGGATCCCATTTACCCATAAATGTGTCTGTGATATGCATCAGGTGGTAGGGAACTCTTCCTCACAGAAAAGTTTAAAAACATAGAGGGATTTCCATCAGGAATGGAAATTTACAACATACCACAGAGCCAAAGAGTCAGGTGCATTCATACACTTTGGGAGCGATGAGTCATCACAAAGTACACATCAGAGATCCAAATAAAGAGAAAATGTCAAGCTCTCATCACTCTCCCACTCCGTTATCCTCTTCTTCTGAAAGTGGGATGCAGATCTTTGGAGATTTACAGATTAATCTGATGTGTAATTAAAAGCAAAGGAAGTGTTTGCTTTTGGGATTTATTGCAGTCTCGCGTTAGAAACTATAAAATAACATGTTACACGCTACACCCGCTTGTTTTCTGTAAAAATCTGATTCAAGTCAACACTGGGTGTGACCCCTTTGAAGGTAACCATAGGCAGACATAAGCATTAAGTACTTAATTTGTTTGAGGATCTTGAAGAACTGGCTTAATTTCTATTGTTTTTTTAGGCTGGGGCAGTGACTTCTCTAATAAGTAAGTAATCCCAAATTGACTGGATGATGCTGACATCAGTAGTCTCTGGGGGGGCAGACCATCTGTTGCAGGGATACTTATAATCGTGGTCTTCCATTACATTGCTATATGCTTAGGGACACAGTCAAGCTGCACATGCTGAAGAAAAAGTGTAAATGTTAAATTCTCAAGCGGTAATCTCCTGGTTGGCACAGTGCTTGTATAATAAAAAGTATGAGAGGTAGATCTGGGTGAAAAATGTTAGCTGTGATTGATTTTATTTTTTATTAATCTGTATGCTTAGAATGAAAAACAAATCATCTTTGTACGTCACTTCATAAAAGATTAGGCTAGTGTCTTAATCACAGATGGCATGAAAGATGTCACTCATTGGTGTTGAAAGCTCAACTTTACTGTTTTCTTAAAGTTATCTTATATGGATGAAAGGCTGGAGTGCCATTTATCAGCTGAAGCTAGAGGGCTATATAGCAATCTGCATCTGTAATCTCTATGGGTGCAATGCATAGCTGTCCTCAGTAACAGGCTAATAAAACACTGAACACTTACCAGTCGGGGCACCTGTCAAGCAGAATGACATTTAAATTTAGATGTCAGGTGGAAGTTTTTTTTTTTTTTTTTTTTTTTTTTTCGTAAATGCATTAAAATGTTTTTATTACTTATAAATTACATTTAAATGTAAATGTGATTTTATTCATTTTATTTTTGCACCAGGTTATTTTTTTCCCAGCCAAGCTTTAGACGTTGTCCTTTGACCAAGACTTGCTATATTTACACAAAAAAAGGCATTCAAACAAGGCTGAGTCTTTAACAAATACAGATGAAGAGTTCAGGCTAAAGCAATTTAGTATTGTTTCTGAGTATGAAGTCTTTGGGCCTACTATAAATCCAGGCTCACCACTACAAGCCCGTCGATACAACTGCAAAGGCTCAGTAACACATAGGCTATTTTCGTTGAACGCAGCACATCAACAAATCCAACTACCATGCAAACCAAACAAGCTCCCAGGTGGCTAGAGCGCTTTTAAAATGAGCAATTCAGAATTTGACTAGTCATTGGAGCTAAGGAGGAGAGGCACCATGCAGGTTATTAGATTCACGTGAAAGGTCGGCATCCATTAAAGTATGGCGGTTAGTTAATGCACGTGGTGTGTTTACCTTGCATATCTGTAAAGGGTCCATTAATGTTATATTTGCATGGTTTGGATTGGTGTATGGTGCCATTCAAACAAGCCTTTTTCAGGGAAGGCCTTCCTCGTTCCAACAAGGTAATGCCAAACCACATTCTGCATGTGTCATCAGTCTCATTGCTGCTTACTGACCTTTCACCAAAATAAAACCTTTGGCACATAATACAAAGGAAGCCTGACTAGCTAATTAGCTAGAGTCCTATATTAAGCAATAACGGGAAAATTGGCTGGTAAAAAGTTTCCTCAGTTACCAAAAGTATTGTTCAAAGAAGAGGTGGTGCCTTAACTTAGCCTTTTATGAAACCTGTTGCTTTAATAGGTTTCAAAGTAAGAGTATACCTTTCAACAAAACAAAAAATTTACAATTTCAACATTTGCTGTGCGTCTTTGACTTCTGTTTAGTTTACACACATGGCACTAAAATTTCAGCTAATTTGGTTGCATTTGAAGCTTTGGACTTGTGTATGTGTGGATCAGACCTATTTTTCAGCTGCTAGAAAGAAATCTGGAAACCACTTGTTCCATTTCTTTCTATAAGTTTACAGCTCCTACTGACAGGCATCTGTCTGTTGCTGTTACCTTCTTCCTGTTTTCATACTTACTTCCTCCCTGAAGGAAAGATTTCCCAAAGCTTTGTGTTTGCACATTTAAAGGCTGTGACTAAGTCTAACACGGAAAAGTTTTCAAGCTTATAAAGAAAAAAAATTCCATCCTCCTCATCTAAGAAACTCTTTACAAAGTACCAGACTCGTGGATGACTCTTGGAAGACCTGATGGATTTCTTCCAGGTGGGAAAAGGAACATGCTGACCTCAGCACTTATCAGTGCCTTTTTCAGTTCCTGCACAAGGGACCCACCAGTTTTCTTTTATTCAGTCCTCTAAGTGTACCTGATGTCAGACAGAGGACCATGTTGTTTCTTAACCTACCTGCTCGAAAAGGCAACTGCAGTCATTATTGTTTTCCTTTTCTGATCATTATTGTTATCCTAAAGGTATGATTACAGACGTGCCCTTAGGTGGATGAGCTGGTTCCCATAGTTTTCTCCCAGAATCCCAGGGTTTGGTAACTTTATCCCTGTGTAGCCAGCTCTGCCTCCTCCACTGTGGTGGGGTCTAGGTTTACTGAGAAAGTAATTTTCATGCACGCCCAAAGCTCAAACTCAGGCGGACTCTTTTATTACCACTGCCGCACGGATGGGATTATCTCAAACTATGCATGTAATTAACATTTGGTGCAGTGAAGTACTATCTTTGCTAAATCCATGTCCAAACAAAAGTTCAAGTCTGCCTCTTAAATTAAAATTTATATCATTGATTGTACTTCAGAGAAACCTCTATGAAATTGCTCACTGTGAACGAGGTCAGTGATATGATTGCGTTCAGGCACCAAGGAGGCTTATCATTTCTTTGATAGATGCTGTCAGAAAGCCAGCTTTGGCAGAACATGAACCCACAGAGGGCCCTCCTGCTGCTTTAATATTGTTTAAGGACTCTTTGGGTACCTGATATATACAAAAGTAACCAGTTTGCTTAATTTGGCTAAAGTTTCGGTTGATCTTTTTAGCCTGACAATATGGTTACATTTTACTGTAAAATGTAACCATATTTTTTTTTTCCCCAGGTGCTTAAGATGGCATCTTCAATTTCTTGCTTTCATCAACAGCCAAGGACATTCAGGGTGCACTCAGAAGAAGTCAGAACCACACCATTTCACAACTTTTGATTTAATAATGAAAAAGAAAATCTAATGAGAGATACAATTAATTTTGTACGTATTGTACCGAAAGCCCCTTCAATAACATTTTACACAATCTCTACCTATGATTACATGTGTACCATACGTGACGGAGACTCTGGAATGACGGAGGTTGGCTGAGGCACGTGCTGCCGCTTATCAAAGGCTCCTCTTCATAGTAGCATTAATGTTATCTGGCTCTTATCTTATCGAGCTGAATTGGTCAACGACCTTGAATGGTAGTTGGGAAGCTCTGCAGGGCTTCAAGGCAAGAATCAAATAAAAAGGAAAAGAAAGATGTAATGTAGTTCTCTGAAGTTGTTGCCTTTTTATGGCTCAAATATAATGTATTACATTTTTCTTCATCATAAAAGTGACCAGTTTAAGTCTGAAGAAACAAAAGGGCCTCCCCACCCCACCCACCCCCCGGGGTTAATTGACTAGGACAGTTCACTGTCTGACCTTGAAAAAAAGTGTAACGCTGACAATTTTCGTTTAAATCTCAAAGATAGCTTCGTCCTTATTCTTTCTAGATTTGTATTTGGTGGCTTTTGCACTCTTGTTCACCTTGAAGTTTTAAATCTGTCATCATGTGATCTAACTCCCTGATCTGCATCTGGCTCCAGGTTATGCTGCCCAAAAGCTGTCTGAGTCCCAGTGAGAAAGAGAAGGGCTAAAGCCACACCAGTCTAAACCAGCTTTCCAGCGCCTCTCCAGCAACGACTCTACTGCAGAGCCATGAGCAACCCCGATGCTCCCAGCCAGGTTACGGACGCCGTGGCTTCGGTTATTCACGGAGTAAGTACGCACGCCCACATGCACAAAAGCTTCAGCCTGCCCTATGAGGTCAGGCTACACCATCACTGGCTGCATGATAAAGGATATGAGATAGTGGCTCTGATTTAAAACCACATTAAACTAAACACATTGGCAGGACTTAGTCTTTCCTTAGTTTGGTCTTTTCCTATCAGTTCTCCTTGTGCTGGATTTATGCTGCATCAGCTTCCTCTGCCCTCTCTGGCATTGGAGTGTGTATTTTGGACAGTGATGTTCCCTCCCGTGCAGATCTAGTAACATCCAGTTCTCTGCCAACATACAGCAGCTCTGACTACAACATAAAAATGTTCAGGAACGCTCAGAGAGCAGCTCCTGTTGAAATCGCCCTCTTATTACAGCACTGGAAAATATCAGCAGGCACACAGTTAAATCTGTTTCCTTCCTCTTTTCTTGAAGTTGACGTTGTTGAAAACAGTGAAAACAATATTGGCACATAATGAGAGTTGATTGCGAGGCTGCTGGTGGAGCACGAGTTGATAAACATGGCTGGCAAAGGCCTGAGGGCAGCTGGTCAGTGGCCAAAGAAAGCAGAATTCCTCCACAGAGGTTCTCAACAAGGTCCTCTCGTGATTATCTTGCTGCAGCAGAAAATAATTACAATCCAGCCGTGAATACTCTCATATTGCTAGAGCTGATCCGTTTATGACTATGGTTTGTAAATTCCAGGCATACATTCAATTTCATACCAGGAAATATCAGGATTGCGGTTTTATTAACTGATTTACTCACCTTTCCCAGGAGCTCTATCTTTCCCAGAATGACAAGCCATATTTTTGATAACTTTACTGTGAATTATATGTGCAGCTAGGTAGAAATGGGAAAACATTTATTTCTGAATAACCAGTCATGAAGGCCACTACTGACTGAGAGTACACGTTCGTCTTCTGCCGTTGTTTTCAGTTTTTCACGGCAGATCCAATCGAGGAAATCCCACCTTGAGCCTAGCTTTGGACTTCATTTCAAATGTTGCAACTACTCGGGAACTAGACAAAGGTTGAATCACCAGGCATACACACTTCGAAGTCGAATCTCACTTGTTAACGCAGAGAATTAGAAGCATTTAGATGAAATTCGATCCACTAAACGCAATTACTGATCTATCTATTGAGATGTCTAATGATAAATACAGATATAGAGAGATAGATATAGATATATATTCCAAGGTGTTCCCAAGCCAGCTAAGAGATGCAATGTCTACTGTATGTCCTTGGTTTGCCTAGGGGCCTCCTCCCTGCAGGACGTGCTTGTTTCCCCTCACCTAGGAGGTGTCCAGTCACCACAGCTGGCTCCATTCGATGTGGAGGAGTAGCAGCTCTACTCTGAGCTCCTCCTGAATGACTGAGTCTCTAAGGGCCCAGACAGCCCTTAGAGGAAGATCATTTCCGCTGCTTGTTTCTGCAGCCTCTTTCTTTTAATCATTCCCCTCAGCTCGAGGCAATAGGTGAGGGTAGGAACGTACATCAAAACACAAAAGTAAAGCTGTCGATTTATCGGTAAAAATCGGCAGTTTCACTTTTACACTCGGCTCTCTCCACCCCAACAGACTGATTCAGCATCCACATCACTGCAGATGCTGCACTAATCTGTTAGTCTCCTGCTTGCACATTAACAAGACACTGAGATACTTGGAGCACCAACTCATTGAACTGCACCCATTTCCAGGTGTGGCCTTGAGATTGGAGGTAATAGTTCTACAACTGTAATGGGCGGATTTTTTATTTATTTATTTATATCCAACTCTTCCTTGAGTTATGCTACTAAGGCTTAAATTTAGGGATGTTGCTGCTTCGATTGACAGGCATGCCGACTTGGGCAACCTTTGCCAGTCAGTGAACTGGACCTCTCAACCATGTTTGTGCTGCTGCTTCATTTAAGCATTTAAATGAAGTCATCTGACTAATATTACACCCCGCTGTGGATAGATGGATGCATAGCTTTGCGTATGACTGTTTATCTTACATCCTGCACAGCTCACATCTAATCAGCACTTCAGGATCAGATTATTCCCTTGATCAAAATCATAACTAAATAATAATAATGATAATAACTAAATAAACTTTCTGTTCCTGACAAAGCGAAAAAGGTAAAATGCTGTTTATTTAGAAGCAGTAAATTCCTAATACAGTGCTTTTAGATGCACAGATATTCAGTTTGTGTATAATACCAAAGGCATTAGTTGCTATGAAGAACATGGTGCAAAGGGCAGAGCTCCTGTGTTCATTTACAGCACTCTGCATGTCTTTATTGTGTTTGTACTTAGTAGGTTTATGGCAGTCAACTGAGCCTGTGATCCATAATTTCTTTTGGCTGTGATGAGATTTGCCAGTTGGTAGCACAAAGATAAAAAAAATTCTGGGTAAATGATTAACTCCTGAGCTGTGTGTGTGTGTGTGTGTGTGTGTGTGGTCAAGGAGTGGTCAGTTACTCCACTCTGGATTTTATGTGCTGACATTTTGAAACTAATGTCAGTGGTTGTCGTCTTCCTGCCGTGAAGATCTGCCCTGGTCACGTGACTGAGGCAAACTGAAATGGAAACGCGTTGCCTTCTAGGAAAGGAGCCAGCACTACCTTGATACAGGAAAACCAAAACTGTCTCTGAGGTTCACATCGCAAAAACGCCTGTAATGTCATTTGATGGACTTCCTGTATAAGGTGAGTTTGTCACCTTTGTGCTTAGGCTGTTTGTGTGACATTTTGGCTTGATGTTATCTTTCCCCGCTTTCCCCGAACAGAGATTGTTCCAAATGTTGTCTGACTTTGCTTCTTAAGGTAAACCTAACCTCAGCACGACCCCTGCAGCTGTTTAATGTTCAGTCTTGTTCTTGAGGGTTTTTTTTTTCTATGCCCAGTAGCTCATTTCCTTTTCTCCTTAAGCTGCAGAAATAGAAGTTAATAATTACTTCCTTATGTCATCTTAATGCGCGAGTAGTTGCACATAGTCACTCCTCTGATGGTCAGCAGTGAGATTATGGGTTTTCTTCACAGGGGCTTACAGAGATTTTTTTTTTTTTTTTCTTCAGTGGTTGTAACCAAACCACAACGAGTTAACTGTTAAATTGCAAAGCAAACAAGGAAATGAACTTCCTACAAAAAATAACGGGGCAAGTGTTGTGGCAGTATTCTCTGTTACTTCTCTCCTTGGAAATGAAACTCTGAAGTCACGGTTTCTTACAGAACATCTGCTGGTTGGTGACCCTAAGCTAACTCACTCCATTCTCTCGGGGTGCAACACATGCTTCCTTCTGCCCCTGCTGCTGCGTAGGTCACCTTATTAGGAATGTAAACGGAGTACATGGAGAAATGGCTTAATCAGTCCACATTAGCAAATTAGCTGAGTCAGTGTTAGAATTATTGGGGAGGATCCTTTATTTTCTCCCCTGTAATAGTTGTTATAGTTTACACGTCTGTGAGCCTCGTTGGGTCCACTTTAGTTTAAGTGACGTAAAATTTGTCATCAGTGATTTTGAGAACTGCAGGTTTAGACTATTAAACTTTGTTTTTTAATGGGAAATGTTACACTTAACTGACACTGGGACTAGGGCTGCTCAATTAATCGAATTTAAACCACGATTACGATCTGGGCTTTCAACGATCATTAAAAATGACTGAGCCGATTATATTATATTATATTATATTATATTATATTATATTATAAGTCATTGTTAACCCTTTAAAGCCGGTCAGAGCAGCATGCTCCGTTTTGCGTAACTATTTTTAAATCCCTGTAGAACCGGAACCGTGTAAGCTAGCGCAATAATTTGTTTTGCATATGAAACCGGAGGAGTTGTACTTACATCTGATGCCATCAGCTTGTCCTCGGTCACGGTTTCGTTCCACATATAGCTTTGCAAAAATTGCATAAAAAGCGCTTGCAGGAACAAAAACACAATATTCCAGAAACACGCTTTGCCGTTCCTATCAGCTGTTCGTAACACTTCCCACAGTGAAATGATGCACCTGCTGTTTTCTTTGCAAATTTGCATCATAGGATTGTTTTTTTGTTTTTCCTGCAGTATATAAAAATTGGTGTATCTCCAAAATAAAACTATGAAGACACTCAAAATAAATTTCCTGTGGTGGGAAACTATTTTTTGCAACTTTATTGTATTTAAAGTTTTGAGGGATAAACCTCTTAAATTTCTCCAAGTAGAAATATATGTAAACAAAACAAAAGCGATTTTCAATTTTTTTTGTAGTTTATTGCACTTTTTTGCAATTTATGTAATTACTATGGACTTAATGCATACATATTATTAAAATATGGGCTATAACAGTTGTATTGATGTATAGCAACTTGAAATGCTCCCACAAATGGCACTACAGCATGTTAAAAAAAAAAAAAAACTCTGGCGGACTTGGTTCTATAGTAGGTCTTAAAGGGTTAAATAAATATCGTCAAATAATCGTGATCTCAATTTCAGTGAAAATAATCGTGATTATCATTTTTGCCATAATCGAGCAGCCCTAACTGGGACTGTTGTGGAGAACGGCATCAATAAGCTAATAAGGAGAGAAAACTTCTACTGAGTAGAATTATTTCAGCTTATTGGTGCTGCCCTCCACGACTGTGGCATTTCTCACGAGGTTCCATTCCCGCTTTACAGGTTTTAGTATGTAGAGCTTTATAAACATGGTACACGTGATTCCAATTGTTATGTTAAGGGATGCTACAAAAATCTTAAAAAATCAGCTTTAAACAGGATAGATGGCCTCTTGTTGGAGGTTAAAATAAAAATATTCTTTGCCTGTTGACTATTTCACAATCGTAATCACGCCCCCCTCTTTGATTCCTTTTAGGGAGTCTCACCCTTGAACTTCACGTTGAGATTGAAATGCACACTTTGTCTTTGCGGCATTGAACTTTGATCTTTCAGTGAACTCTTTCAGTGAGCTGTTGGTCGTCCGTGATTGGGATCAGCCCTCTGTGGTTTGCACTACCTCCTCTTTCACACTTTTTAAAAAAAAAATTATTATATATCATTCTAGCTTCATTCTTCCTGTGACGTGTATCTGACTCCCTCTGTATGTGACTCATCTCACTTAGGTTTGTAAACTGAGTTTGTCAGTTGGACATTTTAAAATAAAATGAGGCGTAGAAACACGACCCCAGGCTGTGTATACTACCAAATTGCGTCAGACTGATGGCTGGGAAAAGCAAAACTTTAAACATGGCCTTTTTTAATGCATGATGCAACAGGAAGGTTGTTGAAATCAATGTTTGTAATAGAAATTTGGCTGAGGTAAGACCTGGGTTACAACTCTTCTGCTTTCACACACTGTTCTGGAAAACTGAGCACAATCTGCACTGGGATTTCCTTGCAGTTGATTTACTTTAAAGATATGAGTTAATACAGCGACACATCAGCCACGATGCACGACATGATCACTACAGTGTCTGCACCCCCGCCTCCACTTTGCTTCCAAGTGCTGACTGTGGAGGATTTGCGACTGCCTCACCACACAAATAATCTCCTGCAGCCTCCACATGCTGAGTGTTGGTTTCTTTCTACAACAGTCTCTGCACATGCATGCCACTTACTAAAACCTGCATTAAAAATGGATGCATTACATGTTTCAGCAGTCTTAGTGCGGCAGATACAGTAAACTAATGTTGAAAGGAAATCTTTCACAAGTGGATAAAGGTTTTAAAATTGGCAAATACAGTATTTGATAAACCCTGTTAGCTATTTGAAAATCGCTTTTAACAAAATATATATTTTTTGAGGAAAAGCTAACTAGACATGCCCCTTTTAAAATTATCCATCCATATTTCTTTTGCCGCATATGTGGGATCAGCTCAGGCAGACTTTGCTCGCCCTGGCCACGTCTTCCAGCT
Organism: Astatotilapia calliptera; assembly: GCF_964374335.1. Lineage (NCBI taxonomy): Eukaryota > Metazoa > Chordata > Actinopteri > Cichliformes > Cichlidae > Astatotilapia > Astatotilapia calliptera. The sequence continues at coordinate 23,261,628 of NC_137430.1, forward strand.
CATCCAGGGGGATACAAAGTTGTTCCCAAGCCAGCTGAGAGAGATAATATCTTCAGAGTCCTAGGTCTTTCCCAGGACCTGTTTCCAGTAGGAAATACTTGAAATACATGCCTAGGAATTGTCCAGGAGGCATCCTAGTCAGATGCCCAAACCACCTCAACTGGCTCCTTTTGACACAGACAGCCCTCCTCACCCTATTTCTAATGCGTGACTCATGCTTCGAAGGCAAATCTATGATGTAATTTACAATGTAATTGTGAATTCATTTTAACCTTATGCTATAACCTTTGATGTGCACCTCCTGAGAAATGCAACTACACATCAGACTGATGCAGCTCACAACGGTGTGAATGGCGTGGAGAGTTGCGGTGTAGGGTCAAGAGTGACTTCTGGTTTCGTCATAAATCAGATTTCCCAAAGAAGTCCAAATCAAGTTTAACACAGTCCAGGACACTTCTAAAGGAAACTCCTTTCTGTGGCTCACGCTTCACTCTCCCCTCACTCATGAAAAAGACCCCGATACTTAAACCCCTCCACCTGGGGTAGAAACGTTCCCCTGACCAGGAGAGGGCACGCCACCCTTTTCCAGCTGAGAACCATCATCTCGGACTTGGAGGTGCTGAATCTCATTCTCGACGTCTCATACTTGACCACAAACTGCTCCGGTGCAAGCTGGAGGTCACCACCTGTTGAAGCAAACAGAATGACATCATCCGCAAAAAGTAAAGATGAAATCCAGCCACTACCTCGCTACTTTTATCTTGGTGTTAACTTCTGCTTGACTGATGATTTAACTTGCGTTATAACATTTTATATGTAACACGAGTGGATGGGCTCCTGTCAGGTTGCACCAACACAAAAGAGCTGAGCCTAAGATAAACAGGCCTTAATGTGGGTAAATAACTGAAATTCGCTGAATCACCCATGACTCAGTTGGTACTGAATTAATATTAAATGCTCTAACCTTAGGTATATGCTTTAAAGTGCTATCAAAGCAGTGGAATGGTAATTCCTTGAAGAGAACAGCACGGTGCAGCTATGAACACTCCTTCAGTATCCAGCCTCACATACAAGGCAAGGCAAGTTTATTTGTATAGCACAATTCAACAACAAGGTGATTCAAAGTGCTTTACAGAGACATTAGAAACAAGAACAAATAAAAAGCATGATTTAAAATTGATTAAAACAAGCAAATAAACTAACTAACTAATTAACTAACAAACAAACAAACAACAGTATATAAAATCAAAACAGATAAAATCAGAACAGTAGATAAAATCAGTAGTTAATGTAAGTTTTGAAATTTAAGCTTAAAAGTGTGGATTTGGTGCTTTATTCAAATGCAGCTGAGAACAGGTGAGTCTTCAACCTGGATTTAAATAAACTGAGTGTTTCAGCTGATCTGAGGCTTTCTGGGAGTTTGTTCCAGATATAAGGAGCATAAAAGCTGAATGCAGCTTCTCCGTGTCTGGTTCTGACTCTGGGAACTGATAAAAGACCGGATCCAGATGACCTGAGGGATCTGGATGGTTCATACTGGGTCAGGAGGTCATTGATGTATTTTGGTCCTAAACCATTCAGAGCTTTATAGGCCAGCATCAGAACTTTAAAGTCTATCCTCTGACGGACAGGCAGCCAGTGTAAGGACCTCAGAGCTGGACTGATGTGGTCCACTTTTTTGGTCTTAGTGAGGACTCGAGCAGCAGAGTTCTGAATGAGCTGTAGTTGTCTGACTGATTTTTTTAGGTAGACCTGTAAAGATGCTGTTACAGTAATCAAGCCTACTAAAGATGAATGCATGGACTAGTTTTTCCAGGTCCTGTTGAGACATCACATCTTTTATCCTTGAAATATTCTTGAGGTGATAGTAAGCTGACTTTGTTATTGTCTTAATGTGTTTTTCTAAGTTTAGGTCTGCATCCATCACTACACCCAAATTTCTCGCCTGGTTTGTGGTTTTTAGATGTATAGATTGAAGTTCTCTGGTGACCTGTAATCGTTTTTCTTTGGCGCCAAAGACTATTACCTCAGTTTTGTTTTTGTTTAGCTGGAGAAAATTGTGGCACAACCAGTCGTTAATTTCCTCAATGCATTTACCAAGAGCCTGTACAGGGCCTTGATCTCCTGGTGACATTGTGATATATATTTGTGTGTCATCTGCATAGCTGTGATAGTTTATTTTGTTGTTGTTTATAATCTGTGCCAGTGGGAGCATGTAGATGTTAAACAGAAGGGGTCCCAAGATGGAACCTTGGGGAACTCCACATGTGATACTTGTCTGCTCAGATGTGAAGTTACCTATTGATACAAAGTATTTCCTGTTTTCTACGTATGTTTTGAACCAGTTTAGTACAGTTCCTGAAAGACCTGTCCAGTTCTCCAGTCGTTTGAGTAATATGTTGTGGTCAACTGTATCAAATGCTGCACTGAGATCCAGTAAAACTAAGACTGACATTTTTCCACTGTCTGTATTCAGACATATGTCATTGAACACTTTGGTCAGAGCGGTTTCAGTGCTGTGGTTCTGTCTAAAACCTGACTGGAAGGCGTCGTAGCAATTATTCTGTTTTAAGAAGTAACTGAGCTGTTGAGAAACTGCTTTTTCAATGATCTTATATTAAAAAGGGGATATTTGAGATCGGCCTGTAGTTGTTCATTTGTGTCTTGTCAAGATTGTCCTTTTTCAGTATAGGTTTGATTACAGCAGTTTTTAGTGATTCTGGAAACACACCTGATAATAAAGAAAAGTTGACGATCTGTAACAGGTCTGACTCTAAAGTCTTTGAGACCTTTTTGAAAAAACTTGTTGGCAGGACATCTAAACAGGAAGAGGAGGAGTTCAGTTGACCTAAGATGTCCTCCAGGTCTTTGCTGTTAATAGAGTGAAACTGTTTCATGGTGTTTAAACTGTTTTTTGGTGGACACAGTACATATCCTGGATCTGCTGTTGATGTACCAATTGCTTGTCTAATTTTTTGGATTTTTTCCAGTGAAGAATTTGGCAAAGTCATTGCAGGCCATGGTTGAATGAAGTTCAGCTGCCACTGACACAGGAGGGTTTGTTAGCCTGTCAACTGTAGAAAATAAGACCCGAGCATTATGGCTGTTTTTAGTGATGATGTCAGAGAAGTAGGACCTCCTTGCATTCCTCAGTTGTAAATTATAATTGTGAAGTTTCTCTTTATAAATGTCATAATGAACCTGGAGGTTTGTTTTTCTCCATCTGCGCTCAGCTTTCCTACACTCTCTTTTTTTCATTTTTCACCAGTGTGGAGTTTCTCCATGGAGACTTTTTCCTTCCAGAGATAACCTTCACCTTAATGGGAGCAATAGTGTCCATTACATTTAACATGTTAGCATTGAAGCTATTGACGAGCTCATTGACTGACCCTCTGGACAGGTCAGGTGTTAATGGGAAGACCTGGTTAAAAATTGCACTACTGTGTTCAGTTATACACCGTTTTGTGATCACTGTTGTTGATATATTTGTGTGGGCTGAGATTTTACTTTCAAAGAAAACACAGTAATGATCAGACACGCCCACATCAGACACAGTAACCTTTGAAATGCTCAGGCCTTTGGAGATCAGTAGGTACAACTCACTATAAACTTTTTCCTTGTCTTTACCACCTCTCGTTCCTGTACACCTCGCTTCCCAGTACTCCTGTCTACTTTCTTAAACATCCTGCCTATCCCACTTATTCTCTGTCAACCTCTTTCTTTGAATACTTTCTTGTACTCCCTCATTCCACAGCCAAGTTTCTTTGTCCTCTTTGCTCTGTCCAGAGGACACACCGAACACCTTCTTGGCACTACTGCTGAACTTTCCCCAGTCATCTGATAAGTCTTCCCTAGCACCCAGACCCCGTCTCAAGTCCTCCCAGAACTCTGTGCACTGTTCTTCCTTCTTCAGCTCACAACAATTGAAATCCTAAACTGTTTTTTTCTCTGTATTGGATCCATTAGATTGCATTACCGTACATTAGCTCCCTCAACTGCTAATTCTCATACATGAACATAGATCATTTGTTGAAATAGCTGAACCACTTAAACAGGATTGATGAAGAGTGTGCTTAGATTGAATTATGTTACTAATGCATTTAAACTTCTCTCATTTTCTGGCTAAAGCTAAAATATTAAAATGTCTTAAACTCAGTTTTGCCGGGTCTCAAACCGCACATCTCTAGCCCCGGTCTACACATTTGGATCATGCAGTGCAAATTCAGTATTAAGAGCGTGCTTTATTGTCTGACTCAACCTTTCAGGCTTTTTCACATGTTTAAAAAAGCATTGACTGTAAAATGTCTAACTTAACAGTTCTAGCTCAAGCTAAAAACTGGAAATGCTTATGAAACAAACTGCGTTGTGTGTTTAAGATGGGTCACACTTTTGTTTTTCTTTTCGCCGTAATGAATATATTTGAGCAACGTGCATAAACTCGAGCTCTTGGAAAGAGTCTATTTTCACACTGCTCTTTGGTTCCATGTCAAGTTTAATTAGTTTCATTTAAAGTAGAACCCAAATAAGTAGATTCTGTTCATCTCTTTTCAGTCTGAGAAAACGTGTCCAGCTTTTTTAGGTTTTCCTTACCTGGATGATTGAGCGTGCATCAAAATAATTTAATGTACTGTTAAAAAGTCTTAAATGTAGCTGTAGATATGTGGTGAAAACAGCTGCATTTGTTAGTTTCTGTAATTGAGACAGACTGTAATTCACAGGTCAGATTTTAGTCACTTTTGAGTCTTTCATGTTTCTTTTCAGCCCGTTGCTTAACATTACTTCTGTCAATATTAGCCTTCAAAAAAAAAGAAGTGTAAGAGGTTTAGATCATATGCACTTAAAGCACCCAGGTAAATATTTAGACTTTATGTGGAAAACGTGGGGATGAATGTCAGCGTCGGGTTTTGTTCTTGACTGTTTAAACACGGCTTGTCCTTTCAGGCCACACTTGTCCTCAAAGCGAGAATGCGAGTCTTGTTTGTTCGGCCTCGGCACCATACGCAACCTGGTGAAGGTGGCAGGCTGGGCGATAGGGCTCTGATTATGGCATCACGAGGCTTTGATAAGCAGGGGGAGAGGGATATCTCCTGCCTGCAGTTCTTTAATAGAGGTGCTGAGTGAAGTAAGAGATCCAGTTTTGTCATGGTGGAGGGCGCTGACGCTTGTTGTCACCAAAAACCGTGCTTTTGATAAAGCTCACGTCATGAGCGAGGTAAGTCACTGAAACTGCAGAAGAAGTGTTGATCTTATTCAATTTACTCGTTTTTTTTCTGCTCTCTTTTTTTCCCTACTATGCTTCCCTCAGCTTGTTCTCATACGTGCCTTCGGTTGTGGAAAATTCTTGCACCCCTTCGAGAATCCTTCACACGTTGCTTCCACCTCGAGGGATTCACCGTGAAACCATGATATGAATGAGGGCCCTGTAAAAACAAACAACGAGATCATTTAGCTACACTCTGAGGGCTTCACTCGTCTGGATAATGCGCTGCAGGGTTTTGGATCAGTAATTAAGTGCTGAACGGTTGATGGTGATGTGGATGCAGGCTGATGCTTCAGTTCATAGCAAAATAGCACAGATCTGCTTGGTTATTGGTCCTTAAAGCTGAATTCTTGACTCTGGAGGTCACTGAGGTGCAGTGAGTCTGCTCACTCCTGTTTTTAGGCACTTGTTTAAAAAAAAAAAAAGGGGGGTGGAGAGAGATCTGAGAAATTGAACCTTGGGTCAATATTGAACGTTTTCTTGAAAGCCTTTTATTTTCAGCCCGTCCTCCGTTCAGCAGAGGGCTTACCGCTGCTGTCACCTTTGTGTGGCATGCAAAAAGAAGCATGGTGTTACAGGCTATGGGAGTCAGTTTTCCACACTCTTCCTGCACATGCCTGCATGTCTGATCATCTGTTGACCTATAATTATTATTAACCAGAAAGTTTCCCGCTTAAATTTTCTCATCTCGATGGACTTCATAATCTTCGTGTGTCTAGGGGACCTTTGTACATCACACAGGTGCTGTAGAAGGTGTAGAAAATGTGATGTGAGCTATAAAAAAACGATAAAAATATTTTACAGCGTGCTTGTAAGTAACGACATTTTTATTGTCATTTTAATTGAATTACTAGTAGTTAAACTGAAGTTTTGTAGTTTAAACCCATCAGAAAAGTATTTGATAACAATAAGAGTACAGTACCATCTGTGCTAAAACTTTGAGCCTAGACACAAAACTATCATCACGTTTGCTGTTGCTCCCTGCAGCACAGGAAAGCCTAGTGTAGGACCACCATGTTGGGAACATTTAACAGGGTGTCAAATGACTTGCGATCCCCGAGTTTTGCCACCTGCTGAATGGTGTCTGAGCAGGTACTCTTGTCATATCGCTGCAGTCCATCCTTTTCTCAATATCTCACCGGGAGAGACGGAGCAGGGCTCAGCGGGTTACTGCGTCGTGCTGCAGGAAAACAGATCTCTTATCACCCATGTGATCCCTGTTGGAACTGATCAAAGCTCATGGCTATGGTTTCTGACTTTAAAGCTCATGTTGAAGAAGAGATGACCTAACTGATGTGTTCACAGCTAGGACAGATCGCCCTCTAGTGGTAGTTTTAAGTGAGGCGCACACTTGTTCATTCTGAGCTGGGTTTTCAGCATGCACTCTTAGACATATGCATATCTCTTCTAACATAGGGCGAGAGGCGGGGTACACCCTGGACAGGTTGCCAATCTGAAGCATTTCCTCATTCTTATTTCACTGCTGTCTTGTTTATTTTCATCTTTTGTTGCAGCCAGAAGCTCCTGCTGCTTCATCACTACACGGGTCTCCGCGCCCAGAAGAGGAGGATGATGGGGACCTGAATAAAGCCTTGGGTGTCCAGCGCTTCCAGCAGATCCTCACGCCTGCTGCTGCCGTGCCTGATAAGGAGCACCACATTTACCATGACGAAGACATTGAATGTGAGCGTGCACAGAAGCTTCATAAAGCATGGAGATGCTTTCAGTTGTGTGCGAACAGCTCTGAAATTGATGTATTTATCTGTGTTTCAGACCACCGACACTCCTCTCACCACATCCACCGGCCTCTGTCCAAACTGCCCTCTGACGTACGCAGGAGGAAGGGCAGCAAGAAAAGGAAGAAGGATAAAGATCACAAAAGCAGCCATCCTCTCTGCAGTGTCCCCATAGAGGAAGGTGAAGATGAGGAGGAAGAGGAAGAAGAGGGGACAGAGCTAAATTCTGTTCTGTCAGAGCGATCTGAGTCAGAGAGAACCAAAGATGTGGAGGTAATCATTTTATTATTAGATTCATTTGAGTCTTTTTAACACAGTGTTTGGGAGCAAATAAGATAAAACCCCACGAGAAGCGTTATTTGATACAAAAATTGGTTGAAAATGGGTTTTAAATACAAATTTGCTTCGAGAAAATGGAACAATGTGATGTAACTTTTCTCTTTTAAACCAAATTGAAACCTACTGTGTACCTTTAGGCTTGTTCTAATTTCGGGAGTAATTAAAAGCTTGAATTATGTTGAATTCTGGGTTTTGCAATTGTCTGACAACTTTTCACCTTTGATTTTCTACTTTAAGCATAAAGAGACTTTTTTTTTTTTTTTGATTTGCTGACCAAAGCTAGACCAGAATAAATGTTGATGGGTTCCTGAGGCTTGGTGGAATTTGAGAAGAAACTCTATACTCTTAAACAAACACTAATCAACACTGGGCAGGAAAAATCCCCCTTTTAATAGAAGGGAATGTCAAACAGAACCGGACTCGGAGTGGGTGGCTATTTGCCTCAACCCACTTGAATGAGTTCGCATAAAATCAACAAGTAATAATCAAACGATTGCATGAAACTTTTTGCTCCCTTTGAATTCATACTGAAATCCAGCAACATCTAAATAACTCTGATTTATGTGCAAAAGTCTCCACAGGCTTTGTTTCTCCATTGTCTGGATGTGAGAGACGTTAGATTTATCTGATTTATTTATTTTTGACCGTGTTACAGGAAGCAGCACTCTCACGCTTCCTTTTCCCTCCACAGTTCTTCGTTTCCGAAGATGACCATGTATCCAAAAGTGTCAAAGAGAGCCCACACTCGGTCCGAAAGCTCGACATCGTACCGCAGTCCGGTGTGGGAGGTGAACATGAAGACGCAACTTCCACAGAGTGAGTCAAGTGTGCTTCATAGACTTCAAAAAGAAGTGAAAAAGGGCGTGATTGTTAGGTTGGTAATCATGCCTTACCTGCCGCGATGACTGCTTAATGCATGTTTTTGTCTTTTTTGATGAAATGTCCTCACAGCCATCCTGTTTGGGTGAGAGCACTGAGGCTCACGCCTGTTCGGGGGGCGGGGGTGTGTGATGCACTGTACGTTACCATGTCTCAGGCATCCAGTGAGCCTGCTGGGCATGATCAGATGGACCAGAGGAATCCTGTCCTCAGAGACCCATATATCACCTGTTGCTACTCAGCAGCCCTGACTCCACCTGTGACATTTACTTTGTTCCTTTTTAAAGAAATCTGAGCTTGAAAGAAGCTGCACATACACCTTTTGCTTATTTTGAGTCGATTAGAGATCAGCTTAACCGCAGAAGATTTGTCTTTTAAACCATTCTTACCTAAAGTGGAGGAAGTTGACTTAAAGACGAGGTTGTAAAGTAGCGTTTACGCTAGACGGTAAGTTAATTATGTCTATTTTTGCTGGATGTGTTGTTAAAATTCTTTGTCCTCTGTCCACTTTTTTGCTTTTTGCAGCTAAATGTGTAACTTGCTCCGTGAAAGCATTTATCAGAGTAGGAGAAGCAGTAGAAGGCTGTAATACTTCGACAATGTTAGTCCTGTTAAAACGAAATAACTATTGGGAGGATTTTTATGTGTGGTTGAGTGTGCACAGTTCCCAGTTTTTAAAGGGGGAAATGTTCAATCCTAAAGATAAAAGATGAAAAACAATCCTTTTTTTACTTCTAATCTTTCTGCTCTTCTTTAGTAAACTGCCTTCATCTGAGCCCTCCAGCCCCACTGCCCAGTCAGTCCCAGCCGAGCACACGCCACTGACCCGCGTCTCCTCCGCCAGCCGCAGTTACGACCTGACAGAGCGTCGACGCACGGGCAACATGACGGGTGCCGAGCAGGCCAAGTACCAGCGCATCCCCACTGATGAGAGCGAAGCTCAGACGCTGGCCTCTGCTGACCTGGACGGCATCAAGAGTGAGTGCGAATCATTTGGCAAGCAGATACTAATCGTGGCTTAAGTTCAAGCCTACACAGACTAAAAGTGTAAAGGGGTATTTGACATAGGTGCCCTCCAACTAGCCTTCTGTGGTTGTGTTTGAGGGGTGTTTTTGAAGGAAACGCACTTTGAGCGTTGATTGAAGTGAGATGTAATGTGAGCAATAAAGCGTTTCTCTCCTGCTTTTTATTGGCTGTTGATATTGTTAAAAGAGGACTCGTTACCTCTTTATGTTTTGTGTATTCTGGTAAATATGTAGCATTCTTTTTATCTGTATTCTGGGATCACCAGTGGCTCACATGACTGCCTGTATGTAAAATGAGCTCCTTGTAATGATAAACCCAACAGATAATCATCTCCTTACTCTGCAGTTTCTGTCTGCTTTACAAAATGATGATTGTTACAGCTTGCAAGGTTGGACAAAAAATAGTACAAAGTATACTTACCTGCTCAGCAGTACATAGTGACTTATTGTTAAACATAGAAAGATGTTTTCTTAAAAGAAAACGACGGTGATTAAACAGCATAATCCACCAAATCTCAGGCTGTAAAGGTTTGTTATTGTTTCTGCATCCTTGAGCCTCCGGTGGGCCATATGACTTCAATTTCGTCATCAGGTGAAGAGTGCAGGGCTTTGTGTGCACAAAAGAGTGCTTGCTAGCTTTTTGCGCATGTCCAGACTCTTATGAGGAGAGACAATAGACTACAGTACATCAACTCTGCACACACTCTTCAGGTGGATTCCAGAGAAAGCACAACAGGTATGACTACTCATCTGTGGTGTCTCCAGCTGTCTGTGTCTGCTTTGCTCTTTGCCTAAGACTAAGTATTTATATGCAGTTTGTGGGCAAAATGTCTGAGGTGATGGATCTATTAGAGTATTTTATTTATTAGTAAAAAATCCAACCATTGCTTTTATTGATTTATTCAACAAAACTAAGGTTGTCATAGGTAGAGAGGTGGGATACAGGTCATTGTGATACAGATAATCACATATTTACAATCATCAGTTTGTCTCTGGACTGTGAATGCAAAAAAGAAAAAAGTCCCATTGATGGTCAATCAATGGGACTTCACTTTTTTTGTTTTTTATCCTGGTTTGAAAATGTTTCATGGATAATAAAGATAAAGGCCCTACATTTCCTGCTTCTAAATTCATATAAAACTGATGTTATTGTAGTCTTCGGCTGATTCAAAATCCCGTGGCGAGAATATCACCCCATTAGAGCACTTCACTGTCAGACTGTGGGCTTACTTGTTGGATCATAGAGTAACTAAAAGTAAAATGGGAGGAAGAGCTTTCAGGCTCAAACTGTGAATTTGGGAAACAGACACCCTCTTTACTTTTAAGAACAGGCTTAAAACTCCTTTTTGATAAAGCTTCAAGATGGGGCTGGATTAGATGACCCTGAACCCTCCTGTAGTTGCGCTGCAATAAGCCTAGGCCTCTGTGGGCTTCCCACGGTGCTTCTTCTTCACTCATTTCTTTTCACTGTATTTGCATTAGCAGTTATTAAACTCTGGCACTCCACATTGTGTCTTTCTCCCGTCCGTCTCTGCTCACCCTAACTGTCAGATGGCCCCTCCTCCCCGAGCCTGGTTCTGCGGAAGATTTCTTCCTGTTAAAAGGGAGTTTTTCCTTCCCACAGTCACTAAGTGCTCGTTCAGAGGGGCTGTGTGATTGTTGGTTTTCTATCTAATATTTTAGGATCTTTGCCTTACAATAAAAGTGCCTTGATGTGAGTAGATTATTCTTTTGTTTTCAGGAAATCTCCTAACTACACCTTTTACAAAAAGTTTAAAACACACTGTTGGGAATGTCATTTTAAAAATATGGTATTATTCACGCGTTACTCTTTCTTGTAGATATCATTTGCTGTTAATCTTCACCAGCATTAACACAAACTTTGTACTTTGCACTAAAACATGTTCTGCGTGTTAAAGAAGCTGGAGAAATGATTAAATACAGCTGAACTGATAGCTAGTCACTTTGCTTAGATTCCTTCGCAAACATCAGGGTGAAGGTGTGGGGCCCTTCTCTGTTTGACTGCAGACTGCTTTCCACTGCCCTGTGACATTCCCAGCCCCAAGCCCAGCGTGGGGTAGTGTCCAGGGCCGAGGTGATTTGCGTCAGGGAGCCGACTCCTCCGCAGAGAGCAGCAGCTTATCAGAAACTGTGGCAGACAGGCCTGCATTATTAAATTAGCTGTTCCCGCTGTCAGATGAGGGCCCTGGACTCGGGCCTGAGCCAACATGGTGGCTAATTGTTAAATCCGGACCTCTGTTTCCAACCTTTAATCATTAAAGGAGTGAAACCAGAGGAAGAATTAAGTAGACCCGAGGGCCAAAACAAGGCAGCTGAGGATGGAAGTGTGGGCGTGATATTTGGTCATTATGAAAGAGGTGAGCCTGCAAACAGGTTCACTGTCACATACTTTCTGTCCTCTTTTATCTACCTCCCGCCACCCTAAATCATCCTGGGAAAGTGTCCGTCTCTGGCTGCCGCTCAACAATAGGAATTATTAGATCACTGTCCCTCCCCTTTTGTTCGACCCGAGCAAATTAGCACCTCTGCTCACTGATGCATTCTGAAAGCTTCAGCTCCGGCGGGGGTCAGGAGCCGGTCAAGAAGTGGCGACTTTTTCCAATTTGTCAAAACAAGTCCAACACTTAAGTTTGAGCAGCGAGGAGGGTTGGGGTCACGCAGTAAGGTGGCTGCGCCAGCGCCAGATGCTCTCGATGCCTGCAGCAGAAACCCTCCTCTTCCTTAACGCCAGCCAGGGCTCATTTTTTTTCCAGGTTCTGCCCCAAAGTGCAGGCAAACATCATGTAGTGACCTGACAAGGGGCCCTCCCAATAAAACCTGAAGGTTGTACGAGTGACGCGAGAACCAATGAGTCAGTTCTGGACAGAATTTCATCTTTTGTCCTGGCGAGGCCTGCCCGGTTATCAGATAATGAGTTAAAGCCTTGATGAAGAACCAGAAAAGCCTCAGTGTTTTTTACGTAGGATATGCAAGCTCTGATAATGGTAAGCTTTGATATTTTTTTAAGGAAAATTTCACTCGTTTTTGTGTTGAATGTGTTTTAACTTATTAACAGATCAATTTAGAATAAACAGGATGTCACAAAAGGTTGTAGTAGAAGTCCTGAAAATATAATAAACTTGGATGTTGTGGTTGTATGTTTGAGTGAGCTCAGAGAAAAGATGCTTGTTCAACAGATGCAGACTGTCATTTAAGGTTGATGTGAGCTTTTCGGGGTTTGTGTAGGCTTTCCTGTTCAATGATCCGGTTTTCATGGCCACAGTTAATGCATTTAAATGTGAGATTGAGTCGAGGCTCCCTTATGGTCTCAAAAATAGTGTTTTAGTGTTAAAACCTAAGTAATTGGATGTCTGTTGCATATTTCTTGTTGAAGAGCAGGCCTGTTCATTTTCTCAAGTTTATTTGTCAGTGTGAAGCTGTCATCTCCTCGGTTTCTGAATTCAACTTGAATGAATCAGCGGATCTGTTGATCTTTGAACTTCCAACACCTGACAGAACCATTTGTCTCTGTCATCATGTTTCTTTCTCCTCATCCTTTCAGTGGTTGGTGTGTTGCCAGCATGAGTAACTCTACTCCCTTAGATACAAAGCGAAGAGGCCTGTGATTAAATGGGTTGAGATTTAAAAGGGTGGAAGGTCAATGTGTGCCGTCTCTGGGCTAAAGAAACAAAATGTGCCATACAAACTAAAGACCTGATGCTGTTGTGTTGCATGGAGCTACAGTTTGCTGCATGTTTATTTCCGTTACTCCAGGTCATCGCTTTGAAGATGTTCCTGGCATGCGCCGACACCTGGTCCGGAAGAGCACCAAGAACCAAGTGGTGCACATCGGCAAGGACCACAAGGAGCCGACCACTCGCAGTCGCAAGCAGGATCGCACCCCCCATGAGGTGAGACAACACCTCACACTGACGTCGCACAGGTGTCTTAAATTGATGTTGTTAGTAAGCACTGCATTTTAAGAAACTGCATAAAAATCTTATTATAGCACATTTATAATCTACTGGGCTGAATTAAGAATAAGGTCTTAAATTAGCTTGTGTGTGGTAGTCTGAATGACCCTAATTGAGATAAAGATGTCGAGATAAAACTGAGGAAAGTCAGAGTTTGAATTGGAAGCTGTCACCTCAGTGAAAGTTTAAGAGTTTCTTTGATTTTTCAAATTATTTCTTTACCTCAGGGATCTTTGGAAGAGATGAGTTTAAAGACGAGCAGCTTTTAAAAGTGAAACTCTTCCACTTTTGTAGTGGAAGTAAACAAACAAGTTTGTGTGGTGAGAAAGTAAATAGCAGGGCTTTTAAACCCAGTCGTAATTGGTTGGCTCTGTTTTCTACTTCAGATTTCAAATCCTTCAAAGTCCAGGAAATGTTTTCTCTTCTTTCGCTCTCAAATTTAGCAGTGGCTCGACTCTTTTGCCGATGGGCTGGGGAGAGAAGGAGACAATTAAAAATGAATGAGTTCGTTCTTTCCTTTCACACACGGAAAGGAAAAAAGAGGGGAGCTTGGGTAACCAGACACTGGGAGCTCCTGAGAAAGGGGGAGCTATGTTTTATTAACACGCACACACAGATTCCCATACGCAGCTCCGAGCCCCCAGCAGCCCCAGTAAACAACAGGTCCCTGTCAGGTGTGTGTGATGAGGAAGAACTACTTGTGTGGGGATGTGTGTGAAAGTGAAGGTCCCGTCCTTTGTGGCACTGTCGGTCGGGTCAGCGTTTGAGTCGTTTCCTGCACCGTTTGCAGCCGGTGGTTCTGTACCGCTCTGCCTCGTGGACAGAAGGCGTCCACAGATGCGGACAGATGGCTCGTCAGAAGGTGAGGCTGGATGGCCGGCAAGAGTCAGGTTTGATCGTGTGAGCGTGACTTCACAGGCATGCAGCAGGGAATAAGGGAATATTTTGCAGCTTGTTTTTTTTTTTTTTTTTGGACATCATTACTCGGAGGACTTCGACTGACCCAGCATGGCGTAATTAATCTCTCCCTAACAGATCCTGATCCTGGCAGCTGGGAGACTGCTGCTGCTGATGCACAGCAGTCTTTGTAGTTGCTTGTTTTTCAAGTGCAGCTGGATGTGTAAATTGTTTAGTTTGTAATAGTTGTAAACACATTTTAAGCATGCTTGAAGTGGTTATTAACATTGTAGTTGCTGCTTTTAAGCTATATTTTGGCATCGAAAGAAGCTTTTTGACAAATGTAGTTGTAAAAAGTGCATCCAGCTACATCACATTTTGTTGGAAACTACAAATTTGTACAGTTATAAAAACTGCTTTTGGATGCTCAAGGGGAAGAAAGTTAAGGCTGTACAGATTCTACTCTTAAAACTTAGATTAAGGATTAACAACACTTATCTTTGTGTGCTGAGTATGTTTTTTTTAAGATAGCTCACTTCTGGAAAGCATGACATGAATCACTAAATTTTCCCCTCCTCATTTCTTAAGTTTTGAGCAGATATGTGAACGTATGAGTCAAGGCAAGAGGAATCAGAAATGTTAGCGCCAACATTTGTTAGGTCCTCCTGCTGTTATTTGTGTATTCTAGCTTTATCCTGTGCCTCTTTTAATATGCTAAAGTGAATGATGGGTTTCTTCATCCACCACCATAGCGCCTTTCTCCTTCAGGTGTGGAGACATCCTCGAGCGTGGCATTTGAGATTGATTGCAGGATCAAGGGCAGATGAGATGAGGCACAAAACAGAAATGAGAAAAGTTGGACAAAATGACCAGTCAGAGTGCTTTACTCACTGTTTCTGTGTGTTTGGCACGGATGTGCAAGTGATGACGTGTGGACCGTATGCATGTAAACCACCTCAGGTCTTTGTGGAGCTGAACGAGCTGACAATGGACAAGAACCAGGAGCTGCAGTGGAAGGAGACGGCCCGTTGGATCAAGTTTGAGGAAGATGTTGAAGAGGAGACGGACCGCTGGGGGAAGCCTCACGTCGCTTCGCTGTCTTTCCGCAGTTTGCTGGAACTCAGAAGGACCATCTCCCACGGTAAAGAGAGAGACTGAGTGTGTTTGTGTAAGCTGTATGCCTGAAAGTCTCTCGTCTGGTTCATAGACGACTGAGCTCAGCTTGCTTGTGTATTTGCAGGTGCGGTGCTGCTGGACCTGGACCAGAAGACCCTGCCTGGCATCGCCCACCAGGTGGTGGAACAGATGATTATTTCTGACCAGATCAAAGCTGAGGACCGGGCCAACGTCCTCAGAGCCCTGCTGCTCAAACACAGGTGATTGGCAGCGCCTCAGTGCTACAAATAAGCTAGCAGAGATTTCATCTTACAGAGGCATTCAGTGCCATTTGAGGTGAACCTGTTCTTGTTAATGATCTGAAAAAATGTGGCACATGCTGTGCACTGCAATGGCGATGATGTCTCAAGGTAGTTAAATGATAAATTGCAAGGTGTGGAAAATGGAGACC
The DNA here is from genome assembly GCF_964374335.1 of Astatotilapia calliptera. NCBI lineage: Eukaryota > Metazoa > Chordata > Actinopteri > Cichliformes > Cichlidae > Astatotilapia > Astatotilapia calliptera. The sequence continues at coordinate 23,277,305 of NC_137430.1, forward strand.
GGATATATGTATGTGCACAAACAAATGGAAGCTGGTTAAACTGTGTTTTCTTTTCCTCACCGCTACACACTTCCTGCTATTAGATGGCTTCATGCTTGGTCACTACCTCTCCTCCTCCTGTTCAACCTCTCTCTCCCCACCTCTGCCTCCCCTAGTCACCCGAGCGATGAGAAGGAGCACAGTAGCCATTTCCCCAGGAACATCTCCGCAGCCAGCCTCGGCAGTCTGATAGCGCATCACCACAGTGTCAACCACACCAACCAGACAGAGCCGTCAGTGACCGACCCCCTCATGGGCACAGTTCGCGTTACGGGGGACACAGACACGCACATCGACATGGAGAAGAATGAAGTGCAGGTAAGTCCGAGTCTGCAGAGTTTGCAGAATATCACAGGGATCTTTACCGTCCTTATTTACACTTCCTGTGTTGTTTCCAGCAGAGAGAGCCAAGCATTGGACCTGGTATGCATCGGTCCAAGTCCAAACATGAACTGAAGCTGCTGGAGAAGATTCCTGAAAATGCCGAGGCTACAGTGGTCCTCGTGGGTAAGTTACTCATCTGTCCATGAACTTCTCTTACAGCATCAGCAGTTGTGGCACACAGGTACATCTTAGGCCCCTGAAGGTTCTCATCTATATCAGATAATATGGCATCACATTGCCTAGCAACCATCAATCAACAGGCTAAGATTACCCATTTATAGGTTTTTATGCACCTACAACACTTTTATAAAAGCATGGTATAAATTTAATGTCATGATTGTAACATCTAATTTATACCCAGAAAAACTTGAATTATATATGAAATCATCATGTCCCCCAGCAACCACCTAGCAACAGACTAAAATCACAGGCCAGGTAATGCTGTACCACTAGTTGTTTTTTTTTGTTTTTTTATAACTACAGTTAGTCTAAAAACCGGTTACTACTTACAAAACTTTGCCTTTGGTTGCATGTAGCGCTTTCTGCACACTGACCATTATGTCCTGTGGTTTCCCAGGCAGCGTGGACTTCCTGGAGCAGCCCACCATGGCGTTTGTGCGGCTGCAGGAAGCGGTGGAGCTGGAGTCCGTCCTGGAAGTGCCAGTGCCGGTCAGATTTCTCTTTGTTTTGCTGGGACCCGCCACTACAAGCATGGACTACCACCAGATAGGACGCTCCATCTCCACCCTCATGTCTGATAAGGTGAGTGGTGGTGCTGATTTAGACAAGGGGTGTCAAAAATAAGCCCCTGCAGCCAGGATTGGCCCAGCAAAGGCTCTAATCCGGACCACTGGTCAACTTTGAAAAATGTGAAGGAGGACATAGAAGAATTTTACATTTATATGAAATAAAACAACACCTGTAGGTTTCTGTTGGCACCAATGATGTTGGGTAAATTGGTTTATTTCTGCCATCATCTTTCAGCAATTCCACGAGGCGGCCTACCTGGCAGATGACAGGCAGGACCTGCTGAATGCCATCAACAGCTTCTTGGACTGTAGCATCGTGCTGCCACCTTCAGAGGTGGGAGGTGATGAACTGCTGCGGTCTGTCGCCCGCTTTCAGAGGGAGATGCTGCGGAAGAGGGAGGAACTCGAGGTCAAACTAATGGCCAAAGAGCCTAAAAGCCTTGAAGAAAAAGGTAAGTGTTTCCGTTTCAATTAGGAATTTCACTCGATTTGATTTTAGGTGCCTTCTCATGGGTTTTAACGTAAAGCTCTGTTGTCACTCAGAGGCACTCCTCAAACCTTCGAAAAAGTCAGATGACCCCTTAGAGCGTACTGGGCGGCCTTTTGGTGGGCTGATACGAGACGTGCAGCGGCGTTACCCAAAGTATGTCAGCGACTTCAAGGATGCCCTGAACAGCCAGTGCATGGCCGCAGTTATCTTCATCTACTTCGCTGCCCTCTCTCCGGCCATAACATTTGGAGGTCTGCTGGGTGAGTCTGTGTGAGGGAATTGAGAGCGTATTCACGCCTCATATCGCAAATCCTCTCCGTGTTTTGGTAATAGTGGCCTCTTGATTAACCTTTTAACCCCGGGTCTGCCTCCAGGTGAGAAGACAAACGGCCTGATCGGTGTCTCTGAGCTGATTGTGTCAACATCAGTGCAGGGGGTGGTCTTCTGTCTGCTCGGGGCTCAGCCATTGCTGGTTGTGGGCTTCTCTGGACCTCTGCTGGTCTTTGAAGAAGCCTTTTACAGTGTAAGTTGCATAAAAACATATGAAGTTAATTTCAAAAATGTTAAAAATGCTGGTGACTTACTAAATAGGCAAACAAATGTGCTTAATGTCTCTGTGCTCACAGTTCTGCACATCAAACAACATAGAGTACCTGACGGGCCGCGTCTGGATCGGCTTTTGGCTCATCATCATCGTGGTCACCATGGTGGCCTTCGAAGGCAGCTTCCTGGTGCGCTTCGTCTCCCGCTTCACCCAGGAAATCTTCTCCTTCCTCATCTCCCTCATCTTCATCTGCGAGACCTTCATCAAGCTTGTCAGGGTACACATGAGACGTGAAAAGCTCCTGATTAGAAAAAGTTTTTGTTGGCACGCTGTGTGTTTGCGCCGCTGACGCTAAGCAGAGCAGACTAATCTCTGGACAGGGTTCAGAAGTCGGGGTCGAAATGAGCGTGTTTTTCTAACAAGCACACCTGAAATCTTTTCTGATTGATGGAGCCTGAATCCTAAATGGATTTAGAGTTTTAATTATGGTCCAGACTTATGATTTTTGGAAGATCTGCTATTTTTAGAGTTTTATGGCACGGACTTAAAAGGCATTTTGCTACGAGCTAATCTCATTTCAAAGAAAGAGTGGTTGCGATACCTGTTAATCTGTCTAAGAAAAGTAATCACAGCGTGTTTGCGTGAGCACCTTTTTATAATATGAAACTCTGTGTGCAGATTTTCAAGGAGCACCCGCTGAAAAGCTGTTCCCTCAACGGCACCGATGCAGACGACTTGGCGGAAAACATCACCCTAATGATGAAAAACAGCAGCCAGCCGTCGACTGTGAAGGTCAGCGGGGAACCGAACACGGCGCTGCTCTCTTTGGTTCTCATGGCGGGGACGTTTTTTATCGCTTTCTACCTGCGCAAATTCAAGAACAGCGCTTTCTTCCCTGGAAGGGTGAGGAGCTGAAATCTGTAATTAAGATCTGCAGCAAATATTTGATCTTGTTTGATGTGACACATTTTGCAGTCTTCTTTAAACCGCGCCGTCTGTGGTGTTTAGATACGCAGGATTATTGGAGACTTTGGGGTACCGATCGCCATTCTCATCATGGTTCTGGTGGATTACTCCATAGAAGACACATTCACACAGGTGAGACTCAGTGGACTGTGCAGTGTGTTTATCATGCAAAATATTGGAAAAATAAGGAACCTCCTTATCTCAGAGGTTGATGGGAGTCTGTCTCGTGTCTTCCTTACAGAAACTGAGTGTCCCCAGTGGATTTTCAGTGACGAATTCCGACAAGCGCGGCTGGTTCATCAGTCCGCTTGGATCAAATGGGGAATTCCCTATCTGGATGATGTTTGCCTGCTGCTTGCCCGCTCTGCTGGTTTTCATCCTTATCTTCATGGAGACTCAGATCACCACGTGAGTTTTGCTGGAGCCGCATCACACAGGCAGATGTTTGAAGAGTTGCTGGTGTACATTTATACGCTGCTCAAAAACTCCTTAAGGAACACTTTTTATTTTTTCCCCTGTGGACACTATCAAGTCAAAGTCCTGGGATATTGATCTGGTCAGTGTAGTAGCAGAGGAGGTTGTTAATCGGTTTCAGCTGCTTGGATGTTAATGAAATTAACAACACGCACATTAGAGGTGCAACAACAGAGAGAGGGACAGACCCCAAACCAGGAATGGTTTTACAGGTGGAGGGCACTGACAGTTTTTCAATAGTTTTGTATGAACGTCATTCAGTAATCAAATAAATAAAATCTGTTACGTTTTTAAAAGTACAAAACTATCAGATTCATATCCAAATGTGGGGTCAGACAAGTTTAGTAGAGAACTATTTGTAACTTTTTACTAAGAAAGAAATAAATGCACCTGGTCATTATTTATTTCCTAACTGATATTTCTAAACAGCCAGATCATTTTTTAATTAAACACAGTTGTACAGAGTAGACTGCACATTTAATAACCTCCTTCCAAAAACAGACAAACACCCTGTTACTGAAAGAGGGCAGATAATGTAACAGATGAAACACGGGGAAAATGTCACTCAGCTTTTTTTATGCAGGATATTAAAGTATAAAGATATTTATTTCAGTTTAACACTTTCTACAATGGCCTGCTGGGGGCAGTATTCCTTTATTTTTTTCCATTATTTTCTACATTTTTACCATAACTGAAATGGTAAACTACAGCAACAAAACATCAGCCGAGTTCTTTAGTGACCAACATTTTATTGAATCAGGAGATTCTCTGGAAGTTTTGTGTATTTTAGTCGTGATGCACAGTACCGTGCACAAGTTTAAACGTTTAACCACTGTTCATTTATTTGTTTTTCTTCCAAGGAGCCAGAATTTCTTATCATTTTTTCATCTTGACCAAAATTTCTGGACGAGTTTTGTTGGACATTGGCTGCTTTTACCACTCATGTCCAGTCCACTCCATGTACCTGACCATTTTCAGAGGAATATTTTGTTTGTTTATTTAAATTGCTCAGCACTGCCCTCATGAGACATTCAAGCATAAAATAAACTCCTTACTCAAGGGATGAACTTCTGTTGTGTCTACACATAACCAACAATTTAGCAAAGAGCCAGTGTGAAATGATATCTTTAGGGATTTTGTTACTAGCAGCCTGTCACAAAAACACACAATTAGTTCTGATTCCTTTAGTTGAATCTATGAAACTAGCAGGGTTGTCTGCAAAAAACTATTAGTCAAATTGACATGGTGTGCAGTGTGTCCTTAAAAAAGTTGAGGACAAAAGGAGTAGGTTTACCCAGAGTGAAGAATAAAGGTGGTCATACCAAAGATTGAATTTTCCAGCTATTTCCCAGTTTCAACCCATCAGATGTTTAAGCTGTTTTCTAAATGATGTGTTTAGTGTTTTAGCTTCTGTAACGCATCAAAATGCAGATAAACAAGCACACACACACAAAAAAAAAATGCCGTACCTCATCATATGTGATTAATCTGAAATGTGTTTCTTACGTTTGGCTCTGTCCCGGCTTCCTGCAGGCTGATAGTTAGTAAAAAGGAGCGCATGCTTGTCAAAGGTTCTGGTTTCCATCTGGACCTGCTTCTGATCGTGGTGCTGGGCGGCACCTCAGCTCTGTTCGGCCTGCCGTGGATGGCCGCTGCGACCGTTCGCTCGGTGACCCACGTCAACGCCCTCACCGTCATGAGTAAGGCCGTCGCTCCCGGAGACAAACCTCGCATCCAGGAGGTGAAGGAGCAGCGGGTCACTGGGCTTCTGGTTGCAATCTTAGTTGGTGAGTTCCAGACTTATCATCTTTTCTTTCCTCCCGTGGCTGTGTCCTGTGTGAACTTTACCCTTTAACGCTCTCCTCCGTTAGGCCTGTCGATCGTGATCAGCGACCTGCTGTGTCAGATCCCCCTCGCCGTGCTCTTCGGGATCTTCCTCTACATGGGAGTGATGTCGCTCAACGGTATCCAGCTAACGGAGCGGATGATGCTTTTGCTCATGCCACCAAAGTATCACCCTGACCACACCTATGTACGCAAGGTGAGAGGAACATGAAAACACACATTTACAGCCAAAGTAAAGGACGTGAGGATGGAGATGCTCTGCTGCAGCAGAAACAAACAGAAAAAGAAGTTTCAGGATTTTTGCGGTCTGTCACAAAAAAGATGTTTTGCACACTTAAAAACGCCGGAGTTCCCTCAGAGTGGTTTCCAGCTAGGGGAGACTTTATCTATGTTAATCCACACAACCTCTAAACGTTTATTTAAACCCCTAAAATAGTTTGCAAAGGTTATACGTATCTACATTTGGGAATTTTTTGAGCGCTCCCTGCAGAAACTGTTGTCCTTGTCAGATATGTGAGCGACCTCTCTATCCTTCAGGTCCGCACGCTGCGCATGCATCTCTTCACCTGCATCCAGCTGGTGTGTTTGGCGGTGCTGTGGGCCATTATGTCGACGGCGGCGTCTCTGGCTTTCCCCTTTGTCCTCATCCTCACCGTCCCCGTCAAGATGTTTGTGCTGCGACGGGTCTTCACTGTCAAAGAGATGGCATGCGTAAGTTAACCACAGGGGGGCGCAGTGCCCTGCTTTACGCTGACACACACTGTAGAGGTAAAAAAGGAAACGTAATTTAAATGTTATGATTAGAACTGATTGATAATATCGATAACATTTATGGCTCTGATGTTGATCCACAGAGATGGGTAGCACAAAACATCAGATCAAAATTTCACTAATTTTTAAAAAATAAAACAAATTTGCGATAAAATAGTCGTTTAAATGAGTCACAGCTGTTTCGGAGTTAGTTCAGGTTACTGAATGTGACTTCTTGTCTTTCTTTTAGCTGGATGCTGACGACGCAGAGCCAAAGTTTGACGAGCGCGAGTGTCACGACGAGTACTCGGAGATGCAAATGCCGGTGTGATCCACAGCGAGCCCTCGCATCGTCAAATCGCACCGAAAATCTGTCAGTTATCACCAGTTAGAGTTCTGGGACGGCGTCCTTCAAGCGATGTCCCTCTTCATCATCATCATCATCAAGACATTGAAATGCAGTATGTCAAAGGTTGCTTTGGCTTTTAACTTTTCACTATTTAAGAAGCTTTTCTGCTGCTTTAATAACAGTTTGTGTCTCAAATAATGGAAAAGCAGCTGGAAACTCTTCGCTTAGTTTATTTGTTTTTATTTTAAACATTTCAGGGGACAGGAGATACCGAATCAAATGACTTTATCTCGAGCTCGAGTTAAACATGTTAACAGTAGATAGACGTGTACGATTGATTTTTAGCCCTGAAAGTTGCTCTGATTCACATTGAATATGTGGAAGATATACGGGATACATTCCTTTATGCTTTATGAGTTATTGCTATTCACACTCTTTTCTTCACATTTTAAGATCACCAAGCGCCTTACGAAGGAAATATAAAGGTATTAAGATTTTTTTTCTTTATTTTGTCTTATTTTAGACAGCTGATCACTTTACACGAAAGCTTGTAGCACTTTTAACATAACAAAATCTGAACAATGACTGTATTTTATGTAATCAGTGTTGCTTTAGTTTGCTTCTTAAATGATCTGTGAGTGATTTTTAGCCTACTTTAACTATTTGTTGTTTTTGTGCAGAAAATGCAGCATTTTAAATGTTTATATTTCACCTGTGGTGAGTGAAGATCACCAGCAGGGGGAGATCTTGTGGGACTGTTATGACGTTCCATAAGAAAAAAGAAAACTGTACAAAAAAAATGCTATTTCTCTCTAAACTAATGACATCGTATCACATTTCTCATCGTGCAAACACTTTTTTTAAAACGGAAAATGACACTGTGGCTTATTAAGTGTACTTTAAAATGTCTCCACACACATATATATACACACACCCGTACACGTGTAGGGCACTAATGTAGTTTGTTCTGAGGTCTCATTTCTCCTGTGGTCGGTTAACGGTGGTTTCTTTGTGCCAAATGTCTCGTGTAAATAGTTTTGTGGTCAGAAAAATAAGCTGCACTTCAGTCACGTTAGATCTCCTCTAACTTGAAGGATTTCCAGCCTAATTTTAAATATTTTCACAGCAGGACATTCCTCGTTTTTAATATGTCACTCGCGATTGTGTCAGCCTGGTCGACAAAATTTCCAAACAACCTGTTTAGACAATCTCATGGATTGGTTAAAGCTTTGACTGTGTCAAATAGTTTAAATATTCAGCCCCTGTTACTCTCACCTACATGTTTCAAGCACTACGTTTCCCTCCAGGCGGGCCAGTTTCACTGTTGCTGTGATCTTGTTGCCTTTTTCATGTCACAGTCGCACAAAATCTGAAGTGCCTGTGGGACCATGAAGTGATCTGTGTCTCCTGTGTTTTAAGGATGGCACACGTTACAGTAGTTTGCACATTTGAGACATGCATAAATCAAAAATCTGTTATTTATCTGTTTATAATCTGTGGAGTAATTGCTGCTTTAGAAGCCTTAATCGGGTTACGTCACACAATATTTTTTTCTTCTGTACACACACGTTCAGCTGCAGCACGCCCACGGCAGTGAAGGCGATATTTATGAGAGGTTGGATTTGAGTGTCAGTTTTGTGTCTGCTTCTTGTGCCTGTGATTGAAGTGAAGGCAGTCTGTGTATGTCAAAGTATGCTGATGATTAAAAGTATGTGGATTCATTTCAAAGCAATAAAGTCTTCAGGCTATTGCTGATGTTCCCGTGTACAATAATGGTTCAAATATTGATGATGAATAAAAGTTCTTTTCTATCGTTTGAGTCTGTTTGGCTGTCTTTATGTAAAACACCTTGGAGGAAGGAGAAAAGGTAGATGCACAGAAGACATATTTAGTCCCAACTGCACATACAAGGAACTGGGCTCTATGATTGTCAACTATCACGTCTTGGTGCTGCTCTCCTTTCCACTGCTTTTCCACTGAAAGGTAGAGGAAGTCCCAGAGCAGCCATACCACCAAACAGAAATTATGCAGGTGGCAGCAATCTTCTCTTAATGATCTGGTATTTGACTAAAAAAGTTGTAAAATTAACATCCAAGAGTTTTTAAAATAGCAAAAAAGAGTTTGGCAGCACAAATATGATGGTTTCAATGAATGTGCAAACAAACATCAAGACTGAGTCTGCAAGAACACAATCTGACTCACATATTGGTCTATGATATGCTGTGAAGCATGAAGAAAGCATGAGTGTGTTCATGCATTCAATTTACTATTACATGGACGGTATATTCAAGAGTGTGGACAGGTGCACGGGTCTCACTCCTAATGCTGGCCACATATTAAAAGTGAGGGACCAGCAATGTGTGTGAGCAGAGGGCTCAGAGGACCAAGAAACTTTCTGATTCTCAGCAATAAAATCTGTAAAACCTGGAACCTGAAGGGAAGCCAGTGAGCAAAAAGTGTGAAGTGATATGAAAGTATTCCTGAAGCTTTAGTTTCAGTTTTAGTTAAAGGTCACAGGTGCAGGTTTTTTATGTGCTGGTAGTGCAGCGTTAGCAAAACTGAAGAGGTTTGTTCGTGTCTGTAAAAAAAAAAAAAAAAAAAAAAAAAAAAAAAGGCAATAATGGAAGACTACCTGAAAATAGAGAAAATCGGAGAAGGTACATATGGGGTTGTGTATAAAGGTAAGCAAAAGGCAACGGGGCAAATTGTGGCTATGAAGAAGATCCGACTGTAGAGTGAGGAGGAGGGCGTTCCCAGCACAGCTGTCAGAGAGGTTTCTCTGCTCCAGGAGCTGAAACATCCCAATGTTGTACGACTCCTAGACGTCCTAATCCAAGAATCTCGTCTCTACTTCATCTTCGAGTTCCTGTCCATAGACCTGAAGAAATACTTGGACTCCATCTGGCCAGTACATGGACTCTATGTTGGTCAAGAGCTACCTTTACCAGATTTTGGAGGGCATCTACTTCTGTCACTGTCGCCGAGTGCTCCATCGTGACCTGAAACCACAGAATTTGCTTATTGACAACCTGTGTCAACATACCCGAATAACATGATTAGTTCATAACCAGGCCCCCTGGAGAGGTTTAAGACGTTTTGAGGAGGTAATTTAGTCAGCTGTGTTGGATTGAGGACAAATCTAAAACCTGTAGGACACTGGCCCTCGAGGCCAGGAGTTGCCCACCTGTGGTCTAGGTGTTTTCCAGCTCAGGGCTTGTTGAGCGGACAGTATGACGCTTAAGAAAACAGTACAGCCTTTTAGCACATCTGATTCATGGCAGCTGACTTCATTTGCTGTGCAAAAACGTTTCTACCCTCATAGAGCACTTGACAGGTGGCTAGGGGGTTGAGCAGATCATCTGCTAGCTGGAAGTTGGAAGTTTGGTCCCAGTCTGCATAATTCTTAGTGGGCAAGATGCTAAACCCCACTTTGCTTTCCAATGTGTTCAGCGTGAATGTGTGTGAATGTTAAACAGAATGCATTGTAGAAATATGTGATGTATGAATGAGACATGACATATAAAACACTTTGAGTGCTCAAGTATAGTAGAAAAGCCCTGTTTGCCATAGTAACTTGGGACAGGCTGAGTTGTATTTGTAACTGAACTGATTGGAGCCTGAAAGGGGGTGTACATGTAGGAACAGGTGTTTGTGATATTTAGAAACTTGAAGCAAGACAGGAGTTAAATATTTAAGGGGAGAAACGAAAAGCAGTGTTAGTGAGTGACAGATGAAGGAGTCGGATACATTACAACAGGGGCATCAAGCTCTTTGTACTGTAGTTCATAGGGCAGATACAGCTCCACTTAGAGCGACCAGGTCCCAACAAAATAGATGTGCTTAGTTTTTTGTGTGGGACACATCACCAATTTGAATTTAAGTTATTGCTTAACCGTCAGAGGCCTCTACAGACACACTGTAGTTTGGACAGGACACAGAGGATATGTGAGTACATACTGCTGATTCATTTTCTCAGTGATAGTTTCATCATATTCAAAAAATCTGCTAAGCTTGTATGTTTTTGGTGAGCTGTATGACTCCAGAGATGTGGGACGGAGGAGGAAGAATAAAGATGCGATGCAGTCCCACTTAAAGAGGAACGTCGCCCTACCACAAGACTTACAGATGATTAATGTAAAATGCCCAAAATCAGACCTGTGATGTGTTTTTAAATCCTTTATATTACATATTTATGAATGTTACACTGCTTCACATTTACATGGATGGACATTTACTCAGCTGTTCCATCCATCTGTCAGTCTTTTCTCTTCCACTTATCCAATTCAGGGTCGTGTGTGTGTCTATTAATGGATAGTTTGCTTTAATAAAAATCTCTAGCTTAGATGATGATAAACTGAATTTGTATCATGTGTTTATAAAGAAACAATGGAAAGTTTGGAATCTTTTGTAAGACACATTTTCAAATTATAGCCAGTAACAAAAAATAAACATGTATAATAAAAAGTAATATAGTCTCCTTTTTCATAAGCCCACCAGAGGTTGCCACACACTGGTTCAGCTTTTACTCGTGACGGTCTGTAAACATGGACGACAGTGGCTGCATATGGAGGTTTATTTCCTTTATTTACACTGATGTTAAGGGCTTTGTGTTTATAATATGATCCAGAATATTCGAGCACGTTTAGTGGAAAGAGACAAATTATACTTGCACATAATTTTTCATTTTGGATACAGAAATAACAAAGCATGGAAAACCTGGATCTTTTCTTCCTGAGTCATTTTAATTGGTTACTGTCCAAAATAATAAATCACTGGGTTAAAGTGAGTAAACCTGCGTCTGATTCTGTTTGTTTCATGTGTTTCCAGGGATGTCCCACTGCCATTCAAACACATTTGGACTCTGACGTGTTCCTGTGTTTTAAAGGGACTTTTTATAATTACACAGAGAATTAAACTAAAACTTTAACCACCAGGGGGCAACATTTTATCAGTTGAGTGATCCCCGTTTAACGTCATCTTTTCTTTTTAGCCTAAAAATGTGTTGAAAGCTTACACAGGCCCACTGCATCATCTGGTGGTACAAATGGAAATTGCATGAAATCGCAGCCCAGGCCTCGTTTAACTTTAATTAGGTTCTTTACAATATAATGCACAAATCTGACTTTAAGCTCTCAAAACTATGGTGAACCTATTAACTAGTAAAATTCCTTTATATGGTCACTGAGTCATACAAAACAGCTGCGGCTGCCATGAGACAAATATCTGTTTTTGAATTTGCATCAATTCACATCTTTGCATATGGAGGTTTTGCAGGCATGTGACCCCTAACCATGTGACATTAACCTATTTGCCATTTTGGATGTGTTACAATCATGGTGACAATGTCAGGCCTAAGTCACATAGGCCTAACGACCAGTCTGCACTATGGTCTAAATGTCTAACCCCTGATTGGTCGGTAAAAATTTCCTTGCAGTTTCCTGCGATCGCCCATTGTTTCAATGGAAGATGATGACTTGTCTATGCTGAAGAAATGCTGAAGAATAATTATTATGCACATAGGTGTTTTAACATGAAAACACAGTGGATAGTTACAACAACATATGGTTAGAAAGGCTGGGACTGAATACCTGTCCACTGGGTTGCAGAGGTAGAAGAATCAGGCTTTGACACAGACAGCATCTCTTCTGTCTTCACTCATGAGCTCATCGGCTACCAAAGACAAGCAGCTAGAATGAGGAGTGAAATGGTGCAATGATGATAACATGGAGCAGAACTTGCAGGGAAAGTTTCCAGGTTTGAATCTGGCCATCTTCAAGCAGTTTATCAGCGAGCAGGATATTTTTACACATTTAGTATTTTTACATGTTATTCTCCGCTTTTTATTTGTATGGTTCTTAAAGTATCTGTTTTCAATTAATTTCAGTTCCTGACTTGATCTGAAATTTTAATAGACAGGGACTGAAGATGAGCTTTTTTTTACCTGTTATGTGAGGAAATTATAACACTCATTTCCACAGACTGTATATAAAGGATGGATGGATGCTTGCTGGTCTGAAATTGGTATCTAATGCAAAAGTACCTAAAACCTACATTCTTTTTAATTGCAACGGGGGGGGGTGACTGCTGTGGCGCCATAAAGACTTTGACTGTTTTTTAAAAATGGCTGTTTGGATCCACTGAGCTCAATAGAAACCTTCCCAACGAGTTTGCAACTTCACTCACTTTTTCTAAAATGCTCAGATCAAAACCTTTGAAAATGGGCAAACAAGCCAGTAATATCACAATGGTTAGTCAATCCTTTATATACAGTCGGTGGTCAGTTCAGCTAATATTTACGACTAACATTTAAAATTATGCCAAGAATTATTATATTTGTTTTACATTATTTATAGTACAAAACTATAAAGTTGTTAAATAAAATGAGGACCAAGAATTGAACCCTGTGGAGCGCCAACAGATTTCCCTTCAGTAAAATAATGTAAATCAGTTTAGTATGTGTTCTCTTTGTTACTTTATCAATCCAACTTTATTTTGTGATTTTCTACATGAAATTCAGTACTACTTTATTATCATTGTGCTGATAGAAAACTAAAACTACTTTTTAAATGTCAAAAATCTTTCTGATAAAAGAAAGAAGTTGGGAGGATGCAGACATCTACTCTGGATCAACACTGAGGCATAATCAAAACAGAAACGCCTGTTTTTCTCCCTTGTAAGGGCAGGGTGTTCTTCTGTCTTTGAGTAAACAGTACAGAAGGGGGTGGTCTGTTGCTCTTTCCACATCACCCTCACTCTTATGGCCACAAGGAGAACAATGGCTGCTCTGTTGGTTTGGCTGTTCAGCGTCGGAGCTTTCTTCTTGTCCTCGAATGCACAGGAACTCCCTGAAACGTATAGGAAAGGAGTAGATCTGGCCTTAGCGAAGCTCCACTCTCTCGCTGGAATCCAAGATCATTATGTCTTCTTAAGAAGTGTCTCAAAGTCGGACTATGAGGTACTGAACAGCAAATCCAGTTTTATTGCTCAATTTTTATCATTTATTTTGTAAGACCTGGTTATTAGTTTATGGTTTATGGTGTATTTGGATTAAAATCATCAGGAAATGTGCTATAAGCAACAAAGAATATGATGCTTTCATGAACTAAAACTCATCTGGGTTGCTTTGCTTCTTTCTTCTCAGATGGGTTTTGATGTAAGCTTCTTCTATCACCACTTCTACCTTAAAGCCACCACTTGTGAAAAAGGGACCACTGACTCCTCAGCGTGTGAGCCTAGAAACGACAGAGTAAGTTTTTGGCAAGTTACTCGGCTCAGGACTGTGGAATGTGAGGATAATGGCCTGCCCTAACTTGTCTATGCTGTTTTGCTCTTCTGCATTCATGCAGCCGCTGATGGACTGTGCAGTCTGCTACAAAATGCACAGAGGAGAAATCGAACCAGAGCCCAAACCGTATATTCACTGCCTCCGTAAACCGGCCATCACACAAGTCAGTATCTCCTGCTTTACCTTTAATACAGTCTCTCCCAAAGTTCTAACTGTGGCCTGTCATAAGTGATGAAACCGCACTGCAATGATAAACATGTTTATCTTTACTTGGTTATGAATGGCAGGCAATGACAGCAGGCAGACTGGAGCACTGCAATACACTGGGATACAGCAGCGGGTCAACAGTTCTTCTGGGATCAACAGGCAAAGAGTGAAAGTTTTGTTAGAAAACATGCAGCATTTAGTGTCTTTGCTTCTGAAAATATCTAAAAAACTACAATCAGACAGGTAAATTCTTGTCAGTCTGCACTTAACCTTTCTGTAGTTTGGTAGATGTACGTATGATGTTTGCATCTTGTCTTTTGAAATGTTATTAAACTACTATTATATATTTTATTATTCACTCTGAGAGGCATTCATCATGTGAGGAACATATTTCATTCAAATGCAACCTTCCTAGCTCCCTTGCTAAGTAAATGTATGCATTGTTTTTATATTCTAATAAACTTTGAATCCAAAATTTTATCTGCTTTACTTCTATCTGATTATTTTTTAACTCTCTGAAAATGGGGGGGGGACTGTGTATAAAAATGGCTCTAATTCATAAACAGGTAATATAAAACTTTTATTAGAGCCTCTGAATTAAAGCTAGAAGTCTGTCCTTTGATCACATCTTACTTTTATTATTTTTAAAACCCACTGTGGTGGTAACAAAAGGCAAAACTATAAATATAAATAAATGCATAAATAAATTATTCTGTCAGAACAGTGACGATTATTTCACTTTTTTCCACTCTATTGATCTGATGACATGTATTTAATCTTCTGAACTGTTCAACTAGTCATTATTCTTGATGTTAAAGTTTTGCATTTAAAACAGAGGATATTGGCAAGTTATTAAACCAGTACTTCTCAATCTTTTTAGCCCACGAGCCTTTGAAAGGTCCCTCAGTGGGGCCTCTTGTCACATGGTGTCATTTGTGGTCCAGAAAAGTTACTGGATAAAAGCAATCTAATCCCCATAAAATGTTTATAAACATTTGTTACTTCTCTCCTTTACTATATTATTATGAAGCCTCTTTGGGAACTCTGATCTATGTAGTATATACGGCTACAACAGTGTAATACCTGTGCATTTACTTTTTCTTTGGTTTAAGTAGAATGAAATGAGTTTTCTTTGCTGTGATAATTTGCTGCAATGTGTGTGACTAACAAATGTTTATGAGTTGTGGTTTCATTGAAATGAAGTTGTTACGTAAGCATCCCCAGGTGTTATGTAACCCCATCCCTGCAGAGAATGTTTCTGCTCCTAGAGCATAAAAGCTGAAGATGGTCGTCTTTAAATGTATCATTAGATTGTCAATGAGCTAATCCACAGCTTTAATCACACTTTAGATCGTATTCTGGATAAGTTAGTTATTGTAAGAACAAATTCTTATTATGACATTGACCATGTTTTCCATCTGAAAGTTTTAGTCTGTGGCCTCCTGGGTATTACAGGAAACTGGGGGATATAAACAGTGAGTGCAGCTGGTCTGTTGTTGATAGGTATGTTTAGTTTCACTTGTCATTCCTAAAGCCATAAAAGGACTTGTTTTGAACGCGGGTCTTTATTCTCCAAGCTGCCCTGCTCTCCTCCCAGACTCAGAGAAACATGGCTGCCGGCTTGCTGCTTTTGGTTTGTGCAGTTGCTGTGCTGTACTCCACCAAAGCTCAGGATTCTTACAATGGTCTGCCTGAAATCTACAAGAAAGGAGTGGATCTGGCAATAAAACAGCTCAGCACCCTCGATAAGGTCCAAAACCATTATCGCTTTTTGAGAACTGTGGAGAAGTTAGAACAGGAGGTAAGCATCATTTAGATTTGGCTGTCGACTCTTTTGAAAACTCTTGACCAGAATCAGTGTTATCAGTGTTTTTGCTTAACATTCTGTATAAAAACATCAGTATCAGATCTGTAATAGGGTGAGATAGCCTTGCTGATTGCAGCAACAGTCTTCTAAAGCTCTGCTGAAGAACATAAATGTTTCTAGCTAAAACTTAAAAGACAACATTGAATTATGTTAATAAAGAGAACAATACTTTAAATTCTGCTTTCAGTGCTTTCAGCCGCAGTTCTCTGTGGCTCCGGAGAATTCAGGTTCAAACTTGTTTTCCCATCTCTATTGGATTATGTGAACTTTGAAACTTAAAACATTCACAAGCATTTAGATTTATGTGCAGAAAAACAAAACAGTTACAGTCTGCTCAAAAAATTAAAGGAACACTTTGAAAATGCAACAAATCTGAATGGGGCAAAAATCATGTTGGATTTTTAGACTGATATCAGGGGTATGAGTGGTGTACATGTGGCTGCATGTGTAAGGTAAGATGCAGGGTGCTTTGGGGGCCAAACAGACTAAACAAAACCAACAAAGAGTGTACAGATGTGAGACTGAGAGAGTAAGAAAGATAACTGAACTGCAGCAGATTTCATCCCCGGCTCCCCAGATCTGCTGATGACTTCAGCTGAGTATTGTTGCCAAGAAGACAGTGATGTTTGCTACGTATCTACAGACACTCATAATTACGCAGGGGCTCATACAGTAAACATGTATCTGTTTATCTGTTGATGCACGCCAAGGGGCACAGCTGCAGTGGATTTAGTAAGCCTGAAACATACTAAAGCTAAAGTGTTTCCTATTACTGTAGTCTTCTTGCTTGTTTACCACTTTCTCAGACTGTTTTTGCAATTTGGCCCATAATTGTTGCCTTCCTGTACATGACCTCTGCAGTGCTTTGCGTGAGCTGACTACTACAGAAAAATCAGCGATGAAACCTGCTAGGTTTTAGTCCATGTTGCAATTGCACCTCATAAAATTTACCTCTATTTCTTTCAGGATGTATTTCGTGTGAAATACTTGTTCCATCACGTTCACCTGAGACCCACCAAGTGTCCGAAAGGAACAACTGAGACTGACCCTCAGAGATGCCCCTTCAGGAATGATCGAGTGAGCGAATGCTAACATTAAAAAAAAAAAGTAGTTTATTGCCTATCAGAACTAAAGCTCTTTATGTTGTCATTGCTCCACAGCCTCTGATGGATTGTGCAATTTGCTTCAAAGCATTTGAAGACCAGATACAAGATGAACCCAATCCATATGTTCACTGTATCCAGAGACCGAGACTCACAGAGGTAATTTTACTCATGTGTTTAAAAAAATTCTTTTTTTTTTCTTACATTTTATACTTTTTGCTGCATAAACCTTTTTTTTTTTTTTTTGCTGTTGATGGCTCAAAAACCTAGATTAGATCTGGATGGTCTGTGGTGTCTGTTTAGTTTTCTGAGTGTGAATAATCACCAGACATCTTTTTGTGTTCTATCTTTATTCAGGAGATGAAGCAAGCCAGGCTGCAGCACTACAGAGAGATGATCTACCACACGGGCTCTCCTACACTTTTGTCTCGTACTAGCGGCTAATAAGATCCTAATTGCAGCACAAATATATCCACAAAACTATAAAGGCAATCTTTAATTACCTTAGTTAAGAGGTTGCATGTATACTCATCTGTAGTGTCACTTTTTTAATATTCACTTACTCACTTGTGATAAACACGTGAAAGGAGGCTTCTTCTTTTAAACTAAATGTATTCCATGTGTTACATGAAATAAAAAGAGTAAAACAGCATTGTGTGTGCAATAAGTCACCCCTCTGTTGCATTACCCAACAACAATGCATGACTGTGTTGTTTATATTTGTTGGAAATTCAGATTCTTTACAGGCCAAATTTTATTTTCAAACAAGCAACAAGAAAGATAATTGCAGCAAAGGTAATTGCTGCAAATGTGCTTCAGCAGAATATTAAGCAAAGGCTGAGAGTACATAAGGTACATATTAGTACATACATTTGCAAAAATTTACATGCAAACTTTTTTCACTTTGTCATTTTTTTGTGTGGAATTTTGAAGTGGAAAATGTGTTCAATCCATTTTGGAATAACGCTGTAAAATGTGGAACAAGTGACGCACTGTGAATGTTTTCTGGATGCACTATACATGGATCAACGTTTGTTAAGTGTTCATAAGGCCTATGTTTGACTCTGAAATCTTCACGAGTTTTCATTTCATGGAAATAAAATATTTAAATGACCATCCCATTTGCTTTCCTGGCCCAAATACAACTGTTTTTTGGTGCAGGTGACAACAAAGAGCCATCCAATGAAGTCGAAACAAAAAAAATTTGTACTAATTACTGCTAAACTTTATATCCTGTCCTGGTGCCAAAAGCTTGTCACCACATGTTGGGCTTGTTTCCAGGATCTGGATTAGTGAAGCAGGACTTAATTGTAATAATGCATTAGGATGTAGTCTAACTTCTCATTTGACAACCGTGGTCTTCTGTGATATTACCCACTGAGTGTGTTTTAATCTCCTATAATAGAACTTGGTTTGCACTCAGTGCTTGGTTTTCCCTGCTCTTCTCACGCATTTGGAGAAATATGGCTGCTGGCTTGCTGTTTTTGGTTTGTGCTGCGGCTGTGCTGTATTCTGCTGAAGCTTGGCGGCCTTACAATGGGCTGCCTGAAATCTACAAAAAAGGAGTCAATCTGGTACGGCAAGAGCTCACCACTCATTCTAAGATCCGACACCGTTATCAGTTTTTGAAAAGTGTGGACAAGTTAGAAACTGAGGTAAGCATCTTTTTGGTTTGGATGTTTGCTCTTTCACCAACTCTTCCCCTTTTTCTTTTATTTTCTAATGAAACCTGTAGCTGCCTCACTGATGGGGTGTGATAACCTTACCGACTGTGTCAACAGTCTCCTAAAGGTCTGCATAAGAACAGAAACAGCTAAAATTTAAAAGACAAATGTTAAATCCTAATGTTAAAGAGAGAGAAAAACACTTGAAATGTTGGTTTCAGGTAACACCGATTTGACGCACTTTCCTCTCTCTCTTCCTCTCTCCTTTTTTTTTTTGCCAAATAGCAGCTGTACAGAAAAAGGTTTGATAAAACTGAAACTGTTGACAGTTTATGTTTAGATAATGAGGTGCAAAGACTGGAGTGCTATTTAACAGACTGATGTTTCCACACAGCTGTTCATTAGAATCAAAACTGATGTGTATTTGGTGAAAACTTGCAGGATTTCACGTTTCTTCCTGCAGATAATGAATGAGTTGCACAGCCACGACAGCATAATTAGACATTAAAGTTAAGAATAGCCAAAGGTGGCAAAAGTAGAGACATTCTTTGCTTAAGTAAAAATACAGAAAAAAATACTCCAGTAAAAGATTAAATACTGAATCAACTTCTTTACTAAAGTAAAAGTGAAAAGGTCCAGGCTCCGAAATGCACTCAAAGTAAAAAAGTAAATATCTATTTTGTGTTGCCTACATTGTAGAGGGAGAATTTGACTCTACATCTAAACAGGAATGAGTACAATAAGGGGTTAAAGTGGGATTCAGCAAGTGGGGGAAACCTAAAACTGGCTGTAGGGGCTCAGTGTGAGGAAAACCAATAATTTCTTAGTGTACAGACTGTGATCAGCTGACCTGCTGCTCTTTGTGGATTTACACAGCTGAGTTCAACAAGATATAAGCTTGATGAGCTATCTTCGCTGACTGCCATTTCCCACTTTAATACTGTTACTGTAGTATACTGTATATTGTCTTTATACTATAGACAGTGTTCAGTTGTTATTAAGGTGGAATTAAATGAATTAGTCTCTGAATCATTTGATGTAGTCGGACACTGACCACGAGCATCACAGCCTCTGTGCACCGGTCAAAATCACTGTTCTATATTTTGAGTTCACCACGGTGATATATTTTGGAATTTGGCCCTTGACTGTTTGTCTTCCTCTGCGTGATCTCTGCACATGAAGATTCATTTGGACTTTTATTCTCCCTCCTGGCATCCTGCACTTGGGTCCTCTTTCCAGAAACGGTCTCATATTTTAGGAGGTGGAGCCATATGGAGGCCACAGCCCCTGCAGATTAAAGTGTGACCACCACAAACAACCAAAGAAAAGCCCTGTAGGCTGTTAGTGGGCTGTGGGCATAGACCTGGAGTTACGTTGAGTAACAGTTTTTTTCTGGCAGATTTCTTTGTGGAACTTTTTCTCTGTGGTTGCATGAATTTGAATGTGTTTACCTTATAAAAACATTTCATTAATTTAAGCATTAATGTAAGCATGCATCCATTCTCTGGGTTGGACTCCTTTTTGCCTTCAGATGTGCTTTAAAACTTCATGGCATAGATTCAACAAGTTGCTTGAAACATTCCTCAGATATAGTGGTCCGTATTGCAGTGATGCGTCGACCACAAAATCCCAGTACACGAGTAGTTTCTTAAATAGACCAGCCTGTCTGGCACCAACAATCATGCCATGTTCAGTGTCGCTTAATTCCCCTGTCTTCTTTCTGATGCTCAATTTGAACTTTGGCAGGTTTGCTTGACCATGTCTACCTGCCCAAATCCATTGACTTGCTGCTTTTCTTTCAGAGTGGATTTGACGGGAAATACATCTACCACCACTTTCTCCTGAAACCCACCATTGCTCCACAGCTTCTGATGGATTGTGTCATTTGCTACAAAGCAATAGCAAACCAGATAAAAGGCAAACCCGAGCCATACGTTCATTGCATCCAGAGACAGAGACTCACAGAGGTATTATTGCTCAAATGTAAATGTTTAAAAAGTGTCTTACATTTTATGTTCTTCTCCTACATTAATTTCCTAGATATTTGACCTGTTATCAAAAAAATGTTGCAATAAGTCAATCTTTTTGTCTCAAACTGCTCTTCTGATGGCCCCCAAACCATTGAGCCTGGTGAAATGGCTTCATCGGTTTGGAATAAAGTTGGATCTCTTTGTTTAGTTTCCTTTGTGTGAATAACCAAATGTGTTTATGTGTTCTTTCTTGATTCAGGAGATGAAGAAAACCAGGTTGGGTCACTACAGAAACATGATCTACTACAGTGGCGCTCCTACACTTTTCGCTTTGACTGCCAACTAAAAATAAATTCCTCATTGCAGCACAAATATATGGGTTTTTTTAGCTGTAAGAAAATATTTTAGTTACTAAGTTACCTTAGTTAAGTGGTTGCTTGCATACTCAACTGTAGTGTCACTTTGATTGCTACTATTTACTTACTAATGATAAATGTGTTGAAGATAATGATAATTGTATGCTTTCTCTACTACACAATGAAAAGAAAATCAGATGTGTGTGTTATTTACGAGACAGGGGAAGCTAATCTGAACATGAACGAGTGACTATCTAAATAAAACAGGACATAAGACACAGAGCAAGATGTGAAAATGTGATACAGGGAACAGACATGGAGACATGACTGACACAAAAGAATGAAAAACAGAGAGATGATCAAGGGAACAGGAAGTGATAAACACAGGGACCAGGACTTGAGAGGGAAACAAGAAAACAAAAGACACAGGGCACGGAAAGACCAAACAGAGAAGAGACAAACTGGGCACAAAGAGGTGACTAACATAATCAAACAGGAACCAACAGCTAACTCAGAGGTATTAGGAAATACTAAACTCAAGACGAATTCATAGCTAGAACATGAAAATCTCTTGATTCCAAAGAGATGAATAATAAGTCCAGAGCAAACTCAAAACATTGGGTCAGCGACCAACAATGCATTAGTGTCTGCAAGATTTCCATGATGAGACCAAAATCCTTGTCATGGATAGCTGCCCTGGTTTGCACTGGTTTGGTGTTTAACTAATTAAGACTGCAGATACTGTAATAACAATAAATCCCAGTAAATCAGATTCCATAATAACTCAAATACTAACCCAGGTCAGGCTACCATTTCACTTACCTAAGCTGATCTGGCTCATGGCTGAATCCTGAAAGTTTTCACTTTTTAACATCATGCCATTATTTCAGCAATTAGGTAGAACAGAACAGTAAAATATATTTTTTTAGAAAAAAGGTAAAAAACTGTCATGGTCCTGAGTCTGTGGACTCAGTGGTTTTGGTTTTAATTATTATTATCTTATGTTTCGGGTTAATTCTTAAGATTTTCTTGTTCTTAGGGTTTGGCTTCTCTTTTGAGCTCCGGTGTTCGATCCCTGTTCCCATGTCTGATGTCTTAGTGTTAAGCTCATGTCTGGGTGTAACTGTTATATTTCCTATTTTACTTTGATGGTTCCTTTCCTGTGTGTAGCTGTGTCTGGTTTTCCTTGCCCTTGTCTCTTCAGCTCTGATTCCCCCCGTCTCCCATTCCCTGATTGCTCCTGTGAATATTTAAGCCCTGTGTTTTCCTCTGCTTGTGACTGGTCCATCTGTGTTACCTCTGCGTGTTATCCTGCATATCTTTCTGCATTTTCTTCTGCGATTCATGGTTTCAGGTTTGTTTCTTTAGTTTTTGCCAGTTTAGGTTTATATTAGTTTCTGTCCTTCCCATCTTCGCTCAGTCTGTATTCTCACCATTTTGAAAATAAAGCTTACTCACATCAAAGCTAGTGCCTGCATTTGAGCCCTTCGTTCACCACTCTGCCACCGCAGCTGTGACAAAAACTGGAAAACCCCCCCCCCCCAATTCTTTTACTTTAATTGCAAATACTAAGTGCTAATTTAACGAGGTTTAGCAGCAAAAACTTGAAGTAATCATCTTTGGTTTGACTTTATCAGCCTCTGACATCATTGTGGAGGAATTTTGGCCCTGTCTTCTTTACAGTGTTGCTTTGGGTCATTGAGGTTTTGTCATAAAACGGCTGTGTGCAGGCAGGAAAAGGACCCAAACCCAAATCTCGGACCCTTCAGCAGAGACAGGCAGCTGGAAGGGCGCTCCAGAATCCCTAGCTGATGTGGCATGAGGCTGGGCAGGCTCTTCGGGCCCTCCAGCTGACGTGGCACGAGTCTGGAGAGGTTCTCCTGAACCCCCAGTGAATGAGAAAGGTTGCTGGAGGGGCTCTTCTGGGCCTCCAGCAGGAACAGGCGGCGGCGTGGGAGCCACAGAGTGCTGAGCAGGTGACTGAGCAGCAATATTCCCTCTAATCTTTCATGTGTCTGAGCGAACACACAAACTCCCTGAGCGATCCCTTGGACCACTGTGAGCAACATTGGACGTGTGCACTGTGGTCATGCCAGCATCGAATCCATCCAAGTTACATGGTTTATTAAAATAATCAAATTACAGCATTTACATTTATGTTAGACTTTTAATTAAGTGCTTTAGCCCACTTACAATGAAAATGTAAAAAAATCTTGTTCATGACCTGTGTAGTATTTTAACACTATTGGAAGTAAAAATAACTTGAACTCCAATTTTGAAAAAACTTTTTTTTAAAAAAAAATAAAGCTCTGACTTATTATGAGTCTGTGGTCTGGGAGAGAGTCCAGTAACTCTCTGTTTGCAAAATACAGTAAATAATGACCAATGTTGGGCAATTAATTATATAGTTACTTCTTAAAAAAGTTACTGAGTTATGCAAACAACAAAGTTTTTTGCAGCGGTTTACCTAAAAATGCAGCCAATGTGTTTTTTTTTAAATAAACATTTCAAACTATTTACAGAACAGTAAGGCCGTGATTGACAACGTGGTCAACAAGTGTTGCCCTAATTTCATTAGGAATCGGCCTATGTATTTGGCGTCTTCTCCCTCTTCCCCTGTTTTGTCCCCACCGCATCCTCACCCCTCTTCCACGATGCTGACCTTCCATTTCTGTGTCACAGAATCGTAGAAATGGTACACACTATGTCCTGCTCGGTTCATATATGCTTGCCAATTGAGGGTTCATGGGATTGATTGATGAGTGACTGTGAACAAGTGGCTTATCATTGATTACAACTGATACTTCACACACCTCCTCGTCAGTGAAAGCTGAAGTTCAGCATTTAAAAACTAATTCACCAATTTTGTATGCAATGATTGAAGACTATTAGTTTTATTGGGAACGACTATTCAGCATCTAAAAGTATAGTTCATTTTGACTGACATGACATAAGCGAATGATAATGTTGTCGACGGCAGAGAATTGTATGAAAGCAACTGATACATGTCCATGAGCATTTACAATTTGTTCAGAGGAAGGAGAAATTGCTACTATGATGTGCACAAATGACTAAATGTTGTGGAGGTTGCACTAATGGCTTTGAGAATTTTCATTCTGATCTGAGAAAAGCACCAAAGCGACTGAGAAAAACTGTAAAAACACAGAGAATATTTAATCCGTGAACTTGTTAAACCAGTGTTTCCCAACCTTTTTGGTCCATCAACCCTTGAAAGGTCTCTCAGTTAGATCTCTTGTCACATGATTTCTACTGTGGCCCAAAGAGGTTACTGGAGAAAAATAATGTAAAAATAATGTAATCCCCACAAAATGCTTACAAACTGCTGCTTTTTTTTCTCCTTAACTGTATTATCATGAAACCTTTTAAGGAACTATATTTATAAAGTGTGTAAAACTGGCTCTGCTACACTAACAAGGACATTTTTCTGTAATACCTGTGCATTCACTTTTTTTTTTTTTTTGATTTAAGCAGAATTTTAAGTACTTTTCTTTGGAGTACTGAGCCTTTGATTTCTTTTGCCACCAATGTCCAACAAGGATCATCATGTTTTGAAGCCACCACAAGGCCTGTTTTGTGTTCTGCTGGCAGAAATAAAGGTTTTATTTTTTTGTTGGTAAAAACAAAGAGCCATCTAATGAAATGAAAATAAAACTTTTCATCTAATTACTGCTAACCTTTAGATTTGTCCTGGTGCTAAAAGCTTGGCACCACATGCTTAGCTTGTTTCCAGGATCTGAATCAGTGAACCATGGCTTGATTGTAATAATCTAAGTCCTCTTTTGGCACTGAGCATGTTTTCTGTTGGAAAGTTTTAAGCTATGACCTCCTGAGTGTTACAGGAAAGCGGGTGGGATATTAAGTAAATAGTGAGTACGGCTGCTGGTCTGTCAATGATCAATGTTTTTAGTTTCACTTGTGATTCCCAGAGCCATAATAGGACTTGTTTTGAACTCGGGTCTTTATTCTCTAAGCTGCTCTCCTCCCAGACTCAGAGAAAAATGGCTGCTGGCTTGCTGCTTTTGGTTTGTGCAGTTGCTGTGCTGTACTCTGCTGAAGCTCAGGATTCTTACAATGGTCTGCCTGAAATCTACAAGAAAGGAGTGGATCTGGCAATGCAACAGCTCAGCACCCACGCTAGGGTCCAACAGCATTATCGCTTTCTGAAAACTGTGGGGAAGTTAGAAACTGAGGTAAGCATCTTTTAGCTTTAGCTCTTTTACAAGCTCTTCGGATTTTTTTGTTTCATAATGACACCCACTTTGAAAACATGTAGCGTCACTGATGGGGTGAGATAAAGACCACACTCTCCCAAATGTGTGCAGGATATTTTCAGCTTAAATTTAAAAGACAAACATTGAATTGTAATCTTAAAAAGAGAAAAAAACCCAAAAGTCTGCTTTCAGTTAACACTGACTTGGCACACTTTTCCTCTCTCTTTCTCCGGGGAATTCTGGCTCATACTTGTTTTCCTATCTGTACGCAAGATGTTAAATGTCACGGAGGAAAATGTTTCCAGCAGAGAAAAAAACAGGATGAGGTGTGTCTCTGTGAGAATGTACACATTAAAGACTGCTTTCACTCCTTTCTTTTTCAAATATAAGGCCTTACAGAGGAGGTTTAGCTAAAACTGAAAGTGTTGAATGTGAAACTTTCAAACACTGGAGCCTTTCACAGTCTGCATACCAAAGTGTCCTTGTGCAAGATACAGAAACCCAGAGTTGCCCTATAAAGGATTCATTGTGGTGTGAATGTGTATGAATGTTAGAAAGAGGTATAGAAAAAAACATGCTTTTTTGAATAGGTATTGTTGTATAGAGTGCTCTGAGTGCTCAAATAGAGTAAAAAAGCACAATATAAGAAACAGCCCATTTACCATTTACAATCAAAAAAGATGTATATCTGGTAAAAAGTTGTAGGATTTCACATCAGGATGTACATGTGGGGACATGTGAATGGTGAGATGCAGGGTGCTGTGGGGAGAGAGCGAGGCAGATAACTGAACTGCAGCTGGTTTTATCTCAGATCTGCTGATTACTTCAGCTGAGTATTGCTACTGTACCTGCACGTATACTGAAGAACAGAGAGATATTTGGTGGATATCTCCACACACTCATAATAAAGCTCTGGCTGTCACCAGCGGAAGTGCAATTTATCTGGTGATGTACTTTCAAGCCAAGAGGCTCAGCTGCAGTGGATTATCTGCTATTTCAGGCAAATATGTTCTTTATTCTCCAAACGTTGATGAAAATGAGCTTGTGCATAATAACCTGCAATAAACAGAAAATAAAATCAGTAGTTAGGTGTTGTCAGTTGCTTTAAATTACCCATATGCTACTATTTAGTACGCCAGTTTTCCATTTCACTTGTGTTTATAACACTCATCACGTCTTCCTCGTAGTCCTTGGTTCCCTTATGTTCCCTTTGGCCTACTTACTTGTTTATCAGTTTGCTGTTTTTGGAATTTAGTCCTTGATTGTTTGCCTTGTTCTGCATGACCTCTGCGCATGAAGATTTATTTGGACTTTTATTCTGCCTCCTGGCATCCTGACATGTGTCCTCTTTCCAGAAACTGTCTCATAGTTTAGGAGGTGGAGCGAAGTGGAGGCCACAGCCCCTGCAGATTAAAGTCTGACCATCACAAACAACCAAAGAAAAGCTCTGAAGCCTGTTAGTGGGCTGTGCGCACTGAACTGGAATTACATCAAGAAACTACATTTCTAACAGATTTCTCTGTGGAACCTTTTCTCTGTGGCTGCTGTTCCCACACAAACACATTAAAGATTCAGTTTATTGCATTTATTTTATGGGCTTTATCAGCCATTAGGGATGAGAAAGATGATAAGGATTTTGTTATCGAATCAATAATTTTGTTAGAATTATTGTTACCACTTATTGATTCTCATTGGGATGGCTCTATTTTGAGAGTCACCACAATTACTAGGCAGTATATCAAAGACATTACATTTGTGCAAATTAATTGCCTGCTGTGTAGTCGAACACAAAGCTGCAAACACAAAGCAAAAATGAAAAACAGCACACAGAGACTTTAAAATGATCAACTTTAGAAACATGAGCAGCTAGAAAAAGAGGCAGCTGACTGCTCATTGGTTTGTTACCTCTTGAAGTTCAGGGTCTGGCTGCTGGGCTGGGGTCGGCATTCAGTCAACTTTAAAATCACTCTGGGTTTTTGGCTAGCTTAACGTTAGCATCCTGTCTGGCTAGTTCAATGTTAGCATGCTGTGTGCAGATACTTGCAAAGAGCTGAAGTTGTCCTAGCAGTATAATGCAGCTGTTTCTGTCCAAGGTGCAGTTTCCACTTAACCATCGTGCTTTCGACCTTTTCAATCCATCAATTCTCTTCCATTTATCCTTATCAGGGTTGCGGGGTTTCCAAGCTAGCATAGGGCAAGAGGAAGGTTGCCAGCCTGATGTAGGGCTAATACTGAAAGACAAACAAAACAACCCAACGACATTAACTTGGGCAATTTAGAGTCACCCAAACCCACTAACTGCATGTCTTTAAACAGTGGGAGAAAGCAAGAGTACCCGCAGAGAACCCACGCAGACATGGGGAGAATATGCAAAGTCCACACAGTGCTTTGTTCTTTTGATACAAGACAGGATGGATCCATGCTCTCATCTAAATGTTGAGGTTGCAGGATAGTTTCAAAGTATCAAACAACGTGTTTGTAGCTCCCCATAAAATTATCCTATGTTCTCTTACAGGGTGGATTTGGTATGAGGTACTTCTACCACCACTTCCACCTGAAACCCACCAGGTGTCCGAAACGAACAACTGAGACTGACCCTCAGAGATGCCCCTACAGGAATGATCGAGTGAGCAAATGTGTTTTTAAAAAAGGAGTGTTAACTTTACCGTCTATCGAAGCATCAGCACCACTGTTATGCTCTTCATGTTGTCATTGCTCCACAGCCTCTGATGGATTGTGCAGTTTGCTACAAAACATCAGGAGAACAGATAGAAGCCCAACCCAACCCATACGTTCACTGTATCCAGAAACCGAGATTCACAGAGGTAGTATTACTCATGTGTAATAAGAACATTTTGGGTTGTTGTCCTTTTCTATGTTTTTGCTTTTGATGTTCTTCTGCTCTCTATTTTACTTTTAAAACTCTGGACATTTTTTAGCTTTCCGTGTAGCTTTCTATGTGTGAATAATATTCACACATTCATCTTTTTGTGTTCTTTCTTGATTCAGGAGATGAAGAAAGCCAGGGAGGATCACTACAAAAAAATGGTCTACCACAGTGGCGCTCCTACACTTTTGGCTGTGAAAGCATAGATTTCGCATTGCAGCTCAAATATATCCAGAAAGCTATAAGGAAATAAATCTGTAGTAACCATTAGTTAACTGGTTAAATGCATACTCCACTTTAATTTTTATCATTCACTCACTCATTTGTGATAAACGTGTGAAAGAAGTGTTTTTTTCTTGTTGAACTCATTGCATTCCATGTGTGACATATAATAAAAAGAGGACAAACAGCTGTGTGTGTAATAAATTACCCAACCGTTGCATTACCCAGGAAACGTAACAATGCATTTCTGTGTTGTTTAAATTTGTTAGAAATCCAGATTCTTTACAGGCCAAATTCCTCATCATAGAAACATGCCCACTAACAAAAAGACTGTCTCATCTAATAACCACTTTTCTGCAGGGCTTCTAAGGAACACAGCAACGTTAAGCTGGTTAAGACTGCAGATGTCACTGTAATAATACGTACAAGTAAATTTAATTCTACAATAACCTAAATACTATTTCACGTAATTAACATGATTTTTAAATTTGGCTCAAAGTTGAATCCTAAAAGCTTTAAAGGCTGTTTGAAAACCTTGAAGATTGTTTTTTTTTCTTCACCTTTTAATATCCTGGTAAATAAAAATGTAAAAAGGTAAGAATGACAACCAGGTTTTTTTCCGTTAAACTGCACAGATTACTTGTATTTTTTAATGTTATAGTCTTAAGAGAAAAGAGTGAGAAGACAGAAATGGAAATTCTTAACGTAGGTAACTCAAAGTACTACTTAAAATTACTCAAAGCACAGGGCTACCTAGAAAAGGATTTGCCCTTACAGGAGAAAACTTGTTGAAGAGGTATTTCGTAAAGTCCCTGAAGGCATGACCTTGAATGCTGCATGCTGTATAATCACACTTTTCTATACAAAGATGTTGACTGATTTGCCAAGATGGAAAGGTCAGAACGATTAAAGTATAGTCTGTCAAATTTTAAATGTCAGACGAACAAAGGCGTAAAAAGGAGGGCTTATTGCCCCTTTCTCAGCCCCCTTTTCACTTTTTGTCACCGCCCTCATCTGTGGTATATAAAAATGTCAATTTTACCTCTCACACATCACCTCTCTGAATTTGCTGAACTCTCACTGGTCGAAGACATTCAAGCCTGTAAGTATACTTTAAAATAAACTCATTCTGTTAAATATCTGCAAATGAACAGAAGTTTGCAATTGTTATCAAGTTTTTGGATAAAAATGAATGTAAGAAGAACAGGTTTCATTGATGTGCACAAATAAAATTCTGACTTTGTTGTGTGTTGCAGGATCATGAGCAGGAACTTCTTGTCCAAAAATGATGAGCTCCGGAGGGGAGACTACCTGGTGTCCAACAACAAGCAGTACAAAGCTGTATTTCAGGTGACTACTTCAAATTTTCTCAGTTCAGAAGCTCATAAAAGCCTTGTTTTCCAGTCATGCGTGCTGACAGTTATCTAATGTGTGATTTCTTTGTGGTTGCAGGGTGATGGCAATTTTGTCATCTATGGCTGGAAGCCTTTGTGGACTTCAGACACTGAAGGATCAGACGCCGTCCGTCTGTGCATGCAGGCTGACTGCAACCTGGTCATGTACAACAAGTGTGACACGCCTAAGTGGCACACAAACTCTGCCAACTCTGCCAAACCTGACTGCAACATGTGCCGTCTTCAACTGACCGATGACGGCAAACTGGTGGTGAACAGAGAGTGCGAAGAAATCTGGAGCTCTGAAAAGTCCAAAGGCATGAAGTGATGCTTGTGTGCGACCATCCTTTGACATAAACCTTCAGCGATGCTGTTAAAGCAACATATACCAGCGCATAAACAAGCCGTTCCTTTTTCTTTCTGGTTAGCTTTGCAAGATTCTGAATCTTAGCTCTGAATGTGCATTTTTTCTCTGTAAAGCACAAAGTATTGTAACCAAGTGGCAAAAAATAAAAATAAAATGAAAGGTATTTGACCAGCCTCTTGTTCCCTGTGTTTACATTCATGCCATTAAACAGATTTTCTTAAGTATTAATAAATAATAAAACTTTGAGGTATGTAGCTGATATCAAAACTAACACAGATTTTGTAGATGACTCTGGCCTGCATTGAATATTAAACATTCTTTCATTTTTCTTTCTTTTTCCCTGAATTAAGTATCTTCATGTTGTCGAGACCTAATAGCAACTGATATTTTTCCTTGGCCCAGTTCTTTTTTCAGTTTATATACTCTCCTTTGGCTCAGTTTACAAAACGAATACAGTACCTCATTTCATCTGTGGCTCCAAAACTGTAGACAAGCTGTTGCTTCACATCAGGACATTCCCACCTTTAGACTCTTTAACCTGTTTGAAACACATGTTTTCCTTTGTTAAAGTAAGTACTAATGCCACAAAGACTGGCTGTGAGCAGTGCAGAAATAACTACTTTGAGCTTTTATTTTAATTGGAGGTACGGAGTGCATAGTAATCATCTTCAGTCTCTTACATTATTGTGTGGGAATTTTGGCACCACTCTTGTTCACAATGTGGCTTCAGTCCATTGAGGTTTGAGGACATTTGTTAATGTAACACTCTCTTAAGCTTCCACTACAGCATTTCAAACTTGGACTGGGCCATTGCAACACCTTCATTCTTTCATTTTCAGTCATCCTGTTGGTGTTGTTGCTGCTGTGCTTGGGATCATTTTCACATGTGACAGTAGCAGGGGTGCAGGGGGGTAGTAGTTTAGCTATCAGACATCACATTTGAATCTAGAGTAATTAGGCATATAGAGCTTATGGTTGAATCAATGACTGCAAGGCACCCAGGTCATGTAGGTGTAAAGCCAGCCTGCATCACCATCCCTCCACCACTGGGCAGCGCAGTTGTTATGAGGTGTTTGTGCTGATACACTGTTTGGTTTTCTCCAATAACTTTAGATGTCAGGGACCTGGGTCTGAGGGACCCAGAATCCATGAGCGACTTATATACAGTGGCTTGCAAAAGTATTCGGCCCCCTTGAACTTTCCCACATTTTGTCACAAACATGAATCAATTTTATTGGAATTCCACTTGAAAGACCAACACAAAGTGGTGTACACGTTAGAAGTGGAACAAAAATCATACATGATTCCAAACATTTTTTACAAATAAATAACTGAAAAGCAGGGCCGAATACTTTTGCAAGCCACTGTAGGTCGTAGGAGGGTAGCCAATTCCTTGTCGAGTGTTTCCAGGCACCGAGTGCAGATCTGATTTCAGTTTTAAATTCATAAACTTTAATTTTCATGCCACATTAAGCAAATATGATACACATGAAATTCAAAAAGCTGGGAGAAGAGAAAAAATGTCATGTTGGTGGGCTCCACATGGTCCAGAGGCACAAAGTGATGCTTCTGAAGTCATATATGAAACCATCTTTGCATGTAAACCGTCATGTATGGTGATAAAATGTATGTTTTTATTAAATATGTTCCATCTATTCGGGATGTTAAGGAGAACAAGTCCAGATTCAATTATGAATAAATAAACACAGAGTCAAAAACTTTTAAACAACCGTGTCTCTCACTCAGTGGAGCAGACTGATTCCTAACAAGAGGACCTGCAGTGTTGCTGGAAATGCTGAAAAGGACAAAATTTGGGTTTAAAAAAAAGAAACAGCAATAAAATGTATGTTAAGATGTTCTCTAGGCAATAAGACACTGTCCTCTAACCCATCCAAAGCATATAAGCATAAAGGTATAAAAACATGCAGGTACAGGGAGAACAGAACAACTCCACACAGAAAGGCTCCAGCCGGTGGGCGGATTCAAACCCAGGACCTTCTTTCTGTGAGCTGACAGTGATAAACGCTGCACCGCCATGTTTCAAAACACATTCATACTGTTTTATAACCTACAATTTCTAAACGCTAACAACAGTGTTGTAGTTTTCTGCAACACACAGAAACACACAAACTCAGCTGCACTAAGAAATAAACATCATGTAATCCTGAGCTGCGTTCATAGGCAGGATATTTAAGGACATTTTGTGGCTTATCCTGGGAAGCGTTTCAAAACTGCCAAGATCCATTCTTGAATATTACTCAGCTTTGAGATTTCAGGGCCTGTTGTTTCATATTTTGCATTTTTAGTGAAATTGGAAAAGTTTGCTGTATGACTGGGAGAGCTTGACCCAAATTAAGGGTTCAGAAACAGGAGGGATAAACTGAAAAGCAGCTTTATTAACTTAAACTGAGAACAAATAATCCAGATTTTCAAAAGAGCCAGCCAAACAAAGAATATTCAAACAAAACATTCTGCGAGGACGGCCAAGACAATAAGCAAACAGCAATTTTGGACTTAAATACACACAAGGCAATTAGGGAGAGAGGAAACAGCTGGGGAAAAGACACAAGTGAACAGAATCCAACAACACAACAGGACACAAAACTAAAACACCATAAAAAAAAAAAAAAGACTAAGAAGACCTTTAAGTCAAAGACTTCGTAAGATTGTAAACACTCCATCTGCATTAATCACAGACGGCGTTGTTCAAACTGCACTTTGGTGTCATTGAATTCTCTGTAAATAAAGTCTGCAACACAGTCAGCTGTGGTCACGCTATTTATTACTACATGCAGGAGAACACATCAAAACATCAGTTTCATGGTAATGAGCGTTCTGAAACAGAAGTGGTGCTCCCACTCCTTTATGCATTCCAAGGAAGAGGGAGGAAGTTACAAATTGATCATACCACACATCACGCGCCTCGCTATGAAACCTAACTGAACAATGGGTCTACTGTTTTACGCCCTTTGCGTTATCAGCACCAGTAAAGGGAGTTGTCTTCTCCAACTGCTGAGGCTGAAATAGGTTCATGTAGTTTTAGAAACTTTCACTGAACAGTCTATCGCAGTGTCACAACTAAGCATATGCACTTAAATACTTTAAATGAATATAATAGAAATTTTCTATTACATCCCACCTTTGATTATTTTATAAAATCACCAAAACAAAATTTCCAATTCAACACCATTCAGCATCAACAGCATACTCAGAGAGGTTCACTATGTGCATCATTCTAAAGTGTTAGAGGGAAAATTTTGCATGTTCATCCTCACTCTCACTAACCTCTTTTCTTCATCTAAGTCTAACATTTGTATGCAAAATGCAACCAATAAAATTGTTTTTTTTTTTTATTGCTACAACACTTTTAAACTCAGGACTTACCACCTGATGTGATCAGTGTCCCAGATAAGTGAATTTATAAGCCCATTGAAATCCGGAGAATCACACTTGATTGTTTTCAATAAGAATATTTTATAGCGCTTTAGTATCAATTTTGCAGGCCTGCTGAAAAGAGAGCTGATTATTAAATCAACAACACACAAAATATCATTCCCTGGAGGGATGACACCTGACAGGTTTGATTTAAGTGCACTGTTTAGGACATGTCCAAGCATAAAACTGCCTTTCTCTTGGAAAGAGGAAACAAACCAAAACTAGAAAAATTTGCATTTCCTGCGAAAATGCTGTGTGGATGCCTTAACGCTGAAGATGTCTGCTGAAAAAAGCTGAAAAAATTGAAAAAAAAAAAAGCAACGAATGTTGCTCTGAGCAGGATTCGAACCTGGCCCTTCTGGTACTCAAGGCAGGTTCTCATCTCACTGCGCCAACATCTTTCTGACAAAGAAGAGGTGGAGAGACTGATAATTGTGCTGAAATGAGCAGAAGAGGCTGAGAATTGTGCTGATAAGAGGTGAATAAGAAGAATTTCTGCTGAAAAGAGTTTAATCAGCAGAATTTCTGCTGAAAAGAGTTGAATGAGCAGAATTTCTGCTGAAAAGAGTTGAATGAGCAGAATTTCTGCTGAAAAGAGGTTTTTTGCTGAAAACAGCTTAAAAAGCTTGGATTTGTGCTGAAAACATCAGAAAAAACTGAAAATTGTGCTGATAAGCGGTGAAAAAGCTGAAATTTGTGTTGAAAAGAGTTAAAAAAGTTTAACTGTTAAGTGAAAGAAATGTTGCCACAACCTGGATTTGAACCCGGGCCTCCCTCTCTGAGAACGGCTGCTTATCTCACTGAGCTAAAACATGGCTCAGCCAAGCAAGCAAAACTTGTGATCACACTGATAATGTGGTCCTATTCAGCAAAATGGGCCAAAAAATGACATAAAAAGCTTAATATCTTTCGGCATCCACACAACTAACTGACAGAATCTGGGGTCTGGTGTCAACTGGCATAGTTCCACCTGCTGAATACAATAATAAATTTTTGTTAGCAGCTGCACAGTTCACACAACACTAATGTTTGCTGTCAGATGCTTACTAAACACCTCATTGTAATGTTTCATCCCAGGTTTGTACTGTTGCACTCAGTTTAGTCACACACCCAATCATTGTACTTAGCTTGTAAAATAAAAATGTTTGAGATTGCTGTCATGTATTTGACAAAGCCAGTTTGTTCCATTGAAGCAGGCGTGCGTGTATGTCTAGGTGCAAGCTTCACATACATCAGAAACAAGAAACTCCGTCTGTTAGTCTCCGCTCATTTGCAACATTCTATTCACTTGTGTTATGATCAAATGATCTTTCCCTGATCTAATAACAATCAACTAATTTATATATCAATTCTTAACCAACTAAGTTGACAGGAAAAGATGAGGTAAACTGGTTTGCAATTTTTAATCATTCCTGCATCATATTTAGATGAGGCCCACAGGCTGTCAGACACCAGTGCATGAGAGGAGTCTGCACAGGGTGTGACCTGCAATAAACAATTAAACCACCATTTTCAACTGAGCAAACACAGTGAACAGTATAACAATAGACAGCATAACTGTTTTATAAGCATTCAGTTTTAGGGAGAACAACATTTTTGGCTCCTCCCTGACTTGCCAGTCACACGTTCTGTTACAATTGCGCACAAGTCTGCCCAGGTCTTCCCACCTGCAGTCAGTAGACCCAGTAAGGGAAATGTGTGGGGTGAATGCATCCATACAACTATTTTGTTCTTCAGTGAGTGAAATCACAAGCACAGCAAATGTAAAGCTTCAAAATAAATATTTCACAGTTAGTTTATCATTTTCAACTCTGTGTCTGTGAAGGTGCTAAGTCATCCAGGTCATCGTAGTCACTCCCTAATTTATAGCCAAAGTATTCACTCATTGTGTCTTTATTGTTTTGCTAGCCTAGCTTAGCTCGTAGCTGACTCGCTAGCACCATGGCCTCTTCACCTGTCCCTCCTGCACTTTTCTGCTCATTGTGTCAGATGTTTAGTTACTCCTCGGCCTCCATTAGTAAATAGTAAATGATACTTGTAACAAATGTAGCATATTTGCAGCTCTGGAGGCCAGGATTACTGAATTGGAGACTCTGATTCGCATCCTTTATTCACCTGTAGCTTGCCAGGCCCTTATACGCAGTGAAGCCGAAGATAGCGTAGGCCTCAGTAGCTGTTCCCCGGCAGACCCCAAGCAGCTGGGGAAAGAGGGTGACAGTGAGGAGGAAGCATAGTCCTAAACAGAAGCCCCAGGTACACCACCAACCTGTTCATGTGTCTAACCGTTTTTCCCCACTCGACGACACACCCGCCGGGGGTCAAACTCTGGTAATTGGTGATTCTGTTCTCAGACATGTGAAGCTAGAGACACCGGCAACCATAGTCAATTGTCTTCCAGGGGCCAGAGCAGGCGACATTGAAGGAAATTTAAAACTGCTGGCTAACGGTAAACGTAAATTCAGTAAAAAAGCAGCTTTATTAACTTAAACTGAGAACAAATAATCCAGATTTTCAAAAGAGCCAGCCAAACAAAGAATCCAACATCTACGAATCTTCAAACAAAACATTCTGCGAGGACGGACAAGACAACAAGCAGACAGCAATTTTGGACTTAAATACACAGAAGGCAATTAGGGAGAGAAGAAACAGCTGGGGAAAAGACACAAGTGAACAGAATCCAACAACCCAACAGGACACAAAACTAAACAAACACCCTAAAAAAACAAAACAAAACAAAAAAAACAGGACTAAGACATATGAACTTGACAGAACTAAACAGGACAGACAGAAAGGGACACAAGGTAATGAGCGTTCTGAAACAGAAGTGGTGCTCCCACTCCTTTATGCATTCCAAGGAAGAGGGAGGAAGTTACAAATTGATCATACCACACATCACGCGCCTCGCTATGAAACCTAACTGAACAATGGGTCTACTGTTTTACGCCCTTTGCGTTATCAGCACCAGTAAAGGGAGTTGTCTTCTCCAACTGCTGAGGCTGAAATAGGTTCATGTAGTTTTAGAAACTTTCACTGAAGTCTATCGCAGTGTCACAACTAAGCATATGCATATGCACTTAAATACTTTAAAGCAGGCGACATTGAAGGAAATTTAAAACTGCTGGCTAAGGGTAAACGTAAATTCAGTAAAATCATAATTCACGTTGGCAGTAATGACACCCGGTTGCGCCAATTGGAGGTCACTAAAATCAATATTGAATCGGTGTGCAACTTTGCCAAAACAATGTCGGACTCTGTAGTTTTCTCTGGTCCCTCCCCAATCAGACCAGGAGTGACATGTTTAGCCGCATGTTCTCCTTAAATTGGTGGCTGTCTGAGTGGTGTCCCAGAAACGATGTGGGCTTCATAGATAATTGGCAAACCTTCTGGAGGAAACCTGGTCTTGTTAGGAGAGACGGCATCCATCCCACTTTGGA
The DNA here is from genome assembly GCF_964374335.1 of Astatotilapia calliptera. Taxonomy (NCBI): domain Eukaryota; kingdom Metazoa; phylum Chordata; class Actinopteri; order Cichliformes; family Cichlidae; genus Astatotilapia; species Astatotilapia calliptera. Next base: position 23,314,318 of record NC_137430.1, read on the forward strand.
TGGAGCTGCTCTCATTTCTAGAAACATGGACAAATTTATTAAACCCCCCAAAATATGACTATCCAGAGTTGGGACCAGGAAGCAGAGTTGCAGCCTTACACACCTCTCTGCAGCTTCTCTCCTCCTGCTACCCCCCCAAAAACCTATCTCAATAGAGACTGTGTCAGCTCCCAAAAAGACAAAAAACAAACTAAAAACCAGCAACAAACAACTTAAACATAAACAATCACAAAGAAAGAACAATACAGTATCAGCGGCAGCATCAGTGGCAGTAATTTTTCACACCAGCCTATTAATCAACCAAAGACCAAGACAGACTTTTAATTCATTTGAAAGCCTGATGCTTAGCCTTGTTCACCCCAGCTGTAAAACTCAGAAACCAGTCTTACTTGTTATCATCTATTGTCCACCTGGGCCTTACACAGAGTTTCTGTCTGTGTAAGGCAGAAACTCAGACTTTCTGTCTCAGACTTTTTATCTGATTTAGTTCTCAGCTCAGATAAAATAATTATTGTGGGTGATTTTAACATCCATGTAGATGCTAAAAATGACAGCCTCAACATGGCATTTAATCTGTTATTAGACTCAATTGGCTTCTCTCAAACTGTAAAAGAACCCACCCACCACTTTAATCACACTCTAGATCTTGTTTTATCATGTGGCATAGAAACTGAACATTTAACAGTGTTTCCTGAAAACCCTCTCCTGTCTGATCATTTCCTGATAACATTTACATTTACGATAATTGATTACACAGCGGTGGAGAACAGACTTCATTACAGTAGATGTCTTTCTGAAAGCGCTTTAACTACGTTTAAGAATACGTACGACTCTGGATACTGTAGCTCCGGTGAGAACTAAGGTCTCTAATCAGAAGTACCTGACTCCGTGGTATAATTCTCAAACACGTACCCTAAAGCAGATGACTCGTAAGCTGGAGAGGAAATGGCGTGTCACAAATTTAGAAGATCATCTTTTAGCCTGGAGAAATAGTTTGCTGCTTTATAAGAAAGCCCTCTGCAAAGCCAGAACATCTTACTATTCATCACTGATTGAAGAAAATAAGAACAACCCCAGGTTTCTCTTCAGCACTGTAGCCAGGCTGACAAAAAGTCAGAGCTCTTTTGAGCCAACAATCGTTAACTAGTAATGACTTCATGAACTTCTTCACAAATAAAATTGTAATTAGAGAAAATAAATTACTCAAAATCATCTCACAGATGTAATATTATCTACAGGTACTTTCAGTACCCTTGATATTCATTTAGACACTTTTTCTCCAATTGATCTTTCTGAGTTAACTTCAATAATTACTTCCTCCAAACCATCAACGTGTCTTTTAGACCCCATTCCTACAAAACTGCTCAAAGAAGTCCTGCCATTAATGAATGCTTCGATCTTAAATATGATCAACCTATCTCTAATAATCGGCTATGTACCACAGGCCTTCAAGCTAGCTGTAGTTAAACCTTTACTTAAAAAGCCATCTCTAGACCCAGCAGTCTTAGCTAATTATAGGCCAATCTCCAACCTTCCTGTCATATCAAAAATCCTTGAAAGAGTAGTTGTCAAACAGCTAACAGATCATCTGCAGAGGAATGGCTTATCTGAAGAGTTTCAGTCAGGTTTCAGAGCTCATCACAGCACAGAAACAGCTTTAGTGAAGGTTACAAATGATCTTCTTATGGCCTCTGACAGTGGACTCATCTCTGTGCTTGTCCTGCTAGACCTCAGTGCAGCGTTCGATACTGTTGACCATAATATCCTATTAGAGCAATTAGAACATGCTGTAGGTATTACAGGTACTGCACTGCAGTGGTTTGTATCATATCTATCTAATAGACTCCAATTTGTACATGTAAATGGAGAGTCCTCTTCACACACTAAGGTCAATTATGGAGTTCCACAGGGTTCAGTGCTGGGTGCTAGCATACATTTTCACTGCTATGCTGATGACACCCAACGCTATCTATGCATGAAGCCAGATAACACACCAATTAGTTAAACTGCAGGAATGTCTTAAAAGACATAAAGACCTGGATGGCTGCTAACTTTCTGCTTCTTAATTCAGATAAAACTGAGGTTATTGTAATAAACCCTGAAAATCTTAGAAATATGGTATCTAACCAGATTCTTACTCTGAATGGCATTACCTTGGCCTCCAGTAACGCTGTGAGGAGCCTTGGAGACATTTTTGACCAAGACATGTCCTTCAATGCGCATATTAAACAAATATGTAAGACTGCGTTCTTCCATTTGCGCAACATCTCTAGTGTGACGCTGCAGCAAGAGTGCTGACAAGGACTAGAAAGAGAGAGCATATTTCTCCTGTTTTGGCTTCCCTTCATTGGCTTCCTGTTAAATCCATAATTGAATTCAAAATCCTGCTCCTCACATACAAGGTCTTAAATAATCAGTCCCCATCTTATCTTAATGACCTTGTAGTACCATATCACCCTATTAGAGCACTTCGCTCTCGCTCTGCAGGCCAACTTGTTGTTGTTTACTTGAGTATTTAAAAGTAGGATGGGAGGGAGAGCCTTCAGTTTTCAGGCCCCTCTTCTGTGGAACCAGCTTCCAGTTTGGATTTGGGAGACAGACACTATCTGTACTTTTAAGATTAGGCTTAAAAAATTCCTTTTTGCTAAAGCATATAGTTAGGGCTGGACCAGGTGACCCTGAATCCTCCCTTAGTTATGCTGCAATAGATGTAGGCTGCCGGGGATTCCCATGATGCATTGAGTTTTTCCTTTCCAGTCACCTTCCTCACTCACTATGTGTTAATAGACCTCTCTGCATTGAATCATATCTGTTATTAATCTCTGTCTCTCTTCCACAGCATGTCTTTATCCTGTCTTCCTTCTCTCACCCCAACTGGTCGCCCCTCCCTGAGCCTGGTTCTGCTGGTTCTTCCTGTTAAAAGGGAGTTTTTCCTTCCCACTGTCGCCAAAATTCTTGCCCATAGGGGGTCATGATTGTTGGGTTTTTCTCTGTATGTATTATTGTAGGGTCTACCTACAATATAAAGCGCCTTGAGATGACTGTTGTTGTGATTTAGCGCTATATAAATAAAATTGAATTGAATTAAGGAATTAAGGAAAAGCGTCTGGACTTCTTTAAGTTGCTTGAAGACGTTTCACCTTACATCCTAGAAGCTTCTTCAGTTCTAGGGTCAAATGGTGGAGAGTCCCAGATTTAAGCCCTGTGGGAGTGTCCCTCCAAGAGGGACAATGAGCCCCCTAATGATCTTCTAACTAATCACACGAGCCAAGGTATGAAAACAGGTGTAGGTCAAAAATCAGCCAAGGTTTCGGGTGAGCTCATTGTGAAACCTAACCTCACCGTATCATGTGATTTCCTGAAGTCAGATGGCCCAGGATGTGAGTGGCTCCGGAGTCTACAAGAAATTCCACCTTCTCACTACACACAGACATTGTATACATAGGCAGAGATTTATAGGCTTTGTTTGTTAAATGTACATAGTGCCCTTTGGATGGCATGAAATGCATTCTAAGTGTTCAATGGCTTCTTGCAACAGAGTCTGTGTGCATGTGGAGCATTTTTGCATGTCAGCATGAGCACTTGTTAGCAGCATCCCTTTTATCCCCTCACACACAACTCTCTGTATCTTTTAGTTACAACAGGTTTTTGTCCCACAGGCTGTTGCTGGGCAGAGAGCAACTCCCACTATCTTTTCCAAGGAAGTTCCTGGCACTGGTCATCTTGGGAATTTTGTACTTCTATGACCTACACAGTTAGCAGATAACATAGTCAAACATCGTTAAGCAAAGCTGAGCAGTTTTCACATACTTCATCCAAGCATGCAAAGGATATACAAAAATTCTAGAATGAGATTATAAACACCTACATCTAAATGTCTGACAATGTGAAAACTAGAATTTTCCCCACTGCACACCAAACCATCAGCAAACTTGATTTTGTAAGTTTTTGTTAGATTATTTTAAATTAACCACTCATGCTTTCACATCCATTTTTTCTGAACTTTCTACACCCAAAAGTTGCTCAACTAAATTTCTGTTTCCGATTAGTGGTGGCTAGTTTGCTTCCATGAACTGACTTACAGAAAATGTTTCTGGGTCATGATGAGATAACAGGGTTAGAATTAGACAGGGATGCATATGAGAACATTATGAGAAACGTGACAAACACTCAGGACTAGTCATGTACTGTGTGAGGCAGGCAGGATTGAGGACCCAAAATACAGACTCTCAGATAAGACTAAACTTAATCCTCAGCTTTAATACTGGAAACCAAATGTACATAAAACAAAACTGGGAGGCATAGGAAAACTAAACAAACAGGCTGGCAGAACACAGCCCCCCCCCCGACTGTTCGTTCTCCCTGCTTGAGGGAGACCGGGATGCAGGACAGAGGGAGACGCAGACACTAAATACAAGAGGAAATCAAGGCAAAGAGGAAACATCTGGGAAACACAGCTGGCAAAAATCTAACAGACGAGACAGGTGGATGCAAAACTGAAAATGACGCACACCAGACAGGAGACCATTACTGAAAGTAAAACATGAAGTACGAGGAACGCACACACCGAGGCGCAGACTGATGGAGCTCAAGGAACTAGAAATACTGAATAAACTCAAGAGTGTAAACAAACTGAACTAGGAAACATAAGATACACAGAAAACACAATGAATGACAAGACTCAAAATTCTATTAACAGAAAAGAAAAGTGGCTCAACCACCCAGGTTCCCTAACAGGACCATGGAAATTTTGGGGTTAGTATCGTGCCCAAGCATACTTGGCATGTAGACTGGGGAAGCCAAGGATCGAACCACCAACCTTCCGATCAGTAGCTGATCTGCTATATCACCTGAGTCATAGCCACCCCATTGTAGATGCTCGCCATCTGATGGAAAACGTGAGGTTGTATAGCTGTATATAAAAATGATCTGTCCTTGGAGATAGGCCTTCATTGAGTCCCAAACTAAAAGGCTAAAAATGTTCAGGGAAAGGTTTATGTCTAAAAGAATTTATTTGGTTATTCATAAATTCCAGAAAGGTATTATCTGTTAGTAGTGTGGGGTTAAAATGCCAACTCCTGTCTGTTCTAGGTAAGTCGTCATAGACAGAGTCAAAATTAGGGGGGCGTGGTCTGATATAACTATGGCATGGTATTCACAGGCACTCGCGATGCTAGTCAAATAGTTATCTAAGAAAAGGTCGCCTATCCTAGAAAAAGTGTGATGGACATTAGAGAAAAAAGAATACTCCCTGTCGGTCGGAAGAAGATGTCGCCAAATACCCCTACCCCATATGTAGAAAAAGCTGAATGAATACGCGAGGATGACTTACTCAGACAGGCCGGTTTTAATGAGGATCGATCCAGATGGTGCGGCCACGTCCAGACGCCTTCCTGACCCTCCGCTCCGACTATCCACTTTTCTTGTTTTTTACTTATTTTTTGCTCTGGTTTACATCCCAAAATCCTCTAGTCTTATAGTATACGACAGCGGATCACTTGTAAACATCGGTGACAAGGTTGAACATCTAATCTTGGACACTTTTAAACCTGACCCTTCCTGGCCGCCAGAGATTCTACGCGGCATGGAGAACAACAAAGGACGGGCCGCTCATCCGAGGCGCAGAACAAAGAAGCGCCGGGGGAAACGCGCTGGCATTAGGAACAGACTGAGACAGCAGGTGCATCGCTCATGTACAATCCATGGAGAACAAGGCAAGGCAAGGCAAGGCAAGTTTATTTGTATAGCACAATTCAACAACAAGGTGATTCAAAGTGCTTAGCTCGATGACCTAAGAGCAAGGGTCACCTTCCAACGTGACATGAGGGACTGCAACATTCTGTGCTTCACGGAGACATGGCTGACCCCCACCGTGCCGGACCAGGCCGTAACGCCATCGGATTCATTTTTTGTGCTCCGCGCGGACAGAACGGCAGAGTCGAACAAAACCAAAGGTGGAGGAGTGTGTTTCATGGTAAACAGAAAGTGGTGTGATGCCAGGAGCATTTCTACTCTTTCCAGCGGCTGCTCGCCACATCTGGAGTTCCTGATCATTAAGTGCCGCCCTTTCTATCTGCCCCGTGAGTTCACCTCGGTCATCGCCACGGTGGTCTACATCCCACCCCAAGCGGACACAGGTATGGCTTTGTCCGAATTACATGATGTGCTGAGCTCGCTTCAAAACAAGGACCCGGGCGCAGCCCTCATTGTAGCAGGAGACTTTAACAAAGCGAACCTCAGACAAGTCATGCCAAACTTTTACCAGCATGTCTTGTGTCCAACGAGAGTGGATCGGATTTTGGACCACTGCTACACGCCTACAAGCAGGGCTACAAAGCTGTCTCACACCCGGCTTTTGGGAAGTCTGACCACAACGCCATCTTCCTCATTCCCCAGTATAAACAAAGCATACGGAGGGAAGACGTGACCACGAAGGAAGTAAAACGGTGGACTGCCCAATCAGAAGCTACGCTACAGGACGCACTCAACGACGTCGACTGGGACATGTTCAGAGCATGCGCAGTCGACATCAACGAGTTTACGGAAGTAGCAGTATGCTTCGTCAATATGCTAGTGGAGGAGATTATCCCCACTGCGAGAGTCACCACATTCCCAAACCAGAAACCGTGGATGGACAGATCGATCCGCACTGCAGTAAACGCCAGGACCGCCTCCTACAACGCGGGTCTCGCCACTGGCGATATGAGCGCCTACAATGCGGCCTCATACGGCGTGCGGCGCGCGGTGAGAGATGCCAAACGCCGGTACCGGGAACGTGTGGAATCCTGCTTCCACCAGGGCAACACACGGAGTATGTGGCACGGACTACGCACCATTACGGACTACAAAGCCAGGGACACTGCGCCGATCAACGCCGACTCTGCATTCACCAACGAGCTGAATCGGTTCTACGCCCGTTTCGAGGTTAGCCAGGCGGCTAATGCTATCTGCCGCCTGACTACCGAGGACAGTGACGTCATCAGCGAGAGACCGGTGACCAGCATCGCGGAGCATGACGTCCGAGTGGCATTGAGGAGAGTGAACACAAGGAAAGCAGCGGGGACCAGCTAGCAGGTGTGTTCACTTACATCTTCAACGAGTCCCTGGCGAAGTCTGTGGTCCCCACATGCTTCAAAAGATCCACCATCATCCCTGTGCCCAAGAACAGCAAACCCTCATCCCTGAACGATTACCAGCCAGTTGCACTGACCTCGGTAGTAATGAAGGTGTTTGAGAGGCTGCTGAAGAACATCTCCTCCTCCTCCATCCCAGACACCACAGATCCGCTGCAGTTCGCCTACAGATCCAACAGATCCACAGAGGATGCCATCGCCCACGTCCTACACACCAGTCTCAGCCACGTGGACAAGAAACAGGGTAACTATGTGCGAATGCTGTTTGTTGATTACAGTTCAGCGTTTAACACAATAGTGCCCTGCAGACTGTTCACAAAGCTCAGGGATCTGGGACTTAACAGCCGTCTGTGTGCATGGGTGTTGGACTTCCTCACTGGCAGAACTCAGGTGGTGAGGGTGGGTAGATGCGTCTCTAACAGCATCACCATCAACACAGGAGCACCTCAGGGATGTGTCCTCTGGTCACTGCTCTACTCCCGCTACACTTCAGACTGTGTGGCCACCCACGGCTCCAACACCATTGTGAAGTTTGCTGACGACAGTGGTGTTGGGTGCCATCTCCAACAACGATGAGGCGGCCTACATGGATGAAGTGAAGAATCTGGCATCATGGTGCCAGGACAACCACCTCCAGCTGAATGTCGGCAAGACCAAGGAGCTGGTGGTGGACTTCAGAAGGGGTCAGCACAGAGACTACAAGCCCATTATCATCAATGGAGCTCCAGTGGAGAGGGTGCAGTCCTTCAAGTATCTTGGTGTCCACATCTCCTCAGACCTGACATGGGCTGCCCACATTCAGGTCCAGACCAAAAAGGCTAGGCAGCGCCTGTATCACCTACGACAACTGAGGAAGTTCAGAGTCTCTCCAAAGATCCTCAGGATTTTCTATACAGGCGCTGTGGAGAGCATCCTCACACAGAACATGACATCGTGGTTTGGGAACAGCTGTGTGAAGGACCAAAAAGCTCTCCAGAGAGTGATCCGTACAGCAGAACGCTGCTGCAGGATTGCTCTCCCCCCGCTTCAGGACACCTACACCAGGAGATGCCGGACTAGAGCAGCGCAGATACTGAAGGACCCGTCCCATCCTGGCAACAAACTGTTCCAACTTCTGCAATCTGGTAGAAGGTTCCGCATCTTCCGGGCAAGGACAGAGAGACTCAAGAGGAGCTTCTATCCCCAAGCCATCCGGGCCCTAAACACACACACCCGCCCTCTCACATCATCTATAATTGACTGAGACAGGACTCTTCCAGACACTAAACCAAGGCACAATGTACATTTCAAATTCCTTTAATTTTAAATATGTTTATATTGTCTATCCTGTAAAATAGTCAGATGTCTATTCATATTAATGTACAGAATTCACCTGCTTGCTGCTACTACTGCACATTCATTCACCCAATGTATATACTATATATTTATATAATGTTCTTCCTCTACCCCCCCCCCCCCCTCATTTTTCCACATGTCGAGGAGCGTGTCAGGCTACATTTCACTGTGTGTCATACTTGTATAACTATGCATGTGACAAATAAAGAAACTTGAACCCTTGAAAACAGGGTCAAACCAGCAGTTTAAGTCTCCGCCGAGTATCAAAGAGTACGGGCCTACGTCTGGTACATTCGAAAAAAGATGTTTGAAAAACTTGGGATCATCTGTGTTAGGAGGATATGCATTGACCAAAACTACCTGTACGTTATACAACCTCCCTGAAACAATGACAAAACAACCATGTTGATCTGAAATAACATATTGTTTGAATGGAACCCTGGGGCTGATGAGAATTGATACTCCTCTGGCCTTGGCCTCAAAACATAAATGAAACTGCTGCCCCGCCCACCGAGACATAAGCCCTGAGTTAACCTCTGACATGGGTTTCTTGTAAAAGGGCAATGGAGGCATTTTCTTGTTTAATTTGAGCAAAAACCTTTCCTCTCTTAATAGGATGGTTTAACGTTCCAGCTGAGCAGATTTATGGGACTAATCATGTAAGATTATAGAAAGATAATGAAGGGATGCAAAAACAGAAAAGCATGAGAGAAGCCCAGAACAGAACATGGTATAACACCTGTTGTGGAAGTTTTCCATTTAAATAAAGCCTGCAGACGAGCGGTGAGCGGTAGCTAACATTCTTTAATCCAAACACACAAAGAACAGAAAACCAAGCTTGTGGAGAGCCTACATGACTGCGGGGCAGGTCAGCAGAGTCTCCCTGAGCCTAGCATGGCTCTCAGTTAAATACCTTCTCCAGGAACAAAAGCCAGTACACAGCTGTTTCACACCTTAAGGTTCACACTCCCTTGCTATACCTCCCAGAGTCCTCGAAGAGACAAAAGACTCTTCCTGTGGAGTTCCTGCTTCCCCCAACTTCCTTACTACACCTCCACCAGTTGTCTTACTGTATGAGTGTGAGACTTGTTAAAATCAAGTGGCACCAATGCATTATACAATAAAATAATGTGATTAATACACAAGTAAAAGAAATTCCTATACACACCCAATATGAGTTCTGTGGGTTGAAAAAAGAGACACTCCAACAACACATAAAACAAACCCCCTGATCCCCTCTCCCTCACCCCAACCAAAGGACAGCTGGAGAACACAGCAGCAAGCTCCCCTGTACAACACGTCAGCAATTGCGATTGCTCCACTCCATTACATTGCTGCTCCACTAATCCCCCCTCCTCACACACACACACACACACACACACACACACACACACACACACACACACACACACACACACACACACACACACACACACACTTCCTTTACTGTAAAGGGCAGTGAGTGTGACTCCACCCCCGGTCAAGATTATATAAAGATGAAGTGATATGCTTTCAGTTTTAACTCTTCCCTTCTCTTCTGCTTGCAGACCGGCTGGTGTGAAATATTAAAACCTGTAAGTATTCTACGCATCTCTACTGACTGATTGATTCACACATTCCTGATACTTTTAAATGCATATTGTGGATACAAGCTCATCTATATTCTCTCCTTTTAGAATCATGAGCAGAAACTTCTTGTCCAAAAATGATGAGCTCCGCAGGGGAGACTACCTGGTGTCCAACAACAAGCAGTTCAAAGCTATATTTCAGGTGACTAAATGTTCTCAGTTCAGAAGCTCATAAAAGCCTTGTTTCCCAGTCATGCGTGTTGACAGTTATCTAACATATAATTTATGGCTACAGGATGATGGTAACTTTGTCATCTATGGCTGGAAGCCTTTGTGGGCTTCAGACACCTATGGATCAGACGCCGTCCGTCTGTGCATGCAGGCTGACTGCAACCTGGTCATGTACAACAAGTGTGACACGCCTAGGTGGAACACAAGCTCTGTCAGACCTGACTGCAACATGTGCCGTCTTCAACTGACCGATGACGGCAAACTGGTGGTGAACAGAGAGTGCGAAGAAATCTGGAGCTCTGAAAAGTCCAAAGGCATGAAGTGATGCTTGTGTGCAACCATCCTTTGGCATAAACCTTCAGCGATGCTGTTAAAGCAACATATACCAGCGCATAAACAAGCTTTTCCTTTTTCTTTCTGGTTAGCTTTGATCAGACTCTGAATTTCAACCTGAATTGTAAACAAATGGCAAAAAATAAATAAAATGAAAGGTATTTGACCAACCTCTTGTGTTTATATTTTGGCCATTAAAGAGATTTTCTTAAGAATTAATATTGTTGCAAAGGTGTAGGAAGCAGTCTTAAAACTTTGAGGAGTGTTGCTGATATAAAACTAACACAGATTTTGTAAATTCCTCCACTGACCATTAGACACGTTTTCATTTTTATTTCTTCTTCCCTGAAAGTATCTTCATGTGGTCTAGCCTTGTTAGCATCTGATATTTTTCCTTGAGCCAGTTTTTTTTTTTTCAGTTTATGTTCTCTTTTGGCTTAGTTTTTAATAAAAGAGCATCTCAATTCATTGTGTAGATGACAATTATTTGTCCTGTTTTTATTCAGGTTTTCTAATTTTATGTTTCCTTTCTTAAACTCTGTAATTTCATCCTGTGTTGGGTGTTATTTAATTATTTTAGATGTACAGCATATTGGTCAACAGCTGTACTTTAAATGTGCTAGAGAAACAAACTTGACTCACTTTATGAGTGCGTCTGCGTCTTTGTGTGTCTGCATGTGTTGGACGTCACGTCTTTGCAGACACACAAAGACACACAGACACACCTCAGGAATTCGCATGATAAGGTGGGGCCAGGTTTCAAAAAGAGCTCACCCGAAACCCTGGCTGATTGGGACCCACACCCAGTTTCACACCTTGGCTCAGGCGATTAGAGGATCATCAGGGGGTCCTTTTGTCCCTCTGTGGGGGGACACTCCCACTAGGTTTAAATCTGGGACTCCCCACCATTTGACCGTAGAACTGAAGAAGCTTCTCGGATGAGAGGTGAAACGTCTTCAAGCAACTTAAAGAAGTCCAGACGCTAATTTCTTTCTCATCACATAAAAAGAAAAAAGAAAACAAAAATATTCAGGAATTAGAAAAAAACATCAAATCACTAGAAGAAGCCTACGCGTCCCACCAAGATCAGGAAACATTGAACAAAATACGCAAAACAAAACTAGAATTAAATGAGATAATTGATAAAAAAAACAAAATTCTTAGTACAAAGACTACGCCTACAAAATTATGAACATGGTAATAAATCCGGTCAATTTCTAGCAAACCAGCTAAAAATAAATAAAGAAAAAACAACTATATGTGCTGTTCAAGATTTATCTGGGAACACAATATATGATCCGATACAAATAAACAACATTTTCAGGAATTTCTATAAAACTTTGTATTCACCACAAATAAACCCATCTAAAAAAGAAATTGATCAGTTTTTGGACAACATAACTCTTCCAAAATTATTGGACACTCAAGCAATGGCACTGGATTCACCACTGACACCAGGTGAACTCCAGGAAGCCCTGATAAGTATGCACAATAATAAGGCTCCAGGTCCAGATGGCTTTCCTGCAGAATTCTACAAAGAATTCTGGTCGATTCTAGCACCAGTTTTCTACAGAACGTTGTTGGAAATTAAAGAAAAGGGCAGACTTCCATCAAATATGAATTCTGCAAACATTAATCTCCTGCTAAAACCAGGCAAAGACCCTGTATATCCCTCAAGCTATCGTCCAATATCCCTTATAAATGTAGACCTTAAAATAATCTGCAAAGCTCTCTCAAAGAGACTGGAGAAAATAACCCCCCTCTTAATTCATCCTGACCAAACTGGTTTCATAAAAGGTAGGCACTCATCAACAAATACACGTAGATTACTTAATTTGATAGACTACTCATACAGTAAAAACCTAGAAACTACAATATTCTCTTTAGACGCAGAAAAAGCATTTGACAGAGTTAACTGGAAATTTCTATTTGCAACTTTACACAAATTTGGTTTTGGAAACTCTTTCATAAACTGGTTAAAAATATTATATAATTCCCCAACAGCTTGTGTTAGAACAAATGACCAGACATCCTCCAGCTTCTGTCTCTTGAGGGGCACCAGGCAGGGATGCCCACTCTCCCCTTCACTATTTGCAATTTTTATTGAACCACTAGCAGCAGCAATTAGACAGAATTGTCACGGTTCTGGGTCCGTCGGACCCAGTAGTTTGAGTTTTATTATGTTTTGGTTTTAGTTTGCATCAGGGATTGTTTTCTTGTTCTCTTGTAGTGTTGATTATGATGATGTTTATTATTTGAGTTTCATGTTTCTGTGGTGTTTAGGATTTGTTCTTCAGTTGTGTCTGCTTAGTATTTGTCTAGCTCCATGTGCCATTTTCTGTCTGTCTCTCTATGTCGAGTTTGTGTCTTAGTGTGATGGTTGCTTGTTCCTGTTTTATTGTGATGGTCTGCGTCTCATGTGAGTGTGTTCAGTTTTACCTTTGTCTCGTCTTGTTGATTATTCCCAGCTGTGTCCACCACCTGTGTGTAATTCCTCTGTGATTCTGTGTATTTAAGTCATGTCTGCCGTCATTGTAGTTGCTGGTCCGTCTGTGTTTCCACCCCGCTTCATCTGTGTGTTTCCCTGCAGTCTACCATCATCTGTTTCCGCCCGCTCTCATTCATGTCCAGGTTCGTGTTCTATAGTTAGTTTGTTCCCAGTTTAGTTTAGTCATTGCTCCGTTCGCCGTTTGTCCATTTCCTTTTTGTGTTTAATAAACCACCCTCACACCCATACAAGTGCCTGCGTTTGGATCCTCCTTTATTTTCCACACGGCTCATCTCACTCGCCGTGACAAGAATTCAGTAATTAAGGGCATAAAATGCAAGAACGTGGAACATAAAATCAGCCTTTATGCGGATGATGTGTTACTCTTTCTCCAAAATTCACAAACCAATGTCTCTGGGGTTATTGAATTGATAAACTCTTTTGCAAGAATATCAGATTACTCAATTAACTGGTCAAAATCTACAGTCCTACCGATTAATTGCTCCTTCCATAATTCCTCTTCTACACCACTGCAATTGGGAAATATAAAATATTTAGGTATTAATGTTTCTCCCAAGCTTGCAGATCTAACTAAATTAAACCATATCCCACTTTTAAAGAAGGTAGAAGATGATCTGGCTAGATGGAAATGTCTACCCATATCACTCATGGGAAGGGTTGCCGCTATAAAAATGATGGTCTTACCAAAAATAAATTATTTATTCTCAATGATCCCAACTAAACCGCCACAAGATTGGTTCAGATCTCTAGATTCATGTATGTCCAAATTCCTTTGGAAAAATAAACCCCCACGTATAAGCTTAAAAACACTACAAAAGACCAAGGATAAAGGAGGACTAGAACTGCCTAACTTTCAGCACTACTTCTTAGCCAACAGGCTTCAGTTTATCTCAGGATGGCTAAAACACACCCTCTTAGATGAACCTTGGCTAGATGTAGAACAAGCACTCTGCAATAATCTAGAGATCTCAGACCTACCATTTATCAGCTCAAACATCCAACGACATGAATGCTTTAAAAGCATCAACATCAGCTCTTCTCTGACAGCATGGTGGGAGTTTCTAAAATTGACGGCGTCTTCATTAATCCCATGCAAACGTACACCTATCTGGAACAACCCTGACATATTACAAAACAATAATATGATAAACTTTTCAGATTGGAGTGATAAAGGAATCAAATATTTAGAACATATACTAGAAGGAACAGAATTTATTTCATTTGACGGACTAGTTACACAATATGGGATCAACAAGAAAAGATTTTTAGAATATCAACAAATTAAATCCATAGTAAAAAAGAAATTTAAACCGGGTCAAGTTGAACTACAAACACCACCAAGTGTGGTTCAATTTCTTACTCTTAAACCCCCCAAATTACTATCCAAAATATACAGAATGGTTTCTAAAACAGATGAATCAATATCACTTCCTATTGCAAAATGGGAAGCGGATTTATCAGTTAACTTATACCTAAACTTCTGGTCTCAGATTTGCTTAAAAACCTTTCATCTAATTAGAAATCCCAGTCTTCAATTAATTCAATACAGAATATTACATAGAGTGCACTATACAGGTCATCGGATGTTCAAGATGGGCTTTACGTCTACCAACAACTGCTCACACTGCCAAACCAATTCACCGGACAATTATATCCACGCTCTTTGGTTCTGTCCACCAGTTCAGAAGTTTTGGCGCGAGATATGTGAAGACTTATCGAAGTGTCTGAAATGTAACATTCCAACTTCCCCCTTAGTGTGTTTGTTGGGCAGCTTAGATAATGTCACTTCAGAAAAGAATATCGCCCATATGGTTTTCACTGCCCTATGCATAGCCAAGAAAACAGTCCTCATGAACTGGAAAAATAAAAATAATCTTAATTCTAACCAATATAGAAATTATCTATTAGATTACATTAGTCTTGATACAGCCTCTGCCACCACATCAGATCAATTGCTCTGGGCTCCTTTGATCAGCTCCATCACCTAGTGGGGGTGGGGGGTCATAGTTTGGTCCCGCCTTCACTGTTGTGATTGGTGTGGGGGTAGGGACAGGCTTAGGGCGTCGGGGGGTTCCCCGGAGGCATCTTCCTTGGGGGGCTCAACCCGGGGTAGCGGTCATGTCCGGTTAGGGGCTCTGTTGGCTCTCCGGTGACTGTTTCCTCGCGGCTGCGTGCAGCGGGGCTAGGGGAGGGTCTGTGCTGACGGACGTGGGTTACTGACCTGGTAGCCTGGCTGCCCCTGGGTGGGTCCGGGATGGGCGTGAGGTTCTGGGGGCGCTCCGTCTCTGGGCTGGGACCCGGACGGGGCCTCGGGGGCTTGGGTCCTGGTTGGTGTGTTGCCGGGGTTGTGGGCGGGTGGGTGCATGGGGGCCCAGCCCTGGAGCAGGGTGCCGCCGGTGCGTCGAGCCACCTGGGGGGCTCTTCAACTGGTGGGGAAGATTGTCACATCTTGCAGGAGCTTTCCTCTCCTCAGGAGCTCCCTCTGCAGGAGGGGGAGATACAGGAGAGGTGGAGGAAGATCTCAGCCTGGGTGTTTATTGTCTTATGTAGTCTGGAAGATGAGTGGATGGTGGGGTGGGTGCAGTTTTCTCTGTGGTGGGGTTGGGTGGACTGTCCCGGGCTCTGTGGGGCCGGGCGGCGCTGCTGCACTGGGCCCGGTCTGGATGGGCCTGGGCCCCCTTTCCCTGGCGGGTCGCGGAGTATGGGGGTGCCTACTGGGGTCAGCGGGGGAGCTGGCCCCAGGGAGGGGTCACTTGCCCCTCCCTTCCTTCCCTCCCCATCTCCAGCTGCCTCCCTCTTCCCGCTCCACCACAACCACCCACACATGCAGGGCCTTGGAGTAGGGGTATGTCACCAGGGTGCAGAGGAGGCTACCCCCCCCCTCTGTCCCCTTCTGGCTGCCTCTGCCTCAATTTTATCCCACAACTTAGACATTCACATTACTCACACTCTCATTACACATACATATAGGATCTTGGGGGTGGGCACGATACACGGAGTCCAAAGTACCATCAGGGTGTACACCCCACCCCTGGCATCGTTGCCCACCTCTCAATTTTAAATACACGTAGACATTGAGGGCTAGCAGGAGGGACCATGCGCTTACCTGCTGCTCTCTGGCAGGTAGCTCCATGCCCTCCTGGGTTTTAAATGCACCTTAGAACACACATGCATCAACATTACAATGAGCGGGTGGAGGGAGGTTCGGAGTCTTCTCTCACCCCCGTTCTCTGCGACCTGCTGGAGCAGGGGGGCTAGGACTAGGAGGAGGAGTTGGCCGTCCGACTGCGGTCTGGAGTGTGTAGCCTTCCTGCTGCTGCGGAGTCGGGGCGGTCTGCCTCCCCCCACCGCAGGGAAAAGGGAAACACCACCTGGGTCTGGGTGCAGTTCCCCCCTCCAGGGGCGGGGGCACCTAGACCCGGTTTGTAGAGTACGCTTGGGGAGTGTGATCGTGTGTACAACGTCTCTTTATGTCTGTCTCCACGTTGGTTGAGTGTGGAGTAAGTGCATATGAGAGCATGAGGGTGGGAATGGATGTTTGTATCTGTGTGTGCCTGTATGTCTGTGTCTATATGTCAGGTTGGGTGTCAGGCGCCACCTCTCTGGGGACATCTCAGGCCCTCCAAGGTTTGGAGGCTTATCTCCCCCTACCACCACTTCCCCTGCCAGTGGCGGACCCCCTCAGACATCGGTGCGTTGGTGGTTCTTTGTGTCCGGGGATGGGCGTCCAGGTACACACCGGCTCACTCCTTGGCGGCCGCTTATCGGGGCCTGGAGCCTGGGGCTCGCTCGGGCCACTTCGGAGGTGGGGTGCCCCCGGCCTCTCGGCCTGGGGCTCGGTCACTCAGGCGCAGCTGGCTGCCGGCGGAGCTCACGGGCGCGTCACTGCAACTCCCCCTGGCTTCTGCTCCGCGGCTGCTGAGTGAGCCCTCATCTGGGACTCTCCTCAGCTCTTTCTGGGACAGTGGCGCAGCTGCCCCTCTGTTGGTCTTCCTTGGTCTCTTGTGTTCTGGGGGCCTCTGGATGTCTGGAGTTTTGATCTCCTCCACACCTGCTTCATGCCCTGGAGGACGGGGCTGTGGCCCCCACACACCCTCTAGCAGATTATTACATGAAGGAACCTTTTAAAAAAACAAAAAACAAGCACGTCCATGCTCACAGGTGTACACACGGGTGATCACACCCACAAACTACACCCTTTTTGGCTCCTACCTCAAAGCACACTGTGTTCTGTTGATCTTATGTGCTGCACAATAATGTTTAACATTTAGTATTTACTGTCATATTCCCATATATCATTGTGATGTTGTTTATTCTATTACTCTTGTTCTCTTCTGCTTGCTTTCTTTTTTCTTTCTCAGCAGGTGATCCAGGTGATTGATATATGCATTTTTTTTCTCTGCCCGTTCTGTTGGTTTTTGTTTTTTGCCCTTCTCCCCCGTCCCTCTTCTCAGCTGTTTCTCTTTCCCTCTTTCTTTCTCCCCTTCTTTCCCCCAGTCAAGTCTGTCCCGTATTCAGTAAGTGAAAATAAAATAAACAATAAAAGGTGAATCAAATGGACCATTACGGCAAGGCTGGGATGGTCAGTTTGGTAAAGTAAATCCGTTGGGCATCTTTCTTTGCCTTTAGACAACAATTCTGATGGCAAAAGAGCCAAACGGCAGGTATTTTTCACAGTTTTCTCGTCTCAAGTAGTCCCACACAATTCAGAAACACTGTGGAAACACCATTCAAACGTTAACTGCAGGTAAGTCACTGCACTGATGGTCTCATTGTCTTTTGCTTCCTGCTCCTTTATGCTCCATCCTCATTGGTTTCCCCCCGATGTTTGATTTCTTCCGCCTGCATTTTGTCCCTCAGTCATGTTTGTATGTGGAGTTTATGGCTCATATCAAACTGTGTATAGACCATGTAAACAGACCAGTCTAACCCCGCTGTGGTTTTTAAGTATCAAGTAAAAATTACTTATCCTTTTCAGGATAAGTGCTAGAGCCTATCCCAGCTAGTTTAATAACATGTATTTTGTAATTGCCAGAGTGCATCAGAGGGACAGCTCAGGATGAGCGATTTCTAGAGAAAGTTTGAGAGCCAAGACTGAGATGGTTTGAACATGTGGAGAGGAGGGATAGGGGATATACAGGACAAAAGGTCATGCAGAGGGTTGGTGTGACAGAGGAGGATAGCATTCACATGGTGATGCAGAGGCAGATGATTTCCTGTGGTGAGTGAGCAGCTGAAAAAAGAGGAACGATAAAAGAAGAAGAACAGGGACAGGTTTCCCAATGTTTTGCATCATCCCTCTCTTTAACAAGACTTTTTTAACCCAGTAAAGCCAAGTGCATCATATTTGATACATGAGTTTTTGAGACTTCTACATCATCAGTGATTTGTTTCTCGTAAAACAAAACATAGGAATTCTACAACACATTTTTAGCAACTGAAAAACATGCAAACATGATACACATGAAATTCAAAAAGCTGGGAGAAGAGAAAAAAAATGTCATTTTGGTGGGCTCCAAGTGATGCTTCTGAAGTCATATATGAAACCATCTTTGCAAGTAAACCATCATGTATGATGATAAAATGTGTGTTTTTATTAAATATGTTCCATCTATTCGGGATGTTAAGGAGAACAAGTCCAGATTTAATTATGAGAAAATAAACACAGTCAAAAACTTTTAAACAACCGTGTCTTTCCCTCAGTGGAGCAGACTGATTCCTAACAAGAGGACCTGCAGTGTTGTTGGAAATGCTGACAAAAGGACAAAAAATCGGGTTTTAAAAAAGAAACGGCAATAAAATGTATGTTAAGATGTTCTCTAGGCAATAAGACACTGTCCTCTAACCCATCCAGAGCATATAAGCATAAAGTTATATACAGCCTCTGGTTGTCATGGTTTTTTTTGTTAATTACATATACGTTATAGCACTAACTGATTAACATGCGGATGCTGAAACCACTTGTGCACCACAGTCATTGCGAAACAAATGCTGCTTCTTTCCTGTGTTGAAGTCTTGTCTGTTGTTTCTTTGTCACACTAAAAACTAGCACACATTGATTGATTGATTGATTGGTAATTTATTTCAACATGTGAACAATATACAAGTACATTTAGAAAAGAAAATAAGAGAGAAAAAAATACTATACAAATTACATACAAAAAAACATTCTGATTAATTTACATGTTGAAAGGGAGTGGGAAGAAGTATACACTTATTTAATCCCACCCCTTTGCCATAAATTATCAGTGAATATTTAGTCAGCTTCCTTACTGATATAATTTGTGATAAAAATAGTGAACAGATTTCTGATATACTATATACTATAATATCACATCATGAGTTTTTTGTTTGTTTGTTTTTAAATAGAGACATTCACTTAATTTAAATATTTTCCTTTTCTTTATAGTTCGAGAAGATCATATTTTTATAACTCTTTTTGAACAGTTTTATGTTTGGACATTGCTTTAATTCCATATTCAGTTTGTTCCATAGTTTCACTCCATGAACAGAAACACAAAAGCCTTTTCTTGTAGTACGTCCCTTCATTGTTTTGAAGTTACAAAAACCCCTTAAATTATAACTTCCTTCTTTCAAAAAAAACCCATACTCTGAATATTACCTGGCAGTTCTTTATTTTTTGCTTTGAATAGAATTTGTGCTGTTTGGAATTTCACTATATCGTCAATTTTCAATATTTCAGACTGCAAAAATAGTGAGTTTGTATGTTCCCTATAACCTGCATTGTGGATGATTCGAATTGCTTTTTTTTGAAGAGTAAAAAGTGAATGTAATGTGGTTTTATAGTTATTGCCCCAGACCTCTGCACAATAGCTTAAGTATGGTGAAACCAGTAAACATAGGCAATATGAAGTGATGTTCTGTCGAATACCTGTTTTGCCTTGTTTAGTACTGCAATGCTTCGTGATACTTTGGAATGAATATATCTTACGTGAACTCTCCAGTTAAGTTTTTCATCTATTATTACCCCCAGAAATTTATTTTCCCTGACTCTTTCAATATCAACACCATTTATTTGAATCTTTGCATTTGTATTTAAACTACTATTTCCAAATAACATCAGTTTAGATTTATTCAAATTTAATGATAATTTGTTTTTATCAAGCCAGAACTTCACTTTACTTATTTCATTAGTCATATCCTCCAATAAATTCTGCAGATCATCACCAGAGCAAAAAATGTTTGTATCGTCAGCAAAGAGAACCATTTTTAATACTTTGGACACTTTACAGATGTCGTTAATGTACAAGTTGAAGAATTTTGGACCTAAAACTGACCCTTGGGGTACACCACAAGCAATGTCCATACATAAGGAGCAACCACCATTTATTTTCACAAACTGCTTTCTGTCACTTAAATAACTTCGGACCCAATCTAAAACTACCCCTCTGACACCATAACGTTCCAGTTTTCTTATTAATATATCATGATCTATAGTGTCAAATGCCTTTGTCAAGTCTATGAATAACCCAGCCACATATTGCTTTTTGTCTATGGAATTTGTGATGTATTCTATTGAATCTAATAGTGCCGATGATGTTGATCTGCTTGATCTGAATCCGTACTGACTCTCAGTGAGTAGTTTATGTTTATCTATAAATTTTTCCAGTCTGTTTTTAAACAGTTTTTCAAGAACTTTTGAGAATTGAGGTAGTAAAGAGACAGGCCTGTAGTTTGTGAAATGGTGTTTGTTTCCCGATTTGTATAGAGGTATAACTTTTGCTATTTTCATTCTGTCTGGAAATCGACCAGTTTGAAATGATAAATTACAGATGTATGTAAATGGTTTTATAATAGCCTCAATGACTCTTTTAACCACTATCATATCAATATCATTACAATCCAAAGATTTCTGATTTTTACATTTTTTGACAATTTCAAGAACTTCATTTTCATCAACGGCTGTGAGAAACATAGAATATGGATTTCTGTCAATCAGTGTATCGGGTTTTTCCTGTGCTTTCCCAGGATGAGTGATTGTTCTTGCTAAATTTGGTCCAGCAGTTACAAAGAATTCATTGAGACTATTTGCCACAACATCCATATTGTATTCTTCATGGTCATTACAAATGAAATACTTGGGATAGTTCTTTTGTCCAGTCCCACATTTTATAACACTGTTCAGGATTTCCCATAATCTTTTATTATTATTTCTATTTATATCTAATTGCTTCTTATAGTATTCCTTTTTACTAAATCTAAGTATATTAGTTAACCTATTTTTATATCTTTTGTATCTGATTTCAGCATCTTTAGTTCTCGTTCTTAAGAACTCTCTGTATAGAGCATTTTTCTTTATACATGCATTTTGCAGACCTTTTGTTATCCATGGACAGTCCATATATTTCTGTTTCCTACTATATTGCTTTATTGGACAGTTGGTATTGTACAGTAATGTAAATATTCTAAGGAATTCATTATAAGCACTATTAACGTCCCGTTCCTGATATACTTCACCCCAGTTTTCTTTCAATAAATCTTTTTTAAATGCATTCATTCTTTCTTCTGTTCTTACTCGTCTGTACTCTTTTTTACTGTCCATTTTATTGATCTTGTAATTCCTATCACAGATTGTAAAAATTGGAAGATGGTCACTTATGTCGTTAATCAGGAGTCCACTTACAGTCTTATTTTCAATGTCATGAGGCTTGTCAGACACATGAGGTGTCTGACAAGCATCTGCACTGACAGTTCATGAATCCACTAGGACGTCACTCGTGGTCAGAGTCCAAGAGTCTGAGTGTTTATGGTGCAGAGGAAGAATATGATTCAAATCAAAGGATTATTATTTGCAGCTGCGAAGAGAGACCACAAGGTGTCGCTCTAATGCTTCTGTAGTTTATGTTCATGTGAAAATTTTCACATAAAAAACATTTGAAAATCTCCTTTTTTTTTCCTCTGAATCACTTATCGAATCCAGAGTTGTGGTGAGACTGGAGCCTATGCAGGTGCCAGGAGGTGAACGGTAAGGTGCACCCTGGACAAGTTAGCAGTCTAACAGGACTGTGCATGTCCAAACACAGTCATGCATGTGTTTGGACTGTGAGACGAGCCTAGAGTACCTAAAGAGAACCCACGCAGGTACAGGGAGAACAGGCCAACTCCACACAGAAAGGCTCCAGCTGGCTGGCAGATTCAAACCCAGGACCTTTCTGTGAGTTGACAGTGATAAACGCTGCACCGCCATGTTTCAAAACACATTCATACTGTTTTATTACCTGCAATTTCTAAACGCTAACAACAATATTATAGTTTTCTACAACACACAGAAACACACAAACTCAACTACACTAAGAAATAAACATCATGTAATCCTGAGCTGCGTTCATAGGCAGGATATTTAAGGACATTATGGATATATTGCGACTTCTCATGGGAAGCGTTTCAAAACTGAAGAGATCCATTCTTGTTTATTATTCAGCTTTGACAGTTTGGGGCGTTTTGTTTCATATTTTTGCATTTCAAAATTTATTATTTATATAAATGATATTTGTAAGGCATCTGATAAATTAAAATTTGTATTATTTGCACTAAACAAAAAACTAAACAAACACACTAAATAAACAAGACTAAGACGTGTGAACTTGACAGAACCAAACAAGACATGACTGAGGAAACAGAAAGGGAGGCAGGAACAACCAGGGTTTCATAAACCAGACTGCAACAGAGACATGCTGCCATCAGAAAGCATAAAAAAACAGAACACAAAAGAAGACCTACGTCAAAGACTCGTAGGACTTTACTGCAACACATGAACATCAAACCAGCAGATTGTTCTCACACAGAAAGCTCCGAGTTTCACAGAGAAAAGAAATATGAAGAATCTGCATTACATCACACAACAATCATTCTAACAAACTCTCCAGGTTACTGCACGTCCCATCTACATGCTGTCACGATCTCCTGGTCGATGCACCCGTTTCTCTCCATCTCCCTCTGTCTGTGCGTGTCCTTGTATCTTTCTGGCTTCCTGCTCCTTTGGTGTCACACCTGTGAGTCACTGTTGATTATGCACTTGGTTCCAGTCGGCTCATTACGAGCGATCTATTCAAAACACCAGGTCGTTGCACCACACGTGACACCCACTGATGTGAAGGAAGGCACCTGTGCACGGCAGAGAGGTCAGATAAAGGTGTCTGAGAGCAAAGTTAGGCGAAAAATAGCTTTAGAGGAGACGGAGTAGCCATCTGGACATCACTTACCCAGTGTTTTGTGTTCTGTGTTATTATTAATGTTTGATTTAAACATGGTTTATCATTACTAGTCTTTTGGGTTGTGGTTCATTTCTAGCTCTAGTTCTTCTTTGTTTTGTGATTTCTAGTTCTTGGGTTTTGTTCCCGTGCCCCTCATGTTTAGTGTAGGTTTAGTTCTGTCTTCATGTTTATTTATATGTTCACCTGAAATGGTTTTCACGTCTCAGGTGAGCATTGTCAGGGTTCATTTGTAGAATTTCTTCCCTTCTTAATGGGGTTGGGACCATCAGTTGTGTTGTGCAGAATTTAAGTTGGTGCACAGCTTACAGCCCATATTATGGCAAGAACCAATCAGCGAAGTAAAGAGAAATGAACTGAAGGTCAGTCAGTCCTGAAAATTGCTGAAACTTTGAGTTTACCAGTGCAGTCGTAAAAACCATCAAGCATTACGACAAAATCGGCTCACATGAGGACGGCCCAGGAAAGGATGACCAAGAGTCACCTCTGCTGCTGAGGATAAATTCACTCGAGTCACCAGCCTCAGAAATCGCAGGTTAACAGCACCTCAGGTTAGAGCCCAGATAAATGCCACACAGAGTTCCAGAAGCAGACACATCTCTACATGAACTGTTCAGAGGAGACTGTGTGAATCAGGCCTTTATGGTCAAATAGCTGCTAAGAAACCACAACTAAGGAAAAGCAACAAGCAGAAGAGATTTGTCTGATTAGTCCAAATTTGAGATCTGTGGCTTCACCTGCTGTGTCTTTGTGTGATGCAGAAAAGGTGGATGGATGCTCTCTACATGCATGGTTCCCACTGTGAAGCATGGAGGAGGAGGTGTGATGATGGTGACACTGTTGGGGATTTATTCAAAACTGAAGGCACATTGAACCAGCATCATGTTGCGACTTGCCATCTCATCCGGTTTGCATTCAGTTGGGCCATCATTTATGTTTTCAACAGGACAATGACCCCAAACACACCTCCAGGCTAAGGACTATTTGACCAAGATGGAGGATTGATGGAGTGCTGCGCCAGATGGACTAGCCTCCACAGTCATGCGATGTAAACCCAGTCGAGATGGTTTGGGATGAGATGGACCGCGAGGGAACGCAAAAGGGCCAACAAGTGTTCAGCATCTCTGAGAGCTCCTGTTGAAAAACCATTTCAGGTGACGACCTCATAAGGCTCATCAAAAGAAAAAAGAAAGCAGTAATCAAAGCAAAGTGTTTGAGTTATGTCACACTTTTATGTTTTCTACATAATTCCATGTGCATTCATTTATAGTTTTAATGCTTTCAGTGAGAATTTACAATGTAAATAGTGATGAAAATGAAGAAAAAACATTAAATGAGAAGGTGTGTCCAAACTTTTGACTGGTAGTGTGTTTCAAATGCATTTCCCATGAATGATATCAAGTCATCTTAAGCCACAAACAACATTCCTGTCACAAAGTAGAAGCTGCAATCAGTTTTTCTCAAAGTAATTTTCATGTATCCTTTATTTAAACAGTTAGAAAGTGTCACTGACATTAAAAATGTCTACTTTCAAATGGATCTGACCAATATCGAATATGGACATTGCAGCAAATATAACAATATTTAGATATTTTAAATGGCCACAAAAGTCTGAATCGGTTGTGAAGAAGGTACAAAAACAAAGAGTCATGAAGATACTGGCAGAAATTTTATTTGTTTATTTTGTAAATGACCCTTTGATAAATCCTGTTGACTACAGTCTATTTACCAATACAAGCAAAGACACTACACATAAAAAACACGCACATACAGTGGGGCAAAAAAGTATTTAGTCAGCCACCGATTGTGCAAGTTCCCCCACTTAAAATGATGACAGAGGTCAGTAATTTGCACCAGAGGTACACTTCAACTGTGAGAGACAGAATGTGAAAAAAAAAATCCATGAATCCACATGGTAGGATTTGTAAAGAATTTATTCGTAAATCAGGGTGGAAAATAAGTATTTGGTCAATGACAAAAATACAACTCAATACTTTGTAACATAACCTTTGTTGGCAATAACAGAGGTCAAACGTTTACTATAGGTCTTTACCAGGTTTGCACACACAGTAGCTGGTATTTTGGCCCATTCCTCCATGCAGATCTTCTCGAGAGCAGTGATGTTTTGGGGCTGTCGCCGAGCAACATGGACTTTCAACTCCCGCCACAGATTTTCTATGGGGTTGAGGTCTGGAGACTGGCTAGGCCACTCCAGAACTTTCAAATGCTTCTTACGGAGCCACTCCTTTGTTGCCCGGGCGGTGTGTTTTGGATCATTGTCATGTTGGAAGACCCAGCCTCGTTTCATCTTCAAAGTTCTCACTGATGGAAGGAGGTTTTGGCTCAAAATCTCACGATACATGGCCCCATTCATTCTGTCCTTAACACGGATCAGTCGTCCTGTCCCCTTGGCAGAAAAACAGCCCCATAGCATGATGTTTCCACCCCCATGCTTCACAGTAGGTATGGTGTTCTTGGGATGCAACTCAGTATTCGTCTTCCTCCAAACACGACGAGTTGAGTTTATACCAAAAAGTTCTACTTTGGTTTCATCTGACCACATGACATTCTCCCAATCCTCTGCTGTATCATCCATGTGCTCTCTGGCAAACTTCAGACGGGCCTGGACATGCACTGGCTTCAGCAGCGGAACACGTCTGGCACTGCGGGATTTGATTCCCTGCCGTTGTAGTGTGTTACTGATGGTGACCTTTGTTACTTTGGTCCCAGCTCTCTGCAGGTCATTCACCAGGTCCCCCCGTGTGGTTCTGGGATCTTTGCTCACCGTTCTCATGATCATTTTGACCCCACGGGATGAGATCTTGCGTGGAGCCCCAGATCGAGGGAGATTATCAGTGGTCTTGTATGTCTTCCATTTTCTGATGATTGCTCCCACAGTTGATTTTTTCACACCAAGCTGCTTGCCTATTGTAGATTCACTCTTCCCAGTCTGGTGCAGGTCTACAATACTTTTCCTGGTGTCCTTTGAAAGCTCTTTGGTCTTGGCCATGGCGGAGTTTGGAGTCTGACTGTTTGAGGCTGTGGACAGGTGTCTTTTATACAGATGATGAGTTCAAACAGGTGCCATTCATACAGGTAACGAGTGGGGGACAGAAAAGCTTCTTACAGAAGACGTTACAGGTCTGTGAGAGCCAGAGATTTTCCTTGTTTGAGGTGACCAAATACTTATTTTCCACCCTAATTTATGAATAAATTCTTTACAAATCCTACCATGTGAATTCATGGATTTTTTTTTCACATTCTGTCTCTCACAGTTGAAGTGTACCTCTGGTGCAAATTACTGACCTCTGTCATCATTTTAAGTGGGGGAACTTGCACAATCGGTGGCTGACTAAATACTTTTTTGCCCCACTGTAGAAACATCAGAAATCACCAGTCATGGCAGATGGCTGCCCCTCTCTGAGCCTGGCTCTGTTGGGAGTTTTTCCTTCCCTGGTTTCTGGTTGTGGTAGTGTTCTCTGGTCTCTCTCTACTCTGTGTGTCTAAGAAAGGCTACACTTTATCTGAAAGATTATCTTCTATAATAAACACCAACGCGGCAGGACAGTGTGCACTCAACTTGCAACTACTTTGTTGACTCTGCAACGCAAATCCCACAGATATAAATAAAAGTAAGTAAAATTGAACTGAATAATCAAGCTGTGGTAGAAAACCTGTTACATTTAAACCTCTTTTCCCCACTGACAGACTTCCACCCATTCACCTACAATTTTAATCAATCTGTTTAGACCATTTTAATTTGCAAGCCACAATTTTACCAGATAGTTTTGTCTCTTGCACCTCTTCTGAAGTCTTCAACTCCTCATTAACTCGTTTAACTTATCAATTGCATACCACAAGTCCAGAAATACAAAGTCCATAACCGCAAGGACTCCAGTAACAATCTTGAACAACCAGGAAACACACAAGTGTATGTTTACAGACACTGAGACAAAGAGTGAGGGGAAGGTAGAATTATTTATACAGTACTCGCACAGATACTAAGGAGAAGTGGACAAAGACAATGACACAGGAAAAGATACAAAACACAGAAGACAAATGACTACCAAAATAAAACAGGAAGTGAGGAACAATAACTAAACAGGGACATCCAGACACAGGACTAAACTAAACAAAGAGGAACTGATGCAAGAGGATAAGACAAGAATCGCCAAGACAACCAGACTAAATTATAACAAAAACTAAAGGCTACAAAAACACTTAAGAAAACATGAAGTTAAATAAACAAGCCTATGGGCACCAAACAAAGAACCTCAAATCTCAGAAAGCCACAGTCACACCCCGATTATGACAATGAATTTCCTCATAAACTTTATTTTGAGAAACAGAAACGTTTTTTTTTAAATTGCTGAACTCTTTGCCCACACAGTCTTTCACAGAGTGATGTACCCCTCCCTGTCCTTACTTCTGAAAGGCTCTGCCTTTCTGTGATGCTCTTTTTATTCCCCAGTTACTACTAACTGAGATCTTCCATTGTTTTGTTAGCATTACATTCTGTTGGCCCCAAGCTTTTAGTAATATGTTGCAAGCATCAAATTCATAACAAGCAAAAATATTTATCAGTTTTGACCCAAGCCTGAACCTGAAATAACTGGCAGAAAACTGAGCAACTTTTTTTTTCAATTTATTGCTCACACTAGCACTGCATGTATCTTATTTTATACATCAAGTTTTCCCATGAATAAAAATCACACTGATGATGCAGAGGTCTCAAAAACTCATACATTAAATATCAAACCTATACTTGGTGTTACAGGATTAGGTAATTTCTGCGAATAATTACATTTTTTCTTATTGTTTAATTATTGTTTAACCTTTTTTTGTTACTTTTGAATTTCAGATATGCACAAAAGAAAGAAGGGTAACTAACCAAACCAACAATAATTACATCAGCCTCGAATAGTCTGGATTGCTTTGTCTTTACAGTTTGTTTCGGTGACATCAGTATTTCTGTCCTCACTCTGTCATTGATACATAAACACAGTCCCATTCTTCCATTTTTCTTCTCATGAAAGTCTTTTCTCATGAGTCAGTTGCACCATAACAGAAATTACATTCACTGTTTTCAGTCATTCGTCTTGCGTCGGTGGGTAAAGTGTCACCCTATTTTTATTTGTTAGCTCAGGGCAATCACACAGAGACAAGCAAGCGTTCATGGTCACGTTCACACCTACAGGCAATTTAGAATAACCAGTTAACCTAACCCTACACTTGTCTCTGTACTGAAAGCCCATGCAGATGTTAAGAGAACATGCAAACTCCACATAAAAAGGACCTTATTGCTGTCAGGTGATAGCACTAACTCCTGCGCCACCATGCTGCCCTCATCATATTTTATTTTCATCAAAATGCAAACCTTGTAGCTTTTTTATGTTCCCTGATGATGCATTAAACAGTAATTACTTTCTCATAACTATAATAAAACGCCTTTCCAGACTTTAGAAAAGTGCAGAACCAGTCAAAAAGTAGGCCTCAAGATGTAGGACAGGGGGACAAGGAATAAAATCACTTTAGTCCTGAATATACAGGGGAGCAGAGACTAAGAAAAAACACATGAAGGCCCTTTGCAGCGAGGATATATTTAGAACAGATTTTCACAGTTGGTAAACAAGGCGAGCCGTTTAAATATTGCCGCATTCATGCTGGCGCTGCTCCTGCCCTTGTTGCTGCTGCCATTTATGAAAGACCATTTTGTGTCCTAGATGTGGTTGGTCTAGACATCTCCATTGTCTGCTCTACGCTGCTCCATGTGCCAAGAGTAAATCTCATTAAGAGTGAGAGGGACTGGCGGAACGGGGGCTCGCTCACAGGCTCGGCAGCTAAAAATAGAGAAAGAGGGTGATTATACTCCACAAATCTGTGATTACACATGAACTGGTAAGTGGTGATGCAAATCTACAGGACTGATCCCGTCCAAAAACTTGAGTATGCAGGCAATGAAGCAAACATTTGATATTTATTTTCCTCATTAAATGCAAACACTAAGAAGTGATGCAGACTTAACTGTGAAAATTTAACTCCTGCACAGACAGTGTCTCTGTGATTCAAATCAGGACCACTAGATGGCAAACTAGGTTTATACTAAAAAATGTTCCCATGAGGTAATAAGCAGCTCAGCTCCATACATAGAAACACAGACTGAGTACCGTATTCTTTCTGGATTTGGCTCAAAGGACGTAAAACTGCACAGCAGCACTGTTACAGGTTTAGTTTTGAGGGATGTGGTGATTTTAATTTGAAAGAGGAGTGCTGTCAGCTTCAATTCGTCCTGCTGTGTGTTTGGCATTTCCTATTGTGTGAGTTTTCATACTGTCAGTGGTGTTAAAAGGGCATGGATGTCATTTAAAATTAATGAATTCATAGCTTAAAAGAACTGGCGTTGCATACAACTGTAGAAATGCAGCCCTAATTGCAAAAAGGTTTGGATGCTGCGTAATAAAAACAGAATACAATGATTTTCAAATGTCATAAACCTGCATTTACAGTAGAATATACAAAACATATCAAACATTTTATTGTTTCATCAGAGAAAATTTTGATTTTGAATTTGATGACAGCAAAACATTTCAAAATTTGAAACAGGGGCAATGAAAAGCTAGAAAAATAGAAGCTGCTAATTGGAAACAGATTAGTAACATGATGGTTTAAAAGGGTCATCTTAGAGAGGCAAAGACTGATTAATCTGAAAACACTACATCTTTATAAATAACAGAACAATTTCAGAAATATGTTCCTCAGCATAAGATTGTGAAACCTTTAAAGATCTCATTATCTACAGTGTATATTATCAAAGGATCCTGAGAATCTGGAGAAATCTGTGTGCAAAGGCACAAGATGAAAAATCAGTAATGCATGCCTGAGATCTTCAGGCCCTCGAGTGGCAAAACATTAAAAACAAGCATGAATCTGTCGTGGAAATCAATGCATGGGCTCAGGAACACTTAAAGAAATCACTGTTTGAGAATCCAGTTCAATGTAAGTTCAAGCTCTTTCATATAAAGTAGAAACTACGTGTGAACATGCTCCAGAAATACAGTGTTTGAAAAACATGTCGTGAAGAGGAAGACTCAGAATATCAGGAGGGTGAGCAGTTTATTTAGGCTGAAGAGTAAAATCCAAACGGGAAGTGAAAATCTTTGATTGACAGAACATAATGCATGAGGCGAGAGACCATCAAAGTAAAACAGGAAGCATAAACACAGTCGGACTCTAAGACTCATGAACTTGACACAGACAACAACAGGGGACGCTAGGAAGGACCCACACAGACACTGGACTAAAATGAACAGGACACAAGAAGGAACTAATTAAGTCAAGAGATTAAGAACTAGAATCATGAATAACTAAACTAGGAAACGCTGGAAAAAAGCAATGAGATAAAAGAACTTAAACAAAAACGATTCAAGACCACAGAAGCTAGGACTACTGGGAAAAACCTAGAAAGCATGACACTGCCGTCTTCTCTGGGCCAAAGTTAGTTTATGATGGATTCAGAGAACGTGTAAAAGAGTTCGGTAGTCAGATCGTTCACTTTTCTGGACTGGAGAGGAAACGGACCATCTGACTCAGTTTATATATAGTTCATATGCTTCCATCCAGACAGCGTCTTTAACAGGGAAAGCCATGATATTGTTATGGTTTAGCCCCTGCAGGTGGGGACTGGTTGATCAATGGGCTAAATATGTTTTAAGGATCAATAAAGAGAGAATGTTTTATTAGATCTTTTAATGTTGACCTTTATCCACTTGTGTAGGATGCGATGCATAAACTTTGTGTTGGCTGTTGAAGTGGGACATGCCAGAGTTCAGAGGTTTATGCCGACAGTGCTTAAATTCAAAATCTCCTACTTTTCCTTTTCTTTCTGTTCTTTGATCCTAAAAAAAACCCCCAAGGTGGAAATAATCAAATAACCATCGTCTCCTACAGTTTCTATGCGTGCACGTTAATATGATGCAGTTTCATTTAACAAATCTTTCTCTGAGTGTGAGCCGTTTGTGCAGAGAGTAAACAAAAGAACAATCAACTCTTGAGACGGCTTTGACCCTCTGTAGCTGGAACAAGCCTCCTCACTAGATATGCATGACCAAAGATTACCCAGGAATCAGAATGTTATGGGGGCCCTATAGGGGTTAAAGCTGTGGTGCACTGCTAAGGAGTTTGATCATCTTGAGCAGGATCTTGAGCACTTGTGTTTATAAAAAAAAAAAAATCATCCCATTGCTGTAAATAATGATTTTCTTCTCCAGTTTCCTGTAATTTTCCTCAGATTCATTGTTCACATATTTCTCTTCTATGGGAAAGTCTGATATTTATTATCATTGTTTCGAAATAGTCTTGCATGCATCATCCTGCTGGTTCTGTCCCTCTGTGGTCTCTGCTGTACTGCACCGTCCTTCCTGTGGGAGGGTTTAATTGTAGCTTAGCCAAGAGCACCTTCTGCTTTCTAATTTCTGCCATATAAAACTACAGTCCACTCCCAACATTCAGGCCTTGCTTGATTACAAATAAGAAGAAAACAGCACCTCAGCCTCAGGCTGTAATTTAATAGAGAAATGTTCAAAGCCTGTAACTTTGCCGAGTCTTTAAACAGAAACTTTCCTTCTTATAGATCAAAAGCTTCATTCTCTTTTTTTTAAAATTAGGAAATAAAAGCACAACAAGCTGCGGGAGCTGCTGTGGTTTCTGGTTTTGTTTCATTTGTCTGGGGCTGAGTCCAAATTTAGTTTTGGTTGCTGGTTTAGGTTTAAGCTGTTAAAAAAACAAAAACAAAACCTGCATGAAGAAGATATATAAATTCAAACCGCAATGGGACTTGGCAAAACAAAGCAACATATCACACAAACAATGTGTTTGTTGAATTGATACACATGATAAAAACATGTTTCAAATATTTCCACAGTGAGTCTCGCTCACTCTGATTGGGCTTTCGACCAATCAGAAGGAAGCTGCGTGGATGGGTCATTGGACAGACCCACTGAGCAGAACATCTGTTGCTTGGAAAACAGCTACAAATATGTGCGGTGACAACAAAAGTGAAGCAAAACAATCACCAGCAGACAAAATCCTTTCTTTCTGTCTCTCTGAGATCATTTGGGGGAGCGCTTGCCTGTCACTGCCATCGAAAACTTCAGCATATGAATGTTTACAAAGAATTTGATAATGTTGATTGAAATGCACTGGCATTTAAATCATTTAAATTTTCAGACTTAATTATGCATGTTTGATTGTGAACAACAGATTCTCCTGCTATAAAATACAGCTGGGGGTCGATTTAATGATGTTTCAATCATTTCAAATTAAGACTGGCCCCAATCACAGCAAAGCTACAAAACAACATTGTGAATATGTTGCATTAAGTTATAAAAACATTACATGATGTAGAATAATAACTCTGCCCTGACTTACATTAGTCAAATACTTTGTACTTAGATCTTTCTGAGAAATTATTGTGGTTGCGTTGTTGCCATAGTTTTGTGTCCGTGGGGTTTTTGTGATATTTGGGGGATTTTCCAGTTTCATTGCCTTTCTGGAAGTTTGAGTTCTGTTTAAGGATTATAATTATCAGTTTACTAGCTTTAGAGTTGATTGATTTTTAATTTTTTGTATTTTATTTTGTGTGTGCGTGTGTGTTTTATTTGATTGCAGCCCTCCTTGTGTATCTCTAAATTGAGTATTAACGTCTTGTCTCAGTCAGATACTTCCTGTTTTAATGTTCGTTCTCTCTTAAGATCTTGGTCAGACTGCGTGTTTGTCTTATTTTTTTATTCTGTTTTGTTTTTTCGACTCTTGGATTTTTTGGGGGGGGATTTTTAATGAAAGGTTTGTCTTTTGGTTCCTTTTACCTGTGAATCTCACATTTCAGTTTTGTTTTTTTGTTTTTGCCAGCCCTGGACACATTCAGTGTTGGGCAATCAGCAGTATTCTCACAATGTCTGAAGCTACTGTTGCTTCCATCCAATAATTTTGTTAACTGTTTCTCCAGCCCCAGCTGTCAAAGGCTGTCGCCAGTTTGAACCTATCCTCTTTCTTGTACCCAACGGTGCTAGCCACTGCTCCACTGTGCCACCTTAATGCCATGTTTCAAACATGGCAAATTATGACCTAATGCAACATTACCATTAAGTGATGCTGAAAGGGGCCGCTCCCGCTTTGCTCTATTTATATCCTGTACAAAAAGCTGCCGTGTTGGAAGCTCATTTTAAATCTTGCAGAAGTTTCAGATAATGAAGGCAGCGTATGTACCAAAGCTCTGTGCTAAAAACTTAGGCTTGATACTGCTCTAAACCCTCAGTTTATGATAGTTTTTTCTGCTCTTGTGTCTGTTTGATGTCATAGTGAGCTTAGACACACAACCCCGCCCACCTGCTGTTTAAGCCTTTGTCAGGGGAAACCTATTAAAAGAGTCCAAGGTAAAATATGGAGCTGAAACGCGATAATAGCCCACCTTCTGTCACATGCACCTCACTCGGGCCTCTCAGTGCGACAGTCTTCAAACTGGCTGAAATATCATAGACTCGAGTAACTTTCGTGCATATCGATTCTAGAAGTTTGCTTCCGGCTACCGGTTTCCATGCATACATGAATATATAGTGCGCGCATAGCGGCCACTTTACGGTATTTTGCTCCATCCCTCTGCGCGCAGTGCCTGGCAGGAGCCCACAGCTTCAGATCCTGCAACGCCGACAATGACGCGTGTGGGAGATGGTCGACAAAACTGAGTCTCCTCCATAAAGCAGACGACGTCTGCGGTGGGAAATGAGTGCACTGGACTCAGAGGGAATTCTTTGGCTTCGCCGATCGAGCTTCGCTTGATTGTAAATGGACAGATTGGCAGGAGAGCATTTCGCAACCTCTTTTATATGCAGCCTATAGGGCGCATGAAGTCTGGGGATATATTTTCCACCCCGTTTAGTCCGGCCAGACGCTCATTGCATGCACTTGTGTTTTTTTTGTTTTTTTTTTTATCAAAGGAGGGTGTTGGATTCCTTTTAACTGTCTGAGGATTGCAAACACACCGGTTTGTTTCTGCAAGATGTTTTGAGCGCCAAGAGGGTTGAGAGAGAGAGAGGGAGAGACGTTGGCTGGCTGTTGGAGGGGGTTCTTACTGCGCACACAAGCGGCTCGCCTCCTCTACCCCACAACAACAACAAAAACACACAGAGGCGATAGTGAAGGAGCGAGGGAACGCGGAGAAGTGTTGGTGTTGAAATCTGGAAATATACGGCGCTAAAATGACGATGTCCGTCCCGGAGAGGAAGTCAGGATCGGAGGGAAAGGAGGAGGAGAGCGAGGATGAGAGCGAGATCCTGGAGGAGAGCCCCTGCGGCCGCTGGCAGAAACGGAAAGAGCAGGTTGGTCGGTGTGCATGAAGGATACGTGTGAGTGAGCACGTTTCTGCGCACAGCAAAGGATCTGCTCCCCGATCGGGCGGTAAATCAATTGAGCTGATCTCTCTGGCCATGCTGGACCCACCGTGTTATGCAATGTTTGAGCCCGGCCGAGGTGGTATTGCCCAATGCTGTTTGGCACCATCCCAGCAGCATAAATCTCACACAGTGACATATTTGTTGATCAGATTATAGTCCACAGAGTCCATTTGAGCCGGTCTGGGTGGCAGGAGGAGTTTCACAGAAAAACTGTAGCCAGATTTCTGCTCCTGTGCAGGATCTGCACAAACATTCAAATCCACATCTGGTTTTATTATTGCACACTTAGAAATATCGTTGACATCCATGTATTTGCAGATGTTTCACGAAGACGACAAACTGGAATTGCTTGTTCAATTAGACCCACTGATTAGTCAGCCCAAAGAGAATTACTGGACAAATTAGTTGCATGCTTAAATGTCAATAATTTTCTGGCCTCTTGTTTGTGAGAATCTGTTGCTTTTCTTTTAAATTGAATGTATTTGTGTTTTTGAGCTCTGAGCTATAGTCATCTCTAAATATAACGACTAAGGAAAAATTCTTACAAAGTTTATAAAGAATTCAATGGGCAGTTGTAGCCTCCAAAATCTTTTTTTAATACTTAGTATTATTTTCTGGTGTTTGTTCTGTGATATCTCCAAACGTATCTGCAACAGTGTCCACATAATTGGTGAGACTGGTCCTTTAATTCAGGCTCTGTTTCTGTGCAGTGGTGCGGGCGCTGAATTAAAGGAGCAATCTGACAGATTTGAGTATGCAGACTTTTTTGGCCCTTTGCCTGTAAAATGCTGATTTAGTTTATTCCAAAACAAAATGCTGCAACTAAGAGAGTTGCGTGCCAAAAACACGAATGGATTAAAAAAGTGGCTGCAGAGTAATTTTCAGTCAGTTAACCAATCTATGAATTATTACATTTTTAATATAAATTTAACAGTGGTGTCAAATTTAGCGCCTGGGGGCTGGAAATAGCCTGGCAAAGAGTCCAGTCGGAAAATGTGAGAATTGCAAAGGAGGGGAAAAATTCTGACTTTTAACTGCATTTTCAGACGCGTGGCCACTAAAGTTTACTAAGTAATATATAAACCATTAAATGACAGAAACTTTTATGGTTAGTATGTCATTAGATAACAGGAAGGTTCCTGTTTTGACAGTTGATGGCACATTTTCTGTGCTTTCACAGTAAATGTCTTTTAATTGCAGGAAAAACTCTGGATAATAAGCTGCCTGTGTGATTTTTATAATTATGCATTCATTTCTTAAAGTGTAATCCCAAAGAGGCGTGTTGACGGGTGTTTTACATTTACTACAACAACTCAGAGGCGTTGTTGAAAGTGCACTTCCTTTTCTTAAAATATCTCGGGGTGCTCGTCATTACCTACACATTTTATAACTGGATGGTTTGTAGCTCATTTACACTAAAAGGAAGGGAAACAATTTGCAGGTCATTTTTGTTTTTGTATTATGTGTTATTATGCAATCATTTTGATTGGGCTGGTCCTCTTGAGATCAGACTGGGCTGGATATTTGGCCACCCAGAAACCGCCCGGGTGGGTCAAACGTGTATTTTCCTGATTGCTGGAGGTTGCTGCTGGGTTGCAAACACAGAGTCCTGGACTGAAAACGTACTTGCAGTTGCTTTGGTTGCTAGCAGAAGTAGAAGTTGCACCTTTTGAAGCATTTTTGTCACTGTGGTAAAAGCCCAACTTTTACTTTAACTGTGACCAGTGTAAATTTCCACTTTGCAGCACTTTTTTTGCAGGTTCATTACTGCTTAAGTAAGTAGTTGGCAAGTGTTTGCATACGAGTCTGAGCGACTGGTCGACCAGCCTCGAGGCCTGTATGAGTGACTCCTCTAAGTGCTCTTTAATGAATGACATTAGTGTCATCATGTGTTCACTATATAACTGCTTCTGTTTAAAAATGTGACATGGGTGAAGGAGGGAGGTGCATAACTGTAACAGCATCGAGAGCAGATTCACAAATCCACGAGTCGTTCTTTAGCAGGAAAACTTTCGCTTAATTTACAGCAAGTTGGACAAGTTGAAGCTTATAGCAAATAGTCAGCTGCAACTTTGAACATTGTGAATTTTCATTCATTTGATCAAACAGGTGCTGATTCTCTGTGTTAAACATGCAGATTTGAATGTTTTTCTTAAATTTATGTTTCTGTGTTTGCTGTTTGAGGCTTCGTGCTGAAAAAATACCAATAAACCCAAAACCATTTAACCCATTTCTCCCAAGATGGCTTAAAAGATGATGACAGCTCTTAGCTGCAGTGTTCTTGTCCTTGTGAGCATCAGCACTTCAGCTTCATTAGCAAAAGTAAATAAACCGTTGGCCTCACTAGAAGCGCCCTCTCCCTCATGTGGTCTCCATGTTTGTTCCAGTATGTGTGACATTCCCAGCTCTCCACATCGGAAACGTGTCCGCACGCACGCTGTGTAAGCCAAACAACCGCCAAGATCCTCAGTCATTATCAGAGAGAAGAAACAGTTCAGCATCGTGAATCTGTGGGTGTCGCCTCTGCTAACGGCTCCAGATAAGACTCAGAATTTAAGTTGAAGGTTATCTCTGGTTCGCACACAGGCTCCTCGGCATGCACAAACCACCTGACCTCGCTGCATTCTCACTACCATCAAGTGTTTTTCATGCTAGAACACACACACATATACATAAACCCTACCCCACCCTAGTGATTTTCCACCCATTGATTACCCATCTGTGTGTTTTTCTGAGCCACCCCCACTGTCACTTTTTCATTTGCCCCACACTGAGAGCATCAGTCTCTCATGGCTGGTAGTAGAAACCCACATGAGAATACTTTTCTTATGTAGCTATGCATGCTAATAATGTAATGTATTATATCTTATCGATTGATTTGTTTTAATTGTAGATTACACTATCAATTTCTATTTATTTATTTCTGTTTTATCTCAGAAAAGTGGAAAAATACCAGACTGCATAAAACTCACAGTCTCCACCCACACTCCAGCCTTTGTTTAGTTTCTTTGTGCTATTCTGAACAGAAGAAAATTGGATCAACCCCAGATGTCTGTAAGTCTGGGACAGGATCTGCTCTGCTGCTGAGTTACACCTGAATCACCCAGTAAATACAGGACGACAGGCTTAAACACTTGAACTCGCTGGTGTCCGCGCATCTTCTGGTTCAGACAAATTAACACTTGTTGCTGCGGGAAAAAAAGAGATGTCGTCACATCCATTGATGCTATTTGCTCTGCTCCCTGTCACTTCTCTGCTGCTGAGCTCTTTGCTTTCCTCCCCTTCTCTCTATCACACACAAACACACACACACACACGGTAACAGCAGAGAGAAACTATAAGCCATGCACCTACTGGCTGCTTTATTAGTTACATTTTGCTAGTACATGGTTGCACTTCCCTTTTCCTTTCCTTTCAGAGCTGCTGTAATTCTCCATAGCACAGATTCAATATGGATTCAGAGACTTTGGTTCATGTTGGCATGACAGCATCACACAGTTGCTGTAGATTTGTTGGCGGCACATCTGTGACACGAGTCTCCATTTGCACCACTTCTATTAAATTGAGACTGGTGGCTGTTGAGGCTGTTTGAATGCAGTAAACGAACTGTGATGTGGAGCTTTGTGAAACAGCGTGTTATCCTCCTGGTCATAAAGAGATGGACATGGTCAGAAACAACGCACAGGTAGGCTGTTTTCTTTACCAAGGCAGGATGGTATGATGCTTTAGTGACGCTTACAGCAGATTCTGACTCTATCATCTGAATGAGAAATCGAGACTCATCAGACCAGGCAACAGTTATTTAAATTCTCAACTTCTGTAGTTTTCTACTCCTGTTTTGGTGAGCCTGTGTGAATTGTAGCCTCAGTTTCGTGCTCTTAGCTGACAGGAGTGGCACCAAGCATGGTTTCCTCTTACTGTAAGGTTTTACATCTTGTCATTCATAGATGTTCTGGCCATTCCCCTCTGACCTCTGACATCAACGAGGCTTTTTCACAAAGAGAGCTGCCGCTTCCTGGATATTTTCTCTCTTTCAGACCATTCTCTGTAAACCCTAGAGATGGTTGTGTGGGGGAAAATCCCAGCACATCAGCAGCTTCTGAAAACCCAGACCTGAAAACCCAATAATGCCATGCTCAGAGTCACTAAAATGACCTTTCTTCCTCATCCTGATGCTCAGTTTGAACTTCAGCAGGTTGTTTTGACCATGTCTACATACCTAAATGAACTATTTATCGCTGTGTGATTAGCTGATTGGATATTTATATTGACATTCAGTTGAATATATGTCCCTAATAAAGTGGCCTGTGAGAGTATATATATTTGCATAATGCAGTGGAGACTCACACTGCACTGAAAGGAAACAAAGGCAGTTAAATCAGGTAAACGCTGTAAATAAAGCCCAGGGTCTTTTGCTTATTTTTCCACTTTTGTATGCAAATTAATTTTTCATCTGTGTGAAAATCAGCACTAATGCTTCTGATATGCTTTTATTTGAAGTCGGTAAGCCAGGGCTTGATCTAGGAATTTTTATTTTTTATTAATTAATCTTTTTTTGCATGTGTAGTTCACTCTTATAGCGTTATCTCAAAAGGGACGCTTGAGCAACAAGCAGTTGCTTAAAGTCAGTTTGTCCTTCTTGACCCAACACAGAGTTGTGATATTCCTCTCGGACTCATCGCTGCTGTTGTGTTTGGAAAGCACAAAGTTGTGCGAGCAGAATCAAAACAGCCGTGACGTTTTCCAATGTGGTTCGTCGCTGAAAGTCTTTCCAGGCAGATTTTTTTTAAGTATTTCCATTTCAGTGTTCGTGTGAAAGGAAACCAGAATTGTTCCTTGAAGCAGCGCCACAATATGACACGAGAAATCAATCAAACTGAAGCCGGTGGCCTTGCTTATTATTGTCTTTGCAGGAACAGTTGAATTAAAATGGGTGGACAATTGTTGCAATTGTGCTGAGCTGCAATCCCGCCGCTCTTTATTAACACGCCTATAAAATCTGCACATCAGCAGCAAAATGATTTACGAGCTCGTGATTTACATTTCTGGCTGCTGCCACGTATCGTCTGATTGAGCCATCTCGAGATTCTCTGAATGGGAACCTTCGAGCTCACGCAGCACATTTAATTCCAGTTTATCTCAGATTTGTCACACGTTTGTTTTACGGATCTTTTTGTGAGGAAACGTGTTGCGTAAAATTTTGGCAATTGCACGCCGATTGCTCTAAAGCAGTGTGTTTTATCAATGAGGTGAAAGAGACAAAAAGACAAAGACTTGGCCTTCCTTTCAATGTTGCCCTGCATAAAAGTCAGTGAATAATCATATAATAATAAAAGTGTTCTCGTAAACCTGCAGAACTTGTCTTAAGATGATCCAGTGACAGCTGTATGAACATTAATGGGTTCATTTAACATAGTTTCAATGGTCGCAGGTGCAAAATTGAATCTAATATAAAACTAAGTTGTGATATCTGTACAGTAGGAGGCTCATCCACCCCATCACACTGGTTTATCACGGCTCTCCTGTGATCTCTGTTTGATAATGGAGCAGGCCGGTGCCTCATACCCTCTCCACCTCTCCTCCATAGTGCACCCGGCAGACTCGGTGCTCATTCCAGTAATTGCTCCATCTTCTATTTCCAGGATCTGCCTCCATCTGCAGACTGGTGTTAATTCATGTATGAGTGTTTGCTGATGCTGCTTTTTGTGTTCCCCCTGTTTGAAACTCACATGCATGTGTCAGGTTTGAGGAGCTAGAGGCCTGGTCAGATATGTGGAGCTATGGGTGAGGCAGAGGCAGTTGTTGGATAGAGCACAGCAATGGTTTTTATTACGCCTTTACTTTTTCTACAGTGAAAAGTCAAAGATGTCCGGAGTGAGACACCTGATTATTACATCTGTGGCGTAATTATGTGACGATATTCAGGGTTTTCCCAGAGAAATGTTAAGCAACTTGACACCACACCCAGATCTTGTCTCAGCTATCGGTTGTTTTTACTTGGTTAGTCAACGGTTGCTTAAATGAGAGTCACAATTTTACATCGTGTCAGTTTTGTGATCCACTTCCCTGAAGGTAAGTATACCTGAACATTAGTTAGCCCGTGTTTGCTGTACAGTATGTTCATCATAAATCGTGAAATGTACACAAATGATTGAGAAAAATATATTTCAGATGTTTGTTCAGGATAGTCTGGTTTCAACACTGAGGGGGATTTAATAACGCACCAAGAAAACTAGTTATACTAGTTGTAGGGTTACCAACCTGTGGGATTTGGGCAGACTTATCTGATTATTGTGAGTTGTCCAGTGTCTCAAATCACAGTTTTGGGGAAGAAGTGACGATGCCTTCATCCAACTAATCCCAAATGTCAGACACATCTGTAAGAATACCACGACAGGGGCAAGCCATCATCAGTGCAGATAGCGTTCACACTAATTATTAATTTTATGGGTTTTTTTGTCACTGATTAGATTTGGGTCAGGGGTGTCAAACATATGGCTCGGTGGCCAGAATCGGCCTGGCAGAGATTCTAATCCGGTCCACTGGGTGGCTTTGGAAAATATGAAGAAGGTCATCGATTTTGGACTTTTAACTGTACATTCAGTATTTAAATCTTTTCCTGCAGGTAAACCCGAGACCAAAATGACAATAAAGTTCCTGATTTTTTTCAGTCTGGGCACCTTTTTCTACCTTTTCTGTTATATTACACATTTATTACTTACAAATTAATCCCCCAAAAGCTGCACTGATAGAGTTCAACATGTAGAAAAATTGAGACATGCTGTTGAATCTGCACTTAATAACTGAAGGGTTTAATGTGTGGTTAAACTTACTTAGGCTTATGTGGCCCACGATGTAAAATGAGTTTAAAAACCTCCAGCATATTCATAAAAAGGTTATGAGAAGCAAAATATGAGCGTCATTCCCACACAACTCAAATTACAGTGAATTTACACATTAACGTAGCTTGTAGCTAAGAAGGTGGATATCAAGCTAATGTAATTATTAGTGGATAATAAGAGAAACTTGAGTTATTACTTGAAAGATGTGAGATACGTTAAAAAAGGAAGGAATCTCTGTAAATGTAAGCTCGTATCGTAACCGCGTGTCTGAAGTTGTGAAGCCCAAGTGCCTGTGTCGCCTTTGCTTTTCTCATCAAGTCCTCTTCACGCTTTGGGGGAGTGTTGCTAGAGATACAAAGAAAGTGAGTGTGAAGTCATTAGCAGGAGCATATCCTCATGTTTTGGTTGAAAGTAGTTAAAGTTTCATTACAGCATATCATTCGTCTAAAGGGATTGTCATTTAAAACGTTTACCACAGTTATAGCCGTTTCAGGACTGCTAAAGAAGAGACTTTTGGAAACACTCACCAAACCTTCAGTTGGATAACTCCGGGGTTATCATGTGCAGCACAGTGGTTTATACTAGTACATCACACATTGCTTGGGTTCAAATCCACCATCTGGCTGTGGTCTTTCTGTGTGGCGTTTGCATTTTCCCCCAGTGTCTGTGTGGTTTCTCCAGGTACCCCGACTTCCTACCACAGCCCAAAAACAGTTAGCGGGCTTATTTTAAGGTTAGTTAGTGATTCTCAATTGCCCGTAGGTGTAAATGCGAATGCGAATGGTTGTTTGTCTCTGTCTCCGTGTTAGCCCTGTGACAAACTGCTGATGTGTCCAGGATATTGGATGAATTGGAAAAGCAGGAGAGGATGGATGAATGGATGGACAGAAAATAAACTTCAATCCACAACATCAAATAATCCTTCCCTGATGTCATGTCTTCCTCTGGTGATGGACGCCACCTAGATTCAGCGCTGTATTCGCTTTCTTGGTTACTTCAGGTGTATCTTTTCTCCCACCATCACTGTCACCCAAGCAAAGAAGAATTTGTTTTCACTCTTCTGCCCTCGTACTATTTAAGCCTCTGTTTCCCAAAACATGCGTGCCTTAGTGGTCATGTGATGTTGGTATATACAGAGATTATTTCTGGGAGCTAACTGTGAACTTGTGTAAAAACACACATTTTCAGCAAAAGCACATTATGTGAATAGCCTCAGGCTCGCTTTGGGCAGGATGCAGACACAACAGGTCGGTTTTGAACAGCTCTGTTTTGACCAACTTAGAAGATTAACCTTTAGCACAGATCACTTCCCCTTCTAAGTCCACGTCAAGCTGTGGATTGCTGCCCGTCCTCGGGGGTCCTCCTATTAACTGACACCTTTAATCAGACATGCAGGCTGGTTTGACAGCTGTCCTCTGAGGAATGACTTCAGCTCGGGTTTCCTCTCACTGGAAATGGAGAGCAGGGGTAGCCGGCTTTTATAAACCTGTTAATAGCGGTACTCTCCTGCTGCC
Source organism: Astatotilapia calliptera (assembly GCF_964374335.1). Lineage (NCBI taxonomy): Eukaryota > Metazoa > Chordata > Actinopteri > Cichliformes > Cichlidae > Astatotilapia > Astatotilapia calliptera. The sequence goes on from NC_137430.1 coordinate 23,357,462, forward strand.
ACTAAAGGCTTAAAGCCGTGCTGTGAAAAGCCATTTACACCCATCAATTCTTAGAAAAGAAAATCAGTTGTTGACTGTTTCATTCATGCTAGGAGAATGGCCTTAAAGAGTGCATTGCAGGTGTGCATGCCAGTTGGTCTGTTCACCACTTTGAGTCTGACCTAACCTAAATATCTCAGCATATAGGACAGCAACCACCTTGCAACCATGAAAAAAATGTGGTTTCCTGCTGACTGAATTTTCCTGAATTTGGTGACCAAATAATTGCAAGTAGTAGTGACAAATAACCTTGAGGCTGATATTTGGGGTGGGAACCATCGAAATATTACTCATTTAATGTGTCTAAATGCATTAAAAGACCTACAAAACAGGTAACACTTTGTGTTTCACACTTATTACATGTTAAACTAATATATTGTTGTCACATTAATACAGACCATAAGTGGACCAACTGTAGTGTCATCACACAAAGTAAAGCTGCACTGCTGCTGATCAACAGCTGTTCCAGTCTATTTCGCCTCCTTGTGTGGGAATAGAAAGAACCTGCAGCTCTGCCTTCTCTGAACACACGGGCTGATTTATGAATGACTCACTGACGCGCTGTAAATTACCTTTTTATGCGTGATGACATTTGTGTTTTACAGCTGTCTTTGACCCAGTATCCGAGATTGCGGCAGAGACGTGTGCTATTTTCATCTCTGCACTTTTTAGCCGCAAACCTTTACTGCACGTTTCTCAGTAAAGGTTGTTTAAAATCAAATCGCGACTCGATGTTTACCCACAGCGTTAGGTTCATTGGAGCCAGTTGTTTTTGTTTCAGTGGTGCCTGTGAATGGCGGAGGCCTGTTCGCACAAAATGTAGCACCTGCACGATGGATTACTCACCGGTCGGCATGTGGATGAGAAGGTTGGTGCTAATTCATCCACCCTCTCATATGCACAGACAGTCATCATCATCATGTTGAGTGCAGTCTTGCAGTTAATTAGAGAGTAAGTGTTGTGGCTGTCACTAACTTTTTTATGTCTGTTTTTTAAAGATGTCCATCTTCACTGCAGGCAGGCACAGTAACACAGTCTTTGAGGCCAGTCAGCAACCTCTGGCAAGCACAGATAGCTTGTACATGTGTTCCCCAACTGGTTGGCAAGTGGTTGCCTGCCGTTGCAAAGAGTTTACGCTGCTGCAGTGAAAAACCTCCTTGTGATTCCTGCGGTCACCTGTAGTTTGCACAAATACTGATCAAAGGGTATTAAAACAGTGAAAAGTATGATGCAAAGCAGAAACAGTGAAAGTAAAACTTGCCTCTTTTGAAATGTGATGATCGCAGCGGTAAGCCCCATCTTTCACTTTGAACTTTGTGCGTTTCTGGTTTGTGTTGCACTTTTTTGAGAAGAGTTGGGGAGCGTTTGCAGACAAGTCGGCGTCTTCCAAGCAAACTATGGGCGATCAAAACAATCACAGGGAGATTTCTTAGTTTTTGTTTGGGGAATACACGTTTTTCTGTACTAACTGGTGTCTGGGTCTGTGTTACTGTTGCCTTGTTTAGTTATTTATATTTTAAGTCTAAAAGGGAGAGAACATGATTTTAATTACATGATCAGCAGGACATAATCAAATGTTTAAAATCTGATTTTTTTTTTAAGTTTACTATATTTGTCCCAAAACAAGTAAAAAAAAAACAAAAACTTTTTTCCCCCAGAGTCAGACTCTGTAGTTCATCCAGTCATTGCATTAAGTAAACAAACAAACAGACTTTCAGCTAAGGCAGCTCACTCTCTGGGCAATATTCATTTTTAAGTAAATAGTATCTTATTTTGCGTACATTCATTTTATGTTGTAGTGCAGTAAAAATCAGATAAGGGAAACATGACAGATGTTTACTTTGATTACACAAACATTATGTAGGAGTAGGTAATGGATAACGGGTATTAATTTCCATGAACGCATAAATAACTTGAGCTTATTGTATAATATTATACTGCACTATATTTCCCCATAGGCAGCTTGCTCTATTTCGCTCTTTCTTTAAAGATATAACGCATTTTGAGTTCAACTTGGAAAAAAAGGCAGATGTGAAATTCAAAAGTGGGGTCAGAGGTCAAATGTGATGTGATATTTATAATTCCCAAATATCTATATTCTCAATATAAATAATAGGAGTAAGAAACAGATTTAAATACCCCTATATAGTGTGTAGTTTTGACTTTCAGATCAATCTGTTGACCTTGAGGTCAGAGGTCAAATATGACAGGATGTGACATGTTAAATCTTTATCCGGTATGTTGACGATATACACCACACTGTTTCTCGTTTCTAAGGCTTTTTCCGAATTTTTGACCAATGACTCATTAAGGTGACCTCGAAGACTTTGGTGGATGTGAGCCAAATTTGAACTGTTAACCCCACTCTGCATGCACACCCCTACAAAGTTTTATCAGAATTCGTTCGTAATTTGTTGAGTTGTTGTGTTTACAGACAGAACGATGACACAAGCGCAAACACGTCCAAAAACATGACCTCCTTGGCGGAGGTAACGACACGCTGATTCATGTGACGGATACAGAATGGAAAAAACAAAAAGGGAAAATTTGAAAACAAGAGTGAGCCAAGAAACATATTAAGTCCACTTACTGATAACTTTACTACTATAACAAGTCTTTCGGCTGCACTGTACAGACATTGGTAGATCAGGGGTTCCTTCAGATTAAAATGTCCTTAAAATACTTTCCTCATTTCCTCACACTGCTTCCAGGTACTTTGCACAAGTAACCAAATAGAAAAAAGCTTTTATGTTTACATTTACATCAAACTCTCAGTTTGTCCGTGAGCTTCACTATTAACACTAAAGATACCTGTAGTTTACACTGTGATTTGTCCTCTTAAAAAGACTTTACTACTCTGTAGCACTACAGAGCACTATTTTATGATGGGGTCTTGAGATGATTACACTACTCCAGTGATGGAAAGTTACTTGCAGTAACAAAGCCAAGGAAGCACACAAAGCAGCATTTGGAAGATTTCTGTGCAAGTGTTTTTACAGGGAGGAGGAAAACATTACGAGCCTGATTCAAAAATGTGCACATTTACACTTCCTGTGAGAAACACTGAATACAGCCTGGATGTAACGACACCATGTGGATTTTAAACCTTTAGAGAACGATTTATTGCAACCTTTATCCCTTGACCTTCACTCAATTTATTACAGCCACAGTCAGATGAGGCGAGTCGCCTGGCCTTCTTCTCATGGTTGGCATTTGTGCTTAAAGAGGCTCCTGCTTTTAGGGTCTCAGACATTAAAACTTGACTTTCTGCTGTTTTGAATCGTCTTGATGTAGAAAAATGCTGTGTAGCTGTGCTGAAAATGTCGGATCTGGACAGTTATGAATTAAAAACACACAACAAAACTACAAATTAGTTCCAGGGAAGTTTTAAATGAGGCATTTTTGTGCTCATTTCCAGCTTTGCTAGAGTAGCTTTGCATGACTTTTCTTATGCTGGGCCTCAGTGCGTGCACTGTTCTCATTTTCAGTTTACTTCCTTTTGGCTGCCCCTCGCAAAGGCAAGGTTTGAACATCAGCTTGAGTACTTCTACGTAGCCTGACCTCATTTTGTGAAACTCTAACCATAAGTAAGCACGTTTTTAAATCACTGCAGTCAGAACCACTGGAAACCTAAGAGAGGGTGCACTACATAATCGGGAATGTCAGATCTCTGCCGCTGGTTTTGTGAGAAGTGTCCCAGAAGACCAGAAACACTGTTTTCTTAAAACATTTTCAGGTTACAGTTTGCGAATCATGGGGTCATGTGATCCCGGGGATTCCTGTGACCTGGCTTTTGAAACACGAGCCAGCGAGGCCTCTCGGGGTCCCCGGGTCTCCGGGGATAGGCGGAGAGGTCGTTGTCAGCATTTTCCACTTCAGCTGTGTGAAACGGAGCTGCTCGGATGGGGAAAGCTGGCATGAAAAGGACTCTTCGAGGAATACCCGTCATGTCCCCTGGCTTCCACTGAGCTGTCAAAGCAGTTCAGCGTCACATGATATCCATACCTCCGAGGAGCGCTTTCTACCTCCTCGAGCATGCTCTGTACACAGTCGGCGAGATCTTTGAAACATGCGTGTAAAAGTCAAACAGACTTTCTTGCATTGATGGATTCAAAAGAGGAGAGCTTTTTGGCGTTTATCACTCAGAAACAGAAAGTCTCAACAGTTACCGGGGTCTTTCTGTGTGGAGTTTGCATGTTCTCCCCGTGTTTGCGTGGGTTCCCTCCGGGTACTCCGGTTTCCTCCCACCGTCCAAAGACATGCAGCTTGTGGGGATAGGTTAATTGGATAATCCAAATTGCCACTAGGTGTGAATGGTTGTCTGTCCCTGTGTGTTGGCCCTGCGACAGACTGGCGACCTGTCCAGGGTGTACCCCGCCTCTCGCCCTATGACAGCTGGGATAGGCTCCAGCGCCCCCTGTGACCCCGAAAATGGATAAGCGGAAGCGAATGGATGGATGGATAATTCGTACTGCATAATGCCGTCATTATTCAGCTCTCTTTTTCCCCCTTTTTTTATAAGAGACCGCTCAAGTCAGCTTTTCCGTCTTTTCCTCCTTTCGCAGGCTGGAGGACAAATCTCCATAAAGCCTGAGCTTTCTTTGTCTAAATCTTTTCATAGTAAATTGGCCAAATGGAGGCACTCTGACTTCACAAAGACATGAGTAAAGCATTTAACTAAATTTACTTGTTCTGGGTTTCAATCCTTCAGTCTTGCAGAGCATTTCTCCACACCAACCATTGCACAGAAAGAAAAGCTTGCAGCGAAGTGCCATCTTTCAAAGTTGCAGCTTATGTTCTCAAACACAGCCAAGAAATCTGCTTTCTCCATCTGAAATCTGCCTGCGCTTAGCCAGCTTTCTATAATCCCTCCACCCAGTTTAAGATAATAGGTTTCAGCAGTCTGACAGTGACTGGGATTTGACTTGTCAAGATCAGTTTACTGGTCACACACAGTATATAGTGTCCTCTGTAGCTGTAAAGAATGAGGAAATACCTCAGGTTGTGGTGTTGGGATTATCTCAGTGTGTTCACGCGTGTATGTGTGTAACCTTTTCTTTTGGAAATGCGCCTCTTGTGAGTCTTAAATTGAGTGGAACATTACATTGCTCGAGGTCTCCGTTAGCGCACGAGTAATGCAGATGTATCCACCCCTCAGATGACTTCCACACCGCTTCTTTTTGCTGCCCTTTTTTTAAAAAAAATAAGGCTTTCATTTAGAGCCATTTTCCACTGTTTATTTTAATAACACTTAATGTCAGCTTGAATAAATGTCATTCAAATAAATAAACGTAATCCACATTTACTTAGAACAAATGTGTATTGAGACCAAATAGTTGTTTTTTGCAAAGTATGAAAAGTCCCACAAAGTCATGACGAATTTATCCTTTTCTCGAGATTGCATCACTACTCCTGGTGTGTAGATGATGACACAGACATGGAAAATTAAGTCCTATTTGCTGTTCAGTTAGTGCACTACAGGTGAAGGTGAAGGTTGTGTGCCCCCCAAGGATCTGCAGTACAAATGAGAGATTGACTAAATGCAGAGTGACCCCACGGTTGCTATGAAGGGGAAATTGGCCATAGAGACAAAAACAACGTTGTTGCTGAGATCGGGCGTATTAGCACCGGAGTCAGTTGGGATTTAAGAAACTTGAGTTTTTCAAGTACAGATTTCGATGTTGGGAGGTTGTTAGCTCACTTGTTAGCACAATCGGCTAAAAAGCTAATGAACACGCACCATGTCACAGTGTCCGTCAGCTTCTCGGTCTGCAACACTGGCTGCTCCTCCGAAAGGGTTTGCGAAATGATCACCGAACGAGTCATCACCAAAATTACGCTCAAGGTCAAGGTCTAGTTGGTTGTTTAGGGTCTGTAACCTGTGACGAACTGCGATGAATCATGAGCGGATGAGCTGCTATGTCACTGACATTCTGGTTTTTTTTCTAAAGAAATTTCAGGCTGTTAATCATCTGTTTTGTAAATGGATGATTCAGGAAGTGTGAACATTCTCTGAAGGTGATTTTTCACACTAAGTATGAAGGGGAACATTCGGAAGTATTTCCTTTATGTTATTATGTCACAGTTTTCCTGTTCCACCACGGTGGAGATAACACGGGGCTGTTTGTTGAGCTGAACAGCAGTGCAGTAACTTTGTTGTGATTCAGTTGAAAAAGAAGCTGCCACCACTTTAATCATATAAAACAGTTGTGTTTACTGTAGTGTGTCCACCCTTGCTGCTGTGTAATTAGCAGCTTGCAGAAGTAGCCTTTGCTTCATTTAAACAGTTTAAAAGCCAAGCAGCCCTCATGGCTAAATGCATGTGGGCATGCTGCTGCAGCAAGTCCTAAAGCAAAGCTCAGACGTTTCTTTTCTTGTATGTTTTTGTTCTTCTCAACACACAGGCTGTGTCTTCGTGCACAGCTTAAATAATTTTATAGAGCTTTTATATCACCTAAATGTCTGTGCGAAAGTGGCCGTTCATAATGCACATAAAACACGATACATGGTGGAATTTTAATCTACACTTTGAGAGCTTTCTAAGTATAGCCTTATGGTTTTATAATACACTCACATACAGTGTTATAATAACAGCGTAAGAGTTTATTTCCTGCTATGTCCTGTAATGTGAATCCTTTAATAGATGTTTAGTCTTCCTGCTGCTTGCAGTCTGATTGGCATAATGGATCCTTTAGTACAAAGCAAAGAGCCTGTAAAGACATTAAAGACTCCTGCAGCCTGGTTGAAATTGCTTGTTTTTTTCACCCTCCCTTTGCTCTAAGGCAAAGGCCAAGCTTCTCACCTCCTCGCAGCTGGCCCAGTGCTGTATGTGGCTTTGATCAGTGAACATGCGCATGTGCATAAACCCTCCTGATGCTCCGAGGTTACCGAAATGCTCTATGAACAGGGTTTAAATCGACAGTAAAGCACATAAGGTTTCATATGCATTTGCTTTTACGACTTTAAATGACGCTCTCTTCACCGTGTTGACCAGCTAGTATGAAAACTCTGTTTACTCAGGTTTCATTCCTCCTGCATTTCAAAGCTAGCAGCTCATATCATGACCTTTGGAATCAAATATGCATATCCTTTTATGTGTGCCAAATGTGCACAGAATAAAGGACATGCACCGAGGCTTGTGCAGAAACACAAAATCTGCAAGATTTTCGTGATGAAATGTGAAGGATGATTTCAGAAATCTCACAGCCTGGAGAAAGAAACGGCTTTGAAGTTTGGAGCGGCAGTGACTACTTCTGGGTGAACAGGCTGTGGCTGAACTGGGTTCATGTGGAGAACAGTATTAGCGAGTGGTTGCTAATTAATTTATGTGACATAAAAGTGAAGCTGTGCATTTAAATCCAATATGATGGCTTTTTGGACACAGTAGATGCGATGAGAGGGTTCAAAAGCTGCACCTCGAGATCATCTTCTCATTCGTCTCCGTGGTTCTAGTTCAGCTGCTGTCTCCTGAGAAATCTCATGGTAGAGTCGTATAACCCTTTCACCTTTTACTCATGACTTTGCAATGGATTCTGGATCTCAAAACCGGGATCTTTTAACTCGATTTTCATTTTTAGGCAGTGGATGAAGTTGCAGGGAGCCAAATTTTATAACTAGCCAAGGTGTTGAAGATATGTTGGTGTGTCCGAACAGCATCTGTCGAAAACACAAACCTTGCTCTGTTTTCGAGGGAGTGATCTGAAAATAGCTGTCTGAGCATAACAACAAGGCTGCTTTTCAACAGGAAGTTGTCCATATTTCGACTCGGATATTATTTTTTTGTGTTTATGGACCAGTTCCTGGAATATTTTTCATTGATGGCGCCTCGCATATGGTGTGATGTTTTCCAGCTGCCGTGTCTTTTCTAAGTGGCAAAATTTAGCAGTGATTTTATTTTTCAGCACAAATAATTGACTTGTCGATCGCCCGTGTATTTATTTCTGTCTTCATTTGTTACTCCTGTTGTGATCACTTCATTTAATCAGTAACAGGGTCTCTGCAGAAAAACTGGAATCATTTTTATGCTTGCTTACACTCTCAGCCCTGATAATAACCCATCAATCAGTGCAAGCTAATTTAGTCATCTTGATGCCCTTCATTCAAATTAAATGAAAAGAAAAGCAAACAAAATCTGGCTAATACGCAGGTTTGGTCCAGAGATATTGATTGGGATCTCCTCCTCTTCTTCAGCTAAAATAACAGCTTCCTCGAGGTTGTGGAAAATCAGGTTACCACAACCTCAGCTGCTGTTTGTCCCTGTTTGGCAGACCAAAGTTAATTTGCATGCATAATATGTGTGTGTGTGTGTGTGTTTTGTTGTTTATGCAGCGCTCAGAGGGGGTGAAAGTAAAGCAGGTCAGTGTGAGGCAAGAGCTGCAGTAACTGAGGACACACAAGTTTACTGTAGGAGCAAAGGAATCTTTTGACACAGTGTTTATGATAGCTGTTCTCTGTTTGGGCCAGGGGTTATTTTAGGAGCGAGCGGAAGTTCATGTCTCATTTATTTTAGGAGCGAGGGAAGTTCGTGTCCCATTGATATAACTTTTAGTCAGCAGAAAAGCAGCGCGTGCAGTGGGTAGGAGGAAGTAATCCACCCTGGGTAGATCAAAGAAATGTATACATTTTTGAATTTATTTAAAACAGCCCTCCTGTTACTGCTTTTGGTGTTTCAGTTTCCGGTTAAGGCTCGGATTAAGATAGTTTGCTGGCCTATACAGAGGGATATTTTATTTGATTCTTTTTATTGAATGAGTTGCATTTAAATGTACATTTTAAATTAAATATTTATACTTCCACCTTCAGATTCACTAAATTCTATTTTTAGAGATAAGCTTTTTATTCGTAGGAAACTTTAGAGCACCCAGTTACTGTGCATTCAATGCAGAAGGATATATCAAAAATAAAAATCAGTGCCCACAGAGAAAAGTTAAATCTAGCTTTGCATCATGAATTTCCCTTTTGATTTGTTTGTGTGTTGTTTTTTTTTTACTTTATTATAAGGAATAAAGAGATTGGCTGAAAAAGGGTATTATAATTTTGATGGCCCCATATTGGGTCCCTTTTATAGTTCACTTACTGGACAGATTTAACCTTGAATATTTGCACTGGCACACTGTGAGTCTGGCTCCTTCACTTCCTCCTCAGGTCCATCCTGTTTAGGGCGACTCTGAGGTGTGCAGTGACATTTTGGCCAAATGACCACTTACCAGCTGAAAATGCCAAAAGTAGCCCAGATTATGTGCGAATGAGTCTGCTTTCTGGAAAAACAATGGCTAATTGTTTTGATGCCTGATAAAACCTCAGTTTCTTACCAGTTTGGGTAAGGAAGTCGTGCACCACTGCGGAAGCAGCTCGTGCGTGGCTGTTCTCAGTGTGAACAGCTTACTACTGCTTGTCCTATAGCCCTATAGTGATGACAGCGCACATTGCAATTGTTGATGCCTTGTGCAGGAACTGCGGACGGGTAGGTGAGGGTTAGATAAACATGCGCTAACCCTCACCCAGTGGTGCTTTCACAGACACTGCTATTGAGCTTTGCAATGTTTTGTAACAGGCCGTGCATGTGTGCCAACAAGCTTTTGTTTGAACACGTGCTGAAAAGCCAGCTCAGGTTGACTCTCACTTTCTCAGTTTAATCCCCCTGGATGATAGAAGCCACATGATAAACACAACTCTCTCTCTGCTTTGTCATCCGATTCAAGTCTACCTCGCCTTAGCCTTGCTCCTTTTCTCCACATGGGGCTTTCTTAACAAGCTCAACATCACCCACTTGACTAATTGAGGCCCGTAAACTCAACGGTAGCTGCGAGACAGAAACTTTTGCTTAAGTGAATCCTTGCATTCCTCTTAAGTGGTTTCTTCTGCCTGACGGTGTTGGGTGTGTTACGAGCTAACGTCTAAACCAACATGTGTGAGCACACCGCTGCTGTGCTCAATCCATGCTTGTAACTGTTGCTGGTTGGCTACTCTGGCAGGTACTCAGTAAGCCTTTGCGCTGCTTGCCAGTGCTTTTCGGCATTTAGCTTGAGTCACCCTTTTGGCCTGCTGGAAAGCCACACTGCAGTAACCCCTGCTGGAGATGTAGAGGAAGGTGTGAGGTAGCGGTCGGTGAAGCTCACTTTACGTGTTGCTGTTCCGCTGGTAGAAGTGTGCGCGGATTTACGAGCGTGAGTTGTGTAATCCAGTGGGCAGAAATTAGCCTGCTTTATGGAGAACTTTTAGTACTAGGACAGACTCAGCCAGACCCTGTTAAGCTTCTCCAGAGTCAACTGCAGATGGTTTTAAAGAAACAGGAAAGGGGCCAGTTTCAAGCTGCTGCGAAGACCCCACAGACCCACGCACAAACACACACACACACACACACACACACACACACACACACACACACAAATACTCTTTAGCAACAGAGTTAGGAAAAAGGAGCAACTGCAAAACAATCAGTCCTTGTTTTATAAAGCTTCTTCTGTCGTTATCAGTCTTTCTTAGGTGCCAAAACACTCTGGATGTGTGAGCAAGCGAGGTTGTGTTTGAAACAAGGTGCCTGTATTGTTAATACTGCGGTCTTTTCTGGAAGCCCAAGAGTCCGCTGTAGTCCAAAACTTGCAAACCTCCATCGACGTCGATTTGTATTTCTGTGCAGCTGCAGCTCAATTTAAACGTGCACTTCCAAAGCACAGATTTCCTCACCTTCTAAATGTAATTGAAACGAATTAAAATGCATCGAGATACCCGTGAACTAACTTAGTTTTTTTTTTTTTAAACATCACATGGCTTTGAATCCTCGGCATTTCCCTCATGCAAAGTCAGCTGCAGCACAAACACTGCTGGAAAATGTCCTCAGGCCATTTATTTAAAGAGAAGCAGAATGAAGGCATGCAGAAGCATATTCCATGAAAGTTTGAGTCTGTCGTAGTGTCTTCAGTAGTCTTGCAGTTAGCAGCTAAAGAGCAGCTATGTTGTGAGCTGGAGGAGACCAAAACAGAGCTTAAAGAGGAATTTAAATGTTACCCTTTAAATGGTTGTTATCATTCCCATAGGAGTCAGTAATAGGGCCACCCTGACCTACCCCCACCTAAGTAGGCTTACTGGGCCTAATAATGCTGCTCTGTGTCTTCTTTTGGTACTTTGATTAATTGATTTTTTTAAAACTCTATTAATGTTAAATTCTAAGTGCCAAAAAATGATATTTAAATGTGTCTGAAATGTAGTAGCCTAAAAAGTAAAAAGTGTCATAACATAGAAACTTTACTCGAGTACACGAGCAGTATTTAAGTAAATGCAGTTAGATATCACCAGAGATTGCAGACTTATGGAAAGTATTCAGACACTCCTCTGCCTGCAAGAGCGGCCTTAATAGTTTGCCATTTTCACCATGGGAAAACCAGGAGTTTGTTTTTGTTTGCGAGGCCGCACACTGTGGTCAGGCCAAGAGTGTAAAGAGCCTCTTCCTGTTCAGAACGGGACACTGGAAAAGCGACTTTATTCAGAGATTTATGTTTATGGATAAAAAAAAAAGCAATTCTAGCTGATGGAAGAGTTGGGAGATGTATTGACATGAAAAGCGAGCGTGCCAAGCAGTTGTAACAGCCATCAATCAGCCCCTGGGAGAAAACGGAGAACAGAGGAGCGGCTGATGATTCGCACAGATTCACACAATTATGACTCAGCATGAGTGTGTACCTCTGCAGGCGCCGTGAAATTAGAGAATGAGGCTTTTACTGATAGTTTATGCAAAGATGTTGGTCTGCAGGAATTTTCCTGCCTCTGCGAAACCGCTTGTTGTTGCTGCTACAGCACTGATAACAACAACTTATTTGAGTGAATACAGTAATTTAAAGAAATCAGAAAAATGCTTCAGGATCTGTACTAATCTATAAGATTCATCTACAGCTCTTATTCGGCGAACAAATAAACTTTCTTGAGCACCCACAGAGCTGGTTTGTCTCCTGGATTTCAAGACGTAATTTTGTAACTCCTCCAGAAAGACACTACTGTGGACAACTTAAAAAAAAAAGAGTTTTGTTACGAGAAATACAGACGTTTTGGCCACAGTCTTCCCAGGAGTGACATCCCAGGAAATTCACCCCAAGCTTAGACCATGCGGTGAACGCAGAAACTGCCAAGAGCTTTATCACAGACTCTACAGGCCTCAGCATGTTAAATGTTAAAGGTTATGACAGTACAGTTTAAAAAACTGAACAAGTATGGCTTTTTTGGAAGGGCTTTGTCTTTTCTAAAAAGAACTGCTTAGGTTTGCAAAGTTTTATCTGAACAAACCACAAGACTTCTGCAACAATGTGCTTTGGACACATGAGACCAGAGTGGAGATGTTTCACCATAATCCACAGCACCATGTTTTGAGAACAACCAAACACATCAGCACAAATATCTCATACCAGCTGTCAGGAACAGTGGTGGAGGGGTGATGGTTTGACCTTCTTTTGTAGCCACAGGACCTGGGCTGCAGTCACAGAGTCAACCATGAGCTCCTCTGTATATTCTATAGTCAAATGTGAGCACATTTGACTGACAAATCCACAACAGAACAGCTGAAAAAGAAAAGAATCAAGGTGTTGCAATGACCCAGTCAAAGTCCTGACATCCTGTGATGGGAATGTGCATAAACAAATGTCCACAAACCTCAGTGCACTGAAGCAACATTGTAAAGATGAGTCGGCCAAAGTCCCTCCACAATGATATGAGCGACTGATCAGTCATTTACTTCAAGTTATTGCTGTTAAAGGTGGTTCAGCGAGTTTCTGAATCATGGGGTGCACATGTGTATTCACAGAACTCTGTGGTTTTGTTTGCATGTTTAAAAAAGTGCAGCAATTGGTTTTAGACCCAGATAGGCTATACTAGTGGGTTTTAATCTTACATGTGGCTTTTTATCTTTTTCAGTGTAAAGTCATTTGAGAGCTCCTTCCATCCATCCTTTTTAAAAAAGGGTTTAAGAGTTTATCAGAACGACTGTGCACCCAAATATCCTGTTATAAAGTCTCCTAATCACAATACATAATAAAAAGCAGAAAAAGTCTGCTGGTGTGGCTGTGTTCCCCTCTTTCTCACCTGTTTCCTCTAAAATCTAAAATCATAGCTTCTTAAAACCACAAGTCAAAAGGCCGAGGAGCTTAGACGACGTGTTCCACTGCTGCAAAATCTGTGACGGAGATTTATCTTGTTACGTTACGCAGGCTTAATCTTTCACTTGAGGCAAGAGGCAAACAGAGACCCACGTGGTTACTGGAGGTGTGATAAGGCGGGGTGTTATTTATCCCACGTAGGCCTGTCCTCTTCTCTCCCAGCCCATAATAGTTGAGCCAAGATGCTAGCTCACATGCTTATCAGATTGCGCCTGCTACTCATATTCTTCATGCTAGATAAAGAGATAGAGAGGTGAATGCAGCATACAAACAAGATATACTTGTCATCACCTATTAAATTACTGTTTTGTTTTGTCTGAATACTAATGGGTTTTCTTAGCTGCATTTCACCTGATTACTGTTATAAATGTCAGTCAAGGCTTTTATCTTCTGCGTCTTAAAAGGATTAGCAGGAAACTGAGTAAACACACACTTGCAGGTTTGCCGATAAATTGTTCCCCGAGGGCTCCGACCTTGTAGGTTTTTCTCTTTCCATTTCAACACAGGAACATGTGATTGGTTGAAATAAATGGGTGTGTGTTTGGAGGTGAGTAGGGCCTTTCAGGAAAGTTCATGAAACATGACGTGAACGAAGTTTTGTTCAGAGCTCTCAGCAGACTGATTGGAGTGCACAGAGTCATCTGCTGCTGGCTGATTAATTGAAATTTTTGATTTTTCTGGTCTAGTCAGACAAAGTTATTAGAGGGCGTTTGTTTAGGCACGTTTCTCTGTTGGCTCACATTTTACAGATCTGCTCTTTAATCTGTTAAATGGCTACGATTTAGATGACAATTAAGACCAAGAGATAAACAAAAATAACACGGTTGTACAGGATACATTCTCACAGTTTTTGCTAAAACTGAAAAAAAACATTACTGTCATTACTGAACTTTTGACCGAGTATTTCCCCTCACTGATGCTTTTTTTAAACATTTTTAAATGTGATGTGAGATCTTTCATACTCTAAAATTGTGGTAGTCTAACTTTATCCTTAATCAGATTTACAGATTTTAACTCTGGCCCTTTATGGGTCATGATTATAGGCTATGAGTTGTCTAGTTGCAGCTGGGTGGATACTTTTCTCCTCCTATCACTGGTACAAGTTCAACTTGATTTTATGGGCCCAGAGACTTTTTGTGTGCGGGCTATTTTAGATGTTATCAAGTCTAATCTGGTCTTCCTGTCCTGAGTGTAACCAGTGGTTTGCACTTTGCTGTAAAACCTCTGTTTACATTCATGAAGGCGTCTCTTGATTGCTCAACACCAGTGTTTGTAGAGACAAAAGTACTAAAAATGTGGATTGTCTAAATCGGCTTTAGAAAAGTCTGCTTTTTTTGCCCCATAAGTCTAAAAATTAAAAAACCTTGTTGTGTGCAGGAACTGTCTTTACTTTAATTCAAGCAAAAAGAACAATTTTCTTTCTACTGTCTCCACCAATCGTAGAAACTCACAGCTCTCTTTGTTCTGTCTTCTTCCCCTCACCCCCAACTGGTCGAGCCAGATGCCTACGCCTGGTCTGCCCGAGGTTTCTTCCTGTTAAAAGGGAGTTTTTCCTTCCCACTGTCACCAAAGCTCTTGCTCATAGAGGATAAACTGATTCTTGGGATTTTCCCTGTTTTCTTTGTATTATTGTAGGTTCTCTACCTTACATTATAAAGCACATTGGGGATAGTGTTGTTGTGATTTGGCACTTTCTAAATAAAAGTGAATTGAATTGAACTGAATTGAGGCCATAAACACTGCGATCTGAGGTGAGAGTGATGTCATTCCCGAGTTGACTCTGTTCTACTAGTAGTAATAGTTGGAAAAACAACGCAGTGCTTACATTTTATGCATTTTATGCTTAAAAGCATGTTCATAATTAGAACTCAAAGAGAGTCACAAAGACTACAAGTCCTACAGTTTTACTCCTGCTTATGCTCCCTGCTACCATCTTGGATCGTGAAGTCAAGGTTGGTGCAACTTCCCCGAGTTTCTGAGTCAAAAGTCCAACCAGAGAGGGGGTTCCATGGAAAAAACCTGACTGAGACCCCGGGATTTCCCACTTCCCGTTCCAAATGGAATCCAGCGTGATGTTTGCATCCCGCTGTGCTGTCATGATCACAAGCCTCTAGTCACAGGTAGATGTGCGCTTCTCCCCTATTTTAAGTATGTGAGTTTTAGTAACATCTTTACTGAGTCATCATCCAGCACTCCCTGGGATACAAGAGGAAAACTGTGATTAATTAAAGCAGCCAAGCAAAGTGTTTGTCTGTATATTAGTGTCAACATTAGGAGCTGCTGGATCCATGGGGGGAATGATCAATTCTGAGTTTTAGTTGTTGCTTAAAATAGTTGGAAGATAAATTGGTAACACATTCATACGTACTTAAACCCGACCTTGGAGCCTGCCGTTGCTAAGTAACTAGCACATGCAGACACATATGTTCAGCAGTCACAAAACCAAACCACGTTCCCTGCTCCTGTCAAGTAAAACCTTATTTTCCAGGAATGACAGTCAAAATGTTAACGTGTTATGTAATAAAGCACTTCAGCGCTTCCCATGCTTATCATGTCCCAGTGAGAGCAGCTTCTTACTTCCTGAAATACAGCTGTGGTCTGCCATCTCTCCCCCACGCCGGCCCTATAAATGTGTGCTTTGTCACAGTGACAATGGGAGCGAGCACAGTGTGGACAGTGTAATCTCGAATTCCTGGTACAGACCGAAACACGCCACAGACGATTACCTCTGCAAAACACATCTGCAGAAATCAGACATTTTCTAATCTTTTATTTTTTCAAAACTTCCAGTTTAGACCTCTGTGAAGGCTGTCTGCCTTTATTGGTGCTTTATTTGGTTTTTATCCAGACCTTTTAAAGAAAATAGGTCCTGTTTTGAAGCACAGTAGTGCATTCATTTTTTCTTTTCTATTTTTCTGTCCTTACAAACGAGGCTGATGAACATTTCCGTCTGTGTCCTGTTGCAGTTTGTTTCAAGCAGCTCTCCCCACTGTGTTCATCTGCTCGGTTAACCCGCCTTGATCCTCTGCATTCCTCTTCATGGGGAAGCTTCAGCTGCTTTTATGAGAACATGAATAAGTGAGACGCGATGAGGGATGATTTGCCTAATATCTCTTTGTGAGCCCGTGTGACCTTGTGCGTATTTTGAAAAGAGGTCAAACCTTTTAGGCTCTGAAAATCCAAGATCACAGCTGCAGTTTAATTTAAATAATGTGGAGTATGACGGACGGTAATTTGAGCTTGCTCCAGATAAGTTAATGTGAATTTGCCTGATAGTTAGAAATGCCTCACATGCGCATAATCTGCCATCTAAATAGGAATCGAACCTGCTTGACCTGTAACTACTGGTGCCATCATGTTGCGCTTCACGCTGAGCAGACACACATGCTGTGTGCGACGATGACCTGATTGTGTGCTGCACATCTGACATCCGGATGCGAGGGAGAGCGATCTGGTGAGACAGCCTGCACGGCGGGGCGGGTAGAGGTCAGCAGACGGTCGTGGCTTAAAGACCTGACAGGAGGCAGGTGGAAAGCACAAGATCGCTTATGGAGCAGTCGGAGGGCTTGATGGCGGTAGTAGTGTTGAAGTTTCTGTGTTTTTTTTATGCAGATGTTAAGGGAAAAGAAATATTTTTTACTACAGAAACAAACAGGTTCAGTGTTGAAAAAGGATTTTTTTTACAAGCTGGATAAAGAGCTGTATAATATCTCCTGTTCCTTTCCAGTCTGGTTTGTTTGACTTGAGCAAACTTGCAAAATCATTATGAAACCATTAGTAAAGTATGCCAGTCTCTCAACTATGACGTCTCTTAAACCACAGCAGTCAAAACAAACACTAAACCTATTTTGCACACAGCTGGACAGAACCTATCCAAATATGGGTAAGATGTAACCAGGCCCAAAAGCCAAATTTAAATAGCATACAATATAGACAAGTACCTGTTTCCAGCAAAGGCAGGAGTGCTTGGTGGCAGCTCATCATAAGTCAAAGTGTTGCTTTCATCTGAGTGCACAGTTATGGCTAATACTCCAAATGTGACAGCACTCAGAAGTTTAGGCGATAAAATGTCTGTGAGAACATTCGTAAGAGACACATGTGCAAATTTCTTTGGCATCATGGTCGACCATAACCATGATTCTAATCACAAGTTGGGGAATGATGGTCGGATGAGGCCAACACGGGAAGAATTTCTGGAATTTTCAGGAGGGTGAAGCTCCTCAACGCGGTGGTCTTATGTTTATAAAAAGACTTCCAGTCCTATAGATGTCTACGGGAAAACCGTTCAAGCTCTATAAGCACTTTCCTACTGAGCGTATAGGCTCAGTCACTCGTGTTGTGTCATATAAACAAAAGAAATAACCCTGTTTTGCAAATCTTGGTGATCCATTGTGTTAAAATAGGCGATTATCTGTGATACGAAACCACACATTCATAAGTCGTTAGCCAATGAGCATGCAGTTTGACAATCTGACCCGCCCCTCCTCCTTTTGCAACCAAGGTAGTCTCTGCAGAAGTGCTCGTCTCGAACAAAGACTGTAGAAAACTGCAGTCATTGTTCTCAAAGCTTCAGAATGGGAGAAACTAGAGGAGGGCCAACACAGAGTCCACCCCAAGTGGCCACTAGGAGAACTGCAGTTTTTGGAAGCTTTTGGCTTCATTTACTCCTTCAGATGGTGCTGGTTGGTTCAAATGGTTTGGTTTTTTTTTGGCTTTGTTATTTGAACTTTATGCAACTTTTGTCTTGTCTAGGACCAGATCAGAGCGGGCAAAGATGTATGTGTGGGATAATTGTTAAATATAGAACATTTTTAATGTTGATCTCAGAAAACTTTGACGTTGGTTGCTGTCTCATCTAAAGTTACTTAAGCCTGTAAAAGTGTGTCAGTAAATAGGTGATAAATACAAATATCTGTAATCAGATAATATCATTTTAAGCTGGTAATGCTAAATGTCAGTGTGCTTAAAATTAAGGTGTGTCTGTTCAGTTTTCTCACATTCATATTTCATATTTTTCTCTACCTCTTCTTGCATTTCCTGCAACATTTCAGTCCACCTCCTTGATGTTGCTCCTCTTTGATGCCTCAGAGGGAGAGGGCACAAAGCGACAAAGAAAGATGCCTGAGCTCATTTACATACACCGGCACCGCAAGTATCTAGCATAGCTTGATTTCTTGGGTGTGTTGCCTTCGCTGTTCTAGATGTGGTTATTAAATATTAATGCGGTGCGGTGTAGCAGCTCATCGTTGAGGTATGAGGTGTGGGAAAACGCAAGATACCGAGGTGGTGGAGACAAAGCCCTTTGTAAGGCTTGGTCCCACACATTGTCAGACAAAGACCCCCTTTCATTGAAGAACCCTCTGCTGAAAGGGTTCTGCCGTACAGTAGCTTAGCCCTCTCGTTGCCTGTTCGTCTGCCGATGCTTCCTCAGTCCATTTTCCCTCCAGCTGACTCATCAGGCACCTCATTCCCATTTTTCGGATAATTCACTGGCCTCGAGCCAAAAAAAAGAGGAAAAAAAAGCTCAAACTGTCACTACAGATGCTCCAGCCGGCATTTGTAATCATGCTGTAGAGGAAAACACTTGCAGCTTTGATTTCAGCTGTGCACAGAAAGCCGGGTGTGTCTTTCACCAGGATACTTATGAATTATACTGTGAACCGCTCTCTCTGTACAGTTTACAGACATCCTGCAGCACTCACTCAATGACTGTACAGCTGAATCATCTGCTTTTCTCTAACAGTTTTAACAAAAACTGACAAACATTATAACCTTGAAGGTTTGAATTATTGTCTGTGTTAGACTGTCTCAGTTATTCACACTCTGAGCTTATGATGTACAATCTGAAAAAGGTCTATAAACCCAAATCTGTCAGAGTGCTCTTTTAAGTAACTCTTTAGTTTCTTTTTTGGGACATATAAGAAGCTGTTCCATCAAACTATAAGAGAATGGTGACCAAACAGCTAAAAGTATGTAAGGGTAAGGCTGTGTGAATCTCCACGTGTTATAGTTTGATCTTTAGTGCAACCTACTGTCCTTTTACTTATTATAATTTATTATTATAGAGCAGCTTTATGTTTCTTGGTTAAGACACATTTGTACTTACACCCATAATAAATCAGCTGTTCTAATTAATACACATCTGATCAGATCCAGCAGGCAATGAAGCCATCAGCGTGTTCTCTATAAGAGCACAACATGTCATTCTCAGAAAACAGTCGGGTCCACAATATGCGTCAGAGTAGCTTTAGGTGGCTTATAAAGTTATTGTGGTTTAGATTTGATGCCGTTCGCTGAAAAGCTCTGTTGTTGTTGTTGTTGTTTTTACTCAGAACTTCATGAAATGTTAGTAAGTGTTAGTTGATTCTGCTGGTAGTCCACCACACCCAGGATTTTAGCCATTTTTCAGTTTTTTTCTATCAGCAGTGAATTACTCTCAGCTCTCTTGTGGGCGGGATCTAAATACGCTCAGTCTCCATGAGATTTACTTTCGTGGAAATATGTTGGTTTGTTTGGTTTATTTAGCATATTAAAAACTGGCAGTCGATAAAGTTGTATTTTTCTCTTTAAAGAATGAAAAAAGGTGTTCGAATCAAGGAAGAGAATATCTGAAAACGTTACCATGTGTAAGTGAGATGTTTACACGTTGGCTAAAGTAGTAAGAGGTTTGTGTTACAGTCCTCCAGATCCGGTTTTAACTGGCTCACATGTAGGTTTAACAAACATCAGAATAGAAGCTGTTTTGACATGAACAGACGATCCTTAAATCCTTTTCCACACCCTATACCCACCTCCCTTAAGCCAGCCAATCAGAGCCCAGCATGTAAGGTACTGTTTATGAGTCTCACACTACCACGACCGAGCTGCATACCCCGCTTAAACCCCTGGGGCGTCGAAGCTGGGACAAGTGACGGAGTGTTTCACAACCATCAGAGAAAATTAACAACAGCTACACATTGATGGCAGAAGGGAAGGAATTCCCCCTGCTGTCTGCAGGTCAGAGTACTGCGCTCAAGTAATCAGATTATCATCTCTCACTGAGTAGTGAGATTATATGTTATGTCTCCTCCACTGCCCAACTCGAGTATAAAGAGAAGCTTTAAGAGAGCTCTACAGTTGCACTGCGTTTGAGGAGTAAACAAGCCACAGTGAGGCTCGCTCGTGTCGTGAAGATATTTGTGGAGTCTGAAATGTCAAAATGTGAAATCTTCATATTTACAGCATTGCTTCTCGTCTTCTGCCTGTGCGGTTCAGTTAACACACGTCCTCCTGTTAGACGCGGATACAGAAAGCTGTTTTGACTCCATTCACCGCGGAGTCAAAGACGATGAAGCACGGCACAAGCGGCGCTCTGTCGAATACATCAATGGTTAGCATTTAACAGTAATAAGCAGTAATTAAGGTGGAGAGACGGGCCTAAATAATAGTGGTTTAGTTGCTACCCTGTCATCTAGCTTTGTGTTGGTTCTCAGCTGTTCTCCAAAGACACCCAGATGAGATTTTAAGATGATGGTGCTGACAGGGAGGTATCAGGTTAGCTTTTTATTTTCTTTTAAATGTATAAAACTTGTTATCCCAGCTGTTAGAGAAGAGATGAGAAGAAGCAACATTAGATTAGTGGATGATTAAATTTGATTGAATTTGATGGCAGGAAATTGTCCATCCATCCATCCATCCATCTTTGCACTGATCCAGGGGAACACAGAGGAGTTTCCAGGCCAGTCAGGGGATATATGTATCCCCCCAGCATGTCTTGGGTGTGGCCTCACCTAGGAGGCATCCTAGTCAGATACCTGAATCACCTCTGCTGGCTGATTTCAATGTGGAGCAAGAGCGGCTCTACTCCAAGTCCCTCCCAATAGGGCTGGGCCATATCATACCGTTCACGGTAATACCGGTATAATTTTGGGCAACGATAGAAAAATGAAATATCTCGATAGAATATGGGTAAAATGCGCATGCAAAGTGCCTTTGTTTTCATACGCACACGTCGGAAAAAGCATGGCAGCGAAAGCAAATCGTTGAATGATACGAATGAACCAGAATTGGTTTGTAAAAATGCTGCAACTTCAATGGTGTGGAACTGGTTTAGCTTTTGTCTGTCAGATACACAACAAAGCACTATTTTTGGTAGAGCATGCTTTTTTGGAAAATACGGCACACTTAAAATCAATCCTTTGACTTTTCTGAAAATCGACAGTGCCCCTTATAATCTAATGGGCCTTATGTATGAATTCTGGTTGTGTTTACTGACCTCGAAACGATTTTATGTACACGGCGCTCGAAAATCTGTCAAATGTTTTAGTACGACTTTGCTAAGCTACGAACCAGCACTGCTTGATGGATTGTCGGAGCATTACGGCTATCGTAGGCAGGAGCCTGGCGGAGTGATACGTACTGTGCTTCAACATAATATTACCGTATTGTGTGTGTAATACCTCTTTTTAAGTTTTGTGGATATTCTACATGGTTATGCTGAGGATATGTCGGCCAATTTCCACTGGAAATGCCTTTCGGTTAAACTGTCAGCAAGGAATTTGCATTTGCACTGTTAAATTTGTATATAACTTTAATGCACTTAAAAAACAGCTGCTTGTTTAAGTGAAAATACATTGATGTTTTGTTTTGTTTTTTTTCCACTAATAAAGTTGTGGAGTTGTAAAGTATTTTGTCTAGTGTCAATTACATCGTCAGTTATATCGTTATCGCAAATTTTCAAATGTATATCGTGATAAATATTTTTGGTCGTATCGCCCTGCTCTACCTCCCAAATGACTGAACTCCTCACCCTATAGCTAAAGGAGAGGTCAGCCACCCTTTGGAGAAAGCTCATTTCCGCCGCTCAGCACTTGAGGACAACTTCATAGTAAAGAGGTTGAAGCCCCCAAATCTGTTCAGAATTCATCCTGCCGTCATGTAAAAGACCCCAAACATTCAGCCAGAGTCGTGTATTCAGCAGTAATAAGAAACAGGAGTCCTCGTAGGCCAGCACGGCTGTAATGATATCTCGAGGGCAGCAATAGGAATTCACTACCACATGCGGTCTTGTTGATTCAATCCATATGCTCATTAATTATGATTTGAGTCCAGAGTTCTCTCTGTTTGAACAGATCTCAGCAACACTGTGAAGACTGTTTAAGCCCTTCACTTTTCTTTTTATTTACTGTGGTACCGTTAAATCAAAGTAAAGAGAAACAGACCGTCAGCTGAATTGGTAAACTGTAAAAGAGCTGAAATCTCTGGCTCGTCTTGAGTCCACATTCCAGTTTTATGCAGTTTTTTCTTGACTTTATGTAATTGTGAGAGCCAACGGCCAATCAAATTGTCACTGTGATGACATAATAAAATCTATAATTGTGCAGTTTTAGCACATTTAACCAAATAAGTGTCATCACATCAATAAGAGCCTACACATGGTTCTGTTTGGGCTCTTGAGGAACCACAGCAGTGGAAACGGACTGAATCAGGAGATGTGCAATTCCGGGAAGGACAGGGCACAAAAGAGTATAAGTAGCAAATAAAATCTAAAAACTAAAAAACAAAAAACAAAACCCTTTTGCAAGAATTTTATGAATAGACCTCTCAGCTGAAGGCCTCAAGTAGATGCTGAGTATATTGCAGTTTGCTGACAGTACTGATTTACTGATAACTGTGTAATGAAAAACTCAGTGCTTAGACTGTGCTTCTGAAGTTCAAGGTACAATATAATAGGATAAATTATAAATATAGACTATAGAGAACTAAAAACCTACTAATATAGTTTATTGATCCTCATGAGGAAATCTGAAAGAGGTCAGAGGTTCAAATATCTGCTCGATTTATCAAGATATCATATATTTCCAAACGCGCTCCGACGTTTTCGGAGACGTCTGTGACCCGCCAGCTCCATAGCAGACAGCAAGGTCGAGGATTATTAGAGCCGGCGAGAACAGCGGACTCCCGGCACATCGTTTTTTGTATTGGGTGTCCACTAAAATAAAAATAAAAGCGTTCTAACATCTCACCTGCTTGTTTTTATTAAGGTATGTACACGTATGTACATGTACACTATTTTTATTAATAGAGATTTCACTACTGAGGTTAAACATGATATATAAGTCACTTAGATCACTTCTAAATGTTAATGTTTGGTTTATTTCAGTGTTTTATTTGTTCCTGAGTAAACCGGTTTGGCTGTGATTAAAGTTAAGCTTCATAACATATTACTCGCAGTTAAATTAAGAGGGGATGGCAGTAAAAACTCTGGACCTGTGACATCATCAAGTACGCTGGTGTTCCAATTGTACAAATCGCAAGTCCCTACTCGCGTTCTCGGCGAGTCTGTACTCCCGTGTGCCGAGAACGCGAGTACGTACTCGCGTACTTGAGAATTGACAAAGGGCCATTGTTTTATACTGTGCTGCTGATGAGCCACACATTGCTAATAACATGCCAGGGGTGTATTCTGTATTTCCCAACATGCAATTTAGCCAAGTAACATTTTTCCATATTAGAAACTATTATACTATATGCTATATATACTATTATAAAAACCTTTACCAACACCACATATAAATGTTGCATTTCTATTAAAACAACATAACCCTGAAATCCTTATTAAAACACCCCCCCAAAAAAACCCAGAAGCAATTCAGCGTACCCAATTCATCCCTGTTTTCTTCTAACCCTCTAACCCTCATTCAAACCTCCCGGGGACACATTTGCCCAAACACCCTAGAGAGGACAAAGTAGAAAACAAGTTAGTGCTTCACCACAAATCCACAAAAAAACACACAAATACCTTTTGTAATCAGTTATATTTGTGGCTAATATTGTCTCTTTAGCTTATAGCCACCATGTCCACCGCACACAGAGTAGCTGCTCAAGTGCCTGCCAGACAGAATCACACCAATCAATAAAAAAGCATGAAATATTTATTGTTATTTATATAGTGCTTTTCTACTCTAAGCACTGGCCAGACGCGGGATTAGCAGGAACTGTGGATCCTGCATTGTGCTTGTTGCACTGGACTTTGAACCCAGTGCAGCCTTTCCACTCCCTGCACCAGCACAGCTGCTGCATTAAAAACATAGCAGGAGGTTAAATCAGGTCTTCCCAGCCGAGGCAGCAATATCCTGTGATGAACCCTTTGCCTCCGTTGCCACCTCATGCAGTGACAGAGCTGCAGGCTGTCTGCTTCTGCCAGTCTCTGCCTCCTCTTTCCATTCCACTCCCCTTCATTTTTTTCCCCCTGTGTATTTCTTGGAGCTTTGATGCCACCTCCTCCATCTTGTGGCATGCGTCTCATCTCTGTAAATCCCTCGTGCACAATCCCTTCACTTC
Organism: Astatotilapia calliptera; assembly: GCF_964374335.1. Taxonomy (NCBI): domain Eukaryota; kingdom Metazoa; phylum Chordata; class Actinopteri; order Cichliformes; family Cichlidae; genus Astatotilapia; species Astatotilapia calliptera. The sequence continues at coordinate 23,381,965 of NC_137430.1, forward strand.
TTTCCGTCTGTCTACCTTTAATCCATCTCTTCTCTTTTCGCACAAGCTGCTCCGCATCCTCTCGGATGTCTATACCGTTCATCACGTTATAGCCGGCCTGTCTGCATTTATCTTGGCCTCAGTAGAGTGAATTAACTCCCATCTGTCCTGACTGATGGATGCATTAATGGAATGAAAACTGAATTTGCTTAGTACTGCACTCTCTTTAACCCAGACACCCCGATTTGCCGTTTTATCAATGGAGCTGTCAGTGACATAATTCTGCGACTGTGTTATGGGGCTTTTAGTAGATATTATAGACTCAGCAGGGGGTGAAGTCTAATCATTTCAGCCCTGCTTTTCTGTAGCTGAATGTTTTAGGGAGGGCTTGATAACGCTCTGCTCCTTTGTTTTTTTTTTATATTACAGAGAATAATAAGCTGTGCATCGCTCAGGGACGCCAGCATGATCTCATGCTCGTCTAACATTGGGTTTTTTTGTGTATTGGAAACAATAGCACAGAATGTGAATTCCCACCTGGCAGCTATAGCGATTGTCTGTTTTATCAATGGCTACAAATCTGTAAAAGAGTATTTTTATTCTTTTTATTGATAGCTTTTATTGCCAAATTTTAACAAAAACTTTTTTTTCATGGTATTTGTTCAGCAAACAATAGCAGAGAGAAAAAGTTAAGCTCAGTTAAACACACTGGAGTTGGTAGAGACCAAAAGCGGTGAAAAAAATTTATTCTTGATTTAAATATAATATTTTAATTTTCTTACATTTTGTTCTTACAGTATGACAAAGATTTACCAAATAGACCTAAAATAAATGAAAAAACCTCGCAGGAGAGTGTTTACAGAGGTCAGGAGAGAAAGCCAGCGTTCCTTTAGACGTCTACTGAACTGGAAGTCTTTTTTTCCACAACTATCGCCACCTAGAGATCTTCGGATAGATTTAAGAGACTTGCCTTCATTGTTCCAACCTTCAAGCTACGTCCTTGTTTCATGCAGTCTGTGGTTTCGGTGATGTTTACTTGGATGTCTTCCTGTTGTGTAAACAGGCAGCTGTTTGTTATCTATTCACTTTCCATAATAACTTTATAGTTTGACAGTATATTCATGTTGTGTTTACAGCTTTTTCTTCTGTTCCAAGTGTCAAAAAAACTTAGTTATTGTCGTGGTAAATTGTGTAGAACGATAAATTAATATTAGCTGTTGCGTTACATTAAGTCCCGTATGTGTTTCTGTTTGCCCCCTGCAGGTCAGTCAAGGTAATGTTCCAGGTGTGGAAAGTGCCTCTTTGGCCATGGACACGGAGGAAGGAGTGGAGGTGGTGTGGAATGAAGTACTCTTCTTAGACAAGAAAGTCTTTAAGGCACAAGAGGTACCCAAACTCATATAAACCTTTAACTACGAGATCTGCAAATTAAATTCTGGTTCTATTTATTGATTTGTCAACTAAAAAGCCTGGATGAAGCTGGAAGATTTACTGTTATATATAGACACCGGTCATATATCTTTAAGCTCTTACCTTCCTTTTATCACTGCTTGCGGGTTTTTTTTCCTCACATTGATGTAGCAAGACTGACGTTGAACTCATGGCAGTGGACCTTTTGGCTTTTTTTCTACAGTTTTTTGCTGTTTCTTAGGGGGTCAACACTTAAACAGCTGGACTGGTGCTGACAAAGCTGTGTAGGCCTTTTTTTCCATTCAGAAAACTGATCAAGGGAATTGATAAAGTCATATTTATCCTCACAAGAGACCTATTCCAACAGATAAACACCAGCAAATATAAAAATTGCTGAACTTTAAACCACTCGGGTGATTTTCGTTATTACTGCTTACAAACCACTTGAATTATAAATTGTTAAAGTGTCCCTGATTGATTTTCTAATAGTGTGATAGACTAACGTTTTTAGATGTGAACCATCTCTGATGTGTGATGTTTAGGAGAAGATCAAGGAGATGTTTGAGAACCTGATGCAGGTCGAACACCCCAACATTGTCAAGTTCCACAAGTACTGGCTGGACATGAAGGAGAGCCAGGCTCGAGTAAGGTTTTCAACTTGCTTCCTCTTTTTCACGCACACAAACGCTGGTGCATGAACAGGTTTTCTCTCCTCTGTCTGTGGCACACAGGTTATATTCATCACTGAATACATGTCGTCAGGCAGCCTCAAGCAGTTCCTGAAGAAAACCAAGAAAAACCACAAGACTATGAATGTGAAGGTCAGTGTTTTACTCTGGTCACATACTGAGTCTCACGGTGGCAGCTCAGGGTACTGCAGTCCCATCGCTATTCAGATCCATTTTTCCAGCAGGATTTGAGATTACGTAACACGACACCGCTCAGTCTGCTCAGACATGCATCTTATCCTAACCTGGTGGATTTCAAATATTCATGAGGTTTATTCACAATATCTTCCTTCTTTAAAATAAATTGTAGATAAAGTTAATGTTATTTAACTTTAATTAGCTTTTGGTATTTTCATGCACATATCAAATTAGTGCATTTTATGACAGTGCATATGTTTCCATATTACTCGTGTCTGTTAGTTTAGAGGTGTAGCTCTTCATCTTTCTCTGTTCCCCTTCGTTTCAGGCCTGGAAGAGATGGTGCACACAGATTCTCTCTGCGCTTAGGTACTGACTTATTTGTTCTGTGTGATGTAATCGTGTCTGTTATCTCAGTGTGAGCATTAATAACATGCTTTATTGTTTGCTGGCAGTTATCTGCACTCTTGCGATCCACCGATAATCCATGGAAACCTGACTTGTGACACCATCTTCATCCAGCACAACGGCCTCATCAAGATTGGCTCAGGTCTGCTCCCAGCAGGGACTTTAATGTTACTGCAAGTAGTCGATCAGCTGGTTTTCTTTTTTTGTACAATAACTTTATTATGACTAATGAAGCCTCTAAAGTGAATTTTCCTCCTTAATATTCGTGCTATTTTTTTCCAGCTAAACCCTCATAACTTCTAAAGCACAGAAGATATGAACATTTGATTTTTAGGACTGAAAAACACCAAACTTTGAGGTTTAGTGTCATGCAGGGCTGTAACCAGGTCGAATCTTTCCCACATTTTAATACCAGATTCTTCTTAACTATAACTTTCTTCTGTGTCAAAACCATTTCCAGCGTAAGTACATTTTAATACTTGTGGTACAGCTCATGGCTTTGAAATCTCCTCGATCTCCACGTGTTCTTTAAGTTAGATTGGTCATACCACAATAATCAAACAACTTTAGGTACAGAAAAGGTTTTTCAAGGTCCTTACAGGGTCTGAATCAGCGAGTTTCAGTGGATAATCAGGAGGGCACTGCTCTAAACACAAGTCACAGCAGTTATTCCTGTATTATGTTTTAGCATAGTCAGTCAAAGGGACACATACACCTTATCTTACACTAAATAACAGTACAGTAAAGTACAAAATCAATTAAAATTTTATTTTCATGGCATTAAGCAGAATGAATATCTAAATTGTATTAACTCTCCTCCCACAGTGTGGCATCGGCTATTTGTTAATGGTAAGGGACCTTTTTTGTTTAGTGGTTTAATATCAATTCATTAGTTTTATCTAATATTTAATATCTAATATATTTGTGCTCTGCCTTCTCTTGCCAGTTTTCCCAGATGCAAGTGTTCACAGCAAAGCGAGGCAACATCGCGACGAGCAGAGAAATCTTCATTTCTTTGCTCCAGAATACGGAGGTAAGTGGCATTTCCATCCAGCTTTCTGTGACGTTGCTTTTATTTAATCGGTCTACATTGATTCCTACCTGACTGTTTGACCTGCAGAGTAAAAATTCAGTCTTTATGTTCACAGTTTAATGTAGCTCCAGACCTCAGTTACTACACATGAAGATATTTGCACGTTGTATGAAATGGGAACCGCTGAGAAAAAGACTAGTTGTCAGTAATCTGTATGCCAGAAGCACCAAACGGGGCCTTCTATCAGATAGTTCTGGGTATTTTGTGACCTGTTGTCTGTAATTATTGTAGATAATGAGGTAAACGTTGGAATTAGTACTGCCAAAGTGAAATGGATGAGACACAAATTACTTCAAGACATTTAGTAGATTGTTTGTACCTATTTTGCAGCTGCCAAAAAGACAAAAGGATAGATTAATCCCTTTGTAATGAGGATAAACTGTTTACCTTCTTCCCCTTTTCAAATTGATTTTTTTTTTTTTGATGGCACATTGCTACCTTTTTAATTTGGGGTAAGCTTTTTCGTTAAGTTTTCCTATTTTTACCCTCCTCTCACCCTGCTTCTCTTCAATCGTTTCCAGCTGGCGAAGATGGTTACGCCATAGACATTTTCTCCTTTGGAATCTGTGCTCTGGAGGTAAAAGAGAAGTAAATCTGCTGGATTTCCATCTTTCTGTGTGTGTGGCTGTTTTTCTTGACAGATTATTTGTACCCTTATAGATGGCTGTGCTGGAGATCCAGGCCAATGGAGATAGTGCTGTGTCCAAGGAGGCCATAGTCAATGCAGGTCAATCTCTGGAAGACCCTCTCATGAGAGTAAGTCTCAAAAATACTTTATGCCCTGAAATGCAAGAACAGCTGCAGAAACATGTAGAAAAGACAAACTGTCCTGCACTACTCTAGCAACGCTTACTCACACTGCCGTCCCTCTAGGCTTATTCAGACCGCACAGCAGGGCTCCGTCAGTTAAATATGCCAGAAAGAACAAAGTGATGCTCAGGAAACTGGGTCACACTTTACAGTTGCATGGTTATGTGTTGGATTTACTTCCTTATTGCTCCTGCAGGAGTTCACCCAGTCTTGTTTGCATCACGACTCCAAGCTCCGTCCTACAGCTCACGACCTCTTGTTCCACCGAGTCTTGTTCGAGGTCCACTCGCTCAAACTGCTCGCCGCCCATTGCCTCATCAACAACCAGTGTGAGTTTCTCTCTTATGTGCACTGCAGCTACTTGTGTGCATCAGATTTCTTTAGTAACGGCCACACTTGTGATGCATCTACAGACTTGCTTCCAGAGAACTGTGTGGAGGAGAAAACCAAGTCATTTGACCCCAATGCTGTCATGGCAGAGATTAAACATGAAGACAGACAGGGAGTTCAGCTCAAGTAAAATCTTATACCCACCTCGAATCTTCCGCTGTCTGCCAGAAAGCATGACAAGTCAAGATCATTGCTCTCTGTTCTCTTTTGTGTCCCCTCTGCAGGTATTCCCACGTGTCCCCATTGGAACTTGACAAGTTTCTAGAGGATGTCAAGTAAGTGTTACTGCAGTGCTTTACTTTCTCAGTTTACTTTCTCAAGTTTAACATCTTGGCCTTTTCTCTCTTCAGGAATGGAATCTACCCATTGATGAATTTTGCCTCAACGCGGCCTCACCCCGTCCCCCGAGCGCTCTCCTTGTCTCAGGAGCAGGTTGAAACGGTCAAGACGCCGACTCCTGAACCCCAGGAGACGGAGACAAGGAAGGTCGGCACCTTAGATTGAACAACAGTAGTGTTAAATGCACAGACTTGCTGGCTACATCTCTAGAGAATGACTCTGTGTTTACAGTAGACTTTCAGCAGTATGTCTGGGATGTTGCAACACGTGAGATATTTACACATGGAAATCTCCTCATATTTGTTGTTGCCCGCATCTGATTTCAGTGAGACCGTCTCCATGCAGTCAGCTTTGAAGGGGAACAAATTTTGGACTGAGAGGTCTCACTGTGAATCAGAGCTGACTGCTTGCATTTAAATCCAATACTAGGAATGCATCAGGAGCAACTTTTTAAATTAACCAAATTAAGCAACAGGGCAGTGTTAGACATTGCGCTTATGTGAACAGCAGCTCAGACCTGCAAAACACTGTCACATCACAGTGTGACAGTATCACCTTGTGTGTCTTTGATTAAGATTACTTTTCATTATTTCAGAGCACAGCATATGAGCATGAGCCTATCTGAATATCAATGATAAATGTCTAGTTTATTATGTTTTAGGTTATTACCTTAGATGGTGTCCCTGCTTAGCATCACGTGTATCAGTGCCAGATATGTTGGGAAAGTGTTAGCAAAAGTTGGATTACAAAAGCTTTCTGCTGCCCTTTAAGTTGTTGTGTGTGTCACTTGTGTAGGATAAGCACATGCACGTGTCTATGCATGTCTCTCTATTATTGTAATAATAACTATTTATTATCACTCCAAACACTTTAAATATTTAATACTTTGCTTTGCCTTCATGTTTCAGTGCTTCTTACTCTGTTGTCATTGCAGGTAGTTCAGATGCACTGTAATTTGGAGTCAAATGAAGAAGGGACCAAAACTCATGTGAGTCACATAGTGTTACAGGTACTTTGCCCATTTCAGTGTAAAAACCTGGGCTCCTTAAAGATGAATCCTACTGCAGCGTTGCTTTAGCAGCTCTGCATTTCAGTCAGTCAGAATGAATACATATGAATTCAGTCTGACTTTAATTGAGCCTTTTGGTGTCTCCTTAGCTCTCTTTGTTTCTGAAGATGGATGATAAACTTCACAGGCAGCTCAGCTGCGACATCCTTCCAAGTAAGTTGACATTTCTGAAATATCACAACAATGTGAGTGTTCCTAGATCATCATCCAGATTGATTCAAGCCCAAACTTCACATCTGGTTGCAGTTTTCATGCAAATTTGTCCATTACTTTCAGAGTGATCCAACTAACAAACATAAACAAATGTAATAGCCAGATCAACTTCATAACTCACTCTAATGAATTTCCATGTGAGGCAGTGAATCAGTTTGACATATTTATTTATGTTTTATTTTTGTTTTTTTTGTTTGTTTTAACCCATCAGACATAAATTGCTGATGGGTTATTGTCATGATTTGTGAATACGATAACTTAAGAACAAGGCGACGTGGGACTTTTAAATTGATACTATAAGTCCATTTAAAGCACTTGTTTGTATAGATTGATCTGGATAACCGTTTTGTCTTTTTATTTGAAAAAAGACACCTGTTGTTTTATTTTTCTTGTATATTTTTCTAACTGAATTATTTTGTATGAAACTTTCAGCTGACACCTCCAAAGACCTCGCCAGTGAACTTGTTCACTACGCCTTCATAAATGAGGTAGACGGAAAAGCTTCTTTGTTTTTACATTTTAATGATCTGGGAACAAGTACAGCAGTAATTTATTCTTTTTTTCTTTTCTTTTATCTTTTGTTTTTTGAAGAGTTTTAACACTTTTTTTCCCAAATAAACTTTGACCGCATCTTGGTGGCTTTGTAGGAGGACAGTGAGAAGGTGGCGGGGTTCCTGGAGAATGCCATCAAACAACACCGGGTCCGAGCACTCGCTTCTGGGAGCACGCAATGAGGAGGGGTCCCGACAGGCTCTGGCCCAGATGGAGGGTCCCGGGGCATTGATCACTCAGATGGAGAGAGAGCAAGAGAGGGCAGCGGGTAGGACGAGACAGCCGTGGACCTGAGGAAGCACAGGGAGCTGACCCAATGGGGAATAAAAAAAAAGGGACAAACACAGATGGATGCTGCACCTTGACAGACAGTAAATCATCTCAGTGAGAAGGCGCCTCTGGCTGGAGGACCAGAGGAATCACGGCTGCGTCCAGCAACCCCACAGAGCAGAGGAAGATTGACAAACTCCCTGCCTAAAAGGGCTATCATGCCTTAAGATATCTTACAATCTTAGGTTTTCCATAATGCCACTATCCAGAGCAGATATGTTATACTCACAGATGCAGCAACTACATACTACTACATACAAACAGACATTTTGTTCCTCAAAGCCTCATTTGCACACTTTTATTGCTGATTAAACCTCCCTCTCCCTCACAAGCCAGAACCTTCAGTTCACAAGAGTTTTAGGGAATTTAAGATTCCGTCTTATGTGCACTGTTGATACCCATTCAGCTGACTTTTTTTTTCTTCTGTTTAACTGTGAACAGGACATGCATTGCACAAATGTTTATTTTTCTTTGTTCTACACCTTCAAAGTGACACACCTCACTGCACTCTCCGACTGAATGCTATCTCCACACAGCTAAACATGCTACGCCTGAATGAGGTGATAAGTAATGAGATGATGCCTCTCTGTTTTAGCCTGTAGTGCTCTTACAGGTTTTCCACCGTGAAAGCCAAAGACTTGCAAAGTGCCTGTTATGGCAGTGAAATGGCATCACCCACAACTTAGCAATTAACACGTTCAGGTTGACTTTAGTCTTAAAACAAGATCAACTTTGCAATTCTTTATTATTAGTCCACAAATTCAGCCTGTGTGGAAGTGAAGAGGAAGTCGAGGCTGAGTAATGGAAGCTTGATTAAGAGCTGCAGCCTTTTTTATTGGACTTATGGATAAGATGGTTATGGTCTCTGCTGCCGTCAATATTAGTAGCCTGTGTACAAAAATTGGAATAAATCTACGTGTGATTTGAAAGCGTAGTCTTACTTAAACATGAGCAAAGCTGTGACTATCTGATGTTAAAATTAATTATTAAAAAATTGCCATTTTGTTTATTAATATTCCTGCTATAGTTACTATTATTGTATTTCCCAAACCATTTGAAAATATTAGTACATGAATTTTGTTTTGTAAATATTTCCGTAGATCTTTCAAAGGTGAAATCCACCCAAATCATTAGAATTTGTTTTTCCTGTGAGGTTTTCATGGACTCCAGATGTTACAGCAGGTGATGAGAAACTGAATTATTTTCCTTTGCATGTTTTTATTTCCCAGAACCCCATCTACTCTAGTTTTATTTCACACAGTTCTGGTGTGAAATGTGAAAACGATGGCACTGCAACCCACACAAAGACAAAAATAGAGCTGGCTGTGCATCAGTGCCTGATTTTTTTTTATTTTTTTTATCAAGAACCTGGTCTCTGAAACATAAAAAGCTGCCATTTGGGTGGATTACTCCTTAATAAAACTGTAGTAAAAAACAGTAGTGATCATCAGCAAAATACTGTTGTCACGTTTTACATAGCTCTGCGTCATTTGTTTTATGGGTTTGTGAGGTTGCAGTTTCATAACAGTTACACTGCTGTACAGTCATTGCCTACAATACTTACTATACTCTGTGTCGAGCCTACTTATCAGTATGTCTCTGAAGACAGGAGCCCTGAAGCCTCCCAGACAGTCACCTGCTACAGGCTGTGGTGTACATATTTGTTTGTGGCTATCAAAAGAGGCGTATGTTGGACAACACAAAGCAGTGCCACTATTGCTCTTGTTTGATCCTAGTAAGCTGCATGTCTTAAAAGCCTGCAACCGTCCAGAACTGCATTTTGCCTTTGTCAGTCACAGTTCAGTTCCAGAGAGGACCTGACCATGAAAATGAATGTTTAGACTGTGCAAACATGGAAAAAAAACAAACCCTTCCATATCAGTCTTATTTTACGTCAAATGACTTCTTCTTTTTTTATTTCTGTGACTCTGTTGAATAAAACTTGCCTTCGGATGTGTTCTACTTAAACCTTTGGTAAATATTGTAGCTACTGCAATTAAATACATGACAATAAACAAGATGTAATATGCTGCGTGTGTTTTGATGTTTCCATGCATGCATTACCAAAAAATTATTTAAATAAGAAACGAGGAATGGTGAATTTAATTTAGTATTTATGTAGTGTCTTGGGTTGACATGACACGTTAAGACAGAGTACAAAACATTTTATATGCATAATATCAGGATGCAATATGATTTATTAAGAATAACAGATTTGTGATAGTGACGTTTTTAACATTGTTGCTAAATTCAATCATGTTACTCTAATTTTAACTCATTCAGTATATAATTTTTGACTAAAGTAATTACAAATGTTTTTAGCTGTTAGGTTGCAAGGGTTTTATCTGTTGTCTGTTTAATAGTTAAAGTTTTTATATGAATAGTGAGCAAAGATTAGAAAATAAATGCTGAAATTCAGTGACCCAAATGACTCAAAAAATCGATTCACTTTGGTGAGTGACTCATTAAAACTCGATTCAGTAAAAAGAATCAAATTTACCATCACTAAGCTACACTGATCTACGGATATATCCCTAGTGAAACCTAAAGGCAGGGCGAGTTTAGCAAAATCAAAGCACCCCCAAAGATTTCTTACTTTTTTTGACAATATTTGCTGTTTGTGTGACACACTACTAAAAATATAAAAAAGTGTTATTGATGACTTATTTATGACGACGTTTTTGACGTGAAAACGCCTATTGCTCGTGTTCACACCGAACGCGATAGAGGCAGGCAGAGCGTCAGGCTTACATGTAAAGTCAATGGAAAGGCGCGCTGACCCGCGATTGCGGCTCACGCGAAAATTCGGAAGCAGATTTGCGTCGCGAAAACGTCAAAACATAATAACGCCTGAAACGCGCGTGAGTGTAGCGCGTTTCAGGCGTTTGACTCGCGAAAAAAAACACGCGCGTGAGTTTATGTGTTGCATTTTGTGCATACACGCGTTTCGCGTCCCCGGCTCGAGTTGGAAAAATCTGAACTCCAGCGTCAAATCGCGCCGCGACAACCAATCAGGAGCCTGGTGACGTGGCTGTTACCTAGTTCAAAGGGGCAGATCCAGCCAAAGCCCTTTATTCTTCAATAGAAGGAAGGCTAATCAATGCCGTAGCAAACAACCCGGAGCCGTACGACACCAGCTGCTTTCTGTACCGAGACAGGAATATAAAGGACCGAGCTTGGAGGAAGATATGTAAAGAGATCGGGCAACCTGGTAAGTTCATTCATTTTTCTCAAGTTTTCTCTAAAGTTTTCACTGACCCGGGGAAGCCGCACAAAAGCTAGCAAGCCACCGCTATTTTCCCACTGACATACAAATACCGTTCTGCTTTTAGGCATGTTGTCATTTAAGAATATATTTTATTGCCTCTTTTTTCTTAATTTTCATTTTCATACCGGACAGCATTGCATTCTGCAGCCTGATTGACAAATCTGCTCCGTGCCGTGTCTCCTGCGCTTGCCAAATTTATCATGTTTGGTTTTGATAACCATCACGTCCAATAGAAAAAACAGCACAAAAACACCCATAACTATGAGCCTCATTCGGAAATACACACCTGCACCGCGAGGGAAAAAGGCGCACGAAAGTGGCAGGCAGATGAAGACAAAACACGGCATAATAATACTTTTACGTTTTGCAATCTACAAAGGTTTGCACTTTGAGAATCAATTGTGAGAACTGTGACCAATGTTCGTGTGTGTGGAAAAAAGTGTATAAAGTGCGTGGCCAGGGGCTAGTTATTCTGAGAACCCCTGCTGCAATAAATGAGGGACCACTGTCTACTCTATGATTATTATATTCAACCTGTTAACATTTAATACTGTATTGATAGAACCAACTGATTCTGAAGCAGAGCATCCCCTGTTGCTTCTCCTGGCTCCCCAGTCCCTGAGCTCCTGCTGCTGCACCCACAGATATGTACAGCAAGCACCGATACCTTTTTAGTCGGTGGGATTGCCTGTGATGACCTTTACTAAATATCTACAACCAATCTGATTATATCCTGTTTTTAGTTTGTTTGTTTTTTTCAATGTTGAAATTAAAATCTAGTAGCAGCCTTCTCATTTCTTTGTGTTTTGTGCTGTTTTACAGGCCCACAGGGGAGGACGGCTCCGAGGCAGATGAGGGACGGGTCCCAGGACGGTCCATCGGTGGTGGAGCTGGAGCCACACCAGTCTCCAATGGAGCATTTCCTCCTCAGCCTGGTTCCTGCTCTGGAGAGCAGCTGGTCCTTTTTATTCCTGTCTCTCTGTAAATTCTTATATTTTATATATTTATGTTTAATGTATTTCTGTGTGAGAATTTTAATATTATTTCAAATAAATTTTTATAATGACTAATGTCTCAGTTCTACTACACAGCAAATGTTGGCACACGACTTGACACATGTAGAATTTATTTCATATTATACTAATGACAAAATATACTAATACAGTGGGATGTAGAAGTTTGGGCAACCTTGTTAATAGACATCATTTTCCTGTATAAATCGTTGGTTGTTACAATAAAAAAATGTCAGTTAAATATATCATACAGGAGACTCACACAGTGATATTTGAGAAGTGAAAAGAAGTTTACTGGATTTACAAAAAGTGTGCAATAATTATTTAAACAAAATCAAGCAGGTGCATAAATTTGGGCACCACAAAAAAGAAATGAAATGAATATTTAGTGTATATCAATGTGTGTGTCTCCTATATGATATATGGGGTGCCTTTGTCTGGACGTGCTTCCCATCCAGAGCTGCACAGCACAGAGGAAAGTTCCAGCGCTCCTGGAGTCCCTCTGTGATGGACCGCCAGTCTCCAGGTGAAGGCACAGCCATGAAGTCGTCCACTAGACAGTCCCAGATGGCCGTCGCTGCCTGGGGGTGATCTGACACACCGACTCTGTAACTGAACGCTTGGTGCTGAAGGAGTCCGCGGTGACAAGGAACCTGGACAAAATTGTTCAAAATCAGTATTATGTGTACTGCAGTTACAAAATACATTATTCAAATTCCAAAATACTTTTGTGATGTCAGATTTAATCACAAAACTTAAATCTTACATAAAACCTTTTGTAATTATAAGGATAATTACAAAATGTATATTAGATAATATCTAAAACAGTTGTGTTTTGTTTTAACTTTAACATATTATAATTTGATTGGTAGCAACTTTCACAACTACAGTGAGCCAATCACTCATAATTCCTAAACATGTCAATCAGGTAGGAATGAAGTGAGACATTAATAGAAATAAAGAGTTGTATGTTGACATGTAGCCCTTTCCTTGCTTAAATCATTAATATTTTTGAAAAATTAATCTGTGATAAAACAGCTTATCAAGATAGAACCATGTAACTAGAGATGAACCAAACTGTTCACAGTTTTATCTAACTCTGTTTTAATAAAGGCTGTGACCCCTGCTATAGAGTCTGACAGCTGCAGGGATTATATACAAATATTCAACTATCCCAGAATTAAACCAGGTCTAAATAAAAAGGAGTGAGTATCACTACAAAGGTTAACTCAGTGGTCCTAATGCTACAGTTTGATATCAGCAAACACCGAGGGCATTCACTGTTAGCATAGCACATCCATGTTAGCAGTGTATAAATGGATGGTTTAGCATATATTAGCACAGGTATCAATAAAGGACTACGTATTAAACACTTTTACTAACCTCAGGCAGACGGACAGGCGCTCTGCAGGTGGGATTGAGCGCCTGTAGTCGGTGTCTAGGCGGGCGATTCTGGGACCGACGCGGGACAGCAGGTCCTCAAACTGGCCGAGTGAATGACGGTGATAGCGCTGGAATCGGCCGTCATCCAGGCGCAGCTCCTGGAGCAAGTGGTGAAACTCACCAAACTGCTCACGCCTCTGGAGGACCTGATGGACCCAGGTACGGCAAGGATGTCCTTTACGCCGCTACTCTGCTCTCCACAGTAAATAGAGAAGGGAGACTCTCTCTTCAAGCGCTAGCTCGACAGCTGCCATCTTGCAAAGATACCGGTCTTGCAAAACTTCCTCCCACATCCCTCCCACATTTCCGGTTCACGCGGTTAAAATATGATATTTTGGGGCGCGATGGATTTTTCTTGGACACGCGTAGAGGTGCGAATGTGCACGCGTCAAGTTAGGGGCGTTTGGGGCTTTTTTCACGCGCCCATCGCGTTCGGTGTGAACACACCCTTAACAAGCAGCGGTGCTGCCATAGGCACCTCACCCGTGCCAAAGTGCTCACAGGCGGAGGATAGTCCTCCCCCAGCTGCGAGGTACCCACGGCAGCACCCGCTGCTTTTTGAGAGTAAAAGCGATACCCGCTTTCACGTCAAAAAGTCGTCATAAATAAGTCTCCAATAACACCAGAAAAAGTCGCCAGATTTGTCGCTAGTCGCTTTTTAGAAAAAAAAGTCGCTAAGGGGGTCTGAAAACTCGCTAAATATAGCGACAAAGTCGCTAAGTTGGCAACACTGCAGCAGACGTTCGCACCTATGCGTCCGAACTGCAAATGACTCGCGCATGAGCGAAGCCGCTGCTCCCGCACTGTCTGTAACCAGTCAGTTCTTCTTTTACTGTTATGCTGTTTTGTGGATCACAAGGTTTAAAGCTACTTATAAACACACACCCACACACACAAAGTAACTACACCAGAGTGCCAATTTCGGGTCACTTTTGCCGGTCCAAGCCCGGATAAAGGAGCAGGGTTGGAATTGTGACATTATAAAACAATAATTGCTAAAACAAATTTAATTTGTACTTCTAAATAAATTCTAAATGCATTTAGGACATTTTTTACTCACTTTATGTCTCTTCCACGCTGTTATTTCTCTCTCCAACAACGTAGGTTACAATTACATTTGCATGTCCAATTATGCCAATTAGGCGATGACGTAATTTATCGACTTTTAGTACAACCAATGGCGATTTTCCTTACTGAGGAGTTGGCAACACTGCTTTAGCGCCCTTTCTGCCATGGTGGCTGAGACACAGCGGAGCGGAGGTGGAAGTGCCTGGCTTAAAACAGGACATATTAGCTGCATATAACCTTCAGTTACTCTTTATATAGTTAGGTAGGAGTCAGACCATGTTTCTTTTTAGCTGAAAAACATTACACCCAGGTAACCTGCAGTGTTGAAAACGTGTTCTCCGACGATGTTTGCTACAATACAATTCGTCCTCGTGTAGTAAAATCAGCGACATTTGACCGTCCTGTTGCTCCCATTGAAATTTATATAGCTTATTTAAAATCTAAAACTTAAAATTGTCCGTAGGCTGCTGTTGTTGCCACTGTCCTGTTTGAAATGGAATGAGAGAAGCTGGTTATTTTGTCATATGTGCCGATATTAAACCCCGGAGCAACATTCAGGTAAAAGTGTAAGATCAAATGATCCGTCAATAAAGTATAATGTTGGATCAGTGTTTCAATATTTATATCTTTTATTAGATGTACATGTGGTTTGGTTATTTGCCTTTTGTTTGAAAGTACACTGAGAGAGGAGAGTGATCTTAATAGTTTTTTTTCATATCAATGTAATTTTTTCATCCAACTGAATACAATCTATTTGTGTATGATTGTCAGACCAAAGAGGGAGAGAGGAAAGAGGGGAACGTGAGGAGAAAGAACAAGGTCAGGAAGAACCAGGTAAGGAAACTGTTACAGGAAAAATGATTCTATGTTTCTTTACCTTCTTTTAAATGTACAAAGATGCCTTTTGTCTGCCCTCTCCCTATGGTTAGATTAGTTTAGAATTATCTTTTTAGACTTTCCCAGCAAACACATCTTGTTTCTGGGACATATTGTTTTAGATTGTTTTATCTTCCCTAGCTCTCTGCTGACGAGACTAGCACCATATATGGAGTTGTTTTATTTTATCTGTTTATTATTTGTTATCCTGTTCTCACTGTCTCTGTGCTCTGTGCCTATAAAAATTACCAAGCCACTGTGCATGGTGTGAGTTGTTCTTAGCAGCTCACCCGTGTACACGTTTGATAAAGAAAGTAACTTTGTCTCATTGTGTCTTTATTTCTCCTGGGTTTTTTACAGAGTTTTCCCCCAACAGAAACAGAGAGGGAATAGTGACAGGCAAAACAGAAACTGTAAACTGCTTGAGAGAGTTGACCACCAAAATTGATTTGCCAATCTCAAGGTGAGGCGACATAGGTTAAAATAAAAGAAAAAAAAAATCTGCAGAGCCATAGTAGTATCTGCAGTAAAGATCTTTTCATACATTGTATACATTGTACCATAGGCAAAGTTGCCTCCATTTTTATAATTATTTTTTATCAATATTTTGTTCATTTCAAGGACTCTATTTTTGGAGTGAATTTTTATGTATCTATTGTATTATACATACATATTAAAAGTGAATCTCTGTCCAAAATATGCACTCGGTTTACTTCTTACTCACTATGATCATCATTCATCATTTTCCAGTAATTAAGGTTACGATGTGTTTTTTTTTAAAATTCCAATCCATTCTTCTTTTGCAGCATTTAAATAACCTTTAGCAGATTTGATGGTTTTGTTACAGACTTTAAAAAAAGTGTTTTGCTTTTCTTTCACAAATGTGGGGAATGTACAAAACAATGATGTCATGTTTTGTGACGAGGACCCAGACAGAGAGAGACTTTAATTTAAGAATCTTATGATTTAATAAAGAAATCTGCAGACTTGCACAGAGATGGTAAAATGATGATGACTGATAACGGAGATGAAGACAACAGATGACGAGGACAGGGAGGAACAGGGGTTTAAATGCACCAAGGAGACAGTCAGAGGGAACTCAGGACAACTGGAGACATTTAAGGATGCAGGGACTCACAGAGACAGGGAAGAAGTCTCGCTGTGACGAGTTAAGTTTATCTTGCCTGGCTGGCCAGCTCTCTGGGTGCTCCTGCTAAAGGTTTACCGGATAGATCATCGGACAGAGAAGCAACTGATGTAACAGTTAGTGTAATATAAATGCAGGAGAATATTTTTTTTAAAAATAAAATAAAATTACAAATTATGTTTATTGTGTTTAATTTAAGGAGATAGTGATTTGACCCTTACACATTGAATGTCAGTCCTCTAACCTGGATATACAGGACTGGCAAAATAGTGTTCATTCTTTAGGTTTTCTGGGATCTGGTCATTCTAGTGCTATCTAGCTAGAGTAATTGATTAAAAACAACACAATTGGAATGATATGATACATTAAATTATGAATAATGTCACAGAATAATAAATATAGCCTGAAGGTTGCATGGATAAAAGTGCGCATTAACTCCCGCCCTCCAACATCGCGAGAAATAGTGTTCTCGCGATATCTTTCATTGAAAATATGCAATTCTCGCGAGCGTTGACGTGTGCGGGCCTCTCCGAGAAGGTGTGCTTCATGGCAGTTACGGACACTGCGGTAAATAATTTCCTTGATAAAGAGGCACATTAACAGATTTCAGCTGTAGCGGTCGCTACGTAAGTAAAATGCGATGTATCTTAGTATTTAGGTGCACCGTGTGTTCTTTAAATTTGACGGCGTATCCTTGTGGAGAACGTGCAGATTAATTCACGCGCCATAGCAATGAATGCCTAGCATTAGCTAATATCAGCTAGCAGCAAAGATAACGCTATCTGAATAGAGACCAGGCCTTGCTAATCAATGCGGAGCTTCTTGTACTGATTGTGCCGTTGTAAGGTCATCCAAGTGCAACAAAGAGGTTGCAGTTAAGATTTATATATTCCTCAGTTAAAAAAGTTCTTAGGGAAAGGTTGAACTTTAGCCCACTTACTACTACTTCACTCAGCTAACGTATACACAACGCGAGGCTAGCGTTCATGCGCATTACCCTGGCTCACTAAAGATCTGATCAAAGACGGCTGCTTATAGATGGAGTTCATTGTAAAATGATGCTAGCGCCCTGCTTTTGTTATTGTTAGTCTGAAGACGTTTTTTATTTCCCCTAGAAATTGTTGACTTGTTAAAGCTTCCCCATCAGTGCTCATCCCCTTGGGGGCTTTTCCGCCTCAGTCTGGTGGACCCAGCGATTAGCGGGTTGCGTAGGTAAGGAGCCCATCCAGTCCCGCCTGCTTTAAAAAAAAATCCGGGTGTATGTCCTTTAAATGTTGACCCATTTAGCGATATCCTGTTCATTTTGAGATGATGTAATTTCTCATTGAAATTAAGTGCGAATGAACAGTGTGCACGTGCAGGGGTTTACGCTCTTGTTTCTCAGTGTTTTGTTTAAAGTGCTCTGTTCTCTCGACTGCAGGGTGGTGAAGCTCTGACGATGGAGAATGGACAGGGCACGGGCTCCAAGCTTGGCCTGCCGCCTCTCACCCCAGAGCAGCAGGAGGCACTTCAGAGGGTAAGACGTTAAACTATCTGCTAGTGATCATGTTATAAACAAATGTCCGATGTAGGGGTGGGCGCTAGAGCCTCAAAATTAAATCACAATTTTTTGCAGTACTGGTTCTTATGATGAAAGAAACAAAAGCTGTGTATTTTTCATTCTTCTTTTCCAATGAAGCTGCAGTCACTGATGACACACTTCCTCATTTGAAGCGTGAATCTATTGAAACAAGGTGCCAGTGGCAGCATTATAGTGCAACAGTAATGACACAGCATAAGTCAAATGTAAGCACAAAAGTAGAAAATAAAATAACTGCTGAACTCCATATTTTAACAATAACTAAAGGAACTTAATCTTGTAACTCATCAGGAGCTGCACAATATTGGCACATAATAAAAGTGAAAAATATTTTCTGTCTGGGGTGTATCTTTGGTCGAGCTTTTTAACCAGCTGTTTAAAGCTATCCTTTTCCGCAATGGAACTGCATCAGTAATTTCCATTTTTCAATTTCCATATTCACAAGGGGTCAAACAGCAGATAGTGCTGCATGTTTGATTTGTCAGATTGTTACATTGCGAGGCGCATAAATGAATGACATTTGTACAGCAATCATATTGCGATATGACACTCTTTTTTTCTTTTTTTTCTTTTTTTAAATATTGTGGAAAATTTTAAACCCGTGTTATCCCAGATCATATACTATGGAAAAGGCCTAGTCCAATGTTGTTTTTCCTTTTCCACTACTCGCCCCCTGAACTAGATTTACTGGCCCTTTAAATATATTTTTACAGGCACAAAAGGAAACAAAACCTCATCTGCAAAGTAATCAATCACTTCAGCTTTTAAATAGTTCATTACACCCCCTAGACTCATTGCTGCATGGTGCCGTCGCTGCGACATAGAGATGAGGTCGCTGCTGTCAGCTTGCATCAGAGTTTTATTTTCATCTTGTTCTTAATTCATCATCTTTATCACTTTGTCAAATAAAAGTTAGTGGACGGGAGTAGCAGAAAATACTATAATTAATTTTTAACTTAATTCTTTACTGCTGTTGTGTTATCATTTTTATTGAGGAAGAACACGTCATTCTTGGCCTTAATCTTCTAATGTTTAACAGCCTCTTTACTTCTGTAATGTTTCTTTTCATGTGAAACTTGCCATAAACCAGTTATTAAACCAAACCAGTAACTTGCAGTTAGCAACAGGTAATGTGCTATTAATTTGAAATTTATTAACACTGGTTATGAAAATTTTAGATTTTTGTTTTTAAAGTTACCTCAACTATACCACATTAAGCACAGGGATATGTCTACTTGCAATACTTTTATTTCTTTTATGTCACATAAAACCCAACTTTCATAACTTTTAGTAGGAGATTAGAAGCCCCTTTCAGATGTTGAATGCGTTACCATGTGGGCTTCATCTGTCTGTTAACATGACTGAATTCAGACAGTGCTACAAACTTTATGGGACAAACCACAATACACCAAAAGACCTGTAATGAATTAGGTTTTAGTTTAATGACTCAAGTCAGATCCTGTTGGTTCTTAAAGGAATGTCAGTCTTCTTCTTTTGGCTAATTTTAAATAAGATATTAATGAAGTTACAGCTGTTGTTCTTCATGGTTAAACATGTGCCAATCTACCTGAAATCTTAAGGCACATCAGATAGGAGCCATTGATTTTGCTGCGGTTTCAAGATCAAGCAGTATGCAGTCAGACTTTAAGTGATACACCTGTTATTGGCTCTCTTTTACTAAGGGTTCCTGTAGTTACTTATAGGAAATAGTGGCTGTAATGTAAAGGTGTGTCTGAAAGAGCTACAGATGGCCGATACCAAAGTGTTTAATGTGCTTTTTAACTGTATGCATATTAATATCCAAGACTGAAAGTAGAAAAAGTAGCTTTTATGTGGGTGGATGAAACTATTACATCCCCGTATTTAAAATGATTTATCCCCAAATCTGACTAAAATTTGCAAAAAGAAGTTTCTAGAAGTCAAATATGCCAATGAACAATGAAACATCAAGAACAACCAGACTTTCCAGCATTTCAAGTATTTATCTTAACTGCACCATCTGCAAATATCTCCCAAAACCTGCAGTTATTCAACTGTTTCTAAACTGCAAATAATTAGTTTATTATTATATGGGAAATCCTGTTTTGTTTTGGGGTTTTTTGTTTTTTCCTCTTATTATACTTTTTAAAAATGTAGGATTAAATGAAAGTTTGGATTTTAGCCTAGTTTTTGCATGCCGTGTCACATAGATGAACTGATCTTTTATTCATCTGTGGAATTTACATGTAATTTCGCTTCTCCTCTCCCAGGCTAAGAAGTATGCCATGGAGCAAAGTATTAAGAGTGTGTTGGTGAAGCAGACCATCGCCCATCAGCAGCAACAGCTCACCAACCTCCAGGTGAGATGTGTGAAACTATCTGGTAATGTGCCAAACAAAATCTTTGTTGTGCATGTGTCACCTGTGAGTCTTGACTGTAGACAGAATATCATAGTCTTTTCTCGCACTGGTAATTCAGCCATCTCTACTGTCACAAGTCGGTTTGGGCTTAGCTCTTTGGGAAGTCTTGCCTTTCTTCTACCACGTGCTGTGAAAAAGAACGCATGTGTAGACCTTTTGCCCTTTGCTTTTGCCTTTTGTTCTCTTTCAGATGGAGACGATCATCATGAAGGCTTTGGTTATCATGTTAAATGCTTTGCACTTTTAAAGGGAACTTGCTTGTATTTGTTTATTGCTGTGTGGTGAGCTATAATTTAGCTAAAGGAGGTAAATCCTCTCTGTATATTGTTTAGAGGGAGGGTCTGATTATAGTGTAAGCCTTACTGCTTTTGTCTATTTAGCAAAGCAATGACCTTTTAAAAAAAAAAAGAAAGAAAGAAAAGCAAAGCTAAGGGATATCTAACCTACTTTTCAGCACTTTTTTCATCTTTA
This sequence comes from Astatotilapia calliptera, assembly GCF_964374335.1. Taxonomy (NCBI): domain Eukaryota; kingdom Metazoa; phylum Chordata; class Actinopteri; order Cichliformes; family Cichlidae; genus Astatotilapia; species Astatotilapia calliptera. The sequence goes on from NC_137430.1 coordinate 23,402,688, forward strand.
CTGTCTTTCAGATGGCAGCAGTGACAATGGGCTTTGGAGATCCTCTCTCACCTTTACAATCGGTCAATAGATTATTAAATTTTTTTTTTTCTGTGCGCATTCCCAATGGAAAGGACTGTTACCCTTCTTTTACTGTTGCAATAGCAACAGTCCCTGCCTTTTTTCCTAACCAAAGAATGCATATTTTATAAGAAAACATGGCTTTCAACACCTAACGTACCTGCGACTTTACTGCAATCTCTTCTGAGATGACTGACTGTTGTTAATTGTCGAAGCGCTTCCTTTGCTTTCTTGCGTTGCAGTGGGATATTTTGTTTGTGTATTTTTTATTATTTTTTTAAAAGAAGAAGATAGAAAAAAGGCTGTTTAAAACACTTTAAATGGCTTTTATAGGACTTTATTGGAGGTTTGTAAATGTGAGAAAAGTCACGTCTTTTTGAAAAATATGCATTTGCTCATTTTACAAAACAAAAAAAGCAAAGCTCTTGGCATGGGACAAAAGAGGGATAGCAATCCCTTTAATGGACCAAAATGAGAGAAATTGTGGGACAGGGCTATTTTTTGGCCATCTCAAAGTCAAGCTCTTTTTTTCTGTTAAATGAACAAGTCATCTTCCCTCGATGTTATACTTTACGAACTTATTTTTGTTGGTGACACAGTGAAAGTTAAGAGAAGCAGTAAAGGCGTCAGTAAAACAGAGCAGCTTTCAGGGATTAAAGCGCCCCTCACCTTAGACTTGAGAAGAAAGTTTCAAATGCTTTCATCAAGACTTTGTATGGATTTCGTTTGAACTCCACGATTACTTTTGTTACCTTACTTGCATCCCCGGACTACAGGTCAGTTACTGAAGCCAAAATTTTTGTGAGGGCTGTGCATGTCAATCACATCAATGTGTTTTCCTCCATATGTCTGTTCAGTAGTAACAGAATAGAGGACATACTGTAATCGCCTCTGATGACATCAGTGTTTTTTTGTTTTTGTTTTCTTTTTATAAATGTTAATATTTTTCCCACAAAGTTCTGTCCATTGCAGTATCCCATTATTACCCTATTTACCTGTCCAGACCCCCCTTTACTTGGAATTGGCCTCTAACAATTTTGGGGAAAGCAAGCACAGTAGAAAATACACATATATTCTTTCTGTGTGTGTGTATGTGTGTTTGTTTCTCCTCCTTTCTTTTACTCTCTAATGCTTATTATGTCTTGTTTCCCTTGGTTGGTAGGTGGCAGCTCAGAGGCAGCGCGCTCTAGCGATCATGTGTCGGGTGTATGTGGGCTCCATATACTATGAGCTTGGTGAGGACACCATCAGACAGGCTTTTGCCCCGTTTGGTCCAATCAAGAGCATTGACATGTCTTGGGATTCGGTTACAATGAAACACAAGGTCAGTGCTGAACTTTGACTTGAGACGTGGCGTAGATTGCAAAGAAAGTGTGTGCAGGTTATTCTTGACCTTTGTCTGACAATGCAGGGATTTGCCTTTGTGGAGTATGATGTACCAGAGGCTGCTCAGCTGGCCCTGGAGCAGATGAACTCAGTCATGCTGGGAGGACGAAACATTAAGGTATGTTGGTGTGGAGAAAAACATCTTTTAAGTGCTTAAGATCATGTGGACAGAGTTTGAATAGTTGGATACACCTGGGCAGGATTTCTGTCATAAAAGCTGTTAAGATCCAGTAGCTATACAGCAGTATCATTATGAATATTTTAAAACATTCAGAAAGCAAGACAAGAAATACTGCTCCTCTTATCGATACACATGGTTATCCATATCCAGACTTTTATTTTATTTTAATGCATATATATGTTGCAGTTAAGCAAAAAAAACTTGCAGGGAAAGAAGGGTGTTTGGCTTTACTGTTAGCTTCCTTTATGAAGAACAGGTCTGGAACAGACCAATGTCTGATTGTATTGTTGCAACCCTAGTTATAAGTGAACAGGTAAAAGTGTATCGAGACTCAACATTTCCATGTGTTTATTTTATTTTTTTATTCTTTCATAACTTCATAGTTTTTTCCCAAGCTGTTTTTAGGACTGATGGCCCGCCGGTCGGGTAATACACTGGTGGGAACCCTACTGGTATTTAGATTACTTCCTGCCATTAGGAATATGAAGTCCTGATATGCAAAATTGCTTAAATGTATAATCTCAGTCACTTTATTTAAGTGAAAACACTAATTTGTGATTGTGCTTGTGTTTTTGTTAATTTTCAGGTGCGTGTTGTATGAATGAAGATGCGTGTGTAGTTTTTTTGTTTGTTTGTTTTTTTGTGTGTGTCAGTGCGCAAGTGTGTGTTGGCCTTCCATGATGCCATCAAGGCTTGTGTTAGTGACCAAGTGACCAGTGGGATGCCTAGCAGCAAATAACATCGCTCTGTGCCCATGGACTGCTGATGATGGGTTGCGTCTGGTTGGTGTTACTTGGCCGCCCCATCTGTAGTACAGATCCTAGTCTCCCTCAGACGCTCGTCTTACTCGGGGAGCTCAGTTCTTTTGCAAAGGAGAGTCTGTGCAGCGCTAGCACCAAATATTCAATGCGTTCCTTTAGCCACTAGTTCAGACTGCAGAAATGTTGTGTTTTTAATACAAAGTGTAGTTTCTCTATAATAGTATTACAGCTATTTACAGGACCGGATTTGCATTGTAAATGAGTTGATATTTGACACCCTTATAGTCAGGTTCTTTTTAATTATTGATCCTCAGCTAGTAGATGTCTTTTTGTAATATCTGGCTTTTAAAGAAAGAAAGAAAGGGAGAGAGAGAGAGTTAAGTTTGATTTGGTTATTCTTTTGTCTAATGATTAATGTAATCAGTATTTTATCCTTGAAATTTTCTCCTGTTGGGAAAATGCTATAGTGTTTTGTAATTTAAAAAAACACTTATTAGAGGAGACGAGTGGCTTTGACTGAGCTTGGTGGCTGGTGAAAGTAAGCCTTGCAGGGACATAGAGCTTTGTGGTAGGTGCGTTCTCAGGTAATGCAGTAAAGGCTTTACTCAGTAGCCCTGGTGGTTTGATCTGTGCTATAGGTTGGGCGGCCAAGTAACATCGGTCAGGCGCAACCCATCATCGACCAGCTGGCAGAAGAGGCGCGTGCTTATAACAGGATCTACGTGGCGTCCGTCCACCCTGATCTGTCAGATGACGACATCAAGAGTGTGTTTGAGGCCTTTGGAAGGATCAAGTCATGCACGTTAGCCAGAGACCCCACCACAGGGCGACACAGAGGCTTTGGCTTCATTGGTGAGCTTGGGGGGGTGTCGCATTCTCTCGTACCTTCGTGTTGCTATAAATCTGCTACTAACTGCGGTTTTTATTTCCTTTACAGAGTATGAAAAGCCTCAGTCAGCCCTGGACGCCGTGTCTTCTATGAACCTGTTTGACCTGGGTGGTCAGTACCTGCGGGTGGGCAAAGCAGTAACGCCTCCCATGCCCTTACTGACCCCCACGACCCCAGGTGGTTTGCCACCTGCTGCAGCTGTGGCTGCAGCGGCAGCCACTGCTAAAATAACAGCCCAGGCAAGTATGAATCCCTTCCAAAGGGATTTAATGGCCTTCCAGGTAAATATGACACAGAACTAGCTAGCTATGACACCAGTACAGATAACATTAGCATTTGTACTTAGAGAAGGCCACTTTGTTGTCAGTTTATTATTGGTATTATTAAAAATTAAAAATGTAACCTTATTTTAATGCAGTTTGACGTCTTCAAAACTCAAACAGAACCTATAAACACGGTGAAAGACTCATTTGTTTTTATATGCTGTATATATGTTAACCTGAGTGGTAAAAGTTCCTCACCTTTACTGATTAGCAAAGCTCTTCCTTGTATAATGTCATAATTTTAAAAGTTTAGCATCACTGCTTAGATATTTTTGACTTGCTAAGAATACTTAATTACTTTTTAACCTCGATTCTCATTGAAGAGAGGCAATGTTGAGTTGATTGTTTGCCATGTTGTGTGATTGTTGACTGTGCTGCCTTGTGTTGTGTTCTGTGTGTTTCCTTTGCCTAATGTCTTCGGCCCCCCCTCTTTTAAGGAGGCTGTAGCTGGCGCGTCAGTCTTAGGAGCGTTAACTGCACCTCAACTTCTCAGTCAGCAAATGGGAATACCTCAGGCTGTTATGGCTGCCCAGGCACCAGGGGTCATCACAGGTATGCACCAAGACATGAGCAAGTCCTCTTTTTGTGCTAAAGAAATGGTTTTAATTTAACTTAGTTGTGCTGTTAAAAACATACAGCTTTAAAGACAGTGAACACACTGTTAGTTTGAACACTTTTAACTGCATGGCATCTGGAAAATGAGAAAATCAGAAGTGGCTGTAAACTTGCTTTCCTGTGAGAGTTATCTTAGTGACTTCATGTCTCACCTACACTTGAACTTCAAGTGACCCAGTGGCATCAGCCTTGTTTATTTGTGCCGTTGTAATATTTTTAGTCATGACAGTATTTCCTGCCATGAATTTATTAATCTGTTTCTCCTATAACTTTTTATACTTTACAGGAATTGGCTCATTGGTGTAATATGGATAATGGAAAATTGTGTGAGGTTGTTTGTGACCTCCTAATTGGGCATTTTAAGTATTTTGAGCTCTGAACTTTTCCGCATAAAATATTTTAAAACAGATGGATGAAAGGGTGAAACGGCTATAATAATTCATAGGGTTTTTGTTTTCTTTAACAGATGATCTAATACATTTCATAATACAAATAAGACCCTAATTTAAACAGGAAGTATTCCTGTATAAATGACTCTGTTACAGCAGTCACAAAAATAAGGGGTTGAAGCTCCTTCAATCAAGTGGACTAAAGGAGAACGGCGCGTTAAATTTTCAAATGATGGATTTTGTGTAGTGATGTCAGCATTAATCTCATTAAAATGATGTTAACACCATAACCGCATTAACGCAGCAAATCTCCGTTAGCGGGTTAGCGTCAACGTGTTAGCGCGGTTAGCTCATTGACGCCGTCCAGCCCCACGCACGGGGTGATCTGCCCTAACTCGCTTACTGAAATTTATGGCATTAACTTCATTTTAACGAGATTAACGCCGACAGCACTAATTTTGTGGTAGAAATTTCAATAAATGAACCACATTTTCATTAGTCAAATTCAATTAGTCTGACATCTACCCTGGTGACTTGGTACTGTGTGTAATTTTTTGTTTGTGAGTTTTTCTGGTTGATATTTTTGACGTTGAGTTGATGTTATAGATGATGGGATTGTCTTATCCAGGACTAATAGTTGTACTGTGGACCTGCCCATTGTCACTGACTGTGTCTGCCTTCCCTGGAAAGGTGTGACTCCAGTGCGTCCTACCATACCAATGGTTCCCCAGGTCGGTCTTGTGAACCCCGTGCTCGCGTCACCGCCAGTGCTGTCTAATCAGGCTGGTGGCTCCAACCAACAAGAGAAGAAAGAGGAGAAAGAAGAGACGCTTCAGGATGGTACAGGGCAGGAGATGCTGAGTGATCAGGAGCACATGAGCATCTCAGGCAGCAGTGCGAGACACATGGTGATGCAGAAACTGCTTCGAAAATCAGAGGTGATTTAATTTTTTTAATCTAGGAACACTTATTTACTTCCTTATCATCACTTGTGTTTACTTTATTCCTGTCCTTCTACTCTGCAGTCCACAGTGATGGTGCTTCGAAATATGGTCGGACCAGAGGACATTGATGATGACCTGGAGGGCGAGGTGACGGAAGAGTGCGGGAAGTTCGGCTCCGTGAACAGAGTCATCATATACCAGGAAAAGCAAGGAGAAGAGGAGGATGCAGATATCATTGTCAAAATCTTTGTAGAGTTTTCCATGGCCTCTGAGATGAACAAAGCTATCCAGGCACTCAACGACCGCTGGTTCGGGGGTCGCAAAGTTGTCGCCGAAGTGTATGACCAAGACCGTTTCAACAGCAGTGACCTCTCTGCATAAAGTGTCGGAAATGGCTCACCAGCACCCATCTCCCATAACTGTCGCCCCAAACCCATCTCAGCCACAGTCACTGCAGCTAAAGATGCGGGCCTCTGAAACCTATTATGGTCTCCTCTTTGTTTTTGTTTTTTTGTTTTTTAAAATTGCTCTTGATATTAATGTTAAAAGCTCCATTTGGGAGATTCATTAAGATATTTCTGTGTCAGATTTTGTTTTTCTTTTTTTTTTTCTTTATTTTTGCTTTGTGATCTGTGAAGACTCCCTTTTGGTGCAAGTTTTGAATTTTTGTAATCCAATCTGGTAAAAGTTTAAAAGAAAAAATTAGTTTTTGTTTTCTTGCTTTTAGTCCCTTTTATTTTCTTTCCTGAAATTGCCGAACATGTAAAACACTTTTTCTTTGTACAATAAAGGTTATTGTTTGTCCACAAAAAGTGTGGCGTTTATAATCTTGTAGCAGCGTAACTCTTCAATTTATTTAGATGTATGAATAATTTCTTATTCAGTTGCTCATTAAGCCATTAAGTACAAAAAGGCAGCTACAACTGCTGGTCTAAACGAAGCAAGATTACTTATGTAATTATGTAATTATATATTAATTATTAGCAAGATACATTATGTCAGCTAAGTCAAGTTCAAAGCTGGAAGGTGCCTTTGTTTTCAAGGGCTCGATCACTATGGTAACCCATGCTGACCATATAACCTGGTTCAGAGTAGGTTATGTTCAGATTTGGGTCTAAAATTTGATTCAAATGCCACATTTACATTAATTTTATTTACAATACACTAAAAGTAATGTGTAGGGTTTTTGTTTTTTTTTTGTTTTTTATTTGGGGGTTCTGTCAAGCTAGCTAAGCTTTAGCTGGATTGACTTTTTTCCCCATTCATATTATGTTTTGAGCCACATGCTGCCTAAACTGATCTCGATAAAACCACTGCACAAGATATTTTCTGCTCTCTTTAGTATAAAGAAGTATTCATAGTCAGGCCTACATCAGTAAAAAGCCATATAAATATGTGCAGAGATTTTGCAAGTAAGCAAAAACTATTTAAAATTTTAAGATTCAAAAACCTTTTCTAGGTCTAGAAATACTTTTAACTCTACTAGACTTTTTCACTCGTGTAGTGAGACTGGCATCTGTGCAAAAGGAATAACATTTTATATTTATTTATTGAATTTTAAACTGGAGTAGTTAGTGACTTTGTGCAATTTTCTCCCATTGAAAAACCATCCAGTGGGCTGAACTGAACTTTGGCAGGCTGGTTGTGGCCCCTGGTGGCATCGTGGGCCTACAATAGTGGTTGGTTTTCAGACCTGAAACACACAGGATCAGAGAGTAGTAAAATCTTTTTGGTGTTTTCAGGAAAGAGTGTGTGATTTCACATGATGCCATGGTTAAATTGTTTGGGGATAGAAATAAGACTCATTGGTTGTAAAATTGCGCAATATTAACATTTTATTGCTCAGAATTGCCCTCAGGCAGCCCCATGTCCAGTAAACGTTTCATGAATGAGGGCGTGGAAGTCACTGCCAGGCATCAGTTTAAGGTTAGGCTTCCTTTTCTAACACATAGTTTCAAGAGCACATGATGGAAAACGGAAGCAAGATTATTAGCTTTAGAAATCTTGTGTATAAAGGTGTGCAGAAGTCTTTCATTATGACAGCGATAAGTGGTTTGGACAAAAGGTTTTGAGCATGAAGTGAAAAAAAGGGGGTCTTTAAAGATTACTTCTTTGGTTATTGAAACTGTACATATCTACATCTGCGTGATAGTCAAATGATATCTTGATAGGTAGTCCTCAATCTAAATCACTATGCAGATATATTTCAAGTCTTTTTCTTCTTCTTTCAGCTGTTTCCTTTAGAGTCACCAAAGCAGGTATTGTCAGTTCTGCGATATGTACAGAACAAACACAGGATCAAAATATGATCTAGTTGTACTGTGTGCAACTAGAAAGAATTAATAATAAAATAAAATAGAAAGCTGTAACAATATGACATAAAACACAGTGGGATGCAAAAGTTTGGGCAACCTTGTTAATAGTCATTTTCCTGTATAAATCGTTGGTTGTTACAATAAAAAATGTCAGTTAAATATATCATATAGGAGACACACACAGTGATATTTGAGAAGTGAAATTAAGTTTATTGGATTTACAGAAAGTGTGCAATAATTGTTTAAACAAAATCAGGCAGGTTCATAAATTTGGGCACTGCTGTCATTTTATTGATTCCAAAACCTTTAGAACTAATTATTGGAACTCAAATTGGCTTGGTAAGCTCAGTGACCCCTGACCTACATACACAGGTCAATCCAATAATGAGAAAGAGTATTTAAGGGGGTCAATTGTAAGTTTACCTCCTCTTTTAATTTTCTCTGAAGAGTAGCAACATGGGGGTCTCAAAGCAACTCTCAAATGACCTGAAGACAAAGATTGTTCACCATCATGGTTCAGGGGAAGGATACAGGAAGCAGTCTCAGAGATTTAAGCTGTCTGTTTCCACAGTTAGGAACATATTAAGAAAATGGAAGACCACTCAGTTCAAGTTAAGGCTCGAAGTGGCAGACCAAGAAAAATCTCAGATAGACAGAAGCGATGACTGGTGAGAACAGTCAGAGTCAACCCACAGACCAGCAGCAAAGATCTACAACATCATCTTGCAGCAGATGGAGTCACTGTGCATTGTTCAACCATTCGGCGCACTTTACACAAGGAGATGCTGTGTATGAGAGTGATGCAGAGGAAGCTTTTTCTCCGCCCACAGCACAAACAGAGCCGCTTGAGGTATGCTAAAGCACATTTGGACAACCCAGCTTCATTCTGGAATAAGGTGCTGTGGACTGATCAAACTAAAACTGAGTTATTTGGGCATAACAAGGGGCGTTATGTCATTCCAAGAAAAACACCTGCTACCTACAGTAAAATATGGTGCTGGTTCCATCATGCTGTGGGGCTGTGTGGCCACTGCAGGGACTGGGAATCTTGTCAAAGTTGAGGGACACATGGATTCCACTCAGTATCAGCAGATTCTGGAGACCAATGTCCAGGAATCAGTGACAAAGCTGAAGCTGCGCCGGGGCTGGATCTTTCAACAAGACAACGACCCGAAACACTGCTCAAAATCCACTAAGGCATTCATGCAGAGGAACAAGTACAACGCTCTGGAACGGCCATCTCAGTCCCCAGACCTGAATGTTATTGAAAATCTGTGGTGTGAGTTAAAGAGAGCTGTCCATGCTCGGAAGCCATCAACCTGAATGAACTAGAGATGTTTTGTAAAGAGGAATGGTCCAAAATACCTTCAACCACAATCCAGACTCTCATTGGAACATACAGGAAGCGTTTAGAGGCTGTAATTTCTGCAAAAGGCGGACCTACTAAATATTGATTTCATTTCCTTTTTTTTTTTTTTTTTTTGTGGTGCCTAAATTTATGCACCTGCCTGATTTTGTAGCATGGGAGATGGGTGGTCTCGTAGGGTGTCTTGCATTGAAATCTGCTGCAGTGACCCGGTTACTGAGTTCACCAGATATCAACACAATTTCGATCCGCTCCTCACGTGTTAACTTCTTCGACATGTCAATGGCTGTGAACAAAGAGAAACTTGTAAATAACTCACGAAAGAATAAAGTTACATTGAAACCAAGCACACCATTGTTTTTCTTGTGACATTACCAATAAGTCTGATGTGTCACATGGCCCTCTTCCTATTGAAAAAAACAAAAGTTATGTCCAAGATGGCTGACTTCTAAATGGTCACCATGGTCACCACCCATCTTGAGGAGTTTGCCCCCTCACATATACTAATGTGCCACAAACAGGACTTTAATATCACCAACCATTCCCATTTTATTACGATGTATCCATATAAATGGCCCACCCTGTATATTACTTTCAATGCTGATCATGACATTTTAATTCAAATGCTCTGTGATTTGGTTGGTTTTCATCACACCTAAAAGATAGAAGTGTTTATGGTCCAGTTAGTACCTTCAGTTAGATCTGGAGAAATAGAGATTCAGTCAGGGGTTCCTCAGGGATCAGCTCTTGGTCCAGTACTCTTTAACCTTTACATGTTTTGCATGGTACTATCAGAAAGAAGTTAATGGCCATTAACTTAGAAGTTTCTAAGTTAATGGCATTAACTTAGAAAAAAAACCCCAAACTTAGATAATTCATATCTCTAACTGACTTCCGAGAAACTGTTTAATTTGGAGGACTATCCAAATCATCAGTAGGATGACTTCAACTCGTTTGGAATGCAGCAGCCACAGTCCTTACACACACATGGAAAAGTTACCATCCAGTTAAAAGATCTGCTCTTGAAGACCTGACAGGTTTAGTAGGGTTTTAGACACTGAGCAAGTCATAGACGATAGGTGCACCCATCCATTTTCTTCCACTTTTCCAGTTCAGGGTCACAGGGAGACAGCACTGCAGCCTATCCCAGCTGTCACGGGGCAGGGTATACCCTGGACAGGTTACCAGTCTATCACAGGGCTAACAGAGAGAGACAGGCAAATATTCACACATTCACACCTAGTTTAGAGTTGGTAGTTAACCTAACCCCACTACCCAGATGTCTTTGGGGTGTGGGAGGAAGCCGGAGAACCCAAACAGACTGATATTTGACAGTATTATCTGTTTGATCCCAGTTCAACACAAAATTACCTTTAAAATCCTTCTACTAGTTCATTAAGCACTCAGTGATTTGGCCCAATAGTACATCGATGACTTGCTCAGTGTCCATAACCCTACTAGACCTTTCAGGTCACCAAGTCCGATCTTTTAACTGCTGCCAGAATTAGATCTAAGTGTGCTGATGATGCTTTTAGTTATTGTGGTCCTGTTTACTGGAACAATCTGAACTGATCTCTGCATACATTTAAACACAGACTCAGACTTATGTTAAAAGCTCTACATTTAACTCTCTTTGTGTGTGTGTGTTTTAACTTATATTTTACTTCTTTGTAAAAATGTGCTATATCAGTTTTATGGTATAAAAATTGTATATTCGTTGTATATTCCTGTTTATGCTTTATGTGTAAAAATCTGAGCCATACAAGGATTCTTGCAGATATATGCATTATTGCAGTTTAAAATAAAACTAAAGCCTAAGTTAAATAGTAAAAAGCCTATAAGCATTATGACCATTTTGACCATTAGATGAAAATATAATTTTCTTTTCTTTTACTAGCATGTGTTTGAAAAGCTTTTCTCCTTAACCTTGCTGAGAAATACCGCTAGGTGGCGTAATAAAGCAAGTCGTGGCCTCCGTTACAGAGGCGCAAAGCGGCGATGCTCCAGCTCAACCGAGCCCAGCCCCCCACACGGCAAACCGGCCTGCCTCGGTGCAACAGGGGAGGTAAGCGCGGCTGCGCACGGAGCTCCAGCACTTGCTACTGGCATTTTCACGCACGTCGGACTAAAAGAAAACTAACTGGGAAGTTTATTTGGATAATTTTGAGATGTCGCTAATATACCCCAAAGGCCGGCGTTTTCCATAGGTTTTATTATATCAGTATTAGCTAACGGCAGCTAGGCACAAAGACGTGCAGTCATCTATACTAGCCGATGCTGGCTAACTAACTAGCTTGAGGACATCCTACTATCATACTCGGGTTAATCTCTGCTGACTCGCTCTCTGTGCTGCGTTAGCTGTTTCGTTGTAGCCGTTTTATCTGTACCACAAGTCAAGTGGCTGTGTGTGTTTTTTGCAGTCGCCACTCATGAGTGCGACACTTGGAGCAGCCTTTCTGCGTAGCGGGCTTGTTTCGTGGTGCATGTTTTCCAGCTAGCCGCGGCAGAGCTCGGGTCTGATTCGGGGGATGTGGTGGCAGTAGAAAAACAAGCTAACGATACTCTCGTCAGTACGAAGAAGTGAGGAAACACTTGATCCGAGTGGGAGTTCTCGTTTTCTTTTTTTCGTTCATTCTTTCTTTTTTTTCGTTGTTGTTTACGTTGATCGTGATCCCGGGCTGGATGACGCTGACGCGGACCTGACAATCACTGGACACGGCTGAACTGAAACGGGGAATATCGCTAACAGATCGAAAGGATTATTTTGTGTCCCTTAAGTGGATTTCGGCCTCTTGTTAAGGATCTTCGTGTGAACACAGCAAGTGTTTGACCCTCCAGCAAAAATACCCTCTCTCCTAGAGCGACCTTTTACCCCCACAGCTTCACCCTCCGATGCGGAGATTGCAGTAGCACCGGCAACCAGACCCCCCTCCCCTCCGGCGGCCGGACATGCTGAAGTGTATCCCCCTGTGGCGCTGCAACCGCCACGTCGAGTCGGTGGACAAGCGGCATTGCAACTTGCAGACGGTTCCTGATGAAATATTTCGATACAGCCGCAGTTTGGAGGAGCTTCTCCTTGATGCCAATCAACTCAAAGAGCTACCAAAGGTATGCAGAGAATTTAAAACACCCATATACCAATACCCAGAGGGTGAGTCAGTACATGTCACTGCGCCAAATCCACATTTGCTAACAGTTGAGAATCACTCACCTGTTGTAGAGAAAAAAGGTGACATAACCAATAAAGCAGTTTGCATAATGTCAGCTGCTCAGGTACTTCCTCCTTATCAGTGCTGCCTCATTCCTTGCTTGGAAATGAGTTGCAGTGTTGTAACAACACATTCATTACAAAGTTGTGCTGCACATATGTTAGTGGATAGTGGGGCCAGTAATCAGTCCTTCTACAGTCAAAGCCATTAGTTGGTGTTACCTTATTTGCAATGGATTTATCTTGGCTTTTCTATTTTTTAAGTATATAAGTGAATTAAATCCTAAGTAAAAAAAAACAAAAAAACCCCAATCCAGTATCATTTGTGTGTTTTTTGTCAAGAACAGTAGAGTGCTGATAAGCCAGAGTTTATCAATAGAAGAAAAAGTAGAGTATGGCGTAAATACTGGGGTGTTATTGTCTGTTAAGAAGAGTATAGAGGGTAGATGGACTAGCTCGGATCAAAACAGCTGGCATGCACAGTGTTGCCTGTAGCATTGGCCAGTTGGATTGGATGCAGCCTCTTGAAGGCATGCGTGGAATGACTTGCAAAGCCATCCCCACCCACACTCCCACAGTTTGAAATATGACAAAAGTTCTCTTTGCACTGCTCAGTTTATTTTAAGGGGAGCAGGACTGCTGTCGGTATGATTTCTTCAGACTTGCGGAACAAAACATTTGCTTCTTGCCTCTCAAGTGTTTAGTTGAAAACATTGTTCATCGGTAAGACCAGTGATTATCGTGATCGTCATGTTGCTGGGAGTATGTATGAATAGACATTGTCTGTCTTTATTTCACAACTTTAGCTTTAGTGGTGAAAGGGACGAGTGGCATATTCACCGATAAAGATTGTTAACAACTCAAGGTCAGCCGAGGCTGAAGTGTTGGCACCGGACCACCTGGGAATCAAAACACAATAGAGCTTTTTGTTATTTTCTCAGAGCAGTAGATACACATTCATTGCAGGAACCACTGTTGACCATTTATCCTACAGTCTTTTGGTAAATAAAACTGATATTCAAGACAAGAAAAAGGGGACAACCATTATCATATTTTCATATAAAGTAGCTTTGCATGATTGAAAGTTTAAAATAATCCACATTTATCTTACACTGTGCATTGGTGCAGCCCTTGAGATTGTAACCGTTTGAAATAAGCCGCTTTAGTTTCCTTTACTATCCAGTCAGAGCCAGGTTTTTGTGATTGGCTGTCTCTTGCAAACAGAGAGACAGCCTATCACTGTCTCGCTGTAATCAGTCATCAAGGATCCAAGTTAAACTTTACATAAATAAGGTAAAAAAAAAAAAACCTTAAAATTTTTCTGTTCCACCCCACAGTCTGAGAACTACAGGTGTAGACTTATTTGGGCAATTTTTGTATTTTATTTCCTTTTCTTCCCTTAGTTTTTTTTAAACTACACTCTTACTGCCTTAGGAATTAAAATCTTGTAGGTTTTCTATTGTGCATGGAGAAAAAAATCAGCTGAACTATCTTAGCCTAGTTTGCCTGATCAGGTTCACTGGCAGACAGAGTGCTTTTCCTCAACTTCGTACCTGACAGACATCCACGGTGTACCTGGTTCCTGTCCTCTGAAACACAGAGTGACAGGCTTTAATCGAGAGACATAAATGTGTGGTGACAGAATGTCTCCTGTGGTCACGGTGAATGCGTAGCGTGCAGACACGAAGCATCTGGGTGCTCTGTGGTCCTCAGAATCAGCGGGGCTTCAGCGAGGAAGCGGCACGAGGGGGTCAGGTCAATACAGGGTTGGAAACAAGGACACTGACTGTATGATGAATGGCATTGCCACTATGAGCTCACAGCTGAGTGCCTCTGTGCAGTTCTGTGCTCCTGCCCTGTCACTATGTATTCAAGTCAGAGATGACTCTCTGGACCTACTAGTCAGTCTTCAGCTATTTTTAGACTCAGTCTCACATCCTAGTTGTTTGTTTGTTTTTTCTTCTGTTGCTCATCAGTTCATCATGTGCGTCTGTGAACGAGCCAACCTTTCATATGACAAACAGCCTGGACAGCCTGGCCTGCTTTTTTCCTGCACCACCATGTACAACATGTGCCATAGATGGAGAATAATTGGCTCAGGGGGTGACACCTCTGCAAACTGTCACTTCTTTTAAATTAGCAAAGACGCGCTGGCCAGGTGTGTGTGTGTATGTGATAGGTAACGTATTGAAAAAGATTCAAGCACCTTTTCACAAACTATAGATGCTGAAATGCAGTTAACTGCTTTTAAATTGGTAGTGAAGAATAAAGCAGTCAAGATGTAGCAGTAATTAGTGTCACGCTGGGTGTGCATGGGTCTGGATGCTGTTGGTAGGGGTTTAACGGCGTGAACAGATGGGAGATTTGCACGGCCCATCCTGACAGTTTCTTAAGTTTGCTATGACTCGGCCCCAACCGCACTGCTCGCTGTTATCTCTGGTGATGATGTCTCCCATTTCCTAATTCAACAGCATCTTATCCGGGCACTGATTATTTTATGTAGAACAGTAATAGCATTAAGTTTGACTTATGTGTGTGGACTGGGTTTAGAGAGCCTTTAAGTCAACCACTGGATGGGGATTCCCCACATGTTCATACATCCTTAGTTGTTAATGCCACTCTCTTTCTCATGACAGGGAGTCCTTAATCATGCATTTGTTTTGCTGCTGGGTTCCTTATTGTGTAAATTACCATGTAGTTTGACTGTCAGGGTTTTCCTGACTTAAGACGGGCCTTTGGTGGGTGACTACACATGTAAGCTGGATTTGTCTGCAGAAAACTTCTAGGAAAACCCCGAGTATAAAAGGCCAAATTCTCCTGAATCCAAAGCAATGCTAGAGAAATCATTGATCTTAATTAAAGTTTAATAAAAGTCATAAATTGTAAAATGAAATTTAGTAGTCTCTCTACTTTCAGCTCTGTATTCTCAGCAAGGATGTTTGCTGTCTGAATTTCTTTTTAGCCGCTTTGAAAAACTAGCCTAGGCTGGAATATCATATGGAGGAAGAGGGAATAATCTTTTTAGCCACTCTCAAGTCCCATGACAGGTTACAAAGAAGTCCATTCACCCATCTGATTTCCTCCCATATCCAATGTCATAGCTCTTCATGTTTCCTGTGTGCTCTGTGTTGGCCTTCACCAGGCTTACACTAAATTTGCAGGCATATCATGATTCAAATGATCAATTTTAAGATTGTGTATGTGTGTGTGTATCAGTTACACCTGCCAAAATCAAACAGCAGGTTGCTGCTGTTTGCAGCTTTTCAATATATGCACTTGCTCTTGCTCTTGCTCTTGCTCTTCTATTGTTGAACTAGGGAACAAATCCTAACTGGGTGTGCCCCGGTAAGACTTTGCCAAACAGGTTTTATGCATGTCACTGCCGGTGTTGTTGCCTAATAGGGCCTTCCAGGTACAACTGAAGGTAAATGTTACAATAATTTATATGATTTGCTGTCTCAACACTGCTCAAAACCAGTTGTATGACGAATATGTTATTAAATAAGTGCATTATTTAGTTGTCTGTCATAGCTGTGAATGCACTGCTTTCTTGTTTATCTCCTTGACTGAATAAACTTGTAAGGTTTTATTTTAACTTGGTAAAGTTATGAGTGCAGATATTTAGTTTTGAATGGAGACAGGATGTAAACATGCTTGTTAAATAGGATGGGGGACGTTGTAGTCTTTTAAATCCTCAGCTGTCACCCTCTCTGTATGTGCTGACAGATCTGTGGCTAAAGGGCAGATTAGGGCTTCACCCGGCCATGAAAAAGCCCCGCAGCGCAACAGTTGTGACCCCTGCATGCAAGCCAGCTCGCCTCTGCGCACACTTCCTGTGGTATCTGCTTCTTTGCCACTTTGCGAATGTAAAATGCATTGATAAACATCTTGAGCGCCATTCTCCTGACTCCCTTGTGTTTATTCGGCCTTCGGTCAAATGAAACCCAAAGTGGCCTATTCACTTAACCTTGACTAAATGTGAATCAGTTTACACGAGTTTGAATGGGCAAGTGTATCTTATGGAAAAGCGATTGTACCCATCTTCTGTGTAATCCTTAATAAAGGTGTAAGAGAACATCACCCTGACTGGAATTTATAGCCTGAAGTGGGATGCTCACTAAGTTTTAGTGTCATAATCTAGGACGTGTATATTTCACCCTGTGTCCTCTTGAGTTATGCATTCTGTCTTGCCTCCCCGAGTTTCCAGTTAACTTTACAGTGGAGTCCTGGTTTGTCTCTCCCCTGCGACTAGCTGAAGTAGGCTAGGGCCAAAGATAAATTGCACCTGCCGGTGGCCTCTCTGCGGTAAAACGAAATCTGGCTTTTCTGCTTTCCTGCTGTTCATAACGTAGGGTAAAGCCGTTGTCCACACAGTGTAAACGTGTCCACATCTTAAGACAAACAGTAATATCTCCTCTTTGTGAAATTGACCCACCCCACTGTGGTTGTGAGAAAGCAGAAGTAATATTTTGCAATCACCGTTATCGTCATCATAATCACCACCCCGCTTAAAATTGAAAACACATCCAGAGCTGGTGAGACTATGAAGAAAGAGCAATGTGAGAGGTTGGTTTCTTTTCGATGCACAAGCTCATTCAGCAGGTTTCTTTGTCTGAGCTGATGACCAGCTGGTCTCACATCCTGCCTGCCCCTCCCCCTCAATCTAGTGGGACAGAGGGGTAATGGGAGGTGTATGTCTGAGCGAGAGAGTGAGTATATAGTGGTGATTGGAGGGGGTTATTCCGGAGATGGATTAACAGTAGTAGGGGGGTTCTGTGAGTTGAGCTGAGCTCCACTCATCCTCACTCCTCTGGGGGTCTGGTGGGGTCATTCATCAGTCCATGACGTGCAGTGTCAGGTGGGAAAGAAGAAGTCTGCGAAGTGGTCACAGATCCCAGATCTGCATTACACAGCTACAGGTGTGCATTCTCCTTCCCGCCCCCATTTCAAGCCCAGTATCAGAAAAATCTTAAAAAGGGATGGTAAAGTAATTTTTTTTTGTTTGCAGTCATGATCAGGGTATATTATGCACCAATCTTATAAGTAAAATGCATTCAGATTGAAATATAATATTGGTTATGTTATTAACAGAGTTGTTTTTCATGGCTAAACCAATTTTTTTTCTTTGCCTATACCTGTCCAAATCAGATTATGTATTTTCAATTAATAGTGGGGTTAGGCTAATTTTATTCATACATCATATTTTAAAAAGCAGCTCTCGCCTCCAAATCTGGACTTTTTTTTTGCCCTTTATTAAAGTGGAACTGAGACAGAAGGAACATGGAAAAAACATTAGATTTGAGGTTGTGAGGATTCCACGAGCCGGCATGAGACCGTTTGGCATTTTAAAACCTTCTTTCTGGGAAGTGGCAGCGTTTAACTATGTAAAAGGAATCATAGAGTGCAACACGTTGCTTCTGTAAGGCATGCATAAACACACATCTGACTCGGTGCATGTTACTGCTGCTCAATTATGGCAAAAGTCCCAATGAGAATTTCTTTTTTTTTATATGATTACTTAGTCTCATTAATGCTAGATTCATGAGTGAAACTTAATTAAACAAAAACCCAAACAAATGCTAACTAAAATGGGAGGGACAGTATTTGGAAGAGGTGTGCCTAAAGACAAAAGAGCACCATCATAGTGAAACAGGTTGTAGTGTGATAAGTGTTTCATCTTGTTTTTACTTATGAAGAGAAGGCAAAATGGTAACTGAAATTAACGTTTGAAGTACACAGCCTAGTTATATATCTAAAGTATATGTGGACCAACAGCCAACATGTACTTGGAAAGGGTATATACCTCTCATATTGCTCTGTGCCAAGAGAGATTATATCTGTTTTGACCTGAATGAGTGTTTCATCTCAGGTTATTTCTCAGAAAACAATGCTGAACGTTTTCTGAATCCAGCAGCTGAAATGCTTGACTTGTGAGTTGCTCTTCAAATTTAGCAATTACTAACAGATGATAATTGATAATCTGAATGAGTATTGCTTGCAAGTCACCTTGATATGGAGAATAAACGCAATCTACAACTCGTAGCCTCGTTATAATACGATCCGAGTCCGATCCTGTGTGTTTAAATTGACTTTGAGCACAGTAGCACATTGCTCATCAAATGATCCTGTGTCTTCAGTGTGATTCGGACTAGATGCTGGTCTGTGTGTTGCTGTCTCACACCACTCTCCCGTGCACTCTGGCCTCTGCCTCAAAGGTAAACACAGAGGCAAAGCTCTGGTGAATAATTGATGGCTGTGGTGGCAGTGGCAGCTGTTTGCAGTAGGGGAGAGTCTGTAGCTGCTGGTGCAATGAGATAGGAAGGATACCTGGTGTTGGCTAAAGACAGACATGATGTAAGGTGACACCATTTTTTTTTGTCCCTCTGTATTTATGTGTTGATCTTATCCTGTAAACAGTTGGTTTAGAAACATCAGAAAGGCATAGGGCTACTTGTCTCTAGGAATGATGTTTATTCTGCATGAGTAAACTGTCTATGGCATTTGCACATCTTCATCAGGTTATGTTTAGGCTACAGACTCCAAAAGGAGGAAGAAAATCACTGCTGTCAATGAGCATATGAAGTTTGGAGCGTTTCAATTCAGCTGTGACATTTCTTCATGAAAGGATGCTGTTTCTGAACTTTCTGATCGTACAGAAGCTCAGGGGCAGCACTCCCAGTCACACAAGTGGCCCTTTGAGGCTAATCTGTCAGGGTGTCGATGTCCCCGTGGGGGGAATAGGTCATCCAGGATGGCATTAAAAACCAACCACAAACAAACGCTGCCCTTTATCTGTAGGCCACACACAATCACTGAGGGCCTATCACTCTGAAAAGTGATAGGCCTCACATCCTCTGTCCAGTGTACTGTCTGTACCAGTGGTTTGTGAATGGATTGCCGCCCTTTATCTTAAGCCTCCTTATCTCAGTCTAATTTAATTTTAATAGTTGAAGAAACCTGGCAGATTTGCATAAAAACTGTAGTTGTGATGCATGCAGAATTAGGCTCAGGCATGAGTGATCTCTGTGGTGACAATATGATGAGTAGATACATTTTGTAATCTTATGGAGCAGCCTAGGTCAGTTCACCTGACCTCGAGTCATTTATAAGAGAAGTTCATTGTTCATTAATTTCCTCAGTCATCTTACCCGCTCCACTCCCAGGTTAAACCAGGTTAAGTTCAATATTGCAGAGTATTTACAGCCACGGTGTGAATGAGGGGAAGAGAAAGAGCATGAACTGTGTGGATTTATTCCCTAACATTCCCTAACAGCTGTGCCGTTATCAGACTGATGGAGCCATTTATACCCGCCGTTAAGGAGCAAGAAACTGCTGTGCTCTCCTTAACAATAGATGTCGCCACTTAGACAGCATCATGGAATAAGTGTTGATATGGAGGAGAAGAAGTCAAAATTGAAAGGCAAGACTTTGTCAAGTGTTTTTTGGGGGGGGGTTTTTGCAAAATTTTTTCCACAAACTCACATTTTCAAACATTTGGAACATCTCTGTGAGCTTCTGTGCAACATTATTGTTAAAAATGCGGTTGAAAACTGGCGCGATCGTACACTAGTATCTTTGACCCAACCACGACGGCCGCTCGCAAAGCACCAGGTTACAAAACTCAAGAGTGACATGACTGGTCGGTGTCACAGGATGTGATGTGAAAATCATCATCAGACACAATCGACACGTCGAGCATAAAAGCGCCTCAAGTTCAGGCCGGTCAGATCTGTTAACGGCTGTGTTTTTTCTTGTTGATTGCTTTATGTTGGGAGCGTCTCTGTGAGCAGGAAGTGGGATTAATTAAGTTAGTCCTGGAATGGACTGTTTTTGTGTGACCATCTTGAATCTGGACCTTGTTTTTTAGAGCATTTAGAAAACGCAGCGTTTTAGAAAAATTGGGTTATGTTTTAATGCTGTTTGTTCCAGTACTCCTCCAAGCACAGCATTGTTTCTGTTTGTTTCTTGCCCCTGCTCCTCCCGCTCTCGCTCTCCCTCTGTCTTCCATATACATGCTCACAGTGCATAACTGATGGTGTTTCTGATAAAGGACGTTAAGCACCTTGTTTCTTTGTAATCCTAAACGATGTAGCATGAACCATGAAGGAATGTTAAGCTTGAGATCTCAAAGGTAACGATAAAGAAGCATAAATAACACAGCCACAGCAGTGCTTACTACTTTGATAGCATTGTCTGCACACCAGTTTAACTCTTCATCAATTGATGTTACTGCCATCCAGCCACACTGGTTCAAAACCAATACTTTTCACCTTAACCCAAATTTTGAGTAAATATTGTTTCCAAGCCATAGACTGAGCCTTGCATATTTTTACCTTCCCATTGGAGATGTTGATGAAACCCTTGCATTTTCCCTCCCATCTGCTATGTTCAGCCCTGACAGTATTACAACTACAGCAGTGTTTTTTACTATGATGCCCATGTCTACATACTACTTCAGTGCTCTTTACCTAATGTTAGACACTCACTGATGTCACACACATTCTGCACTGTAGACTGTATATAAGTGGGCGAGCAGCTACGTCCGTCCTTTATACAGTCCGTATGTGGTTTAGCTGCTTTTGCTCTGTGAAACACAGAAAATAAAATCTTTCATTCCCGAAGCAAATTAGTGTCGGTGCATGCAGATTTATTAAAACAAACCATTTGTGTACTTTTGTTCAATATCAAGTATGTTCTCAGAGTTCAGGATTTCCTTAACATTAAAGCTATCACTGACTGAACAATCATTAACAACTTATCTAAATTGCCTGCTTCTCTTCCTTATTGATCACAGTATTGATTTTCCCTCCCATTAGCTGGTATCATGAGTGGGTTTTGCAGCCAGTGTTCTGACCATCTACTGATCCTTAGATAAATCAGCTAATACATCTTTATTTACCATTTGCAGTTTTGTATGGCATTTATCATATTTATTTTACCCATGTTTGCACAGCATCTTCCGTTTTTCTGCACTGATGAGCTCTTTAACTAATATATTACAAAACTTTCTGGAAGTGCAAACTTTCTACTTTTGAGTAGAGGGTGGAAGGAGCATATGGATGTTTCCTTTGGTGGATTGTTTTCCGTTGTTGTATTGACTTGAATTGACTTTTTTTGTCCATTTTTGTGTAGGATTGGTAGTATTTACTATTTCTATGTGTGCTTTGGCACAGAGAAAAAACATTCAAACAAAGAAGATATATTTATTGTTCTCTCTAAAAATGTAAGGCCCATCTGTGTGGAAATGGTTTTGTTACTGTGTTCATGGTTGGTTTATTAGTTTTTAAGCAAACACAATGTAGCACAGGCTGGGTGATGCCACACTTTCAGGCCTCTAATAGAGAGGTGCTGATGGGTAAATGTTTGTGTGTAATACAGGAAGAATGAGTGCAAGAGGTCAATAGAAAAAAGCACAGCAGGGATCTTTGGAGATGACAAAGCGGCATGCACGCATATATGTGCCATGCTCATGCCGCTGATGAATAATGAACGAGGCTGTGCCGGGTTTGTGTAGGACGCGGTGACGCTTTGTCCTCTATGGGTGCGTGCACATCAGCAGCCCCTCCGAGCACATATCTGTTCATCTCCAGTGCTACTTTTTCTAAAGAAATGCGTTTGTCTCAGCACTTAAGCCTTTCCTTTCCTTTTTCTTGTGTTGACCTCTTAGCTTTGAAGTGACTTGATGTGGTCACAACAGAGCTGCCAAATCTGATGACTGATGCAGTAAGTGTTGATAGACATGGCATTGTTTACAGTAAAAGGTCAGTTATTTTAACTTGAGCCGTCGCAGCATTTCACAATACAACTCTTTGTGCTCATTTTCTCAGAGGGTGGCTTTCTAATAATACTTCTCCCACCAGGCAAACTTGACAAATCATTTATAGACTTCTGCAGCTTTCCAGAAAATGGGAATCTTTTGAACTCAGGGTGCCCTTTTACATCTTTTCTTATAAAAGGCTGGACCATTTACTCCTGTTTTAATACAGTTTTATGATTAGGGGTAGGGCTGCTCGATTAAGGCAAAAATGATAATCACGATTATTTTCACTGAAATTGAGATCACGATTATTTGACGATATTTATTTCGTCCACCAGAGCTTATATTATTTTTTTACATGCTGTAGTGCCATTTGTGGGAGCATTTCAAGTTGCTATACATCAATACAACTGTTATAGCCCATATTTTAAAAATGTGTATGCATTAAGTCCATAGTAACTACATTAATTGCAAAAAAGTGCAATAAACTACAAAAAAAATTGAAAATCGTTTTTGTTTTTACATATATTTCTACTTGGAGAAATTTAAGAGGTTTATCCCTCAAAACTTTAAATACAAAAAAGTTGCAAAAAATAGTTTACAACAACAGGAAATTTATTTTGAGTGTCTTCATAGTTTTATTTTTGGAGATACAGCAATTTTTATATACTGCAGGAAAAACAAAAAAACAATCCTATGATGCAAATTTGCAAAGAATGTGCATCAAAATAAACTATTTCCAGCAGTGCAATTCGAGTTCTAAGGCCTACAAGTAAAAAACTAAATTTTCCGCAAAAACGACGTCACTTGCGATAGTTCACGTTGACGTCTTTTTCAATGTGGGAAGTGTTAAGAACAGCTGATCGGATCGGCAAAGCGTGTTTCTGGAATATTATGTTTTTGTTCCTGCAAGCTCTTTTTATGCAATTTTTGCAAAGCTATATGTGGAAGGAAACCGTGACCGAGGACAAGCTGATGGCATAAGATGTAAGTACAACTCCTCCGGTTTCATATGGAAAAAAATTTATTGTGCTAGCTTAGCGTTCAGGTTCTACAGGGATTTAAAAATAGTTACACAAAACGAGCATGCTGCTCTGACCGGCTTTAAAGGTTTAACAATAACAATGTATTGAATAATGACTTTAAAAAATAATATAAAATAGTGTGCAAATACTGATAACAGTGCAAATGTTTGCAATATAAGAAATAAATGAAAAATGTGAACTTTGCAGTGTTGCTCTGTGGTGCAGCTACGACACCATAGCAAAGTTTACACACTGTGTCTACTTGATCCACGTCTGACTCCGCGAAGCCATAATGTTTCCACACCACTGAAGTTTTTTGTTTTTAACCTCTCTTTTCAACCAACGGCAGTCCACTCCTCTCCAAATAACTTCTGCTTAGCTTTCCGAGCTTCCCTCGGGTCCTCTTAATTGTTGTGACGCGTGTTCGAAATGCAGAGCAGTGCGCTTGATTTGCCACATGGAGCAGCGCGAGAGTAAAGCATGAGGGAGGGGCTAATAATCGGCTCAGTCATTTTTAATGATCGTTGAAAGCCCAGATCGTAATCGTGATTAAAATTCGATTAATTGAGCAGCCCTAATTAGGGGTCATTTTTAAGCAGATTTGCCTCAGCTCTCCCATAATAATGGTTTTGCTGAGACGTTGTGAGTAGCTCGATGTGTTCTGTGTAATTAACGGAGCGTAGCTGTGTTTGCACTGCAGAACGTGACTTCCTAGGAAATTCAGGCATGTCTGGAATCTTCAGGAGTTTGCCCTACCCTCTGGAAGCTGAACGGACTCTCCCCTCACTCTCACACACACTTGAACTCACTGATTTCACATTCCTGCTGGAAAAGCCCACACACAGACACTTCGCTCAGCGCTGCAGCTTGGCTGATACGCATAACATGCTTCAGTTCAATTCTCAAGCTAATCAAGCTTAATTTTAGTCTCCTTGTTAACTGTGAGCTTCCTTTAATCGAGTAGAGTTTTAATTAACCTAGCCTATGTTCTTCTGGGACTTGAAACACAACTGGGAGCACTGTGCAGAAGCTGAACTTGAAGAATAAGATGAAAATTCAGTTTCAGCTGGTCATTTTTTTCAGATTAAAGCCCAACAAGTGACAGTGATGTCTGCAGATGGATAGATATGTTTTTTGTTATAGGTTGTGTAAGAAATGCTAAAATAAAAAGGTTGCACCAATGTAGAGTGATCTGACGGATCATCATCTGTGAGTGATTGCCGATAAGATTCCAGTCAAGGTCTAAATTTACTCTTAGACTCATAATGGTTAACAAAAAAGTTACCGTAATGGTAGCACCTCTTCCCTCTTGATATGAGTGTGCATGTATGCCATAGCTGCATTGATTCGTAGTTGTCTGTTGACTTAATGGAAGCCTAGTGTAATTTCCTTTCTGGATGTGTGTGTTAAGATTCTTTGTGGAGAGCCATTTTTACATGCAAACACTGAACTAGTTAATGTTATTCTAGGTGCAAGGAGGAGAAAAAGAACCATTCCAATGTTAATATTTAATATCATTTTAGTAGTCCAGATTATGGTCAACAATTACGGTATGCTAAAACATCCATCGCCTATGCTCGTTCTCTTCAGGCTGAAAATCGGAAATAAACTCATAGGGTGAACATGCTGTGATAACCTGCTGCATTGAGCATTGACTGCTAGCGAGGACTTAAGAACTGCAGAAGGAAGGATGGTGCTGAGTATAATTAGCCGAGTTTATACTAAAAGTCCCCGGAGTGTTTAGTTCCAGGAATTGAAGCCATGGAGCTTTCAGAGAAACTAAAAGGTCCCTCAGCAATTTATTTGTTTTTGCTGTAATCTAAAGAAGCTCTAAAGAAGGTGTTGTCATTGTTCTTGTTGTTATTTTATGATTTGTATATTTAAAAGCGATGGCTGTTTTACTATGTGAGTTTTGCATGCACTAAAATAGAATGATAACCTTAACAAAAAAAAGCCAAACCTTTTGGGGATTGGTTAGTGGGTGGATGTGTTTTAACAGCAGAATTTGGCATCTTTCTGTACCTACTCCAGGGACGGTAAATCTGAGAGACCCCTGGAAAAACTACAGCGCAAAGTTTGATGCATTGGTTCAATTTGATGAGGACCATTTAAATTTTTTTTATTTTTTACCAATATATAAGTTGGAAAACAAACAAACAAACAAATAAAAAAAAAATAGTGGACTGTTGCTCTCCCAAAAGTCACCATCAGCAGCTAAAAATTTGCTATCCCGATCTCAAATTAACGATTAAAACTTTCATTGTTCTGCTATGTTTGGAGTTGACATCTTGGTTAAAGTTAGTAAACCCTGTGGATCCTGCGTTGCCGCTAATGAGGCAGCGGTTATGGTCAACAAGTATAACCAAATATACTTTTCCTTCAGCTACGTGTACCTTGCTGCAGCTTTCTCCTAAACGATAGGTGTTGCAAATAAGAAAAAATAGTGCTCGTTGCAGGAATGTGAATTAAAACTGATTACATTTCTTGGCCAGCTTGGGAATGCCGGTGATCTCACAGAAGAGACGGAGATGTTGCCCTGGCAGTACGAGTTCTGGGCTTCAACTGCTGCCCACATTACCCAGATAAACATAAAGTGATTGGATGGATGGGTGGATGGAAGCAGTGGGAAGGATTTCTGTCGAATGTATCATCTTTACACATTGCTGCAATACTTAACCTCTGTGCCACCAAAGAATTTATATTGATGGATCATAGGAATGCCTGCGGTGAGTCGCCTGCTCGCACAATCTAATCTGCAGCCTCTCCGTTTGGTGCACACCAGTTTAAAAAGTAAGAAAAAGCACAACAGTAGGTGGTTCATTCTAGCAACCTCGTGCCTGCTCCAAGTTCCTTTGGTGGATAGAAAGATGATGGTTAACAAGCTCTGAGCCTTGATGCTGGTCCATATATCATTGGATTTTAAAAATACTTAGTCTTTAGAGCAAGTTCCCCTGTTGACACAGGAGCATTTTTGTTTGTAAAGTGTGTGTGTGCACGCGCCACTAGATGCCTCTGGTTTGACACAAAAACATGTCAGATAAGATCAAGCACATACTGATACTTGTACCCTTGTTGGCTGAACTCATACTTCATAAGACACAGCTCATTGGCGACAGCACAATTCAATCAGTGCTCTAAAGAATGATGTGTCTTGCTTTTTTTCCCTTCTTTTTCTATTAATCTTTCTTACATGCATCATCGGGTCCGCCAGTATTGTATTTTTAGATCGGTTATTATAATCAAAGTTCACAACACGGGACGTGTAGAGGAGCGTGTTTCAGGCAGCCAATGGGAGTCGGCGTGTGAGTGCCTGCGGGCTTAGAGCTCATGTTTTGGTCGCTCC
Source organism: Astatotilapia calliptera (assembly GCF_964374335.1). Classification (NCBI taxonomy): domain Eukaryota; kingdom Metazoa; phylum Chordata; class Actinopteri; order Cichliformes; family Cichlidae; genus Astatotilapia; species Astatotilapia calliptera. Next base: position 23,429,250 of record NC_137430.1, read on the forward strand.
TGGCGTTGATCCTCTCTGGAGTCATGTGGGAGTGGATTGTAGACAACTCTGTAATTACACTGTCTACATGACATACTAATAGGGTTTGGCTTGTAATCCTATGTAACGACATCCTTTTCTTGCATCTTGTATGGAAGGTAACAACTGCGGCTGTGGCTTAATGTATATGGAGAAAAATCTGTAATAAAATTGTAATTAGTATGAAGTCTTCACAGCGATGTTTGTCCTGCTTAAGTGGTGCAGAGGTTCACATGCTGCCATCTTTGGGCAGATAATGTGTCTGAATGAAGCGGTGCTCTGTTTTCATTTTATCGTCACTAGGGAGGTTTCTGCTTCCTCGATTCCCCCGGGCTTTTTCGCTGAACAAACGCTGGTCTCCAAGGTGATGGATCTCCCAGGCCAGCGGCTTGCCTGATGCGGGGGCACATTTATCCTGTGTTGTCAGGGAGAGCCACCAGATTGGCTGGGGCGTCCCAGGCACTGCAGACCTACTCTAGCTGCGTGTGCACACAGAGGCCGTCGATAGTCCAAAACTGCTTTTATCAGAGAAACCTTGACCTCTGTTTGCCCGAGCTAAAACTGTCAAACAGAAGAAGAGCGAGAGAGAGAAAACAAATGGGCTTGTTTCAGAGCCGCATTTGGTCTTTGGGTCTGTGAAGAAGCTACAGCAGCAAGTCAGAGACACGTTACAGCAACACCTAAAGTGGAGCAGTTATTTTTCCACTGGGGGTTGAACGCTAGATGGGCGAACGACATAGAAATGACTTTGTGCTGCTCTTGTAAACCACTTTTTGAACTTTTGTACCTTTTCTGAATATCTACACAATCACATGATGTTGTGCAAACTAGATTTCTTTTTAGATATCTGATTAAATTTGGCTGCTGGGTTTCAAAGTCCTTTTACTTGATTCCAGGAAACTGAGCGATACTGCAGTGTTTCCCACAGATTTAGACTATTTGTGGCCAGTGAGGGACATGTGCATGCATGTATGTGCAGCTGAGGTTTTGTTATATTCATTTATAGAATAATTCCTTTCATAAGTTTCTACTCTGGAAATATTTTATAAGCCAAGTACTTTGTGACGGTGAATAACTGTACAATAAATCAGCTGCTTCTCCAGTGAGTCTCTAATCCTGCGGTTGTCTGACAGAACCGCAATGTGTGAAATTGTCTCAGGATGTGGGATGGGTGGACAAGGGATAAAAATGCCTGGCCAGCAAGCTGGGCTGGAATTCACTGGCTGGTAGCGACTGAACTTTCAAAATAAGAGCAAAGTGACTGTACACGAGGAAAACTGTGGTTTGGGTCATTCGGTCACTGTCATGGACTGCAGGTCCTTGTTCTGTGCTGCAGCCTCAGTGAGCTCAGTGCAGTGGCACATGGATTAGTTCTCCAGGTGCTGCAGGTTCTGATTCAAAGTTGATTTTCAGGACAGGTGGAGCACAGAGAAGTGGAGAGTGTACAACCATGAGATGAGATAGGATCTAAGCAACCCCTAACTAAATTTGGGACTTTGAGGGACATTTGTCTAATGCTTAGAGGTTGTCTGAAATTTTGGTACTTTAAAAAACTGCTGCCCTTGTGACCCAGCCTTGAATAAGCACAATAAAATGGTGATGGATGGATAGGAAAAACTGGTTTGCATGTAAGTTTGATATTAGAGGGTTAGGGATGTTCGTGTAAGATAAATATAAGCTGTTGTGTTTTATATGAAGCCAATTTCCCTGGCTCCCTCACTAAGTAAATACAGTTGACATAAATTAAAAGTAAACCTTTTTTTATGATCTTACCAAGTAAGCTGTGTACACTTTATTTCACTTTGCTGTCTGCTAATCATCTTTGGCTTTCAGTAGGCAAGAAATCTAGAGATAAGCACATCTTTTTGAGGCACAGTTGTTGTGAGACTTATGTTAACTTTTGCATTTTAAACTCGATCAAAATGTGGGAGATTGACTTGATATGTAGGACAGAGTAAAAAGAGTATAAATGTGAACTCTCACATAAAATAGGACACTTGGACACCATAGATGAGAAACTCGCTGTGGAAACTGACATCAATGACTGCAGCTTTATCAACCCAGCAAGCAAGCAAGTGGGGCCTGGGCTAGCTGGTTAGCAGCAACTGCACTTTCAAAATAAGGGCAAGGCAATGGCTACGAGGAGACTAATGGCAAATGGGGCTTGTCTCTCCGAAAGATGAAATATGAAAGTGAAATGAAGGTGATCTCTTTTTAGTGTGTACATATAGGGCATCTCTGTGCATGGGTGAGGACTCCAATTTCTTTCCACAGTCTAAAGAGATGCACGTTAGGTTAAGTGGTTATACTTAAATGTGTGTGAATGTGGGCACGAGGGATTGTCCATCTTTCTGTGTTAGTGCTGTGATACACTGGTGACCTCACTAGGTTGTACCCCACCTTTTGCTCCATGACAGCTGGAATAGGATCAAACATCCCAACTGGACGAACAGTTGAAAATGGATGTTTACATATAATTTTTAGTGCCTTATTTACACATTGTTTGCTAGTAGTGGCTGTTTTGATGGAAAACTCTTGTTTCGTCAACTAAATTAAAATAAGAGAACATTTTCAAGGGTTAAAAATCTGAATTGCTAATTAGTCCAAAACAAAAACGGTGAGAATTGATCCCAATCTAGTGGATGAGCTTAAACATTGTCAGTACAAGTACTGTGTGTTTTGCATGTGTGTATATTTAAAAGCTAGCTGAAATGTGTGGCTCTTTGCACTTTGTAACGCTGCACATGCAATATTGCATGCAATATGTGGCTAAAATTAGCAGTGGTGGTAGAATCAGGTTAACACACAGGCCACTGCAGAATGTGGTTATGCATTGCTCTGGTCGAGTGGTTAATGTCTGCTCTGATGCGAGAAACTTGCAAACAATTTACAAAATTACTTGTTCACAACTTTCTGTCACAAAGAGAGAGGTGCTGCCGTCTGTCAGGGCTGTAGCCCTAGTACGTTGCAGGCATCAGAGACAGCAGCTAACTGGGGTTGCATGTTAGTAAAAGCCGAATAGTCTAATTTTTTATTTGGTTTTTTTTTTTGCATGCCAACTAGCAATGGCAGTAGCAACTTGTAAAGCCGGGCAACTAGATATACAGAACAATAAATTAACACTGTTTGAAATGCTCAGGGAACATTCCTGAAAGAGATGTGTTGAGAGAGGGAGACTAGCCAGACTGTTACCGGAAAACGATAGACGCCGAGCCACATGATACTGTCAGGGAGGCCACAACCTGGACACACACAATGAGTCAATTGTACCGAAGCTGTTCCTACACACTGACACTAAGTTTTTAAAGGAGTAGTACTCTTTGTTATCCCAGTCGCAGTAATCTTAAGGAGCTGCTTGTAGTTACTGAGTGTTGAGGAAGTATTTTTCATTGTCCTGTTTTCCAGTAACTTGTTACGCTACATAAGTCAGGCATTTTCTTCCTGAACAGGTTTCTTTTTCTGTTTCCACCGATCTTCCACTGTGAATCAATCAGCTACAGGAAGTTTTCTTTTGAGATACATTTAAGATATGAGGGTTAGCTCGTGACAAGTATTGACAGTATACTAACAAGCCAGAACATTACTTGTATACACAACACCTCGACCGTGCAGGACCGGAGATGCCGGCTGTCTTGATGCTCGCCGCTGAAGCACAGCTCCACTGTGAGACAAGCTGAGAGCTGGCATGCAGACAGGCAGCGCATACCGGATCCTGCCCATCCAGGAAAGACCCAAACGTCCTCTGTGGGCTATAAACAATAGGGCTTCTGGTTTTTTCGTGTCATGTTTGTGGGAACACAGAGAAAATGAGAGAGCATGTGACGAAGTCAGGGAAAGGGGAGTGGAGGTGGTGGCTCTACTGATCTGCTTGTGTGCTCATTCATTCCTACAGTGTGAGAGCATAGCGGAGGATCTCAGACCATTACTTAAAGTGAGAATCAAAATGCTGACAATAATTCACCCAATATTCTTTGGAGAAAAGTCTTGTTGAGGTTAAAAAAAAGAACCTTTTCAAGAGTGATTTGAAAATGTGATGAAGGGAGTGAACGCAGCATCTAAAACGAGTGCAATAGCAAATTGGGAACATAAGAGTACAGATTCAGATGAGTTTAATTGCAAATTTAAGATGACTTTCTCTCAGATGTGACCAAATCTGACACTTTCATTCTCTACTATAAATTAATCGAGGAAGAAGCAGCATATGAATAAGGTGTTGTTTTTTTTGTTTTGTTTTGTTTTTCCCCCAAATGTCTTCGTAAGATATTGGGAGAGCAAGATCATCATCCAGCTTCTTTGAGTGCTGGTCAGTTAGGCCCATCCCAGGATCAAAACCTTGGATGGATCTAACATGGAGATGTTACTGGAGATGATGATGGAGAATGCTCAGAATATCAGAGGGAGTCCACACAGGTTTACTTGAACAAAAGAGAATTCATTTAAAAACGAGGTGGAGGGGGCCAGAGAGTGTGAGTGCTTCATCTTTGCCAGCTTTTATAGCCTGGACGTCGAGTGAACTGCATCATCTCACAGCCCTCTCTCATCAGTCATCATGAAGAACAGCCTGCGACTAGACAGAGGAAGGGATGTCAGAAAAAGTTGTTTTGATTGAAATATATCTCTAAACTTCACAAATTCGTACCTGACATCTTATAATAATTAGGAAGACTATGACTACATGAATTCAAATTAAACAAATTGGAAAATACAAAATGGTAGCAACCCACTTAGCTTTGCTTTGACTCTGTCGTGATTTGCTCTGACCTCTCCGGGAACCGGCGCTACCAGCCGTCATTTACATTTCTAGGCTGTCGTGGTGCTGACGGAGCCACACCCTTTAGTTTTGTCTCATCATTAGAGGAGCTGTTTCCTCATTCCCTCTGGCACATAGCACTTTATACTTTAAAGGTGTGGTATTGCTTCCTGCTTTCTGTAATGTAGAAGTGGGATGTTGTCGATAAGGTTATTGACTGTTCTGCATTTGTGGGATGATTGATTGGTTCAGTCGGGTAGAAGAGGAGCTGTATGAAGCCTCTAATGAAAGCAAGCTGTAGCACTTGAAGCTTTCAGGCTGGCTGCTGCTTTGAATTTGAGTTTGGGTTGCAAATCTGCACCGGGACTCTTGTTCCTTCTATTTCTGTGTTTGTTTTAATAAAGTTGTGCACATGTTGTTCCAGAGCTGCTGGTGGAAGCTTTTCTATCACTGCGACACTTTTAGCAACCAAAGCGGTAATTAGCCCACCAATACAGCAACACTGGAGGGATTACTTGTCTATTTTTAAAAATACTGCCGACTGGAAATCGCTTTGCTACACCAAGCAATCATGACCAAGAGAGCCGCATGCCACATTGTTTCCCATCATTATACATGTGTCTTTGGAAAAAAGATGAAATGGTACTAGAGTGCCCCCCACCTCTTCACTTTATTTGTAATTCCTTACAAACATGGTATAAAACTACTTTTAAATGAGTTTCTCTACAGTTAAAACAAGAATATAGTCCGAGTGAAGTGTATTCGTGTGGAGGAGCCTCTTAGTCACACAATGTCACATCCACCTGTTCCTCCTTTAGTTCTGTGTCTACATCAGTTGACAGAAGCTGTTACAAGATAAAGATGAGATATAGGCTATATTTATCCTGGGAGTTGAGGAAATTACTAGTTTGAAAAGTCAAATATAGTATCACAAATCAAAATTTACATGAGAAAAGGCTCATTAAAATCTATGCACTCTTTTTAATTTTTGTAAAGTTGTCCCGTGAACCAGATTGCAGTCTTTGACTTCATGTTTTTTTTTTTATAGCTGCAATTTACAGATGACTCTGAATCTGTAAATTGCATCACATGCAGGCAGTCATACAGTTGCTATAAAAGGCTATGAGGATGTACTGAATAAAACGTCTGTGTTTGCATGATAGTGAATGCTGTGTAGAATGGGCACATTGTGGGTTGCAACTTCCTTGAGAAATGCTCGTCTGTACAAATATGACTTTAAGCCACTAGTCACAGGAAACCAAACATTACAAAATACAAGAGATTAAATAAAAATCTGCTGATCTGTTGGTTGGTATGTTCAATTCAAGGCCATGCTTATGTAGCACGGATCCAGAAAATAGCAAAGTGGTAACCGCTTGGAAGTATTTCATGTGAGCTACAAGAACATCTTTTCTTTGTAGGTTTGCAAAAGAATAGACTTGACTTCAAACTGTGGGCAAGTGAGTTGGCAGTGACCACTGAAAGCCATATGCTGTCTTTTTAATATTGTTAATATTTAAGTTTAAGACCTTGCTTTATAGTTTAGCTTATAGTTAGAATAAGGTTTATGATATGCTTTGTGACTTAGTTGAAATGGTTAAATTTGGGCGTAAGAGGCTTAGGAATGCATTATTGCGATTGAATATGCTTACAAAGATAGCCAAACAAACTCTGAGTGCGTGTCTTTTTCATACACGCAGAGGTCTGATAAGAGAATGACTTTTAGCTAAAGTATGAGAAGAGTTTATCCCTGCGACGTCAAACTACACTGTACTTGTGCATGTCCCCAGCAATACAAATGTCAAGTTAGAGTGCTGTTGAGCTACACATACGGACAGATTTCTCAGATTACCAGTTGATGCTATGAGATGGCAGAAACAGCTGGCTAATAGGAAACTTAAGTGCTGAACATTTGGTCCTCTCCAGGCCAATCCTCACAGACGTAAGTCCTGTGTAAACTCTGCAAAACTGAACCGCTCTCCCCAGAGGCAAAGGGGGGAAAGCTCCTGTCGTCACTGTTATTTATTACCATGTAAACTGTGGAGAATCCTTTGCACTCACAGTAGCTTTGTAGAAACCTCATCAGGCTGCGCAGTTACTACGCTGAGGGGTTGAGCTCTTACGTTGGGCCACATGATCATTGTTTCAGTTGAGGGTTCCTCTTTCCTCCTGAGCTGCTCCCTCCTGTTTGTACAGGCAAAGGAAGCAGTGACTCAGAAAGCATAAATACACAACTTTACTTGTATACACGCAACGAAACGCACTTGCATAAACTGTGTACATGCACTACCTCCGAGCCCTAACCCCGGCAGCTGCGCCCATCCGTCCATCTCTCACTGAGTCTGTGCTGACTCGTACTCACTGAAGAAAGCATGGCAGCAAAAGGAGCAGAACTTTTTGTCTACAGGACAGATGGAAGAAGAGAGAAATTACTATCAATGCCAGGATATTAGTTTGGGACATAGAGTTAGTAGTTTGGGGGTCTTGCAGAATTTATAAAGAAAGCTTAAGGATTCAGAAAGTAAAGGCGACAAGTAAATATTTCTGACCTTGTTGGCAGGCACCAGAAATAGTAGTTAGTTTAAATTAATAAATCTTTTAACATCCTTTTAACCTGTTAAAGGATTAATAAACAGGATAATCTGTTAAAATGTCACCTGAGACTGCAGTGTCACTCTCTCTGCTATGAGAAGTAAACAAACCAGGTCAAAATCAGGGCAGTTGAAATTTGTACTTTTAATGGGGAACTGTGACATACAGCCGCTTGACTGTGGTGATGTGTGACACCAGGAAAGACGGCTGCACATGTCAAAATTGGAAACGGATTCAAATAGAAATACATACTCCTTTTTCTACGGCCAGTATTTAACATTGACCATTAAATTGTGCTCGGTTTTGACTCGTTTTCTCTTGTATTTTTTTTTATCTTGAGGCTAAGCAGCTCCATTTTTGTTTTCTCTCTTATTAAATGCCTAGAAAACTGATCGCCAAAACCTTCCCTGGTGTCCGCTGAGCTTTAAATGAAGTGGAACAGAATACGCCTAGGAGCAGCTTTTTAAAAAGACATTTTAAATAATTTTAAAGTTTTAAAATTGCCTGCTTTTAATTTGAAGCATATCACGCTCTTATTACATAATAAATATTTGGCATTTGTGACTGAAAACATCGTTTTCTTTTGGATACTACACATGCGAGAGCAAACGTCCTCAATTCAGACGTCTTTAAGCTGCCTGATGTTAGTTCAGAGTCCGATTGCTCCCTTGTGATAATAACACAGGTGATTGTCATGTGAACTCACGGTGAGGGCGTGGGTGCCATTTCTTGTTCTGTCCAGGCAGCGCCCTCCTCTAAATCAAAAGGAGCGTTTCCACTAAGGAGAACACATCTGAGGCAAACTTTCTTCTGCTGAAAGAGCAACCATGTCCCAATCTCATTATTATGGCATTATCTGGGGTTGATGTGTGAAAACGGCTTAAGCACCCAGCATGGTTGGTAGTCCACAGTGACTATGGAGACCTTTACACAGCTTTACAGGCCTTTGTATTAAACAGGGGCGGGGGGGTAAATCTAGGTTTGTTCCATGTTAGTAATCAACAGCACATAAATAAGATGCAAGACAAATAAGAGATTATGAAATACAGATTACAGCAATGTTTAAACAGCTTTAATGGGCCCAGCACAGAAAAAAGAATGAACATTGATGCGAATAAGAAAAAATTTATTGGCCTTATTTGTATATTTGATCCAGGACATCCCAGATACCGTCACTATATTGACCAAGCAGTTTTTATTGAGAGGAATTTTTACCTGTTTATTTATGACTAATGCAGAGCTGCTGGTAAGTGGCGACAGGCTCAGGTATGTCTTGCCCTGGCTTTCAGTTGTGTTTGCGCTCCACACTGATCAAAGTCACTTAGACAGGTGTAAGCGCTGTAGATGGCAGTCATGCTGTCAGCCACACCACCGTCACCACGCCCTTCTATCTGTGTGGCCTTTTCAGCCCTCCCGGGGGAGCTGCTGGAACCGGATAAGGGTAGTCATGGCTCAAAGTACCACTTAAGTGGAGCACAAACACTCAGGCGCATATGTGGACCGTTTTTAAAATTACGCCAAACAAAGGCGTATGTATACATGCGCCTGCTTTTCTCTGTGCTTCCTGCAGATTCTGTGAGAGTTAATAGAATTAGATGTACCGTCTTAAATGAAATGCACATGACCATTCATAGATGAAATTTGCAGCATAGTGCTGGTGTGTTTGTGTATTTTGCTTCAGTCTCTCACACACGCAGACACGCAAAGTGGGAGATGGCGGGTGAGAGCAGAGGAAGTGGAATGATAGTTTATAGTTGTGAGTAGGTGGATGGTTGTATTGTTGGCTGATGCGTGTGTGGGTTTTCTGGTGAGGCCACTGGGAGCATTAAACTCCACACTGTGTTTAGACCGGAGTGGACTAGTCTAAACTGCATAATAAATACCATTACTCATTTGTGAGATAAAGGATGCGTGTCTGTAGTTCGTTGGAATTATGTTTTTGGTCAGTAGCTGAAGTCTTTGTCCCACTTAGTTGTGCAGGCTGTCCGGAGCACTGTGGGGCTCTATTGTTTACCCTCCATTCTTCATTAATAATCCACCGTCACCCCCTTTCTCTCGGCTCTCTCCTCTCCACTTTGCACACAATCTTCCTTTTCTCCTTGTGCTGTTCTCCCCACACGCCTTCTCTATCCTTCTTAGTCATTCCTTTCTTTTGTTATCTTTCAGCACTTTCTCCTTTAAAGTCTTGACCCCCTCCTCTTCTTCTCTGTGGTGCCCTCTCGGACAATGAAGGAATCCCCAGGCTGGGTCGGAGGAAGAGGGGAGAGCAGCTAGAGCTGGACTGTGACTGACAGCCCTGTGTGGGACTGGCTGTTTGGCCTTTGTCCCTCTGCCAAGGAAAATGGAGGGAACCCAGAGAGGTGGAACAGTGGGAAGGCGGAGGGAAGAAAGACCAGTTAGGGCATCATTCATGTGTAGAAGTTTTGGCCAAAGCCTCGCCTCCCCCTTCTCCTGCAGAGTAGCCCAAACATTGCTCCATGTGCTCCATTAGCACTGGCCTTGAAATGACCGAGATTGAAATCCTGCTGGTGTTGGTGCTTTTAGCTTCATATAGCTCTACACATACGAGGAGGACGAGAGCTAGGGAGCGGCCTTCTGTCTGTAGCCACTCATGTACTGACTGAGTTTATACCACAACAATGGCCACCGCTGTCTGTAGAGACAAGCGTCCAGTAATGAGCCTCTCTCGGGTGACCGACCAAGTTACTCAGTCAACCAGATCCTCTCAGCTTTTTATTTCCCCGGACACTGAAAGAGTTCAGGAAAGCACAAAAGCATGGGCTTTCCCCTCCCTTCTCTTTGAGCCCCTCACCCGATTGTGTGTGTGTATGTTTGTGTGTTGAGAGGGAATGGCTGTTTGGAAGAGTGGGGACATAAGGACTAGGCTGACAGGGCAGATTTGGCATGAGATTAAGGGGCCCAGGAATGTTTGGATAGGAATTTCAGTTGTGCATTAAAGAGAATTTTAATGACCGTATGTAATTTCCCTCTTTCTGGCACACTTGGGTTGATTTCATATGTGCATCCATTGATTAAGTGCTTTTTTAAAGCAAGCTAAGACCTGAACCAGTGGGTTCAGTTGCATAGTTTTTGTTTTAGTTAGAACTAAGCCAGAAAAAGTTTATTCGTATATCAAGCACAATGAGCTACCACAAAGCTTTAGCATTACACTGTATAGTACTTTTGCAAAATGCTTCATACTGATGGAAAAAAAACAACACAAAAGGAACAATAGTGTAGTAAAAATAATGAAAGTAAAAGTTAAATCCATTAAAGAAACAGAGACTCAGTAAGAGAGTTATTAAAAGCAAACATTAAAATGATTACTTAAGACCAGCAACTTGGTTACAGAAAGACTAAACAAGTATGCTTTTATTTTTGAATTAAATAGTCATAATGTTATAAGTTTAACAGGATTCAGAAGATTAAAAAGGGGCTCAAAACCAGGCGGCCGGGTTCAGATAATCTGATGGGTCGAGTTGCTGATGGGTCGAGTTGCTTCATAGCTTAAGAACATATTGACGTCCTCAACCACGCAGAGCCTAAAAAACTGATAATAAAGTTTTGAACTAAGTCAAAAACTAATTGGAAGCCAATTTAATGACCTCAGCACAGCTTTGAAGACTTGGATTGTTACTTAACTTTTCTTCAGTCTGAATTACAATTAATTTCTTGAAATATGTTTTTAAAAAGTAGCTTTTAGTCAACAAACCGACATTTTTTTTAGATTGAAGTTTCTCCCTGATCCAGTGCAAATACCCTTTGTTTTAAAAAAAAAAAAAAAGAAGAAGAAGGTTGAATTAAGTTTTTGTGTGCGTGCTTGTAGATTGGCTTGCTCCGTCTCTAGTCAGATGGCAGGATTGGAGGGAAACTAAAAGCTAACTGGAATCACTTGATTGGAACACTGCAGCCTCTGTAAACATCAGGCCTGGTCTAACGGTCGAACGTCACTAATACAAAGCACGTACAGTCCACCCAGATTTCCTCATGGTATAAGTAGCCACATTTTAATTGGAGTTAAGTGAGGTTGACATGTATTTCCAGTGTATGTAGAAATACATGTAGATTTAAGACTTCTTCAGTGCACATGGCTGCTGCCTTAATGCCCAGACAGTCTTACTACTGTAGCCGGAGTTCTGAAGCTGGAATATGCAACACATTTTTGACAGTATTAGACAAAAGAAATTCATAATAACCTTTAAGCATGTTGTAATTGGAGTGATCTGAGAGTGAAGTGGACTCCTGGACTCTCAGGATTTAGAAAATATAGCTTGGAATGGGAGACTTCACCAATTGCAGGTGTTTCCTCAGATCGCATCATAGCTGTGTAGACAGAGTCTGTGCAGTGGTGCGTGGGTTAAGCAGAGGACTTTAACTTGGGAGTGTGAGGTGTTTCAGTGGATTTAGGGCACTGTGGCAATGGGGCTATTCCTTCTTAAATAAATTATGTAATTATTTTTCCCCTGCAAAGAAGTTATTTGCCAAGTACTTTGTGACTGAACAAATAAAGGATCAAACTAATTAGCTCCACCATCCTGGACAGTAGCTGGAGTGGCCCTCCAGATGAGGACAATGACTATCGTTGCCATTTGCAGTGCAGTATGGTGGAGTGCAGTTTGGGACAAGACACTGAAGCAGCTGAATGATAGAGAAGACCACCAGGGCACTGACTTGCTGGAACTGAACTTTTAAAAACTTTAAAAAGAAGTGAAATTTAAAAATGCTAAAATTAGTTGCCAAATAATCCTGGGTGACTCGCCCATGTAGAGTCTGTGCGAACAACACCGGTGTTGAAGACTATAATACTCTGCATACTCATGTGCTCTGAGTTAAAGACCTACAAAGCAGGATCTCCTTTGGTATGCCTAAATGATGACTGTGATGAACAAGCATGCGTGCAAACACATCCTGAGGCACATAGCCCTCGTCTGAGTGCAATGCAGCCTAAACAGGACGAAGCATCTAGGGAGTTTCCATGCACTTAAAGGTAGCATGCCTTTAGCTTAGTGTTTGTTTTTGTTAGATGCATTGCTCTCTATAGCAGGCAGGGTGATCGGGCTTGATTTTACTCTATACAATGAGGAATTTCCTGAATAAGTACACACTGCACACAAAACATTTCACCCAAGTTAAACAGACCCAGTCCTCCCACTAGTGAAATCTTACCAGAATCCAACTGCATCTGTGCAGCTGTGTCAATTCTCATAACTAACTTGCATGCAGTTGGGTCACTGACCAAACGTGCAAAGTTGGTGCAAAAATATAAATGCAAAGCATAAAACCCACAAAAGGGAAAAACAAAACAAACCATGACAGAGAGGAACCTCGCCTTCAGGTTTTAGGTGAAGGGGGAGGCAAGAGGTTTTATTTTTTATTTTTTATTTTTTTAAGGCTGATCCAAAGTCAATTAAACCTAAACACATCCATGTGTTTGTTTCATAACTGATGAAGTCCAGCATGTGTAGCTTACCTTCTGTTCCTGTTTCAGTTACCTTCTATTTTGTGTTTGTGACATCGTGCCTCCAATAAAAACTGGCCCGTCTGCTGAACGAGACGTCCTGATCAAACAAATATTTAACCGTCTGCGTTTCTAGGGCTTGGCTACTGTTTCTAGTTTGAATGTTTTTCTGTAGGCACAAGTGAAACTTGAAAGTGGGCTGTATTGACTGATATGCTGCATATTACTATAAGTGTTCTGACACCCCGCACTGCCACACTGCCCTCTGCTGACGCCTGTGGTCTGCCCCCTTCACTCCCTGCTGCTATGCAGTAAAACATCCTCCTGTTCACAGCTTCGCTCTCTTCCTTGTACAAACAGCTCTTGTCGGAGCCTCATTAAAACACTCTGGTTGCAAAGTCGTAAAAGAAAAGCATCACACTGGTCTCGTTGTCACCAGTGTGTCATCTCGCTCCAGAAATAGTTACCATCACGTACATATTTGCAGTCCTGCAAATCCCACTGAAGTGACTGAACAGACTGCCACGCTGCGCTGAAGAGACAACAGTGTGGGTACACAACTTGTAATTCCTGATGACCCATTGACCAGTATGACACTGCTTGTTTTCCAGTGTTTGATTTGAAAATAGATCAGTCATGGTGGAAGCGTCAAAGACATCAGACCCGGGTCTCATTGAAGGAGCTGACATTTATTAGCCGTTCTGAAATTAGATGCATTCAAGAGCAGATTTTATTGTTGTTCTTGTTCTTGTTTTTGTTTACAACATTTTATTTAGTTATTCACCCTGATGTGGTTGCAGTGACAGATGGGGTAATATTGCACGGAGGGTATGGACTGTGTATGTAGACTGGATTCATCTGGTAACTTAGGTAATGTGAGGTAAATGCACGAGACCTGTTGATGCGTGTGTTCCAATTATTCAAAATAAACACTGAGACCAATGCAAATTCCAGGAGTTTGCTGGGAGTAATGGCAAAACAGGAGGGCGTTGGAGTGTTGGCACTTACGCTCTCCTTATTGATCAAATTCTGGGTAACAAGTGTGCAGAAAAAAGCTCCCTGTAACCAGTAGTCGTAGTGTCGTCTCCCTCCAGGAGCTTAAAAACTCTGGTTCAAGTGTGGGGGTTCTAACACCACCCTGAGGGGTTTTTCATCTTTAAGTTTTTCCTGTTCTGCCCAGTAAGGTTTCCTCCTCCCCTCCCAGAGGCTGGTTCCCACCTGGCTCCTGCACATGGTTACCTGTTCACATGATCACCTCTCAGCTCCTGTTTCTCGTTTCTGCCATTTGATCCCTCTCACCTGCTCCTCAATGAGCCAACGCCCACTCTCTGTTTATTTTCTCTGTTTATGTTCTCCTCCCATTTCACTCGCCATCAGGTGGGGAACTTCCAATCAGAATTTTGGAAAGTACCGGCGAGCCCGTCATTGCGCTGCCAGCAAAAGACGAGCCAAATTTTTGGGGTATAAATGCCTTTTAACCCCTGCCAAACGAAACGCATCGCTAGTTATCAGGAAATGTCTGTCATTGAGGAAACCAGTGGAGCTGAACACAAGCTTAAACACAGAGCTTTCTCTCGGGATGTTTGTTTTTACCCTTATGTCAGACAAAATCCTCATAATACACATGAAAGAAGATTTGGCGCTATCTGATTTATTTCATATTTATGCAACGGTTCGGAAGCTGTAGCGTAAGCAGGTTTTTTAAAATCTTTAATCCACAGTGGAGGAGGAAGAGCTTAGAAATTGTTTGGATTTTTCAGTTTAGTAAACGAATCATTGGTGATTGAAACACAAAAGTTGTTTTCAGCAGAAGATGCTGCTGATGGCTTGAGGTTTAATTTGAATTAAGGTCGAGGCTCCAAGCTTGCGGACGTGAGGGCACTCTATGTTCAGAAAAACAACCCGAAGAATAACTTTATACAAATTCCTTTTCCAGAATGCTTTAGTCTGCAAGTTCCTGAAGGCTGTTCCTCCCTGTCCGAGCAGTTGATGGGACTGTTGACAGGGTGGACAGTGGATCCTCTGTGGGCAGTACAATCCGGGTCTGATTGAGGGGTTAATAACTGCATAGTTCTGTCCTGTTACTCTTGCTGCTCCTTGCCAGCTTGTCTTGTCTGTCCATCTGAGCAGCAGATGACACGCACACAGTGCGGCTGGCGGAGGAATGTTTCTGAACGCTCGCCTCGCCAACAACCGGGCTCTTGTGAAAGCACTTGGCACGGCCACAGCCGCAGCACTCTTCCCAGCTCTGCGAACGAAAGCCACTTTGTTTGGCTGCCGTTGCCATGGTGTGGAGGAATTTTTTATTTTTTTTTTGGGAGAATATAAGGATGGATTTTAATCCCCCCCCCCTTTTTTAAACCAGTTGTTTAGATGCTGCCCTCTTTTGCACATAAAGGATGTTTCATGTTGAATTTATGGTTGGGCAGAGAGGAATGTCAACAACACTTGAGAAACACAACTGAAATCGTTTGTAGGACTTTTGACCAAAACAATGAACTAATTTATCTATTAGGTGTTTGTTGGAGTCATTTACTTATCTTGTGTGTCAATTTTTGTGCCACAAAAACACTAATCTGCTTATCTTTTGTTTTGTATCACCACACACGGTTTTTCCTTTCTCATAATGTGCCGTTGTGGGGGTATAGTTAAATTAAAGAGTCTGTGTTACCTTATTTTACAGAAGTTTCTGCATTTTCCTGTAATTTGATAATAATAACAAAAACTGGTTGGAAAATATTTTTATTACCGTCCTTCAGGGAAGGTTAACACTTCCTTGAAGAGAGGCAGTATTATTTTTGGGATTGCTGCCAGACCTTTGACCTTGTTTCAAGTTTGCTGTTGATATAATCAGTAGAATTAATCAATAAGGAAAGGAATCATTAATTGCGCCCTGTAATCATAACTAAATTGTGGATATGCCTGAGGCTGCATGTGGACCATCATCAGCTCTTAATTTTATGTGAGATCGCATTGCTCTTACTACTCCTGGTCTAAAAAGGAACATTAATAAAGCTGAAACAACTAGTACATCAGTTAATCCAGGGACTGAAATCATGAGATTTTTTTGATCATTAATTCTCAAATGCTATCATCCTGCTGCTTGTGCATTGAGCCTGATTGAAAGAGTTATTCTGACTAATGTTGTTTAATGTGTGTTTACAGCCTTTCTTCAGACTACTGAACCTCCGGAAACTCGGCCTGAGCGACAATGAGATCCAGAGACTCCCGCCTGAGGTGGCTAACTTCATGCAACTGGTGGAACTGGACATCTCCAGGAACGGTACAAGCTCACTGCGAACCATCTGTCATAACTCTCATAAAACCACCCTTTGACACATTTTTTTTAAAAGTATGTCCTCATATGGGGATAGTGACTTTAGTTTACAGCATAAAACAATAAAGTCACCACTGTTTAGCAAAGTATAGAAAACATTATGAAGTAAAAGGACTCAGGAGGACATAACCAGTGTCTTGATCGCCCAGGACCAGTAAGAACTGCATATTGGGCAAGTTCATTGGCCAACTTTGTAATGAAGTTTCCACCAGTGACAGTTGTGTTCACCCGTGAAACCCCTCTCTAACAAACATTTATCTTTTTATGCTGCCACCCACTTATTTTCACATTAAATGAAGTGACTTTGACTTAAAAGGTCCAAATCTGATGGTTTTAAACAACTAAACTCATCTTCATATCAATGGGACTGACAGTTTTTACCCGTCACTGAATGTAGCTTCCAGAGTATGACACGATGTGTGCTCTTTATACATGCAGAAAGTACTGATGCAGGGGTCACATTGGCTTCAGTTAAGTTAAGCTTTATGTTATAAAATTGGGGTCAGGGTGTATGAGATTAGTGAAATAAAGCGGTTAGTCTTATTGGGGTTGAAAGACAACATGAAGCCAACGCTGTTCATGGCCAGACAGCACAAGTGCTTCATTCGCAACGGTGACTAAAAATCGATGCATGACTACGGTAAAACGTACCACAAGTATGTGTAGAAATAAAAAGAATACAAGGTTAAAGCCCAGAAACATCTATTTTTCATATCAGCGGTCCAGCCTCGTGCCGAAGCCTCGTTTCTCTGACACACACAATGAGCTGTGAGGAGCTGCCTCTGTGCCTGAGACGGCGAACCCAGGTGAAGTCAAAGAAAACACTTTTCTAGACTTCACAACAGCAGCCCTTGTTACTCTAATCACAATAATCATAATAAAACCAGTGAGGGTAAAAAGCCAGTAGTAGCACTTTATCAAATCACCTGTTCCACAAGGTTAGACATGAAGCTTCAGCTTCTCCCATAAACCATCACTTTATTTAACACCATGATGAAGATTTTAGAAATGAAACCTGCCTGTATGCAGATTAATTGCTGGAGTAGTTTTCTATGATCTTTATATTTGCATTTTACATCTTTCGTTGTCACTGCAATACCTGCAGCATGCAGTGGAAACAAATTTTTGCACCCCAGTGTAAGGAGAGCATGGTCAGATCAGTTAAATATTAGCTAGCCCTCTGTGCCAGATTCAGATAGCCATCTGTAAATGTACGCCTAAATGACAAAACCATCCAAATCAAACTGATGATTCTGCCCTCGGTCAGAAAGGTAAGGTGAAACCCACGTCTGAGTTTGCCCAGCGATATTATTTTCTGCTGTAATGCGCACAAATATCTTGCCCTTTCCACGTCCTTGAATACTTCACATACACAAACGCCGTGGTAGTGGCAGAAAGGTCTCTGTGTTAGATAGGAGACATCTGCCCTGCTACACACTGCATCAAGTGCTGGGGGAGGCAGTGTGCAGTGGCCTGTGAGGGCCTTTCCCATCTGTCTGCCTGTCTGCTTCCCCACTCCTGCTGCAGGACAGTGCTGAGCCAGATAAATGTGATTGGCTGCTTGGCTCTGTAGGGATTTCTGAGTGTGCACCTGCAGCATCCAGTAGTGAAAATACACTTTGCAATGATGCCACTAGGTCATATTTCCTCCCCTGCCTTTTTATATGTGCACTAGACTAAGCAACCAAGAGTAAAGTAAACATTTAAGCTGTTTGGCACTGTACAAACTATTTTGCTACCTCTTAATATCAAGGTAAGGTGGCGTCGTTGACCTGCCTTCTGGATAGGACTAATTTCAGCAGGGCTGTGACGTACTCTCAGGGTGCCAGGCAACTACAGTGCCCAGGAGATGAGACTTTCTGCTCGTCCCATGTAAAGTTTTAATCATTGGCCCCAAAATTAATATGATTATATACTTCTAACTGAGTTTATAATATCACAGCATAGTTATTAGTAGACTTATATTTTAGCTTACGACAACAAATCTGCAAAAGGTTTAGTAACTGAAACCTTAAAACTAGAGCTGGGCGATAGAACGATAACGATATGTATCGCGATATATCGCGATAGAACCAATCACAGCCGCAGCGTCACGTAGCGTGACTTGTTACGTACAGCACAAGTGCCAAGCCGCACGTGTGTTTGTTTGGGAAGCAGCCAGCGGGTAATGGAGCCAGCGCGTAATGGAGGAAATGAGTGTGCCGACTAGAAAAATCAACCGAGCGTGACCGAAGAGAAAACAGATGATGGTTCCAACGCCGGAGAGATTGTCGAACGGAAGAGCCATAGAAGTTCCGTAGTGTGAAGGTATTTCGGCTATTTCAAGTCTGACAAAAACAGAGTAGCGTGCACTGTAAATTGTGCCGAAAGCAAGTCTGGAAATACAATAAACTGGTGCATGCGTCACACTGTGCGCCACGTTATTGTTTCGGTGAAATGAATTTCTACAATACTGTTACTGTTAATTCTACTCTCTGCAGTGTTTAAATGCTTACATATACACACAGTTACTGTCCCTCCACACATACGACCCGGTTCTGCTTCTATGCCCCAGCTTTGTTTACTTTTTCCCACCGAGGCTTCTAGACTTCTGATTGGCCAACATTTCGGCACGGTTAGGAATCTAGCGCCACCTGCTGCTTTGGCATGTTCATAGCAGCGTTTTCCTTCATTTCTGCCTTTATGTGTGGACGGGATTATTTTTTAAAACGAAAACGGAAAATCTCCGTTTTCAAAAATACCCGTGTACGTGTGGACGTAGCCTCAGTCTCTGACTGGAAGCGCTAATTCGTCATTCGGCTTTTGTCAGACTAAAGTAACTGTTAAAACTGTTTGAAAAGCTCAGCTATACAACAAGGAGAGATTGAGAATTTCCTTTTAGTTCTCAGTTTATTTGATATTGACAAAAGTTAGTCAGTTTTGTCTGTTCTTCTGTAAAACAAACTAAGATTTATTTTTAGAATTAATATTTTGTTTCTAAGTGGAATTGACAATTTAGTCTGTTTCGTTTGTTCTATTTTGAAACTTAAACGCTTTAGCGGCTGCCTTTTGTGTAGTTTGCAATATTTGCCTTTATTTATCTGAAAAAGTCTCATGTTCCTTAAGTACATCTACCCTGTTGAACTTATTATGGGAAATAAATATTTAAATAAAAACAAGCTGCTGATTATTTCACATTTTACTTGTGAGCAACGGCACATTTAAATCTTACAAATATAGTTATTTGGCTTATATCGTGATAGATATCGTTATCGCCTGAAATGAAAAAAACATATCGTGATATGAAAAAATCTCATATCGCCCAGCTCTACTTAAAACAACTATTGATGGAGTCTTGCTGCAGGTATCGACAGAGGTGGTCAGCTGTGTAAGACCTCGGGTGGATGGGAGCAGGTGGATGGGAGCAGGTGAACGGCTCGCTTTCATTCACATTTAAACTGTGAAGAGTCTGTTTGATGACTCATAACTGAATAGCCAGTTTGCTGCACACGTCGACTCCGAAGGTGGACATGCTCTGTGTTGGTATGAAACATGTCATGCTTTTTGGCATCTGTTGAACATAGTATTTACACGAAGAAGCATTGTTTTAATCATAAAACTACTATTATTTACTCATTTTTTTTCATTTTTTGCCTAATCCCTTAGATCTATAATACCTTAGGTCTATATACAGCAATAGAAGCGTGCACACCATCTGGCTGCAACTTTATTTTATATAATTTTGTCTGTCTTTAATTCCTTCTTTATCTTTAGCCATGAATTTTACTAGAGAGACGGGCTGCAATCAAGTCCCACCTACCCACCCACACCCCAGGGGAAAAAGTTTGTGGCTTTCCACTGACTGTATTGTACTAAACATAGGCTACTAAAATAATCCTCTGACTTAATGTTTTCAGTCAGCTTAAGGCGTTTTGTTAGTGTTTCAGCCCATAGTTGCATGTTGATTGTTTTCCCTTGTTGGGGGTGTGGTTTTCATAGTATTACACAATGCTCTCTGTCTTTATACTCAGGAAATGTAATGCAGTTAGATTCAGATGTATGTATCAAATGTAACTGATGTGGCCATGCACAGTCAGTTGCCTTCTTCAGAGCTGGTGTGTTTGGACAGATAAAATGAAAGAAAGAGTCAGTCTGCGATTAAATGGGACCAACTCGGCAGTTACATGTAAATTGTTCAATATGGCGAGTAAGTGTAATAAACTGGTGAAAACTGCAAATCTGTTGCTCTCTGCACACACAAAAACTCATAGTTACGTCTTACAGTCTTGCCAGAATCTCATAGGTTTGAAACTAATTCAAAAAAGGCACTCGGCAGTCTTGTTTTTATATAGGAATATAATAAGAATACACCAGTTTCAATCAGCTGACCAAAGTCTCAATCACACAGAGATGTCCCAGACAAGTTGCACTGATTGGCGGAGACTGGCTCGGATTGATTACACCACGCTGCTGACCTGTCTGCGTTTATGAATTAGACAAAAATCATTTGCAAACCCTCAGCAATCTATGAGTGATTGCAGTTAGTCTGAAGACGATCGCAAACACCTGTGTATCAAAAGTGTTCGCCCAGAATCTGCTCGTGGGTGTCGCACACTCAACTTGTGGGCAACCAGTTGGTCACCGCAACTCCTTAGACACAATCTCAAACGTTAAATGCAGTCTTTGGACAACCACAGATTTTTACCCTAGCCACAAAGAGGTCTTTTAGTGTGACTGAACCATAACTGATATGGTATTGTGTGCTCACCTTAGTTTTAATTTATGTTCATTTGGTTATTTTTGCCACCATAAGAAGTGTTTGTGATTTTCTTGAGACTGAGATCTCTGTGTAAACATAAGTCACTTGCTTTGAAAAGGTGTTTCCTTTGACAAGTGCTTATTATATCAAAATCATAAAAACTTTAATAAAAGAATAAAGGCTAAATATTAAGCAATAAAACATGACTAAAAACTGAAACAAGCAAATGTAGTTTTGAAACCTAATGAAACTAAATTGAATTGAAAAAAGGAACATGAAAACAAAATGCTAATGTAAATATTAAAATTATACCACACTATTAGAACTGGCACTGATATCAGCCCTGTTGAATGAGCTGGTTAAATTAATTTTGTACTAAATTTTCAAAGCTCATGCGATGAAGAGCTGCAAGATTTTGAAAAAGGATAGATATTATTTCATAATGAATAATTATTTGGTTCCTGACTCTAAATGGTCATTAATAAGAACAAAAATCACGTGAATTAGCTGAAACACATATGTACATGTGTCTTTAATCACCACTATTGGCCTAGATCTTCACAATCAGTGCATCCCTGAGAAAATCAAGATGTACTGCTACACTTTGACCTCTGCAAAAAAAAAAAAAAAAAAAGTCTCATTTTTCTCTCATTTTCTTTTCTCGGACTTCTCTGCTCTTTGGCATCTGGTTGTGGTTATGAGGAACTTTTTAAAATCATTCGCTCTATAGCATCAGCTCGTTTCACGATCCACATCTGTGCATCCACAACGCTGACTCCTCCTCCTTCTTCTCTTTTTCTCCTGCAGATATTTCTGAGATCCCAGAGAGCATTAAGTTTTGCAGGGCCTTGGAGATTGCAGACTTCAGTGGAAACCCCCTCTCCAGGTAAGTGCATTTCAACAGCCCATCATTTTTTATGATCAGTGTGGGGAAAATATAAGAACGGGGTATTCCCAGATACAGTAACGAGAGCAGAGTTGTGGGGGCAACACTGTTTTGACAGACGAAATGAAGCGCGAGTGTCATTTTCTTTGCTCTAATTACTTTGCTAAGTGTGCAGTGAACTGAACTTTTAAATATTGTAGTTGTTCGTGTGTGTGCATGTAAACAGTATATCGAGTTTGTGGAGTGTGACCCTCATTTCACTGCTAAGTAAGGATTAGGAACAGTAAATGAACACATGTCTGGAGCTGATCATTGTTTTGCGTGCTTACTACCGCTTGGCTTAACCAGGATACCAGTTAATTCCCATTATAGCCCCTTTCACCTTCATCACCTTCTTACCCCCTGTCATCAATATCTCTCCGCTCCTACTATGGAAAAGTGATTGAACAGCTGGCAGAAACTTTGATCCTGATTTCTTTAACAGATGTGGAGGGCTAGTAGTCAGTGTGTGAGTTGGCTGTTGCCATTAAAATCTAACAGACACCATTTTCCTCTTTCTCTCTGCCTCAGATTGCCGGATGGTTTCACTCAACTCCGAGCGCTCGCTCACCTGGCCCTCAATGATGTGTCATTACAGATGTTGCCCAACGACATTGGAAAGTATGTACACGCTCATTATGGCTCATAGAAGACAATCTGATAAGTTAAAAGGATTGTTTTTGTTTATTTTTTCAGTTTTTCCTCTTGGTTAGATTAAGAAAAAAATAAAAGCAACACTGACGCAAGTGGGAGCATTGGCTATCTTTTATCTCATTGTAAATGAAAAACCTTGCTCCTGGTCTGGGACGTCGTGAAAGGCCCCTTTGTCCTCTTTCCAGCACTGTGCCGATGCCGGTGCCTAATCTAGAGCCAGGTTCATTCCTTTTTTTACTGAAGAACAACCGGTGCCAACAAGCTGGTAGTTGGCAAAGCACAAAAAAACTCATGAATGGAAAGTTGGAACCACAGATCAGGGTATTTCCTGGCTTAAAATTGGCTTTTGGGAATGAGGGGTGGCTGTGAATGTATGCATGATTGGTTGCGCCAATAGTTGACAGTGAGTGCTGTGTTACTGTACTTCATGTAAGTGCGCATTTTTCTGCCATTGCTGGTTATTAGATGAAGAAAAATTAATTTTATGCAAAAAAAAAATGAAACCGAACTTAAAAGATCACAATAGTTATAGTATTATTACAAGCCTGGAGAGACTAAACTAAATTGAAACCAAAGCCAAATATTCTTGTGTTCAGGATGAACCGGGGCCATGTCAGTGGCAACAGGAAGGGTTCCCCAAGAAATGACTGAAGCCTGAAGGATCTGTTCACAATTACTTTCTTACAATATTACCCCAAATTTTGCTGTATCACATTTAGTTCTCAGACCTGCTGCAATGTGGGACCAGTTCTCAGAAGTCAGGCCGAACTGGCTTCGCACAGGCAGAGAAAGTGTTTCCATGTTGGAAAATGACAATCCCACGAGGGGCCAGACATGTACACTTTACTGACACGCTTTAATTTGACGTTAAATACAGCGCATTCTTACTATGATCCATTTAGGCCCTAAGGCGACCAAACAGTTTTACTGACTAAAATGACAGAGAGGTTAATTTATTATACATGAATACTCTTTGAGCATAAACCATCCACCTCAAGGCTTCTGCAGTTATAAATCTTGTTAAAGCAATGCTAGCCATGGTTCACTGCAAAACATTACAGTGGTAGTAATTAGAATTGGGACAATTGGGTAACGAGATGAAGAACAAAACACTGTAAAAAGTTGTAGGAAAAGTAGACTCGGACATTTTTATCATTAAAATATTGCCTATATTCTACCGTAAAGCCAGCTTAATGATCCATTTCTAAACAAAAGAAGGAGGAAAGAAATCCTGATGTTTCAGCAAAGTAATGAGTCTTCATATCTTTTATATTTGGACTTGCACAGTTTTTTTTTTTTTTTTTTAAGATTTGAGGCGCCTCACACATCTCTACTGATATCTGTCTTTGGCATCAGATTTCCTTATTTTGTGCCAAAAGCAGAGGGTGCAGCAGTCGCTGTGCACACTTTAGTGACAATTCACAGGCGTAAGATTGAGAACCTAAGTGCTTAAAGGTTGCAAAAACTGTAACCTGTGGCCACTGAGATTTACAGATGTGCATGAATAAAGCGAGCGTGCAGGTTCTCGAGGAGTACCGATGTGCTCTGAGGAGGCTGCGGGCCACTGCTGTTCTCAGACAGATGGAAGAGTCCCTCACCACGCCTGGCAGCCCAGACGAACAGACCCGCCATCTGACTAACCAGCCTGCCTCTCCTCTCCCTTCTTTTCCTCCCCCATCCTTTATTCTCTTCACCTGCCAACTCCTGCCCCTCATATTTTTTGTTTCTCTTCATTTATGTGCCTCGTGTTCTCTGTCATTCCTGCTTTTGTAGTTTGGCCAACCTGGTGACGTTGGAGCTCAGGGAGAACCTGTTGAAGTCTCTGCCCACGTAAGTTTTTCATCTCTGCTCATACCACACATACATATTTCACTCTCCGCATTTTTCATTGGGGTGTTTTGTCACTGCTACTTTTACCTGTCAATTACTGTAGACGTTTCGGGAAAGGCACACACCACGAGTTACTTGTAACAGCAGGTTTATGAACGTACATCACTACATGTGAATGAATGGTATGCTGTTACCAGTTGGAGCCGGAGCTCTTTGTTCTTTGAGTGCACATATTTGTGTGACGTAACCGGTTGTGCTTTGATACAGGTCGCTCTCTTTCCTGGTGAAACTGGAACAGCTGGACCTGGGCAGCAATGAACTGGAAGTTTTGGTAAGTCAGCGTCTCATCCCCTTAAATGATCATCATCGTGCTCAGACAACACCCTTGATTGTGTCTTAAAATAATATTTTTCATTTTCGCACAACCAGTAGACCAGACATACACACACGCACACACTCTCAAATTGACACGTATCACAAATATCCCTCTCACAGTCCCACCACAGTAATTATGATCCAGACCACATGTTTACTTCACCAAACGCGGCCCAGCCAGTCTGAAAGAAGTGAAGCCCTGCCTGCACTACCCCAGAGTGAGTGCCGGTTTTAGCCCGGGAACACCCACCTGTCTGTGTAGGACAGAGCAAACAATGTCTCATGTCCTGACGAGGGCGGAGGCTGAACAAACAGTTGACATCATGATGAAACCTTGCCTGCATGCCTGTCATAGACCATCGCTCAGCCAGCTTAGATGCTAATTAATTATTTCATATTTTAAATTTGAGCTCATTTCAAGATCCTTCAGTTGACTTTTTTTCCTAAAATCAGAATCTGATTTACCAACATTAGATTAAGAAATCTGTGTCAGACTAGAAGTCTCTGAAAGTCCTGAAGTTTCTGTTTCAGTACACTAATACACGGGAAAGATCATATGCATATTTAAAGGAGAGCTTTTGTGCTGATTCTTGTACTCACCTGTCATACTTGAATGGTTCAATCCGTATTTATCTTATGTTGGATTTTTGTGCAGCCCCTGTGCATCTATGAGATCTGAGGTTTACTTGTACATTTACTGACCTCATTATTACCATTGTAAAATTACATACTTGATATAAACCAAGGAACAGCATAATAGGGTCACCTTTAATTTTTATTTATCTTCTGTTTCAAAGTTTGAATTGTCCTCTACAGGTTTGTGGGGATTGTTGCCTGAAGTATCAAAGGCATATTTTTCCAACTCGGGAAAAGTGTAGAGTTGGAGATTTGAAGTAATTTTACTGGTGTAGCTGGTGAAAACAGAAGTAAAGGCAAAGCTGAAGCAGTACTTTAGCTAATTGAGCCTACCGGTTAAATACCCTCAACTATATCCAAGGGCTGTGGGTGGATTCCTCTGAAGGGTTTCTGGGCTTACCCTTAGGGATAAGTCTTTAGGAGAGACTCGGAGTAGAGCCTTTACTCTTCTGTATCCAAAGCAGCCAGTTGAGGTGTTACAAACATCTGACTGGGATGTCTTCTGGAAGTTGATAAGGCACTTTTGACTGGGAGGAGACCAGATTATGCTTCTTAGCTGTCTTGGGAACACCACACAATTCCCCAGGGAGAACTGGAGGAGGTGCCTGGCGAGAGGGAGGTTTATGGGAATGTTTTTTATACGATTGCCCATGTGACGTGGACAACACGGGACAACAGAACTTCTTGAGCTAGTGAACTTTTTTGACAACCTGCCAGATGGCCAGGACTCAAGTGAAGTGCAAAAATGATCAAATAAAACAAAAGTGATGAGTGACAAGAAGAAGACGGCACTGTTGGTGAGGCGAGGGTGTGTGTGTGTGTGTGTGTGTGTGTGTGTGTGTGTGTGTGTGTGTGTGTGTGTGTGTGTGTGTGTGTGTGTGTGTGTGTGTCAGCTGCCAGAGAAGAGAGATGGTAAGAAAGCACACCTGGTACTGATGTGTCAGAAAAGTCAAACTGGGAGTCGTGCTAGTCAGCGCTGATTTCAGCTTCAAGCATCTGAAGCGGTCTGTGGTATAACTGAGGCTGACATCAGATCTTTCTGTAACAGTCATCCACAGATGTCACATGATTTTTCTTTTCCAAATTCTCAGCCCCTCTAACAGATTTCAAATGAAGCACGATCTGCACAACGTGCCGTTTTAACACAAATTAGATTTTACATAAAAATATGGCCACTCACTCTCTTTTCTCCCCTACTTTCCTTTAGCCGGATACCCTCGGCGCTCTCCCCAACCTAAGGGAGCTGTGGCTGGACCGTAACCAATTGTCCTCATTACCACCAGTAAGTACAGCTTTTTCGTTTTTTTGTTTGTTTGTTTAAATGTCCTGATTTTCATGAAGTTCCAAACTGTTGCGTTCATGCAGAATTTACTCCCACTAGCAGTTTTCTTCTTTTTGTGTTTGCTGGATTGTATTGTGTCTCTATAGCTCACTGTAAGTGGTAATTTATGTGTTTGTGTGTGTGTGTGTGTGTGTAGGAGCTGGGAAACCTTCGTAGGTTGGTGTGTCTGGATGTGTCGGAGAATCGTCTGGAGGAGCTCCCGTCAGAGCTGAATGGCCTCCTGGCTCTCACAGACCTGCTGCTCACACAGAACCTGCTGGAGGTCGTCCCGGACAGCATAGGTGAGAAACACCAGGGGAAGGGACAGGCTTGTTTTCTGTGTTGGTGTTGGTGTTTATTACCTTTGTTTTGTAACTAACTCAGTAATTCAATAATAATTCAATAATGTTCTTCCTGTAAACTGTGTGTTATCTTGTCAGTGAAAGTTTTTGCACCTAATCATGAAGCCATATTAAGTATACACTGGGATATGGCTCTAGTGTGATCTTAAACAAGAACAGCACTGCCCCCTACTGGAAAAATAATGCCAATGAAGCACAGATATGTGTTTAATTGCAAGGACTAATTAGATTAACATATTTTACAGTATGTTGTCCGTGAGTCTTGCAAACTCACGTCTACATATTGCAGCTTAGATGGTGCATCATAAATAAGCTGTAATGTGGGCTAAGTCTGTGCTTCTGCTGTTCCTTCTTCTTTGCCCTTGCTGTGGAAAGAATACAAATAATTTCTTAGTAGTGAAGTAAAACAGATTTTAAGAATCGTGAGAACTGCCCACTGCAGCCTCTGTCTTTGTTTTTCATTTACGCTTTTCTGCATAAAACTCTTGCTCAAAATCACACACATCCACACACAGATATATTAAGAAACACGTATGTGATCTGAATGAAAAATAGTGCAGCCCAGTAGTGAAGTGTACAATGTTGTGTATTGCTAAATGTTACCGTGATTTGTCTGCAGGGTCTCTGAAACAGCTGTCCATCCTGAAGGTGGACCAGAACAGACTGACCCATCTGACTGATTCAATAGGCGAGTGTGAAAACCTCACAGAACTTGTCCTGACGGAGAACCTGCTACAGGTAGGGACGCACAGTATAAACTGCTTCCTGCAGCCCTGCATTTGATCTATTAGGGGTTCATGCACACCCATTAATAACTAAGTCCCATTAACAATAATTATGTTGAATCACTGATTCCATTAATGGCTTTCGTCTCCCTCCCTTTCGCTTTCAAAGTCGCTTCCTCGCTCGCTGGGCAAGCTGAAGAAGCTGACCAACCTGAATGTAGACCGCAACCGGCTGGGCAGCGTGCCCAAAGAGCTCGGCGGCTGTGCCAGCCTCAACGTCCTCTCACTGAGAGACAATCGCCTGGGCAAACTGCCTGCTGAGCTTGCAGATGCCACGGAGCTGCATGTGCTGGATGTGGCTGGAAACAGGTACCCTTACTTAACACCGTAGACCGTTAATAATGCACAGCAGCTTTCACAGCAAAGGTTGAAGACCTGAAGAGAATGTCTTTGCCAAAATAGATAAAACAAAGACGTTGCACCGACACTTTTGCCCTTGTAGTTCGTAATTTCATCACAGGTATGACTTTGTGCAAATTGTTTGTTACTAGAATGATCTGAAGCATAATTATCGCTGTCAAAGTGTTATTTCAGAGACTTTTATTCTTACATTCTCCTACAGTCTCTTTGCAAGTCAAAATAATCCCAGCTAGTCTTGTACTGGTGCGTGCTGCCCCCTCATTTCACTGTTTTAACGAGAGAGTGGCCTTACAGCAAGGGTTGTCAAACTGGGGTGGGGTGTGAACAACCGGTCACCAGGAGGTAATTTACTAATCAGAAGGTTGGTGGTTTGATCCCTGGCTGTTCAAGTCTGCATCCCAAAGTATCCTCGGGCAAGTTGCTTTCTGAATGCATGCGAGTAGGTGAATGAGGCATGTTGTGTGCTTAAGAGGAGTAGGAAAGTGCCATTTAACCATGACAGTGGTCCTGTAGACCACAGTATGTGAGGAAAAGTGCAAATGTCTCCCATGCCTGCTGCAGTCTCATTGGCTCTGACAGGCATGTTGAAAGAAATTCAGGTTTGTCTCACAAAGACGCCAGCCCAGCTGATGTGCTCTTCTGAGTGTACTGACAGGAAAGAAGGAAATAAATAATAGATCCACCTTAAAAATCTTAGAAATTTTAAGCTCATCTATCTGTCCTGACCTTACGTTTATCCAGATTACAAAACTTGCCTTTCGCCCTGACAAACCTCAACCTGAAGGCCATGTGGCTCGCAGAGAACCAGTCTCAGCCAATGCTCAAGTTCCAGACAGAGGACGATGAGCGAACAGGAGAGAAAGTGTTAACCTGCTATTTGCTACCCCAGCAGCCTTCCCCAAGCCTAGGTAAGCAACATGCTTTAAATAAGCATTTGAGTATTCAGACCTGTTAGACGCATGTATAGATGATGTTTATTTTAACTGGCACACTCTTTCTTCTGCCCTCTCTCTTTATCTGCAGAGAACCTGCTGCAGAACAGTGTAGATGGTAGCTGGACAGACAGCAACCTGAACAGAGTGTCGGTCATCCAGTTCCAGGAGGAGACCAAGGCTGAGGTGGATGAGGATGATGAGGCTGCTGCAGAGCGTAGAGTGAGTAAAAACTAAACAAAGCAAACCTGACCCATCAGCACAAAAGCTAAAAAAAAAGAATAATGTCGTGCTTAAAGGAAAATCAGATAAAATGCCTTTTTTTTTTCTTCTTCAGGGCCTTCAGCGCAGAGCCACACCACATCCCAGTGAGCTGAAGGAGATGAAGAAAGGGATTGAAGAGAGGAGGAATGAAGCCTACACATCCAGACAGGACGAGGATCAGTCCCTGGACCCACAGGTACATAACGTCAGAAATATGGTCACCACCAAATTAAAAAAAAAAAAAAAAATAAGCAAATAGCATTTCATTTCTTGCTGCTCAGCTCCAGTATTACAAACAACTAAACTCAAAATTTGCTCTAATACTGCCTGACTAGCTGCTGCTGTGGTACATGCTGATATAATAAAAATGATGTCATTGTTTTTAGGGAAAAAGGCTCAGTGACCTCTCCAATCAGAGCCATGACTCACAGGTGTCTAACAGCACGCTGTCGGCCACCTCCCACGAGGACAGACAAAATGTGACTGAGGCCTCTCACATGGAGAACCGTGTGGACGGCCCTTCCCCTCAGGATGAGGATGACCTTGATGAGATGGAGGTGGAGTACATTGAGGTAAATGGTGGATAGGTTTTCTCCTCATTTCATGGATTCAGTCTTTGTTTCTGTTACACTCTAAAATCCTCTCCCTTTCTTTTCTCCAGCCCACTGTGCACTTTGCAGAAGAACCCATCATCCGAGGTGGGGACGAGGACCACGAAGAGGACGGCGAGGACGGCGAGAGGAGTGACGAGGAAGACAAGAGGCCCATGGAGAAGCGTCTGATACGAAAGGACACGCCACACTACAAGAAGCACTTCAAAATCACCAAGCTGCCCAAACCCGAGGCTGTGGCCGCTCTGCTGCAGGGCTTCAGTCCCGACGCCCTCAACTCTTCTGCTCAGGCTGCCGAGGACGAGGAGGATGAGGAGGAAGAGCAGAGTGATGGCACTCCTCAGCACCGCCACAGAGTGGAGGAGGCAGAGGACAGCCGGCATCAGGTCAACTCCAGCCAAGTAAAGGTAAAAGAGAGATCCAAACACTGGCAGGGTGCAGTTCAGGAATGTAGAAAGTGTTATATATCATCACAGCAGGACATGCAGTACACACCAAGTCAGCATATTTTAGGATTTAAAACTTTACATATATATTTTTCCTTGTTTGTTGCCTCTTTGCAAACATTTGATATTGTATGCATGGAGAGCCTTTGCCACCTTGCAAGCTGCATTCACTTAAGATGGATGTGGCGTTGCATGCAGGGTCATTCCTGAGATGAAGCCGCCCTGCCCTTGTGCTATAAATCCAGGGTGATGCATTACATTCATCGCAAACTCACCAACAGCCTCATCTGGCCCCCTCAGATTTTGCCTCTCCTAGCCTGTTCCCCCACAGAAAGCATGCAGACATGTCGGCATAAATCAGCCACAGGCCATTGTGATCCCTTGTTTCCATACAAGACTGCATTCAGATCTTTGTCTAAACCTTTTTTTTTTTCTTTGTGGATAAATTCAGCCTTTCTTGCTCAACACTGGCGCGCCTTATCATCAGTTACCTGCTGATTTAATTGAATATTGACACTTGCACACTGCTTTTGTAACATTGTATGCTTGTAAAGTATGAATGAAACGAGTGAAGGATGCTCGGGAGCTGCTTATCAATGAATGTCCTTGTTGATCATTAGACTTATTAAATTGAGATCTGTTAATTTGTGTCACGCTAATTGTAGAAATCCTTTTTAACCTAATGATCAAACATCATCATGAATCTGTTTGGTGTGTGGGTATGGATGTGTGCGTGCGTGTGGGTGACTGAACTCGGACCAACCAGAACATGTACTGGCAGAGCTGGAACACAACATCGAATGAGCCTGGCTTGCGTCACATGGTCGTATTTTCTTTCACTGGATTTTTGTAGGGACTTTGTTCTTCTAGTAAATCAGTTTCTGTATCATTTCTTTTGTACTTTCTGTGAATCGTTTAGCTATGTTTATATTTTTTTTAGCTTGAAACTGACTTCTTCACCTAAATTTAAGTCTTGCTCCTGGAGGAAATTGCTCTTGATGGTGTGGAGGCTGGGCTTGTTGTGGTTTGGGAGCTTTTGCCTTCTTTTGTCCACTCTCTCTGCACTGTATTTTTTGCATTCTGGCTCAGCTCCTTGGTCTTGTCTTTCCACCTCTGCCTGTATTTTGCTTTTGGTGGCTGGGGAGTGAGTGTGGATTCGCTTCTGCTTCACAACCTGCAAGCAGACAGTGGCGTGTTGAGTGTCTGGTGTGTCTGGAGGTTTTTATATTTTTTTTGTTCTGTTTTGGTTTTTTTTGGGTGTGTCTGTCTGTGTGCATATTTTTATTTTGGCCTGACTAATCCGCATGCCTCTTGCTGGTTCCTGTCCTAACAGGGGGTGTCATTTGATCAAGTCAATAATCTGCTGATTGAACCTGCTCGAATTGAGGAGGAAGAGGTCTGTACCTACTCTTTCCCATCCACTCTTGTCTTTCCGTCCCTCACTCACCCATTCATTTGTCCACCCATACTCAGAAATGGAGAAAACTTCCCACAGAAATCCACGGTTAATCCGAGCCGATCACTAGGGAACCCCTCTAATCCCAGCTCATTCATAGGAGGGGCCAGTGTGGCAGAACCTGAATACAGGACTGAAACTGACACTATTTATTTCTTCCTTCTTCTTACTGGACAGCTGGAGTGTGGACACTTTAACCCTGTGATAGTAAACATGTAGTGAGAGTTTCATTCTCAGCATTTTGTGCTTTTTGGAGTCTAAAGCAGAGAGCCAGGCACTTGATAACATTTAACTTTTAATTTAATTTTTGGCCTTTTAAACGCAACATTTGTGGTTTTCCATTGATCCTTCCCTTCTGGGTTTTATAATAAACCAATCACAGGTCATACCTGAAAAACAGCATTTGTTTAATAAATTGCCTGAACTCAGTGAATGAATTAAGTTTTTTTTTCTTTGTAATCATAGTAAGATTGTTACTTCCACCTCAAAACAAGGTAGTCATCATTAACTGGTGATTAATTAACCCCGCCCCCTCAGTATTTGAACATACACACCAAAGAGGAAAAAATATATACCACCAGTTCCTCTGTTAAATAAACAGTGTGAGGAAAACACGGAGAGCAGGTTCTCAGCGAGGAGTCGGTATTCTTATCATTGCACGTGCTGCAGATTGATCAACCATATCTGATGTTT
Organism: Astatotilapia calliptera; assembly: GCF_964374335.1. Lineage (NCBI taxonomy): Eukaryota > Metazoa > Chordata > Actinopteri > Cichliformes > Cichlidae > Astatotilapia > Astatotilapia calliptera. The sequence goes on from NC_137430.1 coordinate 23,461,793, forward strand.
TTGCATATAGATTAAACATGTAGGTTAATTTCAGTGCATTTACAGCAGTTTTGCACAGCTTGCACATATTGCTATTTTGAAGGAAACTCTGGCCTTTCCAGTTATTGAGTAGTTGAATTCTCCTCTTCAGGCTGAACCAGATCTTTTTCTTTTCCTTCTATAAAAGGGTTAGTGCCATAAGGATTGAAGTTTGCAGATATTCAGTCAGTCCAGGTTCTGGCACACTCTGCCTCTCCCCTGCCTCTCCTCTGCTTCTGCTGCTTTGCTCCTTTTTCATCCCGTCCAGTGCCTTGTCACCCTGGAATGAATGGGCTGGTTACACTCTGATGAGGCAAACCCACTTTCCCAACTTCCTCCAGGTTTTAATCCAGCTTCCAAACAGGATAACCGGTGGATGGATGACAAAGTCGATTTTTGATTGTGTAAATCTGTAACACATGGCTGTTATTTCAAGTGCAAGAAAGAGCTTGTTTCAGATTTGCTTTTGTTTTTGTTTATTCCCTCCATCTACATTTTATTTTTTGCATGATTCACTGTATATCGGTACATTTAGTATGTTTAGTGTGGGTGATGAAAATTTGCAAGAAACATTTGTTCTCGCTCTTGTCACACTGAGCAACACTGGAGTCTCAAAGCAAGGACTCCACCTTTAGGGCACTTAAAACTGTTGTCTGTTACTTCCTTCCATCTGTACCTCATTTGTCTCCATTCCTCCCCTTTTTGCATGGCCTGCAAGTATGCATAATGTACACAAGTCTACACTCCAATTCATACATAATACACTTTGTTTTGGGAAAAATGTTGGTCTCACTGAGTCCAGCCGAAGCATTTTTACACAGTGTGTTAGAATTCATGTCCCATGTCAGTTCATTGGTTAATTGGTGGATGATTTGGGTCAAACTTTTTGTTCGTGCTTTAAATCAAATTCAGGCAAACACAAAGCCATCTGCCTCCCATTTAAACTGGCATAGGCCCATAAACTGACACTGAAGTCAGCGTTTATCCATCAGCAAAAACAAAGGGTGCAGCACTGATTGACGCCACCTTCTTGCTGAAAGAGGTTACCCACGACTTAAAATACAGGGTTCATCAAAAAGAATCATCCGATTTTAAAGTGCTTTAAACCTGCAGCTGTTCACCGATCAACTATCGAAACACGTACCGTGAGTAAGAGCACATTCGTGAGTTTCATGTGGTTGCCGGTAGGTAGCATAACAACAGCACTGACTCCAGACAATGCTCACTAAAGTATGGAAGGAGTTTGGCTATGTCATGGACATTTACCATGCGTCCGGAGGGAGGCACATTGAGCACTTGACACTGCAAGCTTTGCATAAAACTTTATATTCATGCATTTTAAAAATTTACCACATGGTTCTTTCTCTGTCCATTACTTAAAAAATCTAGCCTTTCAAAATCAGATAATTCTTTTTGATACACCCTGTATAAACCCAAACAAAACAAAGTAAATCGCCGTGGGCTCGTTTTCCTCTTAATCTGCCCTAAGATGAGTAGGCTTTTTATGGGTTTTCACTCCCAGTATTGTTGACTCCCCCGTCCTCAACTTGCAGCACACCCTCACCATCGTGCGACAAACAGGCGGCCTGGGCATCAGCATTGCTGGTGGAAAAGGATCCACGCCTTACAAAGGAGATGACGAGGTAGGGCTGGGTACCTGGGGTTTGTTTAGGTTTGGAAGTATTTGAGGTCACAGACTGACTGTGTTAATGTTTGGTTGCTTTTAGGGAATCTTCATCTCCAGAGTGTCTGAAGAGGGTCCTGCAGCCAGAGCTGGAGTTAAAGTGGGAGACAAACTGCTGGAGGTAAACATCTGCATGTCTGTGTGTGTGACAGGGAGGGTGACTAGAAGAGTGTTTTGTTTGTTTTGTTAAACAGAAAACAAACAATCTCCTTGTCTCAGGTAAATGGAGTGGACCTCCACGAAGCTGAGCATCACACAGCAGTGGAAGCTCTCCGCAGCTCCGGTGCTACAGTTTCCATGACAGTGCTGCGGGAGCGCATGGTGGAACCAGAGAACGCCATCACCACCACACCGCTTAGGCCCGAGGATGACTACTTCCCACGGGAGAGGCGGAGCAGCGGCCTTGCCTTTAACTTGGAGAACAGTCCAAGCGGGCCGAGGCAGCGGTTCTCCACCTGCCTCATCCGTAATGACAAGGGGCTGGGATTCAGCATCGCAGGGGGGAAAGGCTCCACGGCGTACCGCACAGGGGACACGGTGAGGAAAGAAAAGAAAAGAAATAAAAGAGCCTCAGCTGGCTCCTTTCGATGTGGAGGAGCCGCGGCTCGACTCTGAGCCCCTCCCAAATGACTGAACTCCTCACCCTATCACTAAGGGAAAGCCTATCCACCTTTTTCTCATCCTCTGAAGATCACTTCTTATATTGAGCTGTCAGATACACATCATAAAGTTCATAGTGCTGACATCAGAGGCAGAGAGGTGTCGGTTGTGACAGTACAGACATTAAATTCATTATGTGACAGATGAGGCAGAATTTATTCGCAAATGGAATAAAAATGTTGATATGTAGAAAAACAGGCTGCGGTTACGTTAATCTGTCTTTGTGGATTGACCATCATGTTGCCGTCTGCTTACAACCATTTATTGATCAACTGCTGTACGTGGAAAAGGCATCTGTCCGTCTATGGTGCACTTTTTGTTGTCATACTACAACCAGTTCTGAGCGGGTAAATGATTTAGCTGTTTCAAGTGTGTTTGCCGTGTATTTCTCTGTTGATATGCATGAATGCCAGCTAAATTATTGAGAACATAACTGATAGATTAATCCATACTTAGAATAATGGTTGTGGATTGTTCCCAACACCTGGTAAGCCCTGTCTGCATGTGAAGCGATTGATTTGCTTTGCTTCTGTAGCTGAAACTTGGGCACTACTGTAAGAGTCCAGGCCTCTTGTTGCCAAGGTGACCCTCTTATGTATTTACCATCCCATCATTTTCCACCCAGCAGCATCTTTTGCTCCCATATCAAACACCTCCCTCGTAGTTGACCTGCCCACTGAAATTATAGTTAAGTAAACCTTAAAAGTAAGAGTAATTTATATTTAACTGAGTTTTATTTAGCCTGATAGGAGACTATCAGATCACAGTGTCATGTCTGATGTTAAAATAAGCAGCACAAGGGACAGATGTTTGTCTGAGATCTGTATCATGTTGTAGTTCATTATGCAAGTTTGTGTAAACATCCAAGCAGAGCGTCCTCTGTTTGAATCAGTTAAATGGCATTACAGAAGTATTCCTGTCATTCATCTTTAGATGATTTAACACAATACTTCATTGAACTGACTCAGTTCTTTGAGGGAGTTGTTTGGTTCCTCAGATTGAGATGTGATGGCTGCTTTATTTTACTCGTGTGATGTATGCAACCTTCTGTCAATGTCCAAATCTGGGGAATGAAGAAGGGAATAGAGGAAAAAGACATTTTAAAAAAACATCCAAAACTGCAGACAGTGCCTCATACTATCAATAAAAGGGTTTTCAAAAAGTGTGGTTTGAAAGTTAGGAAGTGAAGTCACATGTTTGCAGTAACAGTCTCAGTCAGAGCGAATCTGTCTTTTAACGCCGTCTATTCTGGCCACAGCGCTTACAGTCATCTCCTGGGAGACGCCGATATGAATAGCCAGCCTTGACACTCGATAGGCCTGCTGTAATTTGGATATGTATATTTGGGCCAGCACACTGCTGCTCTGCAGCTCGAGCAGCTCCAGGAGCCCACAAAGAGGGAAGGAGTCATAAACATAAGGTTTAAGCGGGTCTGACTGTAAGTCTTTCCTCCCTTTCAAAAAGCCTTTTGAAGTGGATGCAGTGACTCACCTGGTGGATGTGAATTGGTGCACTAGACTTTGCACATGCATTTGTTTACACATTCTGTTCATGTGGGACAGGCTAGCAGCTAGGCTGGGTTTTTATTGGTGTACAAACGGTGTAATGTGTCTGAGCAAAGGGGACAGCGTTTCAGCGCTCGTACTTTGTAACGAGCTGCTGGCAGTCGAGGCTTTTAATGCGTTTTAACTATTTGGCGCTGACCTGTTAATCAGTTATATGTAGAGGTTGTTTGTGTGTTGTCTGGCAGTGTGGGCTGCTAATGTGTCGAACTATGTCAATTTTGCAGCAGTCATGAAAACAAATTCAGTTTTTCTTTCAGTGCGAGCGTTTACATATAGGTCTGTGGTTTGTTGTAGCCATCTTTCGGAATGATGCCGTTGTTAGTTGCAGTATATGAGAATGTTTGAGTAAAAAATAAGTTGCCTACAAATGTGCAGAAATGTTTTAAATCAGTAGTCGTCCTTGTCTTGTTTTGTTTTAGGGAATCTACATCTCTCGAATCGCAGAGGGCGGAGCGGCACACAAAGACAGCACGCTGCGTGTGGGCGACAGGGTGATCTCTGTGAGTACTACCATCCTTCTCCATCTGGACACTGTAGTGTTGACTGTGATCAAAGCAGGGCTTTCTTTACAAACAGGAATAAGTTTAGACATGAATCCCAAACAATTAGGTATCGTTTTTGTGTTGTGAGAATAACAGCGATACAACATTTTTCCTACATCTGGTAAATGCGGCATTTACTTTTTGACATTTTTGTTGCATTTTGTTCCATTTTTGTTGTGAAACTGTGTCATTTGTGCCAGCATCACTGCTTTCATAAGTCAGTTTTAGGCTTTGTGTGACTGACATGGTGTTTCCATCCTTAAGGTTATCTCATCAAAATCTCACACATCACGTCCATGAGTTAGTGATACGGTCCTCATATAAAGTCATTCTCTATTTGGATTCGATGAAGATTTTTTATTTGCTTTAGTTAAATATTAAAACATTTAGCCTTTGCATGATCTTTCTTTTCATCCCACTCCAAGCTTTGCTTTGTGCTCCCGTATCTTTCTGCGTATTAGCAACTCTTCTGTCGCATGTTTTTGTCTGGTCACATGCACATTTGCACACTTTGTTATTTACTGTAAATGAACTGATGATGATCAGATCTGTTTCTTTACTGCACTTCCTGCTCTCTGTAATCACAGAAAAGCTTCCTGAATGGTCCTCTTTGCCTTCTTTCTGGGTTTCCTCTTTTCTTTCATTGGCTTCTCTTTGGTTCTCTTTTCCTCTCTCACGCTCTCCTGTTGTGCATGCTCACTAATGCATTGAGTACATCTCCTTGCCTGCTTGGTGGTGGGTATGGTGTTGGGGGTGGAGTGGGCTGAGCCTGTTGCTCTGCTGATTTTGTGGAACACGAGTTACCACAACAGCAGGGGCTGCAGTGTGTCAGCCCGTGGTAAGAGCTGGTACTGTCGGGTCTGTGCCGACCTCTGCTTGTCACTTTGGACTAGACTGCATGCCTAAAAGCTACCCCTATTTATTTGATCCTAAAACACACATAAACAGTAATGAAATGGTTAATCTGTGGTGTCTGACGACTTCTTGTTGCCTTTGTGGACTTAAGATCAATTTTGGAGAAGCTACACACTTCCACTGAAGTTTTAAGTAAACAAAGGCAAGAAGTGCTGAACTGATTACATGAAAAGATAGCAGCATGGGCATTCATGAGCTCACTTCAGGCAGTTTGACGAAAAATAGTTCTGCTTGCTTGCAGCTTTTCTCCCTCAGGGACCCTCTGCCATCTTAAATTGCCTGCAGCACCCCTCACTTTCCGTATAAGATCCTGCTGCTTTGTGTAGGTGTTTGGTTCTTCTTTAAATAACTCGCTTTGGTGCACTTGAAAAATCTCAGAATTACAAATCAGATCGGTTTAGAACTTAAACATTCAGTTTTCATTTTGGGTAATGAATGGAGAGAGCGATGAGAAACGACTGTTGGCAGGCTGGGTTTGTTGTCAAATATTCATCCTATGAGTAGCAAATGACCAGTGGGAGCGTCCTGGTGGGCTGACACCCTCCGCGGTTGGTTTTACTGTGAATCCAGATCAATGGTGTAGACATGACAGAGGCCAGGCATGACCAGGCAGTAGCGCTCCTTACCGGCACCTCCCCCACCATCGCCCTCCTGGTGGAGCGTGACTTGAATGCACCAGGGGGCTCTCCAGGTCAGACCCGGGCACGAGCCCACTCCCCTCCACCCCCAGAACCATCAGATTCTCCAGACCAGGACGAGGAAAGCCTCGGGAACCATCTGAGCCGGATGGAGGACGAGTATCCCATCGAGGTGAGAATTCGAGGACTGACTTGTGTGTCGAATAGTTTTGGTTTTTGTTTAGTCGTTTTAGTAGCCATTGCTGTAGAAACGTCATTGAAGCACTCAGTGTTAATGCTTGTTTATGTGGCCTCGCCTTATCCTTATTGCTGTCCAGTTCCAGAGAAGATGGTGTATGGTATGAAGGCTTGAGTAGTTAGTAGCTGTCAATAAAGCACTAATGGTGTTGTTAAATAGAAAGTTGTTTTTGATATTTATTAGACTATAACAGATGTAGATTTGACTTGTGATGTTTGAGTCGTCGTCTTTACATTCAGGCTTTAAATTATTTTTCAAATCTTCTGCTAAAGCCAATCTAACCTAATCCTAACAGGAAGTTACCCTGGTGAAGTCTGGAGGCCCTCTAGGCCTGAGTATTGTAGGAGGCAGCGACCATGCCAGCCACCCTTTTGGTATCAATGAACCTGGGGTGTTCATCTCAAAGGTATTACTGTAAAACAGGTGTATTCTTACACTTTCATCTCCTGAAAGTGACTGACATCTCCTGTTGCATGACTCCGTGACTTCACCTCATTTCTTCAGGTGATTCCTCATGGGTTGGCAAGTCAATGTGGGCTCCGTGTTGGCGACCGGATATTAGAGGTGAACAGCATTGACCTGCGACATGCCACACACCAGGAAGCTGTGCGGGCCTTGCTGGCCAACAAGCAGGAGATCCGTATGTTGGTACGGCGGGACCCTTCACCGCCGGGAATGCAGGAAATCATGATCCAGAAGCAGCCTGGAGAGAAACTTGGTATCAGCATTCGCGGAGGGGCCAAGGGTCATGCTGGAAATCCTTTCGACCCCACAGATGAGGGCATCTTCATCTCAAAGGTTCTTTAGCAATCCAAAGCAACACATCTTGGCACGACTCAGCTTTAATTGAGGTTATTATCAACATGAGAAATGTGAACATGCTCACATTTTTGACTGTTTTCTGCAGGTAAGTTCGACCGGCGCAGCGGCAAGGGACGGGCGACTGCAGGTTGGCATGCGAATTCTCGAGGTGAACAACCACAGCCTGCTGGGGATGACGCACACGGAGGCGGTGCGAGTGCTCCGTGCTGTCGGGGACTCTCTGGTCATGCTGGTTTGTGATGGCTTTGACCCTGGCAAAGTGGCTGCAGTGGAGGTGAGATGGCATGAACAGTCAGATTTGGATATGTACAGTTTATTATGTACAGCAGGAACTTACCAAACCTCTGATCGTTCTGTCTTTATATCAGCTAATGTATATTCCCTTTTATCATGTACCTGGCTTGAGTGTTTAAGTAGAACTATAGCTTTCAGTTAAAAACATCTCCATTTTCAAAGGTTTAAACTGTACTCTGTGTTGGTTTTCAGGCATCTCCGGGTATCATTGCCAACCCATTTGCAACCGGTATTGTGCGAAAGAACAGTATGGAGAGCATCTCTTCTATAGACCGAGACCTGAGCCCAGAGGAGATGGAAATAATACAGAAGGTGTGTTTTTACTACAAGTGTACATTTTAACTTCTATACATAAACTATATATAAAAGATGGCCACTGCAACATTGATTTTTGCACTCCTTACGCTCAAAGTTTAGCGGTTTAGCTGGTGAATCTAAAAGTGAACTTATATGGATGAGAGGGCAGAGTGTTATCTGCTAAGACCACAGTCGCTCAGATCTAGAGTTGGTAGATCTGAGCGAGGTTACTGGCTTATGCCATGTGAAATCGATTTCAAAGAGGGCATTGAACAAAACCTTTAACCTTGTTGTTATCGTTTTAGTCACTACCAGATTGGTGTGGTTGCCTCTAGTTTGCATAGAAGACACACACTTGTCTCCAAATACTCCGTGATGAATAAACAGGCAATGGCGCATAATGCGCACCTACCAAATTATGCTTCCAATAGAATCATAAATTAGGATAATGAAGCAGGACATGCTTCAGATGCATTGCTACGTTATAACCATGCAGTGTCCCTCAGTTTCGACTCACTCTTTAACTCCAGCTTCCAAACATCCTGCGCCTTCACAGCAGGATTCACTAACCATCTGGTGGCAACACAGTGGCATCATTCTTTAATATATGGTCTATGATTTGAAGTTCATTTTGCTGCTTGAGAAGCTGCAGATTTTTTCACTTGTGCATGAGCTTCATTTTTTCATTACATTGCTATCACTGATGTACTTAAGGTCAGGTACTGATGGTGTTGATTTTAACATGCAGAATGCACTTTTGAGGCTCCTTAAAGATCCAGCAGATCCACATAAGTGCAGTGCAAAGCTGGTGTACTGACCAAAGCCGCTGCCATTCAGCGCAACCTGTGAATCGGATGTTTTATTCAGCAATTCTGCCACACCAGCACAGTGCTTCCACAGCAGTTTGGTGTTAGCAAGTGGAGTTGTACAGATTTACTCATTCTGGGCATGCACGCCGCACGTACCCATCTTTCTATCGGAGCGGCCAGAATGCGCCAGCCCAGTTGTTTATTTTGTCCAGATTAGTTTTTGGGAGGCTGCCCGTTCTAAAGGAATGCAGGGTCTGCTGGTTTATTGAATGCCATGTTTCTGCTGTTTCTCTGCACACGTTTAGCCGTAACCACGTTTGCCAGGGCTTATTTACAGAAACTGAATTGCCTCTGCTGAGCTTTACATGATGAACAGTAGCTTTTAGCATTGTAAGGTTAAATGTTGGTCTTCGTCAGGAGTCTGAGATGGTGAGAGAGACATCACAGTGGGAGCGAGAAGAGATGGAGAAAGTGGTAAGTGAAATTGAAAATCATTTGTTTTGGGAAAGGTAGAGAGCAGATTGATGAAGATGAATCAATGCAAGAAAACTCCGTTTTTCTGTGGCAGTATAGCTGAAAAGAAATTATACTGGGTCTGCAGGGTGGAGTTAGAGTCACATCCTCACGTTTGCCTGTTACCGGGTGAATGAAGCTTCCCCTCTGCACCCTGTGTGGGCATCATGTTTGACAGAACTGTTCCTGCAATGTCCCACCTTGCATGCTTTTTCTGCTCCTATAGCCGATGAATAGAATACTTTTTAATGTGTGTGGGTTCTATCCTTTCTTTCCCTTCTGTTTCTTTTTTTCCACCTATCCTCTACCTTTGGTGCGTTATGTATGATCCAAAATCATCCAATCATTCCATCTCCATACCACTTTCCTCACTGTTGTTTCTCTTCTCTCTAACACTACTTTCCTCGTCTTCCTCTTTATTTCAACCCTCATCGCATTACTGTGTGGCTGTGTGTGACTGTGTGTCTTCCCCTCTGTACTTCTCCTCTTCCTCCCCTTCCTCTCTTGGTGAAGGAGCGAATGCGCTTGGAGCGTGAGGAGGCAACTCGCCTGCTAGAAGAGGAGACTGAGGTGAGATACTCCTCATCAGCAGGTCCTCGGGTGAACTTCCTGTCTGCAGTTTAGACACAAATGCTAAATAAATGTGTCTTAAACTTTTATACATTTTCTTTTTTTAAGGGACCCACTTTAAATTGGAATAGTTGTGCTGGAGGTGCCCTGATAAGTGTCCACCTGCAAATGTAACCAAACAAAGGGTACAAACACTTAAATCATAATTGAAGCAGCTCCTAAAGGAAAAAAGAGGAAATTCCCAGTCTTCTTTTTGACTTTTAGTTTCAATTTTTAAAAAATTTAAATCCTTAAAAACAACTCAATCTCATGGAAAAACCACCCTTAGATTTATGAAACGTTCACATTTATACATTTAGAGTCAGGAGTTCCAGATCAGTGCAGGTGATTTAAAAACCCTGGAATTAGGCTTATTAAACCTCATCTGAGTTCTGGATTTCTCTTTGCTCTTCAGCATCTTTAAAAAAGCGCTTTAAAAAAAGATCTCTAAACATTTAAACTAAAGCGTTTCACTTTAAGGAAAATCTACTGTGAGTGAGGTCAAATACTGACTGTGAAGCACTTTTTGGTATGAGGGACTGAGCAGCCGTTGCCCACTCATTAAATTGAACTCTAGGTAAGGTAAATGACTTTAATCACACTGAAATTCCAACAAGAAATGTCTCAGAAAGAAGAGATGTAGTGTTATGAAAGGAAAAAAAAAAAGTATTGCTATAAAAAAAGCAAATTTAATGGAAATAAAACTCCTATACGAAGCTGTTTCAGCTCTAAAAGGCTGATGCTAGTCTGAGGCTTGCTACCTTTTTCCGCAGAAGGATATTATAGCTGTTAACATTATTTGTGGAGCTGTGCTATTTCACGTACTGATCAAACAATAACCCAATCCACAGATTTGAAGGCTTATTTAAGCTTTATAAAACTTTTACAGCTGCTATTTCAGCTGAACATATTTGATCGTCTAGTCTACATATAATGATAGATTATGCAACAACCCTGAGGTTTCCTTTGATATTAGACATCAATTACATGTGTTTAAATTGTCATGCACAGCTGGAAAACTTTTAAGACTATAGAGTAGGAAAATCACTCACAGTGAGACATACAGAAAGTGCCAGTATTGATCTTTCGCTTGATTTCTTGTATTTGTTATGTGACCACCTGCTCTTTGTAAACTAAACTTCAGTGCAGACCGTCTTACCTCTGGGTCTGTTTATTTCCCATCAGAGCATTGGCACTGGACCGCTAAAGCTCGACTACAAAACGCTAGCTGCGCTGCCCACCACGAGTCTGCAGAAGGTCAGCAGGGTGAGTTTTACTTCATGTTTGTCTGATTTTTACTTTTCAGAGTTTGTAAAAAGAAAGCAGTCTTCTTGAGTCAGCATTTTGGGAGCGGCCCATGCAGGAAGTCTCTTTAAAAGCTCAGAATAGACCCAGCGTCAGTCAGCTGGACCTCTATGAGAACTTAACACCTCCATGATCTTCACCGCAAGTCAACATTGCTGAAGACTAAACCTTGACTGCACAACACACAACAAGAGCAGAAGTAAATGAAGAGTCTTACGGGAAGGCTAAAGTAATCCGGGAAGAATCACAAACGAAAGACTAAAAGAAAAAAGTGCAGAAGATTTTGGGAATGGAAGAAGGCAAAGCCCGAAGTCAGTCTTTGTATTCTGCAAGTGCGAGAGGGGGAGCTGGTGAGATACTGGAAAGGGGACAGCTGTCCACTATCAACTGGCCTATCTGTGATATTTTAAACCAGCATCTGGTTCTGAATTGGATGGAGTCTCCCGGGTGGGTGGGATGCTGGCGGACGGGGGGTGTCGCCTAAGAGGAAAAGACAAGTGTTTCGGTTTGAGTTCCCAGTCTTAAGGGGAATACGTTTGAGTGAACATAGAGCTCTGTGCTTTTACCGTCCTACAGTGAGTATAACAAGTTTAACTGGAGGAAGTTTAAAGATTTAAAGCGACTCTGTTTTCTGTTTTTTCTGAGTCTTTCTGTCCTGTCTGTTCTCTCGTCAGTCTTATTTTAATCCAATTTTGTCTGTAATATGATTGTTTAAAAACATTTTTTAAACAGCAAATGTTAAATAATTTGCATTAATAATGCAGCTATGTGTGAAAGTTGTAAATTAGCAGCAGTACAGGCTTTTTCTCAGTAACCTGTGAGAGTAGAACTTAACCTACATATTGTCTGCAGCTGTTCCTGCTCTGTGTGCTAGAGCTGCTCTGCACACGTGGTCCTGTTCAGACTGTACTGTAAGAACAGCTTGTTGGTTAGTTACACTCATAGTGGACCAATATTTTAAATTGAAGGGGTTAGCATCTCATAAGCCCTGATTTTGATGGTGAAACACAAGTGGGTGTGCTTCATAGCACCGCTTTGTTGTAAAAATGTTTCAACAAAAGAACAGGTGCTGCTTAAATATTAGTGATACAAGATGTGATTTATAAGAAGTTGAGATTCAGACCTGAGAGCAACCTGCTAAACTGCCAATAGATAAATGTATAGAGGGCCTTGTTTTATTGGAACTGAGTGTGAAGACAGGGTTGTATTTCCCATTTGTTGGTGTTTAAATCAACCTCTCTCTACTGTTCCTTCATAATAAAACCTTTCTAAAATAAAAATAAAAAGGGTGGTTTAACCAAATTCCTAGAATTTTCCAAGAAGTTCATCCCGATTTTTAACTCAGGTTTACAAAGGTTGAATTTTGACGTTTATATTTGACATCAATTTTTTGTGATGTTGCCTAACGTATCCTATTAACGGCCCTAACCGATCCAAATTTTTAGAGTAGGGAAAACTAGTAGTGTTGTACTCCAGAAATTCCTGACTAAAAATGTGTTAGACCCATTCAGATGTCATTTAAGATAATCTGATACTTTCTGTTAGTAAAACTTTTTATTGGTAAATATGTATTTGGTTTTTAAGGACATCCCAAATCCTGATTAATGGAGCTATCATTTAATTTTACACAGAAAACATTTTCCATAAATTTTGTTCTGGCACTTCAGACTCTGCTTTCTGTTACTGATTCATGGCATTCACTTAAAGCCGTGACTGAAGTGTTTAAACGCTTCAGTTCCCAGGTTGCTTTGGACTTCCCAGACAGCTCAGCGCGTTGGCATGCCGGCGAACGAGCAGCCTGACTTTGCTCTGTCACAGCCGGGCCCCAGCTGTCCCTCGCAGTCGGTGTCAGTGCCAAAAGGGCACTCGTTCACATTCCACCTCGCTGATCCTCATCGCAGCGCCGACTCTGACAGTACAGAGCTGCCTTGCTGCTTCACAATGCTCGCTGTATTCTTAGTGTGGCTATTTCGATTATCACCAGACATGTCAAGGCCATGTGGGATAAATTCCACTGCAGTTTGTCTGAACTGACCAGAAGATTTTTAACGATTTTAAGGTCTTAAGTATGTGAAACAGAACATGGCCGAGATTCAGTTTCAGAGTGAACGTTGGTTTAAAAGCTGCGTATTCTCTCAGCTGTGACACGAGCAGTAGTCGTCACTGTTAAGTACAGGAGGAGCTGAAGGTGTGCTGGAGCCCGAATGTCTCACTGGTCTGATAATGTTTATTTAAAGCACATGCTAGGAGTGTGGGCTGCGGCGAGTCTTGAATGATGGCCGCTGGGAAACGTATCTTAAAGGCTTCGGGAAAGATTTAGTGAGGCGAGGGACTCTTTTTTTTTTAGCACCAAGACGCTTCTCTGTCGAGCTCATCTCACGTTTTAGAGAATGTATCAGATACTACATGAATGTACGTATTCAGTGTCCACATATTGTATTGATTGTACTTAATTAGTTTCAAGCTGACCCTAAAAAGCGAGTTTTTGTGGTCATAATGTTAAAATATTTTGATGACAAATGAGTCATTCATGCAACCTTCTATTTAAGCACAATGAATATAATATATATCTCATTACACAAGCAGAAAATTATGTGTTTCTTTGTGTTTTCATTCAGTTTAATCTTCTAACGACTGGCCCGTTGGGTCATTCACCATAAACAGCATCTTCATCCACTTCTTTCTAACAATGAGTTCAGGATCAAAAGCAGGGCTTAAATGACTAAGCCCTAATCCAAAGTCCTTTTAGGGTTTAGTAGCAAATATTTAATAGAAAAATCTATTTGATTGGCGGCTTTAAGGGTTAGAATTGATCAATATAAGTGCATCTTATCCTGTAAGTTTAATCCTATCAAAAGTTACGCATTTAAAATTTAAAAAACTGGCATTTTTATTATTGTTTATAAACCAGTCATGACCCATCTGGTGTACCTGTAACTGGGAGATTAAGCTGTAATATTTTGAAAATAATAGTTGAAGTCCTACAAACAGGCCACTAATGTTTTTTATGGAGCTGTTAAGTTGGCACTTCTATTGGAGGGAAATTAAAGATGAAGAGAAGATCATTGCACTTCCAGTACCTGCAAAAACCAGTTAGCCTGGGGGGGGGGGGGGGGGTGTTCAGTGAGTGTACCTGAGATCACATACAGTTAAAGTTTTAGAGTTACAAATTTAGTTTTCTGCTGTTGAAATTGGTGCCCCTTGGTCTCTGCAGTAACTTTAGTGAGAACAGCCAAACCTGTGAGGAGGGAATTGAGGTGGTAATCAACTTGTTTTGTCGTTTAATCTAACTGAGAGCAGCTTCCTTTCTTCTCTGTATTCTGGAGTTCCTGTCACTGGTTTACTGTCTGTCTGTCCCCCTCTTTCCTCTGCTGCTGTGCAGTTTTCTGTCACTCTGACTGATCCTATGGAGGCCCCCGTGCAGGCCCAGTACACAGCTCCTTTAAAGCCCCTAGGCTTTGGTTTAGATGAACCCTCTAAGTCCCTCAGCCACTTGGACCCTGAGTCCAGCTCCAGTCTGAACTCAGACCCCAGCTATCTTCAAGGATCCCATTTCTCCCCTGATGGGACCTCCACCCCCCAGAGTACTGGCTCCACGACACCTCTTAATTCATCCCTTGCACCTGAAGAAGAGGAGTGCCTGGTGGACTCTCAGTCGATTTGCTTCAGCGAGAACCCTTTCTTGGTGGCTAATCGCAGAGGAAAAGGTCTTCCTCCTGGAGAGCAGATCCTGTCGGGGCCTCCGGTGGGCTACGGCAGACAGGGGCAGCTGCAGCCCTGGCTGTTCAGCAAGGCAAGAGAGACGCCCGCCTGAGTGTGGTGTGGAGGCAGCATGGTGTGTTAACAGAAAGCTGCACTCTGAGATAAATACTCTCAGTTGGATGATTCATGTGAAAGAATTTTTTTTCTCTCTAGGACGCTCTTTGGCAAATTCATTCATATTAATCCTGTTTTAATAATAACCAGCTGAACAGTTGCATGTTTTTACTGTGAGCACAGAGCTTGTGGCACCTCGTGAGGTATTTGTGAGTCTGTGATGAGGATCGACTGAAATGTCTGAGCCGACAGCTGTGAGGAGGAGGAGGGTCACGAAGGAGCACGGCACAGAAAAGCGCATGTTTAGGGAGGCGTAAATTCACAGCTGGACTAAACAGTTTTTTGTTTTTGTTTTGTTTTCTGCTCTGTGTTTTCAGTGAAACTGAGCGGCTGTTAAATTTGTGTCCTTACTTTTTGTTTTTCCAGGCGCCTTCCTCTGATTTCACCAGGACGGAAAGCCCAATCAGGGAAGCCCCTTACTCTCCTACTATCCAACCGGTAAGCGGCTCTTAAACCCAGCTCTTCTATTATTTATCGCCTGCTCTCATACCAATTTTTTTAATTTATTTATTTTTTTATCCCTTTTCCATGAGTCACTTGTAGCTCTTTAGAGGAGGTATTTGACACTTTGACCTCTCCTCCCACCCTTAGCCCAGCCACCACTCCTCCAACAGCTCCCTGTGTGCAGGCAGGGAGACCCGCTTCGTAAGTGGGGCATGCGGCCCTTTCAGCGCTGGCCTGGATTTCTTTTTTAGCTCACGCTGCTCTGAGCTCTCTGACAGTAAAACATAACTAGCTGAGTGGTCTGAAAAGCATGTGACTGCTTCTCCGCAGCCAGCTGATTACTCATGGTTTGCCTCATGCAGACTGGAGAAATAGATCTACTGACCAGCTATGGCTTAATATCTTCTCACTGGGTGATCGTTTTTGTTCCCCCCTTGAGCTTTATCAATCTGCGTTGCATATTACGACCGCTGTCCCACATTTGGTGATCATATTAGCTCAAGGTAAACTCTGGTAGCTTCGAGTTTTCTGAAGAGTGTCTTTATGTGGCCTGGCATCATCCTAAAAAAGCCCCTTAAGTTTACATTTAGTGATTTTATTCACTGTGCTGCTGATCCATGCATTTCTGTGTCATTGTCATGGCTTTGTTTTAATTTTCGTTGCAGGCAAATATTCATTACACCTCCACTCCCACTGTCAAGGACAACCCCTCATCATCAGTGAGTGTCTCCAGAGCTCAGAAATAGCTGTTTTAGGATGATGTATTTTGCAGTATAAGAGTAGAGTCCAGTTTGTGTCCGTTTAACCACATATATGAAGCTATTTATGGTCTTGTATTTGATAGCCTACTGGTTACTATACAGGTGGGTGCTAAAGTGATGGAATTATTTCCCAGGAACAGTTAAATAAAGTCTAAAATCTAAACATATATATTTCATACATACAGTCTAGCCAGTATAGTAATGCATGCTAAAGTGCTAAACAGACCCTTAAAGTCTCTTTAGGTGCTCAGAATTGCCATGCCTGAAGTAGCTCTGGAGGAGGCGGAGCTTGATGTTAATTATGTTCTATAAAATCTGCAGACATGCTCAGATGTATTTCACTCATCAACTCCACCCACTTTTCATTCATTCTAATTAAACTTCATCAACTCAAGCAACAGTTCACTTATATTTTACTATCAATATTTGTTTTCCTTCCAGACGCGACCAGGTGCCATCCAGCCAGTGGGGCGTGTTCGGCCCAGCAACTCGCCCGCCACACCAGACGGCCACAGCCCCAACCCCTTTCAGCATGGCCCCTCCCCCTTCAACTCCCAGACCTCTGTAAGACCCCTCACCACCACGTAGGGCTGTTCTCTCTCTCTCTCTGCTGTTGGCGTCCGTGCCACATGCTGTGACTATACAGCCTAAAAAATAATGATAGTAATAATACTAAAAAAGTGCAGCAGTTACAGGTAATTATGGCACACAAATGAGGTTCCAAAGAAGTTAAAACCAAATCTGAAGTGTTTGAGTGCACAGGGGGGCTGAGTGTGTTCAGCCTTGGGCACATCTTGAGCTTGTAATTATTTGAGCTCTACCTGAAGACTCGACCCAGGATAACTCCTAAAAGTTAACCGCCTCGCTCATTTCATTCTATCGGCAAGTAGCTCAAGTGGATCAGAAAATACTGATGAACCTATGATTTCATCTCACGTCTTCCTGATTGTTTTATAAAGTTGCTCATTGACGGGAGAAATCTTCCATTGCTTTGAACTCTCCAAGCCCTACTGTCTGTCTTTTTTGGCATACTCCCTCCTCTCTCACATGAAACCAGCTGCCATGCTCTTCACCTGTTCTCCTCCACAGTCTTCTTCAACGTTGCTGGTTTTTTTCATAGTCTGTCCTCTCGTCCATGTCTCCGTCTGTCTGTCCTCCCCCCCGCCTCCTTTACCATATCGACCTCTCCCACCCTCCCTCCGTGACCCCCTCCCCACGCTGCAGCCTCGCGCCCCCTCCCCCTCCTCGCCCGACGAGTTTCCCATGAATGTCAAGCAGGCATACAAGGCGTTTGCCGCCGTGCCTCGCTCACTGGCAGTGCTGGAGCCGCCGCAGGTAGGCCGTGCTGTCCGGACTCAACCGGGTCACTACAACAACACAAGCATGCTGTGCTGCCTGGTTGGTCTCGTGCCGCATCCTCCTGACTGGAGCAGGCTGCGCTAAGTGAAGCCTGCGCCTTGTTGGGGGGGGCCTGTGACGTGCTGTGACGTGTGGAATGCCTTCGTTGCCATCATCTGTCATATTGGTGTTGACTCTCGATCCATCCATCCGTTCATGTGTGGCTCGTGTACCAATATTCAGTCACATTTATTTAAAAATATATTACACCCCTGTGCAATATCGCTTAAATGTCAAATGATTAAAAAGTGCATTGTCTCTGTCCTTTAGCAAAGTAGTTTTTCATCCCTGACTGATTGCCTCCCTGAGCCTGGTTGTGCTGGAAATTTCTCCGCTTGCTCATAGGTGGTCTATCAGCGCCTTATAGGTCATATGATTGTTGGGGTTTTGTCTGTTTTCTTTGTATTATTGGAGGGTCTTTAACACCTTGAGGCAACTATTGTTGTGATGTGATGCTATATAAATTAAATTGAAATTAACTGAATAGTTTTTGCCAGTTGTGGTTTGCAAACTAAATTAATATAAATATATATTGTAACATTAGTGATGAATTGTACATAGAGATGGTTTATTACCCAGCAGGGTGCTTCATAAAGTGCCTCATGGGATGAAGGTCACCCAAACTTGGTCTTCTTGAAACTATGTAGCATAATTAACCTAACATGCAAACACTAAATGTCAACAAAAGAGCACACATTGAACGCAGTTATAAGGCTGCTGTTCAGTACTCAGTTGAACTGTTAAATGTACAAATGTACATGATCGTGGGATTTTTATAAAACATTTTCTGTAGTTTCTGTCTGTATTTAGAAATCGGCTGACAGTTATTTGCAAACCTTCACCAGACTTTGTGACTATAGCAATTGTTCTGGAGACAAGTTGCCTCCCACCAGGGCCTAGTGGGAGGCAACCTGTGGCATCACCTTGTGATCAAAGTGGACAACAAGGTTTTCACTTCCTTAAAAATCCCAGGTGTGCTGAGTTCTGTCTCAGCGATCACACTCTACTGTGTTTGTTTTTCATTGTTCATCTTATTAGCAATGTAGTTACACTTTTCAATCATTTGACGTGATATTGCAGGGGGGTGTGCTGACTCCTGTACGTCCTGTGTATCTGTTAATCGGTCTGCCTGTCCTCTGTAGTCATTTCAGTCCTGAGTCATTTTTGTGTCCTTCATGTTGCTAACACTCATTTCTTGCACTACCAACAGGACCTTTATGGCACAAGGAACAACTTCCAACCAAAGCAACCTTCTCCAGAGGTGAGTAAACATATCACAGGTGTCTGCTGTACCACGTTGACCAGAAAATAAAGACAGCAGTTGTTTCTAGACATTTAGTTTCTAAAAGTCCCCCTCTACAGTTTCATTATATTTGGGTCAATATGGTGTTTAAGATGTGAGTATTGAAGCTGTAGCTTTGCACATCTGCTCAAAGCGTGCTGCACTGATCATCTGGTGATGACCTGTGTGGCCTTTTCAGCCTGATTTGAACAACGAGGTGTTTGATGACACCGATGGTCGGGAGGGAGCTGGCGAGGGTCTGACCGGCAAGGTCTCCCCTCGGCAACCCCTCTTATCAGACCGTCGTGAGTATATGAGCTTTGCAGCAGTGCCGCGCCGCTCCACGCCTTCCATGGACCTGCAGGTACCCACCGCCTCCAACACAGCTAGAGCATCCCTGTGCTCATGTGCTTGGCTTGACCGGTGGTGGGGTCTGTGCTCCTACAGGTTGGAGACAACTATGCTACTTCTGTCAGGAATTGGGAGCGTCAGTTATTTGATGTGATGCAGCTTAATGGTGCTGGGTAATATTTTATGGCTGTTCTTTTTTCGTCCTCCTTGGTCTGAGATGCTTTTCTTGCATCTTTAACGACATCTTTTGACCTTCTTGCGAATGTCTCTGCAGCTTTAATTAGTCGGAATTAGTGCTGCGAGGACTTTCTATGTGTAGATGATCCTGCATTTAACATCTTCCCAGACACCAGAGTTGTTTTTTTTTTTGTTTGTTTTGTTTTCCTTGTGCTTTTGCGTTATCACAGAAAACGAACTCTAACATTTGTTCTGTTCAGCAGTAGGGCTGTGCGATATGACCAAAATCTCATATCCCGATATAAGAATTCTGTCGTCTGATAACGATATAAATCACAAAAATTTAACATTTTCTGTAAATTCTGTGAATCTCGGGCAGCTCGACTTGCGGGAAGTGTTTCCAGCTGCGCGTCATGTAGCTGGAGTCGAGTGTTTTAACCGATGCATGAAACTATACATTTTTTGACATAAGTTGTAACGGCCGCCGTTTTCTTTGTGAGTATTTATTACACGGCGTGCTGCGGGGAAAAGCCTGTTCTAACGTTTGAGTCTAAGGTCTAATTTTTAGCACCTGGCGGCTTTTTTAAAATTCTCATCCGTAAATAATCTGCTCTTTCACGTGATTTAGTTTATTTTGAAAAGCCTCAACGGGATCTTGAGCTTTATTGTGAAAGGTTTATGTGGAACATAAACAAGCGGACACGCGATGCTGTTACCGTCGTTGTTGCTAACGACAACGCATAAAAACAGGCGCTTGTCTGTCCGTAGTGTGGTTATATTAAATATAAGAGAAAGAGAGAACTTTAAGAAATTAATATAGCCACTACAGTGACCATCAAAACGATGAAAAAATATTGCCGTAAAAAGTTTATTTTGCGACACCACCAAACAAACGATAGCGTAAAATGAAACGATAGATGTTTTTATATCGTCATCCGATATATATCGTTATATCGAACAGCCCTATTCAGCAGGATAATTTTCCACAAGTTGACACCACTGTTATGATTTTGAAGCATAAATGCAATTGCAACAACTTAAAGTGCCAACACGGGGTGGAAGAGAACTAAACCACAGCTGCATGACCTGAATTTCACCACAATCACTAACCTCCTGTGTTCATTGTAATAACTTTAAAAGTTCTTGTCGTCTCATTTAGCCACTTCTCTGTGGGATATTTACTGGGGTGTTGTATATTTTAGAATAAAATCTGTGGAACTGTGACGTTAACCAGACATCTTATTTCAAGCATCTAACCAAAAACCTTTATAGATTTAGAGACGAAGGAACCTGATGTGCAACAATGCTGACTCGTGCAGACTTCAGCATTCAATCTGCAGCACTATACGAATGTTATTATAATATAATTGCTTTTTCAGTAGGGAAAAATGCAAGCGCTCTAATTTCAGCATTTATCGCTTCTAATTTTGTTCATTTTGTCCTGATTTTGATGCCACAGAGCCCAGTATTTGGTGGTAAGCACAGCCCAGAGCAGCGCTCTTTCAGGGATAGACAGAAGTACTTTGAGATCGACGTGAAGCAACAGACGCCAGAAAAACCCAAGCCTCGAGTCTCCCTCGTCGGGGAGGATGACCTCAAGAAGATGAGGGAGGAAGAAGGTTTGTTTCCTGAGTGTCCTTCTTAGCCACATGCAGCTAAGGAATGTGTTCAAATCAGTGGAGTGTGTTTACATGATAATCTGTTACCAGAGAGGAAGTTTGAGCAGCGAGCGCGGGAGTACTTACTGGATGATGACGACGAGGATGAGGATGAGGAGGACCTGGCCAAGCAGGTGGCACAGATGAAGGCCACCGGAAAGGTGTTGCTGGATGGAGTGGAGTACAAAGTGGAGCCGGTGTCCACCCCATCGCAGCACTGCTCCACACCGCCAAACTACAGCTCAGGGTGAGAAGCTGTGTTAGACGAATCTATTTTTCTTTACACTTTCTTCCGCACACTGAAGACTAATTGTTCGTTTTGCATGAAGGCCTTCTTCAGTAGATGGCAAGGGAGACTCTCAGAGGAATTCATTGGAGGACAGCTTCAGGCTGGAGCAGAGGCCCAACTCAATGACTGGGTAATTACAACACACAGGACAACATGTTTACCTGCTGTTAGCCACTGATCACACTCCTCGCATCATCCTCCCAGTGCGGTGGTCAGTTTAAGCTGCAGAATTTTCAATTTCTCCCTCTGATGACTGAGTGGGTTCAGAGTTCAAAGCCTAGAAACCAAACTAACTGCACCCATCTATCCCATCAGTCTCGTCCCAGCCTACCCCGGGGAGTCAGCAGCTCCCATCCGAACAGCCAAAGCAGAGCGCAGACACCAAGAGAGACTTCGTATGCAGAGCCCCGAGCTGGCCGTGGCACCTGACAAGGACCTGTCCCCTGCAGAGAAACGAGCCCTGGAAGCCGAGAAGAGAGCAATGTGGAGGGCAGCACGGTAATACAACCATGCCACACGTTAAGCAAGGATAATAAAATAAGTAGAATGTAATGCTTTCAGGGCTAAACCTCGATTTGTGGATTTATTTCAGCAGTTTTTGAGTAACAGGAGACTTAACTTGGATGGTAACTTTGGAAGACGGCAGCATCCACACGCAAAGAAAAATGCGTACCGAAGGAAACCAAGGATCAGACCAGACTTTTATAGTTGCAAATTCTTTAGGGTTAGAGACACTTCTGTCCCACGTTTCCTGTTACAGTTTGTCAAGCTAGTAAATAAAAGGCTTCAAGAAGTTACTTTATGTCAAAGCAAACGTAAATTCTCGGTAGATTTAGTTTAGTGACTATCCTGCGTGTGTGGTCTGTCTCTGTCTCACTGTTACTGTGTCTAAAAATTGTCTTATTTATCATTTCTGGCTCTCCTACTTATATTGGTGTTTTACCTTCCATTCTTTGGTTTTCTTCTCTTTGTCTGTGTGCCTTTCTTCCTGTCCTCCACATTCCTCCGTCATCCTGGTGTACACTTTTTTTTATTCCACTCCCTCCCTCTCTCTGTGACCTTGTGGGGCACAGGCCCTATGGCCTAGAGGAGGATGTTAGGCAGTATGAGCAGGACCTGGCTAAGAGGCTCTACCAGGCCCGAGTGAGGGCATCTCAGGGCACGGCCGCGGCACCCCAGCCCCCCACTTCCTCCTCTACCTCCTCCTCTGCAGCCTCCCAGCTCAGGTCTGCTCCTCGGCCCCGGCCGCCAGGGCCAGATGCACGGCATCGTGGGGTTGTGCTGGGGTGCTTTGATATTTGGGGTACTTTGCTAGAGGCCGAGTTCGGAAAGGTCCAAGCAAGCACTCGCAGCAACACTGACAGTGCTTCCGCTGCCTTTCCAGTGCCGTACTGCTTCTGCACGTCTCTGCTGTTTCCCATCTCCAGCTCCTTTTGGTTCCCGCCTCTCTTTTCTTTTCTCTGTCTTGTCTTCCACCCTCGTTCTGCAGAACTCTTCGTTTTCATTTGTGCCTTGCTGTTCTTTTTGTACTGTTACTAACACGCGATCCGCAGTAAGTACGCAAGCTTTCTGTGAGCTGAGGGTACGCCTACTAGCAGTAGGTGGTCCCTTTTCCTGGAGTGCATCCTTAATTTTTGCTTTGAAATTACATTTATTTTATTTTATTTTTTTTAATCCCAGCAAACCAGGACAAGGAACACCCCAAAAATAGCAGTGATTGGCCTGCACCCACCCGTAGTGGTGTGCATATATGTGTGTGAGAGAGAGACGGTGTCAGTTTTTTGTCTCCCTATTTCTGTAAAAGTTGGACTTTATTAAATGCCTTTGAATATTTTTTTGATTGCGGTCGTTCCTCCTGCAGAATGAAGTCTCTGGAGCAGGATGCACTGAAGGCTCAGATGGTCATCGCCAAGTCTCGGGACGGGAAGAAACGTGGGACACTAGATCAACTGACAGAGTCACCCTCGCCTGCACCAACACCCTCTCCCACTCCTATGGAGGGTAAGAAGCTGCTGCTAAAGGAAACTGTGTTTGTCTTTTCACCTAAAAAGCTCATTTTCCACCCTTTTTTTCTACCTGCTCAAGTACATTTCTTTGTCTGTTTAGCAGAGCTCAGTCCTCGAGGATTAACCTCGCCCGGCAGGCTGGTAAGATTTAATCCTGAATTTCAGTTTCTTATTGACTGATTTAATTGTTGTTTTTTCCCCCACTTGCTAGTTTGTACTGACTTGGAGAGCTTGAGTCATCATAATATTTTTAAAAAAAAAAGCTGTAACACTTACTTTACAGTGTGATTTAATTGAATAAAGGAAACCGTCAGGCTCGTTTGTTCACAAGCTGGAAGAGGTACATTTGCATCAAAATACATTGACATGAATCCACCATCTTGCTCATTGCCACTCTATCCAATCAGAGCTGAAAACACACACACTGCTCTCCCATCAATGCCACAGCTGGCTGTTTAAATCACCCATTTGCCTCTCTGCCCTCCACTCTCCCTCTTCCATTTTATTCTGTCTTTTCCTCTTATTCCCTGACTTTTTCCCCTCTTCCGCTGTGTTTTCTCCTTTCTATACTTTGTCCCACTTCCTCCATTTTCCTCTCTTTTGTTTCCCTTATTTCCCCTCTTCTCCCTCTGCTCATTCCTGTTTGCTATCCTTCTAGTCCGTGTCAACAAAGAAGTTTGACTACCGACAGTTTGCTGCCATTCCTTCTTCCAAACCCGTATACGACATCCAGGTATTGGCTGCATGCCGATCTCCGGAGGCATCAAGCCTCCTCCTCCTCCCTCCCTCCCTTCCCTGGCTTTCCCGTGCTGCCTCTTCCGTCTAGTTTCTGTTAATCCGGAGGCCTCCCTGTGACTGCAGTCTAGGTTGTCGCTCAGTCATCGATCCGTGCTCTCTCTCCTATTCGTGGTGTGGCTCACTAACTCTCACCTGCACAATGAAGGCGGACTTTTAATCTAAATAACAGCACACCACATCAGCCTCCCTCCCTCCCTTCCTGCCTCACACCTGTGACTCACAAATGTAACAGCATCTTTAGCTGTATCCATTCACATCTATCTATCTCGCAGCCAACTAATCGGTTGCAAACATTAACGCTCAGCAGCTGCTGGGATGCAGAGAGGTCTTTGATCCCACTAACCTGGGTGGAAAACTCTGTATCTTATTCACTCTCACACTCACTGCCATCAGTTGTCTTGTTCCACGCATGGGTTGAACATCATGCAGAAGAATGACATGTCCTTCTTGACATTTCCTCTCATCTGCGCTCATCTCATCTCATCCGCTGATCTTCTGTGCTCTCAAGAGGATAACGGTTCCGTTTGTATCCGTCTGTTTGGGGAAGAGTTAATTTCCTCCCGTGTGGAGGAAGAGAGGGGAGAAGCAGGGGAATCTTGGTGTAGAGGTGGAGCAGCAGCGCTTGTTTGCAAGTGGTCGTTTATTTCTGAGTCGAATATCCGTCGTCTGTGACACCGCTGTCTGGGATTCTGGGATATTTATGGATATTACAAAAATTTTCAGTTTGTTTGTTTCCTGCACGGTCGTTTAAGCCTTCGGGGGTTTCCAAACCTATCTTCAATCTTCACAGAGAACAAATTATTCGCAGTTGTAGTTATTCCTTGACTTTATAGTGGCTGTGAACTGAACCCTCCACTGCAGTATATAATATATATATATACTTAATATAAAGCAAATTCCAATTTTGAAGTGTCAGGCAATGATTTTTACCTTTTTTGAAACAAGATGTCACAGATGAGGGTTGGATCTGACAGGCCTATGCTCCCCACGTGCTCAGTGAGACTTTGCTGCCCACGACCTTGCAGACTGGGAACACCCGACAATAGCTGCAGTTTTAGAGATCCTCTGACCCAGTCGGTTAGCCAGCAAAATTTTGTCCTTTCAAACTCAAATCCTTACATTTGCCCATCTTTCCTGCTTCTATATCATAATGTTATCTCTGATCAGTGTATACTGTCTTCGATCCCTGCAGACAAATTCAGTAGCTTTTAAAATGAAATTTACATGATGTCTACGTCGCAGCTGTATTTAAGTCAAGCGTATTATCCGGCCGAACAGAAGAATGCGTTGTACACTGATTGGTTGAGTCCCCCGCCTCCTAAAGTGGAGTGGAGATATAAAGGGAAGCCTTCACAGCTCGTATCATGGAATAACTCCAACCACAGCTAAGTCTGTGTTTGTGCATCATCTGAAAAACGTCTGAGCCTGTCATGTGTGTCGGCTTCAGTTGAGTGACACATTAAATTCTTTGTGTAGAGTGAATAAATAGATAATTCACTTCCAAGCATGATCAATTTAATTCAAATTAAGCAACAGATGACTCCTTACAGTTCTGCTTGTTTTTTTTCTTTGTTTTTTCCCCGTTGTGCATCGATGCATTAGTGCTGTTTCTCTGTTTGTCCTCTCTTTTGTGGGTGTGTCCACCTGACACAAGAAACCTCGACGCCAATGACTTAATCGGCGCCCTCTTCTTTAACACGCCCGTTTCTCCTGGGGGGAGTAGTTGAGTAGATGTACTCTGGCTTTGTGGCTCTGACAGATTAGGAGCTTCAGTGCTGCCTGCTAAACTGCAGAGAGCAGCTGACATGTTTCCTGACAGTCTCCTACCTTGCCAGCCCCACTACTCACCTGGTGAAGGCTTCCCCTGGGCTACACGCTATTAAACCCCAGAGTCAGTCCCTGTTAATAAGAGTCTCTTTTTATTTCTTTCAGTCCCCAGACACAACTGACACAGACTTAAAGTTCATCGATGACGGCTCCAGTAACCCAGGTACGTGGTGCTGATTGTTATGCCCTGAACTGTACCAGAAACCTCATTTATTTGTATGCATGGGCTTCTTCCTGTTTCTGACTTTCAAAATAAGTCTTTGACACAGAGTGCAACTACTGTAGTAGCGGGAATTCTTGCTGATAAACAATGAAAAAAAGAGCTTATGTCAAAAAAATTTGGCAGATAACAAGATTTTAAAAAGTCTCGTCTTTGGATTTACTTCTAAGAAGAAAACTAAAATTTTAGAAAATAACTTCAAATAAGTAAAAATATTGAAACAATAACTCCAAACTTTTACTTATGAAACACAAAATGATTGTTTTCAGTGTCAGAAACAAGCTGCCTAACCAGTGTATTGAGCCACAGTAAGAAATCAGCTGTAAGATAAAAGCAGACTTCTTTGAGGTATCAAGCAAAATATATAGTTTTTATTTCTGTATAACAAAGATATTGATGTGACAAGGGATGGGTACCGGTGTTCTGACATAAACGGTAGTAACCAGACCGAAAAGCAGCGCACATTTTGGTGCTTTTTTTTTCCTGAGCTGTGATACACTTTAGATTCTAGCCAATCATTTTACGTTTCCGAGGATAGTGGGCGGGGCCAGGTACGTACGTTCTTTTAGAGCAGAGCTACAGATTAAAAATGTCCAAGGCGAAGCGGTCAAAAGTCTGGCTGTACTTCACAGCAAAATATGCAAACTCAGCAGCCTGCAACAAGTGCTTTAAGCTGATACTGTGATACTGTCAAAGGAGGTAACACCTCAAATCTGATGAAACACCTGGCGACGCATAGCGTTTTTTTTTGTTTTTTTTTAAAGCCGAGAAATGCGCCGTATTTGATAGCTTGCAGCAAGACCTCACACCGAGCACATCTACTGTGCGTGGGTTGCCTGTTATCTGACCCGGAGTTAGCAACATCCCCTAAAAACCCGAAGAGGAGAGTCCTGGCCCCTAGCCCTGCCAGTGTAGCAGAAATGATGACGGATGATGATGCAGCAGCAGCCGTTCTTTTCTGCGTGAGTAGCTTAATGTTGTTCGTGTGTAATTTACGTTGAGTAGGCTAACCACGTTATTACATTAATGCATGTAAGGTGAACTAGCAAACATCATCATAGCTACATGCGGCTGTCTTCTTGTTTGATGGCAGATACTCCCTTCACCCTGGCCTAAAAGACTAAAATGACCAAAGAAAAAGTGGAAAACAGTTAAACATGAGAGGTTTTTGGACAAAGTTTGTGTTTTTTCCATTGTTTAAGCACTGCTTCCAGCCAAGAGTGATACCATATATGCCCCATAGCTGCAGAAAAGGCTAGCATTGTTATCTTTTTACAAAAAAACAGCTGAACATGAGAGGTTTTTGGACCAATTTTTGTGTTCTCCATTCTTTAAGCACCGGCACCGTTTCAAAAGTACCGGTTTGGCACCGGTATCGGATAAAACCTAAACTATACCCATCCCTAGATGTGACCGTAATATTCTGATGTCACATAATGATAGTACAGTCATTTTAATCCAACACCGCCAAGAAAACGTGGCAGGAAACTTCTCACATGTGTAGAACAAATAATGGTTTCTGGTACAGATGGAGTATACACTCCTGCTTTTATTTTATTTTATTTTATTTTTTGGTTTCACTTTAAAATCAAAATTAAAAAAAGCTTCACAAACAGGTGAAGTGATAGGAAAAGGAAGTTGTACCTCAACCTCTTCTATCCCCTTTGATTCAGGTGCCTACCTGGGATAAGCGGCTCCTATTGGTAGGATCCTGTGTGCATGTGTTTGTCGCTCTGTGTGTGTGTGTGTGTGTGTGTGTGTGTGTGTGTATGCGAGGAGCGTTTGTCGGGGTGTGTGTCGGGTTGTACATTTACACTCTAACCTGCTGTTTGTGTGGCACAGTTGGGGGTTTGGGTATAAGATGGGTGTGTCCACCTGGGTTTGCTTTGCCATCTGCTCCCCACCAGACAGGAAGCAGCTACTGATTCAAAGGGACGTTTTATGTGTAAAGGATCAGTTTAACCACAGTCCTTTGATTTGTGCATGGATTTGTTTTAAATATAAAGACGTGCACCAGAGAAACCACATGTGTGCGCTAAAATCTAATCAGAAACTTATTCGCTTTATTTTGAAAGCATGATTTGCTTATTAAAACTGAGTAAGTACAGTTGTGGTCAGAAGTTTACGGTCATCATGGCCATGAGTGTCTTGGTAATTTAGGTTTATAATTATTTCTTTGAACTGTTTTTTTTTTTTTCTGGGGTGGAATGATCGCATCTATCTTTAATTACTTTAAAAAACAAGAACCGGGTGCATAAGTTTGAATATATTCAGCCTTTTTTCTAGTCCACACAGGGTGAAATGTATACATAGATATAATATAACCACTAATATTTGGTTAAATGTCCCTTATTTGACCACTCTTTGAATTGTTTGGTAAATTGGTTTGTTTCTGGCTTTAACCTGGCTTTAAAAGCAGGATTGCGGTCAGGTCTTTGGGTAGGCCAGTGGTGTCCAAACCCAGGCCTCGGGGGCCGGTGTCCTGCAGGTTTTAGATGTGTCCTTAATTCATCACAGCTGATTTAAATGGCTAAATTACCTCCTCAACATGTCTTAAAGTTCTCCAGAGGCCTGGTAATGAAATACTCATTTGATTCAGGTGTGTAGACCCAGGGTGAGATCTAAAACCTGCAGGACACCGTCCCTCGAGGCCTGGCGTTGGCCGAGCCTGGGTTAGGCCGTTTCGAGAAATTTAATGTTAGCTGCCTTTATCCACTCCTAAATCAGTTGTGGATCGGGATCATTGTCCTGCTGGAACATCCAAGTTTTATCCTATTCCATCCACTTTGTGCAATGTACCAGTACCACCAGTAGCAAAACAGCCCCAGAGCATAATGCTACCACCACCATACTCGACGGCTGAAAGCTGCACATTTACTCCTCTTATTATTGTGGACAAATAGCTCAGTCTTTGTCTCGACTGGCCATCAAACTTTTCTCCAGAAGGCATTTGGTTTGTCCAAGAGGGCAACTCCAAATTTGAGTCGAGTTTGAAGGTGTCAATTTTGGAGCAGGGGCTTCTTTCGCGGTCGGCACCCACTCGGTCCATGGCGATTTAAAACCGGCTTCACTGTGGACACTGGTGCTGGTTTGGGTCTCCAGTGTTAGTATGTGTCAATCCAATGAGTGCTGTCAAACAAGCTTTTTATTCTGCAAAGAGAAACTACCAGCAGCACTTAGTCATGATGACTAACTAGAAGTGACCCTGCCTTGTCAATTTAAAAGACTAATTGTTGGACCTATACGATCATTCCACCTTGCAAAAAAAGAAGTTCAAAGAAACCACCTGAAACTACTACGACATTTACGCCCACGACGAGTGTACGTAAACATCTCACCACAACTGTGTTCATTGCTTTTATTCTCCTGCTCAGCTGGCTCAGCAAAGCTTTGGCCTACCTCTTTGCCCTGCAGATGCACACATGTAAAAACTCAGCTACATGATGGTTATGTGCTTCCTTTGTTTGTTTGTTTTTAATTTACATGATCAGCAGGACCAGTCACTATAGTAGAGAAGTGAAGGGATGTTTAAAACAAGGACTTGGCAGTGAAAACACTTAAGAAATACTGAAGTCATTGGTTTGAGTTTAGCACAGAAACTGGACGCATCTGTTTCCTGCTCGTTTCCAGCTGCTGCTCTAAATGTGGGGTGTCTCTCGCAGGGTCACGGGATTCACAGGGATCTTCTGTCCTGTCGCTCTGATCTTTTCTGCAGCAGATACTGTCACAAGAAAAGATGAGAAATTGCAGCAGCTCAAATGCATTTTCTCTCTCTTTTCTTTTTTCCCCTCCCAGGAACCACCGCGAGCCCCGACGTCACCCCGCTGCCTGCCACCTCCGCCCTGGAGGAGATGGCTCTGTACAGCAACAAGCGCAAACTGAGGCAGGGCCGCCGCAGCCTGGAAACCGCTGTGCCCACATAACACCTCACCCACTGAAGAAAAACCCTGCAGACGTCACGCAAACATACACAACTTCACAAACACTGTGGAGCACTGGCCTCAGAGGGGCGTGCGTCCACAGGAGGTGCAGATTCACCAAACACTACACATGCTGTCAGTAGAGCGAGATTTACTCTGCCGTATGTAACCACTGTAAAGTCTGCGACGCTGATAGTTGCCACACAGACACTTAGAGCCCGCGTGCCAGTCTTGCCTTTCCAGTCTGAGGGCCAGTTGCTCGACGGCCCCTCAGCGGCAAGAAAGCGCTAGCGTTGTTAGCTAGGGTTGCTACTTATTTTTTTATTTCTTTCCATTTAGCATTCAGTTTGCCTCGTAGAATCAGATCTATTTTAACTAGAGATCAAAGCTTTTAGGGGTTTTTTAAATTTTAATTTCTAAGCCTTCAGTGATTTTTGATGCTTTTAAACAAAACATACTGGAAGACAAACGCAGAAAAGAAATGGGTCATAGCTATACTAACTTCTTGAGAGACATTCATAGGCTTTCAGTGTTTTCTTCGGCCGACAGGAGTGTGTATGTGTATATATATACATACACACATATATGTATATTAAACGAGTAGGGAACATCCTGCTACCTTCACTGTCACAAAATGTGGTGAGCTTTTTTTTTAAATTTTTTTTTAAAGAGTACATATCATTTTTGCACTGCCACTGGTCCGCCTTTTAAAGAACTTATTCCTTCACCCTATCCCGGCCTGGAGGCCAGCTGATAATGCGACTCGCCATCTGTTAATGAGTCACAAAATCACAGCTTTCAGCCCATTATTTGCATATCACTTCATTTTATGTTCGCTTTTAACTCATCAGTTTTGTTCGCGACAGCCATATTTACAAATTCAATTGCCTAAGTTGTTTCAAATCCACTTCACAGGGCCTTTAGCAATGTCACATTCCTCTGTAGAGAGTATGACTGACTACAATGGAGGAAGCAGCATGGAGCAGGCAGTTTGGGAGCATGCATTTTGGCATCATTTTAATATTAATGGTACTTATCCTGCCCTGTTAAGGGTAATAGTTGTTTGTTTTTTTTTAAATCAATGTGAATCACCACTTTCCTTGCGTTATGAGGTTTGCCACAGTGATGTGAAGGTAGCAGGTGTGTGTTTTTGTTGTTTTTATTTTTTTGTTGTTTGTTTTTTTTCTGTCTATGGTTAATTTAAATCTGACGCCACTGAAAATCATTTATCGTGTGAATAATGTACAAATACTGAGAGGAAAAGCAAAATTTGGGGTGTGAAACTGAGCCAGTCTTGGACCTACACTAAACACGTGGACTGCTGATGCATCTGGGTTCAGGCAGGCTTGGCGCTGGGATGCTCTCTGCATGTATATTGGTTTGCTAATGGGAGAGGCCTGAGAGGCAGAACCGGTTAGTCCCTCTCAAGACATGGATCTCACTCAGACTCTTCAGCTTACAGCTCGACACAGTGTCAGTGACGGGTATTTCTGCAGAATCACAGCATCGTAGCATTTTGTGTTAATTTAATGTAGTGTCTTCTAATTAAAGCTTTCCGTGTTGCTCTCACTGACTGAAATTCAGTTTGATAACATTCGCAACAGCTAATATCTTTAAAAAAAATCTTTTAGTAGATAAAACTTTTTTTCCAGATGGGGTTCACTACATTTTTGATGCAGTGTTTCGAGTTTCTGTGTTTAATTCTTTTCGTCTTGAGTTCTCTTCGGGGGCTTTTACTTGCCAATAGGCTGGAGGGGAAAAGGGTCTCATGTCCTAGGGTTGAGGGTTATAGCTCATACAAGACTGTAACTAGTGAATTTGTACAACCAAAGAAGTCTATTTTGTGGTTCAGGAATAATAAATTTTACTTTCCATGTAAAAAGCTGACTGACTCTGTCGTGTGTTGTGTGCTGGGTTAACATACAAGAAGAACAAAGAACAGGCAAGAGGCTGCAAGACACTAAAATGTGTAATGATGTTAGGAAAACATATGAGACATGAGCAGAACCATAAAGTAGAGGGCACGGCTTGTGAGAGATGATGGCCAAATTTTCAGCTTTATTTATATATCACCAAACTACAACAGCAGTGATATCAAGGTGCTTTATATTGTAAGGTAAAGACCTTGCAATAATCCAGAGAAAACCTTAAAAATCAACGCTCCCCTATGACCAAACAATTGGTGATAACGTGAAGAAAAAACTCCATTTTAACAGGAAGACACCTCTGCCAGAACCTGGCTCAGGGAGGGGCCATGACCAGCTGGGGTGATGGGAGGAAGACGGGATAAAGATGGCTGTGGCAGACAGCCAGAGATTAATAATAACTAATGATAAAATCAGTGGTGTAGTTAGTGAAGAAGAAACGGTGCATGATGGGAAGTCCCCAGCACTCTAGACCTATTGCATCATAACTAAGGGACGGTTTAGGGTCACCTGATCCAGCCCTAACTATATGCTTTATCTGAAAGGAAAGTCTTGAGTCTAATCTTAAAAGTGGAGGGTGTCTGACTCCCTAATCCGAACTGGGAGCTGGGCCCACAGAAGAAGGGACTGAAAGCTCAGCGTCCCATTCTACTTTTAAAAACTCTACGAACTACAAGTAAACCAGCAGCCTGAGAGCGAAGTGCTCTGCTGGGGTGATACGGGACTAAAAGGCCTATAAGATGAGATTGGGCCTGATTATTTAACACCTTGTATGTGATTAGAGAGATTTTACATTTACTTTGGGATTTAACAGGGAGCTGATGAAGAGAAGCCAGATTGGGAGAAATACGGTAAGTGTGCTTATTTGCACAGAACTGGCAGATGGATGCTGCCTGCCGAACAGTCTTGTGAAAGCTTGCAAAGAGTGCAGTAATGTTAATGGGTTCATATCACTAACTATATGAACAAAATGACTAAAGGCTGCAAGTTTAGCTCGCCCAGTTGAGCAGGTGGTTCACCACATGGCTCGATGCAGAGACCAGGTGTCAAGTCTGACCACAGGCCCTTTGCTGTGTCTCTCTTCCTGCAAATGCTTTTTTTGTGTGTATTTGTCACTATTCTGTCTAAAGATGGACATGTGTGTAATTGGATAAGAATCTGGCTGTCAGATGGATGCAGATCCAGAGTTCAGGTCTCTGGAGAAGACATCAGAGTCTAGCTCCACTTTACTCAGGTTTATCATTAGGCTAGCTTACATGAACAGATCATATCAAGTTAAATATCAATTTTCATGTTATTTGAAAACATAAGTGCCTGGTTGAGCCTCCTGTGGTGGGTTAAAGGGAAGAACAAATTCCCCAGTGGTGAAATCTCTCTCAAATCAGTATTGCAAGAAAAAGAATCATTCATTGTTGCTTTATTAATGTTTCATTATACATGAAGCTGAATTTTTTTTTTTATCTTTTAGCATTTTTAATGTAATTAGAATTTTAGTTTCCAGTCCTGAATCTTCAGTTTTTATTGTAATCCAGCTGTGACTGTAACAACGCATTTAAGTGCATTTTTCTGTGTTTGATATAAAGTTGCTATCACTTTTTTCTTCTCTTTAAACTCTACTTCCCATCCTGTTAGTCCTACTTTTGCACATGAAAAATGTTAAATATAAGTAATTCAATAATTATAATTTTCAGTTGTTCTGTGGAAGAGGTTAGCTTTTTGATTATTTGTAGGAATAATCAATCACTGGTATGAGTTTTCTTATTAAAGTGCACCCTCCTCTTACTTCAGGTGCCGAACCAAAGCAGTGAAAATGCTGTTGAGCAAGTAGGTGGACTAAAATTTCAGAAAGCAAACTAATGATTAATATACGTCGGAGTTTTGTGGGAGAAAAATATGTTAACGTACAAGAGACTGAAGATTAATCAGCTGCAGAAAAAGATACAGAAGACAACCAGCTGTCAAAACAGGAAAGCAGTTTGACTAACAAACTCAAACTTGACATAGAGAGCGTCACGAGGGAAGGCGAGGAAAGTTGAGACTTTAACCTACAAGTGAAACCATAAATTCAAATTCCTCTTACTGGGACTGCAAAGCCGACATCGTGCACACAGGTGGCTGACTTGTTTTTAAGATGAGGGGACTCACACTGCTTATGGTGGGAATTATTCTGGCTGCACTGACAGATCTGCCTTTGACAGACTTTTCATTTGCAGAGGTAAGAAAAAAAAAAGTACTAAATGCCACCGTTCTGTAAGGTAGTGCAAATACAATCATTTTTATATCATTGCAAAATCAATTATGCTCATTCAAAGTTTTTACTCAGTTTAAATGTCTATTAAGATAAATATTAATTAAGTATTGTTGCTCAATACTGCAAACAAATACACAGCGAACTAATGCATTTAATCACTCCTGCAAGCTTAATAATGAAAATATATAAATAATTAAACAAATGTGTAATCGCTGCTTGGTTTTGGGTCTAAATATTTTCTAAATAATATGTTTTTAGATCTAAATATTTTCTGTTTTTTAGATGATAAATGTGTGCTTGATCACATTATGTCAGTTAAGTGACAGAAATCGATTTTTTAAGGCTCATTCTGTTATGCATTGAAATGTTTAAGACAAAAAAAGTCCTTTACATGATCTGCCAAATGGAAGTGAACATGTTATAACTAAAGCTGCTTTAAATATATATTTTTTAGGCTGGATATTTATCTATGAGGCCAATGGAAGGTACAAACGGGACGTCCAACTCAACAGAGGTGTGTGAACTTTGAGTGTTTCATGTTTTAATCTGTTTAGGTGAGACTTAAAATCAAATTAGATTTTGACAAATATAAGCAGTGCTGCTCAAATATGAGTAGAATTCTTACTTTAATTATTCTCAGTAAAAATGTCTTTGTTATGGGATTTTTTTTTCAATTATATAATCATAGTTTTCAATTGTAAAGTGTGCTAATTGCTGCTATTTCTAAGGGACGGGTTAGGTTTTGATTATTTTTCTGTTTTATTTGAAGTCCAAAGTCGACGACCTTGCAGGAATAAACAAACACATGATTACAAGCATTGGAACCTGTTTCCTCATTAAAGTTCAAATGTGCTCTTATTTTAGCCACAAGAGGAAACCACAGAAAATAAAGCTGTTGTGCAGGTAGGTTTCATAAAGCAAAGTAAGGACTGACACGTGAAAAGTGTTGAAATGCAAGAGGATGAAGATGCATTTATCATCTTACTCACATTAACCTAAAGTTTGGCTGACTTCCTTTTTAATCCCATCAGTGGAACGGCACCATTAGGCCAGTGGAAAGTGATTTTGGGTTCCCTCCTACAGAGCCCCTCGAACAAAGCCCCCAGAAGGACACCAAAGTAAGAAACTGCAGCAAAATAAAGACCTTTAAGTCATGTTAAAGTTTGAAAAACTTTATTTTATTTAGTCTTTTGAAAAACATTATTTTAATTAAAAAACAAACAAACAAAAGCTTTAATGTTTACCACAGAAATGTGAAGGCAGTTTCTCCAGCTCCAAAGTCCAAAATCCAAATGAAGCCTTTTTATTTTTGTTCCTGTTAAACAGGAGTTTTTCCCAATGTCGCCAAAGCACTTGCTCATAGGGGGTCGTGTAATTGTTGGGGTTTTCTCTGTTGTATTATTGTAGGGACTACCTTACAATATAAAATGCCCTGAGGTGACTGTTATTGTGATTTGGTGCTGTATAAATAAACTAAATTGACTTTGCTTTGAACAACAACAACTGACAATCTAAAGACGTTCACACAGAGCAGTTTATTTTGTGTTTTTCCTTGTCATTGTCCTTTACAGTAAATCTTAACATACATACACTACTACGTACTATGAATACAAGACAATGTACTGTTTTCAAACAAAGGAATATAATATTTACAGAAACTTAAACTTAAAAAAGTCATTATTGGAGGGGACGCCCATGACAGCAACCAGCCTCACCAAATTAACATCTGCCCTGTTGTTGAGAATAAAACAGACTTTGGGCAGGTAAGCAAACAAATCTGAACAAATTTGAACTTTGATGTTAAACAAGAGCTGAAGTAAAACAGCCTCCACCTACAAACACATGCATCATAAAACAGGCGTAAGCGCTCACTGGAAGCTGATTACAAAATGAGAGGACTCACACTGCTCTGTTTGGTGGGACTTATTCTCACAGCTTCGGTAAGAAAATATATCACTGTTTGATGTTCACAGATATGTTGAAAGCTTATAACAAATGACAGTCTACATAAATATTTATTTAGACATATTTATCATCACGAATCAGCTGAAGTGTGTCTCATGCTGCTGCTGACTCACTGAGATTAACTGTATCATTATTTTGCTGTGTTGTTTGATTTGAAATGATCTTCAAACATGGAGTGAAAAACATTATTTTAAAAAAGAGGCAGAAATTAAAACCTCCAGCGCTGCGTTTTGGCTTCATATTGTAGGATTTTATGAAAGTGTTCTGAAAGTTTTATCCATTCTAATTTCAGCTGCATGAAGGAAGCACAGCACCAGCAAAGAATAATGTAAGTCAAAATAAATACATAAAAAAAAAGAATTACTGATTATATATTAAATTTTGAGCTTTATATGTTATTATTAATGTCACACACTTTCATTTCAGGTCCGTCATGAAAGCAACTCAAAAAAGCCTCCAAAAAAGCCATCGGTACGGTAAAAATTAAATAAAATCTTTAAAAAACTACCAAACTATATTCAACTTTCTCAACAAAGACTTAATATTTTTCACTATTAAAGAGGTCAATCTGGACTTTATTAACTAACATATAAGTGAGACATAATTCTTATCATCATGAGATTTTTGTTGTTTTTTTTTAATTG
The DNA here is from genome assembly GCF_964374335.1 of Astatotilapia calliptera. Classification (NCBI taxonomy): domain Eukaryota; kingdom Metazoa; phylum Chordata; class Actinopteri; order Cichliformes; family Cichlidae; genus Astatotilapia; species Astatotilapia calliptera. The sequence continues at coordinate 23,498,494 of NC_137430.1, forward strand.
AAAAAAACAACAACCCAACAATAAATATCAATTGCCCCACGTGTGTGGAATTATATCTGTGACCCCTTTTACAGATATAATCTTTGCCCCGGGCCTTGAAATACCAAGAAAATAAACAGATCTATGACTTGCTTCAGAGTTGATCATCTATTACTAAGTAAAATTAGACTAATATTCATTTTTAATATTTTGTAATATTTATATTTAAGATCATTCAATCATCCGCATCAACATTTACTTTGTGTCGGCAAATATCTACACAAATTGTGTGAATTCTGTTTTATGTTGACTCCTAAAAGCATTTTTACTAACACAACAAGCTCAAACTGCTTATTTCAATTTTATGCTACAGTGACACAGATGTGCTGTATATTAGTGTAACCTTAAAACTTGACTTAGAATTTCTTTGTCTTTACATAATTATTTATATGCATATTTCATGTATAAATGTATATTATTGTAGATTATATTTTATTTCAATGTTGATAGCAAACTGAGTTGTGCCATGGGTGCTGGAGTCCCCTTGAAGGTACACGTGATGAAACTGAATAAGCCGAGGGAAATGACACACAGGTAAAAAACCATTGACAACACTATATTTACACATCTATAATTTGTCATAATTTCACGTAAAAGAAAATTATCAAAGTGCCTTGAAAAATTGTATTTTAAAACAAATGTCTTAAAAAAAGATAGAAACCTGTCCATAGGTGTGATTTTGTGACAGTTAAGTGAAATCATTAGATTTTTTCCCCTCTGTGTAATTTACAGACCCTTCATCAGAACATTTCAGTGGAAGCAACAGTGGACGACCGTGATTCTGCTCATGTTACTGTCTTACCTAAATAATCATTAAAAGTCTGTTGTGAGAAAAGTTTCCTTTATTTGTTAAGTGTCTCTTATTTGTTGTTATGTGCTTTATCCAAGGTCATTTAGAAACGTAGAGCTGGAACTTTTGACAAATTATCTGCCAGACACACAAAAAAACACCTATTCTGACAAAATGAGACAACACGGGAATTAATTATCGAGGGGAGACACAAATGAAGACAAAAAGAACATTTTCTTTAAAGAGACGGTAAATTTACAAAACTAACTTCATCACGTTTTACTAACACAAAGGCAGTGGCTGCTTATTTCAGGCCTGTTATAACAAATGCACGTGAGCTGACGTGTGCCATCGTTGCTATGAACTCCTAACTGTATTTAATGATCATACTTTGTCCTGCTGCTTTTTTAATAAACAAATAAAAACAGTTCCTGATAAACTAACTCGACATCCTGTTACGGGCATTTTTCTTAATAATTAACATTGAGAAAAATTACAAATAAAATAAGCTTTTTCTTTTAAATATGGCATTTTACGAAAGAGAGAACAGCGGATTCATAAGTATGTGGAAGAGTCTGAATTACATTAATAACAAATTCAGTTTTGAAGAGAATAAAGCAGACTTTTTTTTTCATTTGCTAACAAACAAAGTTGAACTTTGATGTTAAACAAGAGTTGAAGTCAAAGAGGCTTCACCTACAAACACTTGGATTATAAAACAGTTTGAAGTGCAGACAGGAGGCCGATCACATCCGAGGTGAGACGACTCGCACTGCGCTGTTAGGTGGGATTTACTCTCACAGCTTCAGTTAAACAAAACAAAACATCATACTGGCAAATTAGCCAAATTTTTAAAACCTTTTCTACTGGTTTCAATAAAACTTCTATCATACAAAGTGTGAATATGTGTAATGAGTGTAGGGAAATTTTAGCTTCACAGATCAAATACTATAGCTTGAAATTTTCACTGGTCTTATCAGGATCTTTCATTTGGGACAGATACATTAAAACTAGTGAACTAGTTTACTAGTTAATTCTTAACTAGTTTTTGACTTGTTAAGTCCAGCAAGTCCTACAAACTCCCATTTTTGAGCAAACACTAATAAAAAAAACTGTCATTTATTGTCTTTTTAAATTTCTTAATGGTTTCTGGTTGAATTTTACAACTGCAAAACAAAGCATACTTAGTCATAAAAAGTAAGAAAACACCAAATTCATTCAACTTTCATGTTGGATTGATCAAATTTGAGCCGTTGCACCACAAAACAAAAACATCAGTATAAAGTTTAATCCGATGGTACTCTAATATGTGAAGCTAAAATCTTCCAGCAATCATTATATATGTATTTATTTCTTCGCGGTTTCATTGTAGGACTGTTGTTTAACTACCAGATAAACGAGACTGCAGATTTAAACTTAGGCTTGATATAAATGTATTTTTCTACCATAAATCAGCTGGAGTGTTTCTCACACACTGTTGTTAAAAAACAAAAAAACCCAGCACTGAACTTGAATTTGTATATCTTTATTACATTTGAGGGTTAGCACCTGAGTACTGCATCTAAAATGAGCAAATTCAACAAAATAGAGTAACTTTGACTGTATCTGTGTAAAGTAACCAGTTCTTGAAACATTATGATCTATAACATCCATCACAGGTTTCCACTTTCCACTTTTCTCTATGTAAATGTGATTAAAATGTATCATTTGACAGGGATTAGGCAGTTTTACATAAGTCAAGTACTAATGAAACAGATGTACAGAGAGGTTATAGCAGTGAGGTCAAACTCGTTTCACACTGACGGCCACGAACAGTCCACCATGACTTGAGTGGGCCAGACGAGTGAAACTCCACTTTCTGTCCGTGTAAAGGTGTTTAACTCCACATTTAATCCCTGAGATATCGTACAATAAGATAAAGATCTGCAAGTTCAACACCACATCTCAGTGTTTCTATGATAAATGTGTAAAATTACAGTTGTGGTGCAGCTCACTGCCCAGAGTGTCTGATGTTTGTACAACATAGAGTTTCATGGATGAAAATTTTCTTTCTTTTTTTATGTCATAATGGTAGACAGTGAAAAACACTGTCTACACTTTTCTGTCATTTAACTATTTATCTATTACTTAACTTCTTTGGTGTAGAATGAACGGCTGTTATCAGCAGGAAAAGCTGTCCAACGATTTATGCACTTCCTCATATTTTCTGCAGTGTTTGCCTGGCCGATTCTGGCCCCCGGGCCTTATTTTTGACACCTTTGGGTTATAGCAGAATATATAAGGTGTCTGTCTCCCTGCTTGTTACAAAATGACACCTTCAATACAAAATAAACCGACTGGGTCCACGAGGACAGGGTGAGGCAATCAGGAAGTAAGAATACATTTTTAAAAATGCATAAATATTATCAGCCTTTTCTTGTAAACGTCAGGTGTCACAGGGGATGTTTAAATCTTCACTGCTGTTGAAACGTCTAAATTAAACTAAAAATGTTGTTTTCTGAAGAATAAAGCAGACTTTGTGAGCGCAAACATATTTACATTTGCTAACAAACACAGTTGAACTTTGATGTTAAACAAGCGCTGAAGTGAAAGAGTCTCCACCTACAAACACTTGCATTATAAAACAGGAGGTCTGTGTGCAGACAGGAGGCTGATCACATCCACGATGAGAGGACTCGCACTGCTCTGTTTGGTGGGATTTATTCTCACAGCTTCGGTAAGAAAATATCATGCACCTGTTTGATGTTCATGGATTTCCTGAAAGAATTAACAGTCTCACTGAGTTTATAACAAGTGATAATCTACATAAATGTTTAGATTTCATCTTTAACATTGTAGGACTGTTGTTAGTTAGTTAGTCCAGTATGTTTTTAATTTCTGTTTATTTATTTTGACCAAGAATCAGCTGGAGTGTGTCTCATGCTGCTGACTCGCTGAGATTAATTGATTAATGCTGCTTTGTTTGCTTTGAAATGTCAATGACCTTCCAGCACTGAGGGGAAAAAGGCAAAAATAAAAACCTCCAACACTTAAATCTGTATATTGTTATTCTATTAAAGCGTTTTCCATTTTCTTTTCAGCTGCATGAAGGAGGCGCAGCACCATCATCGGATGTAAGTTAGAAAAACAAAAAAACAACCTGTTGACACGAGTGGCATTATTCACCAGTAATTATAACATTATAATATTATATATAAATGTGTGTGTGTTTATTTTTTTTTACTTTAGGATGCTGGCAGCTGGCATCCTCTTGAAAGCACTGGCAATTTTCCAACTGCTCCAACTCGTGTAGTAAGTAACGCCACAAAAATAAGCAATATTTATATGTCCGTGCGTGTCCTGCAAGGTGTAAAATGATAAAAAGTATCAAATTATTTGTTTATTTGTGCAGGTTATATTTTATTTAGATGTTGGGGAAGGGTTGGGTTTAAAGATCTGTAACTAATGTAATCCAACATATTTCAGAACGAGACCTTGCATCCAAATAATTCTACTCATGCTGGAAATGCCACAGAGGTAAAACACCATCAGCACAGCTTTTATAAAGTCGGACAACAGCATTTAATTTGAAATAGCACTGACGAGAGAACAGAGAATATGTGGCAATTTATTTAAAATCTTTTTATTTCTCTTTACACTTTATAGGTTGTTCATCACAACAATACAGCTGCAGCAACAGTGAAAGAAGACGTGTGATGCTAAAAATGTGGAAACAAGAATCTTACTGTCTTCTCTGAATAAACACTAAAATTATGGTGTGAGAAAAAGATTTTCTTATTGTATAGGATTTAAAGTGTGTTTTTAAACACATTTAAGATCTTGAAAGGTCGTGTCCAAACACACATAAAACACCAAATCCACAAAAAAAAAGTTTGAAGGAAGCACCAGCAACAAATAAGTTAATTTAAAAAAAAAGAAAAAAGAGCGAGGGCAAAAAAGTGTGTATGATAACTTTTGAGACAAGTGCCGTTATTCACCACTAAAATAAAACAGTTAAGGTTGTGTACCTCAACTTGGGGGTGAAAATCAAACAATTATAAAATCTAAAATAATCGAAACAAAACTAAATACAATAACGTTTTTGACTATCTTGTTTCACGCTCAGTCATCCAGGTAAGTAAAGGTTGATTCTGTAGTTTTCAGTGGGAGAAACGTTTCGTCACTCATCCAAGTGACTTCTTCAGTCTCAGCTGACGGCAGGTTTCCTCAACCTTATAAACAGTAGATTTGCATAATGACTGAAACTAGCACCACTGATGAACAGGCTGTGAGGTCAGTTCCTTGATCAGAGTCTTGGGTCGATTTGTGGCTATTTTCAAATTTCGATTACATGCCATTTGCACAGTGTTGAATGGAATATAGCGAAAGTCGGCAAAAAAAAGTTCGGTCACATTTACTGTTAAAATTTCAGTATGACTTCCGGAAATTAGCTTCAGTGGCTAAGCTAGCGATAAACTTACACTATCGGTCCTAGTGGTCGATTTGTGCCCCATTGAAACCCATTATAAACGCTATTTTTCACGGCAAAAAAATTACGGTCAAATCGATCGTGATCGGTTATGTTTCCGCTTCCGCTTGCAGTACTGGCCTTAGAGTTGTAATTTTTTTATTTGTCCACCGGGTGGCGCCCTTGCTCCACATGTGACGCCTGCTGGAACATACACATGTTCTCCAGCGGCCTGCTCGAGACAGATACCCGGAAAAGGCAGACTAATTTCCCGCGTACAGCAGCAGCTTGGACCGCTGCTCGTTTCGGACCATTTTCTGACCTTAGGATCGTTTGAGGGTGCATTAATTTTTTTTTAATCAACAGGAAATGACGTATTTGTTTTCACGTGGTAGCGGAAGTGTGTGCTGCAGACACGGGAACCGAACCATATGCTCCGGCGCTGCGCGAAACACACCCGCGGCAGAGGCACTCCTCCCCGGGGGAGCAGGAGCAGCAGTGCCGCCTGGGGATATTTTTGGCTTCTGAAAAAAAAATTAAAACCGGATCGAAATTAATGTTGGTGCCAATCTTTTGTCCATCTAAAGGCCTAATTATAATAACAATAAAATATTACTTCAAATGTTTTTTTTGGAAAATATTTTATGTTTTATGTTTTATGTTTTTGGGGCAAAAAAAGCAGTGCGCTCATGTGACGAAACCGGGATATAAAGGGTTAAAATCCGCGAAATGTAATTAAAACTTGACATGAATATTTCAAGGAGAAGTAGGTCTAAAAGATTGGCTAATTTAAAGTGGAATAAAATATTAATATATAAATTTTTTATAGCACTTTTTGGGCGTGGTCGATAGTGTGCATTTTATGAAATGCGCTCCTGGAAAAAAAATAAAAGGCGATCGAAATGACTGTTGGTGCCAATCTTTAGTCCATCTAAAGGCCTAATTATAATAACAATTGAATATTACCTCAAATGTTTTTTTTGGAAAATATTCAAGTTTTTTGTTTTTTGGGGCAAAAAAAGCAGTGCGCTCATGTGACGAAACCGGGATATAAAGGGTTAAAATCCACAAAATGTAATTAAAACTTGACATGAATATTTCAAGGAGAAGTAGGTCTAAAAGATTGGCTAATTTAAAGTGGAAAAAAATATTAATATATAAATTTTTTATAGCACTTTTTGGGCGTGGTCGATAGTGTGCATTTTATGAAATGCGCTCCTGGAAAAAAAATAAAAGGCGATCGAAATGACTGTTGGTGCCAATCTTTAGTCCATCTAAAGGCCTAATTATAATAACAATTGAATATTACCTCAAATGTTTTTTTTGGAAAATATTCAAGTTTTTTGTTTTTTGGGGCAAAAAAAGCAGTGCGCTCATGTGACGAAACCGGGATATAAAGGGTTAAAATCCACAAAATGTAATTAAAACTTGACATGAATATTTCAAGGAGAAGTGTACAGAAGACCTAAGCGAAAACCCTTAGTGATCTCTTATGTGTCAGGAGTATCTCTGAATCGAGGAGGGGGCCTAAGGGTACATCTGTCACCATCTTACAATGCTGTGATTGCAGCCATTCCCCAACTCTCTGGGAATGGTACTCATGGCCATTGATCAGTGGTCTTTGATCAATGGTCATGACAATTTGCATATTCCCCTGGAGGGTCTTAGAAAAATGCATACACTATCGGTCTTAGAGCCACAAATCGACCACGCCCAAAAAAGTGCTATAAAAAATTTATATATTAATATTTTTTTCCACTTTAAATTAGCCAATCTTTTAGACCTACTTCTCCTATTTAAAAGTTGATGTGTACCATAAATCAACAAATACAGATCAGTATTTAAGGTTTGAGTCTCATCATCCACTGGAGCACAAACTGGGTGATGCCAGGACGTTACAGCACAGAGCGAACACCATCCCCACTGACACAGCGGCCAGAACATCACATCAAGAAGGCCCTGAGTTAATGTGGTTATCCCAGACGGGAAGGCACCCAAAGAAAGCTCCAGGCGATCCAGGAGAGGACAACTGCCTGAAGGTCTCCACAGAACCTGCACATTCAGCCCCTGACAAACTAACATGACAACATCTGTCTGAACAAAGACTAAAGCTGGTTTTGGTCTTTTTAACACTATTAGTTTATATTTGGATTATTCAATTTCAATAATTCATTAATAAAATGTTTTTCACCAAACATAACACTTCAGAAATAAACAAGAAAGAAAGGCCTGAACTAAACTAGTACAAAATGTTGTAGAGAATAAAGAAAAGTAAAGAATGCAAACATATTTACATTTGCTAACAAACGAACAAAGCTGAACTTTGATATTAAACAAGGGCTGAAAGAGTCTCCACCTACAAACACTTGCATTATAAAACAGGAGGTCTGTGTGCAGACAGGAGGCTGATCACATCCACGATGAGAGGACTCGCACTGCTCTGTTTGGTGGGATTTATTCTCACAGCTTCGGTAAGAAAATATCATGCACCTGTTTGAGCTTCCTTTAATGAACTGATTTCCTGCCTAACAGTTAAGTTAGACTTCAGATTTAAACACAAGTTGGACTTAAATGTGATTTTTTTCACCACGAATCAGCTGGAGTGTGTCTCATGCTGCTGCTGATCTGAGATTTACTGATTAATTATTTGCTTTGAAATGTCAATGACCTTCCAGCACTGAGGTAATAAAATAAAAATAATTAAAAACCTCCATCTTTTAACTTTGGTTTATCATTATTTTGATTATCATTATGTATAAAATTGATCCATTTTCATTACAGTTGCATGAAGGAAGCCCAGGAAGCACAAGCAAAAAGTGTTTTTGTAACTTTTAAAACAAGTACTATTATGCACGACTAAAGAAGCCGTAAATAAACAAGTTATTTTGTGTACCTTAGCTTGGTTGTAAAAATCACCTATGTTTTGATCATTGAGATAATGATCAAAACATAAGCAAATATAATGACTTTTTTGGCTGTGTTAACATGTGCAACTGTGTAATTTACGTTTCTGTCTGTGTTAAAATGATGTGAAGTCATTATTTGACAGAAACAATTCAGTTTTACAAAGTTAGAGTACAGATAATGAAACAGTTGCACACAGAGGTTACAGCTATTGTTAGTTTTAAACCTTTGTCTCATAATTTACATATTCAGTTTCAGTTCTCAGAATCCAAAGAGAAGAAGCAAAATGTTATAATTTCTTTCTTTTTTGTGTCAACTTCTGTCTGCACTTATTTTTGTCTCTTTTCACACTTGAAAGGATTTTTGTAAAAGAGCAAGCTCAAGCTTCTTATTAGCTTATTGTATATATTTTCTATTTTAGGCCACACACTGGCACCCTCTTGAAAATCCTCTTTCTTTTCCAACTGAACCAACAAGTGTAAGTACTGCAGAGGTACAACACCAGAAACATGACCAGTATTTATGTCTTATAATTTTATATTTTTAATTTGGTCGCAGGTGTGAATGCTAGCATGTTTGGTTGTCTGTGACAGGCTGGTGATGTATTGAGATCATGCTCTGCCCTTTGCTTCATGACTGCTAAGATAGACTCTGAATCCACTCTCAGTTAGCCGATGAACCTGCTCTACCTCCTGAGCTACAGCCACCACGAGTCGAGCTACAGTTTCTAGACTCTGTAAAGTTTTTGTTCAGTCAAAAAAACCCATTTGAATAGTTTTTATTATCAGTGTAGTGTCACTCAGAGAAAAACGTACGAACAATAAAGCTGATAGTCCCAGCCACAGATGAGCTGATAGGTTTTTTAAAAAAAGATCTGTGCAACTGCTCAACCCGACTGCCTGGAGCAACAGAGCTGTACAGTAACATGACTTTAAAAAAAATGGAGAACAATTTTAATTAGCACTGCCCTTTCTTTAAATATGTTCATACACCAATGATGTATAAAATCATTTGAGCAAGTCATATTCCATTAATTCAGTTTAAAGATCTGTAACTGATGTAATCCAACACATTTCAGAACGGGACCTCGCATCCAAATAATTCTACTCATGCTGGAAATGCCACAGAGGTAAAACACCATCCGCACAGCTTTTATAATGTCGGACAACAGCATTTAATTTGGAATAGCACTGACGAGAGAACAGAGAATATGTGGCAATTTATTGAAATCCTTTTATTTTCTCTTTACACTTTACAGGTTCATCACAATAATACAGCTGCAGCAACAGTGAAAGAAGACGCGTGATGCTAAAAATGTTGAAGCGTGAATCTTCACAGAGACAGACGACCGTGATTCTGCTGGTGTTACCGCCTTCTCTGAATAAACACTAAAATTATGTTGTGGGAAAAGTTTTCTTTATTTATTAAACTTAATAAAAGGTCTTTTAAAATGTGTTTTTCAAGAGATGGAAAAAAAGACCTACTCTAACATAGGGATTAATAACTGACGTTAAATTTTCACGTTAATCATATTTCATTAACAATTAAGCACTGCCTGGTTATTTAAGGTCTAAGAAACTGAATGCATCACATCAGAGTCGGAGCTGTAGGGGCGTTTCTAGGACTTTCTTAACAAGGTGGCAGAGAGGGGGGCAATAATCATGTGTGATCTCAAATTTAATGTCCTCAGCTTGTAATGTTTAGACTTTGAAATGCAGTTACTTTGATTACAGTGCTTTGTTCTCTCACAAACCACAAGCTTTACATAAAAGTACATACAAATTTAACCTATTAACAGTTAGACAATTACAAATCAAAAATAAAGTAAGCTAGTCACACGCAGTAATGTAACAGCTACACATTTTAAAATCAATATTAGCTCATAGCTTTAAAAGTCATTTTAAATGTAAGAGTGTTTTTTCTGCACATTACTTGCAGAAACGTGCAGATCGAATCACCGGTGTTGTCAAAACGCGACTGTGATTCTGCGGAGTGATTGACAGTACTGTGATCCAATAAGATAAGGCAGTTTCAGATGGACAGTTTTCTAAACCAATGACGGTGGGAGTTAGAGGGTAGGCGATCAGATTCCAAGAGGGGTCTAGAAGGGTGGGTCTAGAAAGGGCGGTGCCACCCCATGCCACCCTTTTAGACTCACCCCTGCTGAGCTGAGCATCAGCCAAGTCGCAATCAGCCAAGGTTTCGGGTGAACCCATTGCCCCACCCTATGTGATTTCCTGAGGTCAGATGGCCCAGGATGTGAGTGGGCGTTAAGGCGTCTGGGGAGGGAACTCAAAACTGGATTATAGATGGCAGACAGTTGGTGTCGTAAACCACCGCCTCTGTTCAAAGATGGTCATTCACAGTGGACATAGATGGCTTCTTTCACTCCTCTTTCAAACCATCTGTCCTCTCTGTCCAAAATATGAACACTGGCATCCTCAAAAGAGTGACCTTTGTCCTTTAGATGCAGATGGACAGCTGAGTCTTGTCCCGTGGAGGTGGCTCTTCTATGTTGTGCCATGCGTTTATGAAGTAGCTGTTTGGTCTCTCCAGTGTAAAGTTTTGTTTAGGAGGCAAAACTCCTAAACACAAACTTAACAACTGCATGCGGTACAGTGTAGAGAGGAATGTCCAGACCTCTACATTTTGGTTTTAGAGCTGAGAACCTGCAAATTCAGCCCAATACAAACTAACTCGACATGACAACACCCGTCTGAACAAAGACCAAAGCTGGTTTTGTTCTTTTTTTAACACTATTAGTTTACATTTGGATTATTCCAGTTCAAAAAATCATTAATAAAATGGATAAAAAAATGAATAAAATTAATAAAATGAGCATTTTTAACCAAACATAACACTTAAGAAAGAAGCAAAAAAAATTTTTAAAAATAAAACGAAAGAAAGAAACAGTAAGTAAAAAGGGCCTGAATTATATTAAACTAAAAATGTTGTTTTCTGAAGAATAAAGCAGACTTTGTGAGTGCAAACATGTTTGCATTTGCTAACAAAGTTGAACTTTGATGTTAAACAAGAGCTGAAAGAGTCTCCACCTACAAACACTTGCATTATAAAACAGGAGGTCTGTGCGCAGACGGGACGCTGATCACATCCACGATGAGAGGACTCGCACTGCTCTGTTTGGTGGGATTTATTCTCACAGCTTCGGTAAGAACATTCATATCCCTGTTTGATCTTCATGGATTTACTGAAAGGAAGAAATTTAAATGGTTGAAAGGAACTAACGGTCTCACTGAGCCAATAGCAAATTATAGTCTTCATAAATATTTAGATGTCATTTTATATTTTTGTAGTTTTGTAAAGCTATTGTTTAACTGGTAAGTTCGACTCCAGATGTAAACATGAGTTTGAATTAAATATATTTTTTCACCAAGAATCAGCTGGAGTGATTCATGCTGCTTTGCTTGCTTTGAAATGTCAATGACCTTTCAGCACTGAGGGAAAAGAAAGAGGCAAAAAAAACCCTCTAGCACTGAATTTTGTATCTGTCTAACATTATTCTGTTTTTAAGTTTTATCAGGTAGTAAATACAAACACTTGTCATTACATCTTAACCTCCTAGGACCTGGCGTCCACATATGTGGACATCACATTTTGGGTTATTTAGGCCAAAATACTCAATTTTGCTCTACATGGGCCTGATATCCACTTACGAGGACATTATGCTGCTACTGTTCTATCAAAATTTTAAACGAATATCCTCATATGTGGCTCTTATTTTTCTTAAAAACAAAAATAAGGTAAAAAAAAACTTTGTTTTTACATTCATCGGGCCCCAAACAGCCCAAATATCAAAGAGAAATTAAAAATGCATGCCGTTTAAGAGTTCGGGTCTTAGGAGGTTAATCCAATCTTTAAGAAACAACATCACCCAATCACAGCCTCTAAAACGAGAAAACAAAAGTAGATAAACTCAACACAAAAATAAGGAATTTTTGCAGCTTAAAGTCATCTTAATTTATTATTTGACATGGATGGTGTGATCTTATATAGGTCATATACAGATCATGAAAAACATATTCTATAGCTATTTTAATATTAAATCTTTGTCCCTTTAGTTTTTGCAACTTACATTTCCAACTTCAGTGTCATCAATGTCCAGAAAGAGAGAAAATATGAAATCTTTTTATTTCCACCTTTTTTGTGCAGCTTCCATAATTACTTTTTTTTGTTTCGTTTTATTAAAATGTTTCTTCTTCTTAAACATCAAATGGTTTATTTTAAGAAGACTTAAAGTTGTTCTTTGTCATTCTAGCATTCAGCTAGAGCTACAACTACCGTAAGTACTACATTAATAAAACACCAGAAACATCAACCAGTATTTCTAATGTTTTATATTTTCATGTTTATCGGTTTAAGTAAAGATTACCAAAGGTACCCTGACGAATTGTTAAAATATTACAAAACTTGACATATCTTTCATTTCTTGGTTTGATGGTGTGTAAAACTATTTGTAGATTAGATTTGATTTAGATGTCGGGGGAAAGGTTAAGTTTAAAAGCCTGTAACTAATGTAATCCAATGCATTTCAGAGAATACCCACCTCTATCTGGCATGCTCTATCCTCTAATAATACTCGTTCATCACCTAGAAATGGTACACAGGTAAAACACCTTCAACACAGCTTTCATAATGTCTTACAACAATATTTAATCTGAAATAACACTGACAAGACAGCTGAGAACGTATGGCAAATAATTTTTTATTTTCCTCCTGTACATTATATAGGCCATTCATCACAACAATACAGTGGAAGCAACAGTTGAACCAACAGTGAAAGAAGACGCACCAAATGTGCTCTAAAAACTTCAAAGAAAGACACCGTTCGACTGATGGTATAGTCTTCTCTGAATACACATTAGAAACCTATAATTAAAAAGTTCCTCTTATTTGTTATTATGCTTTGTATAAGGTCATTTAAAATCTATTTGTTACTTAGGAGATGAAACAACAACAAAAAAAACACCTACACTGACCAAATTCAGTTTTATTTATTTTTCTGTTATTTAATCCTCACAATGTTACTGGAGGCCAAAGTAATACTATCCAGAGTAACTTTCTGGTTAGATACCATAACCAGAAAGTTACAATAACGTCTGTTTTAACTGGATTTAGAAGCAGGAAATTAGAGGACATCCAGATCTTTATGTTATGTTATGTTAATAGAAATTCCTGCAGTTTAACTAATTGGTGTGTGTTACGTGGCTCCAGGGATAAATAAAGTTGGGTGTCACCTGAATAGAAGTGAAAATGTACGCTATGCCTTCAGATGCTGCTGCCTAAGGGAAGCATGTAAATGGTAAACAGAAATGGCCCGCGCAGGGAACCCTGTGGTACTCCATAATTAACCTTAGTGTGTGAAGAGGACTCCTCATTTACATGAACAAATTGGAGCCTATTAGATAGAAATGATTCTAATCACTGCAGCGCAGTACCTGTAATACCGACTGCATGTTCTAATCTGTGTAATAACATATTACGGTTGACAGTATCGAACGCTGCGCTGAGGTCTAGCAGGACAAGCAGAGAGGAGTCACTGTCAGAGGCCATAAGAAGATCATTTGTAACCTTCACTAAAGCTGTTTCTGTGCTGTGATGAGCTCTGAAACCTGACTGAAACTCTTCAAATAAGCCATTCCTCTGCAGATGATCTGTTAGCTGTTTGACAACTACTCTTTCAAGGATGTTTGATATGAAAGGAAGGTTGGAGATTGGCCTATAATTACCTAAAACAGCTGAGGCAAGTGATGGCTTTTTAAGTAGTGGCTTAATTACTGTGAGCTTGAAGGGCTGTGGTACATAGCCGATTATTAGAGATAGGTTGATCATATTTAAGATTGAAGAATTAATTAATGGCAGGACTTCTTTGCGGAGTCTTGCAGGAATTAGGTCTAAAAAACACGTTGATGGTTTGGAGGAATAATTACTGAAGTTAAGATCAATTGGAGAAATAGACTAAATAAATATTAATGGTATTGAAAGTAGCTGTAGATAATAATTTTTTCTATAAACATTTTCTTTTAGAATTTTATTTGCAAATAAATTCATCAAGTTATTAATAGTTAAGGTTAAATGAATGCCCCGCTCAGAGTTGTTTTTATTTTCTTCAATCGGTGATGAGTAGCTTTACGGGGCTTTTTACAAAAATACAAATAAAACAAATTAATGACACGCCAGTTCCACAGCAGCTTACGAGTCATCTGCTTTAAAATGCAAATTTAAGAGTCAAGTATGTCTGATTTATGGTTTTGCTTTGTTTTATTTTTTTCCTTTCAGAGTCATACGCAGTGTAGATGTAAAAGTATTAAGACAATCAACCTCTGTGGGAGGAGACTTGGGAGTAAAATGTTCGAGTTGTACGTCAAATCCAGACCCTGAGTGTGTTGGGTGGGGGTTCTTTTAAATTTTGAGTCAGTTGAGTCATTTGGCTGTCAGCGGATGCACGATCCTATGAGGCGTTTCCTCATAGGATCGTGCATCCGCTTTAAAAGTAATTCTACTCCCTCAACAGAGGTAACAGACCATCAGCACAGATTTCATGTCTTACAACTGCATTTTATCTGAAATAACATGGACAAGACAGCTGAGACTGTGTGGCAATTAACTGAAATCATTTTATTTATTTATTTTTTCCTCTGTATACTTTATAGACTGTTCATCACAACATGTCATTGGAAGCAACAGCGAAAGAAGACGTATCCAAGAGACGCTAAAAAGATGAAAACATGAAACCTCCCAGAGACAGACCACAAAATCTGTTAGTTTCACTGCCTTCTCTGAATAAACATTAAAAGGCTGTATTTAAAACAAAGAAGACGTTTCTCTTATTTGTTGTTATGCATGTATAAGGTCATTTAAAATGTGTTTTTCACCCAAGAGCTGGAACTTTTGTGTCGGGACAAAAAACATCTACTCTGACAAAATGAGACAATATAGGAATCGATAATCGAGGGGACATCAGATTAACACAAGTCAGGCGTTTACAGCTTCAAGGATTCAGACAAGACTAAATTCACAAGGATCACTTTATTTTTTTTCCTGTGTTGAGGGTCTTTTTCATCACAAATATTACCCAGCAGGATGTCCCAGCAGGTATCAATGCTCCCTAACATATTCATGGGAAGAACATACACAACATAACTTCATTTCTTTATGTTTCTAAACACACTGCTTTAAAGCCCACTGGATATTAACTGGGTGTCGCACAGCTGCACAAGCTACCTGTTTTACATGAGGACTGCGATTTTTGGATTACCTGTGAGGAAAAAACACAAAAGCCTTAAAAATCGGGGGGGTTTAGTCAGTATGGTCAAACATCATCAAGAAATCAGCATTTGAAAGTGGTTTCCAATCACTCAGACCACAGGAAAGCATTTGTTACCAAAAGGCTGGTTTCAGATTAGAAACAAGCTTTAATGACTCGTCTGATGTTCAATGAGAAAAAGGGCAGCAGAATCAAACAGTGGATATGAAAGACAGTTAGTAGTTGTAATCATCAGGCAAACTAAAACAGCACTACATTCTTGAGTTTGTTTTTCTTTTGCATGTTTTTTGTGTCTTTTTTTTAGCAAAGTGGTGAGATCCGGAGGCAGGCAACAGCCCGTTGAGACAGCACTTCACTTCAGATGACAATGCAGTTTCTTTCTACCAGTAAGGCCACTTTATAAAGAAACATCTAAATGAGGACCGCAACCTATCGCTTCTTGTCCATTGCTCTCTGCAGAGTGTTGTCATCGTGAATTTAAAAGGAAAAGAGAAGAAGAAAAAGAACAATGTTTCAAGTTTCTAAATTAAAGAGCCTGATGGTCAGCTTGTAAGCAGAGGGAGGGGAAGGGGGTGGGGGGAGGTTGGTGTTCGCCCCTCCCCCCTTCCCATCTCCACCACAGTGAGGGTAGGAAAAAAAAAGAAAAAAGAAGAAGCTCAGTCCACATGGTCACCACCAGCTATGCTGCTGAGGTAGTATCCCCGCTCTCAAAGTCCCAACCGCAACTCAAGAAAAAAAGAACAAAAATACACCTCAAAATAACCGCGGGTTATAGCGATCTTGCAAAAAAATAGATATTCTCACATAAGTTTGTAAAATCATCTTGCCTAAAGTCATCTTCGATCCTCTGTGGCTTTTCTCAAAGCAAGTCCAGAGAGAAGTTGCGCCACACAACCGCTGCTCTGAGTACAATCCACAAAGGACACCTGTGTCGCCTTTTTGTTGCTGCTGCAGTGTCGTACGTTTGGGTGTATTTCCTAATTCCGTTTCGGTGGTTCCCTCTTTCAGCCCCTTCAGATGCAGTCCTTCAGTTTTGCCAACCAAACGTATGTGAAGTGTGTTTACTGATCTTTTTAAAGGGCGTGTCACTGTATGTGCTGCAGTGGTGGGGTGTTGTGTGTGTGTGTGTGTGAATGGGGCTGTGTGTTGTGTGTGGTGATGGTGGCATCGTGAGCTCTGTCAGGACTGCAGTCCACACAGCTTTGGGATCAGCTTCCTTCAAAGGGGCTGGGCAGGACCGTGCTGGAGGGGCCAGGGGACAGAGGGACGCCGCTCTACTTATCCCCCAGGATGGCGTACTGGTTGTCGAGCTGCAAGTGCTGCATAGAAGCGCCACCGGTCTCCTCTCTGCCACGGTTCCTGTGTTTCACAACCTCGAAGGTCTTCTCCATTTCTCTGTCCCTGAAACAAAAACATCAGGTCATTCAAGGAGCGAAAGCAGCATTACTTACTGTAATTATGGTGGCACCACAGTATAATCATTCCTGCATAACTGAGCCTTTAGACACTTTATGTCCAGTGAAAAACTAAGTACCCCCTTACTACTTTCGTAGCTATCGAGAAGATCAGTAGCAGCCGGCTGCTGCTAATCAAATGACTTTGATCAACTGAGCATCAGTAAGTGTGAGCACCTCTATAACATGAGAAGCTTTGGCAGTTTGCTGGTCTGGAGCATTCAGGTGTGTGTTAACACAAAGCCAAGGACGAAAGACATCAGCAATGATCTCAGAGAAGCAACTGTTGCTGCCCATCAATCTGGGAAGGTTTACGAACAATATGAAGTCCATCACTCTGCAGTTAGAATGATTATTAACAAGTGGAAAATATTCAGTTGCTAATATGGCAACTTTTCACTCAAAGGTCACCACACACCACACCTCAGACTCTACAGGCCTCACTTAGCTTGTTAAAAGTTCAAAGTTCATGAGAGCACAAAGACTGAACACGTTTGGCTTGTTTGGAAGGTTGCAAGTGAACAAACCACAAGACTTCTGGAACAATGTTGTTATGACAAAGTGCACAGAGCCACATTTGGCTAATCAGCACAAATGGCTCACGCACAGTGGTGAAGGGGTGATGATTTGGGCTTGTTTTTCAGACTGTGAGTAACCATGAACTTGTCTAAATACCAGAGTATTCTAAACATGAGGCCATGTGTCCAATAATGAAAGCATCAGGACAATGATAACAAGCCTAAGAACAAAGTTTAGTACATATTTAAATACCATATTGGAAATAAAAATTACAAATAAAATAAAGCCAGAAAATCAAAACAACTACTGTTAACAAAAATGGATTATGTGGCACACAAAGGCTAGATGCTACAGCACAAACAGGAGAAAATAAGGATGTGATGACTACAGCGCTAACATCATTGTGAGACAAGAATACACTGCCACGTAAAACTAGCATGGCAGAAGTCAACCCTAACACAGATGCGAGAGTGAAATAAGTGAACTACAAAGAATCGCCAAGCAGTTCCCAGAGCTGAAGAATATTTTGCCCATAGGCTCATCCAGATACGTTATTATAACGGTTTTCCTGTAAACTCTGCTTACTTGCGTGTCTCAACGTGCTTGGCGGTGGCCAGTAGAGAGGGGAACTGTGTGTCACTGAAGATTTCAGGAGGGCCCTGGGTCGGGCCTCGTTTGGTGGTGGTAAGTCGAGCTCCCGGAGGGCGATATACACCAGCGGGCTTCGCCTCAGGTACCTCTACATTCTCTACTGCTGAAATGAAATGCATCAAAAAACAAAAATCACTGTGCTGCTCAAAAAAAACAATGGAAAAGCTGAATTTAGATGACTGAAACAAAAAAGGTTTTGAGGGTTTCCTTAACAAATAAAGGCCCTCAGGTCCCCCAGGAAGAAAAAAAGGTCGATTTTACATCGGTTTACTCACCCACAGGAGCAGGAGGAGGCGCGGCACCAGACTTGTTCCAGGGACCTTTTTCACCTCGTTCTCCACTGACGAGAATGATCTCTCCATCCTCACCAACCTCCTCCTTCTCGTACTCCTCTTCCTCTTTCTCGTCACTACAAACAACCAGGAGGCAGTAAAGCATAGGTGAACACATGCCCAGGTGCCCTGCTGCTGATACAACTGAATGCATCAAAGCTGATAAGGTTAGGACAGAAACCTCCATGTCCTGTGTGTCCCTGTACATTTACTACACAGCAAAACAAAGATGCTTCCTTTTATTTCCATCACCAGAATGACAGCATTCAAATATGGCTGATTTAGAGTTTTGGGTTCAGAGCCAAAGACTCACAAAAAAAACAGATTTGGCTTCCATCCCCACTGCAGTGCACCTCCACGCTGTTTTAATACTATGGATATTGATACTTCTTGATCACTCTGTGAAAGTCCTGTTCTGGGCCATCTGGCTTGGGCCCTTCAGTGTGCAGAAACCTCCACCTCTGTGTCAAACTGACCTGTCATATTTAATCGCTGGTGATGCTGGACCTCCAGCTACATATCAACAAGCAACAAGTAGTGTCGACCGTGCCCAGGCCCAAAAGCGTTACATCGGATGCCTGTTCTGTGAAGTAGGACCAACCCAATCACTGCTTACGACCAACTCTACTCACCAGACTTTGTCTTCTTCCTCAAAATGAAACAGAAGATTAACAGTTGCTGTTTTAATACAGTGGAGGAGACATAGTGTGCATTGCTGCAAGAACAGGACTTCCAGGGAATGATCTAAAAATAGCAGGAACACTGGAAGAGGTCCAGAGGTGCACAAGGACATTGCCTGCTATCCCCTTTTAAGGTCAACTTAAATTGGGCATGATTTTTGGATCTTGAGGTTAAAGTTGCACCTTGCGAAATGTTCGGAACTGTTTGTGTGGACAAATTCGTCCATCCTATTTTAGGGAAGTCCGATTGTGAAATTCTAAGTCGGTACCAATAAATAACAATCAGGATGGCAGTGGAGAGGTTTTTTTGTGTGTTTGTTCTGTTTCTAATCAGCCACTGACAGTGGCGCATGTCAGCTGATTAGCATTTCTTTCACCACTCCCTCTGTTTAACCTCACAGCTAAAACAGCTGTTCTTTTATTTATTCACTCAAGGGTTCAAATTATTTATACTGTGGAGGTTCAGAACAGAAACTCTTAAAAAAATAAAACCAAGGCCCGGAGCCCAGAAACAGCCCGGCGGGGCTTCAGTCCACCCCGCAGGATGCCTTAACTCTTTACTCCTTGAAAATGTTCTAGGAGAAAACCTTGAGGCTCTTTTCTGAATTGAGTGGTTACTGGCATTTTTTCAGACCTTCTTGTAGAACAAAACTGCCTGTGAATCAGAAGTTAGAGAGGGTGGTCTCTGTCTATGCAGTTACCCCTGGAAAGACCCGAAAACTATTCCAGTGGTCGTCAAACCACGCCTTTAATGATATATACTGAGGTGTCAAAACTCGCCATTGAGGGTACAGGTGAGGTCGTCAGATGTCGCCTTTACATCTCGTTGTGATCCAAAGTGATGATCTAACCTGAGCCAGAGGTCTGACTCAGAATTGGTTTTACTACCAAACACCAGCCATTGCCCGCTATACTACACCAATGTATATGAGTAACAGATTCGGCTCTTCACCTGTCACAGATTTATTATCGTTTCTATTTATTAAAAAAAATAAATAAATAGGATGTTTTTGACAGTTTAGCACAATATTTCTGTTTTCACCTGCAGAACAAACTCCAGGTAACGAGTTTCTGATGGATTTCTTGGTGTTACCACAGTAGCATTTTTCTGTAATAACATTTGACTGAATGTTGAAACGGCACTAATTTTTCTTAGGACATAATGTTTTATGAATTAACAGTTATTATGAAATGTCTGAACTATTTTAAATCAAACTGAGCTGTTTGTGGCTTAGTAATAAAATAGTATGACATCTGTTCTACAGAGGCAATTTATTATAAGTTCAATTAAATTGTATTTATCTAGCAGCAAAAAACCCCCCACAAAACGGCTGTCTTAAGGGGTTTTATAATGTAAAGTACAGACCCTACAATAATACATAGAAAAACAACAATCAGATGAGTAAGCAGTTGGCGACAGTGGGGAGAAAAAAAACAACCCTTTTAACAGGAAGAAATCTCCAGCTCAACCAGGTTCAGAGAGGGGCAGCCATCTCCTGCGACCAGTTGTGGGTCTGCTGAGGGGGTCAACTTGTGTTTCCCAGCATTTAATCCATGAATTAATTCATTGAAAACAGGAAGGATGCGCTGTTGCTGTTTGAAAATTTGACTTCTCTTTCCACCCTCTGTCCCAAAAACATCTGTATGGGAGTGTTATCTCCTGCAAGCTTCTGCTGAAGCACAGCTTAACCAAACATGTTTTAACCTCACCTTATCTGCAAAGCCTGGAGTCGAAGCCCGCTGTAGTCCACTTCTTTGTGCTCAAATTCTTTCCACTCCTCGTCCTCCTGGGCAGAGGAAAACATTAATTCGTGCACCTCACAGTGAAATCACACTTTAACAGGCCTCTAAGATCACTGTAGTCCAGTCATCATTGTGTGTGTGACAAGTCGTCAAAGCTAATCGATAACACAGCTGTATCACCTGATCATATCCTGATGTTATTAAGTGCTAAAAAGATGCTGATCTGCTAACAACTTATAACAAATGGCGGCTCGGCCTTGTTGAGAAACCACGATACAAAGAGGAGGGCTGTCAGCTTTACCTCCTGCCGGAACATGATTAACATGTGGATTTAAAATGTTTACATCTAATCTTATAAGTCAGAACATATTTAAAAGATCGCACTCGAAGTCAGAGATCGTGAAAAAAAAAAGCTCAAAACGTGCGTCGTGGCACATTGTTGTGCCACTGGAAACCATATGCCGGCTTTTCCTTACATCATCCTAGAAAATAAACTCACGTTATTACCCCGACCTTATAAAACAACGTACGGGGGGGGAGGCTGCCGCCAAGCAGGGCTTCTCTCCCAGAGGCTCTAATTCTGATCCGGGAGCAAACACCCGGCCGGACACCGGTGTGTGGTAGCGATGTGAAAAGTTATCGCAGAGCAGCGCCGGTTACCTTATCGATCTGAGCGTCCTGGTTCTCGTTTTTAGTCGATTTCTCCTTCTCCTTCTTGGTCTTCTTCAGTGCCGCCGATGTGGGCCCCGCGGCGGACTCCTTCCCCTTCCCCTTCTCTTTCTTCTTCTTTTTATCCCTCTTGGCAAAGAAATCGTCCAGGCTCTTCTCAGTTGGTACATCCGCCATTTTCAAAGAGCAGCGTTAACTAGCTTCAGTCAGACAACCGAGCAATGACAAACGTGAAAATAAGCACTCAGACCGAGAGGACAGCGGGTGAAGCGAGCAGAGGAGATGGAGTTACTCTGGAGTCCTTTCACTTCTTAGCTTCTGTTACAAGCTGACTTTAAAAAAAAAAGGTTCACTCCGGTCCTCTGCCCGAATCGTTAGCTATCCTGTCAACCATGCCATGCAGAGGCTATTTGACAAATCTGTACCGTCAACCGGAAGCACTTCTCCTCGCTTCCGCTTTCTTCTTCTTCGCGGTTAACAGCAACAAGGTGAATTAGCGCCACCTACTTGCCCAGCAACTTGCCTGGGAACGTTTAAGATCAAACAAAACGCAGTTTTAAAAGTAAAATTGTGTTGATTTATTATTAATGGAACCTACTTGGCCCTATGTGGAAAAGTAAACGTCCCTTAAACCTAATAACTGGCTGTGCCACCAATGGCAGTAGGAACTGCAATTAAGAATTTGCAGTGAGTCTTTCACATCACTGTGGAGGAATTTTGTAATAATAATAATAATAATAATAATAATAATAATAATAATGATAATAATAATGCATTTTATTTGAGGGTGCCTTTCTTAATCTCAAGGTCACCTTACAAAGAGAAAAGAAATCAATAAAACAGTAGATTAAAATAGATTCTAATAAATTAAAATACAGAAACCAGCAAAATACAACCACAAACAACAAATAAAAATAAACCCCCCCCAACAAAAACAGCAAGCAAAATCTGTATTAAAGCGAGTAAGCCAGTTTAAACAAGTAGGTTTTGAGTTGTGACTTAAACAAGGGAAGGGAATCTATATTTCTTAAGGCTGAAAGAAGTGAGTTCCCGAGCTGAGGAGCAGAGCGACTGAAAGCTCTGTGCCCCATAGTGGTAAGGCGAGCAGGTGTGGCAGATGAAGATCTGAGAGAGCGGGAAACTGTGGTGATATGAAGCAGATCACAGAGATAAGGAGGGGTAAATCTTTTTTGCAGAGTTGTTTTAATTTATCTACAATGGAAGGTTTTCCAGCATGAACAGCCTGTTTAAGGTCATGCCAAAGCAAGAAGTCCCAGACCATCACACTGCCACCACCACGTTTGACTGTTGGTATGAATTTCTTTTTATGAAATGCTGTGTTAGTTTTACTCCAGATGCAACGGGGTGAAAACCTTGTAAAAGGTTCAGCTTTTGCCTTGTCGGTCCACATATTTTTTTGGAAAACGTGAAATGACTCTTTGTGTTCTTTTTTGGTCAGCAGTGGTTTTCTCCTTTGGACTTTCCCATGGATACCCAGTCTCTTTCTTATTCTTGAATAAAACTATTGTTGTATTGTTGAATGCTGCATGGTCTTTAGACGTCTTTTGCAATCTCCTGGATGGGTCATCAGTGTACTCTTAGAGTAATTTTGGTAGAGCGTTCACTCCTGGGAAGGTTTACCACTGTTCCCCTAATTATAAAAAGCAGAGCTGGGCTCATATGTCAGCACATGTTATCCAGAAGCAAGGAAAGAGCTTAAACTAACCACAAGGTGTGTAACAAATGCGATCACTGGTGTAAATAAGTGCATGGGTGAAGAAATGATGTATGCAATGTTGTTTATTTGCACCAAAATCCAAAAGATGTCTCAGGGAGGGGAGCCACACAGCATCTGAGCACTGAGGGCGTTTATAAAGAACAATGGCTCACTGAGCCCTGGTTTAACCATTGTCACCAACTGGAAATGAGCCACACCACCTCTGCAGATGAGACCAGCCACACAAACAGGCCAATAGGAAAGCAGGGTGGAGTGTGGCATCACAATAGTTGGAAAAAACGCTTTAATTGCTTTTATTTGTCCTTCATTTGAGTGATGTAGAACCTGTAACCACAATAGTTTACCTCTTTTTTTTCTTAAAGTTAGGTATATCAAAATGTCATGATTTAAACAAACTCAGGGCTCGACATTTAATTTGGTGGGATCTGGTCACCCCACAAAGTCTGTCGAGCGCAGCTTTTATTTGCAGTACCCTCACTTGCACTGTCTGCAACCCATAAAACAGAGGCCTGTCCTCTAGAAGCAAGTCTCAATACTGCTATCTTGGTAAAAGCTCGGGTTAAATATTTGGCAATTATTTTGAACTCCGTCTAAATTATCTTTAATTCAGTTGGTTAACAGAACATAAAATCTGCATATCTGGAATAAAATTTGAACAAGTTTGATGATTTTGTTCTATGGTAAGGTTTAAAAGCTTTTTTTTCCCTCCACCAAATTTCAATGCCAACTCCTTGCTGTATTTTCCTTCCTTCCATCCTTCTTGGGTATTATGTCTCTTTCTTATAATGTCTTTGGCTCTAATAGCTTGTATGGGTTGGTTTCTATTATATAAAAATAATGTTTATATTTTTGCTGTACTGTATCCACATAATAGTAATTATAACTTGCTTGGATAAACTGATTGGCCAATTTATTCCTGGAAAATTGAAAGTGGCAAAATTAGAAATGAAAATAAAATAATGAAACAAGTAGTGCTGTGATTCCACTGGGACGACATCACAATGGATCGTATATTTTAACATTTTGTATTTTTTTTTTCTTCCAGAATAATAATTTGGACAAAATAAAAGTGTGTGTTTTTGTCAAGGACCAAACCAGATCTGGACTCAAATACAGGAATAAAAGTTTAACAGGTTTATTGAACTCACAAAAAAGTCAATTGTTTGGTGTCTTCTGAGTGAAGCAGGTGGGTGATATCTGGAGAGTTTCTCCTACACAGACTTCCCCTACATGTGGCGAGGGAGTATCTGCACAGCAGAGAATCATTTAAGCTCAAAGATAAAGCTGAATTTCTCACAAAATCTAACGCACTACCCATGCTGCACCTCATGTGCTCCCACTACCACAGCAAGTGCAACACCCCAGCAATTTCTTCTGGGAACTGTTCCACCTTAAGTAGTCGCTGAGTAATCATCAGATTGCACCCAGGTGAGTGATTGCTCAACAGCTTGCAGGTGTGGCCTGCCAGCAGAGGACACACAAGAAGGCTCAGCCTCTGAAGCCGACAAGCAGAATTACAAACACACACCCCCACGTGCACACAGCGAGATAGAGGGAAATGTAGGTTGGCACAGGAGGACGAGGGGACCATGACAGTTCCTTTGTTATGAAGATTTAATCGTTCTGAAAATTACTGCATTTTCAAGCACGTCCTGAATGCAGATAACATGTTGTCGTGTCCCTTTTAGTTATAGATAATTCAGATAAGAGAACTGTTCTGGAAGTTGTCAGAGTGTTTTTAAGAAAGAGGCTATTCCAGCTTCACAGAACAACTCAAACTGGCTCCAACCAAACCAACCAACAAAACAACAAACAGGCCCTAAAGAAGTACACAACTGGCTTTGTTAAGTGCTACCTTCAAAATGCATGCAGTCACTGGCATATTTAAAAAGACAAAGCCCAACCAGACTGACCAACAAAAGGAAGAGATTACGGTGGGCAAAAAAGACAAACCCAAGAGGCCTTTACTCCAGAAACTAAACTAGCCAACAGTTTTCAGCTGGCCTGACATGAGCGGTGAATGATTGATTAGTCTTTTAATGTGCTGAGCCTGCATTAGGTAACACAGTCTACTGCTGGAAAACAGTAATGACCGTTTCTGGGTCTCTGATATGCCTACGCAGAATAATTATTAATGAGTATGATTCATATCTACAGTTATTGTTATGGTAATTTGGGGGCTTTGAAATGTTCTCTTTCCTTTCACGTCAGTGTTTTTTTTTAAGGTTTTTGTGTGTTTCTATTTGATGTGACTACTAAGAAAAGCTGGGATGCAGTTCAAGATACGAATAAATCAGAACGCAGAATTAGTTAAAGCTTGTGTTAAAAAATGAAAAATGTTGCAAGGACAAAATATCAACCTATAAGTTTGCTTGTTTGTTTTAAATAAATTGGCTCATTTCGAATTTGTTGCCAACAACAAGCTGCAAAAAAGTCACATTGTGTCTTATTCTAACATTTTAGTTAAAAGTTTTCAAATTCTTGCTTGATATAAGATTTCAGCTTCTCAACGGATGAGAAAGATGAGAAGAAATGTCCTCCTGTGACTCACTTTTTGTTTTATATTAAGTCAGATGGGTGATTGTGGTCCATTGTTACCTGGACTTCTTTACATTAACGCAAAGAAAAGCTGTATTGTTTTAATTCAAGCAGAAAAGGTGTTATTAAATATTTTTGAGCCCTTGATTTGAGGTTGATTTCTTGATTTTTGGTCAGCTATCTAGGTGTGCCGAGGACACAACAGAAGCTCAGAAGGAACAGAGCTTTTGCCTGTGACAGTGGTGGATCTTAGACGGGCTTCTTCACTCTCCACTTCTTAAAACCCGTCTCTTTTCATTGGCAAGAGTGTGAGAGCTGATTTTTAATTGTCCCTTTGGTCAGTACTTGCTGTTTTAAAGCCCTTTATGAATAAAGTTAGCTTGACTTTGCTCTTCTTGGCAGAATTGGTTCATTTAAATTGATTGCTTTTCTGGCACAGACCTGGCTTTTAAAAATAGCCCACACATTTTAATAGTGTTGAGGCTGGGGCTTTGGGGAGGCTATTCCAGAAGCTTAATGTTAGCCTGCTTTATCCATTGCAAAACCAGTTTTTATGTGTGGTTCACTCAACAGTGTCCACGTTTCAACTGTTTAACTGCTGTTTGGGGTGAAGTTGAAGAATTTGGAGGTAGTACTACTCCCAACATCCAGTACAACCGGTAGCAAAACAGCCCAGGAGCATGATGTTACCACCACCATGCTCAAGAGCTGAAAGCCTCACCTTTAATCCTCCAAACATACATTCTTGCCATTGTGGACAAATAGCTCCATCTTTGCTTTATCTGTTCATGAGGGCAGCTGCAAATTTCAGCCAAGTTTGAGGGTGATGATTTTGGAACAGGGGCTTCTTTCTTGGTTGGACAGTGACGCTGGTATTCCAGCAGCTCCCAGTTCATGGCAGACTTGTGCTTTGATGGTTCATGGGTTGTTCTTGAACATCCCAACCAGTTTCCTCTTATCTAAGGATGACGGTTTGGGTCTTCTTCCAGACTTCGGCAAAGTTGTGACACATCCAAATAACTTGCACTTACATACTTGGCTCCAGGAGACCGTCCCAAGTTGTGTAAATATATAATTCGCCTTTTAAATGTTTCTCCGAGTTCTTTGGACTTTCCCATTAATCTCAGTATTGCTCAAACCAGTGAGTGCTGTCAAACAAATCCTTTTTATTTGGCCAAGAGAAAGTACCAGCTGTAGTAAATAATGCCTATGTGTATGTGTGTGTGAACTTCTAACCCCAATTTTATATTAAATATCAGTAATGATGGTTAAAGTTAGAATGTGTTTTCCTTTCAAAAATAAGGATATTGAAAAAAAACTAGCAAAACAATTAGTCATTAATTAATTTACAAAGACTTTCTACAAAGCCAACAAATGGGTGAATAACACTGACTTTAAAATAAGCTTCCTCTCAGCAGTAAAGCAGGCTTGTAAACAGATTACCGAACTGACGTCAGCATCCCGAGCCAGAGGTCACTTGACCAGATGCAGCACCAGTGCACAAAGAGAAAAATCCAGCTCGCTGCCTCAATGGATGTGCTGTGCTCGGCAAGACTGTTTACAGTGCGCGTTGCGTAATCAACAAACAGGTAGCAGCTAACTAGTCAGAACAAATCAGACAAACAGAGTAATCCATGGGTTTTTTCCCCATTGTTTTATTGCTCAGCAGTAAAAAGTACAGTGTGTATACGACAGTACAAAAAATACATAATGTTGAACACTGCTCCACCGTGCCACTGAACATTTTTGTAAAATATCCACTTTTTGAGCGTGCAAAAAAACAACAAGCCCGGCTGTGAGCATCCAATGCGGGAAATATCAATTAGCTGTGTTGTTCGCCATCACCTCTTCACCAGGTGATCTCAGAACAACATCATACAATACGGAGAATCTTCAGCGACAGTAGAGGCAGACAGCATTGATTACTGAAAAAAACGGCAGCGATGCAAAAGTAAAAACAAATGACAGAAGGACCACAGATTTAATAATGAAACTAAATAACGCACTTTTGATTAAATCGCCTCTGTACGTGCTCACAGCATTCTTCATTTGTCTCAGCATATATTTTTTTAATTTTTTGTTTTTATTGCCTCTAACACTGCCTTTGACACGGTTTGCAATACTGGATAAACACGCCGTCTATGGAGGGAGACACTTACAGTAGCAAGGGTGGTCTAAATGTTTCCTACAGCAGCGAGGAACTCTTTCTCGCACATGACCGGTAGCTACTCCACGATATACACGAGAGACAAACAGACGGGACAAACGTACAGAGGCACCCACAGGAACGGACGCACAAAAACTGAGCTGAATTAAACTTTAAAGTAACCGTGACATTTGGTTAAAGGGGGCGGCACGTCGCAGCTCGCCTGCTCACACGCACGCCTCAGTGCACCTACATGCACACGCATACTGATATATAAAGGGCCAACGTAAGGAATTAAGACATCTATGTGGTCCCTCTTCGCAGAAGCTGGTGACGCATGAAGGGGAAAGGCCATTTTAAGTCCGCTCCATTTTTATTGAGAGCTGAAAGCTGCTATTCAAAACTGCTGGATGCTGGACTCCACATCGCCCAAAGACCTGCTCAGACTGACCGATAAGATCCAAGCCTGTATTTATCAAACTGCCGAGGGTTAAAATTCACCTAAAAACAAACTGCAGAACTGGTGAACTTGTGTGTTTCCATGCTATCACTGTCTGCTGCACAGCACAGCTCCGGTCTTCACTGTTTTTGACTGTTTTTCTGAGGCTAAGGTGTTTGGAATCATCATCATGCACTGCTGCCTGCGTCAAAGCCCCTTAGCTGCTATATAATTCCTAGAATGTATCTCAAAGTGTAGCAGCTGTATACCTGATTTCATCTAATGTTTAAATTTCTGTTTAGAATAATATTTTTTTTAAAAACCAAAGTGAATCAGTGAATTCATAAAGGGCCCAGCTCCCAGAAACATCTTTTCACTTTAGCGAGTTTTTATTGCTTTGCTTAAATTGTGACCATGAGGTTTAATTCTTACTTTCACAATAGAAACGTATTGACTCTACAAATTAATTTTAATGTTTTATTTTATGTATGTTTAATAACCAGGATGCCACTACAGCTTTACACCGTCCCCTCAGACCCCCTAGTCCCCTCGATACCTGGCAAAGCTTGTCTGTCTCTGTGTTTTAGGCCTGTGATTGACTGGCTCCAACCTCTCAGTGAACCCGGGCTGGATAAATGGCCAAAAAAAATAGATGGATGTTTAATCATCTTCTTAATTAGAACATTACCAGATAAAAGAACATACATTTTTAATATTAAAATCAATCTGTGTATCTGACTAGTCTGAGCAAACTGATCATTTGAAAGCCACTCTTAAGGGTTGAGTCATTTTAACGCCAGTCTTTACTTTTAGTTCTAAATGATCATTTTTAGTAAGTTTGATAAATACAGGCTCAGATTTCACAACCATTATTCCTCCACATATCCCTGCCTCTCCTCCCCCCGACTTATCTAGGTGCTTATTCAAGTTCAACAGGCTGTAAGTATTCAGGGATTGATTTTAAAGGAAAGTTAAACTTACAAAGAACAGCTTTAATCTTTTTTATAGCACATGTGTCTCTCTCTAAAGCAGATTTTGTGTGGCAACATCCACAGTGCACTCACCATCAAGCCACTGCAAAGAAACAAAACCACATATACTCTGTAATTTTATAAAGACAATAAAAACCTTTATCACAATTAAGCCTTTTGTAGAAAATGTACATCAGAAAAATACGCAGGTGCATCCTCGTAGTAAATAAGCGTCTGTTTACGCCGCGCTTCTTTCAGGTTGCTCTTTGTGTTTGTGATATACAGTATAAAGTCGAAGTCTCTGAATATTTACCACATATATAAAATAGACAAGAACAGCAGGGGGAGAGGAGGACGAGGATCTGCAGAGCTTCTCGCCCCTCTGTGTCTCTATATGGCAGAAGCTTTGTCTCTGTTGATGAAGAGGGTCTCCTGGCAGAAAGGGTTAACCAGGACCACGCTGCTGCCGCTGTAGTCTCCATTAGGGGGTAGACAGGTGTCATGATCCTGCAAAAAGTACATGCACAAAATAAGACGTAGTGGAAAAAAAAGGAAAGGAGGTGTAACTGTTAAGCAGCAGCTCTAATTCATGATTCACGCTTCAGGGCTCACCGTTAGCGCACACGCTACTGTATCTGAGTCTCTCTACAGGCGACGAGCAGCAAGTTTAGCGTGGAAGAGGACAGATAAAATATGGGTTTTGTGCACATCAGGGCTTTTAAGGAGATGGTGAACAAAGATATGTGGAAAAAAGCTCAGCGATCAGAGATACAAAGGGGAGGTGGTGGGGAAGATGTAAGAGCCTCACAAGTGGAGGAATAAAAAGGGAGAATGACTCAGAAGAAGGCAGCAGAGGGTGTTAATCTAAGTGTGCTGGGTGATGGTGAGTCAGCAGTAATGAGGTGGTGCAGGAGGTCGTTTTGAAAAAGTCCTTTTTCATCCAATCACATGGAACTACAGGAACACCATCATCATCACCATCACCATCATCAGGTTTACAGTCATTTCTGTCATTTTCCTATAGCACCAGGGAGGCTACAGTACGAGGCTTCTGCTCTACGGACACGTGCAAAGCTGGAAACAACACCTGGGTGTCACCAAGGGCATCCTACACACGATCCTCAGCTTCCCTCTCCTGACACCTCCGACAGGCGGCAAAGGAATGCAAATTGAGGAGGCAGAGAAATAAAATAAAGGAAACACACAGAGAAGATAATAAACATGCAAAGAGAGCAAGCAATGGTACATAAAAATATACGGTTAAAAAGAATAGAGGGGGGAATTTGCAGAGAGTATAATATGCCTCTGTTATATCCCATCTTTTCCAACAGATGGCGCTGCCATGCACCTAAAAACAACATATTACACTTTCTGCTTTGAGCTGGACTTGAGCCTATAAAGCCTTAGTTTTGCATAAATATGAATGGGTTAGTTAAAAATAAAATAAAATAAAATAAATAAAATTGCATGCTGCCTAAAAGTTTCCAAGCCCCCTTTAAAAAGCACACCGATTAGGGGAATGTGTGTAAAATTATCATCATTAAGTGCAGAATATTTCTAATTAGTGGGAGACAGTAGCTTAAAAATGACCTGGTTTGCAGATTTTACAGTGTAAAAGCCTCATATCACTTTATTAAAAACCTGGGAGCTTCTGGCGTGGAGCGTGATATCAGATATAATGATTTGCAGAAGCAAAGAGGATACACAGGATTTAAAGAGTTTAAAGTGTCAGATAAAAATCTTAAGTCAAATATGTTGGACATCTTGTTATATTTATAGGCAATGTCTGACAAATTATAGGAAAGTGAGTTTACGGAAACTTCATGTAGCTTATGGACGACGCTGTGAGGTGAATACTGAAGAATCCAGATTTGTCTTTATCTTGTGTTATGTGATTTGTTTTGGAATGAATAAAGACTGAATTCATGCCAGAACACTATTTTAAACAAATGATATAATACAGTTGGGAACAAGATGATTTTACCAATCCCAAAGCTACTTACAGCAAAAACTAAGTGGGAACACGTGTGCTGAAAGATTAAGCTGTGAATTTACTGAGTAAATGGAAACGCTGCCAATTAGTAGAATTTCTTGGTTCAGAAGATTTCTACCAGAGCTCAAAGCGACATGAGAATTAAAGAGACCAAAGTTTAGCTTAGATTATCCATTTGTTCACAACAAAACATAAAATACGTAACATGACGGAGAAGGAAAGATATGGAAGACATGTTATTTACCACAAGAAGATGATACAGACCTTTTAAAATGAAAACGCAGACCTCATCAGCTGTTGTTTTATTGATCTGTGAAGCCTAAATGTGTTTTTCTGTTCTGTAAAGTAATTTTTAAAATAATATAAACGCATCATTGCTTCAAAGATTTTTTTTATGTAGTCAAAAATCCTCAACCAGACCAAAAACATTATAAAAACAGCTCAGTGTCATTTTATTAAATATACATACCCGATCATTAAATTTCATCATTAAATGAGTCTTTCTGATAATTTGAGAATGACTGAATATCTTTGATCTTTCTTAAGGTTTATTTATTGATTAAGCTTGACAGATTTTTGTCTTTTATTCACATTTTTTTGTCTGCAGTAATCTGAAGCACCTGCAGTGGGTCCCACCACTCGTGTTTATGAAACACTGATCTTGGCTTATTAATGCTTTTCTTTTAAACAGATTTAAATATAATGAATGCTTGTTGGATGCCTCAAAAATATCAGAAAATTAACTTTTAATCTTTGGATTTTTATACACTGGTTTCTATCTTTTGAGCATGCACAGACCGATATTATTGATAAATATAACTAAAATGATGCTTCACTGAAAGTTTGCAGTCTTGTATGTAATTAAACCCGCTCAGCTGAGGTTTATTGATTACTAATACCAAGTTACTAATAATGTATCAGTAAAGACTACTCAGTATACTGACACTGAAGCCAGTCTTTGAGATTCAGTTGCTGCTGTAAGTTTAAGTGAATACTTGATGTGAAGAACTGTCTAAGAATCAGATGCCCTGAGGAAAAATTTGAAAAAATCCTCATTAATCGCAGCGGCACAGCGTCATGCTCATGGACATGGATCCTCTTGTTGTTTCCATATTCATTAAATGCATTCTGCTGACTGATAGCGAAACATCAAGTAAATGTGCGGCCTCTTTAAGTGTCTGCGGTGCAGAGCAGTAACAGAAAGGCAGCCTAACAGTGTCAGTAGTTTGTACCTCACTCTCCAGAGTGTGTATCTCTCTGGGCAGCTCCACGGCGTGTCTGCTGAAGTAGTCCATGGTGATGGCGTTGTTCCAGTAACTGAGGTTGTTCTCCTGACTTGAAGACTTTTTCTTCCTCCTCATGCAGCACACAGTCAACAGCACAGCTACAGCGGGCAGAGGAAAAAAACGAGGCTCAGCACAGAAACGGGAATAGCTGCTGCTTCAAAAAGCCTCTGAAATCACCCACACCTGCTGCTCAGCAAGAGCCTGTCATGTTTCAGGACAACATGCTGCAGTTGGAAATCAATACTGCAAATTCTGAGCTGCCAGTCGTTCGGTGAAAATATACGAGAAGGCTTTCAGGAACCAGAAAGTAAAAGTACTTCATTTTCAGTGGGCTGGAGTGCACAAAATTATATTTTGCCTTGGGTGGAATAGCTTTTCACCAGTGAAAACCTTTTAAACCAAATTAATTTCATAAGGAACGGCCCTGAAGTGTAACTGGAGGCAGTCAAAAGGGATTCTGGGAAATCTAGAAGCTGACTGAGATAAACAAAGACAAGAAAAGTCAAAACTTAAGAATGAATTAAACTCACTTCAGAAATGTAATAAAATTACTAATAATGGTTAAAATATGCATGTGTTATAACAATGTGATCTACAATATAAAATACTGTGACCTGGTGCGGTGTCATTTTTTCCAATAGTGAGATGAGAGGATTAACACATAGGCTGCTG
Source organism: Astatotilapia calliptera (assembly GCF_964374335.1). Lineage (NCBI taxonomy): Eukaryota > Metazoa > Chordata > Actinopteri > Cichliformes > Cichlidae > Astatotilapia > Astatotilapia calliptera. The sequence continues at coordinate 23,531,790 of NC_137430.1, forward strand.
CTAAACCATTAAGGGTTGAGCACAAGCACATTAAAAACCAAAAAACACACAAGATGTTACCTTTTAAATGATTTTCATGCAGCTTTTCTTAAACTTTTTAACTATGGCATGTGTAAACTTAAATTGGATGAAAGAAGGTGGAAGCTAAATCGATAAAAAACAGGTCACCACAAGCAGGTGAATGTAAAGAGGTTAAATATGAATCTCAAGCCACAACCAAACAAGGGAAACCCACTAACTTAGATATGCCTATCTAACTAAGCCCATTTCTCTTTTTCTTCCCACTCTTTATGTGAAACTACACAGTGGCTTCTGTGGCTTCTTATTAAATATACAAGTGTGAAGGTGGTATAAACTCTCTGCAGTGCAGCAGACGATTGAGATTCTTTAAATACCAAACCATTTCTTTCAGACAGAATGTGACTCTCTTTGTTTTCCAAGCTGTTCTGGTTTTACTTACAACACGAGGACACGAGCACACTGATGGCCAGCACGATCCACACGATGGCCATCCTGCTAAAGCAGATGTCCTTTTGGGATGACGTGGAGTCGATAGCAGTGCCTGGGTTGTGGCCAGGTGTCGCGGTGGTGATTGGCAACTGTGTGATCTGGAAGTTCCCGCTGGTTGTGGAAGTGGGCTCTGAGCTGTTTGCCTGCTGTTCCATCTTGACTGATGTGCTCTTGGAGAAGTGCTCCCCATATGCAGTTGCATTCCCTAGCAGGTCAGTGCTGTTACCTTGAACAGAACCTTGAGACTGACTTTCCACAGTGGGGATGTCGTTCGCTGCAGTGCGAGTGGCGGGCGTGAGTGTTGAATTCTGTGTTGTGACGCCCGTCACGGTGGACGGGGCGCTGGACGCAGTGAAAGTTTGATTCTGTGGTGGGCTCTTGACAGTGACAACCAACTGAGCAGTGGGGGGCTCGTCCACTCCATGCACCTCGCGAAGGGTGATGGCGTGGTGCGAGGATCCTACAGCGTGATTCCTGAGTTTCAGGCCTCGTGCAGCATCAGCATCGACTGAGAGTGAAGAGGGGGGCTGCAGGCGTGGAGCATACCGCTGCCCGAGTTCCTCTACACTCAGCTTCTGAGGCCCTGTGTGGTTTGCATCGAGTGCATCCCCTTTTTCTGCTCCAGAGCTGGACAGAGGTGCTAGGGGGTTTGGGGCCCCTATAGCAGCAGATTCCACATCTATATTTGGCCTCTCTGCATTAGGAAATTTAGGACTGCTGCTGCTGCTGGCCTGGTTAGTGCTGACTGTAACTGGGTTATGGGCCCTGACCAATTTGTGCATGAGACTTCTGTTTACAACATCAGAGCTGGGCTCTTTGGGGTGATTCACATGACTGCCAGTGCTCACAGTGTTTGGGGTGACTCTGTCATAACTGGGAGGATCCTCACGAGCTAAGTTGGAAGCTTGGGCAAGCCGATGCAAGTGTAAAGGGGGAAGAGCAGACGTAGGAAGGAGGGCATTTGTGGGTTGCATGCCTTTGGGTGACCATTCCCCGCTACTCGACCCCTCCTGATGCCAGTCCAGGGGTGGAGGTTTGGGCGAGGACAAGGGGCTGCTGTGTGTGACTGCCATGTAGACAGAGTCCTGGGATGTGTGGCTGAGGTACAGCTCCTGTGCTGATGACACCAGTCCTGCTGGCAGTGCTAGGAATGCTAGAACACCTGCAGAAGCAAACAGAATAACATAGAAATCCTTTTTAGTCTCACGAACTCTTGATTGTTTCCTGTAAAGTTGATTTTTTAAAACTCTTTTTTTTCTCCTGTGTATTTTGTTTAGCAAACCTTGATGAAGCTGCAGCCCTGCGGCTATAACTGACTGCTCGGCTGTTTAGCTGATAAGTGTGGCATTGTCTTGCATTCATTATGCTTCTTAGCCTTTAATCTACTGAACCGTTATGCGTGTCAGTCACCTAGTTTAACTAGATTGCTTTATTAACTGCATTATTCACTAGAACAGCGCTACTGCGTGTATCTGTGCATGGATAAGGTGGCAGCTGGGACGGAGAGGATGCTTCTCTCCTTGGACACGCAGTTCTCTTGTAATAAAACAGTAAGATATAGCTGCAAATAATATTCTTAGCAATCCAGTTTCTATAAATGTTCTTGTTAAAGCAAGACATCAGGAAAAAAACAAGTTTTCTCATGTGTAAGTCATTAATTTGTCCTTTCAGACAACATTTAGATTTATTTTTTTACACATTTACCATTGGACAGCCGCACAAAATACCTGAGTAACCAGTAAAGTACCACATCTATATTAGTTAGTCCATCAGTTAAAACTTGGTTATTTCCTAATTTATGAAGTGTTACAAACCTTTGAGTTTGGAATGTCAACAAGCTGAAACTAGAATTTTTAACCTTACTTTAACCAAAGTTTACGGGGAATTATGCACTCTGGTACATTAAATATATAAGGTCTCATTTGCATATTTAGACATGACATAAAAAAATAGAAAAATAGTAATAGAAAAAGATGATTTATCATAAAGGAAAAATGCTTACTCTGTTCACCTCTTACACTGTCCTTTGTCATCATAAAATAGAGTCAACAGTCAGATGGTGAAATGTGTCTTGTTAGTAGACATAATGACTTCTAATGATTTTCCTACAATTAATACAGTAGATTGATTTATGACAGTCTCAGTGTCAGTATGGCCTACTTAAAATGCTAAAGCCATCTCTAAGAGCTTGACAGATTTGCTTTCTCAAGCTCAATCCCGTAAGGAGGCTGCGTAGTGACAAGACATTAGCAGGTGCCAGCGGGGAATAGTGTTATCTAGACAGCTAGAAAGTCATAGAGGGAGGAATGTGAAAGGGCTTATTAATTTCCACATTAACTCTCTCCTTTCCACCCCTTATTTATACTTAATCACAACTAATCCGACACATTAGCAGAGTCCCCACTGTGCAGACTCTATATTCAGACAACAGACTACGCAACAATAAATATCATCTAAATTCTTGTCTGGTATACAGTCATAGCACAAAGAAAGCACAACACGGTCTTCAATTTGAAGGTTTTACATATCAAGACATAATAAAAACATCTAGTCCTTAGCTGGTCTTATAATTAGGTAAATATAAGCTCAGATAAATTACAAAACAAGACATATAACAGTTTCTGAAAACCTAAGAACATCCTCATTGCTTCCAAAGGAATTAAGAGACTAGGTAGAAGCCAGAAGCTGCTAATTAAATGCTCTTGATTAACTGTTAATCAGCAAGTGTGAGCATCTTTATGAAAGCAGAACATCTTGTCAGATGCTAAGGAGGCATGAGAAGCAACTGGTGCCGCCCATCAATCTGGGAAAGGTTAAAAGGCCATTTCCAAACAATGTGAAGTCCATAACTCTACAGTTAGAAAAAGATTATTCACCAGTGGGAAACACTGAAGACAGTTTACAATCTTTGCAAGAGTGCACATCCCAGAAAATTTACCCCAAGGCCAGACACTACAAAAAACAAAACCCACAAGAACTACATCTCAGATTCGAAATTCCTCAGTTAGCGTGTTAAATGTTAAAGTTCATGAAATTACAATTAGGAAAACAATAAAGAAGCATAGGAAGGCAGAAGAAAGCCGCTTTTTTTTCTAAGAACATGGCAGCACAGCTTAGGTTTGCAAAGTTGCATCTGAACAAACTACAAGACTTCTGGAACAATGGCCTTTGGATGGATGAGACCAATGTGGAGATGGCTGGCCATAATGCACAGCACCACACTAGCCAAAAACCAAACAGCATATCGGCACAAACACCTAATGCTGACTGTCAAGCACGGTGGTGGAGGGGTAATGATTTGGGCTTGTTTTGCAGCCACAGGACCCGGGTGCATTGCAGTCATTGAGTTGAAGTCCTTTATATAGTTAAGTGAGTAAGTAAGGCAAAAAATTATTTATAATCACAAAGTGTTTCACAAAAAAAATAAATAAATAAAAATCCAGGGCATTTAAAGCAACACAGACAAAAAGTAAGACAAATGCAATTCACAGAGTCCACAGATCGTAGCTGTATTAGCAACGGTGTAAAATGCGAGTACGTAGCAGATTTGGTCAGAAGTCTCTGCGGCGTTTGAACAACCTGCAGACGTTCCAAGGAGTTTTTGCTTAGACGTATAAACAATGAATTACAGTATGCTTGGCCCGATGCACAATGCACAGCAGCAAATCTGCAGAAAGGATGAAAAAGAAAAGAATCAAAGTGCTGTGATGGCCAGTCAAAGTCCAGACCTCTGCCTGACTGAAATGCTGGGAACTTTAGAGACAGTAGAAAGTACATAAACAAATGCCTGCGAAGTACTGAAGCTATGGTGTACAGAAGAGCGGGCAAAATTCCTCCACAACTATGTGAGAGACTGATAAAGTAATACAAAAAAAGAATTACTTTAAATTACTTTTGCTAAAGGTGCCTCTACAAACTACCGAATCATAAGTGATGTTTAGTTTTTGACACAGTGCTTCTCCAGTTTGTCTTCGTTATTGTTAAATGAATATGACATGGTGTGATATTTCATCCGTGACTGATCATCTGAGGTTTATTTACCTTATTTTAAAATCTGTTAAGGGCTGGATCGACTATATCTTGATCATTAGGAATGATACAGGATGATTTCTTTTTAAAACGACTGCACGTTAGTGTGTTTTAGTCACGGTTACTGAAATAGGGAAGCGATTAAGTTAGTCTGACACCAATCACTGGCTTATTGCTTCAAGGTTAAGACCAGCATTACTTAACATTTATCTTAATGACAACAAATGCCACAAACAGACCATTATCAGTGTGAGATCACTCTTCAACTTCTCAGACCTGTCTGTGGCACTTGGGTCAAATGTCATTCCTTCCGTCTGCGGATGTCCAAAGTAGGAATGTCGAAAGATTCCCTAAACACTCAAGAAATAGTGTATTTGATAGAGGCCATATATTTATTTGCTGCTGATAAAGTGGGGTTTTATGTTGTTGTTTTTTTGTCATTAATAGGAAAGCATGTCAGCTTATTTTAGTGGCTCATTTGAATGTTTCTACCAGTTTATGGTAAATCGAGTGCTGTGACACATGCGAATGAGCTCTATCAGGCTTTAGTGGGATCAGATTTGACTGATTACACTAACGATCATCATTCACAATCTTTTATTAAAAACTGGCTTAAAGATTAGACGGAAAAAAGGAAAATACAAAATATTTATTCTGTTTAAATCTTATTCAATTTTTATGTCTATTATAACCTTAATAATATGCAATGGTCATGCTGATGACAAACGAAAACCTCAACAAATAAAAATGGAAAGGGAAAGAAAACAGCTTGTGTACACAGGCAGAGCTGTAGACCCTCAAACAAGTAAATTTGAGGTTAATTCATTAAAAAAATACCTCAAAACACAGTCACGAGGTACTAATATGACTGAGAGGTTATGACCATCATTAAGGAGCAATGGATAAAGACAGAAACAGAAATCTGGGTAGAATGTACAACAAAGAGCTGCAGTAAGAGATCAAATATTATTAGTAGTATAATTTATTCGCCACAGGAATATTTTTTCCATTTTCTTCCATGAGGGGTTTAAAATACACTCGGGCAGAACCCCAAAGCACTGACTATTTAAACTCAGCCTCTGAATCATTAATCATATTCCTCCATACTCAATCACACAGACTTGCAGGAGAGAGGGTCCAGGCACTGCCTTCCATTAACCAGGTCTGTCACGTCTCTAATCCACAGAGCCCGCTCCAGACCAATGTCTGGGGAGACAACACGCGGGGCCATTGTTGATTTATGGATGCTCTATTTTCCCTCAAATTATCTTTTAAGCAGGAGAATAAAATGCAGCCTGTCAACTGTAAGGTGTTTAGTCTTTTACTGATGCTGGGTAATGTGAATCGTGTGCATATTAGGACAAAAATCAACCTCCAAAACGAGGCCGAATCACTGAATCGGGACGAATTAAATAGTGACTCCTTGGATAGGTAGGTGTAAGATGTCTCCGTGCAAACTGAAACCACGTAGATGCAAGAAGGCTTTAAATAAGGAGATAAAAGAGGTAACGGAGGCCGATTAAGAGAGAGGATGTTTATCATGACGGGGTCTGGCTTGAGTCATGCCTTCAATCAGTACACAAGCCTGGCTGTCACAACCCGGCAACCTGACACTCTGCTGCTGAATAAAACATAGCGTCCTTTTATAAAGTTATGTCAGAAATGAACAAACTAAATGCACTGGCACAGATTCTCCCGGCTAGTTCAAACATGGGCTTCTCTGATCTGTAACCAGCGTGGAGATTAATATTCATTTAGGACTTTGCAGTTTAGTCGAATTATATTTTATTAAACATCACATCTAAAATGTGAAAAGGGCCAAAACTGATTTTTTTTTTTAAAGTTAGCATGCACTGATGTCTGACTGCCCAAATATTAATTAGTGCAGGACACAAAATGAGGTCAACCTTTAGATTCTGTTTTAGAGGTGTGGAGATTTATGATTTATTAGCTTTTCTGAGTGGCGCTCTTTCTGATGTAACCATGACATTTACTTTTATAATTACTGGGGACCAGTATGCTTTTACACTGGTGGATTCTCATATTAAACGTGGCTAAAGGTTCAAATATTAAGGTCAGTGCAAGCCGACCTGCTGTAAACACTCGACACTTGGCTCTGTATGATGTCAAAGAGAGGATTCCCTTAATGTCGTCGTGTCAGGTGCAGAGCTCTGTCCTCCAGTGAGGGGCAAAGAAAGTTGGCTAAAATGGATCAGGTGGCCAAAGAAGGCGGCAGGCATGCTTCCAATTCTGTGATCATGTGAGATGAAAGAAAAAAAAACATTACAGGACTCCTTCAAGGCTCTCTAATTGAAATTAGTTTTGTGTGGCAAGGTGTTTCAGTGGCTAGCACTACTGCCTCACAGCAAGATGGTTCCTGATTTGAGTCTGTGGCCTTCCTGTGTGGTTTGCATGTCCTCCCTCTGCCTCCATAGGTTTCCTCCAACAGTCCAGAGAAAATTAGGTTTAACTGGTGATCCTAAATTAGCCGCCATCGATGGGCAGAATCAGAGCTCTGAATGGTGCAGAGAAATGACACGTGGTGGAGTTTCTCACCGAACCAGAAGAAGTATAACTCAATAGAAAGGAAATAGATTTATTTGGAGTGACTGCATGAAGAGTCACTGCTGCTGAGTTTCTTTGAAATACATTTTCTGAACACCACAAGGCAACTTCAATTTAGTGGCATTATATTTAAAAGAAGACGGGCATCTCCACAACAGTTATCTCCAGATACCATAAATATCAAAACTGGACAGCTAGCAACAAAACAATTCAAGTAGTGCCAGAGGCCAGAGGAAAACAGATATTTGATTTTGTGGGGAGCAGTTATGAGACCCTCATGGCAGATAACTTATGCAATAACTTATGCTATATTGTGGCTGTAGTTTTGCCTGTGCATAATTAATACATTATTATGAACAAGGTGGTTTATTATAAGAAATCAATGGGCAGCCACCAAAAAGGCTTTACTGCACCTCAGCACTGATCATTGAACCTGCAGGCCTCTGCAGGTGGAATTCTTACATTATTCCCTCATTTTGCTTTGATGACTGTGCTGCCTAACACGTCGGTCAAATACAGTTTAAATCTGGGGATGTCCACAACACACTCATCAATCCATTCTGCTAGTTTTAAGGGTTAGTTTGCAGTGATCCTCACAGCAAATGAGAGCCAACAGGTCCCCTCATTGTTGACTGCTTTGGATTTTTACGTTTTGTGATATTTTTCTATGCAGTATAGCATAAACTGACTTTCTTATTAAACAGTGGTGTGTTTGTGGTTTGAAAAAAAAAAAGAGCTGAGACATGAGGAGCACCTCCAACGTCTTGCTTGTTGCTGTATCCCTACAACTGACTCTTCTGTGTTCAGCTGAAGACTAAAAGTAGCAGCAGTTAAATATAAAAGCATACACAATGACACAGCACGGCTGAAGGAAAATGTCGGCACTCCAACTGATGGTTTAGCCTTATTGGGCAGATTTAATAGGAATAAAATAAATGGAAGATGGTGACGGGGTAGTATGTTTATTCCTTTCTCTCTGAAATAGACTTTATATGCAATGCACCCTCTGACGTCTGCTTTACATAAACCCAGATTGCACAGGAAAAGTTACGTGTTTAAAAACAGGAAATATAATAATATAATAGGTGAGTTATCGTATTTTCTGCCCTCTGCTACACCTGCATCTTTATTTTTTTCTGAAAACAGGAAATCAACCTATTCCCGACCTGTACAGTCTGTGTTGTTGAATTTCTGTGTCTGCAGTGATTACATGTACCTGCTTGTCTTTACACATACACTGTGCTGCACACTGAGCCAAATGGGTGTAATTTGTCATGACGGCTGTGTGTCCGGCGAATGGAGAGAGAGTGTGAGCAGGCAGAGAGCCTGGACTGGCCTCCACAAAGACACATAGAGGGGTATTAACAAGAGAAATTATTGAAAAGACCAGGGAAGTATCCTGAGCTTCACAGACATCCATTACTGAGTAGAAGCACTGAAAAGAAAATGAGAAAACGGAGTGCAAAGAGGGGAAAAAAGGGTGGAAAATGTGCACGAGTGGGCCTGATCGTGCACCTTTTCCTGTGTGTTTGATCATGCTAAGACGTGGACAAAAGCAAAAAGGTTAGACATGAAAAACTGAGCTGGAGCAGGGCACACAGAGAAGCATTTGTCATAGTCAGCGGCACCCGTTTACTCAGCATGCTTTTTTTCCCCTCCCACCCTCGTGCATGTTGGCTGTTTTCAGTCTGACATGATATTTTCTCGCAAGCAGAAAAACCCCCACAAAAGGAGTCAGACCACTTTCAGTGGCGATGATGAAAGAAGGAGTGAGGAGGCGAGTGCGGAGTTTGAACCTTCGCTGGTGAACTGAGGCTTTTTCTCCTTTCACGAGGAGGAGCCCGTTTATCACTCGCACCAACCTGTTGCCTTCGCTATCTATGTCACTCAGACGATCACCATCAAGAAAAGCACATGCTAATATCATGAAGACAAATAACGGCCCGGCTAAAACTACTGCGAGACTGTGCCCTCGTTTATTTGACTAATGGTGTCAACCTGTTTTCCATTATAAAAGCGCAGGGTGTACAGAGGCAGAGAGGGAGGGAGGGGCAATTTATGCAAGAAAACCTGCTGAATTAGGGCTCTTTTGAGTGCATAGGAAAACCGGTGACATTCGCTGAAGTCCTCCATTGAAGCCACGAGGGACATCAATAAATCATGTTGCAAAGCAGGCACCTGTGCGCTGATCCAAAGCAGGCTTTGTCCCACTACTCATTCACAATTAGATTGAGAGGCCAAAGCCTCTGACTCCGAATCTAAAGTTACACTGTGATAACCTAACATTTGCTCCTGAAGCTGAGGAATCCTGCCTTATGTTTTGAAGCCACTCATAAGCTAAGACTTCAGTCCCACGGAACAATAATCTTCAGGTGCAGTGCATCATGAATCTTTTGGCTTAATCAATCATACCGATGCACTTAGTGTACGGCATGCAGGCTATCAGTGCTTATGCACTAGCCTGGCTGCATGATCAATCCTAAAGGGGGGGGGGGGGGGGGCTACTCGCAGAGGAGGCTGGGATATTTATCTTTCTTTCCAGGGGTCACCTCCTGCTACGTGCGACGGAGAATGATGTGGCTATGACGTGTACGGCGACAATCTGCCTATGAAGCGGGTTCTGGAGGCAGGCTGGTTGTGCCGTATCATCAGTGGGCAGCTGCCAGTGCCACTATTCAAACTGGAGGCTCTACAGGAAGCCAAAAATAGGAGCTGCAAAATCATCCATCAGTAAGACTCGTGAGTCGTGGTTCGTCAGGCTGTACTTCTGAAATCCTTCTGTTCTGTCATCTCCCTGCTCAGCAGCATAGCGGGGAGTAACAGAACAGTACGCAGGGAACAAAAAGCCTAGATTCAATGAGAACCTAGACCAAGGTCAGGTTTATAAAGAAAAAGAACTGCAGCGCAAAGTTGCATTAAGATAAAATACCTGACAAGATAAGAGATAAGATAAGATAGAACTTTATTAATCCCTCGGGTGGGTTCCTCTGGGAAATTCGACTTCCAAAAAAAAGCACAGCAACGACCGAAGTTACAGTTACAGAATTGTTATATATATATATATATACACACACACACACACACACACACACACACACACACACACACATCTGTAAATACAGAGACAAATATAAATAAAATATACAAAGGGGATAAATAGAATAAATAGGAATAAAAAATAAAAATACAAGTGAATTGCACATTTCAAGTATTGAGTCTATTGCACTGTTGACTATTTACAAAAAGTATTGCACAAGGTATTGTACAGTGAGGTGAAGAGGCACTACAGCTTAGTTGTACATTTTCTGTCTATTTCTGCTCTGGGTGCTGTTAAAAATAACTGTATAAGCAGTCTGTCTGTTATCCAATAGAAAAATAATTTGGGTGTAAACTGAATCCTTAGTTAATCAGTTAGGATAACATCTATTGATACCAATACTATTTTAACTTCATTTCAACTTTTCTGTCAGAAAACATTTTCTGTCTCTAAACAAAGTACAAAAACAAACACCTGTGATGTGATTTGTGACTCTCAACGCTTTATTTAATACTTGAGAGGAAATAGATGAAAAATAAATATAAATATCAGGTATTTATATAAAATAACATCACGTCACAGACTATTTTAGCTCCAGACTGTGGTGGTTCTAAAATGTCTTATGTAGACAGTAGTTACCAAAATTATTAGATTAGAAAACTGTCAAAAACTTTGACAAAACTGAAAATAAGATTTTTATTTATTAGTCAAATAATGAAGTGAATTCATCTTTTTATACCCAAATATTGTGCTCAGTTAAAGTCAAAAATTAATCAAGCACAATATTTAACTAAATTTGTCTCTTCAGGAATGCAAGTAAATAACTCTAAGTTGACATCTTAATAAAAATAATAATAATTTGCTTAACTATACCATTTACAGTTATATATTTATATATTCATTTATTTATATTTTTCCATTAAAAGTATAATTTCCAAACCCTACCAACCCTACTTGTGGATTAACCATCACAGAAACATCAAAAATGATTTTGGTAATTACCAATACTGGTACTTTAGGGCAGCTGTGGCATAAACCTTACATTTTGTGCTGGTCTAATACGTTTGTTAAACTTTGTATTTTGATTTGTAAACCAATAATCTGTCTACATTTTCCTAGTTTCCAGCTTAGATAGCAGCTGTTTTACTTCAGAATTTCAAGAACTTGGTACATTTCAAAGGTTTTACTCCTTCATAAAAACCTCTTCAGAGCTTTTTGGTGTCAATTAGAATAAAAAAGGTTGAGCTGACATGTTACACGTCGCTCCAACAGGCCGATGACACGTGCAGGTGCACAGTGCTGTGCACGTCTGAGGATTACCCTTTGATGGCTCTGTGATATACACAACTAGATCCAGTGCCAGTTTAGTGGATTTCATCCACCTCTCTCATTCCTGTCATTAATTAAAGACGGAAAACCATTTACTGTCACACCGACGGCCACTATAGGATCACCAGTTACACTGACAAGTATCTTTGGACAGGTTCAAAGATAGAGGCTTCCTCTGGAAGGCGACTGACGCACCACTGTGCTGCACAGCTATTTGTTATATTGGTTAATTTAACTACACTATTAAGGTTATTTAGTCTTCTCTGCTTTCTACCTTCTCTTAGTTTAGTCCAAGGTAAATGGACTGTAATTTATACAGCCCTCTTTTACTATCACTGTGAACCCAAAGCTCTTTTTACACTGCAAGCAGAATCCACACACACATTTCCAATCTTCACCCAGGTAAACATCAGAGGGTACTTAGGGTTTAATATCTTGTCCAAGGACTGTTTGACCTGAAGCCCCGCGGTGTTTCTGAGGTTCCTCCTTAAAAATGACAGGCCCAAAGTGAATCAACTGTTTCTCTGCGATTACAAGCTCTGTGTAAACTATATTGGTATCAAAATAAAGCTGACACTTGTGAGACTTCATCAGCAGTGCAAGCAGAGGCCATTCTGTCAAACTAACTGAGGATAAAACACAGAAAAGTATAAAGGAGTTTTTCCTGGCTTGGTCTTTTATAGCATATAGCTCTCTTGAAAATTTGATGCAGTAGATCCTTTGGGGTTCAACAGGTTAATACAGAATTTGGGAGCTGGGGATTGAACTGTCAACCTTCCTAATAGTAGGCAACCTATTCTAAACTCTAAGCCATCATAACTGACAAGCTTTTGGGTGGAGGTGGGAGCTCTGTGATTGGAACAAATAGAATTACTTGCACTATTGCACACTATCCACACATCTGTTAACCTATTTTTATTTACAAAAACAAACAAAGAAACAAAAAAAACAACAACTTCAGAGCAATTTCAGATTCTAAAGTCGACTTCCACAGTTGATTGTGCATAATTAGACTAGACTAGATTAGACTAGATAATTAGTCTTGATTAGACTTTATTGAAAAAGTGGTAAATGGGCTAGTTCTTTGCTGAATAACGCTTCTCTACTCTACTTGAACAATTTAAAGCACTTTATATAACATGCCTCACAAGCACTTTTTTCTGTCATCCACACATTCATACTCTGATGAATGCATCGGAAAGCAGCACAGGGTTCAGTATCTTGCCCAAGGATAATTAGGCATGGAGAGCCCGGAGCACTCTGGGACAGAACAGCCAACTTTCCAATTAGTAGATGGCCTGTTCCACCTCAGGAACAACAGGCTAAACCACAGGGAAAGTCACAAAAAGTGACGATAAAAGAGTATTGGTACCAATTTTTGGTACTTTTACCTGCTTGTGAACAATTCCCTTGGAATCACAAGTTCTTTACAATCAAGCTGAACAAGCAGCAAAAAGAGAGCCGTTGTTTTTTGTATTCAAATGTTTTTTTTAATACATGTAAATGAAGTAAGTTTATTACAACCTCCGTGTCCTAAAGAGTGACTAAAGGTTGAGATCTATCTTTCTTTATAAGAGGTGTGGCAAAGGTTTTTTAAAAGTGTTGTTAGTCAGAAATAATGCCCGTGCTGCATTAACAACCATAAATCCACAAGCAGATTATTTCTTTGTGATCTCACTGAATAAAATCATTAACCAAAATGTCTGATATGCAAATGTACAAGAACGAAAGGGAATTACTGTATGTCCACTATGTCTCGTAGTCTAATGGGATAAACATGCCAAACCGCTGGTTTAGAAGCTCCAAATCACTAAACCACAGCCCATAATTAAAGATGTCCTCCTCACCGCCCAGCCGACCCTCCGTGGATCATATTTAGCCTCATTTATGCTAATAAAAACCACTCCACGGTAGCAGACAGCCCTCTGTGGGATTCCCCTTCAATCCTCTGGGGCAAACGAAGATGGCTTTATCTGCAGCTCTCATCAGAATACCAATGAGCCCATATCACACCACGCCAGCACACACACAGCACGGCTCGTCTCCCCCAGTATAAAATCAGTCCATATCTCAACTTTTGAGGAATAAAAGCGGACAGAGCCGAATCAAAGTAATCATAAAGCTTAAGAGAAGTTTTGTTAAAGGTAGTCCAAGCCTTTAATTTAAAGCTTTGACGTGCTGTCACAGAACCACAGAAACAGATCGGATCCATCAGCTTCAGGCGGACAAAACCCTTTATCAGCCGAGAGCTGTCTGACTAACTGCTGCTAAGATTTGATTATCTCACCTGGACAGCGAGCCATCAGCCCCGACTGACTTCAGTGGTCCCACTGCACTTCTGTAACAGTTTCTAGTAGGCCTGCTGTGGTACTACTTCAATGTGTGCCACTACAGCTGCTACCATTGGTTACTGTACCTATGATACCACCAATATCTGCTTTAATATAGTTGGTAATAATAAAAAACAAATAAAAAATAATAAAATAGAGTCTAAAACTATGAAGAAGTTTCACACCCCAGCTCCTCTGTGATTACTTCTTTTGAATTTGACCAAGTGGCCGCCTCTGAAGTTTAATAAGTTGGAGTTAAAAAGTGCCCGAAAGCTCCAGAATTGAGAATATATTCACAGAAATGTTGTAAGAAAAGTAAAGATCATTCCCAAAAGTGTGCTTACATTATATTAATAGAAGACAATAAGCATAAAAAAGCTGTGATGAGTATTGCTAAAGCATATAGTTAGGTCTGGATCAGGTGACCCTGAATCTTCCCTTAGTTATGCAGCAATAGGTGTTTGCTGCTGGGGGATTCCCATGATGCACTGAGTATTTCTTCTTTAGTCACCTTTCTCACTCACTATGTGTTAATAGACCTCTCTGCTGCATCACACTTCTTATTCATCTCTGTCTCTCTTCCACAGCCTGTCTTTCCTCCTGTCTTCCTTCTCTCGCCCCAACCAGTCGCAGCCGATGGCCCCGCCCCTCCCTGAGCCTGGTTTTGCCAGAGGTTTCTTCCTGTTAAAAGGGAGTTTTTCCTTCCCACTGTCGCCAAAGTGCTTGCTCATAGGGGGTCATATGATTGTTGGGTTTTTCTCTGTATGTATTATTGTAGGGTGCACCTTACAATAGAAAGCTCCTTGAGGCAACTGTTGTTGTGATTTGGCGCAGTATAAATACAATTTAAATAAATTTGAACTGAATTAAATCTTTGTAAATCTTGAATTTCTCATAAATGACTGGACTCGTGTTGTGATTCTACCATATGACAAAATGCCTTCACAAATCATGGTTTAGTCGAGAATTGGCATCCATCAAAAAGTGAAAAGCAAGCAAAAACATCAAATAACAAACAAACCAATGAAAAGAGGTTCGTTAGCGCATTTAGAAGTCATGGAAGTTCGCCAGAGGCTTCAAACCACATGCAATAACCGGCAGGAAATCACTTGGATCAAATAAAATACAATTATTTCCATAATCCCAGTGAGAGATGACATCCCTAATATAGCCATCTCACACGCACAGCTCCGAGTGTAAGTACAGATGCTCCACCCACCAGCTTGTTGTTTATGAGGGGCAGCCAATCAGAAGTAAGTTGGCTATAAAAGGATGAACTGTGAATTATGCAAAGCGCTGATAGTGGAGTAGCCCAAGAATAACAAAGTCGAGCTGGAAATCAACATAATAAGGCCCCTCGGAGACAAGCTTAAGATCAAAATCGATCTGAAGTCTGTTTCATAAATGAGTGGAGCGGCTCAGCAGACAGATGAAATTGGGGTTGTACTGGGAACCAGATTGCAATCAGTGAAACGGAGTACAAGGAGGTATTTTAGAAAAACAAACCGCCACACTATATAAAATTCGAAAGGAGAAAAAATGCTGATATACTCATTAAATGCTAATATCCTTTTACTGCATCTATTTGCCCCTAATAATGCTGCAGTCCACCTCCTGCTGCCGTTACACCTCCTTCTTCCCTTTAATATGTATGGTACTTCTATTCAGAGTTGCACTGAGACGTTTTCAAAATGTTTTTTTGTTCTGCAGCCCTCCTTTGTATCCGCAAGATACTTACTTTCACACAAAGGCAAAAAAAAAAAAAGGCACATGCCATGAGAGGAATCATGTGCCTAAAGCTGCTCAGTTAATCAGGAAAGCCACTCATTTTAGAATTAACATTTCTGTGACTCACAATAGAAGCTCAAACTTAGTATGAGCATTGAATTAGCTTGTCAGTTTGAATCTGTGTGAAAGGGCCTTTCAACTGTACTGCTGGGAAGCCGTTTTTATTGCTACAACTGCTAATCTCGCTCGTGACTTGGAAAACAAGAAAAATCCCAATATTCTTCATTTTGGAACGACATATGCATGCGTATAAATAAAGTGGCATCCTTACAGTAGCACAAAGAGCCTAATTCCTTTGGTTTGCTTCTGGGTGTGTCTCAGCAGATAGATGAGGCACATCCTCTGGGACCTGTGGGACAGTCCCGGAGAAGGCTTCGATATGGGCAGGGCGGTGGAGAGGTGGAACAGGGAGGTCTGCAGATGTGGGCTCAGAGATAAGCGGCAAAGCTTGGGTAACAGGATAATGGCTTCCTGTTTGAATTTGAATTGTTTGTCAGCTTATAGCAGCTTTGAACGGGGACGTGTTTATCTGAAAATCTGGTGGAGAGAGAATGCGAAAACAAGAACAACAAAGGGTCCTTTTGCTGTTTACTGGGATAATGATTTAGCTTCGTCGAGTGTGACAGCAGCACCGCACCTGACAGGAAGACGAGAGATTAAACAGGAAGTTGTCTGGAATCTGGGCGGAGCGCTGAGCAGCAAATCTGCAATTACACAGAGTCACAGACGCTGACAGCGTCTTCGAGAGAATTTTGGCATATTCACTTTGATAGTGGCTTTATAAAGATGACAAAGTATCCAACAGCACGTTTCAAAAATACAAGACAAGAAGAAGTCAGATGGGAAGATTTCTCAAGCCCTGTGTACTCATTTACACATTGCACCAACTGGCCTTTTCAAATTTTTATTTATTCTAGCTTTGGAGGCAAAAACTCAATTTTCTAAAACAAATTGTGACACTCACTGTCCCGTTATAATATGGGATTATCTGTCCCAGTTCTTCTCTATCTGAAGCATCCCTGTTCATGCCTGCAGCCTTGAGATGTTAAGGCACATCTGTCTCTAGCAGATGGCTCATCCAGAGAGAGAAATGAGAAACAGATACAGGTGGGTCTCTCGTCTCTGCACACTTGATTGGGGAAACTAATGGAAAAGTTATGCGCCCGAGGAAATTCAGGACTGGACTCGATCTCCAACTGAATGCATGACAGCAAACTGAGCTTTAGATTTACCAGGACAAATTCAAAAATAAAATCCACACAAACCTAGACGACAACTTCAACTCAAACTTCTTCTTTTCAGGTTAAACGGCTGCAGGGTGACCTCCCTCCACCTCTGCACCAGCTTAAAGCACTCAGCTCACAGTGGTCTAGTCCAAGTTTATCACTTCTGAGGGATTGAGACAGACTTGTCAGACAGCCTTGGGCTCCAGCGCCCTGAGGTGGAGCTTGGGGGTGAATACCAGATATCATCAGCCCTTTCAGCTAACAGTCCTGGAGCCTGGTGGGTTTCAGTGTGACCAACATGTTCCATATTCATGTGACATTCTGCAGCGGTAGCCTGCCAGAACTTTGTACATCGGGCCTTGATTCTATCCTGTGAATTTAAAACAGCACGGACCTAAACTGACAATAACGGGGGGTCCAGCACTGTATGTACAGCATCTGATGTCCACAAACAGGGGATCCCTGACGGAATGGCCTTCAGCTATAGAGGAATTTATATAAATAATTTTCTTTTCTTTTAGAAGATAAGTTGCCAAGAGATGCAAGACTTAAAGTTAGAGAAATTATGAAAACACTGGAATAATTTACTGGCAAACGATGAAGAAAGCTGCCTTCTGGTAATTACCACATTACAACAGCTAACATCTGGAAAACTTAGATTTTCTCTGAACACTCCAATATAACCAATTTGGGAATAGCAGCATAGATATAAACTGTATATCAAAGATGGACGTAGCCCCCTTGACATTAACTGTTGGTTAGTGAATTCGAGTTTTAAGGATTTTTATTTTGTAAATTCGCATTTGCTAAATTGTCCATAAGTCCACATTTGGATGATAGGGTGAAGTGGTGGTGAAGTTATCAGCTAACACCAGACTCCAGACTATATAGGGGGATTACACAGAAATGAATACATGTTAATTAGTGGACTGGACTGCTTCTTGTATAATGCTTCCACTCTTACTGAGCATGCAAAGTGCTTTTGGACTATGAACCAAACTCAGCTGCTCACACATATACAGACATCAAGCATTTGCATAAATTGCCAACCAACAACTCAGGATTGAGTATCTCGCTCAAGGATGCTTCGACATGCAGACCAGAGAAGTCTGAGAGTGACCTTCTGATTTTTGTATGCTACTTGGTGGTAGGATATAAATATTCAAAATGATATTTTGAATGCTATTTTAATTAAAAAGGTTCCAAAAGCAAAAATATAGTGAAGAAGTCAAATTCAGTCACTTGAGCGGTGATGTGACTCAGCAGAGAGCTAGTGGCTATACCCCTCTGTACTTAATAGAGGCTGTAAAGCTTTGATACACTTTCAATAAATTAGTCTTTTTGTGAACATTCAATGTCCATTGAAAATGTTAACATTGGGAGTCTATAGGGAGAGCCTCTAGTGCCCACTCAAGCAAGTGCAGCTTTAAAATGGCTTAATTTTTCAGTCCTCTAGGTTAATGCTTGACTCTAAACCATTTTTTGCTTTCATTTTATCTTCACCTCTATGTTTCTATGTTAATGCTCCATATAAATCAAGCATGATAAAGCTGCAAATAAATAACCGGAATGTTTTAGAACAATTTAAAAAATGGTCGCTTTCTTCAAAACCAACCAATCTTTCTGTTTTGCATGTGAAACGTCGACTGGCTTGCTGGGCCTCCCTTTTAACCCCCCACAGGCTTTACTCACTCAGCAGCTGGCAGCGCAGGACCTGTAGGCTTGTCTTCATGGTATCATGTGATCCGGCTCCTCCTCCACAGTGCTCATGGTTCTCTGAGAGAAACACAACAAAAAGAAAGCAAGGTGAGATGAAACTCAGGGCTTGGATATCAACTCGCATTTAAATGATCGTTAAACGCCAGTGTGATAAACCGTGACTATGTATGGAACGCTTTTAGCAGAACAGACAGGGGAAAGGACGAGATCGCAGACAACATCGTCCAGCTTAACCTTGACAGCTTAATCCTTGTAATGACTGCCACCCAGCAGTTACACCTGTGAGAGCAAATGAATTACATATTTCACAAATCCAGGTAGGACTGCAGTGGTGGTCAGCCTCAATGGTCGGGCTGCAAATCAGCATTGGCATCCTGCAGGCTGTGCTGGTCAGTAAAACCAATTATGGGGCATTAAACATTGACCAGTGAGCCTTGTTCTGAGACAGCCACTGCGTGTGTGTCAGCGAGACCAGTACCCAAGGGCGCTCTTTAGGAGAATGACTCACTGATGGCCTTCTGCTAAATAAAAGGCCATATATACACACACATATCTCTATTCACCCCCGGAGGAGTGTGCGTGTGTTCATGTTTGCCTCCTTTTGTGGATATGCCCCCTCCAGGTTTAGGGCTCTGCTTGCGGGCAACCTGTGCTTCTGTGGGAGACGTGTGAGATAAGAGGGACAGATAACAAAAGCACACTTTATTTCCCATAAATGTAGTCCCACTCAGAGAAATGAAAAGAGACAACACATTACATCTGAGTCATCCAGTTTATCGCTGTCACTGGAGAACATTTTAATGCTTGTAAACTAGTAGAGACCATAAATCTGAATGCAACCTTAAGCAATTTTATAATTTATTAAAAAGACTGTTAAGTAACAGGTAAGGAAGCAACAGATACATAAAATAACAGATACATAGATGGATGTTTTTTGTAATATATTATATGACATTCAAATATTTAAATTGCATTACAGCTGTGTTGCTAGAAGGATGCTTATATTGATTGACAGCCGGGTGCTGCTAGCTGTCTGCTAGGCTAGCAAACAGCTAGCAGGTGTAATATCTTAACTGTGTTTGTTGGTGTCATTTTGAGTCTTTTTAATGCAATTATCTGACAAATAGCATGGTTTACCTTGCAGTCACTGTTGCTAACAGACTGTTTAAGAAGTCTGTGCTTCAGTTTTATTTGATTATTGTATTAACTAGCGTCAGTTAGCAGATGTGATGCACCTGTATAGATGGACACAGCTTGCTAACCAAGCCTGCTAGTGTTAGCTAAACATTAGCAGGAACAACATTTACAGAAACAATCCTAAACAAGAGAAATCAATGGCTGGAGCAGTATGGCTAAAGTTTTAAATAGAGCCTATATATGGGATCAGAAAATAAATATATATTGTAAAACATACACCCTTAGCATTAGTACTCCAGTACTGTTAAGAGACTGGAGGATTAAGAGTAGCTCCTGCAGGTACAACTGCCAGACACAAAACGTGGCAGGAAAATGTAACTTGTTAAATTTAACAAGGGGAAGTCATAAACATGAAATAATGGAGACAAGCTTCTATCAAATTACAAACGAGGAAAACAACTGCAAAACTGTAATTCTCCCGGCTCTATTTCCATGTTACAAAAGACAAACATAGACTAAAATGACGGGTAAAAAGAACATAATAAAATACGCAACTAAACAGGCTATCGTGACACATCATTAGATGACATAGACTCTCAATTTTGCTCTCTTTGCTCTCAATGTTTAGAAAATGAAAACAGAGACGCTCGCTGCTTCACTGCTCTTAACTCACAGCTTTGACTATAATGATATGAGCTTGGTTGTAATGGGCTGCAAGAATACAGTAGTAGAAGCAGCAGCAGCAGCAGAAAATGAGTTTTTCAGATATACACGTATGAAGAAATGGAACTAGCTACAACAGTTCCAAACCCATCTTCACTTTCATATGACCATGAGGATGCTGAGATGATAGCATCTCACCACCATAGCTCCCTCATGTGCTTTAATTTGTTAGCGTCACGTTCCCGGCCTAATGAGCTCAATGGAAAGGTGCAAAGACAGCAGCTGAGCCTCTCTACATTAATTACGCTTCATCAGTGCTGCCAAACCGGTGCAGACTCATATTGGTGATCCTTAACTTGCAAGGCACAAGTAGTGAGGCTATGGGTAGGTGGATGGAGGAGACAAGATAATGCCAGGTGGTGTTTCATGTATACTAGTCATCACAGGGGAAAGGAAGTTTTTGTTGAAATGCGATTCAGCTCTTCTGGCCTCCTGTTGTGGAGCTGGCTCATGGTTCAGCTCTGTGCACACCAGCAGGTAAAAGATAATAGCGCATGACAGTCAAGGTCACGGCACTGCCAAAAATCCCAGACAGGATGAGAGGTTCATTGGGAGCTGTTGACAGATTTGATGCTTAACACTCGTTCACCAACCTGGATTCAATATCACTACCTCAGACTTCTTTGCAGCTGGGATTAGAAGGGATTGCAGGGTGGCTGTAAGTCACAAATGCAAGCAAAAAAACAAAAAACATCTGTTTGCAGAATACAGTATGCTTAAGAAAGCATGTCTGGTTTAAATCACTCTTTAATTAATTCAAGAACCAAATAATGGGGCAAACTAGAGCAGCAATCAGTGACAACAGCCATGATTTTGGCCAGTGAGTCTCTGCATGAAAGAAGTAGCTGGGATGGAGGTGGGTTACAAAATGGCTTGCAACAACTGTAGGCACATCATAGATTAGATTTGTAATGTGGGTATGCAGAAAGGTTTGGCACAGAGAACATAGCTACAAGTAGCGCTTTCTGCTGTGTCATGTCATTGGCCCAGTCCAAACCCAACTCTGTAGCTTATTTTTTGTATTTTTACTTAAAGCAATACTGAAAGCCACATAAAGGATGGATGTACATTCTGGGGTCTAAAAAGCGAAGACAGTGGAGAAGAGCCTTAAAGCCTGGACTTTTTCTAACAGGTGGTGACTCCACTGGTTGCAAAACGGCTGAAAATGAACCTAATCCTCACTTGACATATTGTCATGGTCCTGGGTCATTTTGACCCAGCGTTCTTAGTTTTCTTGTGTTTTTGTATTCATTCTATGGTTTCCTAGGTTGTTTAGTTTTTTGCATTTCCTTTCGTGTCTCTACCCTCTATGTGTATCTGTTTTTATGGTGATGTGAGTTCTTGTGCCATCTTGTTTTCTCCAGATTTGTTTTCTCTCTCTCTCTCTCTTTTTCCAGTCTACCTCTTCGTGTACTTCCTGTTTTACTTTGAAGGTCGGTGTGTTCAGTTTTGTGTTCTCCCTGTCTCGTCTGTGTAATCAGCGTCAGCTGTGTCTCCCAGCTGTTTCCTCTCAGTCCTGATCTCCTCTTGTATTTAGTGTCTGCGTCTTCCCCTGCTCGTCGTTGCATCGCTAACAACACACTTTAGGGTCCTAACTCCTTGTAAGTACTGCAAGTAGGGACCTTGATGTGAAGCATGTTTTCATCGGTTTATGAAAAATGCCTCTCCACGTGCATCTGATAAGCAACATCCATTCCCAGTTTAAAAATCCAATGTGTCCTAAACTGGTGAAATTGGGGGAAACATACAATCTTTGTCCAACTCTCAACAAATAAAAAGCAAATCAACAAAAACAATTCACTGATATACACTGGGATCTTTGCACATAGCCACCTAGCTATGTGCTTCCTCTGAAGAGGGAAAAAAGTTGCATGGCAACTGACATGCACACAGCCATCACCATAGCAACCCTAATGGTAGATTATATTGAAATTCATTCACAAGGACATTTTTTTGGCTCAAACACAATTGGGAAAAATGTTAAAAGAGTCAGATTTGGAAATTCTCACTCACCACAGGTAGAATGAGAAATCCAGTAGCAACCTGCTTGTCTCTGGGACTCTGCTTTGTGCTTGCAGCCCTGCTGAGAGGACCAGGTCTGAATAGTGTGTCTGGAGGGGGTACAGACTAGAGGCCAAAGCCAAGGTCACCCGAGACGGCACAATGAAATAAACCTGTCACTCCGTTGCACTGTGGCCACCAGCCGCAGGGATAACAATGCTTTTAATTTTGGACTTCCCACGATTCTGCGGTTATGTATAGGGGCTGTGATAGCAGGCTGGCTGCTTGCCCACAGTGGCTGCAGCCTGGCAGCTTTTCCACAACACGAGGAGGGAGGGATGAGGAGGAGGAGAGGGAGGGAGGGAGGGAAGTGTGGGAGTCGATGATGATAGTATGAACCACACTGTTGGCCTCTCTCAGACAACTGATAACAGGACTTCCAATCACAACTCTTCTAACTGATGCCTTTTTTGTCCCTCCAGTTTTGATGCTACACCCTCACGGTTTGGGTTATCTCTTTGTTGTGAACTGCAGGGAGCTTTCACATAGCTTCTGCTCAGGAAAGAGATACAAACACTAAATGTGGAAGCTGTGGTTTGAGAGTACATCAGTGTACAATTCATTGCGTCAAACCTCCTCCTTGGTGTGATCTCAGCGGGTTTAGCTTCATCTTAAATCGTGCAAAATCAACTTCCCCTCCACCCTGCCCTTCCAAGGCATCCCAGGGGACATGCCCAGTCAGAGGGCGTCCCTTTTCCCTTTGATGCTGTTTTACCCTTTGATGGAAATCAGCAAACTGCTCCTGATAGCCGAATTCATGTGTTTCCTGCATTGCCCCAGCAGAGACTGTGGCTGCGCCTGAGGAGCAGTGATGGGAGTAACGCCTTATTGAGTGTTACTGTAATTACATTTTTCTGTAACACAGTAATGGAACAGATTGCTCTGCTAAATCTGGTAATAACACTAAAGATACTAATGAAACAATTATGCTGTTTCGTTTTGCATTAAATAAATTCTTTGCTTTCTTTCTTGTGCTCTTTTCAATCCAAAAGTGATGATGGCACACTGGCACCAAAATGACCATCTACGTGCCAGCATTCGCACGAGTTCAAGCCTGACTGTGCAAGCTGATTAGCGATTACAAGTTCTGTTATAAAACTATTATTCATCAGTGAGAAGTTTTAAAAAAATAACAGTGGCAGTGACTAAAAAACGAGAGACTGGCTTACCACTGGGACTTTGAAAACGTAATTATCCAGCCTTTATACGCACAACAACTGAATGATTACAAGTATTGATTGGAGGCAACAACAGGACCAAATTGAATACAAGCAGCAGAAGGAGCTGATTTCCAGGTATCTTTTTTAATCCTTCGATCCCTGAATGCACTGCCGTACTGCCGAGTCACTGTGCTGTGCTGTGCATGAGCGCTGCCAGTCATGGCTCTGGATAACGAACCTGGCAGGATGAGTTGCCGGTGCTGTGTCATGAAGGCTAGCGGAGATTGTGCAGGTTATCAATCAGCACATTCACTTCTCTCCAGGCCCTCCTTACAATAAAGTAACACAGCAGCCATTAAAAGAACATTAGGCTCCCAGTGTGTCGTTCAGCCTGATGGTAAACTACCAACACATTGTCTTCCACGTCCTGTCCAGTCTCGTGGTTATAACTTTAAAAGAAACATGCATGTATGGTGCTCAGACTAACATTTTTGGACTATCTGAATCATGTTGAGGATAGAAAGCCAGAGACAAGATGTTTCTTCCCTTTTTGTTTGAGAACTCTCATTGGCATTTATTCATTTATTTTCCTTTTTTTTTGTTTTTTAATCTTTTGTGGACTTTTAAAAATCAGCTGTATGCATTTTTTTTTAAGAAATTCTATTTTCTGCACAGAACTAAAGTAGCCGGCTTCTAGATATCTAGATCACTGCTCTCATTTCCTGTTTCCTTATCAGTTTAAATAGGTCTGGTGTTTTGCTCTGATGGTTGTTCTCATGTTTGGAAAGACATCTTGTTTTGTGAAAATTACCACAACTGGTGCATCCGCTATGCAGTTCTGCCACGCAGTGCTATGACCTACAGAAAAAGCATCTTTCGGATCACCAAACACAGTTAGGTCCCTAAGTACAGCTATCTGTATACATAGTTCCCCATTATTAGATGCTCAAAGGTGACTGGACAGCTGGCTGACAAGCAGTCTTATGGCCATGTGAGGAAGTTTTCTCCAGTTGTTCAGCAGTATATTTCACATTTAGACTGTGAAGATACTGCTTGATTTTGCATCACTGTCAGACAGCAAATGGTAGAATCTGAGCAGCTCTGCTGGATAAACTACTCTTTATTTTTTAAATTGCAAAAAAGATCTGTTACTGTTTTTTTTCTTTAATAAAATATAATGGTACTGAACATCCATCTGCTCCACGACAAGATCATGATGTCAGAAGCCAAAGAGTATTAAGCTATAAATAAAGAGCTGTAAAGCCCCAACATTTCTTGATAGTAGTTTGAACAGTTACGAACTAAAATAAAAACAAAGCCCAACAACAGAAACGCTGCATCGTGATTGTGCACATTGATTTTATGTTTTTAGTGAGCAAGCTGTCAGCTCGTATCCTTGTCTTAGCCATCTGCAAGTTAACATACTGTATATGTCAGAGCTGAAAGGACAGTATAGCATTAAAGATGACATGCCTGTCAATGATCATTAATATAGAAAGCAGCACAGCACAAACGTGTCTTTGTGGGTATGTTATTACAGATGTGCCTCGTTGTCATGCGTGCCAAACACACAGAATGTCAGCGTCATGCTCGCTTCACGTCAGCAACGAATAAATGCGCTGCAGCTCTCGCCTGGATGAATGAATTGAAAATTGAAGAACTCCCACTCAGAAAGAGCTGAGCACCTGTGCTCAGGGGCAACTGAGGAGGAGTAGAACAACATCACCGGCCTCTTCATTACTCAGCACACACACAGACAAACACACACGCACACACAGCCTGGACCAATGACTAAAGCAATTCATCAGAGGACTTGTGTCCAGAGCCCTATCTGTGGGTGTGTGAACACATGTGA
This sequence comes from Astatotilapia calliptera, assembly GCF_964374335.1. Classification (NCBI taxonomy): domain Eukaryota; kingdom Metazoa; phylum Chordata; class Actinopteri; order Cichliformes; family Cichlidae; genus Astatotilapia; species Astatotilapia calliptera. The sequence continues at coordinate 23,557,259 of NC_137430.1, forward strand.
GACACAGACAAAGAGATAAATGGTAGTCGACCAGAATCCCTGCCGATTTGTACAGCTGCCGCAGAGTCCATTTATAAGCAGAATGTTTCACAGCATCAGCTTCCTGTGCACCTCAGGAATGTTTTTACTCTCCTGGAGGTGACGCAAACCAAGCCTCAGCTCTGTGAAAGCAAATCTGGCATTGAATGCTAAAGCTCTTTTATGTTATTGAAGCCATAAGCAGAGTGCAAGTCAAGATCTCACCAAGGCAGAACCTCAGGTGTCAAGTAAGCCAAGGCTCACATCACTCAAGGTGAATAAGTTTGTAAATCTTTATAAGTTAGGCTCAGCTCAAGTCAAAGTCTCAAATCTGGTCTTCGAGGAAACACGTCAAATGAGCCTGGCAACAATACAGTCCCACTGCTTTGTTTTTGGGACTTACGCTGCCTGAAGCCTCAAGTCTTCAAGTAATTATTTCTCCAAATTGCTTCTCAGATCCTAATCTTCCATTTTTAAACTGTGTCCTTGTCTAACATCTCGAGTTAGATCTTTCAGGACTAAATACTCAAGTGGATCAATTCTTTAGTAATCAGATTACTGTAAATGACTATGCAGTATTTGTTATCAGTATGTCTGAATCTGTTTGTAGACCCTTTGCACACAGAGTGCGAGGACAGAGGGATCGAGTTTATTTGAGGATGAATTAGTTGGGTTGTTTTTTGTCACATATCAGGACACCTTTGACCAAATGTCTCATCGGTGCTATTTGGATATCCAAGCTACACAGGAAGCCATGAAAATTCCCACAATAGGCAAAGTCAGCAAACTAACCAACAATTTCCTTCCTGATTCGTCAAAGTCAGGGTTTAAGTTTAATTTTGACTTTTGATCAAGTCTCAAGTCGCCATGCATTTTCCACACTTAAAGACAATCTGGAGTTGAAAAGCCGTCAATCCATTTATTTCATGGTCAGAGGGGTGCTGGAGGCGGGGAACACCCTGGATGGGTTGCCAGTCAGACAACCATTCACACTTGCGGCCAGTTTATTGCTGCTGTGAGGCAAACCACTGCACCACCGTGCTGCCAAGAAAGCAGCTGATTCTCAAATTCAAGCCTTTGGTAATAAAGTCTTAAAAATATTAAATCACGCTTGAGTCAAGTCATTAACTCTCACAAAGAGTGATCTTTACTCTTCTCTTCTCCCAGTAGGATGTCGAATTTTGTTTGTATATTTTATATTTATGTGATGTTACCTCAGCGTCAACACTTCCAGACACATCATCTTCAGTGATGTGTCTGGCACGTCTTGTTCATTTATTTAAAAATCAATAAATAAAATATTTCCAAATTCTTTCTCAATCAAGTTTAAATCTCAAAGCAGTCAAGTCTACAGAGCAGCTCAAGTTCTCATTTTGTTCACATAAATCCAACCTGAGCTCACGTCTCAAATAAGTGAAAACTCACGTAGAGCTAAATAATCTGTATTCTGTAAGAGAAGGTGTCAGCCCAGGCAGCATCACGCTGGGAACTGAGGGAAGGCTAGACCCGCCTGACATACTCCGGCACACAGTGTAACACACACCTAAGGTCGGGCTTGGTACAAAGAGTGAGACAGGTAACAGAGCCCCAGGGAAGAAGCTGTGACAGACTCGTTATGTCACTGGAAAAAGGACACTGCAGATTGAAAGGCACTTGGAATGATTGAGAGCGCTGTCAGTGGAGGGATTTGATTAAGTCAGACCTGACAGACTTCAGTGCAGAGGAAACACTTTATTAGAGATGCCCCAGCGTTTCTGTGCCCAAAGTTTTTGGATATTACATCTTTACATACAAATGAGTCAACAGACAAAAGCCTGATTTGATCAACCACCCTCTGGAGTGCAAAGGGTGGTTGATTTTGGGATGTTTATAACATAACAGCAAAAAAAAAAGAGGTAAATTACGAAGAACTTCAGTGTACTAAACATGATGCATATAGCAGCTGATTTGATCTACTATAAAATCTCCCCAGTGGGTGATATTTGGCTTTTTTGTTATTTATAGTGCTCAGACACACACACTCCTGGAGACCTTGACACCTGCAATACCTGCAAATCTCCGCGCAGGCATATACCTACTCTCCTGAGAGTTATTGAGCCAGGCAGTAAAGGAACAGACATTGGGATGCAGCTCACCCTCGCCACTGTCTGAGTCGTAAATATCCTTCTCTCCGTCGCTCGTTTCTTCTTCCTCTCTTTCTTCTTTTCGTCCTCACGTGAACCACACACTCCCCCCCCCCCGACTGAGTGACTGACTGATTGCTGCTGCGAGCGGCTCACTGATGATGAAGAGTAACGTGAAACTACAACGTGTCGTGTCCCGCTACGCTTGTCACAACCGGTGAGAGAATCAAAAAGTAACATCGCTGCAAAAAAAAAAAAAGGGGGCTTAGGATGACAGTGAAATTCACCACACTTACTGAATGCATAATGACACTTTCATCCGGGGTTTGAGGCTTCAGTCTGACCAAAATCCAGACACTCACAGAAATGCATGAAGAAAGTCCCCACAGGAAATAGTGACACACCTCCTTGCATGTAGATATTTAATCACACGCGAGATAATGTGAATGATCCGATTGATATTCATGAAAAAGGACATGAAAGACATCTAAATAAACTCTTAAAGATGGATTTCTAAAGTAAATTTTAAAGCTTTGCATCACATTTCTTTATTCATCTACATGTTTTCCTTTGAGGTTCTGCACTAATGAAGGAAAAAGGTTTTTTCAACAATAAGAAAGGACAAAATGGGACAGGTCAGATGTCAGGTTGACTAGTATAAAAAAGTAACAAGGTGTCTGATTGGCTGCTTTGAGAATAAGCGAATAACCAGCTGCATATAGAGCTGCCTTACTGAGTTAAAACGCTACTCTTTGCCCTTTTTCTCTTTCATATCTAAAACACTCGAGGAAAAACATTTGATCAAAGACTCCTTTTTGCCTTCTGTCTCAGAGCCTGCTCTCTAGGCCGTTACATCTCACAGCGTGGCTGTACGTGTCGGGTCAGCAGACAGACTGATATGTAAAATCTGTCTCTCCTGCCCTGTCACATTGATTATTGGACCTGTGTCACTCGGTGAGGCCACAGTAACGGATAACAAGCACATAATCCTTCTCGTAATGACTGTCTAAATTTATACCTGGAAAATAAGCAAGGAGAGCTAATCAACCAAAGACTTTTAATTTCTCTAAATCCTAAAGAATTATGGAGAAAAACAACTATTTGGATTCAAAGAGTGTGGTTGTTGACTTGAGCTTTTTTAAATTTACCTCCCCGGCAGCTGAGACAAACCATTCGCTGGCGATAACATTCCTACCTGTGTGTCCTCCGGCACACATCTTCAGCCATCTGAGTGCCTGAAGCTGGGAGACATCAGAGGCGGTTACGTGTCTGTAAAGTGATCTCCAACAGCAGTTTCAACACAGGCCTAAACGTAAAAGATCAGGGAAAATAAACCCTGAGCTGCAAGCACTTTCTCCTCGTTCATCTCCCATCTCTTTCTGCTTCCCACCTCTTTAATGTCATGTCATGCTTCCATCCAAATAAGTATCTTGCTCTTTCCCTTCTCTCATCTTTACTTTAAACTTGAGCTTCATGCTCTAAGTCCCTTAAAGCAAAGAGGGCGTTTTAATGCCGACTCTGGAAGCTGGAAAATGGGATTTTTAAATGATGAGGAATAATTTAAAGACTTCCATCCAACATCTACATGAAGAGACAGCTTTTATTTTTATTTATGTATGCTCTGTGTGCTCTCCTGTGCACAAACCGAGTTTACACACATATATATAGATATATATATATATAGATAGATGTGATAAAGAAAACATAGCTTGAGTGGCAACTTAACAGGTAGTTGGTCGCATCTTTAAAAAAACATTTTAATACCATTTTTACTTTGTATGACATGTTGAAAATTGGCATATAATGTGTACCCAAAGATATTCTGCATTAACAGTTATCCTGCAAATGTCAGATCACAAGAAAAAAAGCCAAAGTGTTATTACAGCTGAAAAATTAAAGGTAAATGTCAAAACTCATGTTGTATCAAATGCTCTAAAGACAAGAAAAAGCAGACAGGAAGAACCACAGGAGATTTATAAGCTAAATCAGATTAAAATTCAGGGTCCTTTGCTTGCATAACAAAAGGCTGACTCAAGAGCAGTGCAAGAGAGCGTTAGCTTTCCCCTTGAGTACATGTACTGTCCCCCGAATTCCCCGGGAAAGCTCCTTAGACAGTAAATGGATAGAAATTTAATTTGAGGCTATGCCTGTTGTACGTTCAGCTCAGAAAGCATTTTTACTGGCAAAAACAGCAAAGCTGGCATTGTTGTTGTCACCAGGTGAGTTCGTCTGTGTGTGTCATCCTGGGAAGATGGGGTCCTGGTCCTCCACTGAGATGTAACACAAAGGCAGCTTAAAGCACTTTCGCTGGTATATGTGTGTCTGTCTATGAAAAGATTTTATCACCACAATAGCAGCATAGCAGTGCATGATACAATAATTAAAGGTTACAGGTGTATTCACTTTAGCTTCTTAGGATCACTGTTAGTTACAGTAATGCAGTTCCTGCGGTTCAAAAGAAACTGAAGTGGACTGTAGTGTCAGATCCAAATGATGAGTGAATTTGGAGATCGGTGTGGTCTAACTCCTGGAAATAAAGCAGCCAGCATTCCTGTCACAGCTTCATTATTTAAAAGCATTTTGCATTTTTGACCCTTCAAGTTTTACTTGGAACTATTCACTTTTCTTATCTAAGAGAAAGCGGTGCAAAACTTTTGATTGGCAGTGCTAATCCGTCAGAGTGCACAAGGTTGTATGTGTGACTGTGGAGCTCAGCACTACATCAGATTTCCTGTAATGCCAGAGACGTGGTTGTCCTCCATCTGACAGCTCATCTGCAGCAGGTCGAACACCTGTCACACTTCACTGTCTGTCAGGGAAGGTGATGGCAGACCAGCTGGTGGCCAAACTGCCCTTCAGGGCAAGCTCACATAGTTTAAAAGGTACCCATCGGTGGACACAGAGTGACTCAGCTGGAGGCAGAATAAAGTATTTTTTCCCAATGTTAGACCTTTTTACCAAAACAATCTTTTGAATTTATTCAAACCGTACAACAGAGAATTTCTGTATGGACATATATTCACCTTTTTTAAATCCACATTAGAGCTGTTCGAGAAAAGAGCCGGTCTTTCTGAATACGATCCTGCACATTTGCCTTAACTTTTGAAATAAATTCAGCACATGAAAGGAAGAAAGGGACAAAATCCCCACACTGGAAAGAAGTTGAAAATTGAAAGCAGAATCTTTTGTAAAGCCCGATATGTGGTCTGCTAAATGAAATGTCCTTTTAGGTGAATACATGTAGGGAAAATGAGATTTAAAAATCAGAATCTTTGAACATAAAAGTAGCACAAGGCATAGAGACGAAAGATCCCCAGTGGCAAGGCATTTCAATTCAACTGAACATGAATCTTATGTTCCAAAAGAGCAGGCAAAAGAGGTTTGTTACAAAGGTACACCTGTTTAACTGCTCCTTTAGACAAATATCTAATGAGCCAATCACATGGCAGCAACTCAGTTTTATGTAGACATGGTCGAGACGACCTGTTGAAGCTCAAACTGAGCATCAGAAATGGAAAAAAAAAAGGTGATTTAAGTGATTTTGAATGTGGTGTCGTTGTTGGCGCCAGATGGGCTGGTCTGAGTACTTCATAAACTGCTGATCTACTGGGATTTCCCACACACAGCCATCTCCAGGGTTTACAGAGAACGATCGGAAAAAGGGAACATACCCAGAGAGCGCAGTTCTCTTGAGGAAAATGCCACTATTGCAGTATCTGAAAACACTGATTCGTGGATTATTTTGTCATTGGTTTGGGATAGTGTGAAATGCCACAAAATATTTCAGTATTGTTGCAAACATGGTGTGCCTAACAATCTGTCCAGATTCATGAACTCTAAAGGTTTAAGACAAGAAACTAAAGACCTGTTATTTCTTGTGTCTTACCGTATTTCCTTTAATACATTGTCATTTTTCTCATTTTGTGGGATTTTGTGGCTTTTGGTGGCTTACACTTTTACTTATTATGTTGTTTACATAACACTTTCTGTATTGCTATCGATAACATTCTGGTGATATTAATATACTAGTACAATTTTTCACATTTTCTGTAGAGCATGGTAGTATTTACAACTACGTTAAACCATGACATACTATCTTTTTTTATTCTGTCATGTTTTGATCGGTCTCACTATACATGTTTGAGATTGTAATTTGAGTATGATGCTAAATTTGTATCACATTAACAACAGGAAAGAGTAAAATGACTGGCAAAGAGGATGAAAAATGCAAACTAATGAAGACTTTACAAAGGAAGCAAAGTCTACAAATGAACTATGAACTTACAAGGTGTGATTTTAAAGCCTGTTTTTCATGTATAAAGATACTTTTTGCATTTGTCAGACAAACGTTAGCAGTCTCCGTGGGACAAAACATCCAATCACATCTTACCGTAACATCTGTTTTCTGCTCTGATTGTTAAGGGAGAGGGTATTTTTAGCTCCACATATTGAATAACAGCAGACACTTCTCCAGAGATTTAAAATTGAGACAAACAGACAAGCCAACAACAGAGCAAAATAGCATGACACAGCAGTAGTGCTGCAACACCGAGGGTGCTGTCAGCCGCCATCTATCCTCCGGCTACCCAGTGGACATCACGCTTCCCGCAAGGCCTCCCTGAATGCACCTTAGCCTTTTATACTAAGCAGGTAACTCAGAAAAATCAGCATTTAGGCAAGAACACAAGCTTTGATATAAATGTTTGGCCCTGCGACAGCAGAAACACTTTTTTGTGCACTGCAGCACAACTTGCTGCGACATTAAGCAGGACCATTTGTCAAAGTGCTTCCCACCAGAGATCCCTGATGTGACGCCGCTTCCGAGGAGTCGACACTTTGTAGCCTTAAAACTTCTTCCACAGAAGAAACGACGACCTCTGCGTCAGCAAAAAATGCCTTCGCGTCCACACAACCTCTGCAGAAAACATTGGTTGTTAAAAGCCAGCTCTCATATATAAGGACACAATTTGGTCTGATGTTACTATGTCCAAATGATTCGTGTCATCTAACCAAGTGTCATGCATGAACATGAAAGCTATTTTATTTGCCTTGAGGCTTGCAGATTAAAAATGCAGCGGTGCAAGATGACTAACCAAGGGTTGTGCCTCCAGGGTATGAGCCACTTCCTACTCTTCAAGTTTTTACTTAACGCAGAACAAAAGGCTCAGGGTAGCTACCATCACAGAGGGAATAATACCATAAACATGCTTAATCCCTTCAAATAAACATAAGATGTAGCAGAGTGGGACAGTGTGCTTATTTCAGCATCCTGGGGGGTCGAGGACAAAAAACAAAAGATAAATGTAGGTATCAGTGCTGCTTAACAGATGGCGAACTGCTGAATTTTTAAGGGTTGCAACCCACATAACTGATACTTGAATGCAAGTCAGGAAACTGATGTCACCACTGAAGGAAATAACTAACCTCGGAAATCCTCTTCATCCAGTACTATTCAGTAACGTAGAATTTAAAGATGTAAGTGAGTAAAAATGTGACAATAGGCAGCGAAGTTCACGCTTTCCTGTGGACGTATCATCTGATAATCCAACTGCGAGTATCTATGAACCACACGGCAGCTACGTCTGGAGAATGGCAGGAAACGGGGCCCTTTGGCACATTTAGGAATGTCCGTGAAGTAGACACAGCAAGTCCGTGTTGTACCCAAGAATTTGCATCGCAAAGCAGGAAATTCATAGTGTTTCCACTCTGTCTCAACGCTTCCTGTCTCAGTTAATGGGCCCCAAACACAGTTTCAGGAGAAACAGCAGAGCATACACCTCAGAATCTCCAGGACTTTCCACGCTCTGTACACACATTCCTGATTTTACCTCTTGACGCAGCCTCTTGTATCATGACAATGGCAGGAACGAAAAGCAGTAGGGATGTTTTTTGGAGGCATGGAGGGGGGTTGGGGTGTGTATTGTACCTCGTTTCCTTGAGTGGTGCAGCAGAGATTGCTGAGAGCCAGCTGGGACGAGCGAACAAGAGGAGCAACATCCGTACAGAACATCCAAGGTCCCCAGATTTCCCGCCGGGTGATGACCACGTGTCCGGAGCCCAAACAGCAGGAGAGACGGAGGGAAAGATGTCGCATTGTTCTCCTCTCTCCTCCTCCCCCCCCCCTCTTACCCACCACCATTAGTGAGACGGATTAACTCCAAGAGCTTCTAGTGTAGAGTGTGTCTGGCTCGCTGTATGCTGATACACACACAGACACTGCATCAATTAGACCTATTGTTATTCAGAGTGACAGGCGAAGGCAGATGCGCTCTACAACAACACGGCCAGGACAATTGGCCTGAAGCGGGAGAATTTACTTATGGATGAGCACCCCGGTTGCTCAGTTCACCAAACAGACTAAAGCTCTAATAAGGCAATTAAAGACTAAAACTGTGCGTACTGCAGCACCCAAACATGCCCGTGAAGGGCACACCCTGAGAGCGCCCTAGAGTCCTCACAGGGGTGACCTCCCCCTTCCAGCCACTACAGGAGCAAGCAGAGCAGCTGTAATGACTTGAATCAACATCTCCTGCAGCTCTGGGGCTGATGTTCACTCAGAGATGACAGACGATATGATGGCTTGGAGGCCTGACAGGGTTGACATTTTAAAGTGAGATCCTGCTGATGCTGGTCTGGTGGGACTCCGGTTGCAGTGCAGGAGGTGTCAGAGAGGAACATGTTTGACACAACATTTGGATCAATATCACTGAGCAGAAAGCGCCCGATGATGCCGGCGCTGTAATCGGGAAAGCAGCAAACGACAAATTAGAAGTGGCGGAAACTGACAAAGTATCAAGCAGGTGTTTTCTCTCTCTCCAGTCATGGGAAAAGAACAGATCCATGATCCATCACAGTTTGCAGATTTCTGCCCACAAAAGGACAAACATGATCCTGGCCTTGCAATTTGAGTGAAGACCCATTAGGTGATCATCGTGTACAGGTTTCACTGAAATCTGTACACAATGAGGGGCAATCCATTCATCAGTCTTTCTTCCAATTGAGCTATAAATGACTATTTTCACTAACAAATAATGAAAAATGGAAAAGACGTTTACCATCTTAGTTTATCTAACTGCGCATTTGTTTGTGCGGGAGTTTAAGTACCTCAGGATCTTGTTCGCCAGTAAGGGGAGAAGAGGGCGAGAGATTGGCAGACGGGTTGGGGGCACAGCTGCAGTGATGCTGATGGTGAAAAGGCAAGTGAGCATTAAAAGTAAAGCTCTCAATTTACTGGTCGATCTGCATCCCTCACCTATGGTCACGAGCTCTGGGTAGTGACCGAAAGAACAAGATCGCAGATATAAGCAGTGGAAATAATTTTTCCCTGAAGGGTGGCTGGCTTCTTCCTCTTCCTTAAAATACCTACCTGAAGAGCTCAGTCATCTGAGAGGGGCTCAGAGGAGAGCCACTACTCCTCCGCATCAAAAGGAGCCAGTTTAGGTGGTTCGGGGATTTGATAAGGATGCTTCCCGGGCACCTCCTGGGTGACGTGTTCTGGGCATGTCCCACACATTACATCTCTCTTAGTGATCCCCCAGATAGACTGCTGCTCCTGCGAGTCGTTCCCAGATAAATGGAAGAAAATGTTTATATACAAGTTGTTTAAAAAACAGATGTTCCTTGAATGGCCACTTGAAGCTGTATCTAAATGGAGACAGTCCATTCCCATACTGAAATGGATTAATTTTTTACATGACTCTGTATAAAATCTTAAAGAATACAGGGTCATGAGAGGACTGGCGCCTATCCCAGCTGCCAGAGGATGAAAGATGGCTTCTCCTCTAAAAATCCAAGTCGCTAAATTGGACCTCTCGACAGGATGCGACTTTTTAGAAATATTTTTATCCAATTATCTGATGAGTCACATGACTTGCTGTGCGGTTTGCTGTACTTCCAGGAATAAGTCTGTGCTCTAGTTTGTTTAGTGAGTGAAATTTAATGTTTATTTTATTTGTACAATAGTGTGCAAAGGTCTTGAGCCGCCCCTCATTTCTTTATACTTTGCTTCCAAGGAGACAGACTTTCTTGTTGTTATTTTAAAAGTGTTCTCGAGCAGCAGCTCTCCAGGCTTTCTGAAGGTCTCTCAGAGTTTTGACCATTTCAGAGGAATATTTTTGTTGGAAAGCTGCTTAGCACGGACCTATGAAATGCTCGATCTTTAAAAAAGTACCTAACTCAAGGGATGAACCAGTGATGTATCTACAAATAAAAGACAACTTAGCAAATAACCCATTTTAAATAGTATCTTTAGGCACTTTGTTACTCACAAAAACACAATTTGTTCTAATTCCTTTATATGAATCTATATAAAAAGCCAGTTTGACAGGCATACAATTGTGTTTTTCCACCAACAAAATGATTCCTAAAGAGCTTTTAGCTGAATACTTGTCATTTCTCCAGCAGAAAAATATCAGAAAGTCGTGTTCAGTTGATCCATCTACTGTTCACTGAAGCCTGATCAGACATGGTCTCAGTTGGTGGCTTCCAAGAAGCCAATCATAAAGAAGGGAAACAGGAAGTAAACTTAAGGTATGCCAGATATGCAATATAATATACAAGAACTGGACTGAAAATCAGTGGCAACAGCGCTGATGGAATGATGAATCCACATTTGAGATATCTGGTTGAAATCTGTAGTTGGCTATATATGTTGAGGAAGTCAGGAGAGAGGTACAACAATGAGTTTCTACAGCTATTTGTAAAACACAGTGGAGGCTTTGTCTTAGCTTGGGGCTGCATTTCACCCAGTGGTGTTGGAATTATGAACACAGAAAAGAACCAACAGACTTTGATCCACCATACAGTACCATCTCAAATGCATCTGATTGGGAACAGCTTTATTTTTTGTATGTCAATGTCCCCCTCAAAAACCAGCTGCCAATGGAGAAAAGCACAAAGTGGAACAAAATCAGTCATGGATTGGCCTCCCGAGAGTCTGCACCTCAGCATCACTGAAGCAGTGTGGAATCATCTTGACAGAAAACAGAACAAATGACAGAAACAACCAGAAAGAAGAGCTTTGAAGGTCCTTAAAGAAGCTTGGAGAAATATTTCTGAAGCCTGCTTAAAGAAATGACAGGAAAGCTTGTCTAAGAGATTTCTGGCTGTTAAAGAATAAAAATGTTCCAAATACAGACTGTCAAGCTTGTTAGAAGTGAACACATTGTTTTTGCTTTACATACTGTATGTCTTGTATGTATGCACATTTTAACATTCCCAATTCTCCAAAGCAAAATATAAGGAAATGAAGGGTGGTTCAAGACTTTTGCACAGTACTATATTCTATCCCCGGTTAGTAGCAGATATTTCTATCTGTGTTGCACACATACTTTGTGCATTTTATTAACCAGCTAACTGGCGTTAGCTAATAACTTGACATTTAACCTTTAAGTTAAAATGTGTTCAAGTCTGGATCCAAAAACAATACTGCAATGGCCAAAATAACACCCTTCAGGCTTCAAAACAGTTGTCCACAAATAAATGGGTGATGTTACCAAAGAAACCTCTATCTTGCATTTATTAATTGACTGTTTTTGATCAACAGTCTATTAGATAAACACTTAAGCATAAAATGTACTGCACTAAAGCCTTCATGAAACATCTAGCGCCTTATAAATTCTCAATTTTGTGTGCCTAAAATGTCCAATTACACGCAGCCACTATTTTCTTCGTAGACAAAAATAATCCTTGCGAAACTGGGTTGATAATTGCTGTCCTGCTTACAGTGTCAGGCCGAACTGCTGTGAACAAAACAAGCCAATTATTCTGAAACCATTTTGATTTTTTCTTCAGAACACACAGGATCTGAGCCTTGCTAATAAGCCTCGCTTTCATAACTCCAACACCCCAAACCAAGAGAGCACAAGTTATAACATGATCCGTGTGCTGAGTAACACAATGATGGTGGTTATTTTCACTGAGGTTTGGAGCTCCATTTAACCTGACGCAAGAGGATCAAGATTAGGGTGCAAGCGCCTTAGAGGAACATTTTTTAAATACATGGGCTTGTTCCTATAGGTGTGAAGCAACATCAACAACTGAAGAAATTGATGCACGTACTGTATAAGTGGCTTTAGGATGGATTACACTCAAACAATATCCATCATATATCTCCCGCTGATGCCAATCTGAAAAATAATGAAGCAATCAGTGCAACCACTCAGCATGCTAATTACCAACGCCAGCCCAGGACACCCACTGGCAGCTTCTCAGAGTGTGTGTATGCGCACATGTGACAGTTTTAAAAATCCTTTCCAGGAGAAAAATGTCTCACCAATAGACATTTAATTACCAGAGGATGAGGTGCTTTGGTTCTCCCGTGCCGTTATTCACGGCTGAATTAATGAATAGGTAAACAGCAGAGGAACAAGGCAGACTCTGCGTGGTTTGGATGAAATCTGCAACACCCCTGCTCACACAGTCAGCAGTGTTTATTATGAATGAAGAAGTGGTTAAAAACAAGAGACAGTTTATGATTAAGTGATGAACCACAGATGGTCCACGCCTCTTAGTTTTTACATGAAACAGGTGAGAAAATTAACAATGTTTAAAAAATGATTGCTGTTTTCATCGGATAATTACACGGGATTATCATAAATTTTTAAGACTCCCATCGGGGGACAAATAAGGAACGAGTGACAAATTACAGAAAAATCTACACGAAAATAGTTAACAAGCGACTGTAACTAAGTATCTGGAGGAATAAACAAGATTTTTAATCAAAAAAATTATACTGCGATAAATTTGTCATTAAACTTTGAACTCAGAGGTAGTTTGGATCTGGAAAAACACCCAAACTGTGAACAACATAGGAACCGCCAAGGCTCAAGCCTGCCATGAACTGGTAGAGTATGGACCAAGAAGGAAGATCTTGCTTCAAAATACCTTCAAGCTTACCTAAAATGTGCAGCTGCTCGCTTGGACAAGTCAGATCCTTCTGGAACACCGTACCAACTGTTAAGCATGGTGGTGGTAGCATCATGCCGGTGGTGTTGCACCATTGCACAAAGTGGAGGGAATAATGAAGGAGGGCGACCTCCAAATTCTTCAACTTAACCTCAAATCAACAGTTAAATGGTTAATGGGCACAGTTGGGTTTCCCCATAGGACAATGATCCCAAACACACATCAAAACTGGCTTTGGGATGGATGAAGCAGGTTAACATGAATCAAAACCTAATTTATATGATTCATAGTGATTTCCCTCCACACAAGATTTAGTTCAATACATTTTTTTGTTTTCAGCTTCAGGATCTTTGACATCCAGTTTCCAGTATTTATAGGCCAGTTAATTAATCTAGTAAAGTATCGGTTTAATAAATGATACATATACAGCCAGTACTTTAGTCAGTGTACTGGCTTACTCTCTAATTTACACTTTTGATTAGACAAATTTAAGGTTTTTCCTTTAGAGTTGCTCAGATGTCATTCTGACCTTGGATGAGGTTATGTAAAAAATTTACACAAGTGCCTCTCATCCATGCAGTGGAGCTGGGGCAGCAGTTGCTTCATTTTAACAATGATTTTGTAAGTAGAGATTTTAAGTTAGGTCAAGATTTCTGCCAAAGTAATGACATAAAAACAGCAAATCTACAGTTTTTTTTTAAAGTATGTTCAGCTCACTCCACATATTTTCAGGGCTGAATATTGTGAAAAATACCTATAATTTACCAGCAAGTAGGTGCTTGAGTTCTGATCTCTGCACACCTAAATCTAAATGTATAATTTTTGGAATAGTATCAGTATATATTTGTCTTTATATGTACACAACAACCAAAAATAACTCATGAACTCCTTTGATGACCAGTGAACAAAATGATTGATATTAGTCGTTGTTAGCTGCTCTCGGCTTGCATTTAATTTTTGGAAGAAAATTCCAGGGCTTACCAATGAGGAGAGTGACAAAAGCAAACAAACTGTTTCAGACAAAATGAATGTCAATGGCATTCCAGTGGCCTGTTTACAGCTAGCGTAGCTAAATGTCAGATGGTTGGCCCCGCGGGGAAACCGAGCTGGCTGGGAGCAAATTTGTAGGTGTCTCCGTGTCTCTGCCTCCATCATTCCACCTCTTCTCTCTTCTCTGTGATGCCGGACATGGGACAATATGGCGGCATGAGCGGTAGCATCTATTATTAGTTGAAGAGTGAAGAATGGAGCGAGTCCCCAGGGGAAGGCAGAGGTGGCAACCAAACCTCACGGACATTATTTTAAGAGTTTGTGTGTTGACAGTTGTGCGGGAGAGGAATTGTTTGCCACTAATGACAAAGCTTTGTTTGCGTCTCAATTTAAAGGACCATTCCAGTGGTTTTTTTTGCACATTGTTTCTGTTGATAACTATAACAACACAGCTAACCATAATCTAAAACATGCAAACCAAACTATAAATTTCTTACACATTCCAGACATTCACTACAGTCTGTAAATTACATTTACGTGTTTTAAGCTGTGGAAGTCGGCCTCAGCAATATCAGCAATGCAAATAGTCAATGGATGAATAAATGTCATCTGCGCTTTGGAGTGCAAACACAAAAAATTAAACCCAGGTGGAAGGAGAGGAGGCAGAGAAATGGTCCAGCTTTTATAACCTGGAAGGCCTGAGTGAACTGAATTACTTGACAGGCCTCCCACGTGAGCCAGTTGCCCTCTAAGGTTGGGATTATGCTGTGTACACACACAGCTGCAAAAACCACAGGTGCTTTGTTGTTCTTGTTATAATACCTTGTTCTTCCTATGCTCCTTAGCATGCTACTTAGTATAACTGTGTTGTCACAAAAAGCTGAAGAGCTTGCAGGCGTCCGCGAGTCTAATCACGACCCTCGCATTCTTCTGGATACAGAAAACATCCACTTCACACTACCAATGCAGAATGGCTTCAAATCATTTTCGATAAAGTCAGTGACATGAAGCTACAAACGGGCAGCTGACCAACTATGTTCAGCAGTGCAAAGATGCAAAGAAACTTCAGCCATCAAATGCTTCAATATTCACACACAAGAAGCCCAGGGATGATGTTGAGAATCGCTACAGCTGCAGGGACTTGGTGCCAACGTAGCTGCTGGTTGTTCTATAATTTTGATGCTTGTAATATAACTTTAGCATCGCATTTCAGAGGAGGGCTAGGACCATAGACTGTGTATAAAAGATGCTGCATCTTCCTGGTCTGAAAGGAGAAGCCTGTGTGAGTGGATTTAGCATGCATTTTTTTAAATGGCCAATTAATTGGTTGCAAAAAAGAACTCGGACTGTCTATGAGAAAATGGCTCTCGGGCCCTTGCTCTTTGACCTCAGCAAACACTTTCCTGACTTCCTGGGCTCATTTCACTAGTTTAAAGTCCTACTAAATAAAACATGCTGTCTCTGTCCCCACCGGAGACATCAAAGCAGCATCCACCCTGGAAGCGATCCACAGCGACGGAGCGTCCGGAGACTGTAGAAAACGAATAGCATTCAACAACGGGGCAAATAACTGCTGGCGGCGCAAAGTGGGCGGGACCTGAGATAAACTCTTCCTACTTCAAAATGCTCCCACAAGTGCTTAGAGGGGATTTGGGATGTGTGCTCATAACATACTGATTTAATATTTATTTTAATTTTACCTTTTAAAATTGCATCTTAAACTTCTGTGCTGCTATATCTCTATAGAGAAGGAGATAAACAGGGTTTGCTCATTGGCTAACAAATGTTCATTAAAATTGTCATCGTCAACGCCCGGACCAGGACTTCATTAACCAATGGGAGACATCATAGAGCCTCAGATGTTTGGAAATGAAACAGTCATGTAAAAATACTATGAAAATGAAGGAGCCAAATACTTGTTTATATGGCTATTTTTGTTGTTTTTTAGCTATGTCTGTGCAGCTCAGTTCAAATAAAATCCCATTGCGCATTCACTAGCAGTTAACATCCAGACTCAGTGCAGAAGACAGTACTATACAATTAACTTACTGTATAATGGATTAGATGTTTGCAACACACAGGGGTTCGAATGCATTAATTTCTAAAGGAATGTATAACTCTTGTTGATATCTTGTTATCTGTATTTACACGTGCTGCCTAAGCCAATAGAGAGATTTTAGGATTATAAAATGACAGAGCCTACATTTACAAAAACATACATATGGTCCTGCAAGAGCACATTATGCAGAGGAAACAAGAAAAATATGGTTATTACAGCAGCAGCAGATGCATAAACTCTCATTACAGCGCTGAAAGGGAGCAGAAAAAGAACTGCAGTTACTACAGCATGTTTGACATATCGAGCTGCAGTGTGTTTACAGCCCAAACAGCCCGTGGAGCGACCAGTGAGTCCAATTTATTTGCGGCTTCTGACAAACCCAAAACGTCAAGTCATCCCTTCTACCCAAAGGACACCCTCACTCTCCTCTTTTGCGAGGGAGCAGAGGGGATGAGAGGAGAGGAGTCGTTCCAGCAGCTTCAGCGGCAGTTTCATTGGGCTCGTGCTGCCTTTCATTCACTGCACTGCTATTCTGTATATGAGATAATCTGGGTGTGAACATGGATCTTGTGGGCGAGCGGTCCCGGGCCTTCAATTTGTCGGGGTGGAAATGTGAGAGACGGGCAAGGCCCACATCAATTTTTTTTAAACGGGCCTTGTTTATAAAAAAACAAAAACAAAACTGATATCTGTCCAGTTGCTGTCCAGTCAGACTTTGCTGTTGCTACAACGTTGCTTCTGTCTGCTGCCAGCTCCAGCATCAACATCCTCCCCACACAATAAAACCACAGTCTCCATGGTGATGTACCTGACACCGTTACCAGCATCACAAACACATTCACAAACAAACACAATCACAAAACAAACAAAATCCCACTGTGTCACTTGACAGTTTGTTTGTTTTTTGCCGCTCTGTGTATAGTAATTAATTTGTGGGGTCGCCTCGCTCCATCTTATTCTCTATTAATGCTGTCTCAGATTACCAGGCAGCTTTTTAGCCTCTGAAGACACAAATCTCCGAGCCTAGAGAGGCAGACGGGGGAGAGAATGGAAGGAAACTGTATAAGCCTCTCTGTCTAATTGTGGGTGACAAGTGCTGATATTTTCATATTTGAGGCGTTCTCCCAGAGGTGGTTAATGACTAGCTTACAATGAAATGTCAGCTCCTGTGACACCTTTGGATAAGAGGACATCAGAGGCATACTCGCCATAGTTTTGTTCAAATTTTGAACTGTTAGCTGTCTGTATAAACCAATTCCAGTGTTATTCTTACTGATTTTCATCAGTTGTACAAAACTGTAAAAA
The DNA here is from genome assembly GCF_964374335.1 of Astatotilapia calliptera. Lineage (NCBI taxonomy): Eukaryota > Metazoa > Chordata > Actinopteri > Cichliformes > Cichlidae > Astatotilapia > Astatotilapia calliptera. The sequence continues at coordinate 23,574,659 of NC_137430.1, forward strand.
AGTCTTGAGCCATCCCTCATTTCTTTAAAGGAAGGAGGACATGCCAGACTTTCTCCTAATCTTTTTAAAGGTCTTTTATGGTTTTCCACTCTTTTTCAGTCCAGTCCTTCTACATGACCATTTTCTACATGCTTTTTTGTCTGATTAGCTGCTTAATCCTTACCTGTGAATCATTTCAAAGTGAAAAACGCACCTGATTCAAAGGATAAACCAGTCATATCGCTACATATAGCATATAACAGTTTTACATTTTGAATTGTATTTTTAACTGTATATTTTGTAATTTTGAAGATGATTTGAAAAAAAATATTACTTGAAAACTTGAATAAGTGGCAGATTGTGAAAGACATGTTCTTATGAAAATGTACATACCTGGATAGAAAAAAACACCATGAAATACTATGAGTCATTAGGATTACTGAAGCAGTGTGGGATCATCCTGACAGAGAATTGAACAAAAGACAGCCAAGATCCAAAGAAGAGCTTTGAATGTCCTTCAAGAAGTCTGGAGAACAATTCCTGAAACTACATAAAGAAATGACAAGAAAGCTTGACTAGAAGAGTTCAGGCTGTGTTGAAGAATGAAGGCGGTCACGTTGACTTTCAGGCTCATTAGAATTGTACAAACTCTGCTTTTGCCTTTTTGACTGTATTTCATGTTTCAATAAATCGCTGCACCTATATAAAGAAACAAGGGGTGGCTCAAGACTTTTGCACAACAGTGTATTTCATGTACTTAACCATTAAATGTAGCCACCTTGTTCTCTTGCTGATCTGTAGCCAAAACATTTGATAGTTAATTCTTCGCACATTTTTTAACAGATTACAGATATACTGTTACCAGTGTTGGAACTGTATTAACTGTTTTAACAGTACTGACTAGTATTACTCATGTATTTTAATATTTGTTTGTCTTTTACTTACCATTGTTTTTCGTTAACTGTTAACATTTCTGCTGAAACTTTTTAAGGTCCACATTTTACGATTAGCTGATTTAATGTTTTCATATACTGCTTAGCTGCTGCAAAGGTGCCCCCTGGGGTACTTGTATGAAATGGTGGAAATCCCTGATATAACCTTAAGGTTTCTTTGGAAAGAAATCTTTCCTGTTCTTTTGTGCCACATTGTGCTTCGTGACAAAGTGCACTCTGTTACACTCGAACAAATCATTTTCCTATCTCCTACATATTTCCTTTTACCTCATGCAACCTTGCTCCGGACTTGGCTCCCACTTTGCTAACTGTGTATAAAGAACATCAGTTCTGCTCTTCAGCCCTTCAATCAGACTCTCCAGCATCCATGAAATGAGCCATATGGGGCATGGTCAGGGCATAGAAAGAAAGCAACGGTTTTATATACTCCGGAGCTTTTCTTTTCCTGGCTCCCTCTGCTTAGATGCAGGCATTTTGAACAAGGGTAGTGTAAGTGCTAGGCCTGGCAGCTGGCTGTAAATACACATATTGTGTGTTTGGACAAGGAAATGCTTTGATTTGCAGAGCAAGAAGAGTAAAGATGACCCGGCATTTAGGACAAGACAGGGGAGTTGTTCCCCCTCATCACCTCAATCCACAAGAACAATTAGCTGCTGACAGTGACACAGGGGCCCAGTAATAAGCTCTAGCATGGCAGTGGGGGGGGGCACTTCATTCCCAAGCATATGGTGCCACTTTAATCTGCAGCCTCTATCAGACAAGTCTGGCTGGTAGACAAGGTTTCTTTTAACTGATTACGTGCTCAAAAGCTTTGAGGCGAAGATAAGAAGCAAAGGACACACAATGTAAGAAATTCAAAGTCAGACTGACACGGGTTAGCAATTTCCAAATCAGAGGATCTTTATGCTTTTTGGTGGTGCAAGAAGTTCAGAGCTGCTTTTGCACATATTCAGATTCAAGAAGTTGCCAAGGAAACTAGAACCTCCGTTTTTTTTTAACCTGATGGAAAAGCATTTTCCACAACGACAGGGCTGCGATTTGCTTCCTTGTTATCCGTGGTCACAACCTGCCATCCATTAGAGGTTCTGACTAATCCTCATAGGTGAGCCTCACACCTGGTAATCACTGGGCTGACACCTTCTAGTATTGTAACTAACATGCAGCTCCCCCAGGACTTCTCATAATCCTATTAGCCCCAGTCATCTGAAATGCATTAAAAAAAATGTGCTGATTGATCCTAAGCCACAAACCTTCGGCGTCTTGATCGCACCTCTCGATGTTTCACTTTTCACATGTGGGTTTAACAAAGTGGGATCCTTCTTCTGCGTCTAGTTTATTTTGCATGTGACAGAGAGACAGTTGGATTAAAGAGGCTCTCAGATGGTACCGAAGAAAATCAAACGCTGTTCAAACAGGATTATGTAAGAGCAAAATATGCTGAGCAACTGCGTCGTTTAAAGAACTTGACCGTTGAAAAAATAAAACACTCGTATAGACTGCAGGGGTAAAGAACAGAGTTATGAACCTTATGAACAAATATGCCTCATTTCTTAGATTTCTTACAACTTTATATTGACTAAATCTATATTAAATAACCTTTATGGCAAAGTATGGGGAAACACCAACAAGACTAAACTCATCAGCCACTTTATTAGGTACACCTTGCTATTACTGGGTCTTTTTACCTTCTTAATTCTGCAAACATGCTGCAAATGCTCTTCAGAGATTTTGCTCCATGTTGACATGAAATCATCACACAGATGTTGAAGATTTGCCTGCTGTACCTCCATAATGAGAGTCTCCTGTTCCACCACATCCCAAAGGTGCTCTACTGGACTGAGATCAGGTGACTGTGGAGGCCTTTTGAGTACAGTGAACTCATTGTCACGTTCAAGAAACCAGGAGATGGATATACTGTGGTCATAAAGGGATAGATATGGTGAGCAACAATACTCCCCAGGTGGTACTAAGGGGCTCAAAGTGTGCCAAGAAAATATCCCTCACACATTACAACACTAGCAATGTGAACCACTGATACAAGGCAGGATGGAGCCATGTTTTCATGTTGTTTATGACCATAATATTTGAATGAGACAGCAGAAATCAAGGCACTTCAGACCGTGGAACGCCTTTCCACTCTTCCATTGTCCTATTGTGGTGAGCCCACGTGAATTGTATCCTAAGCTTCCTGTTCTTAGCTTTAAGGAGTGGCTCTAAAAAAGGTCATATTTTGCAAAATGAATATAATGTTGCATTCAGCAGGACTCAAAACCAAAAACTGAGATCATAAAACTCATAAAGAAAATATTTACAGATCAGCTGAGAGGAATGATTGTTTTCCTTTAGGCTTCTTTACTATTAGACTTCATTTTTTATCCCCTGCAGGATGTTTAGAAGAATGGAGATTTAAGCAAGTTCAGAAATGGCTTCATTTTTTAAGACACAAAACCTACGTCCATCATTTATTACAGATTATCTGACACAGCACTTTACAGCGTTTTTTGACATACAAGACAAAATTCATTAGGTGCTAGAAACACTGGAGTAAATAGCAGGACATCTTCAGAGTGATTAGCATGCATCTGCTGAGAACAATGAATATCTGAACTCGATTTTACGACAACCCTTACAACAGTGTTGGATATATTTCAGTCTTGAGCACTGTTGTGGACTGAAAAACAGACCAACATTTTCATCCCTAGAGCCAATCTGACAGCTGGTCTAAAAATAGCACGTTTGCTGTTGGGGATGTTAAACATGCAGAGCTATCAAACAAAGTTGATCAAGCTAAAACCCCTGAAAGCACCATCATTTTGCAGTAGACTGACTGTGTGGAAAACAAAAGATTTTGCCATTATTCTCTCTGTCGTTTTTCGTTTATGGAGCTTTTAGTGCTCCGGACGCCATCAAACGCTCCTAAGAAATCGTTAACCCCTCTTACACAACACATTCGCAGCAGCTTTTAACTTTGATAGAGCTTATGGACCCTTTTACGCCCCTTGTGTCCCTCTTGGTATGGAGGGTGACCATCAGTGGATCAGTGGGTGGAGGTCCAGATTGGAGTGGCATGACTGCAGATGGGGAATGCGAGGAATTCCTCTTGTAAACACCTCACGCTCGGACGGTCCCCACACACTTATCTCCCCGTGCCCATCGCCCCCCTTTAATCATCGTAATGGTTAGTTATTCATTACCATTCTGTTTGAATTTCCTGTGACCTCTGCTTGCTGTGGGCAGGTGGGTCTTCTGCTGCTGCCAAGAACTGAAACCCTTTGTTTACCTGAGGCACCACATGGTATATTATTCATTTTGAACCCCCCCAGCGGGCAAATAGAGCCTGTTCTGATACTACTGTATACAGTATGCTGGATTTCAAATGTCAACACCCTGAAAGAGAGCCGCTTTTTCTTTCCTTTCTTCTTTTTTTATTTCGAAGTCAGGCTGTTTTTCTCGAGCCCCGTCTCCTTCTGGTCCTATGGGAGCACTCTTTAACCGATAGGATCATAACCGGCTCTGGGGTAAACTTTATTTTTCTTCTAGGTTGAATAGAGCCGCTTTTGGTTTCTTTCAGCGTGCCACCTTCCCCTGCAGTTCCTGTTTATGAATCCCCCTCTTGGTTTAATGAAAGTAATTTCCAAAGCAGCTAAGGAGCCTTCGTTAATACTGGATGGCATTTAGAGAACACAGGAAAAGAAACACAGGCGCAAGCTGGCTGGCTTTCCTTCCTTTGCTAAGGTAAAATCCTGTTTTGGCCACTTGCTGTTTTGTCAGACTGGAGGAAGGTGCAAAGTCCATTTAGAACACATAATGTGCAGCATGAGGGGGCCCATGAGGGCTGCATTCCAACTCATAGTGTACCATTCTCTACCAGTCATGAGAGACGCCTGCTTACAAGTACAGGACCAGCTCACACCGTCATAGCCACATTCCCTTAAAACGTTCCCATCAGTTTGACTGCAGTTTGCAAGAGTCAGAAACCAGATGTCCCTTTCCCAGGAAACTCCCTGATAAATTTGTGTGCAGCTCTGGATGTGATTGCTGATATTTTCTGGTTGTTTTTCGGTGTTAATGTTGGCTTTTCCTGACATTTCTGATAAGAAAGTAGCTGTGGATTCTGTTCAGCTCCTGGCCACTGCAAGTTCCTTCTAAAGTTGACAGCAGATAGGAGTAGAAAGGCGTTGAAATGACCGACACTTTGACCTTCACAATAATACAGGGATCAGAAAGAAGTGGCGGGATTTGTGGGCGGTAACCTGTCATGTAACCTATTGTTTGCAGTTTATGTATTTGAACAAGTTTCTGGAGGCTTTCTACCTTTGAGCAGTCGCATGTGACAGAAACATGAATGACAGAGTAAAAACAGAGAACAGATGGAAAAATGGCTAAATTTACTTCTCAATATTTGGTGTTTTAGCAAAGATTGTACATAAAAGATGTACTGTGACATTACCCATTGTAGGCTCTGATTTTAGAGCCCCAATCAGGCCATAACTATTTTGTCTTCTGAGTAAAGATACGGACTGAGAAACAGGGCTGTGCTATATCATATCACTCATAATAACCATTGATAAAGGTTTCATATGACAACATCAACGATGTAGCGATGCCATACGTTTACTTTTTCTTTGTTTTCTGTTTTATTATGTGATAATATTGTGCATCTCCTCATTATGTACAAGGTTAAGCTACTTTAGTTACTGTTAAACTTATGCTGTGTCACTACTACTGCACTACAATGCTGCTGCTGGTACCTTGATAGACTCACACTTACTAAGTAGTCTATCATCAATCACAGTAGCTCACTGTAAAAGAAAAATGTACTTTAATTTGTTTGCAACTATAACTCCATTGATAAAACACCCTTCAGTCCTTTTTCCCACATAACCATAAAAATCATTATTTCCTTTAAATACCTGGATATAATTTTAAGTCTATATCACCTCCTAGCCAAGAACAGAGCAAACTCAGTGCAGTATTAGCATAAGAATTACTCAAACCCTAAAACCGTACGTTGAATAATCATCTATTTTACTTTAAAAAGAAAGTATATCCTGTTGTGTTAAATAAGATGCCAAACTTGTGATAGCATAAACTCACTGGAAAGGTGTTTCCTGAGGTCTTGATCAAGTGAACACCAGAGGAATTTTCCTGTAAACTTCTAAACAATGACTGCTTTTTGTAACCAGAGTAGTCGCCACTCTATTGGCCAACAGAAATACTGCAGATTTAAGACACTTACTCAATTCAGTTCACAGCAGTGATCACTTCTAATATTATAAGACCTGACAATACGAGGCGAAAAGAAAAAAAGAAGAAAGCTCAAATATCTAAACAACTGTTCCCAAAATTGCTCAAAACAACAAACAGTTGATCTACCACAATGCTGTACTAATAATTCAGGTTATATGAAAGTTAACAGATCAATTAATTACCCAGTTTGAGCACTAGATTTGGGATACTGTGACTAAAACTTGAAGTTGTTTTAACATCAACCTCTAACTACAATCAATCGGTTAATTAAGTCCAAAAACGCTGAGAAATAAAAGGTCTCTGAACTCTTGATGCTAAATGAAGCCAAGCTTTAAACTGAGTGACCGCGTGACACGAGTAACTGTCCTTACTTCTAGTTACATTAGACAAATGACAAAAACAGCAGTATTGTGTAAAACTGGTGCCCAAGCATCGTGGACAAAGAATAAATGTCCTCATTAGTGTTAAGTGCTTTGCTCATATGTTTCCTAATACCCATTCATGGTATCACAGCATGTCAGCTCGCTCCTAGGAAGCTGTCAGCCGCAGATGTCAATACCCCTGCTGACCCTGCTCCCTCCCCCCCAAACCATTGCACACATGGCACTGGAGGATTGTCCCCCCAGAACAAAGGAGTGGGGGGTTTCTGTGGAGGACGAGCAACCAAACATTCCCGTTACAATGGGGAGAGTGGCCGGCAGGTTCAATTAGCACACACTTTAAACTGTTCTCTATACGAACCCTCTGTTCTTGAACAAAGCTGAACCTTCACACTCCAATGGGGTATTTGGTGATGCAGTTTGTTCTTGGCACTATGGCATTTTAAGAGAGTTTCTTCTATTATCTCCTTTGTTTCTGTCCATGTTGCCTGACAAATAAAGCACTCGGGACAAAGATGATCAGACTGGAAGACTCATGGCTTTTATTGTCTTCACAAACTTTATCCAAGAAAAAAAAAACTGGACAAATCAGTCTGTACTCTCTTCAAGAACTAAGTGTCACCAAAAGTCCATTGAAACCCTCGAAAGATGTTTTATTAGGTGGTAATGTTCATTCATTTAAGATGATTTTCAAGCCTCTTAAGCCCCCTAAGATCACACTGAATAAAATAAATAAATAAAAACTATTCCTCAATTACATGATGATTCTTCCAGAAAGCAACGCGAGCTCAACTTCTGACGATGGCATTTCCCAGTCTTGATATCAATATTCACATCGTGCAATGCATTATTGATGCTCTGAGCTGATAGGGCATGAATGAGGATATCTTGCAGTGACATGTTCTGCAGCACTGACAGTGATTTGAAGCCCAGACCTTCGTGTCTGTCACCGCTGCTCATAACTGCCCGGAAACCCTGAGCAGATTTCAACAAATCGGACGTTTAACATAATCAATAAGGGAGGTAAGAGCGATCAATAAAACTCGCCGGATGCGCAGAGCAGCTGGAGGGTGATGTGTGTAATCTGAAGTACAGGGATGAAGATGTAGCTGACTTACCTACTGCACAAGGTGCGCCGTAACGTCGGGCAGCCTGCTCGGCGTATCCGAGTGAAATGCAACCCAAAAGCCGCCGTGTCACACTTCACACCATCCGGGCGCACATGTTGCCAGTCCCCGCACAGAAATGTCCGAATCATGAGCTGCAGCGAGAAGCCAGCGGAGCCCAGGCAGCGGACTGCAGGAGCCGACCGTGTCGCTGTGGGTCCCCCGGCCCCTGGGAAGCGGCACTGTGCGTCCAGGCGCTGGACTACAACATGCGCAGGGCGCCACCCTTCGCTGGACCTCTAGACCCCTCTGCGTCCACCTTTCCTCTCTCAGCCCCAACGCCGTAAATAGCGGGACGTGAAGCAACCCCCTCCCAGCCTCAAGGCAGCGTAATCCGCGGCCACGGGTAATGGAACTGTGATCCGTGATCTCCCCTTAATGCTTGATGCGCAATTAAGAGGCGCGCAGGACGCCGGTGCCACCCACCACAGGAGGTTCTCGTGGTGAGCGTACGGACGGGGAATTTTAATGAGGACTGCTGCAGAGTTTTCCTCCCTGATCGCAGGGTCGCGCTGAAATCCCCCGTCCCAACACGAAACCCACAAAGTTAGCATATAGAAAGAGGACCGCGTGACGCAGTGAAACGTCAGTGAAGCTGAACTCTTGGCCAATTGCCAGTCAGCAAAGTGGGACGTTAGTCCACCTCTGTGGGACACCTGTTGATGGAAAACTGTTTCAGACATCCACACTTCCTGGAGCGGGACCTGTGAATATTAATATCGTTGTCGTGTCCAGCTGCAGAGCTCCGGGATTTTTATGAGCTGCAGTGGTTTAAGAAACGATGCGTTAACTCCTGAACAAAGTGTAAAAGAGAGAAAGAAACACTTAAAATCCTGCCTTCATTACTAGTTTAATAGACTTATTAGCAAACATTGCTTTTTAATGATTCTGTTGTTTACAGACAGATAAAATAAGTACATTACAGGCGTGATTTAGCTCTGTGAGAACATTTAGTTAATTAAACCATAACTAACTATTAATTTGATCTAAATTGATACAACACATAAAAACTAATAAATAAGCACTGAAATGTTTCCCATCACTGCTGAAAGTGTGATTCAGTGCAGGACTTATAGTGGCTCTCCACCTATTGAGGGCTATGCAAGCTTGTTCCCACGCTGATTGTTTTTTTTTTTTTATTTATTTATTTATTAATTGATCGATTACCAAGTAGAAGTAGGTTAAAATTTCGTGTTAATCTCTCAAAAATCTTGAAATTTTGAAATAAAAACCCAAAATTTCCACTTCCACTGGCATTTATCTCCAGCTTGCATGTTCACAAAACTAAGACTCAAAATATGAAAATACAACATTAAATAAAAAGATGTAAGCATTACATAATTTATATATCGCTTCTATATTTAATTTTTATTTTTTAGAGGGGGGGGGGGGGAGTTGCTTTATCTGCTTTTTTTTTTTGCTCTTTTGCCAGATTATGTTTATCATTATGTTTTTTTTAAACTTTTGTATTATGTTATTAGTTGTTAAACATCAGTGCAAAGTTACATTATACATGCCTTCCTCATACATTATAATTTAGCTTTGTCATTCTTTTATTAGTTGGGGTTTTTATTTTGGCAGTCTTCATCTTCCATATCCCTGATATTTAAGTCGCATATTGGCTATGCTGGCATAAAATTAACAGCAATATAAATTATACGATAATTTAACCCTTGCCTTTCCTGTAGGAAAAACTGTTCAAGGGTGGACTTGTTCACAGCTCACAGGTATGTGCGGTGTGCAAGAACAGGTCCTTTGCACTATAATATGCAGCTTAATTAAATACGGTTTGGTTGTTACCATTAAAATTAGTTGGTTGTAAAATTTGAAACTTGCCAAACTTTGTGAGTGACCTTAAGCTGCCCTCTGGGATCTGAGTCATGTTTCCCTCCCTGTCAGGATTCCTCCTCTAATCCCACACTTCTAAATACTGAACCTGTGGGGAGGCGGTCAGCTGGTCCATCTATTACGAGGTTAAACCACTTAACCATCTTATGAGAGAGAACCGAGGCCTCAAACCTCAGCTGGCACGCTGGTATGAAGCAACACATCAGTGTACCAGAGGCCTACATGAACAGCGTAAACAAAATCTAGTGTTTACTAGACTGGAGGGGGGATCGACAGATGATGCAAATGGGCTATAACCAGTGAAGGGCAAGAAACATGTCAATTTGACCAAATTTGTCAGAGACTAAGTTAATAAGCTGCCTTAGGCAGGATGATTTCTCAATAAATACACAGGCAGGTTTTATTTTGCAAAAGAAAGAAAGTTAACAACACACACTTATAACAGGACATTTGGAAAAAAAAAAATCATAGAAGGCTTGGTTAACCCCCCCAAAAAAATCCTAAACAATAAGTAAAGTTATTAAATATATAAATGTTAAAACAGCACTTGGGAGACTTGAGTTTACATTCTGCTGCTGAGAAATCAGACCTGAGGCATGCACTGACACACTACTGCCCTCTACAGGCCAGAGAGTAGCATCGCATGCAATTACAAAACGTGACTCAACATTTTCTGCAGACGTTCATTAACTCATCCATCACAAGCAGAGTCTCTCGGTGCAAGCAGCAGCTCCAGGGCGCTCTATGAAAAATGCAGTATTACAATACAGGTGCTACATTTATTTTATTTTCATACAGGTCATAAAAAATAGGGATTTTTTTTTTACAATCATCTTCACATTGTTGAAAATATTTAACTTCAGTTCACACGGCTCTTTTTCAGCCTGGAGGTCTCTGCTGCTGCTTTACGTTTACGTGACGGTGTGCCTGGAGCTTCTTCAGAGGGAGCTTCAGTCAGGTGGTACAGCTCGATGGGTGGTGTTGGCTCCTTAAGCAAAGATGGGAAAAAAGGCCATTGCTAAAAATCCATCTTTAACATTCAATTTTGTGTGGGCTGCAACATGGAAGACATCAAACGTCTTTCAAGTGAGAAATTCAGCATCAGACTCAGCTGAGAATATATAAATGAAGAGCCCTGCTAACCTGCATGAGATAGTCTGCAATGTATTCTGGCTTCAGGCATGTGACTCCTTGTGAGGTAGCCTCTAAAACATCAACTCTGAAGTCTCCGGGTTTGAGTCGACTGAAGTCTGCAAAAAGATGTGTGGCCTCTTTGTACATGGATGGGGAGGGACCAGGAAGGACCTGCAGAGAAATGACAGACTGTGTGTTTGCTGTGTTTGTGGAAAGAAGTCAAATGAAGCAGACAAACGTAAACCCGCAAACAACACAATTCTTTCCTTCAGCATACTGCTGTGATGGTTATTTACCTCCATCTAAAACAACAGCCCCATCTTCTTAGCTCTTTTTTTTTTCTCCTCGCTTTCTTTTGACTCACTAGCTCAGTTTTATCAAGGATTCCAAATTTTACATCACAGACATTTCTAAAGATTATATCAAAAAATAAATATCAACCTACTGAAGCTGTTGCTGTTTTAAGACACTTTTAGGATGCTAATCTATCTTGGCTAAAGACTGCATGCTCCTGGATGTGTCTCAGAAAAGAAAAGCACTGAGAAACCTTCGCCCCGCCAGACTGCAGCAACCGCCTGAATCCCGATTCTCTGCTCTGGTCGATGTTCAGCATGACTGTCCATCCACTGAAGGCGCCCTGAAAAATACAAATGCCTGTTTATAGAACACAAAATGCCTCAGAGCCGTGGTTTTTATTGTGTGTATGAGCCTGCTCGTACCTCGTGTTCAGAGTGACCCTGCAGGCTTTTTCTCCAGCGCATGCCGGCTAACGCTAGTCTCTTTTGTTGGGAGGTGATGGAGGGCAATGCGTCAAGGATGGAGCTATTGCCCCACTCAAACTCCTCCTCCTAGATCACAGATTTGGAGATTTTTGGGGACAAGTCAAGAAAACCTTTTTTGTGGTTTTTATTAGAAGTGACCCGTTCCTTGTCTAGTCTAAAATAACAGCCTAAGATGACGGCTGTGTGGTGATACTTGCATGAAGGACTCTCCTTGAAAGTATTGGTGTTATCCGAGCGCTTATATTCCACATTCCCAGACTTTCTATCATATTTACGTGTGGCAAAGATTGCTCTTCGGATTCTGACCTGAATGAAGAGACCCACAGAGCGGCACGCCTCCAGGTACGAGCGGTGCAGGATCCATTTCCCAGCTGCCATCGCTGCCAGGTACTTCTCATTACGCAGGGGTGTCCCGACGATGATGTGTGTGCAGCTGGGGTCAAAAGACTGCTTATCCAAGACTACACCACCTACAGCAACAGACAGAGACAGAAAACTACACACATGGTACACTTGGCCTGTGCAGGGATTATGGCTGCAACACTGATAACTGAATGGCATGAAAATGCAATATAAATATGAAGTTTATCCTATTCCACTGACTCTATCAGACCCTCTGATAACATGTTTCCAGCACCATGGATATAGTCACCATCTGTGCACCTATTTTAAACTGGTAAACTGGTTTGGATCTCGAAAGGTTGGATCACAGCACATTTTCCATGACCTCACATGTGATCGCTGACCCCAGTGAGTATTTTCATATTCTACAGGTTGGAAAGAGAAGATGTGCAACTCAAAAACGGTGGAAACAGACTGGTCTTTCAGCATTTATGGCTGATGAAGTAAATGCAACATTATCAGTGTAGCAGACATTGGTTGAATGCAACTTTTTGTTTGGTTGAAACAGGTTTAGTTTTGGATTACGGTTTGCCAATAATTAGTGAAGATTAAACTCATGTGTAAGAGGACTGAGAATGCTTTACTGTTAGTAAATGACCTCACAGAGACAGCCAAACAAACACGTCTTGTAGGGGAAATGCTGGTAACGAAGTGAACTTTTAGCCAATATATGACAACCGTTTATTCTAACAACCTCAAACTCAACGCTGCACTTATTTCAGTTCCCAGCAATACACCCACCAAGTTTAAAGCCTAGCAGATGAACGGCTGTCAAGCTATTAAGCTAGTAAGATGCGCTGAGGCAGAAATACAGTGTGAAAGTTTTAATAATGATATAACTTGTCATGACCAGTGAAGATCTGAGTCATGCTTTTTTTGACAGAGGAAACAGTGCTGGAGGAACTACTTCCATATCCTGGAGGCAGATCCTCAGTTATAGTCATCAGGGATTAGCTCCTCTGACTTCCAGCCTCTGATGTGCTGCCTTTTGTACTGCAGCACGATGAAACAGCGTTAGATCGCTAATTAGATGGGAGACTCACCAAGCTCCTCTATGAGGTGACTGTAATCAATGCGCTCCTGGGGGCTGAGGGAGGACAGCTGAAATCTGGGAGGTTGTTTTTCTTCCTTCTTCTCCTGAGAAAAATAAACAACCTTTTAGCACTAGTACTTTGCTTGAAAGAGACGTACAGATTGTACACTGCGCAGTACAAATGATCAGTTCATTATTATGTAACTGAATAAGCACCAGCATGCAGCTGTTTGCGTAACGCAGGAAAGTGGAGAGAAGTGTTACACAATGCTGAGCAATTAAATTTCATTTAGACCAGATTAAAGCTTCACGTGTTGTTGTCAGTGCAAATTTCGAACCCTTCACCTGTGGTTCTGGTGCTACTGCGGGGTTGGCGAGAGGAAAAGCAATGCTGGGAGCTTTAGGAGTGAGGACGTCATTCTCTGGCTCCTCGGGAGGAGGCGTCAGGACTTTCTTGTTCATGTGCTGCTCAATGACGTCACAAGCAGCTGCGGGAGCGACAACGGTGAAATGTTACCAACATATCAGAAACAGTGTTTCCCTATTATATGCATACACAGACTTTAAATAGACCTGAGACTAACTTGAGAGCTCTATACTAAGATGCACCACTTCTTCACCGTATCGCTACATCCTCCCAAAGCTTAGACCTTTCATTTTCATTTGCATGATTCACAGTTCAAAATCTTCTTTATCTGTCCAGGTAGGTGTAAACCCCTCTATGCATTAATTTAGCCCATTGTACACTTTCAGACAGTTGGTGCAGCTGGATCCTCATTTCTTACCCATCTCTACCAGCTCTGAGTCCGTCATGGAGTCCCTTAGCTGTGGTCCGCTGTCTGCAGTTGGAGGAGGAGCGAGGGGCTCAGAGTGCTGCGATGGGCTTCCAGGCCACTGTAAATTATCAGCGAGCTTGGCCCTCTCTTCTCTGGCTGTGGGGTCATCCCAAACTATCTGTTCACTCTGGGATGGCTCTGTGTTCATGTCCATAGCCGCTTCTCGAGGAACCCTGAAATCACAACAGAGCAGTCAGCTATGTGAAGCCAAAAGAATACCATCTATGGTATTTATATGGTTTAGATCCTGAATTTAACACAAAAGGACTTTTCAAAGCTCAACGCGCCCCTACTGCTAACATAGTTCTGTAGGTAAAATGATGATATTTACTATTTCTTCTGCTGTCACCACAGCTCTGTACCCAAACATGCATACAGCACCTTGCACTTTTTTTTTTTTAAACAAATAAAAAAGCACTTTAAATTTTTTATAGTGGACTCTGCAAAACGCCCTGAGCTGCTGCCAGATTCCTTAAGAGATTCAAGCTTCTTTTAGTTTTAACATAAGCAGCTTCTTTCATACCTCAGAGCTTCTAGAGTCCGTCTATTACCGCTCCGTCCAACTCTGCTCCCTTCGGGTGTGTGGGGGCCCAAGTCTGCCCCTCCGGATCCCATCCTAGCGAGCCTGACTGAGGTACGCCTCCCTGTCGTCAGTTTAGTGGCTGACATGATCTCCTGCAGTTGTCTTTGCAGGTTCTCTCTCATCTCTAGCGTTTCTAAAATATCAGGATAGCAAAAAATATGTAAAACCTCATATACAACCATGTATACTGAAGACCTTTTACTTCTGTGACAGGCTTGGTTTGTCAGGATTACTCCAGAAGTTATGGACAGATTTGCAGATTGGTGGTGAGCCTTGAGAGTCTTAGACTCGTTTCAAGTACATGCAGAAGCTCAGTGGATTTAATTACCAGCAACAGAAAAGACACTCACCCCTCCTTTCTGTGCTATCATTCATCTCTTCTTGGTCTGTGCTTCCATCACTCACACGGCGTTGGGTTGCAGCTTCTTGTGTGGGATTGTGCACAAACTGCGACAAAGAAAACTAAAGATCAATTAAACAGGAAAAGAAAGATAATTGTGACATCCCAGCATTAATTGAACAATACATCCTGATTTTCCTGAGAAATTCCATCCTAAACCAACACAGGTCCCCCACTAACTCTGACTTTCAAATCAGACCCACCTCGTCTTCCTTCGTCTCCCTGATGTCTTTGCGTTGTGTTCGTGTTACAGGTGGTGACCTCTGAGAGTTGCTGGGCACCTGGCTCAGGTTTAAACTCATCTTAGGGTTGTAGGTGAAAGGATAGAGAGACTCCGGGACGTGCCTTTGCTCATCAGCGCACTGCACAGGATGAAAACAGACACGTTACTGCACACAGTATTTATCTACACACCAAAACGTAACTAAATAAAACAATTATGAGGAGACACACCACTGAAACGACGATGCCTCTGAATTTACACATCAAAGACGTTTTTCATTTAGTATTCTGCTTTTGTTGATGAGATGCTAATTGCTTCCCCAGGGTGAAATGTTGCAGGAGAATACAAATAATACCCAAATGAAATCAATTGCATCTTAATGCAGCTTTGTGAATCTTTATGAAGACGTAATTTCTCTAAATGCTTGTTTAAGCAAAGGAAACAGAAGCATGTGGCTTGAACCTTTTATAGGCATGGTTTATGTGCTCAGGTTGAAAGAAACTAAAGACTGAATTGTTTCCTAACATGTGTGTGTTAATTTTCTGCAGATCAGCTGATGCCTGCCTCTTACCCACTAAATACTGGGATGGGCTTCAACAGTGTACTGTGTTTTACACTACCTTATATCACTTCAAATAACACGAACACAGCATCACTTTCACACAGCAGACTTAATCAGCTGTCACAAATGATTAGAAATCAGTGAGAAAACGCTACACTACTGGGAAACCCACCGCCTGCAACCAGTACTGGGAGACCACATGGAGCCCTCTCTCCTTCACTCCTCTGTATTCCCGGGTGTTGTCCCCCACACGGCCCTGGTAAATGTAGTGTGTTACTGTATCGTCACAAGCCCACCTGAAAAGAAGTTAGCAAAGATATGTTTGTACCGTTTGCATCATATTTGCAAAAAATAAAATCAATTGATAAAGTGTTACTTTCCAGGACTTTCTTACAACATTGATGGGTTACTTTTTGATAATTCGTGATCAGTAAGCAAAACATTTCACCCATTCTTTGTACAGGTGTCATGATGATTTAGAAGCAGTATACTTGGACTTTGGCCTTAATCCTTATGTAAGCCCAGTTTATGGAACTGATTTATTGCTCAGACTTGAAGGAAATCAAAGTGAAAAACTGTCATTTCTAAAAGTCATATGATGAAAAAATAAGAACAAACAGGTAAAACCAAACATTAATTCTCATTCTGTGGTTTTAAAATGCTGACACTGGGAAAGCATGCTTAGCTCGAAATAGAGGGAGAGTGGCGACAGATAGAACCAGGATTTGAAAGGTTTAAAAAAATGAAATACAATAAAAATCTCTTAAGTAAAGTTTACAAACCTGAAGTCGGCTCCAAGCGAGGCAGCGATGGCGTTTAGTTCACTCTGCATTTTGCTCAGTTTCTTTCCCACGCAGACCACAACACCATTCAGGGGCCCGGCTTCTTTTCGTGGACTCTAACACGCAAACACCATATTGTTTTTGTCTGTCTTTCTTTTGAGTTGTTATGTTTGTGACTGGGAAATAAAAACCTGTGTGTACTTCAATCTAACACTGATAATCGCTAAGATGTGCTGTGGCTCTGTAACCACCAGGCTCTAACACATTTGTATAGCAGTACTAGTGTTTACCTCCTTCTCAGCTGTCTTTGCAAGCTGGGGACTGGCAGAGACTGCTTGCATCTCTGAGACATTATTGCAGGTGCTATTAGCCAGCGCTACTTTCAGGTTCCTGTTGATGACATCAGTGAGTGGAGTCTCAATCCTCTTCCCTGGTTTCGATGCCCCACCCGGAGTTTCCATAGCTCCAAGTGCATCCTAAATAATATAAATACACATATTTAGAGAAACATTAATCAAATATCAGCAAACATGAAATGCCAGAAGTGTAAGCTGCTCAGTGAATCCCAACCTTGACATTAAAAGAGGGTCTGAAAAGCTGGTCTCGGTTGAGGAAACGAGAAGGGGTGTCCAGCTGCAGGGAGGCCTCGTTCTGTAGTGGGTTCCTTCTGCCACCCTCCTGGTTTTGTTTTGGGGTGCTGATGTCCTCTTTGGGCTTCATCTCATCCAAAACAGATCGGAACACTTTGCTCTGAAAGCGGCCTAAATCCAGAGGAGTGACAGCCTTACCGCTCCGGGGACCCAACAAAGGGATTTCTGGAGAGGAACGAGCCGCTGGAGGCATAATCTGTTTCTGCGAACCACCTACAAAACTCTCTTCATCCCTCTCTGTGGAAGAACAAAATAAAAACAGCCAGTCTCATTAATAAGCAATGACACACTAGACAAACTTGAGTCTACAATTACATTTAATAACAACATAATGAATTTAATAAATTAAGCGAACTGGAACTAAAACTAAACTAAAATTAAAAACCAATAAAAACTAAACTATCGTTCTTATAAAGACCCATCCCGAGCCAGGAAAATCTCTGGTGGTAGTCATTAGCAATCAGGTCAAACTGGTGCTACAAATGAATGCCTCTTAAAACTCCAGCCAAACTCCATCATACGGTTTAATTTAATGTAATTTATATCGTGTGTTGAGAATTACAGATCATAAAACAGATCTAGCAAAGTTAGTTATCTAACCTGGCGAGGGTGGCAGATCAACTAAAAATCTTCCCTCCTCTGCTCTCTTCCCAGTTCGAGCAGACTCTAGTATCCAGTGCATGGTAACAGCAGGAAGCCCCCACTTCTTTGCTGCCTGGTACTTTGTGCCCTCGGGGCTCTGCAGCACCAGATGCGTGCTGGCCAGCATGCCTTTCTTCTGGTTGGCCAGGCGCACAAAATAATCCTGGACGCTGCAGCAAGGAGACACAAAACAAATTTAAAGATTTAACACACATATCTCCTAATGAGCAGCAAGACTGGGCTATAAAGCATGCAGCAGAGCAAGTGAATTTAAGTTACAGCAATGCACACAGGCCAGGGCAGCTTCTTCTTTTATTAAACAGCTGTATCATCCTACTGCTCAGGAGCACATACAGATAGAAAAATGTACAGAAAACAGAAATTCATCCTCATTACTGCTCTGAACACAAAGCAACTGGCTTCACATTGAGTGTTCATGCATAATAATGAATGCAAATACCAGCTAATTTAAAAGTTTAATCAAACGTTCCTGCAGTAGTTAATGTTTATGGATATTATGCCTAAACATAACGACTGGTGCATGTAAGGTAGTCATACTCGGCTCCAAGGTGCTTGGCAAGCTCCACCAAAGACTCCCTCTCTGCTCCGGTGAACTGGCTGACAGAGAGGACGCAATCTTTGAGAGGAAACTGTCCGTCCATCACTGGGACAGGAGTGAACAAAGGGTGGGAGGACAGCTGCAGGACACACTCCTTCTCCACACACATGACCTGAGGTTTAATGAGAGAAATAGGTCAATCAAAAGCATAAGGCACTCTCATTACATGGAGCACTATTAACAAACTTACCAGCCAGGTATCAGTGACCACCTCTTCCACTGTGGCCTCCACTGAGCACCCCAAGAGAGGGACCACAGCATAGTCTGCGACAACCCGGGAGCGGCCCATCAGCACTTTGCCTCCATGTTCTGTCACCAGCAGAGAGAGCTGTGCCTCTGCCTCCGTACCAAACCCCACAAGAAGGAAACGTTTCCCGAAAAACAGTCCTGCCTCGCTGGCTTCCTGCAGGGTGGATTCTGTCCCATTAGTGCGGTTTGGTACCCAGGATTCAGGTTGGAGCTCTGCAGTTGTACTAATGGACTTCCTGCTTTTACTCTCTGCTGGTGGTGGAGGCGGCATATCAACTGGAACACAAACGGATATGAGCAGCTGTACCAATATGTAAAACTAACCTAAGTCTGAATCTTATTCATTCAGCTGTCTTATACAGACTCTTGATCCCATACGAACACCGTCAGCAACAGATACTTACTCACTGTAGGGTCATCATCCATGTACTGTGACAGTAGATCCTCGTCTGCTTTCTTTCTCCCCGGAGTGCTCGGGCTGCCAGCAGGTGGACCAGTTGAGATCCGGGATTTGGGAGTGTGGTAACCCGGCACCACTACATCAGCTGGAGCAGGAGGCAGACAGTCAGGGTGGAGGTAGCTGGCTTCTGGGAGCAGAGTGCCCTTTGAGAAGCTGTCTATTAGCCACTTTACTGTTACTACATGGGGCCTGTGAATTACAGAGAGAACATAAATTATATATTAACCACATTATGTCTTAATTAGAGATGGCACAATACCACTTTTTTATGTCCGATACGATATCATAAATTTGGATATCTGCCGATACCGATATGAATCCGATATAATGTTTTTTAATCAACAAAACAGTTTTTTAAATATCTTGCTGCATTTTGTATAAGTTCATACTCAAGTTTAAAACAACAACTACACTAAAGCTATTCTGTTATACCTGTATGCAAAAAAAAATATTTCATAGTTCAGCAATACTGATCAATCTAATAAACTTAAACCTACACCATCCTCCCTATTCTGGTATTTTAAAGAGTACTTAGCATAAATATTAAGCAACCTAACTAATAGGGTTCCAACTCCCAGGAACAACAAAAATAAATAAATAAAAAATAGGGAACCACCCCTCACGCGCCACCTCATGATGCTTAATCGACGTAATCAACCTTAATTTGATGCAGTGTGAAAAAAAAATGCACAGAAATCAATTATTTTTCAAGAAATATTAAATAGATTCAACATCTTTCTTCAACAAAATTGCAGACTGCACAGATGGTACCTTCCCAAAGGAAAAAGTACTATAGCTTACTAGGGTATATATATTAGACTTAATAGTTACTATATACAGTAATTGACTTCTATTCATTTTACATCAGATTAAAACTTTGGGTATAAGATTCAGATAAATATTAAATAATTAAAAGCTCGACATTTTAAATGAGAATAAGAAAGAAAATTATGTCTTTGTGCCCCCTTTTCCCTGTTAATGCCCTATCGGCCCCCCTGGCTAAACTTTGCTAGATCCGCCCCTGCACAGTTACCAGCGTCAGCTACGTAGAAAAAGATCCTGGTGTAGAAAGTAATATTAAATAAATTCTAACAACAGCTGATCAAGCTTAAACGTGCTGCTGTTGTTCAGCCGCTGGTTTCCTCTTTCTGGTGCAAAGTGGGCCAAAAACAAACAAGAGACACGGACTTGCGACAGAAAAGCCGATCAGCTGATCATTAAGCAGTTTCATGATTGAAGTAGCAGCCGGAGAGCGAGAGGCAGTCGCTAGTTAAGCTTAACGCAGGAATGCTTTACAAACATTCAGAGATGGACTTACACACTTGCTTTACTTCTCTCGGGGTAACTTTGTCAGAGATGAAATGCCGGGTTGCTAGCGAAGCTCCACATGCTATCCAGACCACCGACAGGTCCCGCATGCCACAGCCGCTCTATCACGTGATGCATACTGCTCCGACGTGCTAACGTTCTGAGGTGAGTTACGGCGTGTTGCAAGTTTTGTGAGGTGCTTTCGTGATATTTAATGGATCGGATTACATTTTTTATTTTTCTCCGATATCCGATCCAGTAATTTAGGTCAGTATCGGACCGATACCAATACGTAATATCGGATCGGTCCATCTCTAGTCTTAATCCTTGCCTTTCTTTTTTCATATTTGTGTTTTTAATTTTTTTGAGAATGCTGACATCCAAAAAGCTGGGATGTAGTTGACGATTTAAGACCCTGTTCTAATGGTCATCAAACCACATTTTTATTGACCTATGCTGACAAAACTTGTCATTAAGGGTACAGGGAAGCTCATTAAATGTCACCTTTATGGGAGAAAGATTTAAAGGCTACATTGAAAAAGTGTGTGTGGAAATGTTAGACAGATAAAATATAAACTTTTTTTTTTAAGTTTCAATTTTACCTGGATGATTGAGCATGCATCAAGACTTTTTTTTCCAACATTCTGTGTTTAAGAGCTGAGACGACCGACTATTTTAAAGACAAATGTTTCAGATTCTTGTTTAATATAAGATTTTAGCTCTTCAATGGTTACTTTGACTTACTTTTTGTATTATAATGAGTCAGTGGGTGATGGACCCATTTGCATCTGGACTTTTTTACTATAAAGCTGCTGTTTCAATACATGCAGAAAGGATATTAAAGTGGGCAAAAAGCGGCCACGATAGAGCTTTCACTCCTGGATCAAAGCACGCAATTCTCCCTGTTGCTGAATTCTGTTGAGAATTGGATAAACCTAGAATCTCCATTTCTCAGTGTGTAATAGCCTTTAGTCTAAATTATTTTGCAGTCCAACCAAACATATTTTGGTATGAAAGGAAACATTAGAATCTCCAAGTTATTGTATTAATACAGAGGATATAAATATCATGAAGGTTATTAAAGCTCTTTAGTTCAGACCTGTGAGTTGCTTTGGAAAGAAAATTATTGAGGTCCTGGTCCAGCTCGCCCATGACCACATGAGAGAGCTCCTCACTGGGTTGGTTGAAGCGCAGACCTCCTGCAGCATTTACAAGACGCCGTAACTTCTCCAGTTTATTCCCTGGCAGGCCACACAGATACAGCTGTGTGACATTTAACACAAAATGACAGAAAGCCTCAAGTTTATCATTTATAGACTCAACTAACTCCTACTACAGAATTGAAAGAGGAAATACATAAAATCTCTATAAAAAGAAAACTGCAGACCATCTACTTACCTTACAGCCATCCAATAAATCATCAGCAGGGCACACAGTAAGATCCAGACTCTCTATGGGGTCTGGAGCTTCCAGGTGGCTGACAGTGCTGTTATTGGTGAGAGCCGTGTCGTTTATTGTTCTGCTAGTGTTCACAGAAATGTTGCTCAAGCCCAACAGTGACGGACCCTCTGGAAATGAAAAACATAACTCTTCAATCATTAAAGACAAACAGGTTCTGAATTACTGTGGAAAACCTTTATCATCTTATCAAATGCGACTCACCATCCTTCTTGCTGGTAGCAGTAGGTGTGGAAGTGTGTGGTCGAGTGGTTTTTGAAGCATTGCGCTCCACAGTGTACCTGCTCTCATCTTGACAGTAGCCCTTCTCTATGCTGTCAAAGAGCCAGTGCAAAGACACGCAATACACATTCCACTTCCGAGCACACTCGTACTTCTGACCTAGAACCAAGTACGATCGATGACAATCAATGACGCACAAATGATGGCATTACATCATTTTTTTTAAAATACTGGTGACTTACCTGTTGGTTCATTAACAATGAGGTGTGTACACTCATTCATTTTGAGCTGACCGGTGTAGTTGGCCCCATGCTGCTCACAAAGTCCTTGTACTTCTTTGCGTTCTGTGCTGGACAGACCTGTCACACAAACACTACAGCCACGCAGCACAGGGCAAAGGTAGTCCTCTAAGGGCAGGTCTGTATATCTGAAAAGACTGGAAAAGCAGTACAGAGACACCATTCATGTTTTTGTAAATGTACAGTGATTTAAAATGTGAATTTGTATCAAACAGGAAACACAAGTCTTCATTTAATAGATGTAGCCATGTAAATCACAGTACATACCTATCCTGTGATTTCTCCCAGCAGGCTTTAACCCACGTAGGCAACAGGATGGGTTTACTGAGGCTGGCTGCTACCAGGTACTTTTTACTGCCCACCTCTTCTGCAATCAGGTGTGTAACAGATACGTTTAGATCTGAATAGGCCCATCCACCCATGAGCTGCACCAGATCCATCAGCTCTTCCTGGAGTGTGAGAGAAGGTATGGACATAAACATGTCTCAGTGCTTCATATTTTATTAAAATGTATATAGCAGATCTCTTACCCGTATTGCTCTGTCCATACTGGTGCAGCAAATGGTGACATCAGCCATGGCCATGTTATAGACAGGCTTCTCTGCTTTGGGGACACAACGCTGTTGCTGCAGGCAGTACAACACCACCAGTGGACTCACTATTCTGCAACCAAGCTGCACAAGAAATAAAAAAAACAAAACAAGAGTCAATCTCTGATAGAGCCTCAGGAGTGACATTTCACTGTTTAAAAGTGTAGAGTTCAACCTTCTTGCAGTGAAGAAAGGCTGGAGATGTAAAACTGGTGAACACAAACAGAGACTTGTCCTTCTTATCCATGCGCAAAACATCATCTTCTGTGATGGTTTTCAAATATTTTTCAGATTGCAGCTCCAAAATGGCCTGAATAAACCGGAGACAAACATGATTACCAATTTGTAAAACAAAGAGACAGTAAACACTAGAAGAAAGACTGGACCAGGCAGTAGAGCTTACCTCATAAGCTTTGGCAGCACAGTCTTTTTTTGATCCTTCACTTTCCACAAACTTCACAATGAAGGCTACTTTTTCTGCCTTAGACATGGTGACCCTGTACCAGCGACAAGACCTGGCATTTATTATAATGGCTGTGGCTGGCCTTAGCAGTAGCATCCAAATATAAAATGATCACCTACAAAGATTAAGTTATGACTAAGCACCTTAAGCACCGCCATACATTCAACACAAGCCTGCTATTAGCTTAAAATAATAACTTACTAGTTACTTACCTTTAATAGAAGAGCTCAAGAGCGCCAGTAAAGACAGTCTGTGTATTCCGACGGGAATCAGTATAAACTCTGATTAGTCATATGAAGCTAGTTTTACCTTAGTGCGGCTTGTCAGCGAGTTGACGCTTGTGAAGTCTGTTGTCACTTTTTAGAAAGCCTACACTGACTTTATGTTAGCTGCGCAACATAAACTTGCGAGCTAACGTTCAAACCTGCATGTAGCTCAGTTACAACATAAAAACATCCAAAAACTACCACTGCTCATGTTATCGTAAACCAACAGTCCAACCAACAGTCCCGAGATATGGGTTTAACTAACTGACATACATTTTAAAACAATTTAATCGTAATAGTTTAGATATATAAATTGTGATCTTTGTTGATAGTGTTCGCGCCTTTGGCGCAACTTCCGGCGTTACCTGCTAATCTGACCGACTGGAGTGAACGTTTCAAAGGTTCCGCTACAGACATTAGAAAGCGAATTGGGGGTGATAAACTATATATTAATGTTTTAAAAATTAGAAACTTGAAAACTTCACTGAAGGGACCGTGTTTTTTTTTTAAAATTCTGACATAAATATATTAAAACCGTTTTCATTTTTAGCACATTTTCCCTATTCACATTGCCCTCAATGGCAGCTGTATTGACAATTTTTATGAATTTCCTTGACTTACGGTCAGGCTTATGAGGTGAGACCTAGTCCCTAATTCATGGCATCTATGTAGCTGGTGTAATCCACTATAAATTCAATATCCACATCCGTGAAAAGTTATGGTTCTCAAATAGATTGACATAATATAAATGACATAACTCTATGAAACATTTGCACTTATAAGCAAACAAACATATTGCCTGAGGCCTCAAGTATATCACATTGATTCTTGTATAAAAACATTTAACTGCAAAAGTGATTGGATTGAGAAATATTTTGATACATACCCGCCCCCCTTTTCATCTCTCTCTCTCTCTCAACAGACTTAACATCTATAATTATTGTGAACAGAAAAAACAAGTAGAACAACACTGTGGGTTCCCTTTTATTCTTAAAATTTTATGTACAAGTGTCAACTGATTTTTTTTTTTCAATGTACATTCAATATAAAGTTTATATACGTAATATTACATTGAACATTTCACAAATTGCACTAGTCTTTCACATAGATTGGTAATCAGAGTCAATGTCATTCGTCATGTCAGCAGAAGCTCAGTTCAGGTGGTTATTATTCACTCATAAATATTCTAGTGCTTTTTGCATTCTGGGGGAGAGTTACTTTAAAAAATATGAGGCAGAAAAGGGTAGCCTTCAAAGAGAGAGCAGAATGAAGTATGAATAAGATCAGAGGAAAAAAAGGCTGGATATTATGAGAGCTCTGTGTCATCTTTGACAGAAGAGGACTGAAGCTGACCTGATCAAAGCAGACCAGAGGTCAGCAGAAGTCTAAGGGGTTAAAGTGGCATTTTCTTTTGGAGAAATAGGCCAGAGAAATCATACACATCCATTTCTTCATGTCCCGTGATTTTTTTTTTTCTTTTCCACATGAGAATGCGTTAATATAGACAAGTAAACAAAATGTTTATTTCAGTGGTGGATAGGTCCTGTGCGCTTGTTCGTCACAAATGAGGCCTCAGAGATGTAAGGTTAAGGTAGCCAATCAGAATATGCCAAAGAGAAAAAAAAATTAACAAAAAAGAAGCCTCAGTCTTCCCATGACTGTCTAATGGAAAAAAAAATCAAGAGTAAAAAATATATTCATACAAAAAGTAAACTCTTCTCTGTCATTAGAAGAAATAAGAAAAGTAGAACAGAAACTAAACAAATGTGGTCATCCATTAAAACAAAGCATTTCTGAAGACTTGAGTGTCATTTGTAAGGGGCAATGCAGAGTGACGCTGCAGGAGGTGTCGCAGAGGTTTTGGTGACAGTCAATGACGGCCCGCTCTCTCACTCGTCTTTTTTTCAGTTGTTTTGTTTTCCTCTCAACATCCCCTTCATGTGGGGAGCTGAACAGTCCCTCTCTGAGCTGCGGCCGTGAAGCTGCACTCTGGGTGCCTGAGCCTTTCAGTGTGCGTGTCCTTCAGCCTTGGTCTCCAGTGTCATTGTCCACAGGGGGTGGGACGTTGGGCATTACTGTGGTGCCCGTTCCTGCTGTAAGGTAACCTGCTACTCCTGGACCTACAATGACAGCAAGGCAGAAGAGACAGTTCAGATGTAAATTACAAGGATAGATGCAGGGCTAATGGGGAGCTAGAATGATGTACTACACACTAAGACACCAAGCATGGATGGGATGATCGCTACACTGGCTACAATGTTTTCCATGGGCTTAATTTAGTTTGACTACTGTGTAAACAACTAATGGATAATTTTCTAGAAAATCTGATTCTATTTTCTATGTTTTTCACTTGTAACTCTACATTTCAGCCTTTTAAAATGTGCTGGCTACATATTGCATACATAACACAAGCTGGCTGTTTTCCAATACATGTTGAGGATCCAGAACGGGTGTTAAGAGGTAATGAATTATTTTCAGTGTGAGTAAGATGAAATGGGTGGGAATGGAGAATGGCATGTGCAGCCAGGATGGAGGTAAAGAGGAATGATGGTAGGAGCCAGGACGGTCTACCTGCATCAGAGCAAAAGAGAGGAGGGCTGTGAGGGCCCAGTTCAGGAGTCTAGAGCCCACCTCGCAGTGGGCTGCTGGCGGCCAGGAGAGAAGGAGTGGAAACCCCTGAGGAGGAAATGTGGAGGAAAAAAGAGGAAGGGAAGGGCCAGGAAGTTATAGGACAGCTGGGTTTAAGCATAAGTGAGGAGTCAGCCATAAGGTGTTTTGCCTTTTTAGGGTAAAGCAAAGCATTAAGATCCATCATCAGCTCAGAGAAAGATGCAGAAGACTTACCTTTTAAAGCACTTTATATTTTAACAGTTTAGCTTGTTATTCAGGTTAATCACTCTTCTAATATGCAAAAAAGAAAACTTTACCTGTCAGGTAACCTGCAGTCTGAGACTCTGAGATGAAAAGATCGTGTTTCTGGTCTTTGAAGGCACTCCATACTGAAGACTTTGCAAGAATTTCATTCACCTATGGAAAAAAAAACAAGCAAGAGTTCAAATATTTGATTGTTAAATAAACAATCATACCAATCATTCGATGACTTTAATAATTCGATCATACCTGCTCTCCATACTGTAGACTACGAGTCATGGACTTCAGAGCTTTAACTATCTGGGCCTTAGTAGCTGAAGGGTTTTCTAACGTCTCCAGGCCGATTCCTTCCAGTAATTTCAAGAGGTATGGAACCAGCTCCACCCTCAGAGCCTGTTAAGTTGTTATAGAAAGTTCCATTAAGGACACATGAAACATAGTGAGGGATAATAACAGCAAGGGTGACAGTGCACCTGGGCAACTAGGTCTGTCTGCTCCTTCTGGAACATGCGGTTGAGAGCTTCACAAGCCAATCCAGCCATGTCCGCCCGAACCTTCATCCCTGTCATCAGAGGGCCAATAGTCTCCAGAGAAGCCATGGACCGTACACACAGCTACACGAAACAAAGCATATCTTAGTTGATGTGGGTGAGGTGTCACTTTTACATAAAACGTTTAAACTGGCTTAAGATGGTTCTGATTTTTTGTAGTCTTGCATTAAAATTAGTTTCTTACCTCATTATCTGAAAGTACATGGATGAGGCGGATGGAGCTCTTGGGCACGGCATTGTTCTTGTGGTTGAGTGCCGCCAAGATCCGAGGCAGGTGGCCCAAAGGAGGGACCTGGTCGGCCAGCTGGCACTGTGTGCTGAACAGGCAAACTGCCGCCGTGGTAACCGTCTCCAGGGCCTCACCCTGCAGAAGATAACAGAATAAGACAGAAAAAGTCTAACTTCTGCATTCACTAGAAATTTGTAGTTGTTTCTCAGTTAGGAAGCTCACATTGGGATTGTTCTTCTCCAGGAGCTCAGTCAGGGTTTCCAGAAGTGACACCAGGAACTCTCGAGGCTTGCGTAGCACCCACCCAGGCTGAGCAATAAAGATGCGCAAGAAGACTCCACCAACTTCAAGCTCGCCCTGTCCGGCTCCATAAGCCACTGTGAAGTCTTCTGGCAACTGAGCACACAGATTAGGAGTTTAGTTTCACATTCATAGTTCCTACAGATACACCAACTTAAAATAATGACTTTTCATACTTACTTTCCAGTTCACATCAGGATTATCTTTCTGCTGTTTAAAGTGCCTGGAAAAGATTTAAAGTGATTTAGTACAAGACATAAAACATCCTATTAGAGTGTCTAACTATTCTTTATCTGGTTAAAACAGTGTTTGTCACACACTCAAGCATCATCTCCCGGACAGTAGTAGACACTTTCTCCCTTGAGCTGTCATTCCAGATGAGCTCAGGGTTTTCGTGCGTTCCCTCAAATATGTGAACTGCTGCCTCAGCATTGTCCCGCATGGCATCCATGAATACACCAGGGAGGAAACGCATCAGTGTTAGACGCACCTAAAAGAGAAAGCAGAATATGAAACAGCAAAAGTGAGTTGAAGATATGTTGCGACACATCATAAGGTAAAAGGGAGAGGAGAGTGATTAAGTCTTTTATTTATTTTTTTAACTCCAATCTGACCTTTGGCCCAACCAGCTTGTCTGAAGTCATCTTTGAGAAGAGCTCTGCAGTCTGTGTGCGAACCTGGGGGTGTGTGCAATTACAGAAGAGGTCCAGCAAATAGATCAGAGCACCTGCAGGACATAAAGATTAACAGAAACATCTGTGATTCAAAATTCAGATAAATGTAGCCAGCAATCACTAAAAAACAAACAACAACAAAAACAAACAAACAGTAGAACACTGACCTTTGGCCATTGCCTCTTTGACGATCTTCGTGTTAGACGTGAGTGCATAGAGGGTTTCCAGCACCATTTGCCTGCCTGAAGGACACAAAGGAGTATTTCAGTGTGTGAAGATGCATTACAGGGATAGGGAGAAGAGGAAAGACAAAGAGTATGACAGTCAGTTGTGTTTTCTCACTGGAAGGAAGTGAGTGCAGCAGCACCAGAAGGTTGGACAACACTAGAGATTCAGCGATGTTGCTCACACACTCTTGATTTGATGTCACTGTATTCACAACCTGCAGAAGACACCAATATGATAACAATCCAGGGATTCACAGTAAGTACATGTAAGGACCCAAGACCTGTTGATCTCTACCTCCAAAACCAGCTGTTGCACTCTACCAGCTCCATGAACCCGCAACAAGGAGAAGAGCAGCTTGAAGTGACCGATGCACTCCGACTCTGATCCTGTAATTACACCAAGAGAAATACTTAGAAAGAAGCTCCAAACTCACAGCACTTAAATAAACATAACGTCAGTCAGTCTGGAAGCTCACCAGGGTTGTTCTTGATGACATTACGGAGGGCCTCTAAAGCCATTTCAGCAAAGCGAAGCCTTTCAGCGTGCTGCTGGGACTCTACCTTGTTACTCTGACTCATGGCCAGCAGAGTGTTGAGGTACTGAGCCTGGGAGCCAACATAGTCCAGCAGACTGGCTGCAAATGCTTTTGGGTACTGAAGACAGAGATTGTAAAACAAGTTACTTATGGATTACTAAAAGTCCAAACCTGAATTTGGTCCTAATTGTCTAATACTTTCTTCTCCTCACCTCCAGTGGAAAAGATGGCTGTTCATTGTAGACTCGGACAAAAATCTCACCCACTATGAGCTCCTTGCTGTGATCACTGAACACAAACTCAGCACCAAAGCTTTTATCATTTTCTCCCTGCCAAGAAACCAGAGAAGTTGCGTGATTCACTCCAGTTTTGGATCATTTATCGTGAAAGGCAGTCTGAAAGCACTTGTAAGTCATTCCTACTCTTTTGATGTTTCCCTCCTGCTGAATCTCTAGGAACTCCAGCAGCTCGGCTCGTGTCCCATTGTTCCAGATCAAGTAGGGATTCTCCGAGTTACTGTTCAGCAACTTCAAGACCTGAACGCAAAAAAGAGAAGTTTGCTTTGAGCACAGCATTTGGCCTCTGCTCACTGATGCTTAGCAACGTCCATTAATGTCTACTTAGCAACATATTCAACTGACCTCAGCGGGAGATGTCGTGCCCAGCTTCCTTGAGATGTATGGAGTCAGCATGGCTGCTAAGCTCTTTCGGATAGTGGGGTTCTCTGGAGGCGTACCCTCTATGCCATTGGTCTCTGAAACAGGGTTGTTTCCATCAGGGCTTTGTGGCGTTGGTGTGTAGCCTGCCAGACGGCTCAGGGCTATGAGGCTGAGTTTGGCCAAGTTGTTAGCGACCTCCTGCTGGTTTGTGTCCTGACTAGCCTGCACGCCACTCTCCTCTAGAGTGTAGTCGTAGTTGAACAGATAGACCAGCAGGTGCCAAAGCACACCAGCGTGGTACAGATGGGTCTGTAGGAAGAAATCCACCGCAAAGGAGCTGACGCACTGAACCGCCAGGGCTGCAGTCTTTGAGAGACCCTGAGAGGAAGCGAGGAAAATTGGAAATTGCTATTTTTAGTTCAAACTGCTGAAAAGAAAAAGAAGAATAAAGCACACACAGAAGATGCAAGACTGACCTTTCCATAGTACAAGATGTGACAGAGGTCTCGGATGATATTGGGCATTTCGATGATTTTTTCCCTGCATTCCTCAAACTGAGCTGCTACACTGTAGCACTTACAGATGTGCCCACACACCTGTGGTACGATTGGCATTTAGAAAGCGTGATAAAATGACAAGATCAAAATGTGCACATACAGAAATGTGACTGCAAGGAAAGGGAAATCATGTGTTTTGTCATCACCTGTACAGCCATGTCATCAGGCTTGCTGGACGCAGTTAATACAGCGACACACCGAGACAGAGCCTCCAACAATATCTGAATAAAAACAAGCACAATTTCATTATTCACATACCACAGCTTCTCCACATGCCCCAGCATACTTACACATAACCACATGAAGTACATTTTTTATTTCCCTTAAACTGCCTGATATTTCACAGCTTTTTAAGACGTTTAATACCTCAATGCCGTTGTCCCGTCGCAGTTCCTCTGCATTAAGAGCCGAGCAGTTTACAGTGTGGAAGGCGAGTTCAGCAGCAGCCGGGAGAAGAGGGGACGTTTTTGAGAAAAGCTGATTATCTTCCGTCTCCATTGTGATTGTTTTGATGAGCATGGGATAACCAGCATATTTGTAAGGCTCCAGTTCTGAGGAAGTAGTGAAAGAATCAGCAGCATTAGCTGAAAGACTGCAGCTGAAGGAACTCTCACTCTCTCTTCTTGCATACTGCGAGGCTATGTTTTACAGGAGATCGAATAAACAGCAATAAAAACAAACCTTGTTTATGCCGGTTGAACAGGATGCTCTGGGCTTTGAGGATGAGAATGATGTTTTCTGGGTCGGGGCCATCCACGATTCGCGCAGTCTTTGTGCAGAGGAACTCATAGGCTTTGTTAACTTTTTCAAACATATCCTAAAACACATTAAAAAAAAGTTGCTGAAATCAAATTCATAATTACTTTTAACCTAAGCAAAGTCATTTTTGTAGAGCTGGTGATGACTGTACGCACTCTGCCCTCTGGGTTTTTGTCAGGATGGTACTTCTGTGCCAGCCTGAAGTAGGCTTTCCTGATTTTACTCTCTTCGTGCCTAAAGACAAAAAGCCAAAAAAAGAGGGTGCATTTAATGACAGCAACTCAAAGCATTCTCTATATATCTATACATCTCTCTATATACCTGTATCTATCTATATATAGACATCTATGATTATAGTAAAAAATGTAATGCATGTTGCCTGCTACTTTGAAAACAACAACACTCACTGCCCCTGTCCTTTGGGGAGGTTGAGGACTTCAAAGGCATCGTCCACAGACATTGAAGGAGGTTTCTTCTCCACTTCCCTCTTCCAGGCTTCAAGAGTGTCTTTAAGCAGCTTCACCTGAAGGGACAATCAAATCATGATACTTTTAAAAACCAAACATTTTAAACACAAAAAAGAAAAAGTAGAAAATTTTCAATATTGACGTACGGCATCTCGGATAGGCCAGTCAGGGAAGCGGGTGCTGTCACACAAATGTCTGAGGTAGTAGATGTTGCAGAAGAGCTCATTGTCCAGCTGAGGGAAGCTAATGACTGGGATGGGACAGTACTGGTAAAGGGCCCGCGTGTTGCTCTGCAGCCTGGGGCTAAAGTCAGCAACATGGGCCGCTATCTTCTCTATCATCATCCGCCTGAAACAGAATTCAAAAAGAAACTTTTAAAACTCTCAGAAATTAGACAATGTCTATTGTTGCTGCAGTTATCTGTACATGATCTTTAAGTAAGCTAGTTACGCAAGACAGAGACTACTTCTGACCTCATCTCGCTGCTCCAAATTGCCTCAGGCGTGTCAAATTCTCCCAGAAAAATCTCAGAGAATCGCTCGGCCTCGTAGTTCTCCAGATAACACACCATGGCTTCAGGCAACACAGGTCCCAGAACACTACGCTGCACAATGTCCTGACCCTTAGACTGTAAAGACAGCGCAACAGGTCAATGCCATTTTCAAAAGGATCTAAGATTCAAAGGATATCATCTATTGTAAAATATAAGGAACTTCACCTCCTCTGATTTGAATGCTTGTTTCAGATGAGTGTACTTCAGGAATCTGAAGACATCAGACAAAAATCACAGACATCAGTATCAACACTACATACATACACAAAACTGTTATAAAACTCCTTTCTAGAAAAGATTTTGCCAGCTGACTGTGCCGTGCTTTCACCTTGCCACAGGAAGCACGTTGGAGCCTGTGTACATCATGATGAAGAAGAAGACACCAGTCAAATAGAGACGCTGCAGGTTGGGGTTGTCCTGCATCACCAGGTACAGAACATTGGCCACCTTTTCCACCAGAATGGGGTCAAAGGTTAGGAGCAGCTGCAGAGGACAAAGACAAGCATTTTATTCAGTTCAGTGATGAGTATCATCTGGTCATGTGACACAACTTCAAGACGAATTGTGCAACTACCTGGACAATGTGTGGGAGACAGGCATTGTCAGCAATCATCCTTTTGATCTTAGGTAAAGGACGGATAATGGCATTGTCTTGGTCCCTGAGTAAAGAAAAACAATTAATAAATCCTACTGTATATAATACATAAAATAAAGTTGTAAAAGAGGACAGGTGGTTTATTTGGCGCTCACACAACCATAGAGACAATTTCAATGGGTCCCACCTGCTGGGATAGTACGAGCACATCGTGATGAGCATGTTAAGGATGAGGGTTGCCAGGTCAGACTCATTCATCACTGCCTGCCCTGTAGCCAGGAGGCACCACTTCAATTGAGGAATGGCCTGCAGGGGGCGCCATCCGTCCATCCCCTGAGCCCAGCAGCGTGTCTTTGCTGTCAGCACACCTGTACTCCAAAACTCCTGCATCTGAAAAAGATAAATAAAACACAATGGTGAGCAGAAATAGAAGCTGAAAACTAAGCAACTCAAAACAAAGACAAAACCACACAGAAATAAATGTAGACAACTGCATGAGATCAACAAAAATGAACAAAATGTTGCACTGCAGTAACTGAGGTAATGCACTAATGTTATATTCAATTAAATTTATTTAATAATTGTACTTTGTTTTATTAATTTAACACAAATGATAAAAACTGATGGGATGTTTTTCAGTTCACTGAGTACTGTGGCATTTTCTTCTCTGTATAAAATGACTTTACAAATAAAATTGAAGTAAAATTCTAATGTTATATTTTTTAATTACAAACCTCCTCAAAGCTGAAAGGTCCTCTTCTCTCCTTGTCTGCATTACCAAAGTACCACTCCTTCTCGCTTTCCCTCTTCATATCTGGTGCTGCCTCCAACACGTTGCTCTGTGGAAATTGAAGACATCCTTTGAAACTGCGCAAACATTAGTTACGCAAGAGTCAATGCCATTTTAATTCATCTGAAAACATCTGGCTGTGCAGTTGAGCTCATCAAACAAATTAGAAAAATGCTACAGCCCTTTTTTTAAACAAGTGTTGACCTCTGGGGCCGAAGAAGCTGACGTTAAAGTGCTAAAATGCCATTCTCTCTGTAGGCGACTTGTAGATGGTTCAAAAATGGAGTCAATCCCAATTGTCGTTTTTACAAAGCCTTTTCACAGCCTGCTACAAAAATATTTGTCCTCTATGGATACTCTCCTCCTTCATAACAACTCTAAGGGAATAATGGAGTTAGGGGCACTACTGCTTTCATTGACTGGTGTCACAAAGCCTTCTGGAGACAATCCCTCTGTGCTAGGCTTAACTTCTGCTAACTCAAGTCTGTGAACTAAACCTCGACCCTGTGCACTTGCTTTTTTGACCATTTCATTGAAACTATAAGAAATAAGGTAGCTTCTTATGTGGCACAGCCAGTCTGTTACTGAGCACGTATAATCATGTATGTGCATGAGCGCATCACACCCATACATTTAGACAAGCAGCTTGATAATCATGCTCGACAGTGGTAACTCGTCCAACTTCTTTTTTAAATATGGTTATTTCTGGCACAAAAAAAGACTACTGTCGCATCTAAAGTCAGAATCTAAAAACAAAACGAAGTACAAACAGAAACCAATTAGCCTCTTTCTTTTTTCTTTTTACCTGTAGCGGCACGGTAGCTCTGCTGGTGTGCAGATGTGCCAAAGTGAGCAGGTCCACCAAAATACGAACTCCATTTGAGTCCATGACATCCTTCACGTTTTTCTATAGAAGAAAGGGGAATTAATGCACAGAAAAAACAAAACGATGGGTTAAATTAGCATGCAACGCAAAGAGACTAATTGTATAGCTTACCTTGTGGAGAATGAGCTTGTAGAGGAAGAGTATGAGTCTGTCTCTTTCCAGTCTGTCTGTACACTTTAATGACAAACGTGTGTTAGATTTCAGGAGTAATTAAACAACACAAAAGCAGAGTGAAATGAGTTTGCCAGCATTTACCCGGTCCAGCATCCCCACGATGTATTTTGTGTCAGTGAAGGGGCCAATCTCTTCATAGCACTTGCCGTAGACTATTGCGAGTGCCTGCAGGCACAGGCACTTCATTGTAACTTTGGGTGTAAGCAAAAAGCGGTGGTAGAGTTCGTTGAAGAACTCGTATCTGAAAACACAACGAAGGGGAAGCATGACTCCTCTTTATAGATTTGGGAGGGAATAATGACATGGGCGTAGCTCGCTTGGAGGTTAAAAATCTTACGATCTCTTGATAGCACTCGATTCTTCGTTTTCGTCCTCCTCAAGCAGCAGTCGCAAGTAATAATCCCCAATTTTTATCTCATCTGAAAGGCACTCATATTTCACCTGTAACAAAAAGATGACACATAGGAGCACGGATTTGAATAATGACATGTTTATCTGCATACCACTGGAATAAGACTGGATTACAATTTTCTGGTTTTACCTTACAATCTATAGTTTTCTTTTGATTTAAATATTATACAAGTTTACTATAAAATGATTTTCTAAAGTAAATGACAGCCCAGAGACTGAACCGTACTAGTAATTGAGCACAAACCTCAAACTCCTGATGGTTCCAGGAGATAACTGTGGCACTGCCCAGCTCGCGGTCCACGCCAAAGGAACGCATCTCCCCCTCCAGGGCATCGCGAAGTTCCTCCCTTGTTTTAAAGTTCCAGATGAGGTTGGATCGCGCATGGTCAAGCTGGAATCTTAATGAAAAAACAGGACCGAGACGCTTGATCATGTCCTTTTAAAAATGTAAGTGGATCATACCAACAAGCCAAGCTTTATGATGCCTACATACATCCTAACAACGTTTTAACGTTTCCATATATAAACTTACTTGCTCATCACTTCAAAGATGACAGCTGGCCACTAATAAGCATTCTAAGCTCTGGTTGTGTAACCGATATTTCACTCAACAGTGAAAATTCTGCCCACTTCACATGGTTAGTGGTTATTTCTCCACATTACTGCTTGTTACTTCCTGAGTGGGTGCCCCTTTATTGTGCAGTATTGGTACAATAAAGTACAGCAAAAGAAGGTCCCATACTCACATCTGATTGCAATTTTGGGTTACCATAGTTAGAAATTTCTACCTGTAGTAGAAGAGCTCCCAGTTTGCTTCAATCTTTATCCTCTGCCTCCTCTTTCTCAGGATGACAGGTTTTTGGTTTGGATTCTGAAATTAAATCACAAAGGGACATCTTTGTAAGGTATTCCACATTATTCACAGACTTCAGTGTTTGCTCTGTCACATCACGGCACACAGAGTGGTAAAGACAGCGACAACATGAGCAACATTTTAGACAGAAAAGAATAATAAAGTGAAATTCAATGAATGGATAATAACATGTTGGGGTGGTTTTTTTAGAATGGAGGAAGTCAGATATCAGAAAAAGTAAACACAAATATTAAAAACAAAACAAAACAATGAACCGTACAAACACAGAATAAAACAAACACAAAAAACCAAGGTGGGATCCCAAAGTTGGGTGTGTTCAGGAGAACCAGGTCTGTGGCATGTTTACGCTCTACATACCTATGTGAAGCTAATTTATGGTTTCAAAATTATGAACACAGTTCTCATGCATTTGATGAGTGCCTTTTCACAGCACTACCGCCAACTCCGAGTTTCAGAATGCAAAACATTGTAGTTTAGGTGCTAGAAAGGATAACAACAATTTTTCTGAAATTTCATCAAGGATATTAAAAAACACTGCTGCATGGGATATTTGTAAAGGTCTTATTGTTTAAGGCTGTGTGTGGTCATTATTTATTGATAACTAAATATGCAGGTAAGCATATATATAGCTACAAGCATACTTATAGCTGCAAAGATTCAGTTCAGCCTGTGCTCCACCCTGAACATGCCCTCTGTTGTCAAAAGGAGAAGAAAAGACATGACGTGCTCTTTCATCACACTTTTTTCCTGGGTTCTATTTTAAGACTCCTGGAAATCCCTTTTGGATGTCAAGATGCGACTGCCCGACTAAATAACACGAAACCAAACAAAAACACGCCTGATGGGTCTCGTGAAGATGAAAAATGGTTTAATCGAGAGAAAGAACATGGAGAGAATGGAAAAAGGATCCCATTGGTCAGTCCTACTTACCAGGTTATTTCTGTCCTGCTGCAAATTTTGACAGCAGAGAAACCACACAAGACAAGGGGAGGGAGGAGTGGAGACACACAGAGAGATTATTGTTCCTCAGATCAAACAGATGAATTGCAGCTAAAGGGTCACAGATCACGATGCTACTAATATACAAAGTGAGAGTCATAAAATTTACAACTAAATCTGTGATTTAATAGATGACTTTACACAAGATTTCTGTAGTACTGCATGACTAATTTTGTAATTATACTCATTTGAAAAACAGTAACAAATCCAAAAATAAAAAGGTGGCCGTGATTCACAGAGAAAGCAAACCAATCATTGTACTTCTCTGTTCAGTAAATCTGGGGTGATTATCATGCAGCCAGAGAAACAGAAAGAGAAGAAACGTAACTTCATTTTATTTTTAAGGGAGTCTTGATTTAGGGTGCACAAGGAGCAGGCAATACCTGATATAGCTTGGTGGCTGTCACCGCCAATCTTGACCCACCCAAATATTTTTTGGGTGTACAAAAACAAAACAAAACACCTATTTGTGTTCAGACTGAAACACCACGCATCCAAACAGAGGTTTTCCTTAAGAGTAAGCGGTAACCCTTCGCATTCTGCACCTCGCCATACAAAGAGTTAAGCAAAATTTTCTCCATACCTAAATAAAAGATTTATGGCAAACACATATGAAAGGAGCACAAGCAGTGTATAGAGCATATAACTGAGGCACATATTTTTCAAAGAAAGGTCAAATGTGATTGCAGCAAAGCTCTAACTGCCATACATGCAAAATACCAGCAGCAAGTGGAAAGTCTGCCATTGAGTTTGTCTTTGGATTCTGCAGCACTATTCAGCATCAGCACGAGAATAGAAAAAGATGAAAGTTAAAGCAACCTGAGCAGAACACACTTGCAGCAGCAGCTCTTTTGATAGCTCAGAGGTTAAACAGCCATGAAGTCTTTTTACAAATTAAAAGATATCATTCTCACCTCCTTCTGGGCTATGCCCATTTTATCTCTCCAGTGCATCAGCACGAGATCAGCTTTCTCCTTGGCAAACTTCTCCACTTCTTTGGCTGCTTTTCCTGCTATCCGCTGCCATTCAGGCACCTTGTTTCGATTCAGCTGGTCCTGTGGGAAACAAAGATATAAAAACAATTACAGATGGCAAACATTTTATTTTTTACTGACTCCATTACATTAAGGTGCATGTCTGTCCACATACCGTAGCGATTTTCAAGTTGTCACGGACGTGCATTCTGTCCACATCTTTCTCTGGGACAGGGTCAGGACTGTCCAGGTATGCCAACAGGCCTGTTGGCTACAAGCATAGAGATGAACAAGCCGAAATGAAATAAATGAAGACTTTAAACAAGCTACCTCAGCTGCCAGCAAAAAGTACAGGCTATTACCATCATCACACTAAAAGCTTCTGGCATGAGTATTGGAACGGCATCAATTTTTTTTTTCTTCTAAGAGTCTGAAATCGGCTTACCAGTATCCTCTTGAGAAGGTTTATTGCTACAGGGTTCTCTGCTGTCCACAGTCCCACCAAGTGACGACTGAGTTGCCTGAGAAACATTTATTGGCAGATATTTATCACCAGTAACAAGTAAAATTCTGTCCTATGATGCTTATCTGCATAGATTTTTACTGAAATACAAATACAGTAGAGGAAAAACCTGCAGCAGCAAAAAGATAAGAAAAAAACGACATTACTATGTGTCAGTGTTCATGTTTACTGAGATCAGACCTGTTGGTAAGCATCCGCTGGTCTGCACTAATGGTGAACAGAGATGTGTGCAGATGTCTCGGCAGCGCCCCTTCACTCAAGGCCAGCTCCTGCATCTTGGTGGCTATTTCCTTGTCTCCCTCCTGAATGTAAATAAAGCTTAGTTGGTTATTATCATAAATCCTGAGGCGCAACACATCCAGACGTCACTGTATAGCACCTACAAAAAGACTTACCTCAATAATAGCTTTCATCACCAGACCTGCTCCCTTCACTATAGCCATAGAAGGATGCTAAAGAAACGAACATCACCATTCAATATATTTTACATTTTTGTCTTAATCAGACTAATTGTTGACAGTATTCCTAATTTACTTTCCTCTCCATTTAGTTTCTTGCTTGTCAAGTTACCCACCTGGAATAGCTTGAAAAGTGTTCGCCCATTAGAGGCGACCATCTCAAGCAGCATGTCAAACTGCTGCCCCTCAGTGGTTTCACTGTAGGGGGCGCAGAGTGCAAAGGTTAAAAAGTCCAACAAAGAGCTGATGACCAAAGCTCCTGTTCCATGGTCCTGGAAAATATGAGAAAAAGAGAAATAACATTAGAAACATAGTATATATGATGTGATTTTTTAAATACAAAAAAGTTATGAATGTCCTTGTATGCCTGAGCTTCAGAAAAGAGAGAAAAACAGCTTGCTGACAATAAAAAGACATGTACCACATTAGTAATGAATTTTTCAAGAAGGTTTTCAAGGAACTTCTTGGAGGATAGCAGCGAGGCCTTGTTCAGCTGCTCCTGCCTCAGGTCATAATCATCATGCATCGGCTGGAGAAAAAGATCAAAGAAAAAAAAATCTCAGTCAAACTGCAAACTCCATGTCCCTGTACAGTCATAGCAAAAAGAAAGTGCACCCTCTATCAACTCTAATTTTTTTATGTAACAGGACACAGTGGGGGGGAAAAAAATCATCTGGTCTTTACAAAATTTTAAATTATTTAAATGTTGTGGAGGAATATTTGCTCACTCTTCTTTATAGCATTGTTTCAATTCAATGAGCTTTACGGGCATTTGTGTATGCACAGCTCTCTTAAAGGCCTGCAGCAACATTTCAATCACGCTAAGGTCTGGACTTGTCCAAAACCTTGTCCTTAGACTTGAAAGACGAGTGCTTTCTTTTTACCATGGGTTTAAATATGTTTGACATCTCCATACTTAGGTGACTTACACACATAAGAGCACAGAGCATGTCTATAGCAGCATGTGTCACGCCATTGTTGTTCCTTTTTAAAGCTTTTACCGTCTTTACTCCCAACTTTTCCCTGAACCTAAAACACACAGACAAATTAGCAGATTTAAAAACACAACTAAACATTCAACGTAAAGTTAACAGGAACAGAAACAGTATTATTTTTGTGTTTTTTTTTTTTTTTTTAACATACATTATAAAAACAGGTCTGGGGTTGGATACACAAAGAATTCATTGCTTCAGAGGTGGCTTGTTGTTTCTCGTGCTTTTCAGCCATCTTTCAGGAAAGAGTTTATTGTTTATTTAGCACAGTGTGTGTATTGTGAATCTGGCAGGGAAACACCAAGCTACGCTAGCAATGAATCTCTCAGGATAACCAATTCTGGCTCATTTGCTTCACAGGGAACAAGGAATAAACAGTAAATACAGTTCCTCTCATACATCTCAGTGACCCCGGAAGACTGCAAGGCTCCTGGCAATACAGAAATGTAAAGATCAGAATGACCGAAGCCGATAAAGGGAGAGAGATGAAGGCGCAAAAATGAGAGGAGGACATGGGGATGGTGGAAGGTCAAGACAAATCGAGGCAGACAGCTCGACCGAACAAAGTGAAGCAACACAACCTCCCTTTAGAAGTGCTCATCGTACAGCCTGAGATGAAAGCAGAACAAAGATAAAAGAAGAAGGCTGATAGACAGCTAGGACAGACTGTGGAAAAAGATCAAGAAGGATATGAAATACAGAGAAAGGGCAGACTGAGATGTATGGATTCATATTTACGTTGCATCTGTGTGTCCAGACCCTTGACCAGACCTTGGAATGACAGAGCATGCCTGTTACCAGCAGCTCAAATGTATACTTTCAGCAAGTAAAAGGAAATGGGCAAAAGTACATATGTGGACAATCTTACTTTGGCAGCTGGGTGAAAGCTTGAAAGCCAGCCTTAGATGCCACCAAGCGTCGTATGGCCTGAAAATGACTTTCCAGTTCAGTATTAAGAGCCGGCAGCTCTGTATCCTGGCTTAAAAGAGCCAGGATGGCATTGTTGATGAGCTTCTCTTTGTTCTCAGAGAAAAGACCCTGGAGAGAATGAAAAAGGAGACATACAAAGAAATTACTGTGACTCCTGTTTAGGCAAATGCATAGAGATTAATCATACAGAAAATAAATCCACTCACATCTTGGGTTACTGCATGCAGCACTCCACTGTAGGATATGTTGGCATTGAATCTGAATACTGCATCTGCAAAATTTCCATCTAAGCAAAGGGAAAAGGGAGGAAGCAATGTTAAAGAAATTAATAGGATGTGCTGTCTGACCAAACAAAAGTGTGTCTGTCTATCTCAGCAGCAACGCTGGAAGGCTGGCGATCATAGAGAGGCGGGTGAAAACAAGAGTAACCAGAACACTTTTTCTCACAATCGCTCCATGGAGATGTTAACAGTGTCATCCTCGGTTGTACAAATAACAGTGATCAGAAAAACCAAAGAAATAAAACGGACTCAATCACAGTGGGACGCCAGTGTGAATACAGGGATGCAGGTTCAAGTTAGAGATAATGTGTGACACACGCAAAACCAAATATCTCATTTTGGAAAGGCGTGGGGGACGGGAGGGGCATGTGATAAGCAGTTTGGTCAGGGAACGTTTTAAAGGTCTGTGTGGCTGTACTTAAGACACCGCGTGGTGCCGGTTTTTAACGTCATGTATAATAATTCTGTTAAAATTAGTGAGACAAGGAATTAGTGAAAAAAAACATTAAGGGGAAAAAATGTAATGTCAATTACATTTTTCATAAAAATCAAAGAGGTTGAGGAAAATATCACCAGTGCCACCGAAGAAGCACCACTTACACTACTGTGTAAAATATTAACATTTAAATATGACTGTAGAGCAGATCAAAAACAAGATCCATGAATTTGTATCAGATTTTATGAGACAAAGGGGTCTGACTCACTGGGAGGTGCTGCCAGGAACCTGAGATGCAAACTCTCCACTTCTTCATCCACAGGCATGCTCAGTAGCCCCCATCTCTGTCCTCGCTGGGTGGGAGCCATCTTGACACACACATCTCTGTTGCCTGATGCTCTGACTCCATCAAGTAAGCTGGCTAACAGGGAGTCCCTACAAGCGCACGTACAGACAGACTCAGCAAAATGCACTAATGATCAGAGGGAGTGGCACCGGAAAAATAAATTAACTTAGAGATCACGGATAGAAAACACGGATCACACATAACATCATGGCCACCTGCTTAATATTGTGTTGGGCCAACTTTTGCTGCCAAAACAGTCCTGAAATGTCGAGGCATGGACTCCATCAGACCCCTGAAAGTGTGCTGTGGTATCTAGCACTAATATATTAGCAACAGATCCTTTAAGGTGGAGCCTCCATGGATCGGACTCGCTTGTCCAGCACATCCCACAGATGTGCGATTGGACTGAGATCGGGGGAATTTGGAGGCCAAGTCAACACCTCAAACTCCTCGCTGTCCTCCTATTCTGCCACCTTTCTATCGGAACAATTTGAGCTACAGAAGGTCATCTGTTGGATCAGACCACACCGGCCAACCTTCACTGCTGGGGAAGACCCCAGAAGAGCTGCAGTTTTGGAGATGCTCTGACCCAGCCATCTAGCCATCACAATGTTGCCCTCGGCAAATTCACAAATCCTTAGTGTTGCCAATTTTCTGGCTTCTAACACATCAGCTTTGAAGAAAAAGAAAAACATTCACTTGCTTCCTAATATATCCCACACACTAGAACAGGGGTGGGCAACTCCAGGCCTTGAGGGCCGGTGTCCCTGCAGGTTTTAGATGTGTCCTTGGACCAACACAGCTGATTTAAATGGCTAAATTAGCTCCTCAACAAGTCCTGCAGTTCTCCAGAGGCCTGATAACGAACTAACCATGTGATTCAGGTGTGTTGACCCAGGGTGAGATCTAAAACCTGCAGGGACACCGGCCCTCGAGGCCTGGAATTGCCCACCCCTGCACTAGAAGGTGCTTTGATTAAGAGATAATTAATGTTATTCACTTCTTCACTTCACCTGTAAGTGGTCATAATGTTATGCCTGATCGATGTGCCATTACGGTTAAAGAGAAAAAAATTCTAACTGAAATTTAGCGTGACAAAAAACACTGTCGAACGTACCTTTCTGTGGAGGAGAACTTCCTGATCTGACCTCGGATAAATTCTACAGTAAACACCTGAGGATTTTCCACATCACAGATGAGAGCAAATATCTGAGGGGAGATGAGACAGAGCGAGAATGCCCAAAAGAGAGTGGGAGGGGATAGTTTAGCCTAATAATATATAATGAAGCAAAAAAAATAACAACATTTACCTCTCATTACAGCTGCACACAATATGCTTTTGAGTGAGTGACTTTTAGTGCCAAAATTATTCCAACTTTTTGTTAAGGCTCACCTCTCCAAAGGGTTTGATGGTGACTATGTTGTACGAAGCGGGGTCTCTCTCCACTAGACACGTCTCTGTCAGGGCCAGGATGCGCTTAACGGGTTCCTGGAAGAGACAAAAAGCACAAACATCTTAACATGAATGATACTCTCAAAAAATCAGCACATTTTTCAAATAATCCACTACATAATCAGATCAGAAACCTAGTCAATTTTTGGATAGAATGTTCACAACCACCACCCTACAACAATGAGAAGAGCAAAATAAACTAGAGCGTTCTCACCGGATGTCGAGGGGTGATCTTCTGCACCACAAACTCTGCTAGGGAAGTTATGCTCTCGTCTGAGCTGTATTTCCCCAACCTGTCTGTCATGAAACCCTCAAAAGTTAGAGCCTCCTTCCTCAATCGAAGAGTGATGCCAATAAAGTTCCCGGCATGCTCTATGGCACTGCGAATGATTTCATCTCGTTGCTCTGAGGCAAACAGATGCTGAAAGAAAGGAAAAGGAAGGTGAAGAGAAACTTGCTCATATGTTTTTAAAGAAATAATGAATTTTTAAAAAGCTCCTTAATATACAAAAACACAAACTTTATGAACACATACCAGTCTGCTGAAGCCACCGTAAAGGATGCAAAATCCTCCCTGGTAATCGGAGACCTCGACAAAGCCCTCTACATTTCGGTAATCATAGGAACACACCACTCGGTTAGTGTGGGGGTCGATCTGGTCGATGCCGCCTGGTGTCACCTCTAAACTCACAGGCTTCCTTGTGTCACTCCAGTGGTGCTTGTAGCAATTGTAGCGCTGCCAAGAATGTGGCACATGTGTTGTAAGACATTGAATATAATGACCCAGCAATGGTACACCTACGCTATATGGACAAACCTGGGCCACAACGCTTAATCTTTGAATTGTGGGTGTTTTGATTCCCATTGCTACTGCTGCATAAAACAATTGTGAAACAATAGGTTGTTTCAAAGAGCTCACTGAATTTGAACACGGTACAATTACAGGATGCCACCGTTGCAAAGTCATTTTGTGAAATTTCTTCCTTCTTAGATATTTCATTATCAGCTGTAAGTGGTATTATTGCAAACTAGCGGCATTTAAGAACCACAACAACTCAAAGTGGCAGACCACACAAGGTTACAAATTAGGGTCACTGAGTGCTGAGGTACACGATGTGTGCAAGTCGCCAACGCTCTGTTGGCAAACTGCAGAGTTCCAAACCTCATCTGACATTAACATCAGCACATAAATTGTGCACCAGGAGCTTCATGCCATGTGTTTCAGTGGCTGAGAAGCTCCTGTAGGTTTGACGTGTGGGTGGCCCACTACTTCTTTACATATAAATGTATATTCAAACTTTCATTTTGATCTTTATTCTCTTTTTTTTTTTTAAGCACAAAAATAAATACTTACCCTTCCTGTTATCTTCCCCTCAGAAAACTCTGTTCTGAATCGCTGTGAAAAAAGAATAATAAGGAAGTCAACAGTGTGCAACCTTACACAGCTAACTGTTGAATCATTAATGACTAATAAT
Source organism: Astatotilapia calliptera (assembly GCF_964374335.1). Classification (NCBI taxonomy): domain Eukaryota; kingdom Metazoa; phylum Chordata; class Actinopteri; order Cichliformes; family Cichlidae; genus Astatotilapia; species Astatotilapia calliptera. Next base: position 23,619,178 of record NC_137430.1, read on the forward strand.
TGTAAAACACAACATCAACGATGGAAAAATACAACTCCTTCCATAGGAAATACTTGTTGCTGCTTAGTTCAGCATAATGACTTTAATTCTTTACAAGAACAACAGTTCCAATGATTCATATCTTTGCACAACACTGACAGCACATCAAACGTTGTGACTTCCAAGTGTTGCATTTCTTTAAAAAAAAAAAAGTGCATTGCACATTAAGTGACCTTGTTAAGACACTACAGCTACAATAGGCTACATCAAAACACCTCAGTCAGGATGTAAAGTCTATTCAGTCAATGGTGGTACTATAGTACTAGCCATGTGTTTATCCTCACCAGCGCTTCTGTGAGCAGCTCTGTCCGGTGCTCTGTTGAAAACTTGAGCGTTTCCGACTTCTTGCCGCTGCCTTTACGGAATGTGAGGCTGAACTCTGTGCCCTGACCTTTTCCTACCGGGCCAATACCGCAGATGTCTCCATAAGTCCACTACAGACATAGACAGTGAAAATACAGGATTAAACACATGTTAAAGCATCAAAAGACCAGTTCAAACATTTAAAAAGTTTCCAAGTGCTTCCAAATGTACAAGAAGCATAAAGATAAATGTCTTATAAGATGCAATGATGCAGCAGTACAGCAGGATCAAATTTTGTGCACCGATAAACACAGAAAAATATATTCAGAGCTGTGATACTAAACCGTTTAGAAAATGTGGGCCACAAAGTGCCAAGAGCAGCACATCCCACAAGCATCTGTGAGGCACTGGAGGTAGAAGAAGAGGTTCATACATCATGAAGGCGTTCTCATTCATACTGACCTGATTTGTTACTTCTAGCGTGGTTGGGTTGTAAGTGGTAATGCCATGTGTCCCCACTGAGAAGACTCGCTTGTACCTGGAACACAGAGATGGAATGAGTCAGAAACATAGCCTACCCATCACCAACCACACATCGAAGCAACACCTACACCAACCCAGGCAGTCACATAATATTCGCTGAGAGTGTGGGGAACAGGGCGAAAGTGTGGTGGTTTTTTATTATTATGCGAGATCCTGATAATCTTGACAGCCTTGAAAAGAACCACATTAACTTATCTTAAAATTCCCACTCCGTTACATGTGAGAGGGTAAGAATAATGTGAAATAATGTGAATAATGTGAAATGAAAAGCTCTATTTTTGGCCCTCTGTAAGCCAATGACGACTCAACCAAAGTAACTTTATAAAGACTGGGTTACCTAACGGCATCAACCATATTCAGGTTGGTTAGGTCAGTTCCCCTTTTCCTCAAATAGGAATACAGGATACAGCAGCATGATTTCCCATACCATTTGGGTTGCACTTCATTCCACTCCTTCAGGGAACGGAAGTTATAGTCATAACATTGTTTTCAGGTGTTTTGTGAGTCACAGGAAAACCTTAACTCCTAACAGTATCTAGCTTCACTGGCCCTATACGACAGTGAACGTGAACAATGTGTAGTTTCCAAACATTTACACACTGCCTTCAGTGGGTTTTGATTTTTGTCTGTGTGAGTCATCAAGGTTCCATACAAAACAGTGAGGCAAATTTTGGTTATTCATTGAATTTTAGGGCAGGTTTGCGCATAGGCAATACACAGAATGCATTTAAATTTTAAGGGAAAATCCAGATAAATCTCTTTAAATCTGTGATGCGGGGATTGGGCTCGATATAGGGCATGTCACGTCTAAGCGCACGTCCTCCGAAATCGCTTTTGTTCTAAGAATATTATCTGACATATTACAACAAAAGGTTACAACCTTTTGTATCTCAGCAATTCTGTGATGACTCATTGTTAAATAGTGATGAAAACACAAATTCAAGAGAAGTTATGAGTGGTGCTTTCTAACATAACAGGAAGGAAGTGCTGAATTATGATTTCTCAGTATTCTAGTATGTTACGCTGACAGTGTGCACATGTCAAATGTGGCAGATCAATATGTGCTTGGTTGGAGTTTTTTGGCAACAGCAACATTTTCAGCTGTTTTTGCCCAATTCATACATTTTCATTTTTAAATTAAGTTATTTATGCTGTGTTTATTAAGAGAAAGAGTGCAAACACAGTGTGTTTACATATAAATTGTACCTGGTATCGATGTGCTTTCCATAAGTCTTGAGCTACCCTTATTCCTGCATATTTTGCTTTTAACACAGGAAATGGGTGAAGAGACTAATTTAAACCTGCACACATACATGGAAATACACAACATAAGAAGAAGAAAAAAAACAGAGTTTGTACAATTCTAATGACCTTTAAAGTCCATATTTGGAACAAGCACCTTGATTCTTCAACCCAGCTTGAACGCTCTTAAACAAGTTTTCTTTTAATAGTTCTCTGTGTTTCTTGAAGGACATTCAAAGTTCTTCTTTGGATGTTGGCTGCCCTTGTTCCATTTTCATCACTGTGTTTTACCGGTGAGAAATTGTGACTGTAGCGTCACCTCCGGGCCTCTCGTGACGGCCGTCTGTGTGCAGCAACATGGCGATGGGCATGCCCACGTTCTTGGAGCGTCCGGCAACCACGACATTCTTCCCAAAAGTAGGAATACCTGTGCGTTTAATAATTTCCCAAACACTGTGTTTTACCCATGGCTGCACATACTCACTGTCTTACTGCTCCTCTGACCTCCTATGTACATATATGCAAGGATTTGAGTCAAAAACTTCAAATTTGTATTCATCACTTCACAAGATTTGTTGTCACTGATTTTAAGTCCAGCTCTTGTGTAATCTGGAATATATTAGCCTTTACTCATCATTTTTGTACCTTACAAACGGCTTCTTGACAGGTACCTGAGAGCATTTCTGCATCTTTGATTAGGCTTCACTAAATATATAATGGCTCAACGGTCTTTGCTCATTTTTTTTCAGTTTCATCAAATTTTTACAGGAAAATTACAAAAAGTCTGGTTTCTTTGAACCAAAATGTAAAGACAAGAGTGGTAGCTCAAGATATTTGCACAGTACACAGTACAGTGTGCAGACTGAACATGCTGACTTAGTTCCTTTCCTTTTTGTACATCCTCATTAGGTCCCGTTAACATGAGCTAGTCCAATGAGAAAGCCGAGTAAGAGGAAGTTAATATTAGTGGTTACTTTTACATAATCCATTTGCAATTCTGTATGAATGAAATGACTAACACAAGTTGACAGGCAGTTGCTTTAGGCAATGCCATTAGGCTCAGGCTCATCCCTCAGGCTGTCCCACCCCTTCTCCTTTATATACCAATGTCATGTCCTTCTTGGGAAGCTTCACCCTTAGAAAACTATATAAATTGCTTCATCTCTCTTGACACCACTGCCTCTTTTGCATCATTATGTTATTTTAAGGAATGAAGTCTAAAACCATGAGTCTGCCCTGATCTCAGGGTTCTGGCTCTCTACATGTCTTGACCTTGGTGCCAAATGGCTTGAATTGGATGTCAGCACAAACTTCGTTAATTATTAATTCTCTGTGGGCTGATAGACTAAAAAAAAAACAACAAAAAAAAAACAAACAATCTTGGTACAAAGGCAATATCCAGTCTTCTCTATCTGGTATACACGTGGAGGAAAAAAAAAAAAAAGCCAAATTTATGCCTAATTTTCTGATTTAACAATTAATTCATGTCTTTAAATTGAACCTGTGTTGAATAGTAGAATGTAGCTGCTAATAAATAAACTTAAACTTAAAGAACTTTATTGTCATTGTAGTTATACAACGAAATTTGTTTGGTAGCTCACAGAGGCCAGCAGCATTAAAACGAGAAACGGCATAGTAAACCAAGTAAACGTCAATGCCATTATCTTAAATGAAACAATAAAGACTTAACAAGAACTGACTTTCAGGATGAAGCACACAATAACAGGAAGAAATGAATACACAATGTAAGATGAAGCACAACTCAGATCAATTTAGGAGAGCAGATTATTAGAATGATTATTATGCAGTACTATGCAGAGATTATGAGAATGATTATTCCTATTATATTAAACAACCTTTAAAGCACTTTTGCAAGAATCCTTTAAAAACATTTTAAACATATGCTGTTGAATTTCAGATTTACATTCATACAAAGGTATGAAAATCAACTGGCCAAGACCTGGAACAATCATGTGTTTAGCCATCCATCATGGTAATAGAAGCAAAAACAGGTACAGTTTACACCACAGATATAATCACCATTCTCCTCTCTCCATTACTAAGGTTTCATAATCTTCCCATTAGGCAACTTCCTGTACCGTATGTGACTGAACACTTCTCAACCGTCTCTCCTTAAAACGTGCTCCATTTCTCACGAAGACATCTGAGCTTAAGAGTTGTTAGTAGGGCAACACAAAATAATCTTTCGTACAAGACTCAACATAAACACTGGATAACAGAGATGCAGAAAGCAGTGAATAGAGTGCGCTCCAAAACTATAATACTATGAAGGGAGGCAATGACAAGACCCCAAGTATAAACACAGAATTTTAACGGTGAAAAAGATGCATAGCTGTACTAGCAATAAGAAAATGACTGCTTTAAACTGAATAACAAAAAACAGAGATTGTGGCACTGTATTAACACACACCAAAATGATAACACTGTCAAAACGGTGCTCACACAGCTCCTGGATGACATTTAAAATTTTAATTCCTGTGGAAGCCGTAAGGGTGAGCCTAGTTTTTCAAAAGACTGAATAGAGGTGCTACACTTGCAAATATAAAGCAAGCTATAAAAGAAAATCAATTTGTGTAAAAAGTCAGGGAAACATCTTAATCTAATACTCTCTAAAACTAGTCACAAGATTTGACTAAATCATGTTCACAAGCATATTTCAGTGGAAAACTCTACAGCAACAGTGAGTGAACTCAAGTCTACGAGATTTTCATCACTGTTAGTAAATCTGAAACTGAATCTGAAATGTGTAAAAAAAGGAAGCGGGCAAAAATACAGAAACAAAACCTTTTCTTTTTTTTTAAATTTTTCCCACCACCATCCCTGCAGAAAAGACCACAAATATTGTCTCTGGCCCAATCCCTGTGTCCACACTGGAAAGCGAATGCCTGATTTATAGTACTGTGTTGAATCCCTTAAGTAATGAGCGACATTTATGCTAGTGTGCTGGTGTGTTTGTATCGCTCTGCCATCACAAGCGAAACTGAGCCATTCACACTGAACTTTGAGAAACTCTTGAACAGTTACTTTTACTGAAATGGAGGAAGGAGAGACTCTGAACAACCGGCCCTGCGTATATGGACTGTTAGAGCTATTATGAGGAAAACCTCCATCTGTCTACACTGGCAGAATACAAAGTATTCCATTTGAGGAAGTCGAGGAAGTTGAGGAAGACAGATACAGTAATAGCTTAATACATTTTGTTTCACTGCGAAATCATCTTTGTGCTAATCAATAAACTGTGTTTACTACCAAACAGACCAATCACAGTGGAGGTCTGCATCACTGGGATGTACAGTTACATTTCTGGGAAGGTACACATCAGGTACAGCATATGGTACACAGCTAAGCCATAGCCTACGCTGTAGATTTGTACATATATTTATTAGTTTCAGGTTGGCCATTCTTGTATTTTGCTCGTTTGTGTTGTTGTGTTTGCACATCTCTGTTGCTTGTGGGGCTCGCACACAAGAATTTCACTCGCATGTGCTGTGCCAGTGTGCCTGCACATGTGATGTGACAATAAAAAGTGATTTGATTTGGTGATTTGATTTGAGATTTACTGCAGTTCTATAAATAAAACATAAGGGCTGTCCTACTGTAATTGGTAAAGTGCATGAAGGCTTTCTTACAGACAATTTGAGCCATTTATTTATACTTTCCTTAAGTCTCTATTTCTGCAAGCTTTGCCTATAGGAAGTCAGTTTGTAGCACAGTGCTGTTAAAAAAGGGGTTGATGGAGATGATTTAGTAAAGTGTAAGAAAAAAAAAAGTTAAACAAAAAATAGAAAACCAACCAAAAGTTATAAGAAATAATTAAAGTTCTGAGAAAAGGGTTTCATTTGAAAATGGATAAATGCAACAACTCACATATCTTCTTTATTAAATCTTTTTTTAATTTTATTTTTTTCCTTAACTGTGATGTTTTGGCAAAAACAAACTGATTAACTGACAATTTGTCCTTTTATTCCTTCTGTAAGGCAACTGGCAATGTCACATGACATGTCACAAAGTCTGTCTCTATCACACATTAGAGTGTGACTCTGAGGCACTCCTGTGGCAACCTGAAACAGCTTCCTCTTACTGCGGGTATTGCAATTGCATAATTAAATAAAACCAAGAACATCATTCCTTGGCATGCTTCGTGGTGTGGCAAAAAAGTGCTTAATTGGTTGGTTAAAACCAAATGGTATAAGATATTTCTCACTACCCACTAAAGACAAAAGCCACCCACAATAAAGCTGGTATAAAGCAAGATGAAAACCTGCACCCTAATGAGAATCTTTCTCTCTGCTGATCTATCAAAGCCCTGTGTGGCAGATCCTCTAAACTGCGTTTGACTTGCACCAGAGAGACTGCTCAACTCAATCTCAGGTTGTCTACGTTTTCTGTCTGAGGCACAGAAATGGGTTACACAAGCACCAGCTCAAGTTTCATTTTCATTTCTCTGTGATCACCCACTCGCATAATTCTCTGCCGCCCTACTCTTAACTTTCTGTCACTTTCTCTCACTCTCCTCAGTGAGTCAGTAAAGTGACCTTCAAATGTTGATGGCAACAATTTATGTTTACAAAGGCCATTACATGTGATTCACATACTTTTCCTGCTCAGAAAACCATTCCCGTATGGATGGGAAGAGACTATAAGGATAGAAATTCCTGTTCACTAAAGCATTGACCTAATGACCTGCATTTAACTTGGGTCAGGAGGGTCATGACGTGAGCCTTGCAAGTCCGATAAACCACTAAAAGGACCTTAAATTGGATCCTCGTGTTGCTCAGGCATAAGAAGGGTGAAATCAGGAAAAAAAACACTTAAGAACATGTAAACAGATTTTTTAAACCAACAATGCTTATGGCTCACTGGTATGCTTTAGTTGCAGCTTGACAAAATTATATGAAATCTAAAACATCTTTTATTTTTATTTTTTGTTTTAAAGCCACTTGGCTACTATATGTTGCATTTACTGTCAAATTGCAGTAGTACAAATACATTTCATTCATGTTGCATGAAATGCCCTGCCTAACTTCACAGTTACTCCATTTCAAAATAATCCCAAACATGATCATATTTATTTTTTACCACAACTTCAAAATTGTTTCATAAGAAAAGTAAACATCTTATTTTATTAAATTTCTATGATTTCATAGCTGCGATGAAAAGTACCAAATAATCATAACAGGCTAGTCACAAATAATTTTCTGGTCAATGTTTTCTTTTTTTTTAAAAAAGCCTCTTCTAACAGATTCTTCTATTAGAAGAAGAGCTGCTGACCTCTGGTCTAGGATTGAGTTTAAATCATATCTGGGAAAATGAGCTCTGGCTTTCTTGTGATGGCAGTGTAGAGCACTAGCAAACATATTCGTCCCAAGTCTCCCATAGATGTTCAGCTAACATGGGATGAATGAAAAGGCCATTACATACGATTCAAATTTTCCCTGCTCAGAAAACCATTCCCAAAAGGATGTGAAGAGACTATGAGGATAGAAATGCTCAATCATAGGATATTCACTTATGCTTCCCACACCAACAAGATTCCTCATAGAGCATAAAAGAGCCACTGGATGTGTTCACTGTAGGGGTCATCGTACATCAACGCGCGTTTCTGCCGGACACTTCAAGAAGCATTAGTGGATGAACCTCTGACGATGGCTAATGCTTTGCAGCCCTGCTTACGTTTCCCAGGTCAATAGCAGGCCTTAATGGGACAAAGGCATTTAGAAAGCAAGTATTGGTAATGTGATCCCACCTCCTGACTGCTCAAACTAGGACTTGTCCTTTCTATTAGCTTTGAGGGCTTCCAAGTACAGGGCAGCTACTAGTTTTACACATTTGCCGGTTTAAGGGTTCAATTTGCACACTGACACAACTTAAATGCTGTATAATGTCCCATAAATCGGTGTATGATGGACTTTGGGGGCTAATCAGATACATGTTCACAGATAAGTACGTTGGCTTCATTGTATTGTATTACATCATAACCGTTTTTAATCTCCTTTTAAAAATGCATTAACATACAGTGGCTCAGTTACTTCCTAAAGGCATAGTTAGGATAAAAATCAGTTGGGTATCTTAACTTTTCTACACACATAAAACACATTAGCTTATAATTTTTATAAGGTAGGCAGTAAACATGAAAGAAGGCATGTTTCCCCAGTCCAATAGGCTCTTGACATAACAAACATGTTTGATGTCTTGTCCCAGCCAAGATATAATACAGTGTTTACTGTTGTTTAATCTCCTGATAGGCACTCATTACCACCTACAATGTTTGACAGAAAAAGAACACTAGCTCTATCATTTAGTAAAGCGGCTTTTCATGCATGACCCCCTATATTTTCCCAAGATAAAGAAGCCAAAAATAAAGAAAGATCTAAGTGATAATTTGGGGACATTTCCGCTTTAGATCCACTGTTTTGTGAAATTATACGCATAACATCTGAAACAAAATATACCGAAGACACTGAAATACTATTTGTGAGTCTAAAAAAAGAAAAACAAAACAAAAGTTGCATTCTTACTTTCCCCTCCAGGAGTGTTTGGTAGTATAGAAACAGGCCAGGTCTCTGTTTTCTTTGACGACATTCATCTTTTCACAGGACCTAAAACACAGAAGGAAAGTTACCATGACAGGAATGTTTTAAAAAGCAAGTTTTTCACCTTCAACAAATACAAAGGTCAAGGAAAAACATGTTTTAAAGATGTTCGTTTAGGCATTTCTTTAGGGTAAGTATTATATTTCCAGTTGTCATATCAGCTGTTACCAAAATCCTTAACCCAGACTTTTGTAATTCACAACCATACCATGTTTACATAACACACATTCCAGTATACCGTGACACACATGTCACACAGTCTCTGAACATATTTTGACTGAGATTTCCACCAGATACCGAACTAATACAGTGCAAACAGTGATTATCCATTAACAGGGAAGAGTCTTCTGCAGCTGGGAGTCCATGACTGAGTCATTCTTCACTGTTATAAGCTACAGCAGGGACAACCCTGTCTCTTCATACTCTACCTCTATCCTTTATAGTTGCATTCTTGCAGACTCGCTTTGAAAAGTGACACCCCCAAGGAACCAACTGGGATATTACAGCTTGCTCAGCATAAACAAAGGGGAAGCAAATGTCTCCATTCCATGCTGATAACCATAGGTGCAAAAACAATACAGCAGTTCACGAACTGAGAATGTGTCAATAAAGTCTGGCATGAAGCCAGCATGGATAATTGAGGCTACGTAAATATACAGAAGTTAGATGGTGTCTTAGGGTTTGGCCAGGCTCCCAATTTGAATTTACAATGGGAAGGAAAAATAAATCACTGTAATTTTACTTCCAGACTAAGACAGGTGCACAAGGATTAACAGGTTTGCTTTTCCAGCTGACAATAAAAACAAAACAGAACATTACTTTAAGTAGCGGACAGTTAACGATAAACCAGTCACCAGAACACAGTAGAGAAAAGGTGGGAAAAACTGCCTCTGCTATCCTTAGTGCAGTAAATTGTAAGCGACTGCAATGTGACAAGGGGAACCTGTGTCAGCATTCTGCCAGGATCCTGGAAAAAAAAATCTGACTCCAGTTTTCCTTCCTCTCCAGATCGGAGTGCAAATAAAGCAGGGAGCAGCAAAATTATTCATCTATGCATTTATCACAGTTTCTTGTTTTTTACCGAGGACCAGACACAATATTAGGCAAATTTTAAGTATGGCAACACAGGATGAGGATCTTCCAAAGTTTTAAAGGTTTGACATCGCTGTTTCAGGAAGAATAAAGAAATAATTTATTTCCCTCCGAATATACCGTCATGTAACTGTATAATCTCATACAGGCAGATGTTAGCATGAGGGACTGCATAGACTGTGCTTTGCTGCAGCACAGAGCAGAGCAGTTTTATTACATTACTGGGATGAGTGTGCTGCTACGACTGTGGAAAAGAAAAAAACAAGGTAGATTCCAGTGCTGGGTCATGTGATTTACCCCTCCCTGTACCCATCTGTCCCTTTTTGCCCTTATCAACAGCAAATTATTCCTGGTCTATCCTCAAACACATTTTAACAAAACAGAAAAAAGAAATATGAGATAGGCGAACCCAGCACACTGCAAGCAAAGCACATAATCAACATGACAACTTGATCCAAACAGATTTTCACAACTTTTCCTTTAACAAATACAGTTTTTAATAATCAAAGGTCTTGTTATGTGGATGTCTGTGACAATTTCCGCAATCCCACAGAGGATACTGGGGTGTCCTTTTTACCAAATATCTTTATCTAATACCATGTTACTCACAAGGAACTACCCAACTAGACTGCAGCCACAGGTTGTATCCATCACAACAATTTGATCAGGTAACTCTCAGTACTCTACATACTATAAAAATACTATTTAGTTTACAAGGCTAGGTCACCTGTTTCCTTTGGAAAGCAGATGGCTGACAAACTTTAGCATCAGAGTGGGTGCAAGGGTCAAAATATCATGTGCTATGACATCACTATATGGCTCTAACAGGTTTTTTAAATACCTTTAGTTTAAATTCTCTTCTCTGCAATGATATTAGTGAAGCTCATGTAAATTAAAAGGCGCAATGCTCGAGTAGGGAAACACATGAAGGATGCAGACCTTCAGAACCATATAAAATCTTATATCTAGGCCAGGCCAGGCCAAACACATAATATGAGCTTGATAATCTTATTTTCACCTGTTTTGGGTTTTTTGTGCCCTGCAGATATATTGCAACACACACCGACATTAGCCAACTATATGAAACAATCTCTAAACCGAGACGGGAACTTAGTTTGCATTATCTTCTGTGGATCTGCAAGGATTTTATGCAAATATCTTCTCGAAAACTATCATTTCTTCTCTCTTTTTTAAAAAACAGCTAACTAGAAATATAAAACTAACAGTTACACGAAATAGGCTGAAATGGCAAACAGCAATTCTTAAATTGTGTGCAGGTTGTGCGCTGGCTGCTGATCTGTCAAGTAAATCCATGACAAACAGCATTAACGTTACCAAGCAGTTAGCCAGACTGGTTCATTTCAGCAGGCCTACGCGGTTCACTGTCAGGCTAAGCACGGCGGCATAGTTTTGCGACGTCGACACTTGCTGTTCCGCTTAACTACAGTGACCAGCCGATATACTTTGTTATCAGCGTCTGTTTGACAAATGCAGAAAAAGGGGCTGTGGCAGGCCAGTGCTTGGGTTAGCCACCAGCTAACGGCTAACTAGCACATCACTCAGGTTTTACGGACGAACTAGCTAGTCGCATTAGCGACAGGGTTCAATCAAGCAAACATTGGAGAAGCAGACAGTGGCAGGCGCTAACGGCCGCGTTTACCTGTAAAATCGCTAACGGGTGTTATTCGTAGCCGTCCCTCAGCCCCCCACCCTCCTCTGACTGTGCCCGGTGCGTCTCAGTTTTCCCAGTGTGATGCTGAAGGTGCTCAGTTACGCCGTATTCCCCCCAACTGGACTCAGGACGCTGCCATATTCCTCATACCAAAAGTGTGCTACTGCGCAAGCGTGAGGCCTGCCTGTCATGCGGCTGTCAGCTGATTGGTTTGTCAGGAACCAACATTGTGAAGATACCTGATACCAGATCGGTTATTACGTCGAATCATTCTATTTTTCAATTGGTACATACCTTCGAAACTGACCTCGGAACAGTTCAGCGATGCCATATACTGCGGAAGGGGTTTATTACTGGAAATCTCTAGTTTCTTTTAGAGAAGAAATGACCGAATATGCGACCACAGACATAATACTTACATTTCCCTTTTCACCAAATAGTCGAGCACATACAGATTACACACGTAAAGAAGTGAAGGTACTATTAAAAAATTCAAGTAAAGAGGTATAAATAAGAATAAGTAGTTTGCAAAATTATGCACGATCAGGGAATGAAAACGGAGTACAGCTCCTCTACTTGCAAGTAGCCTGTTGTATAATTATTACTCCAAATAACCTTCATGACTAAAAGTGTCTGCTTATTTTTCATCAAAGTTATGTATGACGAAAATATAGGGATAGTCGAAGGGATGCTTGGTAAACTGGACAGCAGATTAAACCTCGCTGATTCCTTTATATTTTACTATTTACCTCTTAATCTTACAAAAAAAAAATTGCAGAAAGAGAGGGGAAATAGCTGGAAAGAACATATTTCTGAACAGTAGCCTGTTCAATAAAACGCAACTCCTGGGATAAATACAACTATTCTGCCCCCTAGGGACACTTTCCCATCAATGCAGCAATTCCTTTTGCTCAGGCATAGTATTCATACAGCCAGTTTCCCGCACATGGGTTAAGCCTGTTCCTAAAGTAGAAGAAACATTAAATGAGGATCTCCACTTAAAAACACTAGACAGAGAAGTTCCAGAGCATAATAAAGGACACAGATATGTCAGGCACACTCAAACAACTTTAAATAAACACGTAGAAAACAGTATTTTTCATCCTTCCCCAGTAATCCTAACATGAATCTACACACTGCTTACTGCACTGTGTTATTTTTACATCATTTTATGTATTTTATTGCTCATTATATTTCATTACTTTTTTTGCATTCATATTCATTTTTTTCTCTTTCCATTCACTTTCCATGCATTTGGTCTTGAAATGACTCACATTCGTATAATATTACATTTCTTTTTGACACATTGTTCATATTTCAGCTGCCCATCAAAGTAAACTACCTGAATACAATGTTAAACTGTGAACAGCCTACAAAGAAACAACTGAGATGTATAACAGGACCATCATAAAGGCCTCTAAGAAAAAGTAACAATTTGTTACTCTTTAAAAAGTTACTCTCGCGTGTAACTTTACTGTTTTTCAACCCCTGTCTGAATTTTTAAGTAACTCACCGTGACTGCAGGTAAAGAGGAAACATCTTTGCCTTGTTACTGACTGTTACTGACAGATGTTGCAAACTAAACTTGAGCAGAGCAGCAGTCACGTTATAAGCCATCTGATTAGGTGACTAACCATGCGCTGCCCGTTAGTCTAATTTAATTAGAGCTAGAGAGACATGAGGGGGAGAAAAAAAACATTTCCGTCTTTTTCCATGGAGTCAAATGGAGGGTGAAGTTCTTGAGGATGAGAAGACAGTGCCAATCAGTGAAGCTTTTATTTGGCTCAGATGATGTCCACTGCATTTGACTGATGGAGAAACAGACCAGACGATCAACAGAATCTGAAAGACTACAAAAAGACTAACTGTCTAGTAAATGAGAAATTAAAAGCATTGCAATCTGTTGCTGAAAATATTAAAATTTGATATTTAGAACTTTATGGTCTTTACAAAATGTATAGCTGAGAGTTTGGCTTTGTTGTTACAACCCTCTGGGTTAGACTGGACAGGGTTCCTGTGTTTGTGGTTTGTGCTCCTGTCATACTTTTTTTTCTAGCCAGATGGTGGCACCTACTGCTGTATACTGTGCAATGAATGAGCTCAGGCAGGTACTTGCTGCATAATAAATACTTTGGTAGTGAGACTTGATATTATGTGTGATTTGGATATAAAGGCAGGAGGCCAAACTGGAGGTGACAGAATTGAAGATGTTAAGATTTTCACTGGGCAAAATGAGTACATCACAGGGACAGCTCAGGCTGAGTGCTTTGGAGACAAAGTTAGAGAAGAAAGGCTCAGATGGTTAGGGCATGTGCAGAGGAGGGGTTGTGGATATACTAGGGAAAGGGTGTTGAAGATGGAGCTGCCGGGAAGTCCACATAGAGGATTAATGGATGTCCATCCATCCATCCATTCGCTTCCGCTTATCCTTTCCAGGGTCGCGGGGGGCGCTGGAGCCTATCCCAGCTGTCATGGGGCGAGAGGCAGGGTACACCCTGGACAGGTCGCCAGTCTGTCGCAGGGCCAACACACAGGGACAGACAACCATTCGCTCTCACATTCACTCGCACATTCACACCTAGTGACAATTTGGATTATCCAATTAACCTATCCCCACAAGTTGCATGTCTTTAATGGATGTGTGCTAGGAATAAGTGGAGATGGAGGCAGGTAATGCGGTGTGGTGATCCCTAAAGGAAGAAAAACCAGAAGAAGACAATTTAGGCTTTTTGCAATCACAAGACAAGAGACGGAAAAATAAAGTTGAGACGAAATGAGAGGAAAAAACAAATTGCATGTAATGATCGAAATGATTAATTAGTATTTCAAACTCTTACTTGCTTTCCTGGCTAATTTTCTATTAGTAAAACATTTTCAGTTCTCAGTGCAACACCTCCAAAGATTTTTACACTACATATGTAGTGTTTGGCTCATAAAAGTGTGAAGGTGCTGTGTCTCTTCACACTGTCCTCCTCTTACATGGTCTGCTTTTATTCTCTGTGGGTGTGTGTGTGTGTGTGTGTGGGGGGGGGGGGGGGGTGTGGGAGGGAGTAATGTGATTCTGTTCCTATTTTTCCCGCATAAGGCTTCACTATTGCAACATTTCTATGACATACATCTGTCTGTTCCCACAGTCCCACACATTTTATCCTCTGTTTTCTGGGAATCACCCTATATTTTCTCACAGCTGCAAATCAGTGATGAGACACAACAAGTAGCAAGATGGTGAGAATCTCTACTCAGAGAATCTCAATGAGAGAGAAGATTTGAAAGATGAAGGGGAAGAGTTGTCAGAACATAAATCCATTCTCTCCCCTTTATAGCACAGTGCAGCCAATAGACAGCAAGGCAGGGAGAGAGTGAAGGGGAATGACACAGGGAATGGCCTGGATCAGATTCAGACCCCTGCAATGAGGACTCTAAGCACACCGGTGCTCAATCAGGTGTGCTACAGTAGCGCTGTCAATTCAGTCTTATAATGAGTTTATGACTGACCATCAGTCACATTCAGTGCAAACCCATCTGCAACTAGAAAGGGTAGAAATGTGGATGCCAAAAAAATGGTGAAACTGAATAGTCATATGATCGCCAATAGTCATCCATTTAGAAAATCATCCTGATCGGGAGATGTTCGATATCTAAATACTGCTCTAGATTCAGTAGCACCAAAAATAAGAGCTGCATTATGTGTATGTGTGTCCAAGACAGACATTAAGACACAGTATACATGCATTAATTGAATGTAGATTGGGTATATATGTATATGGAACACACACCAAAACTCTGCTTCTCATGTGTTTATAGGCTTTCACAAATGGGCTAGTTCTTTAGTGGGGCTGAAATTTTGACTGGGATGAATCTTGTCAAAACACTGAACTGCGAAGCAGACAACTGAATGACTTGATTACCGACTACTTTTGAGGCAGTTAAAGGCAGATAGCGTGTTCTATGTTGAGATCGAATTAACGTAGAACAACAACAAGACTAAACAACTACCCTTAAATTAAAACCAGTTTAAAAAAAATCTTATAGTGAATATCACACACGTGTGTATATGAAATGTTGTTAAGATGAGGCAGTTAATGTTGTTTTGGGATTCACTTTTTGTTTCAAATCTTTACGTAGCGCCATTGAATGCACCTCTGGTAACCAAGGTGATGACGCTCTTTTCCGTTACCAAGGCATTCTCAATGCAAACACTAGCTGCTAGGAGGCTAGCAAATCTGCTTGATAGTCTTATAGCTGTCATATAACCTTTGTTTAGCCTCGTCGAATGTAATTATAAGAGATTTTCAACAACACTCGATTCCAGCATTTCACCGCTGGTTTTCAGTCTGCTCACTGAATGATCTAAATTATAGCCAGAAAAACCCATTTTTTCCCTCCTTTGGAGCAGCTCAGTCTTCAAGCTAGCTAACTTAGTTACGTTAACGTTAGCTGCACAGCCATCATGGTAAGTAGCTGAAATGATTTGCTGTACAGGCCACCTGTTCGCTTTTAGGAGTTTAGCATGCTAGACGCCTAGCCCTGTGCTCTAAAGCTGAATCAAAAGACGAGTGAACCGCTAATGTTAGCGAGCAACCCTTTATATACATAAATAGTACGCTGGATGTGCAAGCCCATGTGAAAAGGCCCTGCTGCATATTAGCAAGAGAAAATCCTCTTCAAGTTAGCTAATTATCTGCTTGTTTATGTACACCTTATTTGTGTTCATTTTTTATTCTGTGTGCCGATCTTTGCTTAAAATCAAAATTCTCTTATCTTCGTGTAGGCTGAATTTGGATTTAATGAACACCATCAGAATGAAATCATCAATTATATGCGATTTGCACGTTCAAAGAGAGTTCTAAGGCTCAAAACTATTGACTCATGCTTCGAGGAGCTCAAAGATAGCAGGTGACTGGTCATTTCTTCTCTTTTCTCACGTTACTTCCGTTCAGTTGTCTATATAAAGTAGATATGCAGGGAAAATGAAATTAGAAGTGCTTTTCGGTTCAGATGTACCTGAAACATTTCCAATTTACGTGCATTTTTGTGAAGGCTTGTGGAGGAAACCTTCACAGTGGACGAGGTGAAGGAGATGCTGGACGAGCTGCAGGCGGTGGTGCGTGGGGAGGTGGAGATGGAGCTCATCAACACAGCCCACACCAATGTGCTGCTGCTTAGGCAGCTTTTCTCCCAGGCGGAAAAGTTTTACCTACGACTACAGAGTGATATCTCGGAGCTGGAAAACAGGTGGTCTATCTAGAAATTGCTTATCAGATATATATAGACAAACGGACATACAGTGCTGTGAGAAAATATTTGCCCCCCTTCCTGATTTTTTTATATGTTTCAGATCATCAAACAAATTGTAATACTAGACAAAGATAACCTGGATAATTACAAAATGTACTGCAGGTCTTACTTGCCTCAGTTAGGGTCAGTGTTCATTACTAAACAATAAGAAAGATGCTGGGCAAAAATGGCATCCATGGGAGAGTTCCGAGGTGAAAACCACTGCTGCCCCCCCCCCCCCAAAAAAACCCCAAAAAAAAAAAAAAAAACACAAAGGCTTTGTCCTACATTTACCAAAATCATCTTGATGATTTATGACAACATTCTGTGGACTGATTAGACAAAAACTGAACTTTTTGGCAGGTTTGAGTGCCGTTATGTGTGGCATAAAAGTAACACAGTATTTCATAAAAAGAGCATCATACCTGTGCAAACAGTCAAAAATGTTAGTGGTGGTGGTCTGGAGCTGCTTTGCTGCTTCAGGACCTGCATGACTTGCTGTAATTGATGGAATTCTGTCGTCTACCAGAAAATCCTCAAGAAGAATATCTGGCCGTCAGTTCATGCCCTGAACCTTAAGCACATTTAAGTTATGCGACAGGACAGTGATCCCAAACACCATGACTTGGATTGGCCAAGTCAGCGTTTGGACTTAAATCAAACTGAAATGCTTTTGCATGACTTTAAACACGTCATCCATGCTGGTAAACTCTCCAGTTTGGATGAACTAAAGTAATTCTGCAAAGAACAGTGGGCCAAAATTTGTTACACTGAAGCTGAAAGAGCCTCCTACTTGAAGTCAAAGGAGCTTGCAAAGAAAAGTGTCTGGACTTCTTTAAGTTACTTGAAGACGTTTCACCTCTCATCCGAGAAGCTGCTTCAGTTCTACGGTCAAATGGTGGAGAGTCCCAGATATAAACCTACTTGAAAGCACTCTTCTGTCTGACCACTAGGTTGTGCAGGGGATGTGAAATGTTATTCATTATTCTGAGGTCTTTGTTCAACACCCTCCTCTCATACACTAACTGTGGGGGCAGCAGAGTAGTTCACAGTGCCAACCTTCCTGATCATGGCATTTTTTTTAGGCATCAATGGAAAGATGCCTAAAAAAGATGCCTTTAAAAAAAAAGGAAGAATAGTCTTTGTGACATTTTTAATGTCTACATTTTTATTATGTTTATTGTGGGATTATTTATCATTGCGTGCTGAATGGTTGGCTTATCTGAACAAGCCTCTCAGCAGTTAGGCCTTTTTACATAGACAGGAGGTAGTTAAAATGATGTGATAGGGGTCATGTCACAGCAATGTAAAAAGTAAGCTTCATGTTAAAGAGAAAGGTTCCACCACACTGTATCATAGACCACTTCCTCTGCAGTGCTGCTCAGATTTAGATCGTGTACATGTTACATGCCAGGTAAAAAGGTCACTGCCAGCCCTCGCTGTCAGTTTAACCCTTTTTTTCCATTACGCTTGTTTCTCACTTTTTTTTTTTTTTTTGCAGGGATGTTCAGTTAGCCTGAAAACCACAACATGCACACGCACTATGCAGTGTGGGTAAACTGAGCTGTGAATTTAGATAAGCCTTAGCATTAAAAGTAATATTAAAAAGCATAATGGAAACGTGCAACCTCAGAAAAGTGCATGACCTTTTTTTTATAATTTGCAGAGGAGACCGTTAGGCCTTTTAACATTTGAACATTTTTTCAAGGCTATTTCTGGATATGTTTAGTATCAGAAACAAATACAGATATATTTGTAGTGTTTTTTTTTTAAAACTGTGAAACTATTTGCAAAAGATTTGAATTACTTAAGTCTGCTACTTTAATTTCACAAAAATTACAACGCTAATATTTATTGACAGTAATAATCATTAGCAAGTGGCACAAAGCCATTTGCTTACAATAACATATGTATTAATTAAACCTGAAAGATAATTCTTGTGTTCTTCTTTAACAAGTGTGCCAGATGTTCTTCAGAGAATGTTTTTTTTCATATTACAAGCCCAAACATGGAGAAATGAGGGCGTGCACATGTGATACCAGAAACAAAGCTACATCACATGTGAACCGTTGTCAGAATATTGCACTCTTTGGCACAAAGGTATCAGGGCTTTCTGGCTCAAGTATGCCTATATCTCAGAGCAACAGAATTGGGTATATGAAGGGTGCACAATGGTATGGAGCCGCGGGGCTCCGTAACTTTTGTCTTGTTGCATGTGCATGATGTCCTCTTGTGGGACCTCTCTTGACCGCAGGAAACGCTCTAAATCCTCCTCCATGTCTACTCTCGAGGGAGATCCCGAGTTACTTTTGTGAGATACCACAAATGTAACTCGGGATCTCGCAAAGCCTTTTGCGAATCTTGCAAAAGTTCATTTTCATTTTTTTTTGTCCAATGTCCCTTGCGAGCCTCCGTAGAGGCCCCAACCCTCACCCATCATCCCTCACTCCATCCCTCTCCAAAAAATAAAAAACAAACAAACAAAAAGTTCAGATAGCAAAAACTGACAGTGCCACAGGTTGTAGGCTTCACTTCTGAAATGAGCAAGCTTTTGATTTAAAATTCAAATTTCATGGTCACGCTTAAGCCCAAACCGCACGTCGACCGGTCCTTTTTTTCACGAGTGAGGATATGAAGGCAACTTTTTTTCTTTATCTCAGTCAGATAACATCAGCTTGCTGTCCAAATGTCCTACTTACGATGACCTAATGACCCAGACCCGGGGTCCAGGTTGCTCAGTGCAGCGCCCCATGGCTCATACACAAGTATAAACGCACCGCCTGTTTTCTGTGACACTCTGATGAACTTCATAAATGAATGTGACCTCTTCTCACCTTTCACCTTGTTAACACACTGTGTGTGTTCTTTGGAAAAGTAGTTTTGTAATATGCGAACAGTGGGTGGATGAATAACCTCCAAAGCCTTTTTTTCACAGGGCTCAGCTGTACGTGACTTATACGGTGTCTAAAGCTAGGAATACGCCCCATATCACAGGCTACGTGTCTTCATCTGCTATTTAAAACCACATTACAGCTTTTCAGAAGCCTGATCTGCTCACCACAAGCGTGCATCTTAAAACATGAGTGCTAAACTGCCACCAAGAGATAGGGTGTTAAGTTTCCCTGCCAAACATTTAGATGGTAGATCGCTGTAATGTTCAAAAACATAAACATCGACATTGTGGTGACAAGTTAGCTGATGTGAGGAGATCACACAGATTGTCATATCAGTGCACCCAGTGTAGCATCTAAGTGCTGTTTACAGTAACCCTACATTTGTCATAATAAATAAACTGTCATAATTTTTCTCTGCATGTAATATTTTTCATTTTCGGTCTTATTATGCAATATCATGTCTTCACTGTTGTTCAGCACTTTGTGACTGTTAGGTCTGTGAAAAGCACTATATAAATAAATGTTACTTCTATCGTCTAATGCTTTGTTATCGTCTGACCCGTACAGGGAGCTGTTGGAGCAAGTGGCTGAATTTGAGAAGACTGACTTTAAAACCACCGATAAGGTGAGCATAAGGTGCAGTTTTGGCACGTGTGAGAGCTTCAAACATTACCGCTGAGATATTCGTCATTGATCATGTGTCCCTAGCGTATTTGTACCCACAGTTAGTAACTAGAGAGGCGTGCAGCTGCTTCTGTGCATTTTAAATAGTTTTCTGTACCTGTCTATAGTAGCCTGGTGGTTACTTACTCACACATCACTGAGGTTGACAAGTGGTTTTATCACATACCGTTTTATGACAAACAAAATGAACTGCTCTTTCATGACTCTGACGAAATGATCACATTTATGGGAAAGTGAATGACTTGCCTAAATGGTGTTGATTTTTTTTTTGTTTTGTTTTACAGTTACATACCAGTTAGATAAAGAACAATTGACCATCTAATCTTTGTTATTTAAAAATATCCCCCAGATAAACAAAGAAACAAGCAAACCCAAGTTGGCCCCTCTGAATGAAAGTGGAGTGTCTGAACTTCTCAACAAGGTAAAGAAATGTGGTACATTATATGGATTGCTTCCATAGATTCACTGGGATGTTGGATTGTCCGCATGTTTACATAGTAAACCACAGCTACTGTATCTTTAATACTTCTTCAGGAGATAGTGAGACTACAACAGGAAAATGACAAACTGAGAGCGAGGCTCCGGACTTTAGAATCCCAGGTACACAAATAACAATTTAAACAACGTGCTATCTTACTCCTGCTTGATAGCGATAGTTGTGTTGTTAATTCTCTTCCTGCTTGATTGTTTAGGCCATGAGTGCACTAGATGAGAAATCCAGGGCAGAGAGAGCTCTGAAAGACCTTCAGAGAGTGCAAGGGGAACAGCAGGTACGTTTCCAAAAGTGGCTTTCAGTCAGCAAGTGTCATCTTCTCACTTTTTCTTTTTTTTGGGTCTCGGTTTGCGTTCCATTTCGCTACTTTCGTTTGTTTAACTTTACAGTTTTTCGTTTTCATATAAATGTTTTCTGCCATTTGCTTTTATCTGCCAACTTGGACCTAAATGGTATGTATCCACATGGTCAAAGTGTGTATTTTGTCGTCGTTAGAAATAGATTTTTTTAGTCTTGATGTCACAACTCATTCAAAAAAAGGTGAGGTAACGGTGTTGCCATTCCCTTTAAGGTGGCTGCTCAATCCAAGGAAATCAACAGTCTAGAGGACACAGTGGCAGCTCTGAAAGAGGACTACGAAAGGTCTCTCAGCGCCAACGTGGCAACCCAGAAAGATTTGCAGGACAACCTGATCTCTTCCAAACATGAGCTTCTGCGAGTGCAAGAGCAGCTGGCCTTGGCAGAGAAAGTGAGCAACTTTGGTCTCTTCCAGGAATTGAAAGTAACGAGCAAACATATAGTTAACACCCACAAAATGTCAAGTGTTGTTGTTGCTGTTCTACCCAGTTATTATTGAAGTTGTGAGACAATGAGGGTGTCATGAAGTCTGCGAACATGACACGCAAAAGGCCTTTCTTGCTGTTTACGAATCTCTCCTTGCTCTTCATCAGCCAGTTCCTATTTTGCAAGTGGCACTGCGGAAGCAAACGTTTTTTCATGTTCACTTTCCTGTCATGAGTTTCTAAGCAAAAGGTCATGCAATTGAATGTTGTACTCGCCGCCTGATGCCATTGGGTCAGTTGGTCAGGTGCACTGAGCAATCTGTGCTGTTTTTCTCACGTTTGAATGTGTGTGTGTGTGCGTTTGTGTGTGTGTGTGTGTTGCGTGCAGGAGCTGGAGAAGAAGTTCCAGCAAACTGCGGCCTACCGCAACATGAAGGAGATTCTAACCAAGAAGAACGAGCAGATCAAAGAGATTAGGAAACGATTGCAGAGGTGAGTCTATGATTGTGAGATTATCCAAATCTAGTAGGTAAAAATGAATCAGCACCCTTGAAAATAAAATCATACGGCATCCCAGTGTAGTCATAATATATAATACTAATAAGCTAATTGTGAGATTTTCCTTCTCTTGTTCATGTTTGACTAATTTCAGATTTTGCTCTCTGTTTCAGATATGAGCCTAATGAGTGAGCTCCACCCCGGACAGCTGGTTTAACAGATGTTTGCGGGTATAAAGTGGGACCAAGATTTACGACTGTGGTTTGGATACGAAACCATCTGATCTTTTGCTGTAAGACAAGAGAGACAGAAAAAAAGCTCTTCCACAAGGAAACTGTTATTCACGCTTTGTCTGGCATTTTCACTAGTAATCGGCTTTAGTAAAGAGTAGGAGCTGGAAGCACACACACACACACACACACACACACACACACACACACACACACACACACACACACACACACACACACACACACACACACAAATGTAGTAGTGATGGCCGAGCTTTCTTTTTCCGTGTCTCAATTCAGAGCTCACTTACAGTAGCTAGCAGACTTCCCTCTGTGCTCTATGCAATTACCAACACGTCCCAGTTTGAAGAGGCCTTGTCTGTTTGCTGAATTTGACAGATACGTTTTTGTCTGCCGGAAGCTTTGCAGTCTTATTATTGTGTGATCATAGGTTAAAATATTTGGCATTCATGCATCAGGTGATTACTGATATCCTGCTGATTAGTCTTAATCTCAGCAGCCCCGTTTTCTAGTGAACTTGGCATCGCTTTTGAGTTACATGCAGTTTCAAGCAAATCCAAGCCACAGAAAAAAGTTTATTGATCTGTTGCGGTTCATCTGATTTGTTACCTAAGCATTTAATAGTATTTCACACCAAATACCTACAGTGTTTCTTTTTTTTGTTTTTTTTTCCCAATGCGTGAAAACCCGGAGCTTTTACTTTTCTGCTCTTGCCTATTAAATGACATGAATAATGATTTACAGTGATTTCCCTACTTCCCCTTCAAAATCGCATAGAATATTTTTGTGTGGAATCTCTATCCATGTACTTTTCGTATTGCTGTGGGCGATGGAGTGTAAGAGGAAAAAAATATATATTTACATGATGTTCATGAAGTAATGCTCTTGTAGAGTATGACACATCTACCCTATATTACACTAGATGTGTGTTTGTTTGTATTGTGCAAAGTATGGGGTAATAAAAGCTGGTACTAAAATATGTCGTCGGTTTTATGAAAGTATCTTCTTCACATTTAACTTCAGCTGATATCATACACTAAACAGACACTTTACTGCATGAACATGTTTCTAGTGCACTAGTAACCTGACCCTCGTTTTGCCTTCAGAACTGCATAATTCTTCATGGCACAGATTCAGCACGATACTGGAAACATTCCTCAGAGATTTTGGTTCATATACATGATGTGACTATCTGGTTCCACCACATCCCAAAGATGCTCTACTGGATTGAGGTCTGGTGACTGGAAACCATTTGAGCACAGTGAACTCAGTGTCACGCTCAATAAACCAGTTTAAGATCACTGGAGCTTTGTGGTACACTGATGTCTGTGGTCGTAAAAGGATTGACATGGTCAGCAACAATACTCAGGTAGGCTGTGGCATCTAAATGATGCTCAGTTAATATTAGGGAGCCCAAAGTGTGCCAATTCAATATCCCCCACACCATTACACCACCACCAGAAGCCTGAACCACTGATACAAGTAGGTCGGATCCATGCTTTCATGTTGTTTATACTAAATTATGACCCCACCATCCGAATATTGTAGAGGATCATCCTACCCGGCAACATTTTTCTGTTTTTCTGCTGTCCAATCTTGGTCGTGCTATGTCAATTACAGCCTTGGTGTTCTGTCATTTAACTAACAGGAATGCCAACTTTAGCCCATTTGCTTCGACGTTTGATGTGTGCTGCATTCAGAAATGCTCTTCTACATATTTTGTTATTTGAGTAACTTACCTTCCTTTCAGCTCAAAGCATCTGGGAATTTTTGTCTGACTGGGACTCACTGTATATTTTCTCTTTTTATTTTTTTTCCTTTGTAAACGGGAGTGGAAAAATCCCAGTAAATCAGCAGTTTCTGAAAATCAGATTTGATGATTAGAGATTCCCCTTAACAAACTGTTGAATAGGTCCACCTAACAACGTGGGAGTTGAGTGTGTTTGATTAAAAATACTCACCCTATTCATTTAAAACAAAAAAAAAGTCGATGTAGTGAATGCCATGCCACACACACGGCACGTTTGTGTAATCTGTACCAGGGGGCGCCACAATGCAGTAATACAAAAATACACATGCACAAATAAATGTATCTCATTATAACCTTGAAAAAACTCAGTTTGGGCAACAGGTGCTTGATGTCAGTGACTTTGCAGCCGGTTGTCACTGCACTGGTTACTCACAAGTACCTAAAATATTTTTTCTTTTCCCTTTTTTCAAGTTACAGATGCAATTGTGTTTTGTGTGTTGACCCATGTATGTTTTTTTCAGGCCAGTAAGTAAGACTAGATGCTAATGCTGCCACACTAAGACACCCAGGAACAACAAAGCACAAAACTACATGTTTTTAACTACAAATCTGTGGGCAGGAGTATTATTATGTTTATGGATTCTGTATTATTTCATGCTAAATCAGCAAGGGGTTTTAGTAAAGTACCACCAAAAAAATAAATAAAAAAAAATTACCTGTTAAGAAGATTCCGGGGGGTAAAATGACCATGAGGTAAATCTCTCTGATGATACTCGTAATAATAGTGCTGACTGATATTATTTGCACAAAAGAATTGCTGTTGTTGTAGAGTTTACCATATCTAATCTGCTTTGCTTATCTTGAGAAACATGTGTTTTGTTTCCCTGTTTCTCCTAACCAAAGTAGACCAAGATAGCACCAAAATAAGAAACAGTGGTCACCAGCAAGTCAACCGTCAAACCCTTTTTGTTTTCACTGAAACCCTTAAAAGCCACAGCGTCCTGAATTAAACTCATGTGAGTTATGCATCTTGCACAGAACTTATGCACATGAGGTGGTCCTCCTTTCATACGTGTTGAAGGAGGGAGTAGGTGAGAAACACACTACGTGCTTATACGAGCTGTAAACTCATAACAATGATGATGCTTTAAAACCCATTAGCGCTGCTCTGATTCAGAAAGATGCCATCTACATTATTTCTTCTCCACCACCTAATGAAAGTTGTGTTTAGCAAAAAAATAAATAAATCCTTGCCCTATATTTGCATGTAGTCGCGTGCTTGTGGTGCAGCTAAAGAGTAAACAAGACGGGGATTGAGAACCGCTGGTTGGTTCGGATAGGATGCACAAGCTAAGCTGCTGTACAACAGACTGACAATAAATCACAGCAGCAGGCACAGGAAGTGGTGACTTGTATGTACCAAGCAGAGTCTCTTGCACTGCTGAGAGAAGTCACAGCACTTTCCCACAGTATGGGGCAATAGTTAATTCAGAGTAGTAAAGCTGGTGAAGAACAGCTTCCTGCTCACTGACAAGGCATCAAAGGGGTTTTCTCAGTTTCACTAGCAACGCAGAAGCTTCTGGTTTTCTACAGAATCATGAAGCAGACATTTGCTGGTGCTGGTGGGGAGAGTTTCAGACTGTAAATGTCCTAAAACAAAGATGGTTGGACTTTTAGTGGAAGAAAAGACTGCGGCAATCTACGCTAATCTCAGGTTTCGATGTTAGCGCTGGCATATTTACACCCACATGGCATTCAGTAACTACAGAGCAGTGTAACATTCCTGTTCAATCTTGCCCTGAACTTGTACTAGGGTGATTTAGCAGTCACGTATCACAAGCCATATTTGATCACTATTTGTCCTGCAGGTGATGTTAATGTAAGTGTAAAGGTGTATGGCAGTGTATTGATAGCTGAGATATTACATTTGTCTGTTAATCCATCTATGTTGCTTGGATTCGTTAAACAAAAGACAAACTCAACAACGCTGCCGTCTCTCAAGATTTCTGAATCGCCCCAGTAACCATAATGTGGCAGAATCATAACACCGTGGAACCAGTAGGTATGTTTTATTTGACATTGTTACATCAACTGCTGCTTCCAGGTTGGTTCCCTTCTCTCATATCCTTTGTCTCTGCCTTTATCTCTGTGACGCCGGCTACCTCACTATCACTGTGGGAACATTGTTGTAAAAAGGTTAGGCCTGCATATCTCAGCTTCCCGGGCCCGCTCGATGTCACTCAGTAACTGGCAGTTGCTAAGAGATGAGACAGATGACAACAAAGAGATACTGGAAGCAGCTTTTAGTCACTTCTGAGAATAACTGCTTAACGCAGTTGTTTTTTATCTTGCTTTTTCTGTGAAATAAAATGGCACATACATGCTGAGTTCACAAAACGACTCAAAGTTTGCCTCTCTGTGCTACGAGGATCTCCAGTTGTAAGTGTAACACACATAATCCGGGTTTAGCTGAAGTGATTGGGAGGTTTTTCCCCCTCTTGTTCATTCTGTTGACTAATCTCCCCCATCAATCAGAGAGAAGTCAGGTTGTCATATGAATCTGTTGCTTATGTTTTGTGACTTTGTCTATCACAGTGGAAATTCATTTCACGCTACAAAACTTAACACAGAAACTACACTGTTTACTTTGCTTTTACAAATGGGACAATCCTTTGTTTCTGGACTTTCTGTGATTTTTCATGCCTTTTTGTTATGTTGACATGAATAGGTATCAAAACAACATGTTCAAAGTCTTTTATTCCCACAAGGGATGATTGGGTTGAGAGATCTAGTATTTTTTTGTTTCAGGTTGTATACATGGTCATTCCAGGGTGTTTTCCCTGCTTTATATTCTTCAGAGTTGGAGATTTAGAAAAGGTAGCAGAATATGCCACGTCTGGTTTTCTGTTCTACGCCTCTCCCACCAGATGATGATGGGAATATCCCACAGACTGCAGCATGACATCAGCAGTTGACTTCTAGGCACATCTCAGAGCCTCAGCGTTTTGGCATGTGGGTTTTTTGTTGTTTGGAATTGCAAGTGACCACATATGAATGAGGAAGTGATGCGCTGTGTTGGTGCAATATGCAGACACATGAGCAAACGCTTGATGACAGTGAGAAGTAAAAGCTCCTCCAGCAGAACTAGACCCAAGGAGGGGCAGCCATGAGCAGTTGGGTGATGGAAGGAAGACAGAAAAGAAGGCACACTGTGGAAGAGAGCCAGAGATGGATAATAACTAATAAGGAAATGCAGAGTAATGTGTAAACGAATAGAAAGTGAAAAAGGTAAGTGAAGAAGAAACACTCAGTGCCTCATGGGAACCCCCAGCAGACTGGGCCTTAAAAGTCGAGAAGTGTCTGTCTCTGAAATCCAGTCTGGGAGCTGGTTCCAAAGAGAGCGGCCTGGAAGCTGATTTTTTAGGGCCCAGTACAATAACTTCAGTTTTATCAATCACTAAAACTAAAACACAAATGTTTCTCTGATCATTTTGGATAAAATACTCCGCAAGTGAAAACATGGATGAGAAATCCAGCTCAGTGGCTCAGATTGGCACAGGTAAGGCTGAGCTGGCAGCTGCTGGTTGCTCCTATATTCAGCACACCACTGAAAGTCAGCCTTGGAGGTTTCTCCTTTCCATTTGTGTGTGTTTCAAAAGCAGGTCAGTACTGACGGTTGGCCTGAACAAATGCCACCACACACACACACAGCTGGAAGACCTCTGCCTGAACCGCAGTGCCACCACATCACACCTGATACGGCTGAAAAGATGTGTGATTGGGCGAAGTGTGCCGTCACAGGTTAGATTTTCTAAAGCCTGAAAACAGAGCATGGAGAAGGTTCATAATTCTTATTTTGTGCCATCGAAATTCATCCTTAATGTTCAGAAACAGATCTGTTAGTTTTATTGGTTTTTCCTGGACTTTTAAAATCAAAATCTCCTTTGCATTTCATGTGCATTAAATAGTTTGATTTATTGGTTCAGTCCAAGCACAAAAAATACAAATACAGTTTAATTAATCAGGAAACTTGCTTTTTATTAATTTATTATTTTATTTATTGTTTTAAAAGACTCTTGTAATCCACAGCTAACGGCTCAGCGCAACGGTTCCTTTATGACAGACATTACTATCAACACACCACACAGGTTGAAGAGCATGGGCCTCAGTGAACAAAACCTTCAACAACACACACACACACACACACACACACACACACACACACACACACACACACACACACGCACACGTGTTACACAACAACGAAAACACAAAGCACGCCCATGGCTACAGCAGCAGTGAGAGCTATGTCATAAGATGTCATGAGATGCATGAAGCCTTAAAGTGTGTCATTCAGGCGGCAGTCTGCAGTCGTGTTGGGTAAACTACCTCGTTTAGTCACCTTTAAATATGCATAACCGTGGTTACAATCTACAACAGCTGCATGGAACACTGAAACACTGCATGATTGCGTTGTCATTCTATGCAGCATTTTTCGGGGGGAGTGAAAAGACTCTCAAAGCAAGTTTTTTGTTTTTATTATCTATGTATGTGATTTGTGGTTCATATAGTGGCGCAGTGGTTAGCAGTTTTGCATCAAGGCAGAAAGGTCCCGAGTTTGAATCAAACAACATTTATGACACAGACTTTACGTGTTCTTCATGCATCTACATAGGTTCTCTCTGTTTACTCCCACTTCCTCCCGCAGTCCAAAAACACGAGTAGGTTAACTAGCAAAGCTAAGTTGACTGCACTTGTTAAATGGTTGTCTGCGTCTTTGTGTTGACCTTACCTGTACCCTGTCTCTCACTCTATGACAGCTATTGGAGATTGATGGATTGCGATGTATGACTTCGCCATTTTGACCCTGATACTGATACTGAAAGGGCACTAAACTTTGATTACGCACTTATTATGTCCACTGGTTTGTTTTTCATAGAAAGTTCCCAATAAAGCCACTGCATCAAAGATTCGAAAGGTGATCTCATCTTCAATTTGGAGCCTGATGTGGCGCCGTCATCAACCGATGCCAACGAAACTTTCCGTTTGACGGTATGTAATGGTCTCTCTGCTATGGTGCTTTTCATTCCCACAGATCAAAGCCATGCAATTAGCCGCACTTTGACAGTTGGTAGATGGCAAGTAGTGAGTGAAACCTCTCAGGCTGCTACACTTTCAACAGTCTGTTCCCAGAAGGTAAATACTGATCATGACATATTCATTTCCTCGTGCCTCACGCCGATCAAAACCGAGAAACGCAACCAGTGAGCAATTGGTAGAAATTTGAAGAGGTAATGGCTCGCACGCTCATCCTCTTGATTCAAGTGCTAAGGAATCCAGGCCAGGAAGTGAAACTTTGAGAATACAACACACTCAGTCATACGGAGGGCCTTCTGAGAGGTCAAAATAGCCCCCCAAGAGAACCCTATAAGGAAGCAAAAACAGATGAACTATTTCAATAATTTGATCTATAATCATTTTCAAAGTGTGTCAGGCTCTTGATGAGTGTGTCACAGTGTGATCATCATCTTCCATCCCGGGTCACAAGATGACTTTATGTTTTCAGTTTTGTTTGGATGTCAGGTGGTATGTCAGGGACTTTCTTCTTCATTTGTTTTGCACCACTGTGGTCAGCATCCAGCATGATCATGTTTTTTATTAAACTCCCTTTAGCCTAGTCTAGGCATTACCAAACGAACTTTTTACTTCCCAGATTTGATTTCCTCATACTTCAAAGGGAAATCACGGTTTCTCTCATGCAGACAATGAGTTGTTTACTAAGTAAGAGCACATGCTAATAAGAAACAAGAAGGCTTACACATACTGTTATTTTGACACAAGCCCACATCGTCTGAATTTCAGACCACTGAAACTGCAAAGAAACAGCAGCGCCCACGATCTTTTAGCTTTAGGCTTTAATCGCACTTTGGTTTTCAGTTTCACGCATCACTCATCTCCTGCTCTAAGTGCTCCACACCTGTGTGTACAAAATGGGCCACGACTCGATCAAACCCAATCAGCTGTGGAGAGAATGTGCTTTGGTTCCAGCCTGATGGTCAGGGTTCAGATGGTGCAGCCTAAAAATCACAACTTCTCCTTTAAACTGGTGCAACGTTGTCAGTGTTTGAAACCATGCATGTCTGATGCTAGTTTTTGAAGTACTGCTAGCTGTAATAAAGACATGCGCGTGCATCAACAAAGGCCTAGAGGGGAAATGAACTGATATCGTCACGTGATTCTGTGGTTGCAGAGAAACCATATAAGTTAGTGAAGATGAGTCGTGCTTGGTAAAAGTGACAACCCTGTGACTGTGAAGTTGCTTACTACGGCCTTACTGAGCGGGTAAGTAATTTGTTGGTCTGCTGAAAAGATGTTTCCATTTAACATTTAGTTCAGCTCCAGGTTATATTTAGTTTGTTCTATTTAATGTTTATTTTATTTATTTATTTTTTACTTTTTATTTTATTTTTGCAATCTATTTTTTTAATCTTGTTTTTAATCTTGTTTTTAATTTGAACATTTTCTGGTTCCTTTGTAGCAATCATGGAGGATTTCAGTGATTTCAATGAAACAACATATTCTCCAGTGAGTATTACTTTGAAAAAACTCATAAACACTAATGTCTGTATTCTATATATAGTAGACTTGCCATTCTTAGTATTGCCTGCTTACACATGGAGTGCTTAAGTGACATTTTGTATTGTTTTGCTGTATTTAAAGTATTCAAAAATACCGTAAAACTTAATTTAAGATGCTGTTTAAAAATCTGTATGTACACAAAACCTGAGTTTGTTTATTTGCCATTATATATCTTTATTGAAAGTGTAAAAGAATCCATTTAGTGACCCAAGTGTAGTTGAGTTATCTAAAGCAGACATCTCTAGAATACTAAATTACCACAGAGAGCCACGGCTGTAGTTCGCATCAAATTTTCCATTGTATCTCAACACCAAGACGCCGCTTTTTATCTTTGCCCTATATCTAAATGCCATGCTTCTGGGGGTCCTGAGTTCTGCAGGGGGCCCCTTTCTGGAGCCCCTCGGGATCGTTCGCACTCCCCCCCCCTTCGCCTCAGGGTTGGATAGCAGCAGGAAACTGTGCAGTAGTGTGGTTTCTCCAGTACAGACACGGCACCTGCACCTGACGGCAGTTTTTTTTGCATACTCTGGTTAGCTTGCACGTCACAGACAGTGTTTGATGTAATTTCACTGTATTCCCATTGTAAACATGTTATCTTATGTAACCACCAACGAGTAACCAAGAGAGAGTGAGTTGGGTTTCAACGAGAGAGAGAGAGAGAGATAAAAAAAAAATGCATGACAGGAAACTCAAAGCAAGACAAAAAGACAGTGCATCTGTTGCAAACAGTTGTCTTTAATACCTCACGAGAAAACCTGCTTTCTGATTTCAGACCGAGGACTATTCTCTGCCAACTGACGAATCAGGCATGTGTGACAGAACCTGGGTCAGAGAGTTTCGTGGGCAGTACGAGCCGCCGCTCTTCTGGATCATCTTCATCCTGGGTGCTGTGGGTAACCTGCTGGTGGTTTGGATCTACACCACTGTGCGCAACCGCCTGAAAACAATGACCGATGTGTATCTGCTAAATCTGGCAGTGGCTGATCTCCTTTTCCTGTGCATGCTTCCATTCTGGGCAGTCGATGCCATTAAAGGCTGGGATTTTGGCATCACTCTCTGCAAAATAGTGTCCGCTGTCTATAAGATCAACTTCTTCAGCAGCATGTTTCTTCTCACCTGCATTAGTGTGGACCGATACATTGCTATTGTTCAAGTTATTAAGGCCCAAAACCTAAAGAAAAAGAGGCTGTTCTACAGCAAACTTGCTTGCCTTGGTGTCTGGTTTGTCTCTGCTCTCCTCACACTCCCTGAGTTTATCTTCGCCGAGGTGAAGATATCTCAAGAAATGCAATTTTGTACTATGGTCTACTGGAACAATGTAAACAATCATACAAAGATCCTCGTGCTGTCCCTGCAGATTTGCATGGGCTTCTGCATTCCTCTACTAGTCATGTTCTTTTGTTATTCTGTCATCATTCGCACACTTATGCAGGCCAAGAGCTTTGAAAAGCACAAGGCCCTCCGTGTCATCCTTGCTGTGGTGTTTGTTTTTGTCCTCTCTCAACTGCCTTACAATAGCCTGCTGATTGTGGAAGCCAGACAGGCAACTAATATGACTTACACAGATTGTGACACTGTAATTAATTTTGATATAGCTGGACAGGTTGCCAAAAGTTTGGCATATACACACGCTTGCCTCAACCCCTTCCTCTACGTCTTCATTGGAGTTCGGTTCAGACAAGACCTGCAAAGGATGGTGAGGACTTGCATTGGAGGTGTGAGCAAAGGAGGGCTCAGTAAAATGCAGGCAGTTCCCAAACGCCCCTCTCTCATGTCAGACACTGATACTACTCCTGCCCTTTCCATATAACTGCCCATTTTCCCTAACCGTACCTGAGATCTGAGCCCAATTCATGTTTTCCCCTATGTTCTTCATGCATTACTCCACATTAGAGGAGCAACAATGGCATTTGCAACTTCAAAAGTAACAACAATTAAAAAAAAAAAAGCCTTTACATTAATTTCAACCACATACTGACAGTAACAGGCACATTTTTATCTGAAATTACTGTAAAAACTGTACATTACTGTAAATACTGTTTGTATTTTTTTTAAACATTTGTTCCATCATGTATTTGCTGTGTGCTGCTTTAAATGACTACGAAACATTAAAAAAACGATTCATACTCCAGTTTATGCTGCTTATGTTCAATACTTCACCGCACAACAACAAACAGGATGAGTCTTCAACGGTCGGTTCAAGTACCCCTTTCTGCAGGGGCTAAGTGATGAGATCAGCAGTTTATACCTGGGGAAGTATTTAAATGCTTTCACTAGTATAACGTATTTAGTGTGGTGGGAAACATACTCGAATGTGGCAAGTTCACTGTTTTCGATCTGAGTACACATCCTCATATTAAAAGTCTATGCCATCCTGTCTGCTGACACTGTTTTATGATTGAACCTTGTTTGGGTATGACTTGGCAGTTTCACAGCGAAAGCTAACGTTAGCCATTCATACTGCCATGAAAGACATTTCCCACAGCGGTCTCACAACGGCTGTAGCTCAGACAGGTGACAGACATCCGTGCAGGCAGGTGTCACAGCTTGAAAAACTTTCCAATTCTACTGCAGCTCCACTCTCATGCAAAAGGTAACGTTTCAGCAGGGTGCACTAAATACACATATGCGCAGTTTTTAATGGCACGTGCAAGTCAATCCCTGCATAGTAGTGCTTGTTTCTAACTTATCTGGCCTGAAAACATCAAGTCATTCAAGTATCAGTAAGCTGGCATTTAAATTTGCTGCTGATGAGCTACGAGAGGTTTGTTTACTCTTCCCGGCGCCCACAATCAGAAGCAGCAGATGTCAGATAACCTGATCTTAAATTTTTAACCAATACAATACAAATTCCTGTGCTGGAAGACAAAAACAAGAGACAGGTGGTA
Source organism: Astatotilapia calliptera (assembly GCF_964374335.1). Lineage (NCBI taxonomy): Eukaryota > Metazoa > Chordata > Actinopteri > Cichliformes > Cichlidae > Astatotilapia > Astatotilapia calliptera. The sequence continues at coordinate 23,652,839 of NC_137430.1, forward strand.
GAAGCAAAGCACACCACAAAGTACCTGTTAGCTGCAGGAAACAAAATATGAGGTGTTTTTGTGGTCACCAAGGTGACCACAGAGACTGCTGCATAGTTACATACCTGCTGGATTCAGGTGAGACCACAGACACGTTCTTTCAAGTGCCTCTTTTGTGCTGTTTCTTCATCTCACGACAGGAAACCATCAGTCAAGTCAACAACAAGATGTTCCCGCTTAAATGCAGAGCTGAGGCCTCCCTACAGATGTCCTCAATGTCCCGGTCATATGAATTCAAGGGAAAAGAATGTTACGCAATAACCGAAGGGGCGCGCAGCACTGTGGTAAGATGAAGTGCTTCGTTATAGGTTTTTCAGTTTCTCAAGTCGGGGTCAGTCCCACGGTTTGTCTTAGAAGCAGAAGTGAAGATCTGTTTTTTGCATCAGTGTTTTTATTTCATAACTGATCCAGTGAAAGATTACACTGGGCTTTGGGTTACAAGGAAAAATAGTTGTTATAGCTTATTAAGGTAACATCTAATGCATACACACGCACAATGAAATGGCATTAGATGGGCTTAAATGCCCTGTTTTAGTTTCCTGTTACTGATTTAAACAAAACTGCAGAGCTAACATAGGATGTGCTGACTGTACATGTTAGTCTACCCTCACTATCCACTTTATTACGCACACCCTGCAACGTAAGGTTATTCCGACACAGATTCAACAAGGTGCCGCACATCCATGTTGTGAATCTCCCGAACCACCACATCTTAAAGATGCTCTATTGGATCGACCTGTGATGGCTGTGGAGGCCAGTTATCACGCTGACATGTTGCAGAAACCAGTTTGAGATGATTTGAACTTTGTGTCATGCTGCTTTATCCAAGAGGAAACAGCCAACAGAAGATGGGGACACTATGGGGTCAAAATGTGCAAAGAAAATATTTCCCCCGACACCATTACACCACCACCTGAACCACTCATACAAGGCATGCTTGCATGTTGTTTATAGGAAATTCTGACCCATCACCATCTAAATATTGTAGCAGAATTCAAGGCTCAGCAGACCAGGCAACATTTTTCCAATCTTCCATTGTCCAGTTTTGATGAGTGTTGCTGTAGCCTTGGTTTCCTGTTTTTAGCTGACAGGAGTAGCACCTTCTGCAGCTGTAGGCGATCTACTTCAGTGTTTTATATGTTGTGCGTTCAGAGATGCTCTTCTGCGTACCTTGGTTGTAACAGGCAATTATTTGAGTTACTGCTACCTTCCTATCAGCTCAATGTCATCTAATCACTCTCTCCTGATATTTTCAAACAGAGAATTGTCGCTGGATATTTCCTCTTTTTCGGACCATTCTCTCTAAACCCTAGAGATGGCTTTGTGGGAAAATCCCAGCAGATTAACAGTTTCTGAAATAAACCAGTTTGTCACCAACAACCACAGCACACTGACAGCAATTTAAATCACCTTTCTTCCCCCATTCTCAAGCTTAGTTTCAGCAGCTCGTCTCGACCACGTTTACATGTGTACGTACTCTAAGTTGCTGCCATGTGATGGATGATTAGACATTTGTGTCAACAAGCAGCTGAACAGCTGTACCTAACAAAGGGGCTGGTGAGTGCCTGTCAGGGATTTGCATGTTTTTAGGCTTCATGTCTTTTTTCCTTCATAGCGTTCATACATTCTTACCAGTTGATGTTGCAAAACCCTGATCTTCCAAAGGTTTACTGATATATCTGAGAGGGTCAGCCAGTTAGTGTGAGAAGAGAAAAGAATTACAGTTTTTACCGAATGCCTAAACACTAACTGTGAATCCTGTAGCACAATTTCTAAAACTAGTCAGACTTATAGCAAAACCACTCACTGAGTTTGCAAAACTAAAAGCACAAAAACTGCTTTGCACTCAGTTTGCAATTTTGTAACACACACTTTGCAAGACTGTAGGCACAATTCACTGCACAACACTCAATTTCCAAATTTCCAACACACTCCTAGCAAAAGTATACACATGTATGGCTATCATTAACACTAATTTGCCAACTGTCTGGCACACTTTCACATGTGAAAACTTTCTTAGATAATTCGTTCACTTTGCAATCTGCCTAAGCACTATAATACAGGTAAGCTGTGTGTGCGGAGTACAATGGTGGGAGCAGAAAGAGTGAGAAGTAGAGGAGGCCGAGGAAGAGGATGTGGAGGTGAAGAAGTAGGATGAAGAGGACGACAAGGACAAGGAGGAGCAAGAGGAAGACGAGGAGGGGGCAGAGGAAGCATGTTCACTGCAGACCACGTAACCCATATAGTCATTATGGCGATTGCAAATAATCCTATACTTGGAAATAAACACTTGTGTTTGTTTTGATGTGTTTGACTAAACACCAGTACTTGAAGTTTGGATCCCTCCATGCTTATGGATCTATGACAGAAGTATGAGCTCAAACTGACATAGCCTACCTTGTGCACAGAGAAAGCAAAAGCCAGATGTGTTTTGTATTCATACCATCAGTGTGCAGTTGGCGCATTGTGTGCTTAGTAGATGATGGCTTGTGTGTACTGTTTGATACGGAAACACCATTTTTACGAAGGTGTGAAGAGTTAATCTAGCTGTGTTTGCTTTTGCAAGAGAACTACAATGTTTTGATGATTGGGTGACAGGTTTTCTTATTTGTGTGAAGAGTTTTGCAAAATTAGCCAATAGTTACAAAAAATGTGCTTACAGTTTTTTCTGATTGCTTAAGCACATTTTTTGTAACTATTGGCTAATTTTGCAAAACTCTTCACACAAATAAGAAAACCTGTCACCCAATAATCAAAACATTGTAGTTCTCTTGCAAAAGCGAACACAGCTAGACTAACTCTTCACACCTTCGTAAAAGTGGTGTTTCCGTATCAAACAGTACACACAAGCCATCATCTACTAAGCACACAATGCGCCAACTGCACACTGATGGTATGAATACAAAACACATCTGGCTTTTGCTTTCTCTGTGCACAAGGTAGGCTATGTCAGTTTGAGCTCATACTTCTGTCATAGATCCATAAGCATAGAGGGATCCAAACTTCAAGTTCTCCTGTTTATTCAAACACATCAAAACAAACACAAGTGTTTATTTCCAAGTATAGGATTATTTGCAATCGCCATAATGACTATATGGGTTACTTGGTCTGCAGTGAACATGCTTCCTCTGCCCCCAGCATCTGGTCATCTAGCAATTCTGTAAAGTAACAATTTCAGTATTTTTACATCAATGGTATTGGTGTGTTTCTCATTGGCATATGGCAGTGCTACAAATCTTTGTGCGAAGTGACTGTTCTAACCGATTCTCATTTCAAGATGTCCCTATGGTACTTGCTACAGTGTAGCGGCTCGAGTTAGGCTGGACCCGTTGGCCAGCTACCCTCAGGGTCATTCCACGGTTGATTACATGGTCCACTATTGTAGCTCTGATGTCATCAGCAATTCTATTTCTTACTCTTCCTACCCTTCCTCTCCCCCCTCCTCATTTTCCTCTCCCCCCTCCTCATCTTCCTCTTGCTCCTCCTTGTCCTTGTCGTCCTCTTCATCCTACTTCTTCACCTCCACATCCTCTTCCTCGGCCTCCTCTACTTCTCACTCTTTCTGCTCCCTCCATTGTACTCCGCACACACAGCTTACCTGTATTACAGTTTTTTGCAGTCGCTAACAAGCGTTTGTCCAAACAGTTGTCACATTTGCAAAACTCTAAACACAATTAGCACAGCATCGGTCTGTTGTGGCCATACCATTCACACATTTCATGTCGTGTTCACCCAATATGCAGTCAGTGAACACATTTCCACGATGCTTACATTTTCTTAACAGTCAAGCTATACCTCCCAACAAAATTATGGACTGATTTTGTAGTATCTACGAATGTTAACAAACAACAACCCACAATAGCAAAAACAATATTCCAAACCTTAGATACAGTATAAAAACCTCTGCTTCTGCAATGATATCAGTACAAAAACAATATCAATATCAAAAATATATCTCAGCTGTAAACAAACAAACAATTGAATAATTGACACACAGCTGATTTATGTTGGGTAAATTGGGCCAACCACAGCTTCTTCCATTCTGGCTTAGACTCAGTGGGGTTTATAAGGCAAGACCTTGAGGAGTGATGTTTTTGGAAACAAAAAAAAGACAAATACTGTAATTTCTGGTCGAGGAAGAGTAAGAGCAAGGGGCCCAGGGAGAAGAGCAGGCCCAAGGAGAGGGCAAGGTAGAGGTGTAAGAATGCGTGGTGGTGGCACTCCAAGGGCTGCAAGAACAGTAGTCAGTGATGAAATTCATGCCACTATCATTGACCATGTAATCAACCATGGTCTTTCACTAAGAGAGGCTGGTGAAAGAGTGCAGCCCAATTTGAGGCGGTCAACGGTTGCCTCCATTATACGCATCTTTCAACAAACCAACAGGTAAGTATTGCATTTTACATGGATTGTTTCTATTCTCACTTGACATGTCAATATGGTCATACAGTAATGCATATGTTGAATTTTTTGTCTTTCTAAAGAATGCAACGTCTTCCACCCTCTGGGGGAAGATGAAAGCTCCTCAGTAATGATCAGGAGCTTGCCATTGTAGAAATGGTTACTGCAAATAATGCAATAAAACTGCGTGAAATTCAAACTAGAATTGTGGCGGACCATGAGATATTTGACAATATCGATAGAATCAGCCTCACAACCATTACGCGGACATTGTCCAAACATAGAGTGCGGATGAAGCAGCTCTACACTGTTCCCTTTGAGAGGAACAGTGAGAGGGTCAAGGAGCTACGACGACAATATGTCCAGGTACAGTGTATATTCAATCCAATGTCCAGTTCTATAAGCTTTGCACTTTGCAAGTAGGTAACCTACACAATACTAGGTTACAGTACAGTATGGTATACAGTAATAACATGACTTACATAAACTTTGTTTCAGAGAGTTATGGAATTGGAGGCCAACCAGGCCCCTCATGAATTCATAGACATCGATGAGGCAGGATTCAATCTGGCCAAAAGGCGTCGACGTGGACGAAATGTAATTGGAAAAAGGGCCACAGTTGATGTGCCAGGACAGAGAGGGGCAAACATTACCATGTGTGCAGCAATTGCAAATGCAGGATTACTCCTTCACAGATGTCAGGTTGGACCCTATAATACAGAGCGCTTGCTTGCCTTTCTCAATGATCTCCACCAGCGCCTGGTTCCAGAGCAGGGTCAGGAGGGTGAAAACATGAGGACCTTTGTAATTACCTGGGACAATGTGGCTTTCCATCACTCGCAAGCAATAACAACATGGTTTGAAGTCCACCCAAGACTGGTAAGTCTCTTCCGTCCACCCTATTCACCTTTCCTCAACCCCATAGAGGAGTTTTTTTCTGCATGGAGGTGGAAGGTTTATGACCATCAGCCACATGACCAGATGTCCCTCCTTGAAGCCATGGATGCTGGCTCCAGGGACATCACAATTGACGATTGCCAAGGGTGGATCCAACATACCGGGCGGTTTTATCCCAGGTGCATCGACTTGGATAACATCAGATGTGATGTTGATGAAAACATGTGGCCTAACCCTGAAGATCGCAGAGATTAGATGCAAATTTTTTGCCTTTTTTTAGCCCCCCTCCCCCTCCCCCCTTTTTATCTTGGCTTTTTGCTGTTGTTTTTTTGTTCAGAATGCTCTTGTGTGTTTCATGGATATTTTGTTCACTGTAAGCAATACTGTAAAACTTTCTCTGTCCTATCATACCGTGTTTCTACTGTACCTCCTGTAGTAAACAGTAAAGGAACAAAAACTTGTTTGCTTTTTACTGGAATGCTTTTGAATGTGAACATTACTGTACATGTGGACATACAGTTACCAACCAAGACATTTCTGGTGTCAAAATGGTGGATTGCATGTTTCGCATGCAAATACCTGTAAAACTGAAACATAAAAGTCTATGCAGTTTTTGTAATGTCAATAATAGCCAGTATTTTGAAACAAGGTGTACTTTGATTGACTGCATGTACCTTGTGAGGTGAAAACAAGTGTTATTCTTTGACAGACTAATTTCATTTTGAGTCAGATTTATAGTGTTTTTGTACAGTTAGTGTGTGCAGAGAAAGATGTGTTCTATTTTGAAATGAAGAGTTAATATATATTTAACAAAATGTATTTTTGAGAAGAAAATTATCCATTTGGCCAATTGTGTTTTGTAGGTGTGAGTCTGTGTTAAGAGTTTAGAAAAAGTATCTGAAGTATGGGTAGGCGCTTGTTAGCGATTGAAAAAAACTGTATAGTGCTTAGGCAGATTGCAAAGTGAACGAATTATCTAAAAAAGTTTTCACATGTGAAAGTGTGCCAGACAGTTGGCAAATTAGTGTTAATGATAGCCATACATGTGTATACTTTTGCTAGGAGTGTGTTGGAAATTTGGTAATTGAGTGTTGTGCAGTGAATTGTGCCTACAGTTTTGCAAAGTGTGTTACAAAATTGCAAACTGAGTGCAAAGCAGTTTTTGTGCTTTTAGTTTTGCAAACTCAGTGAGTGGTTTTGCTATAAGTCTGACTAGTTTTAGAGATTGTGCTACAGGAATCACAGTTAGGGTTTAAGCATTCAGAAAAAACTGTAAGCAATCAGAAAAAACTGTAATCTTAAACCTACTGAACTACTGAATAACACTAATTTATATTCCCATTTGTGCATATATTTGTCTTACAAACACACTGAACATTACAACACCCTCAACTCTTTGTATGGACAGGCCTTTTGTTGGGAATTACTGCCATAAAAGTACCAAACTGCTAGTGTATACAGCAAAAGCTTTGCTATATTGTTTTATTTCAGGCTGCTACTAATATCAGCCACAAGGTGGTGTGATGTGCACAGCAGAAAGCTCCTAGTTTAGGTTTCAATAGGGTCAACAGCAAACAGACAAGTTGGAAAAGAAATCAACCCCATCTAGTGGCGATTTTGGTTGGGAGACCAAGTCTGGGAAAGCGGGGTTAAATATGAAGTCAGTGAGTTTTTCTTTGTTTTTGAACATCAGCCCATTCCCACTGAGCTACAAACAGACTGAACTCACTGCCATACATAACTCTAAAAGCAGGACTGGATCGTGCAGTGAAGAATGCAAAAAGACTCACAAGTAGAGCAGCACCTGTGGTTGGGAACATCCCATCCATCTTTCTGCACAGGGGGAATTGCGTGCGTGTGTGCATAAAGGAGAGGTGAGTGAGAAAGAAAAAAGAGGGATGGAGGGAGGATACTGTGGAGTCTGTGAGTAATAGGAGAGACAGTGGAAACATATGTGACCCACTGACATTGAGCAGACTGCGGTCTGTTTCTTATGGACATCCGAAAGCTGCAGGGACAATGGCTTACATATCAGCAGTGACCCACCGGCTCTGAGCTCCATTTACTGCTAGAGAAAGTCACAAATAAGCTTATGCTGGAAGTTAGGTTCATTGTTAAATTCAAAGCTTGTTGCTGTAAACTGGTTCATGAGGAAAGCAAGAAGCAGCTTCACACACACACAGAAGAAATGTAATAGAACTTGGACCTCCGCAATTCCAGCCCAAACAAGGAGCCGCTTATCATCCGCCATCTCTCCCACAGCTAATATTTCACTTCAGCTCCCGGGCCCACAGAATGAGAGACGTTTCCATTTCATGTCAGTCATTTCCAGGCCTGTGTGTTACCTGTGTGGTGATAAGTGTTTGACTGACTGGGAGTGTCGTTAGTCACTGTCCGGCTCCGAGTGACAGCCACAGATTGACGCTGATGATGAGGAGGAGAGGGCCCGGTGTGTTCAGGGACGACAGAGAAAACCGGGGTTGATGCAGGGGTGGGAGTGGGTGGAGGGGAGAAAAGACATTTGCACACTTATAATGATGAACACAAAGCCATGTGTAGACACTCAGTGCACGACAAGGTGCATTTATTTGCAAAATCACGCTTTGCATAATTCTTGGCTCTCATAAATAAAATCTGCCATTCTTTTTAATGGTGAACAATTACTACCAGTTACACTTCTTTATTATAATAAATTAAATGTATCAATTTAATAACTGATCTACCTGTTTGGTAACATAATCTGACATAAAATGCAGGAATAGGAAAGACAAAGCTCTCTTTTTTTTTACCAGTAAAATTTTGGTTTAAGAAAGAAAACATGGATCATTTTCAGTTTTTAGAGCTAAACATCCAATTTTTCTAATTAAGTGCATTTTAAATATTTTCCACCCTAAATTTACAGAATCCTGTGGAGGAACAATCCAACTAATTCTGCATTAACTCTAAGTATCGACTCCTTTATTACTCTTGCTTGCTGCAAAGTTTGTTACAGGATACAATGCAACTGGAACCTTATTATAGTGATTTCTAATCAACATTTTATGTCCACATTGGGGCGGGAAACAAATCTGGCCCTGCAGCAAAAAATATTTAGCACCCTGTTATTGCAGAAATTAGCTTTTTCGTCATAATGCTTCACCTATGTAAATTTTTATGAGTCTATGTTGAGGGCTCATGCACATGCCAGTTGTTGTTACCACATACGTTCTGATATTATCCTCTGTGTGGAGAGGAAAACCTATCCACTGTTCCTCAAGTAATAATAGAAGTATCTCACAAATGAAATTGTAGTGTAAATGCATGCCGCTGTTTAGCGTCTGGGAATAAACATCTAATTTTGTAGTGCAACACAGACAGGTTTTCTTTTCCTTCTTCTTTTATTTTATATGTTATATATATACAGTGGTAACACCTACATCCTTATCTTCACGTGCAATTTGACTTTTCACGAATAAAATAAATGCATTTCGGTCATCGTTTTAGTTACCAGCTCCTGTGCTGCTGGTCATGAGGAAAACTGGCCTCCACCGTGCAGAAGGTGTAAGAGATGCAGTGAGGATGTGGTAAGCGTCTACACCTGGGCTCAAGTCTGCGTCGAAACATCTGCCACAGCAAAGGTAGTATGGAGAGAGATGAGTTGTGTTTAGGTACATTTCGCAGCTCTGATCTCACCACTACTGAAGAGCAAGTGCGACAGCACAGAAGATCTGACGTCCTCCAAGAAACGCTGAACACAGATCTGCCGTGTCCCCTGAAAAAACTGTTTTCTGTTTAGATAAATAACAACTAGCCCGAGCATTCATGCCTGAAATGGTTGCATTTTCTGTGTTTGCTGAGGTGAGTTTGTTGAAATCAGTTTTTTTAAATAAATTATTGTTCACTACTGCTTATAAAGGCACTTAAACCATGCTACATACAGTACGGCTCATGATTCAGTATCTTGTAGAACCTTTAGCAGAAGGTTGTCTGTATGACTTTATCAGTCTCTCACATTATTATGGAGGATTTTTGGCCCACAAGTCTTCACACCTTTGCTTTTATTTGAGGTTTGGAGGCTTTAATTTAGGCACATGCAATGTTTTGTAGTTGATCTGAGGTTGTATTTCATTCATTTTAAGACCTTTTAAGGATCAGAATATTTTTTTTATTATGTCCTATATTCTTAAAATCTTATAATTGAAAAATAATGTTGTTTCCAGCATTTGCCACTCATAGCATTGTTGCTGTCACACAGTTTAAAGCTGACAGACAACAGCAGTAAATACTAACATTCATCCTTCTATTTTCTTGCACTTATCCTTATATTATATCCTTATATCCATTAATTATTGAAAAAATACATATTATAACAATCAGTTATTAAAGAAAACCTCCTTACTAGCAGGTTGTGTTGTAATGCGCTGTAATGTAGCACACTTCTTTTTTTAAAGCATTGTTGGGTACTTTGAGTGCACTTTATAGGTAATAATGTATATTAAACATTTGGATAATACTATCGAATGGCAAACTCACTATACAGTGAGTACAGCTCTTACATGTCTGTTTTGTTTACCTTTTTAGGCTCCAGTTTAGTTGAAAGTGGGTTTTCTGGAGGCAGCAGGTGCAAATTGAAAGCAGAAAATTGACATATTTAATGCTTTTTGTGTTGAACTTAGTAACCAGGTGCTCATTTAAACTTCAAGCGCTTGTGCAACAACAACAGCTTTTATTTAGAATCTAGCTATCTAGCTATTGTGCGTGCTGTTTGATGCCTCTGTGGTGAACAGCACAGTTTCGGAGCATTTTCACTGAAAAGAGCTGCCTGCTGTGAGGGTGCTGAGTGTGAACCCAACGCATTTTTTTTACGCATTGATTCTGTTTCACATCGTTTCTAACAGCTGCCACTTTAATATTCACTTTTGCACTCTTTTTGCAGACAGGGGGAATATGTATATTAAAAATGAACACAGACTGTAATGGGTTAGCCCTGAAGAACAAAATAGGTTGTAGTTTGGTTAGAATTTAGTACAGCAAGTGCACTTGTGAGCTTCTTTGCTTTATCGTTAGAATCTGCTGACTTTAGCCGCTACTTTGACTGCTCTCTTATTTACAAGGGAGTCATGACTCAGGGTAGCTCTGTATGTTTGCTTTGGCAGGCTTTTTACACCATATACCCTTCCTGACACAAACCCAAAGATTTGTGTCTCATTTGAGTCTTAAACAAAAAGAAAAGTCGAAATATAAAATTGTACAGTTAACTGTTTTGTACTTTTTACTTTGTGCACATGTATGCTTGATTACTGCAGCGCTGTGCAAACGTCTATCTTGAGCCACCCTCATTTCTTTATATTTAATTTCCACCGAGCCAGGATTTCTTGTCATTTTTAAGGAGGTTTTGAGGAGTAGTTCTCCAGGCTTTCTGAGTCCTTCAACATTTTTCTTTGGGCAATCTCATTTTAAGTCCAGTCCTTGCTAAACCACTTAACACTGAGTTGTGAGTCTTTTGAGCACAACAAAAGCATTACACTCAACAAATGGACCAATAGATGAGTAAAAGAAACAAAAAAATGCATCTTTTGACATTTTGTTACTGACATCGCCTTAGCTCAATCCATGAAGAATGCCCATAAGGGGATTCCCAGACTTGGCATATCTCTGCATGGTGTGCAGTTTGTCCTTAAAATGTTTGAGGAAACCGGACAAATGGAAGACAAAAGAAAAATGTCTGTCCTTAAAAAAACTATCTGCAGCAGACGACAAGCATCTGAAAGTCTTGTCCTTAAGTAACAGGGGGAAAAAATCCGGCAAAGACCTGACACAGGACCTGAGAGATGCATCTGGCTCTTCAGTTGATCCATCTGCTGTTCACTGAAGCCTCATAACAAATTGTCTCAGTGAGAGGGTGGCTGTCAGGAAGCCATTCTTAAGGAAGAGGATCAGGGAGAAAAGGCTGAAGTGTGTAAAACTACACAAGAACCGCACTGAAAATCAGTGGCAACAAGTCTTATGGAAAAAATTTGGATTCCACCTGTCATCAGTGTTTGTGGAGCCATCTGTAAAACATGGTGGGGGCTCTGTTATGGTTCGGATTTCAGCCAGCAGTGTTGTAGATCATCAGTAGATAAAAACTGATGGATGTATAAATACAGAAATGCACCATCAGGTTTTGATCCACCATGCAATAACATCTGGAAAACATCTGATTGAAAACATCTGATCTGATTGTAAAACTATGTTTGCTATAAACCAAAATTATGGAAGATATATTATCAGTTATGTAGCTTTAAACCGTACACATGCCTAAATAGCAGCACTAATCTCTATATTCATATGGCGGGCATGCAAAAGATGTTTCTGCTGTACTCTTTAATCGAGAATTTGCACAAATCCAACAGAAAGGAGAATATTGCATAAACATATTTTGGTGAGAATGAAGCCAGCACTGGCAGCACTTTATAATATATCTCAAAAATAAAAGAGAAGTAAGAGTAAGAGCAGTAACTTGTTACATTACTGTACTTTGGACCAATTTGATTAGTTATGCAAAACTTTGTAATTTATTACAAATGCCAGCCCTGTAATTATAGCGTTTTCAATAGGAATCATGCACTAAAACAGTGGAAAAGGATGATGGTTCAGGTATCAGTGAGTACCGAAGCTGGGAAGCCTTTCTAAAAGATGAATTACAACAGCATTGTTTTTACTATTAGTCTCACTATGGGCAAAAGTGGAAAAAGGAAAAAAACAGGAAATAATAAAGCACTACAAGGCCAAGAAGTTCAATCTCTGGACATCTCTGGAACATGTTTTCACCCTCACAGTCTCTACTCGTGCCTTTTACCACCTCTTCCAAAAACGAGGCAGCAAGCGGCGAGATGGATGGGCTGAGCGTTGCAAGATTTCCAAAAGCGAACAGAGTCTGACTGCTGCTCTACCTGAGGAGCAAAAACAAAAGAGCCATCTCTACCTGTAGGACTGTGGGAGTCGAGGCTTTGATCTGGACCAGAAAGAGAGAGTAGTTTGATGAAATATTGATGCTTTTTTTTTAACTGTGTCCTGTGGGAGCTCAGTCTGCTCTTAGGATGTGTGCGCTGATCCACAATACTGCTGCGTGCTCGGCTGTATGAGAACAGACTTGACCGTGGAGCTCAAGGAGTGTTATCGGCCCTAATGGGCCCGATGATGACCCCCCACTCTGGGCCTGAATTGGTCAGGGGCTTCTTCTACTGATCAAAAGAACAGGTGCATTTAATCAGTCGGCACCCATTGCAAAATACATACACCGCTGATATGTGTCTGACATCTAAACAGAAGCTTGACAGCAAACCTGCACAACGTAAATCTTCATTTGGTGATGGACGGGTAATTGTTTGCCCTTGAAACAAAGGTGCAACAGCTTCAGATGTGCATGCAGTGAGCGCACAATTAAAACTGAATAACGGTGTTGGAAAACTGTTTTTAAATAGCCGGGGATTATTCACACTGAGGCTGTTTTGGCCGAGCATTCAAATACTTATTCAAAGCAAGCATCGTGTAATATCCGACTGGATGCTCGGAAAGTTTGCTATAAGCTCGTATGAAAGTGACCCATATTCTTAAAGCAACAACGTCGGGAAAAAAGGAAAAAATTTGAATGTTGATAAATTGCCTAGAGTGCTTTTGTTTGAAAGTTAAGAGGCCAACGAAGCCCAATCAGCCTGGAAAAGAGTGTGAAAAACGAGGATTTATCACTCCCATGCCTACGTCCATGCACAGATAGACGGCGGAGCATAATGACTTCTGTGGAAATAGCAGAACGATTATTTAAACTTAAAGGAAGAGGAGAAAGAGGCAGAGAAACGGGTCGAGTGGGGGGGAGGAAAGACAGGGTCTTTGGAGGAGCCAGGGGCAGGAGATAGTCTGGGAAAGGTCTCGCGTTAAAGTAGCATTAACATGCCTTTCCATTGGAGTCCATTAGATAATCATATTCATACCACACAAGGCTCAAAAACCTCTCTCTGTTTCATTATTCCCTTTTAATCCAGCCTGATAAGGGGGTGCAGGCGTCGTGGTTTTATTATGTCGTCATTTGGAATCCACATGAAATCCCCACGGGATGTTATCACAGGGAAATTGCTTAAGTAGCCCAAGTGGATATAGTTTTGGGTTTATTATTTCTGACGGATTCAAAATAACTGCAAATATCATTTTTTTCCCCCTGATTATTGGGGGCTAAGAGTCTTATCAGTCATTCACACTAATGGCCCACTCAAGCCACCCGATACCTTCCGGCAGGGGGGAAAAAGGAGGGATGCTGAGAGGAGAAGACGGGTGTGAGGGTGGGGGGGTTTGGGAGTGCTGCGTTTGAGTGTGTCCTAAGTGTACAAGTGTGCACAGGCACAGGACATGTGAGGAAACTGAAAGCAGGAAAAACAACAACACAAAGAGCGATTGAAAGCGGAGACTTCTGAACAAAGTAACATGCTCCTGACGGTAGATTAGGGGCTGCTGGCGCTCTCCTTTGCGGCCGCCAGATCTTCCCTGGCAAACAGAGCAGATGTCAGATTGCTCCCGTCGTTTGTGGTTCGGCAGATTTGTGGTCTTGAGGAAAGCGAACACTTTGACTAAATCCATTAGGGCCTGTATTAGACAGACACTACACAGGGAAGAAACACGAGGCAGGAAATATATGGGCAAACAAACCTTTAATTTAACCTTTAACTAATGAAATATATGTAATTATTAAGTCACGAGGGATAAGGTGTTCATGTTTACGGATTGAAAAGTCTTCTTTTTCTGTTTCTTGTTACAAAGAAAATCTTGTGCAAAGTCAAACGAGTTGTCAAAGCAACGCTGAAGCAAGGTCGATTTTCTCTGCTGGGAGTTTTTAGAAGTTTTGAACATTTTTGCAGGATTTTATCAAACTATCCTAAGCTTCTGGAGTCACAGGTTAAAAGGTCAGGCCCCTCAAAGCAAAGGAAATCTGTGTTTTTGCTCATTTGTATGTTAAGGTACGTGTCCACACACACACATTTCGCTTTTATACGCTTATATTTTTGAGATATATATGGCTCCTCAATACAGAATAACAGTGCACTGAACTCCAATACTTTGAAGGACATATAGGGTACCCAATATATCGAGCTGGCACTATATACTGTGAATGATGTTTGTCTTAAACTACACTGCTAATGGCTTATTGCTTTCCCTTTAATATCTGCAATTAAATATTTTTCCAGAAAGTGCAGTGTTCTCTTCTTATAATGATAAAATTGACAAAAAATGATGGTGACTGGTTAATATCAACATGTTTTATAAGATGTATATTTTAAAATTTCACTCTTTTTGTGATTATTTTCTTATATTATGTACAACATTTTTTTAGACATAAACCCCTGGGAAAGCCTGGGCATGGAGTCAGAACTGAATAGTAAGTTTTGTAACCAAGCAGCCACCAAATGCCTAAGTCTTGGAGTTTAGTTTTAAAATTGCTAGCTCTTATTTCCAATCGAGAAGATTAAAATACTACTTTGTGAGCATAAACAGATTTAATAACCTGCAATTTGTGTCATGTAAAGGCAGAGATCAGCTGAGACTTGGTTGCTTAGTAAAAACTTACTGACAACTTGACTCACATTCAGCTCCTCACTACTTTCGGCCTGTGTTTGTCTACAGCCGAAAACACTTCAAAAACTCTGTAATCTGAATACAACTTATCCATTTTGCAGCAAACAGTACAGTCGCCCCTGTCATTCCTCTGTTTCATGCAGCCGCTCCATTTCCAGCGGTCGCATCTGTGTGGATATAATATGCTTATTCTGCTGTATCCATTTCACTGTGACATCTGTCCACCAGAGAAGAATTAAAGGCAAAAAAAAAAAAAAATCCAAATGCCTACGCAACACTCTGCCAAGTATTGATTTACTGTTACATGTGTAACATACAGTACGCGGACAAACCGAGCGCTACATTTTATTTCAGTGAGATCATCTGAAACTGGGAACACGCTCTGCGGGGTTGGTGATTATTTGAGAAATGAGCCCAGATGCTGATCTTAAACGCACGGCGCTCCTTCTCGATTGTGAGCTGGTGAAAAGTAAGACTGGGTGCGCAGGGATAAGATGTCTGCATCCCGCGTGTGTGTCGGTGTGTGTTTGTGTGCCTGTTTGTGAGCACGCCCGAGCGTCCACCTTAGTGAGCGCACCTCCCTGTCTGTAGATCTCAGGGTCTGGAACAAACAGTAGTTCCTTCTTAATTGGGGTGAGATCTGGGGCTTAAAGAGGGCCAAGAAGGGACCTGAACCCCTTTCTTTCTCCTCCAGAATCGCTTTGGCTACAGAGGCGCTTTTGATGTGTGCTTTGGCTCTGTGAGTCCTACTTTGGAATATGTTCTTGGGAGACCGTTGGTTACTTGCCTCCAGGCAGAATCTCAATCCCCAGGATCCTGGCCCTCTTTGATGAAATACTTTCGGGAGCCGCTAACCCCACTGATGCCCATGTGCACCTCCTCCCTCCTCCTTTACCCTCTTGTTCTCCCCTACCTCGCCCCGATCCTCTTTCCACCCTTCACCTCCCCCAGCCTCCCACCTCTACTACCACGTTCCTTGGATTCTCTTTGAGAGATTCATAACAAGGACTTTATCTCTGTGTAGTCCGGGCCAGATGAGCACCGCCTGACAAACTGACAGGAGAATTAGCGGCTGTCTTACAGAGCACCTTTGACTGTCTCCTCTCTCGGCCCGATTTCCTGTAGCTACAGACGTGAGCGTTTTCTATTCATATTCTCATACTCCATTCTTGTGCACGTGGAACACTTCTATATTTAGTTTTATGACCTCTTAACCTTGTTTATTTTGTCTGTTTCCCCTTAAAATAATAACTAAACATAAATATCTTTTAAAAAAATTTATGGATGCCAAAGAAACTTCACACCCATGAAAACCAATATAGTCGTTCACACACTCATCACAGTTTACAGTTTTGTCACCTTGCTTCTAACTGACATCCGAAATCCATCTTCACATTGCGACAAAGTCAAAATCCCGACACTTATAACGATGACAAAGACGTTGACAGTTGTGACAGAAGATCCTGAGCTCTGATTGATTGGGCGGTAATTAGTCATTGCTGACTTTATCAGCATAATAAGTGTCAGGAAAGTGATTATAAGGCAGCCTTAAAAGACGGATATTTGTCTTTAAATCAAACGGTTTAGTCATTTGTCACAGCAGCCGATTGGATGTGTGTTACAATGAGGAACAAATAGACTTGACGGACCTGACCTCTCGGCCACACACACACATTCAAATGCTGGTTAAACGGTTGATTTTCCTTCCCAAACTCCCACCTCTTCATTGATTGAAACTGCACCCTAAAGACCTCTCTTACCACATAATTTCCCTGTATATTGATTATGTATATTGATTACACCTAACCCTACAGGAGGGCTTCCCTCTGCTGAAGCATTAGTAGGTATGACTCTGAAGGCTGAGCCCAGGAGGCTCTCATAAATCTGCAGTTAAATGTATGTATGAGTTTCTACATTAAAAAGTGGGTGTTTTCAACTGAGATCTATGAGATTATTTCAGCTATTTTAGTTAAAGCTTGGATCCAATTAACTCTTGGTCCCTAAAATGCAGTCATTCATGCTTAACCTGGACCTGTTTTCCTCTTCTTTGTGGTGTAAGGACTGAAACTTCAGTTTTATTTTGTTCTTTCTCCCCTCTAGGTTTATTTCTACTACAGAAATAGTACTACTGAGGAACAAGTCTTTAAAATGCTTACTAAGAAAGAAAGAAAGAGAAAGAAAGGGGTAGCCTGCACAAAATAAAAAAGGAGTAGGCAGTGAGTAAAGGAGGGAGCAATCCGAAGGGAGGAGTCAAGCGAGGGAAGGAGCAGCTGGAGTCCCACACTTCGCCCTCACTCTCTCTCTCTCTCTCTCTCTCCCTCTTCCCGAAAAAAAAAAACCGCTCTAAATGTAATAACAACTCTCCATGCGCTTCTCTGACGCTTATGTTGTTTTTACGCACATCTGCGGTCTGCTATCGGCAGATATTATCGGCAGGCTGATGGTGTTAGTCCGGCGGTGGTTGAACACAGCAAACTGTGAGAAGGAGGAGAAAGACAGACAAGAGGAAAAAGTCTGGCAGCGCCGTTTTGGAGTTGGAGTTGCAGCGTAAAAAAAGAAAAAAGAAAAAAAAAACTCCCAGGCAACTCTAGAGGCACATCTGCAAGTTAGGAAGAGGAGGAGAAGAGGAAAGAAGACACATCTATATATTTTTTTCTTTTTTCGCCTGAGAAGATTTTTTTTAAAGTCGAGAATTAGAGGGGAATTCACCCAGAGAGAAGTAAGTAATCTGCTGAAAGCTCGCACACACCGCTCACAAATACACTTTCTTTTTCTTTCTGAACATTGTTGCGCTCGTTTGTCTGCTTTTAAAGTTGAGAAAGCCACTCAGAGTTTGTGAAGCAGCGGAGGTTTCATATTTCAAAACGATGGAATTTCATACAAGTTCAGATGTAGAGGTGAAGTGCACCAACTGCGAGAACAGTTTATGAAACTAGCGAAGAAAGCCTCGATCAGGGACTCCCCCCTCCAAAAAAAGAAGAAAGAAAAAAGAAACAGCGTAAATGCACCACTGTCTGTTTTACGCTCGGCCCGGCTGTGATTTAATCTGTGAAAGAAGCGTCGGTTGTTAGAAACCCCCGGATGGCAGACTTAACAAGTATCCACCGCAGACAGATGTGCATTTTCAAACCAGTTGCATAAACTTTCACATTAATGAAAAACGTGTTTTTGTAAAGTTTAATAAGACAGAGAGAGGGGAAAAAACACTCTTAGAGTTTGGAAGTGAAACTTTATTGGACCTCAAATAAGCGCGCGCGGGGGTGTGGTGTATAGTGGCGTGGGATGAGACGGGGGGGGGGGGGGGGTCATATTTATGTGCATTTGTGATCATATTTCAGGATCTGTTATTGATTTGCTTTAACAAGCGAGAGACTCGGGGAAACACTTAGTGACGGCATACATGTTCAACTTTTTATTTCAATCCACCCAAAACCTGTGGCTGACCCTCCCCTTGACCTTTGACCTCCCCTTGCTTCACTATCGAGCACCTAGTCATTTATAGTTTTGTAATATTTAATTAGCCGAGACTTAAAATTGGAAAAACTCAAAAAAAAATTGACAATAAATTATAACATTAAATTTCCTCATGAAATTATTTTTAGTTATAAAAACGGAGAAAATTAAAGTATTTGGATGATTTCATATAAATCTTTGTTTTCCCTGTCAGCATCCGCTAACCTGACGTAGTTAAAGAGACTCTCCAGAGCTTCTGTCAATTTGATTTGCATTGGAAAATTTTTAAAATGATGTTCTTCCCCTTAAGAAAGAACATATTTAAGCGTACATCACAGTGTGTTTGAAGGCATGCGCATGTGCTCAGAGAAATTTAAGCCCATTACACTGAGGTCTGTGGCCCTGCAGGGGTCCATGGGGGAGGTTTTATGGGGGACCCAAGCAAAATTAAATAAAGCATAAATCCTCTGTATTTTAGTTGATTAGAGTTTGTTAGTATTTAAAAAGTGATGGATATACTTCACATGCAAGGTGTCATTTAAAAAGTTACATCAATAATAATAATTATAGGAAGAAGAAGAAGAATAGAAAGCTCTCACATGGGCTTGTGCAGATTTAAAAAAAATGTGGGAACAGGGGAACAGAAGTCTGGTGTGTTCATTTTGGGGGTCCAGGACATGAAAACGTTTGGGAGCCCCCCCCACCCTCGAGCCTCCACATGTGCAGATATTTGTTTGAAACTTTCCCTCCTGTTCCTCGCCAGCTGTTCCACATTTTATCTGCTCCTCTGCTCTCGGGTTTCATACAGACGACGAGGGTCCGAGGTGCTCAGCCATGCGGTGCAGCTCAAATCCTCCCTTTTTTTGTGAGTGTTGTGTATGTGTGTGTGGGTTTTCTTTTTTCTTTTTTTTGGCACATGGCAAATTATTAACGGAGGTTTGGCTGCCTTGAGACGGAGCAGCGAGCGAACGCATGCGAAATAAGATGTTTAACAGGACACACAGATAAAAAAAAAAAAATCTCCTTTTGGGTGTTTTTTTATAAGGTTGCTCTCATCGTTCATCTTGTCTGAGCATTTGGCTTTGAGCGGGGCTTTTGCAGGTCTTGGTAACATTTGTCCAATAAAATAAAATAGGCACTGTCACATAAACTGTCATTTAATATTTCCCCCATTCTATTTTATTGATAATAACAAAATAACATTCGCAGGGCTGAAGCTGGAAAATTTACCACTGCACTCAGTTAAAAAAATAAAAGCAGACAAGTCAGGCCTTAAAAATCTGAAAATTTTAGGCCTAAGCTTTATTTTTAAAATGACAACTTGAGGACAATTTGTAATTAAATTTTGTTTGCATGTATTTATGCATTTTTATGGCGTGTGACTTCTTAATTAAGCATTTTGAGATGATACTGGTAATTAAAAAAATTACACCGATAAATATTGTTCCCTGTATATCATCATAGGAGGCCCTTGTCATTTTATTTTCAGTATAAGACATCACATTTAAATTTGACGATTAATCAACAATTCAGTGCTGATAGATCAAAATATGTAACATTTTTAAATGGTTAAATCAATTAAAAAATAATGGCTTCAATTTCTATAGTTACACAATAATCTAATGTATGTAATATATATTTTCCAAATATCTAATAAATAATAAATCATAAGACAGGAAGTCCACCTTGTGAAAAATTGTAAAAGATAAATCTGCACACTGTCTGTGTGTATATCTAATTTTGCTGCTTCTGCTTTCGCACGATACTATCTGAAAGTGGTGCACCTTTTCCAAATAAAGGACTTTGTCTCATTACAATGCAGCAGCAAGGATGAATGCAGCACTGTTTAAGATGCTAATCTTCTGGAATGAGATGCACAACTTAGAGCCATTCGCTTACTGTAGCCAGGAAAGATGTATCGTTGCCGCTCTGTGCTTCATAACTCCACGCGCAAGGAAAAGGCGGATAACGTTTCCCTCTGCAGGAATCGGTCCGTCAGATATCAGCGGCGGCGGCAGCAGCGTGCTGCTTTATCTCAACTTTAAAAATTTCTCTTTTATGCATGGGGACGTTGGCCGAGGACACCTGTGACCTGGTGACCTGGCAGAATAGGGGATGTCATGTTAATGCAGGGAGATGATGTGCTATTAGCTTTTGAGGTATGGCCTGCTCCTCTTTGTAAGGGCCTTACATTCACAGTTACAGGCAGTTTGTGTCCTCAGGCCTTTTTTGCCCTGTTGGAAGTATACCTGTTATCAGGTTTGTATGCAAGAAGCCCTAATGAGCTGTTTTGTTGTGCTAATGCCACGACCTGAAGCACTCAAAGAGGTGGCAAATGTTTTGTTAAAACGAGGGTAATGTGAGGGAAGTTGATTATCCTTTAGATAATGAGCACAGATGTGAGGGTTTTGTGTAATCGTGCTCACTTTGTGGGTTTTCCTGCAGGTTGCTGTTGGTTCGTTGATTTTTTTTCCCTCGCTTTTTTGTACTTTTCCTAAAACTTCCTGAGAGGATAAAACTGACAGTTTCATTTTATGTAATAATAAAAATCAGCTCACATTGTGATTAGCTGTTGCTTTCCTTGCATACGGCTGGCGTAGTTGAATAGATGGCCCCCAAAAGAAATCTCTTACTCTCTTACTTTGATGATTTGGTACTTTGATATGTTGACATCAAATGAAACAGACACAGTGGGGAAAGAAAGAGGACAAGTCAGACAGAGGTAGTGATTGAGGGGAAAAAAAGGCTGTTCATGAGAGCGGGTGGAAATGTGTGTGTGTGTGTAAGTGCAGTTTGTGAGGCACGGAGGAGTGCTCTGAAAACTTGGGCTGAGACAGCAAACCTGAGGAGCGTCAAAATGTCTGGATGCATTTGCGTATGAGCAGAGACAAGAAGGGGTCTTCGGGTGTGCGAGGGCTTCTCCTTGGCCTCCTAATCCCCAGGCCCAGCCATCCCTTCAGGGCATGCCTCAGATCTGGCTCTCTGGCTCTGTGCGTGGACGACCCAGCTCCGCCAGCAGATTTAATATGCTATGTGTTCCTGCTCCCCCGGCTCCCCTCCACCTCAACCATCATTGTCCCAGAGCGGGACCCTCACTCGCTGTTTCAAGGAGTCTGCTAAAGGCACCTTTCAAGCCAAGGGGTGATGTCTTTGGATAAGGCGTATGGCGGGGAGGGAAAATAGTGATGAAGGCGATATGAGACTCGAGAAGGGAAAAATGTAATTTCACATATGTATATGACTCGCATTCAGGGATTGTAATTCACTTGGGTGTTTGCTAGCCAGCAAAAACAGTCGTACTCTGAGTGCACATGCATTCTCGTGCTCATTCACACTCTTATTTCTCTTTCTTGTTCTCTCATTCATACAGTTTTTTGTTTTTGTGTGTGTGCTGTTCTCTTTCTTACTGTCTTTTTTTCGTCTTTTAACTGCATGAAAAATAAAAAGGAAAAAAAAGTTGGAAAAGTTTTTTTTTGCTATAGCTTTCGTCCTTTGGAAAGTCCATTTGCACCTGACAATTTGCCTCCCAGAGTGAGGTGAAGAAAACGGCAATAAAAAAAAATGGTGGGGGTGGGGAAACATTCACATAAATTTGAATCAAGTGGTTCGGATTTACGGTAGATGAGGCTGTGTTTGACAGCTCGACATAAAGCCTGCTGTAGGAGACGGTAAATTTTATTGCGGCAGAAACGCGGGCTTGTGTGCGAGGATCCAGTGGTGTGCCAGCTCGTGACTGGTGTTTTCTTTTCTCGCACACTTTGGAAGAGAAGCGGACAGGTCACGCCTGCGTGTGACTGCCGCTCATCTCCTCCTCTGTTTGCTGTAGCTGCTGTAAAAATGTCTTTAAGTCCGCCGTGTGAAGTGTAGCAGCGAGAGTTGAAGTGCTTTTAGTCCGGGGGCCCATTTGTTTGTGTGTAAAGTTTGTGCGCCTAAAGAGACAGTTTCCTGGGGCTCCGGGGCGGTGGCGGGTTTGGTGGGGGCTCTTTCTTAGTGCAGATGTGGCATTGTGTCAGCTTTGATGGGAGCCGGTTGTGGCATCCGTGAGGGGGTCTGTGCTTTCCTGTCAAGGGTGGCGATTGGGAGACAGATGAACTGGCCGCTTGCTGTGAACAATGATCCGTCACGTACCGCTGCTTCTTGACGTGTGGGGCTAGGCTGCACCGAGGCATCAGTTTGGGCACTAATTTTTTTCCCTCTGCCATAACTGTTTAAACTGAGCCCTGTGTAGTGCATTTTGTTGCACAAAACACCTGCACTCACAGCAGTAATTAAGTTATGTGTTGTCATGCAACGATGCTCGCGCTGTGTGTTTGCAGCCCCGTGCTGCTTGTAGTTGTCTTTCAGTGGGAGTTATCGCCGAGCTTTGGTGAGTCCCCGAGTGGAGGTCAAGGGGGTGTCTGTTGTTTGGATGTCACATATAAATCCCAAGGTTAATACCTGAAAGAAGAGCAGGCCCAGACATTCTCTTTGCTCTCCAAACATGTTTTAGATGAGTACCTCTTTACCCGCTCTGCCGCCTTCGTTTCCGTCTGCCGTGGACTTGGGGCAAGTTGGAAAAGGAGGGGCGTGTGGGGCGGGTATCCCAAATAAACCCCTTTAGTGTGTTCTTTTCAGTAATGAATGCTAACAGACTCTGGCTCTAATAATGCCTCATCTTGGAAAAACAAAAGGGGAACTCTACTATCTGAGCAAATTTCTACCCGAACCTGAAAGAGCCCTCCTTTGACAGCGCAGCATTTGAAGACTAATCGTTTTTTCTCATGCAAAGCACGCTGTTTTAAGAGCCCGGGCCACGGAAAGAGAGGGGGCTGTGTTTTAACAATACTCTGCAGGGAGTGAGGAACAGGGTTCTGGGAGGGGAGGTAGGGTTGTAGAGAAGAGGGGTGGGGGGGGATTCCTCTCTCCTTTGCTCCTCAGACAAAGCCCGGTTCCTTTCAGTTTTGCATGGGGGGTAGGGTGCGTGGAGAAAAGGAGGGAGCGAGCAAGAGTTTGAGTTCCTTGAAAGAGATGGACTCGAGCCGTTTTTAATGACAGTTTGTCACTGTGGCCTCTCTACTTTCCAGGGAATTTGTTGGGCTGGCCTTGCAGTGACAGGCCTGGAAAGAAGCAGGCCTGAGAAAATTTATCGAGAAACAGAAATATTAACGTGTACATGGGGCCCTAAAACGGCTTTGGCTATTCCTGCCAGACTGGTGTTTTTATTAAGAGGGGTCGACATGCTTTGGAAATATATCTTATTCATGAAGAAAGCCAGGTTAGACTTCCCAAAGAATTCATTATGTTCCCCCAGATGCGGCTTTGTGGGTCGCAGTCGTCCCTTGGAGGACGTGGAGCGTGGAGCGCAACATTGTAAAAGCTCCCTCAGTGGGCATGGGAGTGCGAAGGGTTCCATTTGTCAAAGGTGCAAGAGTCTTTTTCCCCTCCTCAACACTTTCCCGGCTCAGTCTCAAACTCATTGTCTGAGCAAAGGCAGGACATTAGTCACTGCAACGCCACGGGAGCCTGCGGGGGCTAAGGACCAGCGCTCTGGAGCCCGAGTCGGACAGAGGGGAGGAGAGAGGGGAGAAGGAAGAACGGTGGGAGGGAAGGAGGGAGGGAACAAGTGAAAAAGGTGAAAGAAGGGCAAGAAAAGTGGAGGAAATGTGGGGTAGATGGAAAGTGAGGAAAAGAGAACATGGGAGCTCAGAGTATGTGTGTGGGAGAGGGAGAAAGACCGTGGGGGGGTTAGAGGGAGTGGAGTCTGTAGCTCTACCTCAGGGTTCAGTATGTAAGCCCCTGTCTACCCCCCAAAGCTGCTTTCACAAAGAGATTTACAAGACAGGTCTCCGGTGTGCTTTGCTGCCCTGCATTATGAGTGAGTGTGTAAATGTGTGTGTGTGTGTTTGACTTGGAAAAATGGGCCTTTCTGTTTTTCTATTCCCTGACTTATTTTCTTCTTTGCATCATCTATGCAAAAAAGATTTGGTCAAATTTACCAATCCAGACAGGTCAGACGCTCAACAGCCCCAGTGGAGCGGTGTGAATAACCTATTCCCCCTGGTGGCAGTGTTTGTGTGTGTGTGTGTGTCTGTGGGTGTGTGTGCATTCACGTGTGAATGTATTTCACAGATTCACACATACAAGGGATCCTGTTAGCTTTTGGAATTATTTATAAAGCCTGGCTTTTGTGTGGCGCCCTAAGTCCCTGTCTCCTCCCATTACTGCCTATGACTCTACCTGGGCTTCCTTCAGCTCCAAATGCTCCCTCAGCCACCCTCCCAGCCGAAGGAACTGAGTTTGGTGTTAAAGCTAAACCCTTTATCTGCTGCTGCTGCTACTTTCTTTTTCTTTATGTGCAATCGCTGAGCATTTTCATCCTCTGTAAAAAACAAAAAAGTTTTCTTATTCAGAAAGTCATAATGTGCAAAGACAAACACAAGTCGTGCACTTCAGAGCAACACACAAAGTTACCCAGAACCATCCCATATGGCCCTGATTACCCTGTAATCCAGGAAAGTTTTTTCCCCATCCCTTTTTTCTTGCACACACTGATGGGGTGAAGGTTTTTTTTATTTAGCGTGTTTTTTGAGATGCTTTATGTTAATGTTTGTCTTTTATTGAAACAAGCTGGAATGTGATTATAGTCCTGCTTGGTACATATGAGCAGCGAACTGCTCTAGTTTCTCCATCTCCCTCTGGCATAGAGATCAATGCAAACCAGCTAACGCAGGGTAATAAGCCATTAGTACACACATTGTTGCAGAGATTTACATACATCGACCGGTGAAGTGATAAACTAGGTTCCGTGTCCTAGAGGTAAGAATTATTGTGTGTGTGAGTGATTAGCTGAATGAACCCCAGGTTAGAGTAGGTGTGTGTGTGCGGGCACGCGGGTGTGTGTGTGTGAAGCATTGCTGGGTGATCTCCTTGCGACTGCCAGTCCTGTGTGATAGGTGCCAGATTGCGTAGCTGGGAGCCAGGTTGTCTCTGCTTGTCAGGAGTGCAAGGTGGAGGAGGGGAGATGTGAGGATGATTACAGTACACTGTTCCTCTGATCTGATTCATCACTAACTGTCTCTCCTGCAAAGGGTGAACTTATTATCCCTGTCTCAACTTCCACGGTGGAGCCAGCTGCTCTCCATGCTTCCCAATTAACCCCAGGCGCCCGTCAAACGCTCCAATTAAGGCCTCCTCCTCCTCCTCGCAAATGTATTTGCCTGCGTTTGCCGGGCTGCTGGAGACGCTCGAACATGCGGCGGTGAGCGAGCCGAGTGTGTTTGTTTAGGAGCTGTCCTGAGAAATGGCGCTATAGCTCCCAGATTTATTTGAGATGGGGTTGCTAACAGCTGAATGAAGTAAATACACCCAGATGTTTGGCTTCTTCACAATCAAGTTGGCAGGCGGTGGGGGGGGGGGGGGGGGGGGGGCTGTCTGTCTAACGACAAGTCTTGTTCCTCGGTTTCTATGCTGGGGATTTTCAGGGGGCCATTTTGTGCCTGCTCTCTTTGGAGTTTATGGGAAGTTTTATTTCCACGAACACTCGGCAGTACTGTTAGGTTAAGGCATCTCATCCCGGCGTCGTGCCGTGTGATATTGCCTTGGTATTTGAGTTGCGTGAGTCTTTCTCACTGGGCTGAGAGTTTCTTCCGAACTCGGTGTTTCAAAATCCTGTGTGTTTTTGATGCACGGGTTTCTGGCGCGCAGCAGTGTGCATGCGCGCTTCCGTGTGTAGGAGTGTTGCTGTAGGTGGTGGGATACAGGTTTGGCAGCACTAGCAAATCCTCGGAGACTGCCTGTGTGTGTGTGTGTGTGTGTGTGTGTGTGTGTGTGTGTGTGTGTGTGTGTGCATGTGTGGAGCCTATGAGCCCGTGCAGGGAGAGGTAGTGGTGGTGGTGGTGGGGAATCTGTGGCTGATATGAAAGTGAAGGGAGAGAGTTGTCTCCCGACGCTGCCGTGGGGAGAGCCGTCAGGGAGCTAGAAGTCTTTGGGACTCCCTCTGAGCTTCAGCTGTCTTTGATCTCACACCTCCGCTGCGGTACACTCCACACTGCTCTATAGAACACCCTCACCTGCCGCCGATCCAGCAACACAGACTCACAGCTCGCATAGATGAGACTCTTAACTTGTATACTTGCACTTACGGCAACGCAGGGCTCAGTGCAACTGCACTTAAAAAACTGAGGTGGAAACTTTGCAAGCAGCAACTGTCAGAGAAATATATGACAATAGAGACTACACTGGTTATTTATTTATTAATTTTTTTAGGATGTATTAATTACTCGGGTAGTGTGTAAAGTTTGGGAAAGTTTTTAAAAATCAGGAGGACTCCTCATATTGCTCATCCTGTCTGATAAGGAGTCCGAAATGCAAACTTTTAAGGATCTAGACTCACAGATTTAGCATGCATGGTTTTTTTTAAATAAGATATTCTCAACTATGGTGTAATCAGTAATGACAAAGGTAGCGTGCTTAAGAGTCCTGCTAGTTTAAGCCTGCACATATGAGTTCATTCCCTCGCCTCTTTTTTCCTGTCTATTACTGACATGTTGAATTAAGGTTGAAGTGCTGACCCTATTTTAAGGTATTTTTTAATGACTTGTGATGGAAGATAAATGCAAAGCCACAAACAAGCAAACAAACAAAAAAAATCCTAATAATTTTCTCCATCTGTGGAATATGTGACTCAGTGCTACCCTTTTGGATCACTTCCCATCTACACAGGAAGTCTAGCATTAAAGCAGTGCTCCTCCTTTTCTCCATGCATTCCTTTGACTGACTGTGGCACATTTCTGGACAGCCTCATTCAGCATTCCTTTACATGCCGATTTGTTTGCCCTCCCTCTCTCCCTCCCTCATTTTTTTTTTCCAAGTCTTCCTCCGTTAACGTCCGGCTTTATCATACGAGAGCCCAACACCAAGACAACTTCATCTCATCCAATTTTCACCCCTTTAATTCGGTTTAAATGGCATGGCCGCGAGGGCCAGGGCGGGAATTAATAAGAGCCAATAAAGCTCGCCGCTGGGGCATCGAGGCCAGTCTTTAAGTAAACATTATGACTTCTTGAGGGGGGATTCAGGCGCGGCAATTGATGAATTGCGGCGAAGCTTGGGAAGGGCTAATTTCTCACTTAGCCGTCCTGATGGGGCTAGCTAATAGGCCTTGCTTTGCCTGGCTGATTGTCTGCTGGCTTTATTATTGTGCATTATCACGCTGCCCCCTGGCTGTTTTTAGCGTTCGGCCCCGGAGACGCCAGAGCACGTCATTAATCACATTGCGGCACTGACTCATTCCACTTCAACACTTATTCCAATGACACAGTGGAATGAAGGAAAGCAAGGAGGGAGGGAAAGAAAGGGAGTGCGAGCAAAATGAGAAAGGAGGAAAACTGAACTGAAAAGAGGAGGAAATTCAAGTCCGAGTGGGCAGGACAGCTTCACAATAACACTCTAACCTGTAGCTGTACAGCCATCGGATTGCACTCGGTAGTTCAGCTGCTGCAAACAGCGCTGGTTTGACTTCTGTCTGGGGTGCAGAGGATAAGAGGAGTGTATTCTACAGTCCCCTGGGCTAAGTGGAAGATCTACTGTCAAAATCATACGTGCTGCCACTCCACTTACACAGGACCCTCCGTCTGCTTGATCCTCCTCTGAGCACAGAGGCAGAGAGAAAGATGTGTGTGAGGAGGAATTTCACTTCCTCCACTCATCCCCTCCCTTGGGCACCCCCCCTCTCTTGCTCATGTTCTACACACAGTGATTGCGCTTGCATATTGAAAGGGATGTAGAGAAACATATGCATCCACGTCCATACATACTGTTACACAGCCGGTCTCGCATACTGTCAAATCTACTCGAAACATTTCCTCTTTTCCTCCCGTGCCGTGTTCACATACACATGGGTTACATACAGCCGCTGTTTAACATTTACTTTTTTTTTTTTTTGCTGTGAAAGCACAGCGAAGGATGCTGTTCTTGCGTCTCTGGTTGTGGCATAGCGTAGAGTGCCTTTTAATGACATGTATGAAGAATGCCTCCACAGACACAGAGCTGTTCTCGCTGCAGTTTGGAGGCCCGTTCTCCTGTGCTTTATAATATCTGCCATGTGCACGGGCTAATTGAATGGAAAACTTAGCTAAGAGTGTAGCGGGCTGCTGCAGTTGGCAACAATTAGTTTGAAAACTTTAGATAAAAAATAAGGTGTGCAGTAAAAAAAAAAACAAGTCTAGCATTTTCTCTTCTTTTCAAGGACCTTTGGGATATTTTGCTGAAGTATTAGTTTGCATTGTCTGCGAAAGGCTTCAGTAATCGGCTGAACAAGCATCTTTTCCTTCTCCTTAAGAATCAGAAAAAGTGTCTGATCAAACAAAGGCTCTGTGTTTTAGCATGGGAAGAAAATGGATAGGAACAAGGGAAACCGATACTGCATAACTGGGCCACCGCAGCATCAAAGCTGCCCGTATTATCCATTGTCTCAGTTGTCACAGCCCCACTTGCCCTGAAACAAGTGGTTCGTGAACAAATGCAAAGTCAAAAATATATAAATAAACAATCTAATAAGCATGGGGCTGTGGGGAAAAGGAGCAAGGCTTCCATTGTGGCGCTCGCTTTATTTGCCCCTTATCTACTGGGTAGCGAGCGCAAAAGAGGCGTCGTGTAAGCGTCGTGATTACATCGTGTGGGTTTGTTACCCAGGAATGTAAGATGCGCTCGGCTCATTCTGCTGTGCAACACACAAGGTCCCTCACCAGCCCTCCAAAGCATCTTAAATGGAGAGGTCTGAGGGACCAAGACGCATGCGAGGATAATCTTATTAACTGTGGTGAAAGCTACTGATGCTCTGTGTTGTTGCACTGTTTGTCCTTGGAAATAAAATACAAATAAAATCAGTCTTCATTTGAAACAGGCTTTCCATTTTCTAATTGTTGTGCAATACACTTGTGGTAGAAAGCTGTTTTTTTGCTGATGGGATGCTTTTAAGACCACGTATCTTTAATATAAAGATAAATCATGAACATCAGTATGTTTAAAATGTACAAAAACATCAAATTGTCATTCATAAGTAGTCTCAATAAAGCTTTGCAGTGTAACTAGAAAAAGCTGAACTCACACGTGACACAGTAACGTGTAAATGACTAACAAACTTAATGACTCAGACATGCCACACTGCACAAAAAGGGTGAGAAGATCAAGCACTAAACCAGTTTGCATGTGTGTATCTGGGATTGGATATGTGTGTGTGTGTGTGTGTGTCAGGGTGTGACTAATTCTTGCTAAATGGCCCTTACTTGAGAGTCTGGTCCCCATCAGCTGTAGGCCAGACTTAGTGCCATCTGGGCACAATGTTAAGTTTTTGCTGGTGAATGAGAGCCCCAGCCCCCAAATCCCCCCCCAGCCCCTTCCCCTTTGCCCTTCAGGGCCAAGGGCATGCTGTAAAAGTGCAGTATTGAACACGAGGCCTAAGCATGTGAAGCTATTGCGCCTCCTCAGTAGGGGTTTTGAACCCATTACAGGTCCTCTAACCACCACCGAGAACCTCTACAGTCTCCTTAAGGCATCTCATCCCCTCACACTGACCTGATCCAATGCAAACACGTGCAGTCCATAGGAAGCACACTTTGTTTTATTGCTAGATTCAGCTAATCTCGCCGAAGGGCTCACACTCCTCCTCCTCCCTCTTCTTCTTCGCCCCTCAGTGTTTTAGTTGTTCCAGCTGTGAAGGAGCTTTTAATATTGTTGGCATAGCTGCGCGACGTGCAAAACACACATTGTGCATGCAGGAAAACATGTGCAGGCACGCAGGGGCGCAGTGAGGTGCACACGGACGCATGCGTGCATACGTGAACACCCGTACACACGTGCACGTATAGTCTCAGTCTCACACTCCTCCCTTTCTCCATTCATTTTCTCCCTTATCCCACTTTTGCTCACAATCTCCCTCAATCGTCTCCATCTCCCATCTCTCCCCTCTAACTCGCTGCGCCGCGGTGCGTTTGTGCAGTGTTGATAAGCCTAAGATAGCAGATCTCGGTGGTCGCTGATGTAATGATGATGAATGCTGCGGTGCTGCCAGTCTCCCCCTCGGGGGGCCCTCGACACTGAACAGTCGCCCTAATGAAATGAACACAAATACAGTACCCTGTCTGTGAGGGGGGGGGGGTGTTGCCAAATCTAAGAAGACACTTCAAGAGTTTATATATAAATGTCCTCCAGTTTTTGATTGTGTGCGTGCATGTGTAAGTGCGTGTGCCATGCAATTGCAAATGTGTTCCTGATGAGAGCACGCAGGTACACCTAAAGCAGCTTTATAAAATTAAACTTGTGAAGTTGCAGGCTTTAAATAACAAACAGCGGTGATTTTTTGATAGCATTAGTGCTCGTTTAAGCCTGCGTGAAAGAAAGCAAACAGTTTTTTTTCTATCAAAGGCAAAAGTTTATTTTAGTGTTTCACTTTGATGTGTACAATTTGCAGATGACTTTCAACTCAGTGCCTTTTTCACCGAAGCGTATAATTTATGTTAAATTGATTTGCTTAATGTGCTTATAAAATAAGATTTTTTTTTCATTTTTTTCAGAGGGAACACTTTGAATTGTGGTATTTTAAACCTGTTTAATCGCCTCCCTTTCTGTGCGGAGGGATTACAGTTGAATGCAAATAATGATACACCCTCGTTTTTCTAATTGGGTGTAGGACATTTCAATGGCAGAAACATTAATGTGAAATTAAGATTTATTCTGACTAACAACGGCATCCAGCGCCTACTTGTGAGTCATTCTGTATGTGCCAGGGATCTGTGGAGACAACTGTGGGGCTGTAAGAAAGTCCACGTACAGGTGATTATCTCTGTGATGCACAGTGTAAATGTAGCAACGTGATTTCTTGCGAGGGGGTCAAAGGGCCAAATGGCAAATTAAAACTTCTTTTGACATTTTACGTTAAGGGAAAAAAAAGCTGTAAATTTTCTCTAAACATAGACTGATGTGTCTATGTGAGGGTATGATTTTGAGTGTTTGTGGATGGGGTAAAAATGAGCAAGCACGAAAAACGAGGGCACAGACAGCAACATCTGCACGACTGGGTGTGGGCGTCCAGGTCAGAGGGATTATGGGTGAAAAGGTCCTGCTTTTAATTGCTGCTTTGGAACTGTGGCCTGCCTTGTGGAGCACAAAAGGCCCGTCAGACACGCTTCAGTGGCTTGGACTTGTGAATATTTGCCTGACCAGTGGAATGCCCCGCTTTCTCCTCAGCCACCCCCCTTCTGGTATGATCCCCAATCCAGAACCTCATATTTACTGCACTTTCAGCTCATTTGCTTTGGTCTGACTCACCTGGGGTGTGATAGGAATACACACATGTTTATGTGAGCTAGGCACACGAGCATGTCGGGAGCTCAGGACTCCTCTTGTTCTTTTCTCCTTCACTGATTTTACCCAAGTTCAGCTGTACAGATGATGTAATGACAGTTTCACCGGGGCAATGGTGAAGTTTTCTCTCACCGTGCTCTTGTTTGACTTTATGCTGATGAAGTGAACGAGTGGCACCCACGAACTTAATATGAATGCACAGTGCCACGAAAAAGTACTTGCCCCTTCCTGATGTCTTTTGCACAGTTCTCACACTTAAATGTTTCAGATCAACAAACAAATTTTATATTCGACGAAGATAACCTGAGTAAATACAAAATACTGTTTTTTCTGTCCAAACCTACCTGAGCTTATGTGAAAAAGTAATTATCTCACTTTGTTAAATCATGAATTAAGTGAGATTAACCACATTTTTTAGAAAGAAAGACTTCAAATTCACTAGCCAGTCTCAGACCTGATTAACCCCACACCTGTTGATCAAGAACTCATTTAAACAGAACCTGTGTGAGAAAGTAAAGTTGTTTAAAAGATCTCAAAAATCATAACATCATGGCTCTCAAGTATACTTCACAAATGAAGAAAACTTGAAACAATGGTGAAACCTACCAAAATGTAATATCGATGACTCAACCAGGAGGTCACAAAAGAACCAAGAACAACATCTAACAAACTGCAGGCCTCACGTCTCTCAGTTAAGGTCAAAGTTCATGATTCAATAAGAAAGAAACTGGGGAAAAAATGGCATCCATGGGAGATTCCAGAGAAACAACCACTGCTGACAAAAACAAACACGAAGTCTGCCAAAAACATCTTGATGATTTCCAAGAAAAATGTGGGAAAATGTTCTGTGGAATGACAAGACGAACGCTGAACTCGTTGGAAGGTTTTGATTCCACTCCATTTGGGATCAAACTAACACAGCATTTAATAAAAAATATTATCACACCAACAATCAAACATGGTGGTGGTAGTGTGATGGCCTGGTGCTGCTTTGCTGCTTCAGGACTTCCTGTAATTGATGGAAACATGGATTCTGCTCCCGGAGAATATCCGGCCAGCAGTTTGTGTCTCGAAAGCTCAAGAGCATTTAGATTAGTCCACCTCTGAATATCACAAAAAACAAACAAAAAAAACAGAACAAAGTGAAGTTTTTGGAGTGACCTCAGGAGAGTTTGAGTTAAATCAGATTGAGATCCTTTGGCACAACCTCAAAACGAGCTGTTCATGCTCAAAACCCTCTAATGTGGCTGATTAAAACAATTCTACAAAGAACAGCGGACCAAAATTACTCCACGGTAATGTGAAAGACTCATTGCCAGTTAACGTAATTCTTGATTGCAGTTCTTGCTGCCAAGGGTGGCACAACCAGTTATTAGGTTTAGGGGGCAATTACTTTTTCACACAGAGCCAGTTTGGTTTGGATAAAATCATCATCATCTAAAACCTGAATTTTTACTTAAGTTACTTAATATAAAACGTTGCTTGACGATCTGAAACACATAAGTGTGACGAATATGCAAAGAACTAAGAAATCAGGAAAGAGGAACATACCTTGTCATAGCACTGTACATGTATTGCACACGCTCTAATGATTATAACTCGCTCAGGCTGCTTAACCCCCACCCCAGAAATGAAAGCATTCACTCTATCAAACACATGCAGCAGTGATTTGAGATGATATCAGTTCAAGTAGGACAAAAATGTCTTTGGTTGGAGATGACGGCTACGCATGTATTCATGTGGGAGTGATTAGAGGACAAGCTCTTGTTTAATTCTGTTTTGATTGGTAGTGGTGTAATTGCATTGTGTTTTTTTCCTCTCCTTTTTTTTTGTAAGGCAGCAATTGCTTACAGATGTTGTTGTCGGGTCAGAATGGATGACAGACTCTGGTTTTTCAGGGGGTGGGGAAAAAAACAAACAAAGCGCACAGTGTTTGTCTGAAGTTTACCCCTCACCACTTCCCCCTTGCCTTCCTTCCTTGGGGAGTTGGTAAAAATCAGCTCGCCCCCCTCTTTCTTTGAGCAGCACTACTCTCTTTGCATCACAGCTGACTTTACTGCCTTTGTATCCATGCGTGTTTACAGAGAGGAGGACAATTAAATAGTACAGTTGGGTAATTAGCTGCTCTTTATTGTAAAGAAAATCAGTCAGACTAAATATTTCCAGTAATTATCCAAGAATTACGGGGTCTAAGTAAAGGCTTTGTAACGGACCAAATGAAACTGTCCTATACTTTGTGTAAATGAGTGGTTGTGGTGTATCACCATGTTGTCTCCATAATCAGAGACCTCCATGACCTAGATACAGTTGAGCTTGTAGACAGCCTCTGAGGTGCTGAACTGAGCAGCATGTCTGCTAGACTGTTGGCTGAACCCCTTCTAAACCCACAGACAGTATTAACTTGAACCACCTTTATTCTTTGAAAGAAAAATTGCCCGGCACCATGATATTCCCAAAAGGGCCTTCAAACAACCCTTGTTTTTTCAGGACTGTGAATGTTTCTCTCTCTGTGGTATCCCCTTAAGGTTTCTCCTTTCTCTTTGGAAAGACTGCTAGAGTGGGATTATCAGTATATCCACAAGCTGCCTTTACTTCTATTCTGAGATATAAAACCTAGTCGGGATGTCCTGCCGCACTCTGTTTATAGAGTTGTTGTGTTTTTGACAAGATGTCAGAAGTTTAGCGTGACAGCTGAAAACAGTCGCACTAAATTTTGGTTTTGGATATTTAACCGCAGTTAGCGAGGAAGGAAATCAGGCCCCTGACAAGCAGATCAGAGCCCAGCAGGTTTGAGTTAAAATAAATCAGTGTGAGCTCCTGGATTGACCCTCAGTGTGCTCTGGGCACCATGAAAAGGGAGGACTGGATCTGAAGTTTTCCTCACAGGGTTCACAGTCTATTTCTGAAGCATTCTACAGATAACATTAGAAAAAGTAAACTTATTGCTAACTTATTAATCTTCTAAATATAAACTTAATCTTTGCATTCACCGGGTTTATCTTCTGTTTTTTCTCCATTAGTTATCCCGTCTCCATGAGGTCTTGAGGAATGAACAATCGTCATGGAAACCCAGTCCCAGGCCAGTTCAGCAGCTGAGAAGAAGAAGAGGGTGGAGACCATCGTGGCTACCAAGGGCTCATTAGCACGAAGTGACATCAGTGAGAAAGCAGTGGCCTCCAGCACCACCTCAAACGGTACAAGTCACCTCTAACTGAGCTGCAGTAATTTATGCCAATAACCTTTTGATCTTTCGTAATATAGCCACAAGCCGCCCCATTAGTCAGATTACTCTTTGAGTAATAAAAGTCCACAATTGAAGGAATGCAATGCACACAACTTATATTAAGGTGTTGTTTTTTCAGCTGGGACGACTGAAAATAAAAAGTGCATTCAGGTTAACCAGATCAGATAACAAATGCTATCCTAATGTGTGCATGAACATACTACTGAATGAAAATTTCCTATCCATTTTCATGTTTTATTTTGCTAGAGTCACAAAAGCTTTTGTTATTCAGCATTTTTTGGTCAGATGAATTTCAGACCTCTGTGAGTTTGGTTACAATATGTCACTTCCTGGCTGAAAAATTAAGTGCCAAAGCCTGCAGTTCCAAAAATAGCCACCAGCTCCAAACTGTAACTGGTTTACAGTTGTCTTAGACTTACAAGACCGGGTTTTACAGCAGAAATATGGATATGTACTTGGGAAAAGAGAAATTTGGTTCTCAATAATAAATTTGATGCCCCGGTAAAGGTAAAAAAACAAAACAAACAACCCCAAAATGATTGATGAACTTAAATATAAACTTCCTTATTAAGAAGTCATTTAAGTCATAGGCATAGTGTGGCAGTGCATATACTTAAAATGGACTGCTGCTGACAGGCAGCCTCATTACATACACTACACTTAAAGAAACAAGAACCTCTGAATGTTTGTATCAAAAGGTACTGCAAGCGTTGGGTTTGGTTCTAATTGTGTCACGGCCTAACATTTTGAATACTTATACTGGGATTATGCTTTCCGCATCCACAAGTTCACTAGGATCCAATAGGATCCACTTGGGTCTGCATGATGTACATTTCATCATCAGATAGTTAGCATGAGGGTCTGTGAAGATGTCTGTTTTTTATGACTTTGCAGACTTGTCAGCAAAATTTACATTACAATACATGCGCCGCAGGAAGTGAAGTGCTACAGGAATGATGTTTTAAGGCTGTAAAACCCCTCACTACACACTTTATAAACTTTTC
This sequence comes from Astatotilapia calliptera, assembly GCF_964374335.1. Classification (NCBI taxonomy): domain Eukaryota; kingdom Metazoa; phylum Chordata; class Actinopteri; order Cichliformes; family Cichlidae; genus Astatotilapia; species Astatotilapia calliptera. Next base: position 23,688,803 of record NC_137430.1, read on the forward strand.
TCAGACAGGCATGAACATTTTCACGCTTTTCTCTCTTGTTTAAATACTCTCAAAGTTCAAACCTTCGTAGAAAAAAAGGTCCAGTATTATAGTCTGAAACCAAAGGCACCCGCAGCTGCCTTTGACGGTGCAAAACCTTTGGATGACTTTTGTTTTCACTCCCATATTTGATTTCTTTACCACTTTCCCGCTAGGCCACTATGTAACCGCTACCTGTCTGCTAGTCATAAATGAAGCTACTTGTACTAACAGGCCAACAAAGTAGTCAGTGTTCCAGTTTTTATGCATGTATTTTATTTGTATCTAACTTAGCATTAGTTAGCAGGTATCTGTTTCTGTGTGATGCATCCTTTCAGGCAATGGATGCACTTTGCTAACAAGCTAGCTTGTACTAGCTAATAACAAAGACATACGATCACATATTGGTCCATGAAATCACAACAATGACTGCTGCAAGGTCACAATAAAGTCCACAAAGGGTGACGTGATGGTGTCTACAGCCATCTTCTATCTACAGTCTATATGTATCAGCGACCATCACTCAACATGTTCGAGCTGTAGGGCCACTGAACTAACCGGCAGTCCAACGAGTATTATAGGACTTAAACGACCATCTAAAGATTTAGACACCCACTGTTTTTTTGACATAACTCTTTCTTTATTTTCATGGCTAACAGTGAGTCAAATACAATGCTCACTGGTAGCAACTTTGACATGTTTACTTAGCAATGTCTTTAACACTTGCTATTAAAAGCTGCACGGAGCTTGCGCTTAATTAAGCTTGTCGTCATTCAGCCTTTCATTCCCAGTTCTGAGCCTTGGAGTAGAAATATTAGACTTTTTCTTTTGTTCAAATGAAAGTCATAACAAAATCGGAGCTGAGATCACCATGGCCTAAGCTGCAGCTGCGCTCATTAGCAGTGAGAGGATTTGGAAGGTTTTTGGGGGTATGGAGATTTGACTCTCGGAGGCAGAGCTGGTGGCCTGATAGAGTGTTTTGTGACTTCCTCTTCATTCTGCTGATGTCAAACATGATCATTCCAAGTGTGAACGGAAGACAAACAGTCTAGGAAGGGGTAAATAAGTCGCTGTGACTTGCTCTCCATATGGAAGTTATCACAGGAAGTAGGTAAGCTAATGCATCCTGAAGCATCTTGGGAACACTCTCACTCTTACTCATTCCCAGATGGCTGGCTCTGTTTCATTCATTAAAGGGACAGTAAGAAAAAGTTTACTACGGAAAAAGCATGGCTGTAATTTGGAACCGTGATTGTGGATTTTTCTTAGTAATGTGCTGATAATTACAGCTCTAAACGGCGCAAGCTTTGTCTTAAAAATCTCCCGTTTGCCACGTCACAGGGCGTGCTACGACTTTGCACTCCCTAAAATACAGTAGTCCCATAACTCACTTGACGAGGGGAGGGATGATACTTATCTGTAGAGAAAGGTCCCTTTTAGATCTCAATCTCTCTCTTTGAATCATAAGATAGCTTACACATTCTTTGTGTGGTTATAATTACAGCACATTCCCCATTCGGCCCCAGAACTCATAACCTCTTATCAGGTGTAACCCTACACTCGCCTCAACTTTAACCCTCGTAGCCCTTGCCCCAATGCATCCATCCAAACAAAAGGTAATTGTGAGCAGCTGTGGAACCCCAGTGACTGGTTCATCTTATGAAGGGCCGGCAAAATATTTCCCCCCGTCAGGCAGAGTAGCGGCCCCTGATCTCAGCACAGCAGAAACCCCCACGGAGTGCCTGGCAATAGCGTGCTATGATAAGTTGTGAAAAGTGGAAAACAATTAGGGAGGGCAGGTGGACTGGTTAGTGCGCATGTTTCCAAAGATATCTCTGCTACCAGGAAGCACAGACGTCTTCTGTGACCGTGAATCAGCTCGGAAACGGGTATTGATCTGATCAGAGCTTATTAGTGATGATAACCTTAAGCTGCAAAATCCTCCCTTCGTGTGCACTGCAGCGATAATTCCCAACTTAAGCATTCCTTGCTCCTTTGCTCTCTTCTCCATAGTTGGGTTTGTCCAGGATGAACAGGCCCCGGAGTAATTATTGAGTCTTGGTAGAGCGTTCCCACATGGTTAGCTAAATGGTGGCTTCATCCTGTGTACCATTCATCTCTGTGTCCCCTCCTTTTAGCAGTGACAGCTCAAAAGAGCCGACTGTGCCACAACAATGCTGTGATTGGTGCTCTTTAGGAGGGGTTTGGAGATGAGGGGGGGGTGGGGATGAAGGGGGGTGGGGGGTGGGGGTGTCTCTCCCCGCCAATCCTCATCATTCAGCAGGCAGGTGGACCACAAAGTCCCTTGATTCTTTTGTTAGGTCCTACGATTAAAAAAAAGATGTCCATGCTCCTTGGTTGGATAAATCCTGTCGTCATGGGATAATTTGCTAATAAAAAAAATAAAATAAATAACAGGGTGGGGGAGCTAAAGGACTGGTTATTTGCAAAGGAGAAAAAGAATAGTAAAAGTTTCTGGTTGGTTGGACGTTTATGATATGAGTGCTGCCGATCCAGGGAAGGAGAGGGAGCGAGTGTAAATAATAGGATGGGAATTGAAAAAGCGGGCTCAGTTTAGAAGATTGTCAGTGAACGCCGCTTCGACTGCAGAGCCTCTGCAAAGCATGTTATTAAGTGGGCGAGTTGGGATGCTTTAATGGGCGTGCTTAAAAGGGTGAGAGAGTGAGGGTCTCAGAAGGCAAACAAGTTAAGCCTTAAAGGGCAACAAATGTTAGGCTTTCGTGTAGGTTACTGCAGAAATCCCCAAGCAAATGGAGAGCGTGGCTAAAGTGTTTAAAGAAGAAAAGGAGCACTTGACTACACTGAAAAAAAAGGAAAAAAATCTTGAGATGGGCAGACAAGGTTGAATGATACAGAGAGATGGGTGAGGAGGGGGGGTGATAGAGGAAGAGTGAGGGGCCTCCTTCTTTTTAGGCAGCCATTTAAATGATCAACAGTAAATAGAGGGGAATGTCATCTGACAGAAATAAAGTTCCCGTTAACAGCAGGGATGGAAAGTAATTTACAGATACGCTGTCCCCGCCATCTTTGTGCCTCCCAGATAAGGTTTCATTTCAGAAACGGATAGGAGACATTTTCACTTACGGGCCCCCATTCTGGGACACCTGTGATAACAGCTTGTGGACCCCTAATTGAAAATGGGTTTCAAAATGGATTTTCACTTTTCTTCCTCCCTCTTCTCCCCCCTCTCCATTTGCTCCCTCCCTCATGACTAACCCCCTCCTCCCTCCATCCCCACAAACACCCAGCCCCCCTTTTTTTTCTTTCCTTGGCGTTCCCTTGTCGTTGGCAGAGGGAGGCAATATTGGAAGGACAGGGAGGGAGGGAGGCTTGAAATGGAGCACTGGGAGCGGATCATCCCTCAGCCCTTGTCACAGCTATGACAGCCGCATGATCCGTCTTATTAATGAAATCATTGATCACTTGATGGGACTCATAATCAACTGTTTCTCCACTGTGTCCTGCCCCATCTCCTCCCCCTCCTCCTCCCTCCTCATGCTGTCACCTCTGCTTTCCACTTTTTTGTCCCTGCTGCTTATCCCCCCCCCCCCCCACACACACACACACACAAACTCACACACACACACAAAAAGAACAATACCTACCATAAAGGAAAGTTATTCATGAATGCATAAATTTAATAGGAACACTCAAACACAGCCTGACTATAACTGTTATCAGATGACTCAGCATAATGAGGAGATCTAACGGGAGGATTGATTCCTTAAATATTTTAAGTGCTGTTTTCTTGAACTGTTGTTTTTTTTTCTTTTCCTAAAAGGTGATCTGTGTCATCTGAATTTGTGCTATATGTTTTTTTTATGGGGACCAAAGAGGAAGGCAGGGGCCTCTTCATGTTATCCTGCTGGGGGCTCTGCCTGTGGGAGCTAATGAGAAAGAACTGATGGAGGGATAAGGGACCTCATGGGAGCGCTGCCTGGCCCGTGGGTCAAACAGCACAATGGAGGAGGCGTTATAGACCCTGACATGCAGCCCCACACAGGAAAAGTGGCTTTAAGTGTCAAACGACCGCTGTATGCTACATGCATAATACATAGAAATGCATAAAAACACATTGTGTTAGAATTAGAAGGTATACATAGAAGGTGACAAAATGTAACCATATGATAGTACATTATGAGCTTTCAAAGATAAATATTGAAGCTACCTGTAGAATTGTAAAATCACCATGTGCACACGAGGCGGATGTGCTTTGCCTTCACTGGTGAGCCATAGCCATTTCATGGACTTCTGCACTGAAGGCAATTTCCTGCAGCAGCAGGAGGACAGACTTTGGCAGAGCCACCTCACAGGGGCCTGAGGCGCAGGATTAGCTTAGCCTCGCTGCTACTCAGGGCGGAGGGGAACCTCAGCAGCCCAACCCACTCCAGCGTTGCCTGGCCTCTCTCGTCTGGCACACTTCTGCCTGCCCAGATCTGCCTGCTGGGGCTTCGCTGCTCCCTCACTGCTGGAGGATGCATATAAGCCGCCGCCTCAAGACTTCTGAACACTGCAGTGGTGCCACCACAATTTAGCTGTAGTGGAATTGCATCTTTTTTTTTTTTTTCCACTTAGTGCTACTTGTTGTAGATAGAACAAAAATCAACTTAATTACAATGTAGATCTTCTTTTTGTGCTAGCCAGCTGTTACAACAACACTGGACTTAATATAGCAACTGCTGAGATCCACCACAAAGACAAGAGACAGGGCAAAAAACAAAAACAGGAAATGATAATCAATAGAAGCATCTCTGAATAAGCCACATGTTTTTACCGATTTGCAAAGGAAACTGAGTGAATGCACAGCAATAGTCTAAACCAGGAAGTCTGCAAACCGTATTAGATAAGGTTACCCCTTTTCCTTATCTTCGAGTAAGTTTGGCAATCTCAGCTTTTGTTAAAAATCTCAGTATTGTTTTTAACGTTAATGTTGTCTTTCAGCAATGATGCTGAATTCTGTGGGGTATTTTTTTATGTGTGTGTATCTTTAGATACTAAAACAAATTGTAGTTAAATGATTTCGAATTCATGGCATGCATACATCTCAAGTCTTAGATTTTTAATATGTTGTGAGAGTTCGTGTCACAGCGGCTCCTTAAAAAAACAAAAACAAACCCGAGGTCATTTTTACCAGAAAGGCCCAGGGGTCAAAGGTCATGCAAGTCTAAACCAATGACCAGCCGTTTAATGACAGATCAGCTTGTCTCATGAGAGAGGATTGGTGCGTATTGACCAGCTTCAATCTGCTGTATCTAAGGTCCTGCTGGCTCCTGCTGCTCCCCTCAGAGAGCGAGGCCGGCGGCCTCGTAAACCCGTAAACCCATAAACCAATAAAGTGGGGAAACAGTAGTTGATTATTCTACCATTCTGCCCATTTGTCGGGAGGCATCAGTGGCCTCCCACCTGCCAGGAGGAACAAAGCAGGAGTGTCACGACCCGACCGGGAGGATTTATTGTGGCGTGTTTTTCTCTGTTTGGTTTGTTTGCTCTCTTCTCTTTGGATGAAGGGGCAACTAGTGGCCTTGCCACCAGGGTTGGATTTTATATAAAAGAAAAATAGGCTTCGATATTGTCTGTATAGTTTGATTTTATTTACAAAGATGTATTTATTATGCACAGTGAAACATTTTCAGAAATAATACCAGCTAGTTGGCTTATGAATAACCTGTGGATTCTTTGTTTTCTGCAAAATAAATACATAAATAAGCCAAAAAATATAAAATTATTAATATATTATAGAGTTGTGAAATCATATGTTATGTGCACAAAGAGCTAGAGTCAGTTTTTTTTAAATATATTTTATATTTTTTACCTTTGTGAGGTACTTACTGCCTTTTATAATTAGCTTTTTGCATGAAAGATATTTCCAGGCCATTTGCTGCTCTGCGCTCTAAACTCACTGGATTAAATCAAGACATGCTTTCAGATTTGAGAGCGCAAAAGGCTCTGTACTCCCTAATCTCTCTCCCCTGACCTCTACACCCTCTGGGCCTTGACTCTCACCCTTCCCTGTGCTTTCCCTCCCCTTTCTCTGCCCAACTCTCTCCCTTCCAGTGCGAAAGAGGAGCTAGGATCAAAGGCCATAAACCATGGCAGTGATTTCTGGTGATTGATTAGAAGCAGAGGTTGAGAAGCAGCAACTCTCTCCCCTCAGTTCTTCCCACCCTCCGGTGCTGTGCACGTATTCTCCCAGGGCTCTCGTAAATAGCTCAGGCTTTAAGTGTGAAAAGAGTTGCCACGATTGGCAGACAGAACCCAGAGAACACATCCGTGCTGAAGCGGCTTGGCCAGTTTTTCTGCCTTTTCTTTCTGGACGGCAGAGGGGGTGTCAGTTGATAAGAACCATTTGTTGTCTTGCTCGGATCTGGGGAGGGACAGTGTAATCCCTTCGCCCTGGTCTGTTCGCAGACCTGGAGGAAAAGAGCAGAGGAGAGGAGGAGGAATTGATTTTCAGAGTGAGGGCATGCGGAGAATTGAACTCAGATGTGTAGCACAGACAGGGTTTGAAAGAAGCTTTCTACTTGCGGGGAAACAAACGTCTGTAGCTTACAGCAGAGGAGGTCGTGCAATTTGAACTTGAGCAAGTCCTTCTAATGTTAATCAATTGCATAGCTGTCTTTCACCATTCCCGCCTCCCGCCCGCTCTGCCTCCCTCCCCTATCCCGCGCACAACTCAGCCCGGAGGCCTCTTGACAAGCAAGTGGTCCTGTAAAGGCATTTTAATAGGCCACGGTCATTCAGTGGCATGGAGATGAATGCTTGAACCAGATCTCCAGCATGCGTGCTTTTGCACAGACACAAATACACTTGGATCTTCCGGTCTTTGCTACCCTGCATGATCTCACCTGGAGCTGTGAGTCTACTGATGTTCAGAGTGTGGGCCTTGCAGCGACAGCTCCGGTCCCGGGGAGATGTGTCTCATGTCAGACTTTGCGCCAGACAGACTCCAATGAGGAAGAAGGGGGGGAGGTGGTTGTGGTGGTGGTGGTGGGGTGGGTGTTCTGCATTGCAGCTGGAGCGAGGCCAAAACTAAAAGTGCAATTCTCTGATGGTTTTGTCTCTCCTCTGTGGTATTTACGCAGTGATTGAGCACATTTTTGGGTGTCATGGAGTATCTCATTACGCCCTTAAAAGCTTTTTGTCCGTCCACATGCTCTAAGATATGTACACACGCGTTGCAGACTGTGGAAACTCAGTCATGCGTGCTTGCAGACACCCTCGTTTTCTCTCACTTTTCTCAGCGGCACCAAAACTGTACACGCACATTTGGTGCAGCTGGAGGATGGGGTCGTCGTTATTAACTGTTTGGCGACCTCATGACTTCATCTTCGGTGCTGTCAGAGGCGGCCCATTATGTCTCTGCTCGGCTCAATGGGCTCTTTGTTCTGGCTTGGCTCTGGAGGAGCTCAGCATGTGGCTGCGTGAGTCCAACAGTCCCACTGCGGCCCAAAGGGGAGAGGGAGAAGGATGGAGGTGCTGGGAGGTAGTGGATGAAGAGAGGCAGAAAATGCAAGGGGAAAGGGATGAGAGGAGATGGAGGAAGACTGAGAAGATTTGGGGAAGACATGGGAACAGGAAGTAGGCTTGGAGTGTGAGCTGAAGGCCAGGAGTGAGTGAAAATGCACTGAAGGAGTTGGGGCGTTGAGAGGGAAAATTGGGGGACTTAAGGATGGAGAAGAAAAAGAAAAGCAACAGGCTACAGGTGAATCCTGTGGTAGCCTTAAGCATTTTAAGTCAGCTTTACCTCATCACACCAATTCATTCCAGTTCGAGCAGCGGTTTATGATGGCAATGTGTC